>NC_138080.1:57494590-58820424 GCF_964212035.1 Myotis nattereri
TGATTTTTCAGCAGGCAAACCAAAGGCTTTTCCACCCACCCCAATGCCAGCAAATGTGAACTGGCACCAGCCACCACCCTGAAGTGGGAGAGAGAGGGAGAGTGAGAAGGGGAGGGGGTCGGGGAGAGGGAGAGTGAGAGACAGAGAGACAGAGAAATGGCCCCTAAGAGCTTTTAAAAGTTCCTGGGAAGTTCCAGGCTTGTTTAACTAGAGAGTAGAAAGTCTCTCTCTGGAGCAGCAGGAGGAATGTGAAGTGGCCCCACGTGGAGACAGAGCTGGGCTGTTGCTGGCCGCTCAGGCAGAGGAGCAGAGAAGGAAAGCTGAGGGAAAGCGCTAGTTGGGGAAAACCTGTCCAGGCCAGGACTTGACTAGCCCAATGACCAGCAAATAAATGGTTGCAAATCAAAGGAGTGGTCCTGGCCAGAAGCTTGAGGCATGCAAGGGCAGAGGAAAGTGGGGTCAAGGAAAGAGTAACAGGAAACATAAGTTGTAAGGAGAGGTATGGAGCAGAGAGCCACATTTTAAAACTACTAGAAGAGAGAGAAAATGCACAAAAAATTCTTTCAAAAATCCTCTTTTATTTACTAAGAAGAGAGAGGAAGTTCCGATAGGTTTATATCAGGCTTAGGCACTAATGAGCTGCAGTCTAAAATCCCAAGGATGCAAAGCCCATGAGAGGTAGGAAAGGATGCTTCCGTTAACCGAGTGATCCGAAAATTTCTCTGTGTTTACAAGGCTCCTTATATATTTCTGGACATCCAGACAATTATATTTAGGAAAGAAGCCAAGCCCTACAAAGTGCTATGACGGCAATGAGGTAAAACTTGAAAGCAAGCACTTAAAACACATTCAGCTTTGAAACCCAAATGCTGGTAATGTACATTAGGTGGTTTTTATCATCCCTAAATAAGGTCTGAGTTTCAGGCATATTCTTCTGCTTCTATATTTATTCTTCTCCGAGATACTAAAATCCAAACCCTTACTGAAGAAGCCCTTGAAGACATGAGCAGTGACTGCACACTCCAGGGGTATTATCTCAGAGAAACAAGGAGCTAGGAGAGGTGAAAGCTTTGGGAGAAACCTGAGGCATTTTTCAAAGTCTATAACATATGCTTAAGTTCGTGGAAAATGCATCTCAATTTTCTTGCTCAGACTCCAGTGTCTCCAATCATATACCTCAAAATTTACATCCTATTTACATAATTATATTATTATCCTAAATATTATATTTGCTATTTATCTTAAGACTGTTATTGAATTCTCCCATTTGATAAGTTAAAAAGCTTGGCTTGGCTCAGAATGAGTCTGATCTCATATGATAGTCTGAATCTGGACAAGAATGAAGATAAGTAAGAAGGCAACTATTTGAATACTTGGCTCATAGACAAGCTGGCCCATGTTAAACTTTCGGTAAAGGAATAATTTTTTTCTTTTAATTTGGGTTTGAGATTCAATGACCATTTTGGAAAAATAAGCATATATTCAGAACAGCTTCTAAAATATATCTGCATATATCTAAAGGTGAGTTGCATAATCTAAAAAAGAAAAAGCAAGTAATTTAGAAGTCATTATAAAACACGGCCTAGCAAATACTTGATGTTTCTTTCTCCTTAATTCACATCTACAGGAAAAACTAAGGGTTTTCTGTTTCATATTTAAAGATGATGCTACTAATCCACCCACAGTAGAACACGTGAGTTATTTTCTCTAGGACTGGAGATAGGCTTTTGGTGAGACATTGGTGGGGCTAACTCAAACATCTTTATCCCAGAACACTATCACATGTTTGTGGTTCCTGCCCAAGATTCAGAAGAATAATGAGAATCTGGAAACTTTCCTGGGGGGGAGCACTTTGGTCCCTTGTACAGATAGAGTTCCCAAGGCCCAGGAAGTTGGAAAGCTTAAACTGCATGATGAAACTGCGCAGTGGCCACGCCAAAAGGAGAGCCCAGGCCTGACACTGTCCACCAGACCTTTCACTACTAAGAGGCACATGAACCACACCGGTACATACCCGCCTAGCTTATTGACCTGCTTTGGTAATAATCAATTACTGGCTGGAGTCTAGGTAAAAATAAACTGTCCAGCTATCCAGGCCTGGATGATCATCCCTTCGTGGTCTATCTTACTGCTGAAATCCTCCCTCCTTCCTTCTCTGATGAAATTATTGTCTCTTGCTAGCTCAGTCTAATCAGGCTGCTACACCAAAATACCATAGACTGGGTGGCTTAAACAACAGGCCTTTCTTTCTCACGGTTCTGAAGGCTGGCAGGTTCTCAAGATCAGAGTGCCATGGTGGTCGGAGGCTCAGTGAGGCCCCTCTTCCTGGTTGCCTTTTTGCTGTGTTCTCACAGGGTGGACAGAGAGATTGCCAGCTCTCTGGTCTCTGCTTTTAGGGCACTAATCCCATCATGAGGTCCCCACTCTCATGACGTCATTTAAATCTGGTTACCTCCCAGAGGACTCTCCCTCGCCCCTCTAGCCACCATCACTCCAGGGATAAAATCTTTAACCTGAATGTGGGAGAAGACACTATCATTCCGTCCACAACACTTGCCATCACTTTGGGTTCGTTCCTTCATACCTTCATCAGACACATCAGTTTGAGAAAACAAAACGAGAGTTGGTGACTGGTTTTTCCCTTGTAGCATCTGTAATGGTGTCTGGCATACAGTGGTGTTCAATAATATTTTTTAAATAAGTAAATGAACCAATTTCTAGTTCTTAGGTGAAAATCAGACAGTAGCTCTATGGATTTTAAAAAATAACTCTTCATCTGAATCTTAATTAGAACTCATTGAGATGACCCTTTATAAGCTAACTGCTCCCACTCAACTTTTTCTGGTGATTATACCTTCTTGATTAGCCCATCTATAATTTATTGATAAAAATTTCACCTAAGTTTGCTTAATTAATGCAAATTTTGAAAATTCTTCTCTAAACATATGCACTTGTTTGTATAAAGTGATTTTTTTTCCCTTTGTGGATCTCTGTGACAAATCCTTGAAGTATGTCACAACAAAATGGAAGAGAGAGTTGAAAACACACTGTCATATAGACACAGATTATGTATGCTTCATTTCCATAATGTCAGACAGATTTCCTTTTTTTTTTTTTTCTGAATTCTTCAATGGCAACTCTTCAATGAATTCTTCAAATTCTTCAGTGACTCTGAGTAGATGCTTCTCATTTCTTTTTCAGTCATCCAACTCTTAGGGCCTTTAACAGACTTCTCTGTGGCAGCATCCACATACATTGCTATCAATATGAAACCATAGAAACACTACATTTTCCCAGTCTCTGCACATTGCAATGAACTCATCTCAACACTGACTTTCTTTTTCGTTTAGACTAGAGAACAAATACATTTTCTAAAGGACCATATGGCCTTTGGTTTAAAAGAAAAAAAGACATATTGACCTAAATAGTAAAAGCTAGGCACCAATCCAATAATTGCAATTTAGGAAAATCATCAAAAGATATCAATGTTAAGTGCCAAGATAGCTTTTGGGAAACATAATGTGTGTCAACAACAAATATTTGTTGAGCTCTGCTTAATAAACTCTGCTACTGTGTGTGTGTGTGTGTGTGTGTGTGTGTGTGTGAGTATATACACCCACACACGCATTCAGATATGTATATATGAATAGGTAGGCAATCTCTAACTTCCAAAACAGTTCTTCCAAGTACATCATGCCTAAACACATTGCTCCACTATTATAATTGGCAGTCAGAATAGTCCACAAATGCTGATTTCACAGAAATCACATTGACAGTCAAAATTCGAATATACCCCCTAGCCAAATGTTGCCGTTATAATCTGAAAAGGGGTAATAGTGCTCATGGCACAGCTTTATTGCCCTTTATCATCTAAAATGTGATATATTAAATTCCCACTTCTCTTTTTAGCTGGGTGGCATTAGGAGTAAAATTTATAAACTGAGGAACTTGGCAATAGTTCCTTATCTAACTTATTGGGACTTGGTAAGTTTCCCTTTTCCCAGTTATCTTATTTGTAAAATAATTATTCCAGTAAGAGATTAGAAATACTCACACTTAAAAAAATAAAAGGTGGCAGTCTACTGCTTGTAATGATTATATTAGATTTCCGCCAGGCTTTCCTCACTTCTGAAATACATAAACCACCAGTAACATAGTCAACTACAAGATCTCTGATTTGAGACAAATACAAATCATTATGGTGCTCAAATTTAGAACAATAATCTGAGATTACATTTTGTATATCTGTGATAATAATTTCCACCTTAATGTGCTTCACATAAATGCTTGTTGATAAGTATTTTACAATTTTACAGATGGCAAAAGTAGGGAGTCTGTTAGCAAAGTTTTAAAGTTAAATCCATGATTTCCTGATTCCGTTTATCCATGAGACCCATGCTATGATCTAATTGCCTCTCCAGTCCTTTGAACATACCTATGGCAAATGTGCTGTCTTCTTTTTTTTCCTAAACAGTCACAGAAGCCCTAGCCTGTTTGGTTCAGTGGGTAGAACACTGGCCTGTGGACCAAAGGGTCCTGGGTCGATTCTAGTCAGGGGCAAGTCAAGGGTATGTACCTTAGTTGCAGGCTCTTCCCTGAGCCGATTAGGCCCTGGTCAGAGCTTGTGCAGGAGGCAACCAATGGATGTGTTTCTCTCACATGGATGTTTTTCTCCGTCTTTCCCTCTCTCCCTAAAAATCAATGGAAAAATATCCTCAGGTGAGGATAAACAAACTGCAAAAACAGTCACAGGATAATATTTAGCATTAAATTAAAATAATTTATAATTTTTAATATTTGAAAATTAAAATAATTTTCTGATATAATAGGCTAATGCCTTTTAATAGAATTACTTCAGAGTTAACTTTTCTAGCTGAAGATGAGTATACACCATGCTTTTCTAGTTAATTATTTTCTATATTTATCAACAAATCAAATGATGCATATCTCATAGATTTGATTAAGTAATGCTCACCAACAATGGGCACACTCAGCACTGGTTGAATGCTCTGTAAAAGCCAGCAGCTGTCCTATGTAAGGGACTAATTATGCATGATGAATGTCTAATTTGAGAGCAACACAAAGCTCATTTTATTTAAAGAGCAAAGAAATTGATGTGACACACTTCATGTATCTCTTGAATTTTTTGATTGACTTTACTAAGTCTAAAGATGAGTGTGTAAATGCCATCCTCTACTCTTGGTTCAGGAACCAGAAAAGGTGGTACATTTTCCATTGGGAAGAACTTATGACATATGCATGAATGATTCTGAGTATCTTACTATTTATACAGGAATTTTGTGGTTCAGTACTGAGGTGCTGTGCATTTTAATTAGAGGCTAACTGTGTCTTTCCTCAATATACCCGCAAAAAATAAAATACTGAGTAGTGGTATAAACATGATGAAAAATTCAGAAAACAACCACAAATTTCTCCTTTAACAACTTGTCCCATGTTTATGAAATATCTTGGTTAAAGTATATCTGATAAAATAAATATTTTTGTGTGTCTCTTTTATATCAACTGCATTTTTTTTTCTTTTTACCTATGAACTCCCTTCACCCATTTCTCCCGCCCCCATCCTCTACCTCAGGCACCCACCAATCTGCTCTCTGAATCTATGAGCTTCTTTGTTTTGTTTTCTTTTTATATCCCATGTATAAGTGAGATCATTAGGTATTTGTCTCTATCTATCTGACTTATTTCACTTAGCAAAATTCCAGGAGGTCCATCCATGTTGTTACAAATGGCAAGATTTCATTCTTTATTAGGGCTGAATAATATTTCATTTTGATGGAGTCTTTGGGGTTTTCTATATAGAATATCATGCCATCTGTAAACAGTGACAGTTTTACTTCTTCCTGTCCAGGTTGACTGCCTTTTATTTCTTTTTCCTGCCTAATTGCTCCGGCTCGGACTTCCAATGCTGTGTGAAAAGAAGTGGTGAGAGTGGGCATTTAGCCTGTTCCCCATCTCAGAGGAGAGGCTTTCAGCTGCTCACCAGGGAGGCTGATGTTAGCTGTGGGCTTGTCATACACAGCCTTTGTTATCTTCATCTATGTTCCCTCTAATCCACTTTGTTGGGAGTTTTTACCATAAATGGAGGTTGAATTTTCTCACAGGCTTTTTCCTGTGCCCTGATCTTGCAGCTGCCCAGGGGATGCCTCTTGACTGCCTGGCTCTGGAGGCCCGGGGAGCTTGTGCTCCTGGTCTGATGGGATTCTACTATTTGCTGTCACCCAGAAAGGAGCTCCTCCTCCTGTCTGGCACCCCTATTTTTGCACCTGCTGCCATGGGATCCTCTGCATAGCATGGCTCTGGTGGCCTCTGGGGCTTACATTAGTGGGTCTCATAGGACTGTAACCAGCAGGGAAAGAGTTCTTAAACAGCCACCACCCCAAGGGCGCAGCAAGAGTCAGCAGATCCAGAAGCTTAAATATTTTGTGAAGGAGGACTATTAGCTAATTAGCCTGGCTTTGGTCTGAGGGGAAGACTTCTAATGAAACAGGCATCTAGGTGCTGACTGTAATTCTTTACAAAGACCCAGGAGGGTGGGCAGTATCTTTACAAAGTTCTCCTTCTGGCCCTAACGGTATTGCTCAGTGGATAGAGTCGGCCTGCGGACTAAAGGGTCCCAGGTTCAATTCCGGTCAAGGGCATGTACCTTGGTTGCAGGCACATCCCCAGTAGGGGGTGTGCAGGAGGCAACTGATGGATGCTTCTCTCTCATCAATGTTTCTAACTCTCTATCCCTCTACCTTCCTCTCTGTAAAAAAATCAATAAAATATATTTTTAAAAAAAGTTCTCCTGCCGCGCTTCAAAGCTCCAGTGTTTCCTGGGAGGAGACATTACATACGGCTCATGCCCTGGTTTTTACATCTGGTGCCCCGATTTTGTAGCTGTGGCCCAGGGGAAGCTCCTTGATTGCCTGGCTCTGGTGGCCAAGGGGGCCCGCATTTCTGGGTCCCATGGGACTCTGGCAATCAGAGGGATGGTTCTTGGCAGGCTGCCACTCTTGGGGCACTGTGCAGACAGCAGACTGAGGCACAGCCCCAGCTTCTCTGTGAGGAAGGCCTCTTGGATTGTGCTGGAGCTTTGGTCTGAGGGGCAGGATTCAGGTTTGGCATTAGTCCAGAGGCTCCAGAGCTGCTCTCCAAGAATGCAGACTGTGCATCCCATCCTGGCGCCCTCTAGTTGTATGCTCCATTATAACAGAGAGCATTTCGGTCTAGTTTACCACTCCCTCCAAACTGTCTATCTCAGGGCCTGGCATGCAATTGTCAGTGAAAATAATATGTTTTGGATAAAAGAATGAATATGTTTTAGATAAAAGAATGAGTAGAAAACAGAACAATCGCGGTTATTCAATTTCGTTGAGTTCTAAAGATGTCACATCTAGGTAGTTGGGTGGACAATTCCTTATGATTTCCATTTTCTCTAATCATTATTTTTGTCTTTTACAGGGGATATAGCATAATATATCACACATGGTGCACTGAGACCCTTGAAGGTTTGAGTCATCCAGACTGATGTACTATCACCAGGTAAATGATAAAACCACTTAGAGGGAAGAACACATACATTGAAACAGATAGACTCAGACTTGTATACCAAGATACTTAGGCTCTCTGAACCCAGGTCCATTTTCATAGAACACTCACCTTGTTTTATTCAGTGAGCAAATGAATATAAATTATCTTACATCATACCCAGTAACATATGGTAGGTCTGGATTACACATTAGCCCCTTCCCTTTCCTTTAGAGGTATATATAGACGATTGTTATATTCATATTGAGAATTTGAGGGAAATAATTCTACTGTAGCCTGTGAATTATGCATCATTCTGCTGTTTTCACTTAAGGCTTTGGACGGCCTATCATCTGCTTATTTGATGTAGTCTCTTTACATCTTCAGTGCTCTCCTTACATGGACTCATTTTCCCAATTAAGCCTAGACACATAGGCATTGATTTATAGCAAGAACACAAGTAGTTAAAGGAAGTCAACATTGAACTCAATGGGCCATATTAAACCCACATTAAATCCACCTGAGATTCACTCACTCTCCTCTTGACAGTGTAATTATAGGGCGAGCAGTGAGGCTGATGGGTGAAGTGATGGCACAGATGGTGGGAGAGTGGAAGACAGGTGTTTGAATGGAGGCACCCTTCCCATTAGGTCTGTCCAATTCAACAATTATCAATATATGTGTCTTACCCTATGAGTTCTATTTGTATTATATTGGTTCTGCAGATGGTCACTGAGTAAACAGATACAAAAAAAACATCAAATTATGTTTAAATATTAAATATAACATTGACATGGGCTGATCCAGCCATTGGAAAGATAATTGTGTCCATGGTGACCTTTTGTGAGGAGAGGCCCTAAGTGTTTAGTACCATCAGTGGGCCTGAATTCTGAAAGCTACAAGCAGGTGTGGCTGCCAGAAGAGACTCACCAAATCCTAATAATTTGACCTGACCACTTATGTTAGTGTTAAGAGCGCATCGTTTCCCCTAGTTCCTATCAGCATCAGAAAGGAACAAGCACCGTGCAATAGGTCAGCTTATGTCAGTAGCTCTAAAGCAATATTTGGTAATATAGGAAAACAGTTAGAAACTGCATTCGATTGAATCTGGCCTTGTTAGAAGCCACTCCAACCTAACTGGCAACATCCAGTCAAAACTTTTTGAGTTGGTCATTCTGGGATGTTCAAAACCAGTCATTGCACTAAGAAGTACAGATTTTGGACACTGTCGTTTCAGGAGAAAGTGTGAGAGACTGGTGACAAGTGTGAAGAAGACTGGATGGCACATCGGGAGAGGATGACAGGAGGCTTGCTGTGGAGAAAGCAAGGTCAAGTAAGTGGAGAACCAAAGATATCGTCGCCTCCTTTATGTCACACAAAGTGCTGGTAACACTTCTCTTTACTTCAACCACATTCTGCCCTTCCCTCAGATTCCACCTTAACTAAAGAGTCCTGCAAACCCTTCCCCCAGATTCCACCTTAACTAATGAGTCCTGCAAACCCTTCCCCCAGATTCCACCTTAACTAAAGAGTCCTGCAAACTCTCTGCTTACACTGCCTCAAAGGTTTTGAATACATCACTGCTTTCATGGGGCAATGGCAGGTTCTACATATGGAAGACTCCCAGGCTTGCTGGCTCTAACTCTGCAATCCTGCTGCCACACTAAGCACATTCAGAACATGTAAGCGAGGAGAGATGGGAGCAGAAGGACCCTCTCTCCTCTCTGAGACAAATGCATAGAAAGCATTGTGTGCATTATATGTGCTCTACCTGGGGCCAACTCCTTGGGATTGTAAACAAATCGAGGATGTTGGAAATGCACTCAAAGTATTGAGTGCTTGTCATGTGACAGAAGGCACTGGGGAAAGAGTGATGGGCAAGCTAGTCCAAGCCTCTGTATTAATAAGACTTAACCCGAGTCAACTGGGGGTCACCAACAACCAACAAACTGTACAAATAAATATAAAAAATAATTACTATGAATTCTGTGAATTAATGTGTAGTGATTGGTACATGTAACAGAGCATCCTGGCCTCTACTTGGGGGTCAGCCAGAGCTTCTTTGAGGAAAACAGTATTCATGCTGAGACAGGAAACTGGAGAATTATTTAGCCAGATCAAAAATGGGGAAGTGTTCCGGTTTTAGGACAGAACATATAGGAAGGCCCCAGGAAAGAAAAGGGAGTGGGTGGCACATTAGAGGAGAAAAAGGAAGATCAGCACAGTCTAACTTAAAGAGGTGATACGGAGGGGCAAGATCACACAGACGCCTGTGGGAACTCGGGTTTATCCCTTGTGGTGTGGGAAACCGTTGAAAAGAATAGATGAAAGCTGAGGGACAATGTTTTCAGAAGTTCAGTTTGGATGTGTTGTGGGTACCTGGAAAGATCCAAGGTGGAAGTGGGAAAGGAGCTAAGAGAGTGTACTGACATTTCAAGTGAGAGATGACGGTGACCTGAGCTAGGGTGGCAATGGGAACGGACAGAGAAGCATGCACAGATGTGAACTGGCTTTTTTGCAAACTCTACCTGGGCCACGTCCTTTTTCACAGCTAATTAGGCCAAAGCATTTAAAGTATATCTTGCCCAAGTGGGTTTGACTCAGTGGAAGGAGCATCGGCCTGCGGACTGAAGGGTCCCAGGTTCGATTCCAGTCAAGTGCCCATGCCTGGGTTGCAGGCTCGGTCCCCAGTAGTGGGCATGCAGGAGGCAGCCGATCAATGATTCTCTCTCATCCTTGATGTTTCTATCTCTCTCTTCCTCTCTGAAATCAATAAAAAAAAATTTAAAAAATAAAGTATATCTTATTTTCTGGGAAATAATAGCTTCTCTCTCTGTAAATAGGCACAATGATACTTATATTGTTAAGAAGAGTGCTTAATACTGCCTTACAGTGCCAGGAATTTTCCAGCAATGTAAGGTTAATTCATGTAGGGATAATAATGGATTGTAAGTGAAGCTATCTCACTTCACTTCTATGATAAGGAGCCCTCTATACATGCTACATTGAAACCTATCATTTGCATGTAATAAATGAAATTATGACTATAACTTAATAAGATTAAATGAAACACCTAGATGCATTATAAATATTGTAAACCACCAGAATTATAAACAATGTGCATTTTATTGAGAGCACCAATCCTTCCTTACCTGGTTAACTGGCAATGGTTACTCCATGTCTTAGTCCATTTGCATCCTATCTCTTTAACTGAGCCCACTCTTCCCTACTGGCTGTTTCCATTGTCTGGTGGAATCCTCTGCATTTCAGCCCCTTCTTTTGTTCTAACTAGTCTGCTCTCTGCTTTTCCTTTAATTTCCTCCTTTTTTTCTGCTGGGTTAGTAGATTTCTCTTATGTTCTCCTGTTTCACTCTCATCTGTCCTTTCTCTTCCTCTTGCTGCACACCACACTGATTTCTTGCCCTCTCCTTCTGTTCTTTGCTCTTTTTTCTTTTCTGCCCTCACTTGCGATTTCTCTCAGGAAACTCTGCTACTTTTCAGAGAGAGGGAAGTTAAATCCCAAACTTACCCAGTCTGTAATAAAGCCAGTGTCTCCATTGAAGTCAGGAGAAGAAGCTGATTGGATGAACCAGTGAGCACTAGCCTTAGTTCTGGGAAACTAAACCACGTGATATAACAAGGGATTTCTCAAGGCTCTATCTGCACCAGAGGTCAGCTTTGATGCCTGAGTTCTCTAAGAGGCCCCTGGGGAGAATATGTCAGGAAAGAAGGCCATCAGCATAAGGCACAGCAGAGAACCCATGTGGTACCTACTTTGTACTTGGGCATGTGGGGGTGCTGGACCAGGTGTGTACAACTTTGACATCAGAGACGATGTTCACCCACTTGTGAATTTTAGTTGCTCAAAGTTCAAAAGTCACAGAGAAAAGAATGGAAGACTTGAAGTCATTTATGCATTCACTTACTCAACAAATAATTATTGAGCCTTAACTTTGTACTAGGCACTGTTTTGGACAATGGAAGTAATGGAGTGAACAAAACAGTCTCTGTCCTTAAGGAGTTATATTTTGGTACAGGAGACACAATAAAACTCAAACAAATAAATGTACTACTACTATTATTATCACTACTATAATACTACTAATAATTATAGCTACCACTTACATAATGCTTACAATTAGCCAAGCATTGTTCTTATTCTCTTACACAGATTAACTCCCTTAATTCTCACAACCCTCTTTTAAGGTGGGTGCTACCATAATTCCCATTTTACAGATGAGTAGAAATAGGTTAAGTATCCTTCTCAAGGTAATGGCCTTAAGTGGAAGAGTTATATAATATCAGTGATAAACATAATCAAGAAAAATAAAGGTCAAACATGTCATATACACATTTGGCCGGTGGAAGTGATATAATTACAGTAACAACATGGTCTTTGGAACCTGAGTTCTTGGATCAATGAGCTACAAATGAGTTCTGTGACTTTGGGCAAATTATATCCTTTATTTTATAAAATAAAAGCAAATTCTATAATGATTGAAAAAGACTTGGTGCAGGCTTGGCCTACAACGTATACATCAAAATGAACAGGGTTTGCAGGCCAACAGCAGCAAGGACAGAGGGAGGAGAAAACAAATTGCCTGTGGCTGAATGTTTCTAGGACAGAAAATAATTGTTTCCTTAAGGATTTGGTCACTTGGAAGACTAAGAAGGTAGGAGAGTCGGATCTCTCCAAGGAAATGGACTTTTTCAAGAAATGATCATTGTTGGCAGATGCATGAGGGTAGAGGCTCCCTGAGGAGCTCAGCCTGGCTGGCAGGAGAGAGCGGCCATGCCCCAGGGGTTTGCAGGACTTCACATACCACAGCTGGAGGCCTGAAGTTGGAAGGATCACACAGTCCCCTCTTGATGACAGAAAGTAAAAGGGCTGGGCCCGCCTGGAGCCCTGTTATTGAGGGAAATCTCACCTGGCGATGCATAGGTGGCTCTTTGTACAGATCTGAGGGGGAAGAAGATGGCCTGAAGCAATGACGTCTATTTTCATTAGTCTTAACAACCTCATAATTCTCTCTTTTGCTTTTCCCACACTCACTCTGTTCAACAGGAACCTAGCTTGTATTTCCCATTATTGTAATATGAAAAAAAATTTTCAGTTGTCACTAATGTGATCCTTAGTTTTTTTCTCCTTCCTATAATCATGCTCTTTGCTTATCTGCTTCATTATTACCAATCAAGATGCAGCCAAGTTCATTCAAAGCATATCTCTCTGAAAGATGTATTCTCTTTAGGTGGTTATTTGGTGTATTGAAAAGAAGTAGGCCTTGGGATCGCACAGGGATTTTCTTGGTGAGTCAAAAAGACTTTAGAAACCATGACCTCTGCCCAATTCAAAATTAAAAATGTTTAGTACCAGTGTTCAAATATACATTGGCATTGCAGTTGATACTAATGGTTTGAAAATGAAGATGAGTGGATTTTTTTGCTGGATTTTACCAATACTATCTTCTAGCATATGGGGAAATCCATTTGGCTTGCTATGGACATCCTTTATTCAATGGTGTATAGGGATAATAAGCATCTATAAGATTAGTGTATTAGATATAGGATGGCTTCAATAGGATCTGTCTGCAACTTGTATAGGAACATTCATTCAATCAAGGGAATAATTTAGTGCGATAACTTTATGGAGAGAGGAGAGGATGAGTACAATACAAGCTTGTTATATTGTAAAACATGAAGTTTTAACACCTGTAATATTCTTAGTGAAAATTTTATTTAAGAAAAATAAGCACACTCTTTCGGATCACTGTTGATATTACTTAGTACATTAGAGAAGAATTCCCACAGATTTATCGTTATCAGTATCAACATGCTTCAATTAAATGCCCCCACATTGTGTGACTTTGTTGACTATATAAACAGTGCCTGCTGGTAGCACAGGTTGGTGAGGTTAACCTAGCTCTTCTTGGTCTAACAGACACACTGTGGCCCCTTTTGAGTCTTTCTTAATGAGTTAGAGCTGGTGCTCCAATTTCTCTCTTACACTCCATTATTATTATTATTATTATTATTATTATTATTATTACTTTAAAAATATTTTTAAATTCTTATTTATTTTCAGCTTTGACCTCCATATATTCTCTAGACTTGATTCAAATGCCTAACCATTTTTAGGTAAATTTTCTGAGACAAATAGCCTGGAATGACTGTCATCACTAAAACTTAAAATTGTATTCTTTAACCTATGTTCTCACCTGTGGACAGTCAGTATGTGTAAGTCTATTAATAATCATCCCCAATGAGATTAATTAGCACTCTCCTCTTTTATTTGAAAGACCTGTATTTGAGTGTGAAGCCATGTTAACATACAATTGATAGAGAATCAACATTTAAAAATATATACATATTTTTATTGATTTCAGAGCGGAAGGGAGAGGGACAGGGAGATAGAAACATCAATGATGAGAAAGAATCACTGATTGACTGCCTCCTGCATGCCCCCTACTGGGGATGGAGCCTGCAATCTGGACATATGCCCTTGGCTGGAATTGAACCCGGGACCCTTCAGTCCACAGGCTGATGCTCTATCTACTGAGCAAAACCGGCTAGGGTTTAACATTTGTTTTTGTTTTGATCCATGGGCCCTTCAGAGCAGTTACAGTACGAGATTCAAAATAGCAACAACACAAAAAGGATGAAGTAAAAAATAAAAAGTCTCCAGGGAAACCAACCTATAAATCTGAGTGGGACTGGCCAGTGGTCTTTTTGGAAACACATATATTAGTAGCTCTAGACTGAACTTCTTGACTGGACTGATGGGCTTGTAGTTAACAATTGAGCAAAAATTACTGCTTCTTTAGTATAAAAAAAGTCAGCTTCACATTAACTTTTTTGCCGAGTTCCAAGCAAATGAAAAGCATCATATTCTATTTAAAAATGTTTAGGCATTAGAAGAAGTAGATTTTCATAGGACAGGATAATATGGATGTGAGTATTTGAGAAGCAAGCTTTTCCTCTTTGAAAGAGCTACATAGGAAATATAGTCAATAATACTGTAATAACTTGCATGGTGTGCTCTGAAAGGCATGGTGGTGCCTCGTAGCTCTGGGGACATTTCCAGATTCTACTTCTCACTCTGTGTTCTGAATGCTCTCGCTCGGTCCCAGAATGCTTTGTTTCTCTTCCATTGCTTGACCTCAATTAGGCTCTTGTCCAGCCACTGCTGTCCACCTGGTTTTAAATGTAGGTGTCAGCTTTGGCTGCTTTCTTTGATTACAGCCATCATCTGTGGAGTTGCCCTGCCCTATCCCAGCCCTAGACTCTGCCTTATCCCAGACTCTGCCTAGGCTCTGCCCACAGGGTATCCACCTAATGGAAGGGTTGTTTGAACTTCACTCTGAATCTCTTTCCTGCCCCTTCCAAGTGCGAAGTGGCTGGGCAGGCCAGGATTCCTTAACTGCAGTGAAACTGAGCCATTTATTTCTTCTGGAACCTCCATACCTCTGACAAGAACACACCCAGAGCTTGAAATCACAGACTCCTGCTTCTCTAGATGGTCAGCTAGAAATAGAGATGGAACCCAAATTTTAGCAGATTCCCTATGTCTAGTTTTCTTTCTAGCTTTGGATTGGGCTGCTCAGATGTGTCTCCAGGTCTATAGCCACAAACTAATCACCAAAGAAATTTCACAACATTCCAGCCTGATTTATCCCCAATGAACTACACAGTCCTCATCCCTCAACCTTAAGGCCTTGTTCTTCTCCACACTGCATTAAGCACTTCTTTTAATTTTTCTTAAACCACATAACATGGTATCTTATTCTTTATTACAAAAGCCTTTATAATCACGCCATGTCATTTTACATTGTTCCCCCAGCTATTTATTTCTGGATGTATTTGATATGTCTTCCACATGAACTTAGAACTTTCTTGAAGGTAAGGACCGCATCTTAAACTTCTTTCATGCTTTCTCCAAAGATTGTAATGTTATGCTAAGTTCATAAGTGAATATTGGTTTGAATTATTATTGACAGGAATTAACCAAAAAAGAAGGGATTGGTGCACATAATTGTTAATGTCCATTAAAGTGCAGTAAATGTATAAGTGCTAAAATTGTCAATTAGAAGCAAGTATGAAGGCCTTTTTATCTTTTTTGAATATATTTCTTTATTGATTTCAGAGAGAGGAAGGAAGAGGGAGAGAGAGAGATAGAAACATCAATGATGAGAGAGAATCACTGATCGGCTGCCTCCTGCACGCCCCCTACTGGGGATTGAGCCTGCAACCCAGGTACGTGCCCTTGGTTGGAATTGAACCTGGGACCCTTCAGTCCGCCGGCCAACGCCCTATCCACTGAGCCAAACCGGCTAGGGCGAAAGCCTTTTTATCTTTATTGAAACATTTAAAACAGATGAAATTCCAAGTTCTCAGATAAATGGTGAAAAAGGAAAATATATATATATTTTTGATAAGTTGAAAAAAGTTAAAATAGTTTCTAAATAACAATTTTCATACATTAATTGTTAGGTAGTCTTACCTCATCATTTTAAAAAGTGTCTATTAACATCTTTATTGTCCACTTTATATAAATAAATGAAAAATATGAGCCTTGCAATCAGAGGGTAGAGTTTTGGTTTGATAAAGGCAAATGCTAACACCTCATTTTGGCACTGTAGTTTAATGAAGTTCCTTTTAACATGCATTTAATAAAATACTGAATGAAAAGCTCAGCTATTTCATTGCATGCTTTGTACACAGCACCTGCTCATCCTCCTATTGGGGAAACTGCTGCTTTCTGCTTATAAATGATATGTCTTTTGTCTTGTGGCTTAATGTTTCTGGAGTTTAAAAAATATCTTATGTTAAAGTTAAACCTACTTATGGCACATTAACATATGAAGCCAAAGATTATCTTGCCACGGGCCATTGCTATGCCCCTCAATAATACAAATTTGATCAAAATCAGATATTGAAGTAGACAACATTCACTGGAAAGTTTTCATTTCTTTCCTATTTTCTTAAAATCCCTGGAAACTTGTTTATTTCAGTAAAGAGCCCACCCCCCTTCCAAACGTGGCAGCCTTCCTAGAGCTTTATTTAAATGCCTCTGCCGAATGAAAGGCTCCTTTCATGTCATTTCAAGCCCTGAAGTACCAAAAGGGTAAATAACTTGAAGTATCATTTTTGACTGACTTGACTTTGAAACAGGCGCAGCCTGCGTAAACAGCTGCTCAGCCCAGACGCTCACCTGTCTTCTCTAAGCAGTGTTTCCGTTACCTACTAATGTTGGTAACAATGATAAACACCTTAATTCACTGGATTAATGAGTTAGAGCCAATAGAAAAGGACAAAAACCCATAACTTTTCCACAAACTTAGTTAAATGTCAAGGTTTTTAAAGGCCTAGTTAGCAAGTATATTAGATGAGATATGTCAGTTTCCCAATTTACGACTCTGACTTGTCTCTTGTGATTCCTTATAGCCTCTAGCCATTCTCTTCTTACCTGAGGCAGTCTCTGGCAAAAACCTGATGCTTCCAGTCATTCTGCATTCTTGTGTTTCTTCAAAAATAATTGGACAGGCACCTTTCCATAAACAATCATCATTAGTGATATACGGTACACAGATACGAATACCACACAAATAAGTTTCAATGGAGCGTCTTGAGCCAAGCGGTAATAATTTGGCCTGTGTGTTCCTGATGTGATTGACAGAGAGTTAATGCACTTAGCACTCTTCCAGGAGGCTCTGAGTGTTAGCTCCTTGATGCTCAGAAAGTCCTGCTCCCAGAAAAGTGACATAGACGTTGACCATCGAGTTTGTTGCTATTCAATAGCCGGTTCCGTTTCCAGGCTCTATGATTAAAGTCATTATAGGAACTGTCAGCAGGGCGAAGAAATGAAAACTGTCACAAGAAGCAACTGTCTGAAATGTTAAAGATTCCCATATTGTTGAACAGTTTTAAAGCAGGAGATTTTAACTTAATGAAGCTCAACCTAAATTACAAAGCTTCAAATATTTTCTGCTAGATTGATTAATCCCATATTCCTCTATTTCTTCCTTCCCTCCTTCCTTCCTTCCTTCCTTCCTTCCTTCCTTCCTTCCTTCCTTCCTTCCTTCCTTCCTTCCTTCCTTCTTTCCTTCCTTCCTTCACCTTCTTCGGAAAATTCTGCAAAATAATAATTTAAAAAGCCAAACCTCTGTTCTTATGGCTATGAACAAAGTTTACAACAAATATGAGTTACCGCCTTTCAAGGACTGATTCTTAGCAGCGTGCTTATTCTGTGGGAAAGACTGAGTAAACTAAAAGCACATGATCTGAAGGTTTTTGGTAATTATTTTTATATTGTGTGACCGTGATGACTCTAATATTCAATGGAACACAATATTTTCATTCTGATGGTGAGCCTGGACATGCTTATAAGTTGCTACTAGTTATTTTTTTCTAATGGTAAAAGTTAACATCCCTTATTTATAATTGGGATTTATTATTGTTTTTATAATTTTATAAATAGAGCAATAGATATACAGACCATTGAAATGATTTATAAGTTGAAAATTTTTTGGAAATTCATTAATTTAAAAAAATGGATTTTGAGTACATACATCAGTACTTATTAACACTATTAGATTATCGATTAACATTTTATTTTGTACTGTATTTAAAAATAAATGGGAAGTCTAAGAAATGGCTAGAGGTCAGAGGAGCCCACGAAGGTATGATAACTGAATGTAATTTGGTATCCTGAACAGGATCTCAGAACAGAAAAGAGATATTAGGAAAATTTAGTGAAATCCAAATAATGTGTGGAATTTAGTTAACTCATATTGGTTCTGTAATTGCGACAAATGTGCAATAGGACAGCAATGAGGATTGCCGTGGGATACATGATATACTAAAGAATGATTTGCTGTTTATCTGAGATTCACATTTAACTGGGTGTCCTGTACTTTATCGGCTAAATCTGGCAACTCTGATAGTAATGTCAGATACTAACGACAGGAGAAATTGGATGAGGGGTTTACAGGAACTCCCTATAATATCTTTACAACTTTTCTGTAAACCTGAAATTATTCTCAAGTAAGAAGTGTATTTAAATTTTTAAAAAGCAAATGGGAAAACATATAGCTCATGCTTTAACATGTTAGTTGGAGCATTTTACATAACTAAAAGAGATTAAAATCTGACACCAGCCTAAACTTATAATTCTTTTCCAATATGTAAACAAGTTTGCCTTTTCAATAATGTATGTTTTAACCCATTTGCCAGTGAGAGGAGAGCCGGATACAATTATACTAACAGTGATAGTCTTCTATTTATTTTTCTTTCCTCACCTGCTATGCCCAGGTTTTGACATTAAGAATATTGTGTTTGATATTTTCTGCATTAAAAGCCACTTTAGGCTTTGGTTCCATTTTACTCCCAGTCAGAAAGATCAGAAAAAGCTCAAGTCACACAGTGAGAAACTTTATCCACTGAATGAGACATTATCCATTCCACCAGACTGCAAATCAAAGAGTATCTCTTAGGCTGCTTAAAAATTCATTTTAAAATCTGATCCTGATTGTACTTTTATGGTAATTTCGTACCATCAATCATCCTTTTACCTTTAGTCTCTGGGTCCACTGCTCTCCCCATAGATCTCATTCACTCTGCCTCATTATAATTCTTTAGGTGAGAAAACAGGGGAAGAAACCTTAACAGAAAATGAGAGAAAGATGTAAATTTCTTGAGAAAAGTCAGATTCGCTAAGAAGCAGAGCTAATGATATGTTCTGATCTTCTTTTCTTTTTGTAATTAAAAGATGGGAGGAATAACAGACCTCAAAAAAGCCCTCCCCTCCCAAGAAAAAAAATCCAGTCTTCCATGCAAATAACCTATTTGTAATCTGCATTCTGTCTCCCTAATATACCTTATAGTTCTAAGCTGCCAGGGTTCCGACTTGTCCCTGCCACTTGAAGTGAACAAAAGAAATGTTTTTGAAACTCCAGAGAACTTTCCTTGCACTGTGTGATGTTTGCCTGCCCTGCACCCAGGCTGCCTCCTTCTTAATTCTGTTTTTAGGAAATGCAAGGGTCAGAATTACCAGCAGGCAGCAGTTAGCCAGGCAGAGCAGGCCCCTCGCTAGGTACATAGGTTCACATAGAGTTATGGGAAATCAATAACATAACTTTGGTTATTATTCTCCGTTTGGCAACGTGTATGTGCCTGCTCCAGCTAACAATTAATCACTGGGAGGGAACAGCATATGGCTGCGTGTCAGCCAGAAAGCGCTCGTGGCAAGTGAAATGATTTCTCACATCCAGTTTAAGTCAAGCATTCATTCAGCCTTTGCAGCATGATTCAATTTTACTAACAATAAATGTTATATTTTTGCTCCATTGATTTGAATGCTGACTCTGGTGTAAAGCATATTTCTTAGAGCAACAAGAAATGTGATAGATAATAAACTCAGCAGTGCGGCTCAGCCTCGGTACATTTAGATTGGAATAAAAAGCGGCCATTAACCACCAGGGAAGGGGCTGATTCCTCTCTCTCTCAAGTACCAGGTCCAGCTGCACGGTCGCTCATAAGG
The DNA here is from genome assembly GCF_964212035.1 of Myotis nattereri. Classification (NCBI taxonomy): domain Eukaryota; kingdom Metazoa; phylum Chordata; class Mammalia; order Chiroptera; family Vespertilionidae; genus Myotis; species Myotis nattereri. The sequence goes on from NC_138080.1 coordinate 57,514,656, forward strand.
GCTTCAGCAAAATGTCGTGCCATAAACCACAGAATGCCGATAATAGCAATAATCCCTCCAAAATGGGTTGTTCCCAGCAGTTAGTGACCAGTTTCTCAGTCAGTGGCCTGAGGGGAAAGGCTTCAGGAAAGCTGTACTCACTATTTCCTCTCAGGCAATTTAACTGGATGCATTAAACTGCATTTTCATTGGGATTTCAAAATGTTTGTGCTCTGACAAGGCACTCATCTTAAGGTCTTTTGATTAAATCTCCATCTCCACAGTTTTAGGAAGAGCAAATAAGCAACACATCTAAGTGTGGAAGTGGGGTCATTTAAACAGTCTCTTAATTAGTAACTTAAGTGACAACCTGAAATACTGTATATAAAAATATATACGCCAATATAATCGCACACAAGTTCTTTGTTCATGATCGAATGCTCTGTGCCACTGATGAGCTGTAAACTGACCCTCCGTTCATTCATTTGTTCATGGAGATGACAGTTCCCACTTCGCGGGGTATTGTGAGGCTCAAAGGCAATTCTGCTTGTGAAAGAGATGGAAAACTACCCTGTGCCTGGGTAGCATGAGGCAGGGACCGCTAGCCAGCCCCTCCTTCATCAGTAGCAGCCAGTTGTGCTTTGACAGAGCCAACTGGTTAGTTCTCACATATGACCAGAGGATTAAATTTTAACTCCATTTGCAAAGGGAGATGGGGATAAGAGTGGGGAGGTGACCAGGGCAATGAGTTTTCAGGAATTGCATCTAACAAGCGTCTGAACCCACTGAAATTTAAATTGAAAATTCAAGGTTTAAGGGACACAGCATTTATTTTGGGACTTATAAAACACTAGCTCCTCTTCTTTTGAAAGTTGTTAAAACATCTGTTTATTATAGGATAGTTTCTGTTAGAAATGAGTAGTACCTTGCATGCAAATTAACTCAGGCCCATGGACATGGGACTTCGAAGTGATTACAAGGAGTTTTAAAATTCCACAAGTGAAATAGTAAGAATGTTATAATAAGTAATATTTGGACAAACTGCTTGATACCATTATTATTTAGCATCCTAATCTACATGAACATAGAAGTATTTGACCAACATATGTGGGAATAGTTGGTAGAAACGTTTCAGCTGATAATAGGATATACAGTGGCTGAAATGTTCATAACCAAATAATAATAATAATAATAATAATAATAATAATAATAAATGTAACATTTGCCTTTCAGGAACTCCAAATTAATATTTCAAATGCCATATAATTGATGCATTGTTTTTCCTGATCACATCTAAAATAATTTCTCCTCCTGATTCATATTTTAGGTATGTGATTAACATATTAGAATGAGGCACGAACATCAAAACCCTTATTTCAATGCATTAATCATAGGAATATACTTCTAAATTTAAACTAAAGTGTTCTGACACTATTTATATATCAATCATAAATCATTCACAAACTTGAATAGGTTACATAGAATTTTTTAATTCATCTACTTCCACAGTCTATTGGTTTCATGTGAAATACTTCAATTGCTCATTAATCACAAACATTAACTTAACTTTGTAAATAAAGGCAAAAAATGATTGACATTACAAGGAAAATGGCATGCATCAGGCACCAGTTACTTTTTACTCATTATATATAGTGCTATCTCAGATCACAAATACTCACTTGTATGTGTGCACTGAGGACAAAGGTAAAGAGCATACTGTCTGTCTATCTATATATCTATCTACCTACCTGTCTATCTAATCCACCTATATTGTTGCATGTTATATATTTTTTCTTTGTGAAAAATCAAAGTAAAATAAATGAAGACTTACATAGTAAGTTTATCAAATTGAAATTACATGTCAAGGAAAGTCCAATATACATTTGAAATCAGAAGTTTTTATTTTCCTCATAACCTAAGGACAAGATGGGTCTCCAGCATCCATCCCTTTTAAAAAACAACTGGGGCCGAAACCGGTTTGGCTCAGTGGATAGAGTGTCGGCCTGCGGACTGAAAGGCCCCAGGTTCGATTCCGGTCGGGGGCATGTACCTGGGTTGCGGGCATGTCCCCAGTAGGAGGTGTGCAGGAGGCAGCTGATCGATGTTCCTCTCTCATCGATGTTTCTAACTATCTCTCTCCCTTCCTCTCTGTAAAAAATCAATAAAATATATTTTTAAAAAAATAAATAAATAAATAAATAAATAAAACAACTGGGAATGATGAAGGGCAGGATTTGTCACCTGAAGTGAATGGGCTGGGGGTTAACGTGCTTGTGAAGAGCTCCGGGGGAATGAAGACGTGGCCCACTCTGAGGTGCCATTTTACAAAGAGAAAGGCAGGATGGAGGGGCCCTGCGTGGGGCAGGTGGACAGAAATCCTTGCCACAGAAACAGGCTTGAGTTTGGGCAGATGGGGGAGGTGCTGAACCTGCTTCCCTCAAATCTGTTCTCTCTCCTCACCGCTCTCTCCCCCACGACCATTTTACGGATGTCCAAAATTATTGGAGTGGAGGGAGACTAAGCTTTCTATCCTTTGGTGCCACTCGGGAGAAGGTGACGGTGTGCACTGTAAAGGGTCTGATTGAAAGGGACAGAGTGTGAGGTCAAGGCCCCAGCAGTAAGAGAATGGACAGGACCAGGTGAGGCCTGGGCAGTCAGGAGAGGCTGTGGACACAGGAAACCAGCTTTGCAACTCTTCTGTGTTTCTTTCTCCAGCCACCCTTTGCCTGCAAATTCAGCTCTTAGGAATATTTACAGAGTATAAAATAATGAGAGCTGAATTTCTTGGAAGAAAGGAAAGCAAGCTTTCCACTCAGACTGTGTCTTGAAAGAGTATGAAGAATGGAGGGAAAGAGCATATAAAACATAGCATTAGTTCAGAATTTTACTCACTTGATTTTCTTTTATTTGACATGGTACTAATGTGTTACACATTAGAAGAGTAAACAAAAGTGTGAAAAGGATGCTAAAAAAATGATTTTGGAGGACTTTAGTGCCTTATGCTCTCACAGATGATGGCATTGGTGGGAGAGGGTGATGGGGAATCAGAGGGAAGAGAAAAAACATACAGATTATAGTTTTAGGTGTTTCATCACATATTATTATTTTTTGGTCCTCAACTTTGAGGTAGCTGTTATTATCTCCAGTTCACAGTTGGAAAGGCCATATAATTTTAAGTAATATGCCCAAGCTGGTATTTTGCATAGGTAGATAACCTAGTCTCCAAAACCAAGGCTCCCAGGTACTAATGCTCAAGTTCTTTCCACAGCAACACTTAAGGGTCTCAGGCCTGGCAGGGCATCTACCTATAAAATCACATTGATAACAATTAATTTGAATGATTATAGCATATCTGTTATTGGGGTTACACTTTAAAATACCAGTTTTAAAGTCTACACATTTTCAAAGTAAATTATCTGCAAATAGTTTTGATTCCTGACATAAGTTTCCATATTGTCCTGGTGGAAAAAGAGGATCTTTGAACGGGATATTTTTAAGCAGCACTAGTGGCCTACGTGCTTTGCAATTATCAAAAGATTAAAAAGACCTTCCTGTAATGTTTTCTTAGAATTTTTGAATGTCGCTTTTCCACTTACTGCTCCCTAACCTGCTTTATTTTTCAGACTTCTAGAGACACACTTTCCAAAGAGCCTGGCCTCATGCTTCAGGCGCTCATGGAACTGGAATTGCCAACACAACCCTTGCACCTCGGGCTTCTCACAATGTGAAACATTGTTCAAATTACAAGGTTATTCAGTAACCTAAGCCATTTCAGGTGAAATCAACATTTCAGGGCTAGATGGAACCACTGAGAACATTGAGTTCAACTCCTCAGATATGTTTGCAATCCTTCAGATGTCCCACAGTGTACCCAGTAAAGCCCATTTCTTCAAAAGCCCTCACCTAAATGCGGGACCCCCTTGCTAAAGACGTTTTACTAAAAGCAGTTCTTAGCATTATGGCCGGGTAACAGTCCCTGCGTGCGAACAGTGCAAATAAGTCTGATTTGTGGCTGTAAGCAATATTATAACAGGGCAATGATTTTCAGGCCCTGCTCCCATTCCACAAGCTGGAGCATGGGCTTTCACTAGTAAAACTTCATAGCAGTGATCTTTTTCAAATATATAGAAAAAATTATCAGGATTTTCTCTGCCAATATGTTTAGCCCCCATATCTTTGAAGGCTTCTCTATTTGAAACTTTAGTATAAAATATCTCCTTTAAAACTAAATTATTTGGAATTTGTTGCTTTACTATTTTATATTTATCAATATTTTAACATTTCACATGATGACTTTTATAGTTGTTCAACTAAAAGTTGAATATATGGGACTCACTGTAATAGGGGGCTACATTCCTGATTGAGAAACTGGTACCTGATTTTTAAGTAAAACCAGACACAAATATGCTATTTAACCAATTGTCAGTAATACATTTTTACATCACATAGCATGAAATGCTCTAATCACATTTCTGGAAGTGGTGAATTATAACTAACATCTCTAACATGTTTCTCATTCAAGTAGGAAACAGAAAAGAACCAATGATACATATTTATCCAGTGCATTCTCAGAGAAGCCTCAGGACAGCTGAGGACTCCTGGGCTGGGCCTGCCCTGGGCAGCCTGGACTTAGGAACTGGGTCAGTGGGTAGGGGAGTTGCACCCCAGCTGGGTGGTGTTTGTTTCTCTTTATTAAGGACTATAAGTAAATAGCATGGGTATAATTTCCAGAATTTTGCCCATATGAATCTCAGTAAGTTGGATCATTGTGAATCAAAAGTGAATCATACTCTAAATCTGATTTGATGAAAGCACAAAATAATAGAAAGGATTCTTATCCATGAGTAGATGAGTGGATAAAAAAGCCATGGAACATTTACAATGGAATATTATGCAGCCATAAAAAGGAGTTCTTACCTCTTGTGACACCATAGATGAACCTGGAGATTGTTATATAAGTGAAATAAGCCAGTCAGAGAAAGACAAATATCATGTGATCTCACTTATATGTGGAATCTAATGAACAAAATAAACTCATGAACAAGATTGAAGCAGAGGCATGAATACATGGAACAGGCTAACATCTGTTCGGGGTGGGAGGTTGGGGACTGGATGAAGGAAAGTGAAGAGATTAGTCAAAGAACATATCTGCATAAACCATGGACATAGACAACAGTGGGGTCAGGAGGAAGGGGGGCGCTGGGTGGAGGTGGACAAAGCAGAAAGGAGAAATGGGGACATCTGTAATAGAGTCAACAATAAAAATAAAGTTTTTTTTGTTTTAAAAAAACTCTTGTAAAATACATGAAAAGGAAGTCTAATAGGAAAGGATTTAGTTCATAAAATGGAAATGAAATGAAGAAACTAATTCTTCAAAGAACTGATAAAGAAATTTGAGACCATTTTTCTATAAATCTGGAAAGGTCTTTACATTGTACCTTACATGGAATTTTTAAAAAAATTCCTAAAGCTAGTATTATCTGCTTTTGTTTGGGGAGCCTTATGATTCTCATTTAGAATGTGTATATTCAACATAGGATTGCAGGGTTTGCTCCTCAACTTCTATTTATCAGAACAGAGGCTGAGAGAGCCGCCTAAGAACATGGGGCAGAGAGGTGGTAGGAGTGTATGTTAAGATTCAAGCCTACAAATCAAATCAAGGCGTTTGAGTATCTCATGCCACCCCATTAGTCCAGTCAGTCAGGAAAACTGGATAAGATGAATTCTAGCAAGTGCCTGGGGACCTCTTCCACTTGGTCTTCTAATTATCCAGGAAAAGAATGCTATTGCCGAAAAATTAAGCTAATGACTAGAATTCTCTCAGCAGTAAATTTTAATCCCCCACGTTTGTCTCATGCCTTTTCTATGAGAGACTTGAGTGTAAACGAGTATCTCATTTTAGTATCTCATTCAGAACTGGTTTCTTAGGAGGAGGGGGTTTGGTCCTGATGACTAAGCAAAATGATGTGTTGGAAACTGAGCTGATATTTACCTTTCAGTGTGTCCTTCCTATCTTGCTCTGCACCTGGCACATATTAAGTGTGCAAGAAACTGTTGTGCAGTGATAGGATAAATGAACGCATGCTATGTGGGAGGGATTCTGAAGACTGGAGAGGCAGTGGATTGTAAGGTAGAATATTCAAACTACCTCAAAAGTGTCGTAATTTTTTTTTTATTTCTTTCTATTTCCACTGCTACCACCTTAGTCCAGATTTTATCATCTCTTACATAAACTACAATAGTCCCTCCTTACTTGGCCTTCCTGCTGTTATTCTTGCCCCTTACATTCTGTTCTCCACAGTTCAACGTAATCTTTTAAAAATATGAGTCAGATTATACATGCTCCTACTTAAAACCCTTCCCTGGTTTCCTGTAGCATTTGAACTATATGCTGACTCCCTCGCCTGGCCTACAAAGGCCTTGCTTCACCTGGCACCTGCCTAACTTCCTTATATTTTATCCTTGACTATTTGCCGTAGCCACTATGCTCATGTGACCCTTACTTTCCTATTTCTTGGATATATCAAACTTCTTTCCACCTCACATCCTTTGCACTGGCTATTCTCTCTACCTGGTGACCTGAGTGCCTCCTTATCATGGAGGCCCCAGCTTACATCTCCTCTTTGGAGGAGCCTTCTCTGACCACCTCACCAAAAATAGCCCCCTGGTGCCGCTATAGGATATCACTGATTATTTTAATCATTTTGCACTTATTGCCATCTGCTCCTTTCTTGTTTACTATTTTATTGTTTATCTCCCTTGCATTAAAGGGTGAGTATCATGAGAACTTATCCAAACATAAATCCTCAAGAAACAGAACAGTCTGGCATTTAATAAGAGTTCAGTAATAGCCTGTTGAAAACAATAAAAGAATAAATGAGTTGTCTTGGCTTGTGAAGAATCTGTGATGGAGAATCTTGATGAAGAATGTATTGTCCTGTGGGTTTATATGTACTGCTGTGTCTGTTCCAAGTGCCAAAATAACACATTTACACAAGGTGGGAATCAGTTAAGCAAGAATATTTCTGGTGTCGTGTAGGCAATGCAATGGCTCATGAATGGGATTTTATTTTCCAGAAATGAACCATTTACATTTCATTTAGTCACATTTAAAACGTGAAGTTTCCAAGTGGCCATTTTGTCCTAATTTCTGACTTGCTTCTCAATATCTGTGCTGTGTTAGTGTGATTCTTCCCATCCAGCATAGGCAGGGTTTTCCGTGTCTCCGGTTTATACAGTTGTTGACAAGTAAACACCAGCTGTGTGGGGAGCTGGCGTATTTCCAGGCAGGGTGTTATCATAGGAATCTGCAATGGGGAAGGAGTAGAGGTGATGAAGTGGGAATCTGTCCACCCACACTGGTTGGAAAGTCTACTTTAAAACTCGCCCAGCACCAACGGAGCTTAATATGGTTGTTACAGGGAGTGTGTGCACTGTGATGGCAATGTGTCAGGCCTAATTGGGACCTTCTGAGAGCTAAGAGGATGTGAAATTCTAGCAAGAAAATGTTAATCCAGTCACAAACACCGTATTCACAGGAAAACTTCCCTTCAGCCCTCCCTGACTTCCTTACTTAGCTATTCAAGGGAAATGATCGGTGCATGCAAACTTATAAAAATTTAAACTATTTGGGTGCTTTTTGGAAATGACTTCCAGAGCTCGACTAAACAAGAAAAAAATTCTTCCATGAAAATTAGATATTTAATAGGTATCGCTGACTCCTCTCTCACATAAGGGAAGGTCCAGCCAGTTAGAAAAGCACCTGGATTTACAGGAGTGACATTTGCAGGTGATTCAAATTTAAACCAAGCCTACCCTGTGAAGTCAGCCCCAAGGAATTCACAGCTCTCTGCATTAACCCCAATTTCCAATTTTAGGTAAATGTTCACCAAACCATGTCTGGAACAGTAAATGGAAAGAAATCCAGTATATAGGAAAAAAATCTCTCTTTCTCTGACTTAGAGGGAAGCTGAGGAGGGGTAGAATGTTGTCTATGTTGATATGATCCATTCTGGTGTCATTAACACACAGTCAGGACCACTCCCTGTGGGGGGCTAGCTAAGCTTATGACCTAGATTTGTCTTTTGCTAGTGGAGGTATTGGGTCAAGTTACTTGGAAGCAAGGAGTCAAAATACTTCTCAGATCATGAGATGACTTTGGATGTCATGACCTTCATTTCACCTTGCTAGTTGACCAATCATGAACAAAAGAGCAACAACTCATAAATGCCATCACTTGTGTGTTGTACGGTATGGTTAACCATGAGAAGAAGCTTTGAACAATAAACTGTGACATCTATAAAGATAAATCTAAATGAAGTAAAAGCAAGAGACCTTAGAGAAATGTCCTTTGCCATGCCTCCCCTTTCTATTTGGAAATGAATGAACTCTTAAGGGGTTTGTTTCATTGGATGTCTAGATGTATTGGGAAAGTTTGAAGTAATTGTTGAATATTTTATCTTGGCCTGGTTTGTGCTAACATTTATTGACCATATACTATGTGCCAGATACTATTCATGTGCTTTACATATATTAAATCATTTAATTATCACAACAGCTCCAAAAAGCAGGTATGTTATTATACCCATTTACACAGGCAAGAAATTGCACAATGTCACTTGGCTTTAAAATTGCAGCACTCTTATGAAAATAAAGTACCACCTAACTTATCATTTTCAAAAGAAGGCTTGAGCCAAACTGGAGAAAATGTTTTGATTTGTGAGAATTGAGAGTGTCAGACGAGCCAATACTTAGGAAAATACATTGGGAGCCAGACGGAGGAAGAGAGCAGCATTCCGGACTTAAGGAGACTCTCATACATGGGTATGAGCATTGACTGATCAGGACCTACATTTCCAAGCATCCAGCATCTTACAGTCATACCATTTCCTTGCTATCTAAAGTGACACGAGGTCCTGGTTTACAGTATTTGCCTTGGCTGCACACCATGTATCCTATTTGTTGTTGATGTACATATTTGCTTTGCCCTGTATAGTTTATCTCAAGGGCTGCAAGGGGAGCAATATGAAAAGAGCTCTTCTGTGAGATTTCTTGCTTTCCTGCATCTGGTGTGTAACTTACATGTGACTACTTATTGGTTACTAGATGCCCGGTGCACAAATTTGTGCATCAGTGGGGTCCCTCTGCCTGGCCTGCAGGATCGAGTTGAAACCAGCTCTCCAAAACCCCCTGAGGGGTCCCAGATTGCAAGAGGGCACAGACCCGGCCGAGGGACCCCACTGGTGAATGATCGGGACTGGGGAGAGATGTGGAAAGTTGGCCAGCTGGGGAGGGGACACAGGAGGGCTCCAGGGCATGTCTAGCCTGTCTTGCTCAGTCCTGATCGGCTGGACCCCAGAAGCAAGCTAACTTACCAGTTGGAGCATCTGCCCCCTGGTGGTCAGTGCATGTCATAGCGAGCAGTTTAGCAACCTTAGCATATCATTAGCATATTATGCTTTGATTGGTTGAACAGCTGACTGGTCAAAAAGAAACTTAGCATATTATGCTTTTATTGTATAGTATACTTAGGACAAAGTGGGGTGCTGTGTCATGCCAGGTTCCCCAGAAGCAATTCTTTGTTTATCTAGCTTTCTTCTAGATCATCTCCAAAGATCTGTCTACTTGTGTTTTAGTTCAATGTTTTATGGTGTCTCACTGAGGCCAGATAGTACAGAAAGGGACTTTGTGTTTTGTGTTAATTTCTCCTTTCAAAGATTCATGCTCAAACAGAACTGATGACAGTGTCAGATGTCCTTTACCTGAAGCTTAACAAGCAAGTCCTAAGCTCCAAACAGAAAATGGCTTTATTGGACATCCCACACCAAACCACAGACAGCTTCTTAATCTTTCTCAAATATTCAAAGTTAGCATCATTCCTATTATGAAATACATTTTTAAAATTCCCTGGGAGAATTTGATTTTGTCATTTTTAAAATTCCCTGATGAAACTTATGTTGAAGTAACAAACATTATTTTTCATTTCTGCCATATTCAGCTCATTAGGAAATAGTCAGCCAGAGACATTAATGCCTGCTCCATTCATGCGAAAGTGTTCTCATTATTTGCCATGCCATCTCTAAACTTATTCAAAAGAAAAAAAAAAGATCTCACCATGAAACTCATTCTGACTACAGGGATCTCCATGAACTGTATTTAAAAATTTAGCAGAAAATGTCCTCTTCCTATACATGAAGTTCTTTTTATAAATTGTAAAGGCCTTGAATTTTAGGAGCCACTTTTATGATGTCTTTTTTCAGGGAACCTATGAAATCAAGAAAAGATGCTCCTACAGGTGGCATTGTCTCAGCATATCACTTTCTTCTGATTAAGAGCACCACGGAGCTGCTGGCAGTCCTTGCTGGATTTCATACAAATAATGAATTCTTTCAACATTTTCTTCTAATGCATATTCTGAAACTGATGAACCAGTTGGTAGGACAGTTTCAGACATGGAAAAGACTGACTCAATGAAAGCACGTTACCCATAACCCCAGTCTACAATTGAGCACAGCCCACGTCCCACCAGAGTGAGGGCTTTGATGTGGATGACACATTCAAGGACAGAGTTTCAATGCTACTCAGTTGCTCTATTATCAGTTATAAATGAGGAACTTTCTCTCTTTTGGATTTGCCCTCCCAAATTCATCTCAGGTGTTGGTTCCTATGCTTAAGGATACCTATACTTAAAAGGTGCTGTAAAAGACAGGCCTGGGAGATTTCCTGTGAAGTGTGAGGTAGGTCACCATGCTCCACAGAGCTAGAGGGATATGATGCAGTACCTGGGCTTAAGAGTGAGAAGGGAGAAGCAAAGTTTTGGATTCCAGTAGTCCAAGAAGACTGATTAATTTACCAGGTCCTGATGGTTTTCCACAATGACCCACTGGCACCTTTCTGGATAACAAGGATTCTTTACTAGTTAACACAGTCAAACTTTGATAATCCACTGTGTCCTCCTGGGTCTAAAATCATATTCCATGGATACTCATTGCTCTAGGTCCACGGCAGTGAAAGGGCATTGAGGAGGACTTGGGCATGACTGGGGTATAGACTCGTGGACTGTCTACAAAATCATCATCTCTAGTGTGGTGGCTCTCCAACTTGGCTGCACATTTGAATTGCCTGCAGAGATTTGAAAAATCCTCCTACCTATAATTAGGTAGAAATCCTTAAGAATGAAACTCAGGATTTTAAAAAGACTCTTAGGTGATGTAAGTGAGCAGAAAAGTTTAAGACCCAGTACTGTCTTGCCCTTGCTATCAAAGTGCCCTCCGTGGACGTGTAGCTTATTGGATCTGCAGACTCTGAGGTCCCTTCTCAGAATTGAGTTAGCATCTGCAGAAACACTGACATTTGGTAAGTGTTGCAGGATAATCTGCATTTATAATAAGCACCCCTGTGATTCTTAAGGCTACTCAAATTTGGGAAACTCTGATCTAGAATTGTTCTTATTATATGACAGCATACCCAAGGGTTAAACCCAGGCTGCGTGATTTCTTCTTTCTTGATTCAAATGAATGCTGTTTTATGTTCAATAGTTAATTTTCCAGTCTTCTCTCTCCTTACTGCCATTTCCCCTTCTTCCTTGAATTACTCAGACACCCACCCCCATTGGAGCTAAGAGAAGAGAGAATTCCTGAGAGATAGACACAGGTTAAGAGATGTCTTGTGGCTCTTGAGAGACACAATTTGACTTATGTACCTTTTGCATAATCTGCCTATAAAGAATGGTCATTTTAAAAAATATTTATTTATTTAAATTTATCTTTATTGAAAGTATTACAGATGTCCTCCCTTTTTGTCCACATTGACCCCCTCCACCTCACACCCACCCCTCCCAGGCCTTCACCACACAAACTTTATCTTAAATTGGTTTTTTAGCTATTCATCTTTGCATTTTTCAAAGTAGTTGCTTAGTGATTACACTATTTATTCTTAACTTTCCCCACATTTTACTTAGATTTCATATTTTACCACTTCATACAAAATTTATGAACCTTATATCCATACTAGAGGCACAGTGCACAAAATCATGCATGGGGGAGAGGTCCCTCAGCCCGGCCTGTGTCCTCTCACAATCCAGGACCCATCAGGCCTAAACCAGCAGCCAGACATCCCTCTTGCAATCCAAGATGCTGGATGCATCAGTGGCCATATTTTTCATACAGGTGAAAGGCATCTTGCTGTTTGTTGTATGGGCAGCTACATTTTTTTGCCCTGATTATAAAAAGTAGTACATAACATGATCCTTCTGAGGCAGTAGTACCATTTTCCCCATCTTATGGGTGAAAAAACTGAAGCAGAAAGAAGTTAACTAATTGGCTTTTTCACACAGTGTCAGAATCAGGGCTGACCACAAAATGTGCAAACCAGAGTCCATGCATGTCATCGCTGCATTATTCAGTTTCTTCAGTGTTAAAGTAGCCTTGCCAGGTTTTAATTTTTAAATCTAAGAGACTGTTCCCAATATATAGGGTAGGGTCCCTAGGCCTGGCTGGCAATCAGGGTCATCTGTGGGGCAACAGGCAGGCAGAGTGATTGGGGGGTCCTGCTGGCACCTACCTTGGCTGGCACCTGCCAGACCAGGAGCAGCTCCTGCATTGAATGTCTTCCCCCTGGTGGTCAGTGTGCATCATAGCGACTGGTCGGGCCACTGGTCGTTCTGCCGTTTGGTTGATTTGCATATTAAGGTTTTATTATATAGGTCAGGTCCATTTATTCTCTCACCCCAACCTTTATCCTATATAATAAATTGACCCTAACCGCGGAACAACCAGTCACTATAATGCACACTGACCACCAGAGGGCAGACGCTCAATGCAGGAGCTGCCCCCTGGTGGTCAGTGCGCTTCCACAGGGGGAGCCCTGCTCAGCCAGAAGCTGGCTTATGGCTGGCCAGTGCAGCACCGGTGGTGGGAGCCTCTCCAGCCTCCGAGGCAGCACTAAGGATGTCTGACTAATGGCTCTCCTGTGAGGAGCAGTCCTAAGCCATTAGTTGGACATCCCCCAAGGGCTCAAGGGCTGCCAGAGGGATGTCTAACTGCCAGCTTAAGCCTGATCCCCCGGGAAGTGGCTTAAGCCATCAGTTGGACATCCCCTAAGGGGTCGAGACTGCGAGAGGGCGCAGGCTGGGCTGAGGGACACCCGCCATGAATGCACAAATTTTTGTGCACCAGGCCTCTAGTCATGTAGGTTATATTTACATATTTTATACACCCTACAATACAGTGTCATAATTTTTACTTTAGTCAGATGCATTCTTCTTGGAAATTAATATGATTTTAATATTTTATATTTATTTAAATGTTATAGTTAACATTTTCATGGATTATCATTCCTTTTTGAAGAGGTTCCATCTATGCCATTCTCCTTTACATGATGAACTTCCTTTAGTATTCCTTGTAGTGCAGGTCTGCCAACAACGAGTTCTCTTAGTTTTCATCTGTTTGAACATTTTCTTATTTCACCTTCACTGGGGTGGACAGACCTTGAGGTGACTCCTAATGACCCACCTTCTGGTGTCCATGCCTTTTAATAGCCCTCTCTGGGACTGGGGCTTGCTTCTAACCAGTAGAATATGGCAAAGTGATGGGATGCCCCTCCCATGGTTATGAGACATGATAAAACTGTTTTGATAGCTCACTCTAGAGTTTCTCTTTCATTTTATGATTCTGAGCAAGCAAGCAAGATGCCTTGAAACAATTGGACTCCACAGGGCAAGAAATTGCAACCAGTGTCTAGTTGTTGAGGATGGCCTCAGTCTTATGAACGCAAAGAAATAAATTCTTCCTCTAACCTGAGTGAGCTTTTAAGAGGATTCATTATTGTTAGTTGAGTTTCCATCTAAGAACTGAGCCCTGGCCAACACCTTGATTGCGGACTTGCAGAGGACCCAGCCAAGGCATCCTCTGATTTCTGATCCACAGGAACTGTGGGATAATAGATGTTGTGTTTTTTTAAGCCACTAAGTTTGTAGTAATTTCTTTTTACTTTTAAAAAAATATTTTTATTGATTTCTGAGAGGAAGGGAGAGGGAGAGATAGAAACATCAATGATGAAAGAGAATCATTGATCAGCTGGCTCTTACACACCCCCTACTGGGACTCAAGCCCAGAATCCAGGCATGTGCCTTAACCAGAATCAAACCAGCAACCTCTTGGTTCATAGGTCAACGCTCAACCACTGAGCCACACTGGCCAGGCTGTAGTAATTTTTTTTTTTTTATGCAGCAGATATAGTCATTTATGAAGTATTAACTGACTTTAGAATTCTGCATTGACATTTATTCTTTCATCACTCTGAAGATGTTCTTCTATTGTCTTTTGCCCTTTTGATGTGATGTCAGAAGTCATTCACATGATTGTTCCCAAGTATGCAATGTGTGATTTTTCTCTGGCTGCTTTCACATATTTTCTTACCTTTGGTTTTCAGGAATTTAGTATGATGTATCTATATGTGGTTTTCTTTGTTTGTTTGTTTTCCCTACTTGGGATTTGTTGGGCTTCTTGAAATTGTGAGTTTATAACTTTCACAAAAATGAGGAAATTTAGCCATTATTTCTTCAAACATACAGAGGCTATTTAAAGAACAAATGTTCAGTTTGGTTGGAGAATAGGTTAGAGCAGGGTTTCTCAACCCTGGTGCTACTGACAGATTGGACTAGATGATTGTTTGTTGTGGAGGCAAGGGCCCTGTGTATTTTAGGGTGCCCAGCAGGATCACTGACATCTCCCACATTACGACACCAAAACTATCACCAGACATTGTCAGATACCCTCCAGGAGCAATATCGCCCCTGTTTGAGGACCAGTGAGTCAAAGAATTGCTGGAACACGGGCTGGAAAATGCACAGAGGGCTACAATTTGAGAGATCTGGTATTCCAGCAAAGGGTATTCCACTTAATTTAAAGACAAAGCATATTCACTAATGATTTCTGGGCTAGGGAATTATAGAACCAATAAAGTGACTTAGGGAGAAGAATTTGGTAGTTTGTAAAACTGTTTTCATTTTTGTAAAATATAAATAAGTACTATTTATAGTATATATCAAATCACTTAACTTACTTGTGCCTCAGTTTTCTCATGAGTAAAATGGGGGAAATGCTATAATTGTGGCATTTTAATGAGTACTAAATGAATTAATTCACATAAAGTACTTGGAACAATGCCTGGTACATTTAAATACATTTTTTCAGTATATTGTTAATGTTCCTTATCAAAAACAAGGTACTGTTGTGGTGTGAGCAACTTTAGATCATTTTTGAAGTGCAGTTACCATTTCTAATAAGAATCAATATAAAATAATTTATTCCAAAACTAAGTCTACATAGAACCAAAATAATCACACCCAAAGGGATTACTATTCCCATTCCTCCTTAAACTCTGGATTAAAAGCTAATAAAACTGCACTTAAACACAAAATGGGAGAAACATTAAAAAGAGAGAGAAAACTGATTTTCAAGCTGCTTCTCAAATACAGATTGGAGCGCCCTGGAACCATGTAGACAGACGAGGCACCAGCCCACAACTGCTCCACAGGGGCAACTTTCAACGGGTCGGCTTCCACATGTAATTGCTAACAAGCCACAGGTGCCAAGCCACATGAGCCGGCGATAGCCTGATTTTGAGAAGAGAAATGACAATTCTTTACCCATCATTCATCCCAAGGTGCGCTTGTCATCTCTCATAGCACAGAGCGAGTTACCTTTTTATTAGTGGCTTTGGAAATATTTTTGCCGGGGAGCAGCAGCAGCATCCTTATCTGCAAAACCGCGTGTAAATGAGACTATGCCTACGGAAGCCATACATGCCGCTGCCTGGGGGGTGAAAGCTGTGCATTTGAGCTCTCAGGCAGCGAGATTAGGGTTCTTGCCTGCCTGCCTGTCTCTTCACACTGACCAAAATGATGGGCAAATGCAGTTCTCCCAGCTTATTTTGTTCTGTTCCCTCTTTTTCTGGCCGTGTAACCTCACCACATGAAGTTAAGGAAATACTTTATCTAAAATACAAAATCAAGTTAATTTTATCTGTTGCTTAATAACACAACCTATTTCTTCTAGTTTTCAAAATGCTTTGCCATAAGCCATCTTGCTTGAGCCCCTACCAAAGCCCTCGATAAATAGCACAAATATTATCTACTCCTTTCTGAAGGAAACTGGGGTTCACTGAGGTTAAATGTCTTGTCCATCGACCTGGTGAAACTTGAGAGTAGAAAGTAGGTTTTCTGGCTCAGAGTCCCAACTCTGTGACTGGACAAGTCTCTTAAACATTCTGTGCCACAGTGTCCAACAATATTCATGTACCTCTTCCTTTTTATTCCAGTCGGAATCATATATGCAACTAACAAATTTACAGATATCATGAGACTCTTCCCATACGTTGACTGATTTTCTTCAGAAGATTCTTGCTTGGCCTTTAATCATGACCCCCTTAAGTCCTTCATAACCCCCTCTCCTCGGTGACACCTTGGCAGGATTCCGCCTCCTTCGGCTACTTGTCCAGCCCCATTCTTGCTTATAGTTAAGGTTTGTCCTGTTCATCCATCTTAGATCACAATTCAGTCCAAAGTTTTTCTTTCCTCCTCCCACTGTAGGTGAGATTTATGATGAGAGGCTCTGACATGGTGATGAGAACATGGTCTGGGTCTCCAATACCAACTCTCCCTCCTCCTTCTAGGTTAGTTCTTGTAGTTTTGAGTGGGAAATGGGGCGGGGGTGGGGGGACTTGAGAGAACTTTTTGAGTAATGGTAATGCTGTATATTAATTGCTGTGATAGTGGAGTCAAGACTATACATTTGCCAAAAATCAATTTGTTATACCTCAATAAAACTTACTTCAAAAAATTTAGCAACATTGTTGGTATGGTGAGCTAGTTGGAAGTCTTTTTCTAGAACTTCAGGTATTGCCGGAAATGGAAGTTACTGTTTGATTTTTTTAATGGGAATTTTTCAGTTGTGAACCTGTGAATAGAGGAACCATTCCAATAAATATATAAAGTCCTCCCAGCCATCCTTTGAGCTTCACTGAAGAATAGGAATCTACATTTAGGTGCACAAGTGCGTACTACATGAATGCAGCCACTGATTTTTTCAATGAGTAGGAACGATCCACTGAAGGTACATATACAGATGTCAGTATTTGTATCCTTGCTATGAAACATCTTTTCCATCTCAACCTTGTAGTAAGTTAGCATCTCTCACTCAGGTTCATCTTGATCCAACCAGGATTCAGATCTCACAGTTCCTTTTTTTTTTTTTTTTTTTTCAGTTTAGGAACCTTCAGTCTCTCTCACCAAAGCAGAAGTTTCCTCCATGAGATCACCCGCTGTTATATCATCTCCAGATCCTTGAGCTGTTCTAAAATCAAGATGAACTTAAATTCATTAAAGCAGCAAATAGTTATCAAGCACCTTGTATGTAGCACTGTGCCAGATGTTATAAAATATGGGAAAATATGTGACAGTCCTGTCTTCAAATAATTTAAAAATACAGCTAGAGGTCAGATAAGAAGGCATACAAAGCTAGATATCAATGAAATATACAAATAAAAGTTTACCAAAGAGCTGCCCAAAGACAGCACATGATTAATCGCATTGTGAGTTGTATGGACAGTAACTGCTATCAAAGTTTAGCAGAGTCTGTTTATTCATGTCACCTCTCCATTCCACCTGATCTACCAAAGCTACTCTGCTCTCTAACCACCCACCCCTATGTATCTTCCCCAGTGCACTAGCTTTCTTCGTACTGTTTAACTCAGCAGGCAGATGCTTGGTGAGCCTTGTCAGAATGGCCTTTACTATCACTGTATCTGGGAATTATTTGCTTGTCTGCTGAGTCCTAAGAGTCACCTACACTCCCAAGATGAGAAAGACAGCAGCCTTGGGAAATGGGTGTGTCTAAAAACCACCTCAGAACACCTGGGCACTTCAAAGATGGGTTTGAGGGATGCGGAGAAGGCTCCTCTTAGACAGTTACTGGAGGGGACCCTAAGTGGCTGAGAAGGAATGTGGGGGTTGCCCAAGAAGAATAGAGGCAGAAGGAGTGGCATGGGCAAAGGTACAGAGATGTGAAAGAGCAGGGGTAGGTATAGGGATCTGTGAGTAGCTGGTTATAACAGGAGTAAAGGATGAGAATGGTGTGGTGGTAAGATGTGAGAAAAGAAAGGGTTGATGCAAGTAGGAAAGATAGCAAATGTGGGATCCTGTTTGACACATAAATTAAAAAGTTTTAAATATAAGGTGGTTCCAAAAGGCAGCGTAGTGTTGTAATCAAGAGCACAGTTTCTGAAGGTAGACTCCCTGACTTTAAATATCAGTGCCAGCACTTGTTAGCTGTGTGTACTTGGGTATGTTATCTAGCCTTTTTGAGAGAATTAATATATTTAAATACATGTAAATGCTTAGAGCATAGCACATAATATGTACTTTAAAAGGTAGTAGTAATAGTAATAAACAGTAAAGAATGAGATAAGACCTCCAAGAGTAATGCTGAAAGTTGTGGGTTCTCTATTCCCTCCCAAACCCCTTCCCTGAAACAGGAGGATGTGGTTTCAGTGAGAATCACTGTATGGATGTATAAAGAAATGCAAGTTCACATGCTTTCCCAAGAGCCCAGGTAGGCGACAGATGATGAAAACCCAAACTAAGGCAATCAAACAATTCACAACCTGCAGTGAGAAGGGTAGAGAATCTAGAGATAGTTAGGAGGTAAAATTGACAGGACTTGGTAATCAACTGACTCTAAAGAGAGGAAGGTATCAAAAATGATTTTGAAGACAATCAGCTGCTGTCTTCCATCCTGGGAGTGAAGGTCTGTTGGCAACTCTAGCAATAACTTCACAGTTTGGTGATAGCTCCTGCGTATTATTAGGTTGCAGATAGTAGACCAAATAAAGCTTCATAGCAGTCTAATTAAATGATCGAAGAAACTCACTAATACTAGTAGGAAAAATAGCCAGAATATATCATTGAATTTTTACAAAAACACATAAATCAAAATTCTTACTTGTTCAGGCTTATAAAAAAAATAGCCTTGCTATTTTACTGGCTGAATAAAGTATCAGATTAGGTTTTTTTATGAATCATTCATTTCATTGAGGTAAATTTATATATTCTAAAGTGCACAGATCTGCACATTTCAATGAGTTTTGACAAATGCATACACCTGTGCAATCCACATCCTTAATGAGATGCACAAAATTTCCATTTCCTCAGAAAGTCCACTCGTGCTCATAACCCATCAATTCCTGCCCTCCCAGAGGAAACTGTCGTATTCAAATTTCTCATGTAAATGGAATCACATAGTCAGCACCCTCACATGTCTGACAAATTTATTTGTGTTATTGAGTGGATCAGGGGGTCATGCCTTTTTATTGCTGATTGGTATACAGTTGTATGAGTACCCTATTATTTGTCTGTTCTCAATCCATGGTTATTTGAATTGTTGCCAGTATGGGGTTAATAGGAATAAAGCTCTCACATAGAGTTTTGTATAAATATTATGTGGACATATGTTTTCATTTCTCCTTAATAAATGCCTACAAGAGTAATTGCTGAGCCATAGGATAGGTGATTCACTTTACATGAAAACAGACAAAATATTTTCCAAAATGGAGTAAAATGTTATACTCCCATTAGCAATTTCAGTTTCTCCAAATCCCATGAATATTTAGTGTTTTTATTATTTATTTTTCCCTCTCCTGTGAGTGTATTCCAGTGAGGACCTCCTTCAGGCTGCAGACTGCTGGCCTCTAGTATCCTCATATGACAGAGCTCTCTGGAATCTCTTGCAGAAGGAGGGCACTAATCCCATTTTTGAGAACTCCACCCTCATGGCCTAATCACCTCCCAAAGGTCCTACCTCCAAATACCATCACATTGGAGATTAGGATTGAACGTAGGAATGAGGGGGACAAACATTTAGTCTATAACACCCTGACAGGAGCAGGAAAGAAGAAAGAGATTCAACCCAAGAGTGGAGGGACGCTAGAAGCATTTTGTTCTACCTGGAGTATGTTAATCTGTGAGTTTTTCTTGCCACCGAAGAAGGAACTGAACCTGCCATATTCCCATATTATTTTGTATAGAGTGGTTCTCAACCTTCTGGCCCTTTAAATACAGTTCCTCATGTTGTGACCCAACCATAAGATTATGTTTGTTGCTACTTCATAACTGTAATGTTGCTATTATTATGAATCGTAATGTAAATATCTGATATGCAGGATGGTCTTAGGCGATCCCTGTGAAAGGGTTGTTCGACTGCCAAAGGGGTTGCAACCCACAGGTTGAGAACTGCTGGATAGACTGTAAACTGTAGGTAAATAATTCATTTTATTCAGCATTTCAAGTTTGATGTTTATGTGGGATGCCATGGCCAAGGGACTCTCAGATAGTTGTTTTCAAAGACAAGATTTTTTATTAAAGATTACATTTATGGAGTTACTGCCATTGTTTTGGTCAGCTTCTGAATTAAGACTCATGTTTCTGCTACTTCAAAAACACTTAAAAATTTGTGGTTTTTTTTCACTTTTAGTTTATCTCCTAGAAGGACTTGAGAAAAATGTGTAAAAAACATAGACCAACACAATAATTTGTCTGCTATCTGTAATCAATATCATTTTCTCTCCTCTTTCCTTCTTTGACATGTATTGATTGACTGACTGTTGCTTTTTGTGTTTGTATGTGCACTGTTTCCTATTAGTGACTTAATATATTTGTGGAGTCTTTTGTCATTTTCACAGCATACTACACATCGTATGCATTATTTCATTTAATCTCTTAATAATTGTGAGAGAAAAAAACAGAAAAAATAAGTGTTACACCCATTTTACAAACATAGAAATGGGAACAGAGGGGTTAAGTAACCTCCCAGAAAAACAAATGGAGCTGTGACAAGAGCTCAGATTTCTTTCTTTCTTTTTTAAAAAAATTTATTGATTTGAGGGGGGGGGGCAGAGAAAGAGAGAGAGAAACATCAATTTGTTGTTCCATTTATTTATGCATTCATTGGTTGATTTTTGTATCTGCCTTGACCAGGGATCAAACCCAAAACCTTGGTGTATCAGTTCAACACTCTAGCTAACTGGCCAGGACCAAGCCCAGATTTCTTACTGAAGCAATTTAATCACCAAATGTAGCACATACAAAATGGAGTTTTGTATACTCTATATCTACAGAAATATGTATTGAAAATTAGTAATCAAACTGACTGAGGAAAATGTTTTATATACAAACTAGAGACCCGATGCACAAAATTCGTGCAAGAGTAGGCTTTCCTTACCCTGGCTGCTGGCACCGGCCTCCCTCTGGCCGTGGCAGGCACTCAGGACCCGGGCTGCCCTCACAGCTTTGTCAGGAAGGTCATCTGGAATGATGTCCAGTCTAATTAGCATATTATGCTTTTATTATTATAGATGCATTTAATGATATATACTAGAATTATTTTTCCTGAAGAAATATTTCAAAGTGAAATCAAAATTTAGGGTTAGATAGAAATTGCAGTTGGATTCAGAAATCAGTCTTTTCTAAACTTATTTGTTAGGTTGGGCTTTATAGCATCAAAAACCAGTGTGTTGAATGCAGATTGCAATTGATTAATTTCCCAAAGAGACGAAAACAGATGCTTCTGCATCTCTTTCACATTTGCATAATGAGGCAAACTGAACTGATCATATTTTACCAAATCAATTCAACTTGCTCAACTTTAGAACAAATCATGACTCTTTCATACCACAAATGTTCAACTGTACTGCCAGGGAGTAGGCATCATGTTGATGTGCTTGACTTTCTCTCTTCTTTCATCTCCTTTCTTTGCCTTCTCCTTTCTTCATGTCCCATTCCAACTTAAAGAGACTTTTGTTCTGGATCCAGTTTGTGCATTCCGCCAAAATGCATGGTTGAATTGGTAAAACAGAAAGAACAGGTGAAAGATAATCAAATGCTAAGTCTAGTATACTAAGCCAAAGGACATTGTACCAAAAGGAAAAACAACAATCATTGTCATGCTCTGTTTGTTATTTATAATGCATTGAGACAAAAAGGAAAAAAATAATCAAATAGTCAATCCCACAATAAAACTGCCAACTCACCATGTGCCCTGAAGAGGCTGATGGGGCAGGTGGTTAGCAGGGCACTGTGGGCAGCCGGATCTGCCTTCTGCTCGGTTCATGCAAGCAGAGGCCAGAACACTCTTAACCTTTTATGGGTGGATGAACAACTAATTAGGAATCTCTAATTGCCTTCTCTCTGAGGGCTCTCTCCCAACTATGTCGTGAAGGTATCAGCAGAGAAGTGTTGTTCATCCAAGGTGATGTTAACTTTCTGTGAAATTAAGAGACCTTTATTTGAAAACCACTTCAATAGCTTCAGGCGTAGAATAGAAGAAATGTACTCCAGGCTGTAATAATTGCTGGCTGCCCTGGGAACTGGCTTCAAGGCCGGAGCAGCCGTGGCTTCATGCAAGCACATCCTCTAATTATTGAAAAACCTGTGTAGAGTCTTCATGTTAATCAGTCTCTCAGAGACTTCAGCTTTATGTGGTTAGTGCAGATTTATAGCATTTTTCTTTTCCTGTTATTAAAACTGATATTTCACAAGGAAGAAACTATCTCCAGACAACAGTTAAAATGCAAAGTTTCAGTCATAAAAGAAAACTGCAAGATTATTCTGAGAATATTCCTTAGAGAATTCCAAACAAGGATGAGAAACAACACATCAAAGCTGGGGTGCAGGGGGGGACTCAAAAATAAAAAGGCATGACTTTAAAATATTAACAAAAAGACTCAACAGTTGGCCCATGGAATCAAGAGGTTAGAGTGTAATTAACTTAAATGCTTGTTACAATTATGGAAATAAACATTTCTGCATAAAGGCAAACTGAATTATACATAATTATGAAAGCACTAAACTAATTGGAACATTTAGATGAACAAAGTAGAAGCTAAATTGCCTTTTTAAACCAATGATACAGTGCTTTGTGTGCATCCCGCATGTGCATGGCAAATAGTAGTTAATGATGGAAAGCAGCCTAGATAGAAACATATTTCTGTCAAGTCAACATTTTTGTTTCTCTTGTAGAGTATACTCATATAATATAGATTAAATTATAGTGATTCTTATTAAAGAGATACACGGCTAGGGCTGGCTGGTTATGCCAGTTGTAACTGATCTGTATAGCAAAACACCATTTCCATATTCTTGGTATTCCAGGCTTAATGCAATGCTGAGACCTGGCTAGCCTTGAGGTCACATGGGAGTAGAAACTGCTTGAGTTCTGGATTCAGACAGACTAGCGTGTAATTTTGCTAAATGTGTAACAGGTTTTGTAACCTTCCAGAGACTCAGATAACTATCTTAAAATATGTAATACTCAGTAAATAACTGACTCCAGGTTGAATTGACTCCCTTCAATGCTTTATCTGACTGCAATTTTCTTCTTTTATGCCCTCTGACCCTCAACTCCTAAGCATATGACCAACTTTCTTGTCCTGGTTCATCACATAGACCAGTGACCCATAATCATCTGAACTGGCAGTAACACTGGCAATAAAAGGGGGGTAGTGGCCAGGACTACAAAGAACTTCTGTTCCTTCTTTGGAGTTCTGTGTGTGTGTGTGTGTGTGTGTGTGTGTGTGTGTGTGTGTGTGAGTGTGTTCAGGTGGAGGGGCCATATAGATTTTATGAGTCCCAGAAAGTTCTCTGTATTTAGTTCATATTTTTTTTTTGGAAATTTGGCTTCTAACTGTGGCTCCAACTTTAGCCAACCTTCCCTTTTCATCTCTCAAAGGGAATGAAAAAGTGTGCAATGGGAAAAACTTGATTTATATTCAGACAAGATTATGTGGCTTAATTTCTCTGAGCCTCAGAATCTCAATCCTAAAGTGAGAGTAATGCCTTTTCAGAAAATTCTTATGAGGATTAAATGGAATAGCCCAGAGGGTCTGGAATCATGACTGGTTCATTATAGGTGTTCAATAAACCACCTGATTGCCAAGAACAATGGACAAGACAACTACACTACTTGTTCATTGTTTCCCAGCCAGTCACTTCTATCCTTAAATTCTTTTCACAAGTCTTACTTTTCTGCAAATCTATCTATTGAAATGAAAATAATCCTTCACAGCTAGCAAGCCAACTACATACAGATACATACATGTACACACACACCATTGATCTCCCAGTAAATTGAGAAAATATAATATATATGCATGCTTATGCTCCATAGTTTGTGTGTGTGTGTGCATGTGTGTGTGTATGTATATATATATATGACTATATGTCTCAATAGCTATTTAGAATATAACTTCTTTAAAAACAATGAATTTTGTGCAAGTTTAATTCTGTTTAATTCCTAGGTTTATGAGAACATGACAGAAACACTATTGTGGCTGCATTTTGTTGGAATAAGAGTTTCACTCACCAGCGACTCATCGCTTGACTGTTTCATATTCTCAGCATTTTTTTTTCTACCCAATCCTCACATCTCTCCCATGCATTTGTCTTTATATTTGCATTGTCTGGTAATTTGAATATTTTTATTTGAGATTATTTGGCCTATGTCAGGTATTCTTCTCTCTGGTCCCCAGGGTCTTGTATCTTGTTTTTAACTTCTTCTCTCTCCTTGCTCTCTTTTTATCAGATGTCATCCATTGTGCCTCACTATTTTACCCTTGGGTGTTTCAATTATGCATGAATGAGATCTGCCTCACAGTTGCATGCTTCCATTTTCAGTCTAAATAACTGCACAGAAGAATGAAAGTCTCTGTGTTGAACTTGAGAGGCTCTCAGCTGGACGCGGGTTTCATTTGGATGCGCTCTGGTCCTCTCTCCCAGTAGCAATTGTTTAAACCAGCATCTCTGAGTTCACCGTGTTGTTGCATCCAGCTCTCTCCAGCCTGTGCTCTAGTATTCAGCTAATCCACTATTTTCACATTTGTATATTTGCAATGGCCATAGTTGCTTTGAGTTTCCTTTGAAACAAAAAACAGATAATTTAGCAGCAGTTTCTCTAAGAGTCTACAACAACAAATAGTGTTTCAGCAGTACCAATAAAGCACTATTCTTCTATTAAGCCCCATGATTTAAATCAATCAGAATTTCTCAGGTTTTCAAACTTACCACATTTTTTAGGAGGTAGGAATGAAAAGAGTGGAAAATATCATCTTAGCATTAAAAATTGTGTGTGCCTAAGGCAGATACAGAGAAGAGCAGAGTTGGTTTCCTTTTGTAAATCATCAATCTGGCCATGAATAAAACTCCTAGCTCCCCTAGCTTGCTCCTGTCATAGAACCAACCACATTTTATTACTTATTATATTACACTTATTTGACTATGTGTCCCCAGTACCCCACACAATGCCTGACCCATAAAAGAAACTCAATGATAAATGAATGAGTGAATGAATCACAAAGATGCTACAACTGTGACAATAAAAAGATTATTATGTTATGCATTTTAATTACACATGTAAGTGAGTGAAGTAAATCTGAGGTTGTAGCTTTGTAGTTTGGACAATTTTAGGTGTTTTTTCCCCCTATGCATTATTCTCACAGGTAATCCTTTGAATCTCGTGCATCAAATAATTTTAAATATCTATGCCATCCTTATATAAGAAGGCTTCTTTATTATTAATACAATTAGAGGCCTGGTGCACAAAATTCGTGCACTCAGGCAGGGTCCCTCAATCTGGCCTGTGCCTTCTCACAGTCTGGGAGTCCCACAATCAATCACCCCACAGAGGGAGGCCCAGGCTACCTGGACGAGGCACTGCTGTGGGTGGGTGGGGCCTCCCTCTATGGGGCGATAGATGGCTGAGCTCTGTGATGGATCACCCCCGCAGAGGGAGGTCCCACCCACCTGCCACAGCACTGCCACCACTGGGTAGCCTGGGCTTCTCTCTTTGGGGCAATCATTCACACCCCACAGAGGGAGGCCCTGCCCACCTGCCACAGCCTGCTGGTCAGTGGCCTGAGCCTCCCTCTTTGGTGCAATTGTGGAGCCCCCTGACTGATCATCCCACCGGCTGGTGGCCTGGGTCTCCCTCTGCTGGGCGATCATTGGGCAATGACTGAGCCCCCGACCAATCGCATTGCACCCACCTTGGCTGGCCTGGCACCACTGGGTGTCATAGCATGGTCGTCCAGATGGTAGTTCTGCTGTTTGGCCATTCAGTTGATTTGCATATTACACTTTTATTATTATAGACTAGTGGCCCGGTGCATGAAATTCATGCATGGGGTGGGGGTGTCCCTCAGCCCGGCCTGCACCCTCTCCAATCTGGGACCCCTTGGGGGATGTCTGACTGCCACTTTAGGGATCGGGCCTAAACCAACAGTCAGACAACCCTCTCACAATCCAGGACTGCTGGCTCCTAACTGCTCGCCTGCCTGCCGGCTTGCTCGCCCCCAACTGCGCCCCCGCTGGCCTGCTTGCCCCCAACTGACCCCCACTGACGGCCTGCTCGCCCCCAACTGACCCCCACTGATGGCCTGCTCGCCCCCAACTGACCCCCCACTGATGGCCTGCTTGCCCCCAACTGACCCCCACTAATGGCCTGCTCGCCCCCAACTGACCCCCACTGACAGCCTGCTCACCCCCAACTGACCCCCCACTGATGGCCTGCTCACCCCCAACTGGCCCCCCTGCTGTCCTGCTTGCCCCCGACCTCCCCAGCCCCTCGATGGCCTGATCTCCCCCTCCCCCTCCCCCACCGGCCTGATCACCCACAACTGCCCTCCTGTCTTGGCCCCTAACTGCCTCTACCTCTGCCCCGTCACCATGGCTTTGTCCAGAAGAATGTCCAGAAGGTCTCCTGGAAGGATTCCCAGTCTAATTAGCATATTACCCTTTTATTAGTATAGATAGAGGCCTGGTGCAAGGGTGGGAGCCAGCTGGTTTGCCCTGAAGGGTGTCTCTGATCAGGGTGGGGGGTCCTCTTGGCGGGCGGGGTGGCCTGAGCAAGGGGCCTGTGATGGTTTTCAGGCTGGCTACACCTCCATTGGGGGTGGGGTCCCTAATGGGGGTCATGGCCAGCCTGGGTAAAGGGCTGATGGCTGTTTCAGGCTGGCCACACCCCCCAGCGGAGACCCCCACCCCAATGGTGGCATGGCCAGCCTGGGTGAGGGGCTGTGGGCCGTTTGCAGGCCCCTCCCTCGGCAGCCGGCCTGGGTGACCCAAGCCTCCCCTACGCTCAGGCTGGCTCTGTGACTGCCGCCCACAGGCCCCCTCCTTGGCTTCCTCCATCACCAGGGGCGACCCAAGCCTCCCACCTGCTCTGGCTGGCCATCTTTGTTCCACTAATTTGTATATTCCCTCCTGATTGGCTGTGGGGGTGTCACAGAGGTTTGGTCAATTTACATATTTGTCTATTATTCGTGTAGATGGGTGTGGCATACATAATTAGAGAAACAATATAAAGTATCTTCCTTCGTGAGTGAATAAGGTGGTTTATGCCACACTTACTTAGAAGAATACCTGAGTCTTGGTAGGGTATTTTTTACCCCAGTTAATAGTTTAATTGTTGTCACTCTGTAGAGGCCAGACACTGGTTGTGTTGTGAACAATCCTTACAGCCAATCTGTAGAGCATCGTGGAGTAGAGATTTTCCTAAGATCCTAGCAGTCTCCCTTAGATGAACAGCAAGCGCTCTGCCAGGGAAATGTATGTGCTGTTTCCTGAGCTGGTCTAGCTTCATTTCATTAAAGAAGAACATCTTTAAAAATGTTGTGTTAAGCCCTCCAGTGGTGCCACCTGGTCACAGAGATCAACGCCCTGCACTGTTAAGGATGACAAACAGTCGTGTGTTCTTTATTGCATTGAAACTACACTCTTGCAACATCAGAGGAGGAGTGACTAGAATTTGGAAGCAGTAGCATCAAACATAAGCAAGAAACGTGTATGTAGGCCAGCATTTCCCAGGAATGTGGACTTCATAAGACATAAAATTTCAAAATATTTTGTAAAAGAATGAGCAGGACCAGTACAGAGCTGCAAAGCTTTTATTACTAAGTGATGCCATTAAAACACATGCATACTCCCCATTACTAACTGTCACCCTTGTAAAAGAAGGAAGAGTTAAAAAAACGGGGAGGGGCACCATTTGAGCAGTTCATTAAGTATAAGTGTCCTTATTTTTCTTTGCACAAAGTGTGGCCCGTGCGGTTGATGGCTCAGGCTCCTGCCTCATTCTTTTCAGGATCAAACACAAGGCCGGTGTTGAATAAGCCGCATCTGTTCAGTCCTGCGCAGGACATAGGAGATGTTGAGATTTTTACTGCTTCTTTAAGCAACAGAGTAGAAGGCTGTGTCTGTACTTAAAGTGTACATTCAAAACCCACTCACCCAGCGCCAGACTGACCCTTCTGTCCTGTGGAAACTCAGGACAGCGACACCAAGAAAATCCAGAGGGATTGGAAGAATGTAAGAGAACCAATGGAAAACTGTGTTCTGCTCACCTACCGGCTAAATCTTTTCCCTTAAGAGGCTTCATTGTCATTCAGTGTAGCCAATAATTACCCCCGAGTATACATTTTCAAGGATAATAAACAAAAGGGTTCATCTGTGATGTGATCAGCAGTGCTTCTAATGGGACACAATAAGGAGCAAAGTAAATACAAATCAACAAACATACGACTGTAGGAAAAACAACATCATCCCTCTAGGGAACATCAGGGGAAAACTGAAGAAACAAAAACCAATCAGCCTGCTCAAACAAAGACTGCGTATAAGGGATGTAATTATTAGTTAAACCATCTTAATGAAATGTACAGACCTGTGTGCTCTTAGATAGATAATTCATGTGCAATTTTATCCTCTCTCAAGGTTTAATTAAATATTTGCCTTTTGGCTAATCAACAGCAATTAATAAGAGATGCTTACTTTCATAAAATGTATGAGAAGTGTGGACATGGCCTTCACTGGCATTTTAGTGGTCTACATAAAAGCATGGGCAGGCAACAACACAGGTCAGAATTAAAGAACCTGTATATTAGGGTTCTCCAGAGAAAGAGAACTCTGTGTGTGTGTGTGTGTGTGTGTGTGTGCGTGCGCGCGCGCACGTGCGTGGTGACAGAGTTAGGGAGAAAGAGAGAAGACAGAGAGATAGAAGAAAAGAGATAGATATTTTAAGGATTTGGCTCCTGCAATGCTGGGGGACAAGTCCAAATTCTGTAAGGTCAGGCTAGCTGGCTAGAGACCCAGGGGAGTAGAGATGGCAGTCTGGAGGCAAAAATTATTCATCCTCAGGGGATTTCCATCTTTTCTTTTATCAGCTTTACTGAAACTCCACTGATTCAACAGTTAATCTTATCTAAAGATACCTTCACAGCAATATGTAGACTGTGTTTGACCAAATATCTGGTTCCTGTGGCCTAGCCAAGTTGACACAGAAAATCAATCACCACAATCCCAAAAGGCAGAGAGAAAAAAAAAGAATGTTTATTTTTAAATAGAAGGCTCAAAATGGATGAAAAAGTAAATATAATAAATACTTGATAGGTAAAGTCTCTTTGTAAGTATCACATTTATCAGCATAGAGCTAGGAAAAAGAATTTGGATTGAAAGGGGGAAAAAAAGTAATAATGAGGAGCTGACCCAGAATCATCTGTATCTTAAAAATCTCCTTGTGTCTTATGTGTGGATATGCACTCATGGCACCAGCAAGGCACAGAACTGCAAGGCAAAGAAGGGGACTTATTAAACACATAAAGAACCAAGAGTGTCATGACTGGTCATGAAATAAATGATGACTCTTGATCCTCAGTGTTATGCCACACTTCATGTAAGCAAACAGCCATAGTCTGTCTGGAACATAAAAATAAAAAAATCAAGGCAGGAGGAGACTCATGAATGACAATGATGACTGTGAATTACTAGTGCATTTTGAATCTTTGGACCGTGGTTTAAGAAGGAACTTTGAGTAACCCTCTGGTGGAAATTTATTTTGCCTTAGTTTACACTCGGTGATTCCTTAAAAGTAATTTGTAGCAAAGAAATTCTTCAACTACAGTCCACAGTGAACCATGGTTTGGGGGAAGCAGAGAACGTCATACCTCTTCCAGAATTTAACCAGAGCAGCTCTGATTTAGACATCAGCTTTATCAGAATTCGTTTGAAAAATCAATGATTCCACTGCTAAAGAAGCTTTGAAAAATCACTGTTGCTCTCATTTCTTCATTTACAGACATTATTTGTATGTCCATAAAATGAGCAGAGAAGTCATGTTGGGGCAAGGCCCTGGCTATCCCTGAGGGCCCTCTGCTCTGGGCAGGTTAATTTGGGAAAAGTTGACACAGACTTGACCAACCTAAGATGACTTTGTGTGACAAAATATGTCATCCCTTCCTCCAGGGATTGCAGTCCTCAGTAGGGCACAAGCGGGGAAGTAGAAATAGGCTGGATTTCAGCCCCCATGTGTCACCTCTCCCCTCAGGAGCCTTTGTTCGAGGTCTGAAACACACAGCGGTATCTTTGACCCTGTGCCCATGTTCCTGAAGGGCCTGAATAGTTATGTAACATTACCATATCTGCCTGGTAAATTAAATCCAGGACCTTTCTCTCTGTGTGCTAACGGTGTTTATATCAGGTAAACTAATAGATTGATATAGCCAAAAGGTTACTAACCAAAAGAACTGCAACTTACACAGCAACACCCAGAAGTGGCTTGCTTGGGGAAAATAATCAATTTCCTATTTTGAAATTCTGCCCACCCTTAGAATTCACACCTAAAACAGCCAGGAAAGGGATAGGTACTCGTAGATACAGTAGATCAGCCACCAGAAGATCCATATTTGCAAGGGCAGGAGATGATTTTTTTTTTAGATAGTATTATATTTCACCTTAAAGTAGGACCTTTTTTTGGGGGGATCCTCTTCCTCATACCCTCTGACAATTGCTTTCAGGGTTAGGAAACTCCCCCTCATCTTTGCTCCTTAGGGGAAGCAGCCACGAGAAAATGACTGATAACTGCAGGGAGAGACTGGGTCCCAGGAGCTGGCAGGCACTTGGAAGGATGAGAAGAAATGGTTTTAAAGACCAATGACCATCTGGGCTTGGAAAGTTGGGGGAAGAGAAAAGAGAATCCAGGAAGATGGGCTCAGCAATGGCTACAGAGGCTCTCCCACACCCAGAGTGCAGCTGGGCAAGTCAGCCACCTCAGGAAAACACTCTCCAGGGCTGTGGCCCTGAGGCATGCGTATATATTGACATGCGTTGAACAACAACACTTCGGAAAGACACTGGTTTATTGCTTCTCAGAAGTGTGTGTGTGTGCGTGTGCGTGTGTGTGTGTGTGTGTGTGTGTGCAGGAATCTGTCACTCTCCCCCCTTAGTCTAAAGACCATCTGTTACCTGTACTTGTCCATTGCAGAGGATGGGGAGGCAGAATCATGCACAGGAACAGCTCACCAGTAAGGCTATTTTTATTTTCAGTTACAATCAGACCTTTTGTGTTAAGGGGAATAGTGTCTCAGTTTCAGCAGATTCTTGGAGAGGCTGGTCATTCCATTCCAGAGAAATTATTCTACCAGGTCTAGATTCAGTTGGGTTCTTTGAAGTTTCAGAATGTGGTGAAGTTTTTTGATCTGCACCAGATACATACGTTAGTGTTAACACTCAGTTACAGTGTGATTAGTTAGTCACTGTGGATTTTCTATATCCTTTGCTCTCTTTTTCTGATTTTTGGCCATTCCACTGCTCATTAACAACTCCATGAGAAATAAAAGAGGAAATAAGATAAAACTCAAATCAAGGATGTCATATTCTCTCTGATTTGCTCTGACTTAGCTAGGGAGAAAGTTGACCATATTGGCTGAAAAGGCAGTGAATTTCAATGACCCATCTTGACTGTGAAAGGAGAGATGACATGTAGCTGGTCTTGCAGTGTGAAGAAAGGCCTGCCTTGTCAGAGTTGCATGACCCATGTTCTTCTGCTACTGCCGTTAGCTGGATGATCATTTCATCTCCTTGGACTTCAACTTCCTCAGTTGTAACTTGGACTGGATGTCTCCATTTTCCTGGAAAACTTCCATCTAGGCACTGGCAGTTAGGGAATTCACTTGCAACTAAGAGTCCTTACACCTACATAGCCTCCTTGTGACCATTAGTCATCATCTTCTGAGGAAGTTAATAGGAAGTAATGTGCAATTTGTTAGTCATAAAACAGAGACAGAAATCTGGCCCTACTCTCATTAATCCCTTGCTCCTTCACATGATCCACTCTTCCCTATAGACCCCCAGCCAGATACTATTGCCATGCCTCACTCTCCTGGTTTTCAGGTATTTATTGGAATAAATACAGAAGTGGCTTCCTCTTCCATCCTCAGCACTAAGTATGGGAACTTTATGGTGAATAACTCCCCCACCCATTCCCCAGTTCAAGGTCCACTGTCAAAACGACATCCTTATCATCTCTTTCAGGGTTTGCACATGTTAACTCTTATTCTAACATTATTCAAATATTTATTCTAATATAACACTAACTCTTAATCCTAACATAACTCAAACATGCTATTTCTACCTCCTTAAATACCTTTTTTTTCTTGCAAATAGTCCTGCTATGTGGAGTCTTTAGCCAAAGAATGCAGTTTTCATTATTTTCTGGATATTAGCAGGGCAGCTATCTCAGATATTTTGGGGACTCACTTTGACTTTATCCTAATTTCACTGCTGGTCTAATATATATTTCTTCATTTGGAGCCAGCATTCAAAATAATCTATATGAATAAATGGATAAGATAAAATAAACTTTCCGAGTAAATCCTTAATGTTGTTCATTTTTATACTCTTAAATACCAAATGTTTATTTGCTACATAATAGAAACTAGAATGGTTTTATTAAAATGTAAATAATATGTACTATAGCTTAATTTCTCACATAAGAAAAGTATTCAGAATAGACAATTGCTTCTATTCCCCATCCATTGTTCACTATCTAATAAAATTTTGCTATGTAATTTTCAGTTTTAAATCTGTTAATTATTATAAAATGTAACGGGCCTGTGTTATTGCTAATAATAACTAATAGTAGCTTCCTTCTCCTTCTGAGGTAAACTTTCCTTGTCATGCATCACTGTAGGTCTTTTTTCTTTTGCCACTTTTTCGATTCTGTTTCACTCTTTTTAAAAAAAAAAAAATACCACAGAAGTCCTTTTTTTTCATTCTCTCTTTGGAAAGGTATACTGAAGTTTCAAAGACTTTCAGACACAAACCACATACCTGTGTCTTGAGAAATAGATGCAATGAAGGAAGTTTGATATCTTTGTAATGATAATTTAATGGCTATACTACTAGATGTTAGAAAATTCCTCAAAGTAAAATCCTTGAAACAAGATAACAATGTATGCAGTCATTAAGAATATCTGATAGGCATGGTATGAATCATATATTAAAATGTGTCCTGACTTAAATTTAAAGCATTAGTTTAAACAATTCTCTGTAGAATAAATACTATCATGACCTAGATTTTGATGATTATCTTTCATTCAGTCTGAAAGGAGACCTTCAAACTCACTGCCTAAGGCACTAGTGAGCTCCAGGTTTTACTCACTCATGAAAGAAAAATAAGAGTCACTCTTGAGAAGTGAGAAATCTCACAGTAAAAACCCAGTGTGGGGTTATCTGTATTTCATTTCAGCAACCACACCTTTGTAGACCCGTAGTTTATTATTACCAACTTATTTGGCTCTTTTACCATAATCCATGATTGTAAACTGGCCTTCATAAGTTAGCATTAATGCAACTGAAGTGTTTTTTAAATGTATCCCATTAGGTAATTTTATTTGGGAAGTAATCATTTCTAATTAGTAAATTAAAACTGATATGTAAACAAGTAATAATGGCTTACAGCCTGGAAGCAAGAGATCACGTAAAACCAGTAAAAGGTGGCAGTCGACCAGTAGACCAGTAGAATAGGTTTGCCAGGGCTAGATCTCTGGCTCAAATGGAAACAGGGGCAGTGGTGAGGGGGAAATGGAACAGCCTGCCCCAGGTAGGAGCTGTCCACAAAGAAGGCTGCCTGGGACTTCAGTGAGACTTGTTTTACTATACCTACACCACTGCCATTCTCCAAATTTCAAGTAAATATTAAGTATATATTACAAATTATGTTATGAATATTATTGAGCATAGTGATAATAGCCTATGGGTTTTGACGCTGACAAAGCCAAAATCATTTTCAATGTCAGAAGAACGTTTATATATTTCTTTAATTTTCTATTACATGTTAACACTTCCCCCTCCATGGTTTTCATCCCATTCCTGATTTATAATGCAACCAGTATTCCATTATCTCCTAATAGAGACCACCGATACTACGTTACAGACCTGTTTATTCATTGGCTCCGTGACATGCTCTCCCTGAATATGTCAATGACATCTCAAATGTAACATGTCAAAATAGCACCATGGATTTACCCTCTCTTTGTTCCACCTGAGAAACCCAACTTTAACTCTCTCAGATTTCTCCATTTCGTAAAGGAATCACCATACTTTCTGCTGCTGAATCCAAACATCTAGGATTAGGTAGACTGCATTCAAATTTTTCTTGACTCTTCTCCTTTTTTAATATATTCCATTTCTACTACTGTGATCAAAGCCACCTCATTATTTCACCTACATTAATGAATGCAATTGCCTTCTGAGAAGTCTCCCTATCTACTCCAATAGCCCACCCTTCAGAAGTAGCCAGGAAACTTTTAAATGTGTCGAAAAGATCATGGTACTCTCTTGCTTAAATTCTCTAATGACTTTGTAACATACCTATAATGAAATCCAATTTTCTTACCATGGCCTAAGGTTCTATGTAGTCACCCTTCTACCTCATCTCATATATGTACCTCTCCCCTTGGATCACTGCCCTCCAACCAAATGTGTTCTAACCTTGGGCCATGCATTAGTTTTCTATGCTCTGTAACAAATTGCTAAAAACTTAACAACTGAGAACAACACATCTATTACCACATAATTTCTGTGGATCAGGGCTTAGCTGGATCCTCTGCTTAGCCTCTCACAAGGCTACAATCAGGCATTGGCCAGGGCTGTGTTCTCATTTGGACTCTCTACTAAGGTAGCACCTGCTTCCCCACTGGTGTGGTTTTAGGAAGCTTTGGGTTCTTTGTGGCTGTGAGATGCATGGTAGCTTGCTTTTACAAAACCAACAATACATAAGCCCTGGCCAGGTAGCTCAGTAGAGTGTCATCTTGATATGCCAAGGTTGCTGGTTCCATTCCTGGTCAGGGCGCATACAAGTAGCAACCAATGAATGCATGAATAAGTGGAACATCAAAGCCAACAACATGAGAGAGGAAGACTAGAGCGATTCTAATAGATCAAGCCTAATATCACATTAATCATGGAAGTGACAGCTTATCATTTTTGCCATATTCTGATTTTTAGAACCAAGTCACAGATATCACACACACAAGGGGATGCTGTGGACATGAAAAGGAGGCAATCACAAGAGGTACCTGAACTGTCTGCCACGTGTCAACATACCAATTTTGCTCCCACCTCTGGAGCTTTGCCTGTTCTATACCATCTACCCATGACTCTCTTCCCCCAGATCACTCTTCTACCTGACTTCATCATAGTTTTCTTTCTTTTTAAAAAAATTTAAATTCTTTATTGTTTAAAGTATTACATATGTCTCCTTTTCCCCCCATAACCTCTCCCTGGCCATTCCCACCCCCCAGTACATTCCCTCCTCCTCCCCTCCTATTGCCTATCACCATGGGTTATGCTTATATGCATGCATACAAGTCCTTTGATGGTTCCCTTACCCCCACCCCTTCCCTGTCTTCCCTCTGAGGTTAGACAGTCTGTTCAATGCTTCTGTGTCTCTGGATCTGTTTTTGTTAATCAGGTTATGTTGTTCATTATATTCCACAAGTGAGTGAGTATGTGATATTTCTCTTTCTCCGACTGGCTTATTTCACTTAGCATAATGCTCTCCAGGTCCATCCATGCTGTTGCAAGTGGTGAGAGTTCCTTCTTTTGTACAGCAGCATAGTATTACATTGTGTAGATGTACTACAGTTTTTTAATTCACTCATCTGCTGATGGTCACTCTGGCTGTTGCCAAATCTTAGCTATGGTGAATTGTGCTGCTATGAACATAGTGGTGCATATATCCTTTCTGATTAGTGTTTCTGATTTCTTGGGATATATTCCTAGAAGTGGGATTACCAGATCAAATGAGAGTTCCATTTTTAATTTTTTGAGAAAACTCCATACTGTTTTACACAGTGGCTGCAGCAGTCTGCATTCCCACCAGCAGTGCACGAGGGTCATCATAGTTTTCATTCAGATTTTACTTCAAATGTCACTTTTACACGGAGGCCTTTTCTAATAGTCCAATCTAAACAAACATCCTCTAACACACACACACACACACACACACACACACACACACACACACACATCTAATGTAATTACCTCATTTTTATTCTGATTCATAGCCCAGAAAACATCTTATTTATTTACTAGAGGCCTGGTGCATGAATTCGTGCATCAGTGGGGTCCCTCAGCCTGGCCTGCGGGATCGGGCTGAAACCAGCTCTTCGACATCCCTTGAGGGGTCCAGGATTGCAAGAGTGCACAGGCCAGGCTGAGTAACCCCACCAGTGCATGACTGGGGCCGGGGAGGGACATGAGATGTTGGCCAGCTGCAGAGGGACCACGGGAGGGTTCCAGGGCATGGCTGGCCCATCTCGTTCAGTCCTGATTGGCTGGACCCTGATCGGAGCATCTGCCCTTTGGTGGTCAGTGCACATCATAGCAACTGGTCAACCAGTCGACTGTCTGCCCCCTGGTGGAAAGTGCACATCATAGCGAGCAGTTGAGCAGCCTTAGCATATCATTAGCATATGATGCTTTGATTGGTTGAATGGAAGACTGGACACTTAGCATACTAGGCTTTTATTACATAGGATTTACTATCTGTCTCCCATTTCCTCCACTAGAATATCATGCCCACTAGGCCCATTAGACTGGAGAACTGTGTGTCCTGATTAGAACCATATTTTCAGTACTTAGAAATGATAGGCAATAGCAAAACTAGTATTACTGGCCAAATTTAATGTAATATTCTACTAAACAGCTTATAATTTATAATTTTACTTGGTATAAAGAATTGAAAGAATTGTAAGATTCCCATTTGAAAAATTTAAAAATAAATTTATCAAACCTTGTTCTAAAAATTAGTCTGCTAATGAGAGTAGCAAAGTGCAAAATGCAGTGCTTGTGAGTCTGAGGTCTGAATTAAAATCTATAATTACTTTCATTTTCTTATTTTAGAAGGATTATGAAGAAAAAATACAACTTATAATTTTATATCTGCAATGATAATTTCATTTCTAAATATATATTACCTATTTACATGAGCTGTATTCATGTATATATGAATTTTGCAGACTCTAAGCACAACATTCTATCTTAACTTAGATAATTGCTATGTCTTTTCCAGTTGGAAAAGTAGAAAATTTGAACAGCTGTAATACTCACTGGGATAAAAAGAGATACTGAAATAAGTTGCTCTGTAAAGTTTCATAGAAGGCAGTTTTCTATGGAAACACTAGCTCAGTGTCTAGTTTACAGCTTTGCAGATTTAAAGGCAAATATTTACCAGTTCACCAAGACATAATTAAGAAGTATAAAATGATTTATATTAACCAAAATTTTAAAAAGACTAATTAATATACCTGATTGCCAATTTATGTTCAAATCTGTATTTGGCAAGGCAAAAATCCTGGGTGTTATTTAGGGTATAACTGCCTATTTAACAGTAGAAAGCAAATCATAGAAAGTCACAGGTGAGCACAGAATGAGAAAGGAGTCAGATGTCCTTAAAATATACATCTGCCAAGCTTTGAAAGCCTGCAGGATTGCCATACTCTAAGGCTGTCCCTGGCTAGGTAGGGACTTTGCCAAGCCTCTCTGGAGACTTGTAAATTCTTCCTCATCCACTGCCTTCTGCTGTTTTTATCAGTCATAACATTGTCTCCTCTAGGAAACTTCTATTCAGGGGAATCAATTATCGACACAACTTTCCAAAAATACAACTGGGTCTTTATAACCGTAAGTCCTCAGTCTTAGTGGCAACACTTTACAAGTGATTTCATATAATGCGCTACTTTTATAGATGCAGAGCCCTCTTTAGTACCTGTAGCTTCTTATGGAATCAACTATATGCATTATTCTTTACTTGATTAAATAATTATCTGCTTAAATGCTTTTGGTGGCACTAATCCAGAAGAAAGGAAAAATATTTTCATTCTGAATTTCATCAATACTTTAGAAGAATAAGCTATTGGAAAACATCTTCAATTTTATCACAATTTTCAACTTCTTTTCCCCTCTGGAACAAAAGATGATAGAGGGGGAAATGGAAACACTGAAATTCACGATTTGAGTGTCAGATTTCTTGAAAATATTTTACTCTTCCTTCCATGGATTGTTGGAACAGTGAAAACTGACGGATGTGCTCTTCTGGAATTTGTGTGTTTAATGAGTTGCTGGATGAGCTCTATCTACTGAGAACGATTATAATGGTGGTTTATTTGATCTTTAGCAGCGCTGCCGTCTCCATCTCATCATTCAATATGAATGTTTAAAAACAGAAGAGGTAATTTAGAGAATTTTCTAGGCTTATTATGTATTAGTTATGTATTAGGGAACCAGCAGACATCTTCAACCAAGTAAGTTTCTGTTTTTACAAAAAATATGCCTTCTATGATTTTCATGCAAAATTAAGTGCATAAAGTTAAGTTCATTTTATTTGTGGTAAACTCTTATTGAGTTCAAACAGCCTAATCAGAGTTTCTTCTTTCCACAAAACCACCCACCTACCATTTCAAAAGCACTTCTGGGATCAGAAGACAGGAAGGTATGAGACTGAAAAAATAAAGGAAGACACTGAAATATTCAGGAATTTGAGAGTCATTATCTTTTTGTAATTTAATGAGGTTTCTCTAAGTTTTCCTCCCAATCACCAATGGAAAGTTCATGCCATGCATTTCTACGTGACCTATATAAAGTGCTGTGCTCTTCCTGTTGGGATTGGCAAAGGGCAGCCTGAGTGAAGAGAGAAGCACACGAGGGTTTCAGAAGGCAGGACGGTGAATCCAGGCTGGACAGGATGCCGAGACCATGCTGCTCTTTCTAGAGAGAGGATGTTAGTGAAAGATACACTGATTCAGGGCAAGTGGGAATATACGTATAAGCAGCACATTAATGAGGTGAAAGGGACAGGGTGGTTGGGTGGGTGACATTGGAAGTTTCCATAATGAATATAGCTTGCTAATCAAAATAATTGCTATTGTCATTCGGTGGCAGTCAATCAGATGATATTAAGATTGTATTAATACTGTGATCTGGAAGAGTTGCTAGGAGACCTCTCACCTTCAAAGGGACCATTCCCATCTGCAAAACATAAATAATCAAAGTCAGTAGAACATCATAATTAGGAGCAAGGCCTGTAGAGTCAGAAAATCTGAATATTTACCAGGTTTGTAGCTTATTAGCTGAGTAAACGTAAGCACTACAGCAGAACTCAGAACCTTCTGCACAACCATGGGGAGCTTCACAAAGCAGAGGCAGAGCTAACCCTGCTCAGGCTTGAAACAGTTACTCAAACAGTACAGTCAGTGTCTGGCAGATTGGTGCTGACCTTGAATGCATTCAAGGGCAACACGCTCTAGTCCAGGCAGTAGGAGCCAAAAGTTCTCTGAAATTACCCATTCAGAAGAGGTGGAGAATTAATCAGGATCTTAGTTGTAAAGATCAGAAATCAACTCGGGCTAATATATGCAGATACTATTTTATTAAAATCATATTGGATCACTCACAAAATATCCATAGAGCTGGAGACCATATATGAAGGTTTGACACAATACCCCAAATCATGCTTCATAATTGGTCCTATGAATACTCTCATACCACAGAGAGTTTGTGGGCACAGATGCCCCACCTTGGGCTTCTACCTCCATCAGTGCTGGCTCAGGGCCCTAAGCAGTGCTGCCTTTGAAAACGGGCCATGATGGCTGCCACTGCTCTCAGCCTTGCCATTCTCTGTGTGATCCTTATGTGTTTGTATGACTCACTGCTGGTTTTACAAACTGGCTGGGAGCCGGTACCAAATGAGGTATGGATTGCTGGGAAGCCTGAGGTCAGTACCAGAGGAGAAAGAGTCCGATCTGAGCTGTGAGTGTGAGTCCAGAGCAGAGAGAATACAGAACAGATTGGGAGTAGGATGGGAGATGGGCTGTGGTACTGGTCTAGGACTTAGGCCTTTAAGAAGACGAGGACTTCAGTCTAGTTCTCTCTGGTATTGGTGGAGATGGATCACAAAGCTTGAAGGCAAAGAAGCAGTTGTCTCTTTCGCCTGCCTGTCTTTACTTCAGTGAGTTCACTGAGGATATAAGTTAGCTTTATATTCCTACCCTAGCAGAGTACCTGGCTATTGAAATGCATGGATGGATAGATGGATGAGTGGATTTAGACTTTCAAATTTGGTGCGTAGGACTGCTATTCCATATGTTCCCCTCTTAAAACTAATTCAGCTTTTATTTATACCTTTATTTAATAAGTTCTTTCCCTCTGAGACTGTACTGGAAGTTGTAGTAGAATTTTACCAAATGTGATATTTGTCATCTTATTTATGACAGTCTTTGAAAATATCATTATATTCTATATTTTTGTTTAGACTCCCCCTTGCATATACACCATTAGATTTTTATCCTTGGAAAATGGGGGACTTCATTTCTGAATTATATTGAAAAAAATAATAATAGGCCTCTTAATATATATATGTGTGTGTATAAATATACATATATGCGATATTTGTATACATATAACTAGCTGGATAGAAGTATATATGTATATGTTTATTTTTATGCACAGACATAATTAAGGTTTAAGAGATTTGATAACTACTGAAGCATATTATTTTGTGAAGATTTGGCTCTATTTGTAGAAAACATTGCTATTGTAGGTTTATCCAGTCAATGGAGGCACAAGATAATGAGTAAATTTAACAATGAAGCATATTTTCAAATTCAAATGGCATTCTTAATTATGAGCAGATTTAGCAGTCTGCTAGAATTGCATCATAAGAACCAAAAGTAAGACTATGCTGAAAAAAAGGGGGCAAATATTTTTAATACCAACTGACATTTATATGACAAATACTGAAAGTTGTTTTTTTGTATACTTTGGGTTGAAAACAATGTGACTTATTAAAGGAAAAAACAACTGAAATTAGATTTAAACCAAGGAAATATGCATTAGATAGCAAACAAAGTAGCTTAGGTTTTCAAGGTAGGTCCTGAAGACTTTCCAGGCTTTTTAGAAGTTGATAACTTTAAGGATTTTTTCCCCCAAAGCCCTCAACTTTCAAATGTGCTCTTTCCCAACATTGGCATGCCTGAGTACCATGCCCACAGTCTACTGCTTCTCCTCCACACCTCTTTCATGATACAAAATCTTGCCAAAGGGACAATTTGAGAATGCATACTTTGCAATCTATTGCTGATTCTATTTGACTAAACCCGAAAAGCTAGTTTTGTAGTTTCTTTTAACTGCAAACACTTATGACAATTACAAGAATGTTATGCATATTGGTAAAAATCTATAAAAAGACTTTTGACTCTAAATTAAGTATAAAAATTACTTGCAAGCATCAATAAGCAACTGGCTTTTTGTTTTACCTTAGAATATCTAGTGCGTTACACACTGTTTATGTAAGATCAATAAATATTGACTAGATTTCTCCATCTAATTTATTCTACAAATGGAAAATATTTAAACCTCAAAAATATTTTATAGTTTCAATGAGTTCAAAACATATCATCATTGGACATAAATAGAATATTTTGGCCTCAAATTTTTTTAAATATATTTTTATTGATTTCAGAGAGGAAGAGAGGGGAAGAGAGAGATAGAAACATCAATGATAAGAGAGAATCATCGATAGGCTGCCTCCTGCAAGCCTCCCACTAGGGATCGAGCCCTCAACCCAGGGCATGTGCCCTTGACTGGAATCGAACCAGGACCCCTTAGTTCGCAAGCCAATGCTCTAACCACTGAGACAAATCAGCTAGGGCTGGCTTCAAATTTTTACGTGAATTTTATCAAATCTCTATGTAGCAATAGAAAATGAATGTAACTATATATGCTCTTTAGTGCAATTTCTTAATTGAATTTTAGAGTTTCAGCTATTACTTTAGAAAATGTATAATGCTCTAAAATGTTCAGTGTGAAACTTGATATTATCTTTAATGCTTACTAATTTGTGTTTTTTAAAACAAATTTTATTATTTTATTTTTTATCACCTAATACTTTCTTAATTATTGTGTAAACTAGTATTCTGTAGTTGTAAGTAATAGAAATCAACTCTGGTTAACTTTAGAAAAGTTAATTTATTGGAATGGTATCAGAGGCCTACAGAATCATTGTGAAGCTGTGAACTAGATTTGGGAAGGGCTGATATCAGGCAGATCCTACACCTGGAAACCAACAACTGTCGCTGTTACCACAGGGCAGGACACAGCTTCAAGGGGAGATCAGAGACCATCATTCAGATCAGCCTCCAAAATCCAAAGATATAAATATAAGCATTTTGGTTGAATATGCAAATTTCAACAAATTATCTTTTACATTAGAATACTTCTTAATCTAAGCTATCCCCAAACCTTACTGATGTGAAAGACACCTGTATTTCCATAAGGTATATATTGTTCCTTTTGCAAGTATTTATATTATCAAGGCATGGAATTACCTGCTCCTTCTTGCTCTCCGTGTTCTATTAGACTACTTGTCAGGGCAGTGATCCGGCATAATATTCTGCGAGATGGTAAGATAATCAAGGTCCCTGAAAACTAAATTGCAGCAAAGAGCCATAGTTGATAGATTTCTGAGTTGGAAAATAAAAGTACACTGCTAACCCTCCTAGGTAACAGCAAATCGCTTCTTTTTTCTTGCTATCAATCAGAATATGGGGTGGGGGCAGTAGATGCTACCTAACAGCAAGAAGGCTCTATTAGAAACAGTAGCACAATTTGAGTTACCATCTGGTCAACCTTTTATTCTTTAAGATATACATCTATGTTGTGCAGCTAACA
The DNA here is from genome assembly GCF_964212035.1 of Myotis nattereri. NCBI lineage: Eukaryota > Metazoa > Chordata > Mammalia > Chiroptera > Vespertilionidae > Myotis > Myotis nattereri. Next base: position 57,557,740 of record NC_138080.1, read on the forward strand.
CAGATAATTAAAAAAGAATAGTCAAGGAGTTATCACTCCTAAAATTTTCAAGTCTGACATTTCCCCAGAAATGCAGTATTGCTTTTGATTTACTATTTTGGTAGGAAAGTACAGGGTTAGCTGGCAGCTGATCTTTTTGTTTATTTATCTCCAGGGATGCCTGGAGCCATGATACTCCCTTTGGCCAAGATAGGAATAAATGTACTTGCTAGTGATATATAATCACTATTTAAAGGTTGAAGCTCCCTTAATTCACCTGTACTACCTTGTCTACCTTGTTTATTAAAAATATATATTTGATAATCTGCATCTGTTTTACCTGATTATATAGCCTGGTTTTGGCTATGTGATCAGTGGTATATAAAAGACCCTTTGGTGAAAAGGAAAGCCTTTGTACACTGTTGGTGAGAATGTAAATTTATATAGCCATTATGGAAAATTAAAACTAGAACTACCATATGACTGACATTCTCACTTGAGGTATATAGCCAAAGTGCCCTTCAATGGATGAATGGATGAGTGGAAAAGAAAAATGGAAGATATATATATATATATATATATATATATATATATATATATATTACAAGTAGAATTGATTTATGGTTAATAGAATGACTTGTATTGCTGGCTCCCTCACCTGCAGTGTGTGACAGGAGGCAATGAATAAAAGCCTTGCTTTCTAGCACAGCTGTATTTGGGAATAAGCAACAGGCCTCACTCTTTTGTCCTCTGTATGTATGAGAGAATGAGCAAAGACGTGAGCTTCCTTGCACTTACAAGTGAGAGATGAGATGGAATGATGGGCTGAGATTAACAGGCTGACATTAATCAGTGTAAATATAAAATCTTGAGTTTCAGGTAAAAAATCACACACACACACACACACACACACACACACACACACACACAGATTCTATAAAGAGATCTTGGGTTTTTAGCTCACCACAACTCAAAATTAGATTTTCTTTCTGGAGAATACAAGGGAAAAGATGGCTCTGGCTGCAACTAAGGCTGAGGATGAGGGGAATGAATTGACTTAACTAGCTCGCTAAAGTGGCATCAGGTCATGGAGGTCAGGAATGCCAATCTGAGTGTTTTCCCATCAATCGTGTGGACAGCAGAGAAATGTTGGTGAATATTGAGAATGCAGCGCCATGAAGGAAATGTTTCGGGGCGGCAAATGCCAGGCCGTTGGTCTGGACCTAGAACGAATTTCTGAAAGCGGTCTCACTTTTGAAAGCTGCCTTGTTTGAAAAGCCTGCAGGGTCTAAGGGCCTCCCTGCCCCCGTCCCCAGCCCTCTGCAGGCCCCGCCCCCACCAGGCCCCGCCCCCGGGACGAGGAGTCTGGGAGCTGCCCCAATCCCGAGCCCCAGTGCAGCCTAACCCCGCCCCGCCCGCCTGCACCGCCCCCTCTGTATCCCTGGAGACGCTCCGGCGTCTGCTCGCCCAGCCCTGGCTTCGCCAAGTCCTGAAAACAAGAAGGGAAGTCGGGGCAGCGCCGGGCCCCTGCACCTGCCATTGGTGGAGGAGTCACTGAAGGGGAATGGAAAACCAGCGCTCCCCAGAGCCAGTCCACCGAGGTTCGTGACGCAGGGACAAGGCCGGGGCAGCGCTTCCACAGCTCCCAGGAGAGGCGGGCAGTGCCTTCCCTGCCCCCCACGGACCTTCCTCGCTGGTCTAGAGACTCCCCTCAGAGTTCCTCAGCTGGGGCCCTGGCTCGGCAGTGCACCTGAGCCTGTGAGGAAAAATTAGTTGGCCTGTTTAGAACCAGGCAGGAGCAGACAGGGACCTGAGGTGTCCTCAGTTTGGGTAAACGTAACACAATCTCATAAGTCTGAGCGATCAAGTGGTTATCCCTAATGTCGCATTTGTGTTGGAATAGAGGGTGGGGCAAAAATAGTTGTGAGCACCTGAAACACAGAGTTTATTCTTTATTAATTATTGTATTATTTTACATCTGAACAACTGTAAACCGACTTTTGCCCCACCCTGTAACATAACAATATAAGTAGTGGCGTTTCATTGATTAGTGATTAATTTATCCCATAGTGTCTATACTTTTTTTTTAAAGTTCCTCTAACCTCATAGTAAGTATTTGGTATTTGTTGTATGAATAACTTTTCATGATGTGGGGCGGGGAGAGAAATTGTTCTATTAACTAATTTAAATTTTTTTTTCCTTTTCTCCTTCGCTATTATTCTTTACTTCCTGATGTTCAGGCTGAAGTCTAGCTTGGAAAGATTTTCAGCAGAAACCTCCATTGTAAGTCGAGTGAATCATGCCTGTCTTCAAACACGTTCACTAATGTATATTTTGATTAACCCTCAGTAAATGTTCATTAGTAGGAAATCTATGTACTTAAAAACTTACCTAATTACCTCCCATGGAGTGCTAGAAGTGTCCAAAAATTATGATGTAGGAGATAAAAATTTAGTGACTCTTCAAACTCATGTTAATTTTAAAAATTCTTGTTGGGAGTGTAATTCTTTGTATTTCTTTGGTAGTTTTTTCAAACTTTCTTAGTAAGAGAGCTTGTGGTGATCATATGAAAAGTTCTCATTGTTATAAATGGTTTTGAACATAGTAAAATCCTATTTATTTTGTATTCTCTTGATGACAACTAATAAATTTGCTTGCTGCGGTTTGTTGGCTTTTACCCTAAAGTGCCTGATCTGGAGACAGTGGTCAGCCTCAGGCATTGTCACTCCTAAGCAGACTGCCCTGCACGATGCTAGGCCTCCCCTCCTCCCTGTGTATTTCCTGAGGAGGATCTCTCCTGGGAGAGTGGGCAACAACAGGGTTACTCTTTGAAGAATTTTACTTGGAGGCCAGAGATTTAAACTCACACTGTGGGACACATTCAGCCTGACCAGCGTTCTCAAACCTTTCATCCCGTGTTTCTCCATTCTCATCTGTCCTTGCATGTGGGGGCCAAATTTAGAGACTAAATATGACCGATACAAGAGCCAACCAGCAGATCAAAGAATCCACGGGCCATGAATTGGCTTCAGGCAGCCTTTTGATCTCTGTCTCAGCCCCTGTGGTGCCACATGCAGCGCGGCCCACTTGCTGGCACTGGGGGGGGAGTGGGGGGGGGTTGCCTCTGGGTCCTCCTCACAGACTGCTTCCCCCTCAGCTCCTGGGGCTAAGCTTGTTTTGGTACCAGCTAGAGCAGTGGTTCTCAACCTTGGCTGCACATTAGAATCACCTGGGAATCTTTTTAAAATCCTGATTTCTGGGCCTCACCCTCCGGAAATTCTGTTTCTTTGTTACTAATGTTGTGGCCTCACCCCATAACAAAGAAACAGAATTTCCGGAGGATGAGGCCCAGAAATCAGGATTTTAAAAAGATTCCCAGGTGATTCTAATGTGCAGCCAAGGTTGAAAACCACTGAGCTGGAGAAATACCTCTCCTTCTCTCCCTTACCGGAATCTGAACCATTGCCCTTCCTGCCTTTGCTCCCATCTTGTGTGATTTCCTCCGTGGTCTTGAGCTAGGAGAACCTCGATGAAGTGCCATGGTTAAGGATGTGTTCCATTTCTGCCTCAGGCTCGGGTACTTTCACTCCTCATGATTAGAGATCACCTAGGGGCTGGGGATACTGGTCATACCAGGAAAATGATACAGCTCAATTTAACAAACAGCAAAAAGCTTTCTTCACTCTGCAGGTAAAAGCAAGCCTGAAATAACAGGCCCCAAAGCATGCTTGCATTTTTTCTCACTTATTTTCCCTCTGGCTGTGTCTATATGCTAGATTACAACTATTCTCTAATTCAGCATAAATAAGACTGTATTTATTAAAAAAAGATAGTGATTACTTAAATGAGAAAATAATTTGTTACAGGATCCCTTTAAATATTTAATGCATTTCAAATATTAAGTGTGCAAAATTTCAGTACACACACAATCTATTATGGAAAACAAAATATGTGGCCATGTATTGTGAAAAACAAAAATCCCCTTTTTCAAAAGGCATAGGCAAGGTAAGCTGTGGGGTTTAGAGTGGGGAGGGAGCCTGTTTAACTGCCACCCTAACTCTGGCCTGAAACTTTGCAGCATAGATTGCTTGAGGGATATTTTCCCCAATATGCAGTTAATACCTTTTTTCTACTTTATCATTCAGCTCTGATCACCCCCCATTCAGAGTTTGTGCCTTGAGGCTTGCCAGCAGGGCTTGCAATACTTACATTAAACTAAATTTAAGAGTAAAGGTGCTCCTGCTGCTAATGTTCTCAGATCAGAGGAGAGCCAAATGAAGGAACTGGAAGCTGAAACTTTAATGGTAGGAAACGTTGACTCAAGTTTTTAGAAGGGAAAAAATCACAGCTGATCTGTGTGACAAAGAAGACCTTTTCCTCTCCCTATATGACAGTGATGGCGAACCTATGACACGTGTGTCAGAGGTGACATGCGAACTCGGTTTTTTTGGTTGATTTTTCCTTGTTAAATGGCATTTAAATATATAAAATAAATATCAAAAATATAAGTCTTTGTTTTACTATGGTTGCAAATATCAAAAAATTTCTATATGCGACATGGCACCAGAGTTAAGTTAGGGTTTTTCAAAATGCTGACACGCCGAGCTCAAAAGGTTCGCCATCATGCTCTGTGACATTTGCATCGGATTTCATTAGTTGTTTATATTTCCTAGCAAAATAATCTAACCCCAGTAAACGTTAAAAAGGACAATTCTTATATCCCATACTTGTAGCCCAGCTTGGGGAGAGGGTGCTGATACGTACCTTGATGGGATATATTGGCTGGATCAGAGCTTCTGGGGCCTGGTCCCACTGTTTGTAAGCAGCCTTGTCTTCCGAGTATTTAGAGAAATTACAAGTACTGTTTTCTCATTTTAAAGCACAATTATGCATTCATCACCCCTGCACCAATGCCCTTGTTATGCAAAGTGGGGCTCTCAGAAGAGTCTTGATTCATAGAGGATGGAATGCCCAGACTGAAGCAAGAACAGTCTCTGTTTTCTCCTCTCCTTTTCAAAACCCACTAGGGAGAGACCAGTCAGGGTTAGGAAACTGAGATGGTCCAGATTTGCTCTGTAGCATTAGAGGATTCTGTACATGGCGTCTCACAGTTTCTGTGAAATAGGCTCGTGGGAGGTGGGTTTGGGAGCCTTTGGTGTCCCTTCAAAACTGTACGTGGGGTCCAGCCCTGCGTTGGTCATAATTTGTCACCACAAGTTCTGCAAAGGTTGCCACTTAATAAGTTCTGGTTATGCAATAACTCAACTAATTAATGCAACACCTAATCAGAGAAATAAATTTTTTTTTCAAATTACAAAAGAATTAAGTCACTATATTATGAAGTTATAAAGTATAATACAATGTTTCTAATGTTTGCTATAGATCTTCTATATATTGTGTTTTTTGTGTATTGTCTTTTTTCCCCCCACATCCACCCCTATCATGTAAATTCACAAAGTCAGAGATCTTTGTCTTTTTGTTCAGTTGTATCTTCAACACCTAGAATAGTATCTAGCACCAAGTAGTACCTTAATCGTTGAATATATTCAAGGTCTAGATTGATGATGACTTACCCTATGTCACAAAGGTAGTAAATCCTGGAGGTAAATAATGTGAAAACCAAAAAAAAGCCTTCCTGTTGCTTGGTGGGGCTCATGGTAGAGGTCAAAACTGATGGACATAGTGGTGGTGGAATCAAGAAGCTCTGGCTTTGGGGTGCCTTTCTATTTAACAGTAGAAGTGTGGGTTCTTTGGCACCTGAAAGCCCTCACAGCATGTGACAATTTCATCATTCTATGTCCACTGACATTGTTTCCACACTTCTTCCTCTTTGGAGTAAGGTTTAGATAACTTGGTTTGTTTGTTTGGTTTTTTAAAAATATATTTTATTGATTTTTTACAGAGAGGAAGGGAGAGAGATAGAGAGTTAGAAACATCAGTGAGAGAGAAACATCTATCAGCTGCCTCCTGCACACTCCCTACTGGGGATGTGCCCGCAACCAAGGTACATGCCCTTGACCAGAATTGAACCTGGACCCTTGAGTCTGCAGGCTGACGCTCTATCCACTGAGCCAAACTGGTCAGGGCTAGATAACTTGGTTTTATAGACTCACTTTTTTAAAAAACATTTTTTAAAAATATATTTTATCGATTTTTTACAGAGAGGAAGGGAGAGGGATAGAGAGGTAGAAGCATCGATGAGAGAGAAACTTTGATCAGCCGCCTCCTGCACACCCCCTACTGGGGATGTGCCCGCAACTAAGGTACATGCCCTTGACCAGAATCGAACCTGGGACCCTTCAGTCTGCAGGCCGACGCTCTATCCACTGAGCCAAACAGGCTACAGCCTCACTTTTATTATTATCACTCATCTTCTCCACTGTGACTAATTGCATTTCCCAAAGATGGCCCCAATAATATCGTTCATCTCACATTCTTTCTGTCAATGTGACTTTGATGCTCTCTCATCAACTGAGGGGGTCTATATTCACTAGCTTTGAATTCACAACTGGGGGGCCTATTGTTATAGCAGAAGTGATGCTATGTAACTCCCAAGGACAGGCCCTAAAAGGGGAACAGCTTCCACCTGGCTTTTCTTAGGGATACTTGCCTTTGGACCCCTAAGCTTCCAAGTAAGAAGTCTAGGTTCGCCATGCTGTGAGGAAGCTCAAGCCATATGGAAAGGCCACTTGTACATGTTCTGCCAGAGACCCCAGTTGATGTCCCAGCTAATAGTTGGCATCAACTATCAGATATAGGAGTAAAGGCACATACAGATGCTTTCTGCTTCCCCTCATTGAGTTATCCCCAACTTTTAAGTCTTCCCAGCAGAGGTCCCTGCCATTGTGCAGTAGTGAAAAGCCAATCCATTGTGCCTTATCCTAATTCTTGACCACAAAAAATGTGAAAGATAATAAAATGATTATTGTTTGAATTAATCTTTTTTAAAACCACTGTGTTTCGAAGTGATTTGTTACACTGTTTTCTTTGTGTGTCTCTCATGACAGCTATCTCCATGTTGAGAATTATTCTTGGCATCTGTCCTTTCTAAGGGAAAGCCTTTATTTGTGAATGATAAAGTTTTTTAGAAAATAGAAAAATATGAGCAATTTTCAATTATTGATCATAGCAGGCAAGCAAAGCATGAACATTTGAAATTCGTAGCTGCCCTAAAAATCTTTACTTTTTAATTGCAATCATTTCTCTTATACCAACACTCCTGATTGACTGAATTTTCAACTCATTAATCAGATTTTCTCCTTCATGGTAGAGAGGCAGACAAGTAATAAATTGGCCACAAGGCATCTAGTAGAGGAAAATAATGAGAGAAGTAACCTGTGGAATTCACTCACTGAGTATCTGCCCCTATAATGAATAACAGAGCTATAGCTCTGTGTACACCCAGGCTTCCTCAGCTCAGATGATAGGCTGTGGATCTAACAATGTCCTAAAATATTCTTTGAAAGATTTATTCTTTAAAATACCATTTCTGTGTGTGTGTGTGTATGTGTGTGTTTATTTGTAGTCTGGAATGACGACCCTACCCCCACTGCCCATGTCACGCCCCAAGCTTACAGCCTTGGCCAGAGAGAAGCTGCCATGCTCCCCCAGAACAACGCCACGGTACGTGACCTTGGCTTTCATTTCTCTTCCTACAGAATAAACTCCTCCCTGTAGGAATGCCAGTAACATGTCTCAGAAAACAAGGTGTTTAAAGACAAAAGTGTATTGTTATATTTAGAGTATTCAAATGTGTGGTGTTAAAAGAATTGATGGACTTCACTTAAATATTAAGAATATATTTAATTAACAAGCTAGTGCTCATTTGATCATTTTATTTCATACTAGAAGCACGGTGCACGGATTCGTGCACCGGTGGGGTCCCTCAGCCTGGCCTGTACCCTCTGCAATCCAGGATCCCTCAGAGGATGTCGGAGAGCCAGTTTCAGCCTGATCCCTGCAGGCCAGGCCAAGGGTCCCCACCAGTGCACAAATTTATGCACTGGGCCAGTTTTGGCCCAGTCCCCGCAGGCCAGGCCAAGGGACCCTGCTCGTGCACAAATCTGTGCACAGGGCCTCTAGTATGCATATAAAATCTTTGGCTAATCTCTTTCTGCTCTACCCCTCTCCCCTTCCCTCTGAAATTCATCACTCTGTTCCATGCTTCCATGCCTGTGCGTTGAGCATCTGCCCCCTGGTGGTCAGTGTGTGTCATAGCTATCAGTCAAATGGTCGAACGGTCACTTAGGCTTTTAGATAGATAAATAGATAGATTCCCATTATATCATAGTTCCTATAAAGCTTTGGAAATACATTTTTTTAAAAAAAATGTGTATGGAGAACAAAATGCAGAAGCTTTAGGAATGAATAGTGTCTGGCTTCCAATCCACAAGGTCCTGAATGCTGATTTATGCTTTGGGGGAAGGAAGACACAGTCTTACTACTAAGGTAGATTGGCAGGCATGATTTAGCTCCTGAAATGACCATAGGGCCTGCAAACACACCATGTAACTGCTGCTGCCATTGAGGGGCTGCAGAACCCCAGAGTTGTAGCCCAGAAACTGCAGGACAGAGAACTTGATGTATTTTGTCATAATTATGAATATTAACTAATATTGCATTGTTTGGTAATTGCATTTATAATTGTATTGATGTTTAATAATGCACATGCTCTTTATCAATATAAATAATTTGCCTATCTTGGTCTGATTATTTTCTTTATATACATGCTTTTCAATTCCTGCCAAGCATAATGATCAAAGACAGTATTATGAGACTACTTTGTTCTGAAAAACATCATACCTCATTTTTAGTATTTCTGGGAAAGACCAAAGCCCCTGGACCAAACAAATACATTTAGCTAGACTACATAAAAAACACTTTTATAATAGAAAATCAAATTTTCTTTTCAAATTTTTCAAAAAAATAATTTTTATAAATACATAATTCCAGGATATATATTGTTATGGTGGTATAACTGGTATATTATATTACAGATACATATGTACATATACTAGTATATATATTTTACTTTTGAGCAATGTGAAATATTAACAGAGCCTGAAAAAGATTCTTCTTATTCTTGTTTTTAATTATTGAGATTACATTTCCTTTACAATATGAGTAAAAATATAGCCAATCTCACATCTCTAAAATAAGATGGATTTTCAAAGAAAAATTTTTCTTGTATTTGTATTGAATAAAAACATTTTTCATCCTAACCATTTAAAGGAAAGTTTTGTATCAACATTCTCCATTACTTCCTAATAAAAACAGATAATTGTTCAGTTCCATACTCCCATGCTTATAAACTATTAATAATATGCTTATATTTAAAGGTTCAAGGGAGTGTAAAGAATAAAACACTATACATGTAATATATTTCTCAGTAAAGTGTTCTTAAAATCACTTTGAACTTTTAATAATTATTTGAGTTTTATCTATGACTTAAAAAAAAACACTCAAGCAGCATTTCAGAGCAAATTTGTTAATGTTTGGAACAAATAAATGTTACACATTTGTATCCAATAGGTAGTCTTAGTTCAAGATTCTGTGCCAAACAGAATATGACTTCGTGAAAGTTATACTGTGAAACAGCATGAGTAAAATGGAAGATCTCCTCAGTTTTGAGTAAAAAAATTCCATTAATTAAAAAATGCAGATTATTTTAATGTGTTTGGTTTTTATTTGTTTACACACTGGGTTTAATATTCTTCCCTGCCTCTTTCATATGAGAAAATGAAAATTTAGAAATTATCAATCAATAACCTAACTCTACAGCTACTACAGAACATTTATTATATATGGTTTCATGCCCTGAATATTTGTGTTCTCCTGGTGGCATTTTATGTTTGGTAGCTTTTCTACTTGATAAGGCAGTGCTTTATTATTTCTTTCCATTTCATTTAGGTCTGAGTTGATCAAAGAAAAAGATGACATAGATCATTATCTGGAGGTGAAGTTCAAAGGATTGTCAAAAGAGGAGGTTGCTGCGTGAGTATAACCTCTTAAAGGCACTTTAATATAAAGTTTGTTTCTTTTGTCTTGATTCCTTATTGAAATTTCAGTTTTCCTGTGCAGTACACCTTTTCATTGGAACTTGACATTTAAAAATTAAAGCTCATATTAAATAGTGATAAGTCATGTCTATTGATCTTACACATATCAAAGTCTTTAATTTTATGACTCTCAAAATTCTCATATTTACCAAGCTATTATACTGTCACATTTGTAATATTATAGTTAAATCTGTGCCGTTAATTGCTTATTAACCTCCATTTTAAGGTGTGTTGCCTCCATGTGGGTGAAAAAAAGCTTTAAGAGAAAGATTCATATATCTTTTTTTCCTAGTGATTAAAAAATAATTCTTACTAATGTGTTTCCTCCCCACCCCAGAACCCACAAAAGATTTAATGAATTATAGTTTATTGGTTAATTTTTAAATAATTCTAAATTGTATGAATTTAGTTTTTAAATAAACAATGTAAACTTTGCCATTTTACCACTAGTTAGAAGCTAATTTATGTTGAGTGTAAAAACAATTTAAAAAATCCATGTAGGTTAGTGATAAATAAATAGAAAAATAGCTAAACAGGTTTATATTTCTTACCTATAGACTTGGTGATTCTGTTATCAGATCTTTAGTTGTAAGCATTGAAAAATCAAATCTTGTAAATGCATGTGCATCTTGTAGAATTCACTAAATCATCCAATTAAAATATTTTATGAAGAAATACTTTAACAATTATATTAGTATTGTCCAGGACTAGTGAAAAAGTATTCCTAATGATATTTTTGATATAGATTTTTATATAATCTAAAATTCTTAAGTTTCTTGATGCATTTCCTTTTATTCAATATTATTTTGCCAATTTGAATATGACAGAAATAGGGAATAGCTCATTCTGTCAGTAGATACTTTATTTTATGGAGTGACAAAATTTTACAGTAGCTGTCAGCACTTCTTCCTTGGAGCTCTACTGACAGCCATATGTAGTATCTGAGACCTTTTGTTAAATGCTCTTCTGATTGTTAGTTTGTTAACTTCCCATGGTAGCCTGTTGGGTAAAACTAAAGGTCAATATTGTCTGATTACATACTTCTAAAAAGAAAAATACATATGAGTGACACTTGCATTCTGATTTAAATATAAGAACACCCAAACAGCTGTAAGTGGCTTAAGAATTTGGGCTTTAGTTTGGAATTAAACTTCTTCTTCTATAATTTAACAAGCTGGAAATCCATATATGTAAAATCTGCTAAGCTCTCAGTCGGTATTGAAGAAAACTTTGATCTAAGACAATGCAAAATAGGCTATATTGATGCGTATTCTCTTAATAATATATTTTTTCACTAAGGAGATTACCAGATTGATTTTAAATTCAACAAGTAGCACTGGGTAAATTTCAGTCCTTAATATTGCATTTTTCTTAAAGCTACCCATCTGTCTCTAAAGTACTCAGACCTTCATTAAACAGCACCCTCTCTCATCTTCCAGCTTTAGTGTATTGCCATTTCCTTGGCCTAGAATGTATTTTCCCTTTACCATGTCCTGGCTGACGGTTACTCATTCTTAAATGGCTCAACTATATTAGGTAACCTTGCTAGCCTAATACCTGTAATGAAACCTACCCTAAGATCTACAATACCCAGAATGCCTCCCATCATGGCACTTACAGCTTTGTATCGATATGGCTACTTTGTGTCCTCTCCTAGACGGTCAGCTCCAGGAGGGCTGGAGCCATGGATGCTCACGTGTGTCTTTAGTGCTCGTACCTGTCTCACAGGTTTTGAGCCAGGTACGAAGATATCAATGAGTGGTGAGCATTTGTCCCTTCATCGCCTTGCACATGTGCCCTGTCTAAAATGCCCTCCTCTTTCCCCACTCCTGTGTACTTGCTAAACTTTTTTTCTTCCAGCCTCTGCCTGCTTCTTGCTCTGTGAGGCCTCCTTTAGCTCCTCCTCACCCACATGCTAGAGTCCAGGGCTCCTGCTTGAGCTCTCTTTAGTAACCACTGACAATCATGTTTGTGTGGGGTTTTTCCTTCCTGATTAATGTTTAACAAACTATAGAATGTGACCCATTAGTGGGTAGTGGTTATGACCCATCTGTTTGGGGATCATGACCAGTATTTAAAAAAATGAAAGGGAGGAGAGTAAAATAGAGCTTTAGAATGGCATGCTCTGCACAGAGTAAGGCTGATATTGGGAGGGCGCCCAATGTAACGAAATAGAGTGCGGGTTCTACTACCAGCCTCCCCAGGCGCCAGCTTCACACTACTAGCACTGGCTGATTTGGGCTGAGCACTTATCCTTCCTGTGTCTCACTTTCCTCATCTGAAAAAAATAGGGTTAATAATGATAGGGCCTGGCTCATTCGTAGTTATGAGGATTGAGTTGCTGTTTATTAAGATATGGGAACATTTTGAGTAGTATTGGTCTTGAACTTTTGCTTCATAGACACGCATGAAGCAAATATATGTGCACATGTACTGAATGGCAATAGAAAAGTCTTTCTTACTGTGAATTGCCATAGGAAAGGACTCTGCTCTAGACTTAGAGTCCTTTGCAAGCAGGGATTGTTTTTCACTCTCCTTTTAAGACTCTTCTGACTTACACAAAATACCACTTTATTGCTTGCTTACTTGCTTTGTAGGAAGGATTGAAGAAATTTAAAGTTAACGTTTTATATTACACAGCTGTCAGATTATAAATAGAAAATAAAAGGCAAATGAAGGAGAAGTAGGTAAATATGCTTCCCACTAGAGTTAATATAGTTCCCCTGAGGAAACATTAAGTTTCACTCTGAACTCCTGGGCAGACTGGGCAAAAAGGGAGAGGTAATGGACTATGCATTTCTCATTACCTGAGGAAAGGAAACATATCAATTCTTCAAAAGAAACAAGCTTTTTCCTGATAATAAATTCCAAAAGGAAGTTATCACATGACATCATATAAGGAAAATGGAGCAACATATTATAACTTTGCATACCTAATAAATAATAAAATGGATATTTTGCTTGTCATAAATATTATATCTCTTAGGTAGGTTTTACTTCAAGCAAGATAGCAATGGGTAAGATATATTAAATGAATCCTGTAAGCTGGTCTGTTTTAAGTGATCCTTACAATAACCCTGTGAAGGGCTGACATTGCTGCCAGAGACCAAGGCATGGAGAGGTTCAGTAATTTGACCAGGGGGATCTAATGTTATAAATAAGCTGAAGCAATAAGATAGGAAAAGTGATTCATAGAGAGGAAGGAATGACTAAGCGAGACAGAAAATGGATCAGTCATACATGGGAGATCAGAACTCCAGACTCCTCCGAATTCCCATTACCACTGTGGCTCTGGAACCTCCCTTCGGGTCTACGTCATGAGGATGCGGTCATTCTGTAATCCTGATTCAGACATCCATAAGCTCCCTTTAAGCTTGTCTGGAACAACCTCTTATCTTACAACCAGAGCAGCCAGAGAAATATATTACTAGACAGGGAATTGCCTTAAAAATTTAGTTTAGTGGGTTTTTTCCCCCCTGGAAGATCAAGATCAAAATGGATAGCTAAGCACATTGCCTTCCTCTATTTGAATTTACAACGTAGAAGTACAAAAGATGGTAAAGTCTCAACATAATGAGAAAGAAGAGGAAAAAAAATGAGAGCTTCCAAGATTTCCAGATATATATTTTAAGAAAGAGGTTGGAATATTACCAAGGATAAAAAGTGGCATTTCATAATGATTAAAAGAGGTGGTTTATCAAAAAGACATAGACCTAAATGTTTATGTTCCTAATGACAGACTTCAAAATACATAAAACAAAAAATGATAGAAAGAAAAGGAGAAACAGATAAGTCCACATTTATAATTGGAGATTCTAACACTGCTCTCTCAATAATTGATAGAAAAATTAGTATTATTGAAGACTTGAATAATACCATGGATCAGCTTAATTGACATTTAGAGAACATTCCACAACATCAGAACACACACTATTTTCAAATGTACATTGAACATTCACCAAAGGAGATTATATTCTGAGCTATAAAATAAAACAAAAATGAAAGGATTTATATCCTACAAATAATTTTCTCTTACAACAATTAAATCAAGTTATAAATAATAGCAGGAAGATCTCTGGAAAACCCCCCACCCAAAAAAAAATTTTTTTGGAAACTAGACAATATACTTGTAAATAAACCATGGATCAAAGAAAAAAATCACAAGGCAAATTAGAAAATATTTTGAACTGAGTAAAGAAGAAAACATGGTGTGGAATAGAGCTAAAGTAGTGCTAAAGGGAAGTGTATAGCATTGACATGCTCATATTAGAAAAATAGAAATGTCTAAAATCAGTGTCCTAAGCTTTCATTTAAAAAAAAAATAGAAAAAAATTATTTAAACTTAGTTAGCAGAGGAACAGGAATAGTGAAGTGAGAGCAGAAAACAAAAACATTAGAGAAAAATCAATGAAACTAAAAACTAGTTCTCTTAAAATATCAATAAAATTGATTAGTGTCTAGTCAGACTGGTCAAAGAAAAAGGGAGGAGACACAATAAACCCTTTCAGAAATGAAAAGACATATCAATATAGATTGTCCTAATATATAAAGAGCCAGGGTCCGTCATGACTGAAACATCCAGATGGACGACCAACCACAAGGCTAGGGTGCTGGCCAGAGCGGCGGAAGTCAGTCCTGGACCCAGTGGCCCACAGCGGGAGCCAGTTCTGGGTCCCAGCGGTCTATGGTGGAAGCTGGTCCTGGGTCCCGGTGGCCCATGGCACAGCAGCGGGAGGGAGCTATGGGCCCCGGCCGCCTGCGGCACCGCGGTGGCAGGAGGGAGCTGTGGGAATGGAGCCATGCTGCCATTGAATTGGCCTCTGGGTCCCTCCCCCCACCCACAGGCTCCAGGGAACCAGACCCTGCTGCCATTGGACTGCATCTTGGTGCCTACCCCTGGCCCTCAGGCTCCAGAAACTGGAGCCACGCTGAGATGGGACTGGCCTTTTGGTCCTGCCCCCCTCCCACAGGCTCTGGGGAACTGGAAACATGCTGCGATCGGACTGGCCTCTTGGTCCTTACCTCCCCCGTCCACAGGCCCAGGGAACCAGAGCCATGCTGCGATGGGACTGGACCCTACCCTAGGGGTTCCAGATTGTGAGAGCTTATAGGCTGGGCTGAGAGACCCCTCTGAGTGCATGAATTTTTGTGCACCGGGCCTCTAGTACAAATATAAGAATGCTACTTAGGGAAAAAGCATTATGCTGATAAACAACTTATATGGAATGGCTAAATTTCTTGAAAGACACTGCCAAGTTGGCTTAAGTAGAAATAGAGAAAACAGAAGGTTTATCTCCCTTAAAGACATTGAATTAGTCATTTAAAACCTCATAAAGAAAATTCCAGGTCCATATGGCTTCGCTGGTGCATTCTACCTAACTTGTGAAGAGGAAATAAGGCCAATTTGGCTCATATTCTTCAAGAAAATAGAAAAGGAGGAAACACTTCTGAACTCCTTCTGCCAGACTGGGATTACCCTGATACCAGAATGAGGAAGAGCCAGTTCATAAAAGGAAAACTATAGGATAATATCTCTCATGAACAATGATGCAAAAAATCTTAAAGAAAAAAAATTCAAAATGAAACTAAATAAATAGAAAAACCTCTGCTTTAAGAAGCCTCAATCTTACGTAAACAAAAAATATTACACAAAGTGTATGTTCTGCCAAAGTAATACATTAAAAGGTCTTTTTCTGGACACACAGTGCATTATGTACACTATCTGTACTTTGCTTTTTGTATTAATATATTTTGAAGGTCACTACAAAAACATCTGAAAGAATAGTCACAGTTGGCCTGAGCTCCTGCCAGGGAGGCTGTGCACCCTGCAAAGTCCTTCCCATTTGGCATTGGCGCGAGGAGTACCCAGCCTTGCTCTCCTGACCCGCACTCCTCAGAACGAAGCCTGCACACAGAGGGAGTGCAAGCATGCTTACCTGTGTTAGGAAAGCTAGAACTCACCATGGCGGGGGGGCTCCGTTGGTTGAGCACTGGTTCCCATGAACAGAGAGGATACTAGTTTAATTCCTGGTTTTAGGTTTGGTCCCCAGGAGGGAGCCTGCAGGAGGCAGCCCATAGATGTTTCTCACATCCAGTGTCACTCTCTTTCTCTCTCTCTAAAATATCAATAAAAACATATTTTTTTTAAAAAAAAAAAGAAATCTAGAACTTCATTATCATAAACAAACAAATATACTCTGATATTTGAGAATAGAACACAATACAAAAGAAAGAAAAGGTGAACCAAAGAATACTCAGCCTGAGCTGAAACAAAGTTTCTATAGGGAAAGGAGACCTTCTAAAGATTTCCAGATTGTTTTTTACAGACATTGTAGAAAATCTTGTAAGATGTACCTGATGCTATGAAGGACTTTAAAGAAATGGAATTTTTTTTTTTATTGTACAAAGATTTGTCTTTTTATATCACCAGTTATTTTGTTTTATGGGTCGACTTTTTGGTTTTTGTTTATTCATTATGGATTTACCTTTAATATTTTCTTCCCTGTACTTTATTTGACTTCATGTCATTGGTTATTTTCTTAGGATTTCTTTTCTAGCATCCTGAGTTGAAAGCTCGCTTCTTCACTTGTCCAAGTTGTTCTTGTTTTCTAGCAAATACATTTAAATTATACATTTCCTTTTGAGTACCATGATGACTTCCTCCCCCAGGACCTGATATTTAGTTTTTATTCTCTCACTTCTAAATCTATGAAAATTTCCAAGATGGTTTCTGTTTAGGCAATGAATAATTTAGAAATATATTTGTAAATTTTTAGGTGAATAATTTTTTCTCATCTTTTTTTTTTTAATGAGAGGATTCAGGATTGTGAAGTGAATTTATTTTTGTGCTCAGTAAATGAACCCTATATGATATCAGTTAATGAAATTTCTAGTGTGTCCAGTACATGGTCAATTTTTATAAATATTTCTTGTACTTTTGAAAAATATGTATTTTCAATTTATTTGGTAGACAGTTCTATCAGAATCTAATAATTAGATTGAGCCTGTTATTTTAGTCAAGCTCAACAGTTGTTATTCAAAACTTTCTTTGAAATATATACTTTTTCCTCACCCACAGATATACTTTTTATTGATTTTTAGAGAAAGGAAAGGAGAGAAATGTAGAGAAACATCTATGTGAACCCTCCACCTTTCAGTGCATGGGACGGTGCTCCAACCAACTGAGTCACACTGGCCAGGGCTATATAAAATTTTTAAACCTCTACTTTATTTGTAATCTTCGGGGGTGGGGAGAGGCATTAAAATAAATTTCTTCTTTTTCTGAAATGTTTATAAATCTTGAATCTATGTTATTTGATGTATTGTTTCCTAATTGCTATATTTTTCAGAAAATTAATCTATTTATGAATCACTGATATGTGTATGCCCTTTAATTTTTTATGACTTCTTTTTTGCTTTATGTTAATCAAGGTATACAAACTCTCTTTTTGTTGGCATTTTCACTATTATATGAAAATACAGAAGAAACAAATGACATGTTCTCTGTCTCAAGGAAGTTATAATCCCTAATATATCTATTTGTACTATTTCCTAAACATTTAAATTCAAAGCTCTTTTATTTTCTCAACTCACAAATACTTCCTTTAGTTCTTACAATATTATTATCCTTATACATATTTGATTTTATATACCTTATGCTCTCAGTTATAAGTAAGAATTTTCTGAATGTTTGAGATAGCTACAATAAAATTAATACAACATTCAGGAAAAGAAGATACTATCTGCAAGTATTGTCTCACCAAAGCTTCAAAAATGATTGATTTATTTTTTGGTTTTATTTTAGTTTTTACTAAATGGAAAACAAAATGTATGTTCTGGAAGTTTGATCACTATGTACACATGGCCTGTGAGGAATGCTGGCCCAGCTCTTCCTATGTGCAGTACAGCCCTCCTTTGTTGTGGTAATTAAAGAGCAGACAATACGAAAGGTTTCTTCACAAAGCTTCCACTTTGGTAGTTACCTTTTAAGCATTCAAGTTTGAAAGGGGAAAATGTATGCTTAAAGTATTTTTGATACGGGGAAAGTTAAAATATGTTTCATGAAAAGATGAATATTCCACAATAGAAACTTAAAAACTCAAATAAATGAGGTCACCTGCTGCCCTAAAATAACCAGAACTTGACATTTCTCTTCAGTTAAATTTACTGCAGATTTCTTATCCAAGAAATAGAACAGGACAAGCTGGAATGAGCCTAAAAGTTATTTGATTTAGTTTTTAATTTATTCTACCCAAAAAAGTCAAAAGAGTGTAGTTAACAGAATACCAATGGGTAGTTTGTAATGATCAGTTTATAAAGATTTTTTTTTTCTTATGACAGAAGAAATGTCATAATGAAGAACTGTAACTGCAGTTTTGTCACTTACTCTTATCTTACACTATGGTTCGTTATGTTGCTGAATAGAGCATGAATAGTATTTTGTTTTCATTTTTAATTTACATGATTTTTCCCTTTGAATTTAAACCAGTATTGTTTTTCTTAGGTACTTCTCATGTTTATAGCCCATGCATGCTATTTTTTGCCATTATTTAAGTATTATAGTATCATAATATTGTAAGGAAATATGTTTGAAAGGAGCAAAATTAAAATGTATGTGATAAAGTTATAGGTGTAAAGAATTGATCAGTTTACTTTTACCAAAGAAACCTCTTCTTACAGTTGTTTAATGTGAAAGGCTTTTCTTGAAAAGGTTAAGAAAGTTCTAATCAACTTTTGTACATTATGTAGAACTTCATTTTCTAAACTCTGCAAAAGAAAGTTTCATATTTAATGGGAAATCATGAATTATTCCATTTATTATCTACTTCCTCCTTTCAAAGACACGATCTGGATAAAAGGCGGGGTGAATAATTTCAAAAAAATACAATACATTTTTAATGGGAAGGTGCAAACTACAGATTCTCATGACTATTAGCAAGTGTAGAGGAAACAGAATTTTACTTGCAAAACTCGTCAAACTCTTGAAAATATAAAATGTATGACATACTTTAGTAAAAAAAGAGCACAGTGAGCTGAAGTTTTCTTTTTAATGCAACTTGTTGTTTTTACAAAGTTTTAACTTTATATTCTCCAGCCTTACATTTTTATTAAAAATTTGATGTTTCACTCAATTTATATGGAAACTTGATAGTTCTTTTATTTATAAAGATATGTAGACGAAGAACTGAAAGAAAAATTTAAATATCTTTTGAGATGAATTGTTTTAAAAGAATTCAAAAAATTTGGAGAGCAATCACAGAATTATGTTTTAAAAAACAGTGATATATTATATGGAGTTTTATATTAATTAAAAATTATAAATAGTAATTTAAACAAAAATATGGGAGTGATGTGCTAATGTAATCATGTTTACATGTGTGTGAAGTCCATTGTTCATAGTGATGTAGTATGAAGCTTATATTTTGTTTTTTTCCTTTTTTATGGTTCATTTTCATTGTATTAGGATGCAGAACATAACAGAATTGTTATTCAGATTTTTTAATAATTATAACTCAATCCAAAAACTAAGATTATTTTCAAACTTTATTTTTTAGCTTATGTTTAATTGGTTAAGTAACAATATAACCAATTTAATACAATTGTTATATAGCTGTTTTCCTATGGCGGAAAGTCATAGTGTAAATTTAAAAACAGCAACACCAACACCAATACTAGTAAACACGGCTGCCTCATTTAGCCAAAGTTGTCTGGACTCAATTGAGGTACTTCTGGCTTGAAAATACTTTCACTGAAAATTCTTTTTAAACAATGGCATTCACTTTATACCTTTCCATTTATGATCTGTGTCTTAAAACATCTTTTGTAAAAAAAAATAAAAAAATAAAAAATTAACTTCTCCAGAGAGTTTGCAAGTAATAAGAGTATTTATAAAGATTTTATTTGTAATTAACCTCATACAGAGGTTAATTACAGTGCTTTTTCACTAAATTTCTTCCAGTGATTTTTCACTAAATTTCTAAAGAAAAATTTTTTTAAAATGTGGTTAAGTTTAGTAAAGCCGTGGGTAGATATTTTGGTAATATTGTATATTGACTGATGAATAGTTTATTCATTTCTGATTGATTACAATCGCTGTACTTCAAATATTTGATTGAATGGGAATCACTTGAGTAAATCATTTTCAACAGGGTATGTACCTGAAAAAATGCCTTTATGTTACGAGAATTATTTAAAGCTATTAAAAGGATTGTAGTCTGTCTACTAAATAACCATGGCTTTCCTGTGATACCAGGTAACAACCACCAGCAAAATTTCTATTAGATTGATTAACATTTATTATCTCACAAAAAGTATTGCCTTTTTGCTAAATATCAGTTTAACATATTGAATCTGTCTTTGTTTCATTCTACATGAATATCCTGTATATTCTAAAATAAATCACCCATATTGAAGTGAATTCTTATTGTGCTATTGAGAGAATTCTTTGCTGATCAAAGTTTTTAATATTTTATTTTTGTTGAAATACTTATATTAGTAACAGTCCAATTTACATAATACTATGAGCTAAACTTCCTTAGTTGTTATTGTTGTTATTATTTTTATTATTAGATTTTTTAAAAACGAATTAAAGGTTGATTTGGATTAAATAGTGTTTTTCAAATAGCATTTTTCAGTTGGTATATATACTTTTAAAATTTTGAAAATCTGTGCTTTCTAACTTTGATTATCAAGAGATACAAATATGTATTTTCAAAAAATATAAAGCAAAACATATATGTAACAATTTCCTCTAAAGACTCAAATTAGTAAACTTCTAATTGCTTAGAAAAATCACAAAACCTCTTGTGGAGTGGATTTTATTTATTTATTTTTAAGTTATCAATAAATCCAGCTATCTAAAATAAATCTTAATCTAAACTGAAACCAAAATCCTGCTGTATTACCAGTTATTAATGTTCTGATTGCTGATAACATTTTTATGTTGGTTAGTTTTTTCAGTTGATTATTTATTTGGACAGTGATTCTAATAAATTTTCAGGAGCAGTATAAACTAATACATATATGCATTAGTGGTGTTTTGCTTTTATTATTTATTTTGGAATGAAGCTAAAATGTTATATATGTCAATCTTTATTAGGAGGATGTTTAGATTAAATTATAGCAGTATATGAAGTATATTATGATAAGAAAATATGATTACAATTTCACAAAGAAAATCAAGATTATTATAATGGCTATGATGTTAAAATTCCTATTATATGATTAATCATAGCTCCAATAATATCAGTATGTGTTACTTTGTTTATTAAAAAAATTAAGCTTCAGTGATCATATTATGTTCATTACATGTTCATTTTTCTTTAAGGATGTTCTGCTAAAAATGTTTAGGAGAAATTAATAACAATGTTCATTTGAATAATTAAATCTAATTGTAATGACTAATTATTAGAAAGGATAGATTCTTTGGTCCCAAATATAACAAACTCTATTTTTTGAGATATTCACTTCTAAATAGTTAAGTAATATAGAAAATAAGCAGTTATCAGGTTATTTATGACTTGTGGATATACTGAGATACAAAGTGTCTTTGTTTTAGAGAAATCATAATTTTAAAAGGGGTTTTATATATATTTACTTTGGATTAACAAAATGCCTCACTAAGTGTGTGAATCTCTAAAATATATTTCTAGTTTTTTCCAAACATGAGCATTGAATGGTTTGAAAACTTCATCTGTGAGATGCCATCTGCCCTATTTACATTTTTAAGAGTTGAGTATTTGTTAACTGATCTCATAGACAGTTACATGTTTTGCTGTTACCAGATGGATGAGATAGAATACCATGCATAACTTTACATTTATCTTCTTTGAGTGCCACCTTATTTGCATATCAATTAAAATAATATCTGTATTAAGATGGATAATGAAAGTTATCAAATTTACATGAAGTGACTGCAGTTTGCTGAATTTCCAGTAGATGCCCCCAGAGACCAGTCAACTCATTGGAAATCCTTTAAATTTGAAGAGACTTTTTTATATTGAAACTTTTTTTTCTTGCTATATTTTGAAGTACCTGGAAAATAATTAAAGGTCATAAAAAGCTCAACTTTCCAATAGTTATTACACAAAAATATGTATGCGTGATGGTAGTGTGATTCCTAATCAGCATTAATCAACACTATTACTAATCATTGTTAAAAAACAAATGTGTAAAATTAAGAAAAATGCTTTCAGTTTTCATTGTGATATCATTCTATATGCTTTTAAAGTTAAGTCATTTCAAACGGTGCTAATTTTTTTTTCTATCTGATTTCTCTTAATATGCTGAAAAATGCTGTATCTTTGCTTTAGCTTTTTTGTAGGAAATTGTCCTTTTCATGAAAAACTATAAAACATAACCAGATAATTTATGTGATTGTTATCAGTGTGTGTGTGTGTGTGTGTGTAAAATATATATTCCCCGTTCTAATTATATGTAATATCTACCCACACTGAAAAGTATGGCTAAGAATAGTGACTCATTTTATTCCATGGAAATTATATTAACTGAAGCTATTTAAGTATTAATTTAAGAGTCAATGTAATTATCCCGTAGGTGATTCCAATAACATTTATCCCTACAATATGAATGTAAGACTCTTCTAACTGACACAAAGATAACCCACTAGTGACTTATAAATATTAATTTAATGGAATAAAAGTATTATCCTGACTTTTGATTAGATATTACATATCTTTTGAGTTTATCTTTGTCAGATTAAATAAAAATTTTATGATCTTTTTAAAGTATGGTTTTTTTATTGAATTGCTTTTGAACTATTTTACTGAACGTGAAGTTTCACCTTGATACAGTATTTCAGTTTATAGTATAAAGAAAATATGTTAAATCTATTAATTCTATAATAGAATAGTTGATAATGCGTTTTGATTTTGAAAGTCTGTAAGTAAGAGAGAATAAAATAAGCTGTCATATCTACTCATTCCATTCATTCATGTGTTCATTTTTGTAGAAGTGTGTGCTTTTCATCCTTTCATGTGTTTGTCTCTTTCGGTGTTTTCCCTGTTAGGATTTACACCCTTGAGTGGTGATCACGTTATTCAGTTGGCTTTGCATGGACGCCGTTGGTTGTCTGTTCTCTCGTTTTAAGGGCAGGGATTGTCGGGGAGAGTCACAGAATGACACCTGGCATTGCCCCCAATTTACCAGGGATCCAAACAACAAATTGAAATTACATTGTAACTGTCTGGTTATGTCAAATTCCTAAACAATCAGTGCAAATAAACAGAAAATTGTGCAGGAGGAGGAGGAAAAGAAATATCAACAATATTTGGTATAGTAGGCAGCAATGTGGTAAAGTAAAAAAAATTCAAGATTTCCAGTCTGAGAAACCTGGGTGCAAATTCCAACTCTGCCTCTATTAGTTTGTATTGCTTTGGCCGCAGTGATGGCGAACCTTTTGAGCTCGGGGTGTCAGCATTTTGAAAAACCCTAACTTAACTCTGGTGCTGTGTCACATATAGAAATTTTTTGATATTTGCAACCATAGTAAAACAAAGACTTATATTTTTGATATTTATTTTATATATTTAAATGCCATTTAACAAGGAAAAATCAACCAAAAAAATGAGTTTGCGTGTCACCTCTGACACGCATGTCATAGGTTCGCCATCACTGGCTTTGGGCAAGTCACAACCTCAGGTTTTTTGTTGTTGTTGTTATTGTTTTTACCTGTAAAAATAGAAGTAGTACTTTGTAGAGTTCCTGTGTGAGTTAGAAATAATGTCCACACAGTGTCTGACACACTTAGGTGCTCTATAAATGGTAGCTATTCAAAAATGGTGTCAGGCAGAGTTTAAAAATGATATAATATCTCCATGGCCTTTTAACAGAAAGCTCCCCATTCCCCAGCTCCACGCATTCAGCTGCTGTGGAGGTATTCGAGATGGCTCAGTTTTACTTTCTGCCAGTCTACAGAATTTTTTAATTTTAGAATTTTTTAGGGAAATTTTGATGTAAATTCAGAATATTTACATATAATCTCTGCTGAATAATGTCTTTGACTAGTAGTAATATAGTCCATGTTAAATGCATGGCTGCTTAATTCTTTAAACCCATTCTTCCCCAGGGCACCCTTAGCCTAGGGCAGCCTCAGGTATCTGCAGTGGCAAAAATCTTCCTTAGGCCAGTGACCCATAGATGTCCAGCACACCCACGGCTGTCGCAACTTCTGCTTCCATGGGTGGCCTGCTTTCTGTCAGGACAACTCTTCCCAAATTCCACACGATCAAATCTCCCCATAAGTTTTTCCAGAATTCTCAATTTTCAGTACAGTGACTTCAGGTCAAGGAAATTTTTCTTCTCCTGATATTTAGAAAGGACATATTTTAATTTAAACTAGTATTTGTTTTAATATGTAAATGAAACCAGAGACTAATCAGTTCATGTCCACGTGAAATAAATAATGAATTTGCATTCCATTTATATTTATATTTGTATTTTTTAAAAATTCCTTTCCATAAAGTGAGTGAACCTTGGCTGTGGTTGTCTGTTATGAAATATAAAACCTGAGAAGTCCAAATATAATATAATGGTGGAAATTAACATGTATTTTTATCTTCAGACACCCAGCCAGTTTGTTGTAATAAATGAAAAATTTTGCAGGTAAAAGAAATTATTTACATTATAATAATAAAAGCATAATATGCTAATTAGACCAGACATCCTTCCGGACGTGATTCTGGACGTCCTTCCAGAAGAAGCCAGGGCTGGAGGGAAGCCCGGGTCCCGGGTGCCAGAGGGAAGCCGGTGCCAGCAGGCAGGGGAAGGAAAACCTACTCTTGCATGAATTTTGTGCATCCGGCCTCTAGTAAAGTATAAATAAGAATCTATTTAGCAAATCACTATAATTGCTCTTTTTTGCTCTCAAATATTAGTAATAAGACTTAAAGAATGACACATACACACACACATATAAAATAGAGATATTAGAATAGTAACATGTATTCTGAAATACTATTCTATTTGAAATGTCTTTTGCAAAGAGTGGTCTATTTTAAAAATATACTTGAAATTTTAAAAATTGCTTTTCGTTACATGTTGTGGATATTTTGAGGTTGAAAGATGTATTGGAAACAAGTTTAGTCCAGTCCCTTCTGAATCAGTTCCGTGTTCTTTGGTCAGAGTCAGCAGAAACTGCTTCTGACTAAATAAAGTGGAAATGATTTTATGGGCAGGATATTGGGTAACTTGCTGAATTTAGGGGGGAGCTGTCTCCAAAGAAAAGAGCAAGACCTGGCACCCTTGAATCTTGAATGGGTCTAGGTAGCAAGACCTACATGAGACTCCCGTCGGGATGTTGCTGCCAGGTGGTTTGAGCTCCAACCTTCTACACTTTTGTGTTTCTTACTTCAGCTTTCAAAATCCTGGGAGAAGGGGCAGTGGCTTAATTGGAGTCACTGACCCACCTGTGCCCAGGGAGTCTTTGCAATCAGGTCCAACCGAGAGGACACACAACGTGGGGCCGGCCGTTTCCAAAGTACTTTGCATTCTGGGAGGACCCAGTCCAACCCAGGCAGCCTCGCCTTCCGGGGCAGGGAAATGGACCAGAGGGTGCTTTTCTGCATCTCTGTCCCAGGTGAGATTAGAACTGGGATGGCCTCATCTAGTGTTTATTTTTATTGTTTAAAATGAATAGTCTAATTTTGGTTCATTTAGACTATTCTTCATTTCTGCTCCAGAATGTGCTCCTCACTCACAGGAAAACATGCTCTCAGCTCAGGCATCGACCTACATTTAGTGACAGTGCTTGTTTGAAGCCTGGTTGGATTTCCAGGCCCTTATCCTCTCAGTCCTCCTATACCACCCAAAAACTCTCTTTGGGGTTACCCCTTGGGTATCCTTTTAGGCTCCTCAATCTGAAGTTATCTGAATCCAAATTCATTATCTTTCCCCAAAACTGTTCATCCTTTTGTGTTCCCCTCTTCAGCAAATTAGCAATTACCCGCTCCAAAAACCTGGCTCCTCTTGTTCCATCACCCCCAACATTCACTCATGAATCAAGTAATCAATATTTTTCTCTCCTAACTATGTGTTGAATCCACCTGGTTCTATTTATCTCTCTCAGTTCCCTCAGTTCCATTGTATGACATTCAAATTAAACTGGGCAGCCGGCCCAGCTTTATCCGGCATCCCTGAGCACCGGGGTTTGTCAGCGTTCACTTCCAGATCTTGATCTAGGACCTGTGATAGACACTGGCTTTGCCTATCTGTATCCATTTCTCCCTTCTTCTTTGCCAACATAACTGCAGCTTCGTTTAGGGTAGCAAGGTGCCCTAGAACAGGCAGCGCCTTTGTTTTTCTAGTCTCCTTGTAGCAAGGATGGCCGTGGGACAGGGTTCTGGCCATCCTCCCCCTTTTTTTGTGGCCTTGAAGGTGGAAATGATCACTGGGAGCTGGAGAAGCCCTCCAGTGACCCGCAGGGGACAAGCATGAAGGAAAGGTTAAAATAAGGTTCAAGGCCTGAGCCTTGAACTTGCCAGCACTGCACCAAGGCCAGTAGCAGCCTACCTTTAGGCATCTTGTTCTGTGAGAAATATAAACCTCTCATTTTGAAGGCAATGTGAGGCCAGTTTTCTCTTTCTTGTAGTTGAATGTTTCCCTAACGTGGGGTTCTATACAGATGTCCATCTCTGATGCACGCGATCCATCCTTTTCCATCAGCTCTGGGAATATGCTGACCTGACTCCCTCCATCCCTCCTCAGTGCTTCTTATTCTCAGAGTCGTAGCTGTGTCCTCCTTCGGTCCCCAGTGGGCAGTCCACACAACAGCCGTTAGCACTCATCCCCTTCCTATGGCATTGTGGGGAGGGGAGGAGGGAGGACATGGGCTTCCACAGCATCCCATTGCTTCTTCTCCACACTCTCTCATGACTAGAAAGCAGGAACTCAAATGTTATTTCCTCCTGCCCTGTAGGTATGGCATGTATTAATATGCACACTTCACAGATGACAAGAAATGAGGTTGAGGGGGATTTCATAGACCTGGGTGTTCTGATCCAGACTTTGGGTGTTTTGACTAATTCTAGTCTATTTCCACTCCACACTGAAATTTTTATTGCAAGTAGTATCACATCAAATCAGTTGTTCTAAATATTTTTCTTCTATTTATTAAAAAAGAGGAGTGTACTAACCGGTTTGGCTCAATGGATAGAGCGTCAGCCTGCAGACTGAAGGGTCCCAGGTTCAATTCCGGTCAAGGGCATGTACCTTGGTTGCAGGCACATCCCCAGTAGGGAGTGTGCAGAGGGCAGCTGGTCAATGTTTCTCTCTCATCAATGTTTCTAGCTCTCTATCCCTCTCCCTTTCTCTCTCTGTAAAAAATCAATAAAATACATAATAAATAAATAAATAAAAAGAGGAGTGCAAAATAGTTAATATAAAGCTATATCATTTGGTCTCTAAATTCTTGTTTAGTGGAATAATAGCCACCCTATTTCCTGCATGGCAATTTGCATCTGAAATTATTTATTATTTGTTTGCTTATTTGTTGATTGTTTTCTCCCATGACAATACAAACTTGCCCCAGGGCATTGAACCTAATTGGTCTAGAACAGTGCTTGGTGCTTAACAGGAAACTCAATAGCTATTTTTTGAATAAATAAATAGAATATTTACTTGTCACTTTATCTCCTTGCATATGATTTATTATTAAGTTAGTAGTGAAATATTGATCTAACAAATTATAATGTAATCTTAACATAAGTAATTCAAAAATATATTTGGTAGTACATTTCAATAAACATATTCTGCATGAATGAATGAATGAATGACTGAGCCTACATAACATACAGTGAAACCATTTACTCTAGACTGCATGCTTTGATATTAAAATATTTTACTTATTTTTGTTTTGCTCAGGTTATTGGTTGTTTTGTTTTGGTAAAAGTCTAGTATATCAAGTATTTTTGGATGTCATCATTTGCCATGGTCTGGAATGTTTGGTGCCCCAAATTCATATGTTGAAATCCTAATCCCTAAAAGTGGTAGTAAATAGGGGCTTTGGGAAGTGCTCAGGTCATGGGTAGATCCCTCCTGAATGGGATTAGTACCTGATAAAAGAGGCTTCAGAGCAGCGGTTCTCAACCTGTGGGTCGCAACCCCTTTGGGGGTCGAACGACCCTTTCACAGGGGTCACCTAAGACCATTGGAAAACACATATATAATTACATATTGTTTTTGTGATGAATCACTATGCTTTAATTATGTTCAATTTGTAACAATGAAAATACATCCTGCATATCAGATATTTACATTATGATTCATAACAGTAGCAAAATTACAGTTATAAATTAGCAACAAAAATAATTTTATGGTTGAGGGTCACCACAACATGAGGAACTGTATTAAAGGGTGGCAGCATTAGGAAGGTTGAAAACCACTGCTCCAGAGAGATCTCCAGCCCCTTCCACTCTGTGAGGGCACAACACAGCTAGAAGGCACCAGCACAAACCACACTGTCGCCTTGATCTCGAACTTCTAGCCTCCAGAACTGTGAGCGATAAATTTCTTTTGTAAATAAGCTATTCAGTAATATTTTGTTACAGCAGCTCAGACAGACTAAGACATCAGTCAACTACCTAGCTTGTGTGTCCATATCAAAGGGAGCTCAGCTTTAGAATTGATATATTTATAATGTAATTTTATTAAAACTACTGAGTTTAGATAGCTCCTGGCATCTTTCGTTAAACTGAAGTTCTTCAGTGGTTAGTTTTCAGTGCTTTCACGGAGGAAAAAAAGGCAGCATGATTCAACCTTTCATTATTATAGGATAAAAACACTGCACAGACTTCAAGAATGAAAATAACATTTTGAGTGTTCTGATTCTTGCTCCCAGTTACCGGAACACATACAAGAAGAACATCTGTGTGGACATGCTGCGAGATGGGTATCACAAGTCCTTCACTGAGCTCTTCACCCTGATGGAGAAGTGGGAAGCCCTGAGGGAGGCTGCGAGGGTCAGGTCCGTCTTCTGGTTGCAGAAACCCCTGGAGGAGCAGCCTGATAAGCTGGATCACTTCTACTACTACCTGACCAGGGCTGAGGTGGCTGAAAGGAAAAGTAAGTGCAGGGAGGATTACAAATTGTTTCTTGTATACTGATATACCTTGATGTGGAGATGGGGGAATGAGGAGAGATAAACCAAAGAACTTATATACTTACTAGAGGCCCAGTGCAAATATTTGTGCACTAGTAGGGTTCTTCGGCCTGGCTGGTGATTGGGGCTGATTGAGGCCATCTCACCAATCCCTACCAGAGCGATCGGGGCCAGCCGGCCACAGGGAGGGACCGCAGGAGGTTGGCCACCATGGGAGGTTGGCTGTGGGAGCTCACTGACCACCAGGGGGTAGCTCGTGCATTCAGCGGCTGCTTTCTAGTGGTCAATATGCATCATAGCAACTGGTCGACCAGTTGTTCATTGCAATGGTCACTTAGGCTTTTATGTATGTAGATATGCATAGCCCATAGATATGGGCCATAGAGTGGGGAACCCCTGAGGAGATGGGTTGGGTCTAGATGGAGGGGAACAAAGGAGGGGGAAATGGGAGACATTGTAATACTGTCAACAATAAAAAATATACTAAAATAAATTGTTTCATGTATGAATTTGAGACATTAAGACATCTTAGCACAGTTCAACCTAGTCAAATAAGCATCTTTATGGAATAAGTGCCAAAACCTTGAATCACAGGGCTGCCCCAGACACAGGGGTATTGTGGTACTGTCATTGCAAACCAGAGGAGACAAGGAATAGCACCTAATACCATCTCCACAACTTTCCAATGTATTAAAATCTTCTGTATCATTAAATATGAAACTTTCCAGAGTTCTTTATCTATGAACTGAATATTGACTTTCATTGAGGCGATACTTTCAAAGAGCATTAGAATTTGAAAATTAGTGTACTGATTTTCTAGTATTTGATAATGGAACTTGAGGGTTTCATCAATAAATGCTATAGATTTTAATCAGAATTTTTACTGGTAAACTAGAGGCCCAGTGCACAAAAATTTGTGCACTTGGGGGGTCCCTCAGCCCAGCCTGTGCCCTCTCGAAGTCTGGGACCCCTGAGGGGATGACCACCTGCTGGCTTAGGCCTGCTCCCCAGGGGATCAGGCCTAAGCTGGCAGTCAGACATCCCTCTGGCAGCCCAGGAGCCCTCAGGGGATGTCCACTTGCCAGTGGGGACCAGGCCTAAGCTGCAGTTGGACATCCTTAGCGCTGCTGAGGAGGCGGGAGAGGCTCCTGCCATCACTGCTGTTCTGGCAGCCGTCAGCCTGGCTTGTGGCTGAGCAGAGCTCCCCCTGTGGGAGCGCACTGACCACCATGGGGCAGCTCCTGCATTGAGTGTCTGCCCTCTGGTGGTCAGTGTGTGTCATAGTGGCCAGTCATTCCCAGTTGTTCTGCTGTTAGGGTCAATTTGCATATTATCCTTTTATTATATGCCTGGTGCATGGGTAGGGGCTGGCTGGTTTGCCCTGAAGGGTGTCCCAGATCAGGGTGGGCATCCCGCTGGGGTGCCTGGCCAGCCTGGGTTAGGGGCTGAGGGCCATTTTCAGACTTGCCACACCCCTTTCAGGGTGGGGGTCCCTGCTGGAGTGCCTGGCCAGCTGGGTAAGGGGCTGAGGGCTGTTTTCAGGTTGTCCACACCCCCTTCAGGGAAGGGGGTCCTGCTGGGGTGCCTGGCCAACCTGGGGGAGTGGCTGATGGCTGTTTGCAGGCTGCCAAGTCCCCCAGCAGGGACCCTCACCCCATGAGGGTGTGGCCAGCCTGGGTGAGGGGCTGATGGCTATTTGCAGGCTGGCCACAGCCCCTTCAGGGTGGAGGTCCCTGCTGGGGTGCCTGGCCAGCCTGGGTGAGTGGCTGATGGCGGTTTGCAGGTGGGCCACAGCCCCCAGCCACCCAAGCTCCCAGGGGAGGCTGGCTGGAAGCAGGTATCTGGGATTTATTTATCTTCTATAATTGAAACTTTGTTGCCTTTAGCGGAGGCCACAGCTGGCCAGGGCAGGCGGAAAGCTTGGCTTCCTCCATCACCGGGGCATCCAAGCCTTTTGCTTGCTCCAGCTCCGTGGCTGCTGGCCACCATCTTGGTTGGGTTAATTTGCATGTTGTCGCTCTGATTGGCTGGTGGGCGTGGCTTGGGGCATAGCAAAGGTTTGGTCAATTTGCATGTTTCTCTTTTATTAGATTAGATAATGAGAAGAATTAAAAGCTGCAAATCACAATTATGAATAAAATTGTTAATTTTATGTATTTCATCACATCGTTTCTAACAGATTCTTTTTTTGTGTGTCCTAAGATTTTCCAGAAAGTCACTATGTTTCAAGTATTGAAGAAAATATTTTAATCTCTACTATAGTACTGATGTTGTTTTCATTTGTATTTCTTAGTTGCATATTAGAGATTAGTCATTTTATATCATCAAAGACAGGAAATCCTAGATTTTGACATACACTTGGCATTCTAAATTATTCTTTCCTTCAACTTCTTGTGTGAAAGTACCATAGGACCTAAAGAGAGAAGCTCATGCCCTACCATGACAATGTTTACATTTCACTTCAGGCCTTTCTATGAAAAAATATTAGCAACATTTTGTTACTTAATGCTACAATGGGGGAAATTGATGGGGCCATGGAAACAGCATCAGAAGATAGCAAGAAGTCTTTCAACATCCTTAATAGAGTCAATACGTATTTCTCATCAGGTTGTGACCTGACTTACAAATATGAGTAACACAAAAATCCTACCACCACCACCATAAGTGAACTAGAGAGAGAGAGAGAGAGAGAGAGAGAGAGAGAGAGAGAGAAAGAGAGAGAGAGAGAGAGAGAGAGAGAGCAAATAGGAGGTGATTATTTGTATTATGAGAAGAATTTAACTGTAGAATTGACTTTTAAAATAGAATACTTGGGCAAATTTTAAAATGTTATTTACATACAATTTCTCTGTAAATTAACTTTTATAAATAAAAAAATGCTATTTTAAAAAACCTACATACTGATATCAACCACAAATTCTGAAGTGATATTTACACTGAAAATAAAATTGATCAAGGTTAAATTTGCCCAGTGGTCATTTTTTTCAAGTTGAATCATCATATTCACTAAAGCCTTTAAATAGAGGCTTTCATTTAAGTAGAATAAACATGAGTCAAATATATCACTTCAGAAAGTGTCATTAATATGAGAAACTTATCATAAAGCATTTTGTAATGATAAGCAAACTAAAAATGCTAAATAGTCCATTTTAAGGTAGAAAACATTTTAATTTATAATCTTTTATTAAAGAAAAGTAACTATACATATAAGTAAAAATGTTTCTCCAATTCCAAAAATTAGCAAAGTCCAAATTTTATAATAACCAATATCTTATATACATGTTATAAATAATGAAAATAAATATTTCTTTACTGAGTGGTCTATTATATATCCATGGCAACCAAGGTTGCATTTGTTAAATGGAACAAAATTACCTCTTGCCCAAAATTACTCTTTTATAGGGTTATCTCCATCAAAATGCAGTGGCTTTTGCCTGTTTGAAATAGAGAAAATTAAAATTATTGAAATAAATATTATTGTAAATGCTTCCATTGCAGGACATATGAAGCATTTACATGTTCTTTTTAAAATTTTGTATACTTTTTTTTTCACATTTAACACATGAATTTTGTTGGGAGAAAATTGTTACTTGAGTTAAGACTATCTCAGGAAATGGGTAAGGAATATGCACATTCACTCTTATTAACTTGGATTAATCCTAAATCCTTAAACACACACACACACACACACACACACACACACGCACACACGCACACACGCTTCAGGTAATATATAGAATTCTGTTAATTGTACCTCAAGATTCCATTGCATATGGTTATGAGATCTGAGACATTTACTCTGAAGTAGCATATCTCTGAGCATTCGCATTTCTTCTCATTGAAAAGACCGTCACTCTAGAGTTACCATGAAGTTCATGTTATCAAAGCTGTGGCACTAACAATAGTTACCTTGGGGTCAGTTCTGTCTCTTGAGATTTCCAGAACGGGAATCTAGACTTACTTAAATTATTTTGCAAAACATTTTCTGTTTTCTAGCAAAGAAGTATTTTAAAGTAAGCCAGTCATTGCTTTTTGGATTATTTTCCTTTTGTTAAAGTGTTTCTTTGTCCCTGAAAATGTTTCTTATATTACCCGTTGTTGTGAGTAATCTCTGTACCATCTGTAACATTATGGTTATGGCCCCGTGCCCCCATGGAGCTAGAGAAGAGATGACAATAATGGTAATGGGCAACTGAATCAATAGATAATTCAAACATTATTTACACTTGACTTTATTTTTTAGATAAGTCTTTATTGTTGAAAGTATTACATATGTCTCTTTTTTTCTCCATTGCCCTCTTCTAATTCCCCCCACACCCCTCCCACCCTCCATCCTCCACCCCCCTCCACCGAGCCTTCACCACCCACTTTAAATTATTGCCAAGGGTTAAGTAGCAATTTTTTTTTCTGATAACATTTACTTAGGATATTCAAAGTACATTCTACTCAAGCAGAGTTCCACAGGATGTTGATAGGTTTTATGTGAAGCAAAACAAAAATAATTTTCTGGTGAAATAAATTTGAGAAACATCATGTGAATTAACATTAATGTCAGGCAGGTTGGTTTATTGCAGGACTTACCATAGCCTTTAACATGCCAATGTATTTACTGAAGGAGGGAAATTAGCAAGATAATTTCCCAAACTTATTTTATCATGGAATTTCCTTTTTTAGGTAACTTAATAAATACTGATCTAAACAAAAATGAACAATAAAGTTGATTTTTATTTTATAAATAAACCTGCAGATAATTCAAGGAGGGTAAAGGATGCTTATAATGTGAAAAATACAAGCCATATATTTGAATCACACAAAGATTAAAAACTTGAATATATCCCTTTATACTTATTACTCTGAAAAAATTCCATTTATCTTGATAGCTCATATCACTCATTCTAAAAAAAAACACACAAAACTTTATTTATGAAATGTTAGAAATGTTTTTCTATTAAGGCCTAATTACTGAAAAAATAGAAAAGTTATTTCAGCATTACATATATTTTTTAAAAGTTCATTATATAACTTTTAAAAATGGAAGAGAAGAAGTATTTTAATTACAGGCTTAAAAAATAACTCTCTAATCACTAAATACGACAAAGAATATAAAATACTACAACCCAGATTTTAGTGCTCTGTTCACAGTAGGTAGAAGGCTCAGCATGGGAAGATCGCGCATGGGAGAAGCCAGCTCTGAGATGAGCGCGTGGTTTTGAAGTAAATACCCTCAAGTTAGTCTCCGATTTTCACCTGTGCTGCTGCAGGATGGCTCTCCGGAGGCCGACAGGGAAAACTTTTTAGTGTCACTTTATTTTTAGGTATAAAACCTATTTTGAGGTAAATCTGATTTCCCGTGGAATTATGAAGCAATATATGTAAAGGAATGACTGGTTTAGAAATTTCTTTTGTAACATTGGAGTGACTTATGTACAGTTCTAGTAAGCTTAGTTTCAATTTTTCTAAGCAATTCAACTTTAATCTTACAGGAATGGTTGTGGGCAATGTATAAATATTTTTCACAATAGTAATCTTTTCAGGAATATATCAGTGAATAATAATGATTGTGTGTTTTTTAAATCCTTGGAAAGGTAATCCAGAGGCTACCACATATTTACAAGTGTGCTTTTTGCACAAAGGCAAAAAGACATAAGGATTCTGAATTTGTTCATATTCACCAATAGATTGGAGTTTACAGGATTGAGACACAATTTATAAACATAAAATGTTTTGATTCAAGTTTATGATTGATGACAGTGGGATTTACAAGACTGATTCACAAAGGATTAATACATTTTTTTTTTTTTTTTTTTTTTAGTACAAATAGGTCAGATGCCACTTCAGGGGAAAGGGTAGCTTTAACACACTAACAACTAATAATCTAATACTGTTTGAGTGACAGGGATGACTAGTATTAATGCATTTTCAGCAGAAAAAAAGGACTCATAGAAAACAAAAGCATAGAAGTTCACTCTTTCTTAGCGTTGCTGGTAACTCTTATGGCTGGAAATATTGCTAGAAAGTATATGGAGCTTATTGCATCATCTTTTTTTCTTTTCTTTATTGATTAAGGTATTACATATATGTCCTTATCCTTTCATTGCCCCCCTACTTCCCCCACTCATGCCCTCAAACCCCTGTTGTCCGTATCCATTGGTTAGGCTTATATACATGCATACAAGTCCTTTGGTTGATCTCTCCCCCTTACCCCCACTCTCTCCTACCTTCCCTCTGTGGTTTGACTGTCTGATTGATGTTTCTCTGTCTCTGGATCTGTTTTTTTTTTTCATCAGTTTATGTTGTTCATTATATTCCACAAATGAGTGAGATCATGTGATATTTATCTTTCTCTGACTGGCTTATTTCGCTTAGCATAATGCTCTCCAGTTCCATCTATGCTGTTGTAAATGGTAAGAATTCCTTCTTTTTATAGCAGCATAGTATTCCATTGTGTAGATGTATCACAGTTTTTAATCCACTCATTCTTGATTTTTTTTCTTATAAGCCTCATGATTGTTTTTCTTCTAAGTGAAAAACCTTGCCATTTTCATTTACATTATTTACATTATCTTTTGCCATAGTTAAGAAACCTTGCTTTCTCTGTATTTTTAATCTTTAGTGAGAAAAGTTTTTAATGATAACCACATACTCATTTCTTCTGAAAGCACTGAGCACATTGCTACTATATGTTGTTGTCTTTTGTCTTATATATAAAGTCTAGTGAGTCAACCAAAGAGTATGTTCATTTCCAGCATGTGCTAAGTTTTGGGGATGATTTTTTGTTGCTTTCCTCATATGCATATTCTTTAATTAATGCCACTACTTTCTTAGTTAATATACATTAAGTTTTGCATTCAAGTTTTAAATGTAGTTAATCATGTTTTAAAGGAAAAATAGAAAATAAATGTCACTGTATCGGTTTGCCATTCGAAGGGATGTGTCATTCTAATGCAGTTTATGATGTTTTTCTCTCTTTGAAGAATATTTTGAAGATGTCTATGATAACTTGTATGCTCTGGCCTGTTACTTCAATAATTCTGAAGACAAGTGGGTAAGGAACCACTTCTACAAACGATGTTTTGAGATTGCTGAACTGATCAAAATTGACGGTGGGAAGAAAGAAGCCGAGGCGCATGGACACATGGGACTTCTCTTTGAGGAAGAGGGTGAGTGACCCTCGGCCTGGATGCCTTGGGTGCCTTGGAGGATCCAGAGTCCAGGCAATCAGAAGGCACGTGGGGGTTGACAAAAAGACCTGAGGCTTTATAAAAATATAAGTTACTGAGATTCAAAAGCAAAGGTGTGACTTACGGACTCACCTTCAGTGTTGCTTGTGTCTGACGTCTGCCCCGGCGCTAAGCCTCAAGTTCCCAGCAGCATCACAAAGAGAAAGCTCCCCCCAACCCCCGTACATCCTTCATTCACAAACATGCTGCACCATTTTGAATTGTTTTTCCTTTTTTAGCGCTTTCTTTGTTCATTTTAAATTAATTTCTCATGTGTGAAAATGGGTATTTTTCCAAGTGCCCCTATACAAAAAAACAAAAAATATCTAAAAAACTCAGATATGGCTCCATCATGATTTTTATAGTAATTTCTGAAGGAAATGTTCTTTTTTAAAAATAACTTCATAGCTAACAATGTTATCTTAAGACAAACCAAAGTCTAAAACAACAAAAAATCATCAGAAACATATGTTGTATGGTGGTTTGTGGTTTAATAAGGACTGCAAGTAGAAATTTAAGTTATAATTATTTATCTAAGGACTAGTGTCCTGGTGCACGGATTCGTGCACATTGAAAGGAAATTAATTAGTCCCTCTGGTGCAGGGATTAATGCAGGTGGTCCCAGGCAGTGGCTGGCGGGGCAAGACTGAGCCAGATGGGCCGGACACCCCCTGGAGCCAACCTCCCATGGTCCCTCCCCAGCCGGCTGCACCTGGGCCAGTGCTGCAGCTCAAAGGGCATCTGCAGAGTAAGCGGGGTCCCTCCAGCAGGTGGGATCCCTTGGCCTGGCCTGCAGGGATCAGGCCAAAACTGGCTCTCCGACATCCCCCGAGGGGTCCCGGAGTGCAAGAGGAATTGCAAGGAACCGGGCTCCCTCCTCCCTGGTTCCAGGGTGTGTCACCCGAGAACCGAACCGCTGCTGCCAAGTGACCACAGCTTGGCAGCTCCTGTGTTGAGCATCTGCCCCCTGGTAGTCAGTGCGCATCATAGCTACCGGCTGGTCAGATGGTCAGACAGTTGCTTAGCCTTTTATATATCTATAGATAGTGGGTAGAAAATATATCTGAAGACAAAAATACTTTATCATGTTTTTCAATTTGTAAAAATGGGGTAAGTTCTTGCTTAAATAAAGTAAGATGCAAGGTGAAATTTTTGCTTAAGCTTTTAAAAATTACTACCAGTATTCCCATTTCACAGGTGAGATAAATACTTTTTTTTTTAAGCTTTTAAAAAGTATCTTCACTTTGAGGATGAGGAAACTGGCACAATGAGGGAAAGCTAGTTAGTGTTGGAACTGGTATTAGTCAGCTACCTTCACAGCCTGTTGCTAGTAGCCCCTGCTCTACACCAACAAATAATTGCTTTACTTTTATGATGAGCTAAGTCTAAAAATTCCTGAAGATTATATGCTAAAATATAATGCTGCACTTTGCTGTCAACTATGGGAACCCCCTAAAAGAATAAAATAAAAATTGCTTTTTGGTTTGTTTTTATAATTGAAGCCATCAAATTCTGTCACCTATGATGACAAATCAAATAATCAAACTGTCAGTTACTGGTCCCAAAAGAGAAGTCACAAAATAAATAAGAAATAATATCAGAAAATAAGGGGTGATTAAGTCAGGGCTACACTGATGAAAATGTAAGAGTGGTCTGGTAAGATTCAGATAGCTACTAATAAGTATATTCTGAATTTTTCTAAAAAATTTATTTCTGATTTTTAATATTTGGTTTGATTTCTCAAAAAATTGTTATTGTGGTAAAAAACTATATAACAAAATTGACCATCTGTTTCTAAGTTCAGTGGTGTTAAGTATATTCACATTATCATATAACCAGACTTCAGAACTTTTTCATCTTGCAAAATTGAAAGTCAATACCTAGTAAACAACAACTCCTGGTTTCTTTGTTCTGTTTTTTTTTTTTTAAATCTTTCAATGTATTTCTATTGGAGGATTTATTAATTGCTTCATTCATTCATTCATTCATTCATTCATCCATTCATCCATTTACTCATCCAACAAATATTGGAGTGCCTAGTAATCTTGATCAGTAACCATGGCACCTGGTTGCCCACATCATTTTAGTGGCTGAGAGTGAGGATGCATTTGGGAAATGTGATCAGGGTGGGGCTGCCCTGAGAGCAGGTCATTGGCTGGCTTACATTTAGCTGTCCCACCATATAGCATAATTCCATAGTAAATTTGAATATTTTGACGATGTAATTATTTTCAGGTTGTGTTGTTTAGTTTTGCAACTACTTTCTGTCAGATCTGAATTATTTTTCTATGGCTTAATCAGTTCATAGGCCCTGAGAAGCATGCCTTTACTGCCTGATGGATAAAGTGGGTGAGTTGGTGTTGATGAAAAATTCTAGAGACTGCCTTTGATTGTGTACTGTACCTAGCAATGGTGAAAATTACTGGTGTAGCTTTTATAATTTTAGAATTTTCATGAAGGAGGTAAAGTAGAGCTATCCAAAATATGTGGCTAGGGTGGAATGGGGACTTACCTGGCTGTAGGGTTCCCACTGAAGTGACTATGGTGTAGCTTCCGCATATCTGATCTGATTGGTCTAGACAAGCTAATGGAGGCCCCACAGCAACAGCTAGGTGGCAGCTGTGCTCAGGGGCAGGTGGCAGCATCCTGATTCCAGGGGTGCCCATTTAGGTTCAAGCAGGATACCAGCCGGCAGATGGCAAAAGGCAGACTGTCAGGGCCCAACCGAGCAGGCTGCAGTCCAGGGCATGGCTCCAGCACCCTCAGGGAACCATAGAGCAAATGAACTTGAGCAGAGGCCATAGTCACAGGGTCTGGGCACCTGAGTACAATCAGGGCCAGTGTTTAGCCCAGTGGTACATATGGGACCAGAGCCTCACCCAGAGCCTCCTGGCCAGAGTCAAGCACAGCAGACAGGTTCTAACCCCCAGTGCTGCTAAAGATGGGCCCTCTTGTACAGTGTGCCTGATCTCCATTGGCTCAAGGGCTGGCAGTTTCATTCTTCAGGGCAGGTATTTTGACTGTAGCTGGGGTGGCAGACATGGACTAGTCATGGACTGAGAAACACTTGTGCAAATCAGTGGCTATATATTCGGTCAGAATTGTGACCTATTTGTCAGGACTTTTTCATGCAAACAGGGCAAAGAGGCAGAGAGCATTCATGCCATGCCTGGAGCACTGGGGAAAGCCCTCAGACACTGATCAATAGGAGATATGCCCATTCAGAGGTCTAGTGGGCCAGGTGTCAGACCTGGGGAGAGAGCGCTTTTTAAAAGACAGGATTAGGGAAGCACTGGCTCCTTCCCGGTAGGATCAGGGGCAAGGACAATGAAAACACGATGATATAGCAGAACCTTAACTGCAGTCCTTTCCTGCCAGGGCAGCATTAGTGATCAGATGCAGCCCCAAACCCTTCCCTGATCAAGGAACTGGGTCCAGTTCCTTGCAGCTTTATTGGGAGCTGGTAAACTAGAGCAGTGTTGACCACATCAGTATTTATAGTTGAGCAAATACCAGAACCTTTTTCTCTGCCCTTTCCAATGATTTAGAATCTGGGTCCAAACTTTGCTTTTGACCAAATTAATGGACTTAGTACTAGGGACCAGCTGGTTTCCGTAGAGCCCTGCAGAAGGCCAGTCTCTTTTGTAGGAGGCTAGCATGGAGGGACATCAGACTTGGACAAATTAACCCTTAATTTCTGCCTGCTTTTTGTCCTGTCACTCCTTCCCCAATTCCAATGGGAAGCTTCTAATTATCATCTCTCACTCTGGGACCACCCTCTTCTATTCCAACCCATATGGGCTTTGAGTCTGAACTTGCCTGTGGGAGAACGGGAGGAGGATTAGAAACAGATGTTGGGTGATAGCCCCAGATGCTGATCATGTTCACGGAAGACGGGCAGGGGAAGCCATTGTTGGAACAGCTTAGGGAGTGCACACCACCTATTTCAGAAAGCCATTACCTGTGCTTTAGCCCAAGGATTGATTAAAGGCAAACCAGGATCTACAGCATTGATCCCAAGTTCTCCCCGCAACTGAGGAAAGACAGAGTTATCCTGGTTAGCTTGCTCAGATCTTAGAATTAATGTTGACCTGGACAGATTCGAAATAGTGTGTGTCAGTGTGGTTTGCCAGGGCCCCGAGGGCGCCAGTAGTAGGGTAGTGTTTGGAGACACACTGGAATGCCTCTTGGTTACTAACTGGCAATCCTGAAGCTGGTCACACCACCACCAGCAGGACTCTTCCTCTCCATGGTTGGCCTTTAATCTACCTCCAGTCCCCTGACTTGCTACCAGGAGGCCATGGTCTGGGCCTGGCTGGACACCCAGTTTGCTGGGACAGTTGCCATGCTAACCAGGTAATTGGTCAGAAGCACACACAGCATGCCTGCTGGGGCAGCACTGCTCAAAGATGGCTCCCAGAGACAGGAGCAGCAGCAGGAGTGCTGGTCCCCCACCGCCCTGTCATTGGATGCTGTATGTCTAGGGAAGTATCGTCCAACTCCTGGTGTGACCTGGGGCCAGACAGAATAGCAATATGATGTGGCAGAGCCTTGATACCAGCCGTATCCTGCCAGCTCAGCACCCAGGCTTTGAGGTCGCAGAGTCCCCCCCGTGCATGGTCTGCAGAGGGGGTGCAGGGAAAGGTATGGGGGCTGAGGTATGTGCCTAGGGTTGCAGCCATGGGATGTAGCATACAAATAGCAAGATTTCCCACGCAGGCATTCACTGTTAGGGGAGCATCAACCTCTCCCCTGTCAGGAGAGAGGGACTGAGGCATAAGCCTTTGCAATAGGTCAGGATTGAGTTCCTTAAAAGCACTGAGCCTAACTGGTTTCCTTGGAACCTTCTTAGAGTCCATCTTATTTTCTAGGAAACCAGCCTGTGGAGAGCGGCTACAGTGTTTGGACAGGTTCAAGCCTCAGACTAATGAGAGAGCATAGTCCTCTTATTGCCACGTGCAAGTCCCAGCTTGGAGGGCAAAGTCTTCCCAGCACAATTATAGTCAACAGCTATAGGTGTAAGCTTGAACCTACAGTCCAAACATGTGGTCTCACGTGTCCGAGTAAGATGGGCTTGATAGAGTTCAGGTGCATGTAGTAGTTGAGTAGAATCGAAACCCACAAGAATGTTGTAAACATCTTGACCACACCCTTACTTTGCCTCGTGGAATCCGGCTATAAAATAAAGACATGGCTTGTAGTACGTGGCGCTGTCGCTAGCTCTCCATCAGAGAGGACAGCTTTTATTCTCTTGTCTGTCTTTTCTCAATCTTTCACTGTCCCCTCTCAGCGTCACTGAACCTGGCTGAGCTGGCACGGCACATAAGGTGCTTTGGGGCTGAGTATGCCATGGCCATGTCAGCTCGCCACACCAGCCTGCAGGGGATCAGTGCTGGATGAGTTAACCCTTACCTCTTACTAGTAAATCTTTAAGTTCTGCATAAAGAGATTATGGGCACAGAAGTCCTGATCTTTAAGAATTAGGACAAAGCTAGGAACATGGGCAAGATTCTGAGCTTCAAAAGGAGCCCCCCCCCCCCGCCACCCCTTCCCCACGACCAGATGTTTCCAAGAACTGATCAAGGTAGAAGAGAACCAGTGAGTTAAAGCAAGAGACGATCAAACCTGTCCTGGAAGAATGCCTGGTAGACACTGGACTTGAATGAGGTGCTGTTCCTACAACTGCCTCCCCCACCCCCAACTCTAGGTAG
This sequence comes from Myotis nattereri, assembly GCF_964212035.1. Lineage (NCBI taxonomy): Eukaryota > Metazoa > Chordata > Mammalia > Chiroptera > Vespertilionidae > Myotis > Myotis nattereri. The sequence continues at coordinate 57,599,822 of NC_138080.1, forward strand.
AAGCAGGGTATTCTACCAGCCCCAATGGCTCGTGGACAGAGCCAGGGGGAGACTGTCCATCCTGCTTGCCTTTAAATACCAGGACTAAATAGGCTGCTTCTCATTGAGGAGTGTAGGGAATGCCAGGAAAACAAAGCATTCGTCTTGCAACAGCTCTCACAGCAACTGATTCAACTCCTCTAAGCCCAAGCCCTACATGTGTGAGGGGAATGGCATTTTCCCTGTTCAGCACTCTGGGCGTTAAGCCGGTTGGAGGCACCACCAAAAAGACCAGTTCTTATTTCTTCAAATGAAGACCTCCTGCCGTGAAGCCTCTTAGCACTGTCCTCACACACAGCCTGATCCTTTTGCCCTGTCCCCTCTCTGCCTTGACCTCAGATTTGCCGTGGGCATGGTCTCCCATGTGCCTCACACTATGACCATGTCTGTGACTCTGATTATCTGTTTGCTCGGTGGAGAAGGACTTTTCCAGCAGCCCGCAGACTCCTGTCATGGGATCACACTCTTTTGCTCTGCTTCTCCAGGTTTGGTACTGACAGCTCTGAGTAACTGCACTGCCAGTCAGGACAAGTGTTGTAATACTGCTGGCACTTCCTGGTTACTCATTTGAGAAAGAATTTCCAATCACATTTGTTATGCGTTGAATTGTGGACCCCAAAAAGATGTTGAATTCTTAACCTCCAATATTTGTAGAAGACGGAGATACGATGACCCTAATTAGGTGGACCCTAATGACTGGTGTCCTCATAAGGAGCAGATTGGGGAGAGAGAAAGACATATACAGAGGGAAAGTAATGTGAAGACACGGAGAACATCATCTACAAGCCAAGGAACACCTGAAGCTATCAAGACCCATGAGGGTGGCACTGAGTGGGTTCTCCCTACAGCCCAGCAGGAAGCAACCCAGCTGACCTCTTGGTTCAGACTTGCAGCCTCCAGAGAACGAACTCTGCTATTGACGCCACCCAGTCTGTGGTACTTTGTAGCGGCAGCCCCAGGAAACTAACACGGTATTCGATATGGTGTCAGTAATTTTTCCTAACTTAAAAAGAAAAGATGTCATTTCAGGGGCAATAGGGAATTACAATAATGGTGGAGTGATGTGAGGACATGTGACGAATGTCATGTTCCTTCATTTCAAGCTCTGACAGATAAGACATTTGTGATAGTATCAACTGGATACTATCTAAAATAATATGAGGAGATGTTTTCGTATTCTCCTAACATCTCCTATAAACAATCTTTTCCTACAGTTTTGGCTTTTTTTACCTTATTCCGTATTCCATTAAAACATGACTTCATTTGGTGGATGTGTTTATTCTTTGTTATTTTAAATGAAATTTATCATCACGGTATTCAGTTCTCAAAAAAAAGGTTAAAATACAATAATATCATCAAAGATGCCACATCAAAATTGATAGAAATTTCTTGGTAGTTTCTTATTTGTCATGGAATAATGTTTGCCACTTTATTAGAAAAACAGCCTTAATAACTAAAAGAAATGCAAAGGATATATCAGTTTTTAGTGTGGTATTTTATTTTCTCTTTCATTTTATTAAAAATTAATAGAGATGTAAGCGCTGTTGAGGGGATTTAAAACCCATCAAATACACAACATCTCATCTGAACGGAGGCGCCTCTGGAGAAGCACGCTGAGGATGTGGAAGGAAGACAGGTGCATTCTGCATATGTGCCCTTTCGTACCACACAACTGGTTACCTTGTGCATGTGTTGCTTTTTAATTAGGGGAAAAGGTAGCTAATTTTTTAAAAATCTGTTAAATTAAAAAGCATAGGAAAGGGCAGAAGGTTTTTAGAGTTGGTAAGAAATATAGTGGGGGATGGGAGCAACCGGGGGGAGGTGGGGGGGAGGGGGGAAGGAGACTTATGTAATACTTTAAACAATTCAGAATTCAAATTAGAAAAAAAATGCAAAAAGATATAATAGTGACGATTAAAGAACTATTATAGATCCAGTCCCATTATTAATGAAGTAGAAAAGTGGGGGCAATGTGAATTGTGAATTGGTTTTCAGATAGCAAGGGAAGCTCAAAGCTGCAGGAGTGGTAGAAATATGGGTTACAGCTTAAGTAAAGCAGGCACAGGGATTACATTAGTGTTAGCTGATAAACGCTGAATGATTTTCTTGGTTTAGATCAGAGGTCCTCAAACTTTTTAAACAGGGGGCCAGTTCACTGTCCCTCAGACCGTTGGAGGGCCGGACTATAGTTTAAAAAAAAAGCTATGAACAAATTCCTATGCACACTGCACATATCTTATTTTGAAGTAAAAAAACAAAGCGGGAACAAATACAATATTTGTATTGCATGTGGCCTGTGGGCCATAGTTTGAGGACCCCTGGTTTAGATACTTAACCTAACACGGCATTGAAGCACAAGGCTGCAGATGAAGTCTAGCAGAGGAGAAACTATTAGGCGGGGCAGTAAACTTGGATTCTCTTGACATTGTCATTGGCTAGTTAACTGTGTGGATCTTGCTTTCCTCGTCTCTGACGTGAGGGAGTGCGAGCACGTGCACTTTGCTCTTAGTTCACGTCCAGCTTTGATTTCCACGGCTGCTTAGATGGCTTTTGAAAAACCAGTCTTTTAAAACTCTGTCAACTTCTTTACTTATTAGGGAAAGAAAAATGTCAGTTTATAAAAAGCAGAGATGGAGCCTAAAATTAACTTCTTTGTACCACTCTTCATTATTAAAAAACAATAATAAATCAATTCTAGCTCTTCAGAGAATTCTTTTGACGATTAAATGAGATAAGCGAAGCGCCTGGTGTTCTGCTTGGCACATACGGCACGTAGGCCTACATAAAGGCTGCGTTCTGTTTTCACATTTTCTCCCTCCCAGTGTGCCTGCTACTTAAGTAGACGGGGAGAGCTACCATACCACAAAAGTGCAATATCAGGCCGACAGGCAGCAACTGTAGTGAGCCCCCAGTTAAAACTGGAGAAAGTCCTCGGAGAGGCCAGCAAGGCAGTGAGTGATCTGCACTGGGGACCCCCTCACCTGCTCCAGCTGGGAACCGCTGCTCTTCTTCCTCTGGGTGTCTCCCTTCATCTCCTCTCTCTTCCTTTGAGCTCCGACCTTGCATCTCAGTCCTCCCATCTTCTCCACTGATGATGCCTCTAGATGAGAGGGCAGGCCTTACTCTATGAATAACTTCCCTGTTGCCTTTCCAAGTGCTAAGATCACATTTCTGCACACAGTAGGTACATATTATTTTGGTCTTTGCTTGTCCCTATTCTTCCACTTGAATGCTGGGCTCCTGCAGACACTTTGAAGGGGCAGTAGCTTGGGTGGAGAATAGAAGAAGACAAGAACTATTCTCTGGTGATTCATTTTTCACAGGTTTTCATGATTCCTAAGTTGATGCTCGAGAAGAGCATAATTTGCCAATGAGGAAGCTGAACCGGAGTAATTAAACATTTTGCCATGGCCACATAGTTTGTTAGTAGCAGGTGCAAGACCCAATCCAGAGCTCCATACCCCTGTCAGCTAGCTTCTCCTTCTCTGCGAAATGCTCAGCACAAATACAGACTATCTTAATATTGCATGGTTCTTCAAACTGATTTACCAGTATCATTTAGATCAGTGGTTCTCAACCTTCCTAATGCTGCAACCCTTTAATACAGTTCCTCATGTTGTGGTGACCCCCAGCCATAAAATTATTTTTGTTGCTACTTCGTAACTATAATTTTGCTATTGTTATGAATTGTAATATAAATATCTGATATGCAGGATCTATTTTCATTGTTACAATTTGAACATAATTAAAGCATAGTGATTAATCACAAAAACAATATGTAATTAATGTGCTTTCCAGTGGTCTTAGGTGACCCGTGTGAAAGCGTTGTTCGACCTCCAAAGGGGTCGCGACCCACAGGTTGAGAACTGATGATTTAGATGGACTTAGAGCAAGTCAGCTGTATCTGCGATGTACATAGCAGCAGTCACACACAGGTGTATGATGCAACATATGAAGTGCTTTTTCTCATGCATGATGTAGGTGATGTTATTCCCCTTTGCAGATTTGCAGGAAACAGGGATCTGAGAGCTTACATGAGAACTAAAACATATCAGAGCCCAGACTGGACCCCCATGTCTTTGGATCTTAGTCTGGTGTCCTTTCACTTCCTGGAACCACATCTCTGCACAAAGGTTTGCTCAGCAGAGAGACCTCACAAAGCTGACCTTCTGGATTCACCTATTTTTATTAAAATTATAATAATAAAAGGCTCTGATATAAAATGAACCCTGAGAAAATTATAAATAAAAAAAATTGTGTCTCCTTGTTTATATCCTCTGTCGTTTGCCAGCTTGACCAACCATCTGCCTTCATGGTCCTTTCCCCATCCCCCACCCCAAGAGCCCCATGCAGTGTTCACTGAGAATCTCTTTCCATCCGTGGGTACTAGTGACCTGACCCCCTCGTGATGTAATGTTTACTACAGTTTCAGCCTATCCAGGTTGTGCAGAGACAGGATGGTTCTCTAAGAAAGCAAGTCCATGAAGGCTAGCACAGTATAGAGGCCTTTTCAAACAAAGCAGATTGGAGGAGAACGTGACTAGTAGACTGAGGGGGTGGGGGCAGGCAGGTCTGGGTGGCTCCATAATCCGGCTTTTGTCATGTGTTGACATGTGAATTAGGCTGCTCAATAATTGTGGGTAGGATAACCTAGAATGGGGGAACTAGAAGCAGGAGAAGCTCAAGGAGGTGTTGAGACTGGTGAGGGGAGTGGGCTGGTATGTTGGCTAAATAGATGGAAAGGAAGGATGACTCCAGACATTGCAGCAGAAGAAACAGCATTGGTATTCACATAGAGGGTAGGGGATTGGAGAAAGGAAAAATATAACTTTATATGCAGCATATATGACAAAGAACAAGTAGCTATATTCTGTATAAAGTATATATCAATTGGTAAGAAAAATGTTAAGATGACTGTAATTTAATGGAAAGAGGATAAAAAGAGACAATTTGTCAAAGAGGAAATATGATATGTAATGAATATATAGGAAAATAACAAACTTCTACAAAAATCAGTTTGAATCATTGTGAAATGCCATTTAACACTTCTTAAAATGCAAAAAAAAAAAAAGTAATTAAGTTTCCTTAAAATAATACTTACAGGTATTGCTGGTGATAATTTGAATCATTTAAATGATTTTGGGGAGAAATACAGCAATGCATAGCAAGTATAAAATTTTCAATACATTTTTATCGATTAACTTCACTTTTAGAAATGTGGAAAGTCGTTCTAATAAAATAATTAGGTTAGCGGAAATTTACATTAATCTCTTTACAACTGTTTAAAAATTCTGTATGAATTTAGAAAAGGAGGGGAATGATACTTGACCAAAATTTTCAAGTGCTTTTTAAGATTCCCCCCTCATAGTGTTTTATTTATGCTGATAAAATATTTTTTGCCTGTAAAATATATTACACTTTTGCTAAATATTTTCAAAATTCTTTGTATTTTGAGTCAGTGTAGGGTCACGGCTCCACAGGATTTGCCTGGGACTGAGCAGGCTCCCGGGACTGGATTCGGTGTTTGAACCTGCAAGTCCCGGGCAAACCTGAATGAAATGGTTGCCCTAATGTAGGGAACATTAACATTTTACTTTGTATCTCTAAACCTAGCATTTTATTCATGCTCCAAACAATGGTAAGACAATCATGTCTTTTTTTTTTTTTTTTTTTGCTATTAATAGATTTTGACACGCATAACATGATTATTTTTGGGTTTAAGTGACTCTTATTTATTTTAATTTTTATTGAATTTATTGAGGTGATATTAATTAATAAAATTATATAGGTTTCAAGGGTACAATTCTATAATCCATCATTTGTATATTGTATTGTGTGTTTACCATCCCAAGTCCAGTCTCTTTCTGTCACCAGTTATACCCCTTTACCCTCTTCTACCTCCCCCCACCCCCCTTGCCCCTCCAGTAATCACCATACTGGTGTGTTTTTTTTTAATTTCTTTATTGGTTAAGGTATTACAAATGTGTCCTCATTTCCCATTAACCCCCAACCTCCCTGTCCCCCCTGCCCCCACTCCTGCTCTCATCCCCCTGTTGTCCGTGTCCATTTTTTTTGTTGTTTTGGGGTTTGTTTGTTTTTGCTTACTCCCTTCACCGTTTTACCCAGCTCCCCATCCCCCCTCCCCTCTGACAGCTGTCAGTCTGTTCTGTACCTATGGAATCACTCTTATTTTCTGTTTAAGTTGCTATCATATTTTAAAATGTGTAACCATGAAGCCTCTATTACACACAGAATGCCTCAAGAGAAAACAGCACTGGAACCAACAAAGGGCAACTCATTCAATGTCTACCCTGAAAATAGATTTCCTGGTGGGCACTGTGGATATTTGGGCTGGAGAAGTGGGGGGAACAAAAACCTCCCTCCAACGGTTGCTGCTCAATCATGACCAAGCTCTCCCTCAGCCCCGTGTCCTTCCCCGCCTGCTCACACCTCTAGTACAACTGCCCAAGTTCATGGGGAACGTTTTTTCCCTCTTAATAGTTAAAAAATAAATTATATTTGTCTATTTCCCCTCACTTTTAAACTGCTTCTAAATTTGCATTTTAAAGGTCCCTTCAGAGGAAACTTTTCCAAAAAGATTCTCTGAACGAGTGAACACATTAATCCATTCAGGTTTCCTAGTAACAATATGAAATAAAGCCAAAAAGTGTCTAAGGATGAACCCGATTACTCCAACATATCCACCCATAGGAAGGCGCCGGGGCTGATGCCTGGCGGCAGCATCTCCCCTTTCACGTCTGCATGGTTGCCTGGCTCACCGCTCCGGCACTTCTCATTCGGATTAAATTCCAAGAATGGATTCGAAAAGTGGGCACTAGTATCCATTTTCTAAGGTGCACCTGACTAGATCAGTATTAGAAACTGATCACTGTACATTGGAATGAAAGTGAATTTAATATTAAAAAGTTATTTTTTGCCCTGGCCAGATTTGCTCAGTGATTAGTGTGTAGGCCTTGGGACCGAAGGGTCACAGGTTCAATTCCTGGTCGAGGGCACATACCTAGGTTGCAGTTCCCCAGCCCCAATAGGGGCAGGTGAGGGAGGCAACTAATTAATGTCTCTCTCACATAGATGTTTCTCTCTCCCTCTCTCTCTCTCTCTCTCTCTCTCTCTCTCTCTCTCTCCCTCTCCTCCCCCTCCTCCCTCCCAGTCTCTAGAAATCAATGGAAAAAATATCCTCGGGAGAGGATTAAAAAATTTTAAAAAAAAGTTATTTTTCATAAGCTAAGTCAATTAGCATTACTTTTTCTATATTAATTAGTTGTCACTTTTCAAGGCATGTCAGTTTATTTCCCATCTACTATATGTACTTGTTCATAAGACCTTACAGTATTTAATCAAGAGATCCTTTTAAAGTATTGATAGCCACAAGAAAATTATTCCATGTTTGATCTGTGTTAAAGAACCAAAGTCCAAGATCTTTGAATGGAACTTAGAATAAAAATGTAATTAGGTTACATCCCTAAAGTCTGATATATCTTTAAACAAGACTGCAAATGAAACTTTATTAGAGCTTCAAATGAATTATTTCATTGCATTTTTTTAAAATTCATTTTCTTCCCCTTTTCTTTCATGTCTGTGTTACTGACAGAGCTGCCTCTATTTTACCTGTCTTTTTCGGGGAGTTTTAATTATTTACTGCTTAACGAGGAGTGCGGAGACACAGCCTCATTCGGAGGTGCCTGCTCTGCTGCGGGTTTTTCTTTTTCAAAGCTTTGCAGGGAGGTCTTGAAAGCTGCACTGAGCCTCCAGTCTCCACACACTGAATAGATGGCTCTGGAGGCCGTGTGGCCTCTGATCCTCTGAGAAGAGGCACTGCCCCAGAAAAGCTCTTTGGAAATACCACTGTCCAAGGGCGAGAGGGGTGAGAGTTGGGCGAAGTGTACCGTTTCCAACTAGCACCTCAGGTGGGTCTCAATTAGAAGAAGTGGCACTGCTCCATGCTATTTAGGTGTTAAAGCAGTCCCTATAGCAGGCCCATCCCGATTGGCTCCAACTGGCAGACAAATAGAGACCATGGCATGAAACGTTACTGAATCTGTGCAAAACCCAGGCACTCTGCACAGTGCCAGCACAATTGTTTTAATGCCCCTTGCAAACACATCCCAAAGTTGGCATTGCCATCCTCATTTCAGAGCCCTTCAAGAAAGGATGTGAATGGTCCAATTATATCATGATGTTGAGGTTCAAGCCTTGGTCTCTGCATTTATGCCAAACATTGGACAAGTTTCTAAAAAAAAGGCTCACCATAAGGAAGTAAAGCCCCATCTCTGGGCATCATTCTGCCACCTGCTTGATATGTGAATTTAGGCCAGAGAAGCCCTAAGGCTTATCTTCCTCATCTCTAAAATATAGGCACTAACAAATATATGTAGCAGCTACTGTTGTGCTCTGCATATGATCAGTGCTCAAGTAACATTTTTTTCTCCCTCCAAACTCATCTAGATAGATTATTGTCAGTTTGTTATCTATAATAATAAAAGCATAATATGCTAATTAGACCAGACATCCTTCTGGACAACCTTCCGGACAAAGCCAGGGCTTCGAGGGAAACCCGGGTCCCAGGTGCCTGCCAGTGGCCGGAGGGAAGTCCAGGTCTCAGGTGCCAGAGGGAAGCTTGTGCCAGCAGCCGGGGGAAGGAAGGCCTACTCTTGCACAAATCTCATGCATCAGGACTCTAGTCCTATATAATAAAAGGTGAATATGCAAATCAACCCAAATGGTGGAATGACTGGTCGTTATGATGAGCACTGACCACCCAGGGGCAGACACTCAATGCAGGAGCTGCCCCCTGGTGGTCAGTGCACTCCCATGGGAGCGCTGCTCAGTCGGTTCATGGCTGACAAATGCAGCAGCAGTGGTGCAGTGGTGGGATCCTCTCCTGCCTCCACTGTAGGTGGGTGGTAAGGAGTGAGAGGTCCGGGACTGCGAGAACCCCAGACTGCAAGAGGGATGTCTTACTGCCAGCTTACTAGTAGGCCTAATCCCCCAGGGGTTTGGGCCTAAGCCGGCAGGCAGACATCCCCAAGGGGTCCCAGACTGCAAGAGGGCACAGGACAAGCTAAGGAACCCCCCCCCCCTCCTCCAGTGCACAAATGTCGTGCACCAGGCCTCTAGTCTATATATATAAAAGCCGAAGCGACCATTCAACCGTTTGACTGCTGGACTGTTCAACCAGTAACTATGATGCGCACTGGCCACCAGGGGGCAGATGCTCAATGCACAGGCATGGAAACATGAAACAGACTAAAGAATCTGAGAAGGAAAGAGGGAGGACAGAGGGAGGAGAGCCGGAAGAGATTAACCAAAGATCTTATATGCACACTAGAGGCCCGGTGCACGGATTCATGCACCAGTGGGGTCCTTCAGCCTGGCCTGCGGTGATCGGGCCAAATACCTGCGCCAGGCCTCTGACATCCCCCAAGGGGTCCAGGATTGTGAGAGGGTGCAGGCCAGGCCAAGGGACCCCACTGATGCATGAATTCGTGCACCGGGGCCTCTAGTTTATTTTATAATATCCAAAATATCATATGCTTATTTTCAATCAAAACCACTCACCTCCAACTTCCATAAGTTAATCAATACTGATACTTTGGTCTATATGCTTCCATCCCTTTCTCTTTACTCATATAAATACATATCCATAATCAGTATGCGGTTTATCTAAAATCAGGAACACTATGTGATTCAAGTAATAATTAAATTATTGATTAAGTCCAGAGCAATATAATTCATTAGTTGATCTAATGTCAATACTGACTTTATTTCTCAGATTTTTATGCTTGTCAACAACACCTCTAACTTAGTATTTTAAGGTGAGGTGGAAACCATGAAGTAAAACAATTTGTCATTTGAGGAAAATAGTAAACTCTATGAATTCTCCCAGGTTTATAATGGCTAGTATGAATTTCTTATTTATGCATTACACATTTTAAAAAATTGAGTAATCTTCATACTTCTGATTATGAACATGTAAGAGCAAAAATGTCTAATGCTTAATCCTTAGAAACTAGAAAACGTGGATAGGAACCACCTGCCTATGTTTATTAGAACATAGACCACGCCGAAACCGGTTTGGCTCGGTGGATAGAGCGTCGGCCTGCGGACTGAAAGGTCCCAGGTTCGATTCCGGTCAAGGGCATGTACCTGGGTTGCGGGCACATCCCCAGTGGGGGATGTGCAGGAGGCGGCTGGTCGATGTTTCTCTCTCATCGATGTTTCTGACTCTCTATCTCTCTCCCTGCCTCTCTGTAAAAAATCAATAAAATATATTTAAAAAAAAAAAAAGAAAAGAACATAGACCAGTGAAGCCTGCCCACCGTTTCCATCACTGGCCACAATGCAGCTATCTAAAATCACAAACAGCAATTAATAACAGGTCCTCCAAAATATTGTAGGGATCTTCTAGATTTTATGTATTTATTTTTTGCATTGGTTTCAGGTGTATAGCACAGTAGTTAGACAATCATCTACCAAGTGTTGCCCTCGATATTCCCAGTGCCCGCCTGGCACCATACAAAGTCACCGAAATATTATTGGCTGTATTCCCTATGCCGTACTTTACATCCCTGGGACCATTTTGTAACTGCTAAATTGTACTTCTTAAGCTCTTCTCCTCTCTCACCCAGTCCCCCACCTCCCACCAGTTGGCAAATCCTCTGGATTTTAAAAATCAACTTACTAGCATTGCCAACATCAGTAAGAAAGCCCTTGGTGAGTTCCTCCCACACCTGTGTTCCTGGGGTCCTTTCCGCTGTCTGGCTTAACGACTCGTGCCCTTTAACCGGGGTGTGGTAGCATTCCTCTAATGTCCATCTGAAGTCTTTGCTCAAAATGATAAAGGAAGAATTTCATTTTCTAAATAGCATCTTAAATTTCTTCTAAGTATCCCAAAGTAGCAACAAAAGTTATGGGCACATTTTCTTCCTGGTTTATTAGGGAGACTATTGAGCTGCAGGACAAAATCTCTGCTTTCCAGTGTTCCATTTGCAAAGGCGTGCAGTGGGTTATAATATAGAACAGATCTCCTCTGACAAGGGAGAAACCCTTGAAAATGATAGTTTCCACTGGGAAATGGGACCGGCCCTTAACTATTTCTGCATGTATAGTGCCATTATAATGATCAGAATGGAATGTAAAAACCTAAAGATAATATAAAATGTTCATGTGGTTAAACTGAAATGGAAAGCAGTGTCTTTTGTTTTTACAAAAGGGCAATAACATTTTTCTCTTTCTGCTACTCTTCAATATTGCTTCTAGCAGGTTTTATGTCTACACTGTATGGAATAGTAGCTTAACGCCAAAGATGTCCAGTAGCTCCAGATTAAAATGTCATAAAATATACATAAAGCTTTATTGTTCCTTTAGGTTGCTGCTTTAAACTAAAGTGGAATATTTCCCTAAATTCCTCAACAAATGTGCACAATTTAGAACTAAATATGCCTAAGACTTATACGAGTGCTGCTGAAGAAATAGGCCTTATGGGCCTGTCAAATTATTTTCATGCAATTGTTTCTGTGGCATTATTTCTACTGGCAAATGTACAAGTTGATAGAAAAGGAAATAATTAGCTACTTTCAGAACTGCTGATGCATGGAGCTAATGCAGGCCAGTCTGAGCGTCTTAGAGATTGTGACATTTTAAATTACCTGAACGAAAAAAAAAACCAGGAGCCATCTTTGGACATAATTAACATCTTGCCTAATGAATGTCAGGCTAGACAGAGTCACACTTTATTTATGAAATATTATTTTATTCAAACTTGCTCTCCCCCTTATTATATTGCAAACTTTAGATTTGTGTGCTGTTTTCTTAAGTGGAGCAACTTCTTCTTTTTTTCTTTTTTCTTTTCCCTCCCCCTTCAAGTAATCAATGCACTGCTGAATGAGTTCATTTTAATGCACTCAATCATGCCTCTAATGTTCGTAGCTTACGGGCGCAAGCATCAGTAATGCAGGAATGTTATATGGCTTTAGTTTGGGCCATTTCATAAAATATTCATGGAATCAAAAATGTGCATCAAAATAGCGGCTGGGAGAATTACATTTATGTTCCTGCTTTTATGGCAGCTTCACATTTAAACCCATTTGTGTTAATATCTAGTCAATCTTCCTACTTTAAAAAAAACTAAAATGGGAGAGATCATATACATTCTCCTTTGCTTAATATTTGTTCTAGACATCTGCTGTGATACCACAAATATCTATAAACTTTCAGAGACGCTACGCAGGGAAGAGAGGCAAACAACTATTTGGATAATACCCAAATATATAAAATCTTATTTTCTCTACATAGTGTTTGTCTTAGAATCCTACCAAGCAATTTTGCAGTTTACAACATTGTTTGGGTTTGGTTCGTATTTCTATATAAATGGATGGATTTCTTGGTTGTGTGGGCTTTCGGTAAAGTGAAACTCCTTTCTAGTAGTGTTATTTTGAAAGTGCACTTTCCTTTATGTGACAAACAAAATACATTTCCTTTATGTGTCAACCTTTTTCTTGTTTATGTAAATGTTATATAATTGTTTAAAAAACAACCACCCTGAGGCTTAGGCTACTTCTATCGACACCTGGATCCTCTTGTTCTACGCACTTGTTCATGGTGTGTCCCTAAGATGTGCTTTCTGACGTTACCTCCTATTACTGAGATAAATCGATCATTGATGATATTGATGGGAGGCCATCTCCAGTCTATTCAACAAGACATATTGGCTCCATTTTCTTCCCTGAGTCACTGGAAGTATTAGTGGACTCTCTATATTCTTGCCAAGCACTTGGGTGAGCAGTAGTTGGTGTATCTTCCTTATTGTGATGACTCATGTGATCCTTGTTGCTCACGGTGATGATGAGTATTTGTTGGTAATTCAGGAGACTTTTAACATCTATGACTATTCCCAAGGCCTTCTCTTTTCTGTCCTTATTTCAGTTAACTTTTATTTTTGTGAGACCTTGGTGTAATCATTCTTCTCTCCGACCTCTTCTTCAATAGGAAATAATGTTGGTATTTGATAATTCCAGAAAAGGGCAGTTGTCTAGATCCTTGTCCTTCAATGAGATTGATGGTAGAATCTGAAAATCTGTCCTGGTTCTAATACATTAAAGTTTATTTTTTTTAAGTTTATTTGATGACAAAGTGTAGTAGGCTGTATATGAAGACTTGGAAGATGCTATAAAGGGATGCTATGAGCCAAAGTGGAAAAATCTAGTTCATGATCTTCATTTATATTTAGCTTTGACAAAATGAGCACTCTATTGATGACCATTTAAGGTATTTCTATTAAATTTAAATTTCAAAACAAGATGTATTATGTCTTAATAAATATGTAGTCTCAATATCAGAGTCTTTACTCAGAAAGTAATAAAATCTTTAAAATTCCTATGCACAGTTGGAAATATAAATTGGATGGAAATCATATCATTGTTAATCATGCTTAAAGGGAAATACTTGCATATTTAGATGACTATAGTCCCTTTATAGGATAGACGTATATTTTAACATTTTAAATCAAACATTGTACTATTTTATATAATATGTACTTTCAATCTGACCAGCCTTTAGCAGTTTTAGCCACGCCCTTTATGTGCTTATGGTCATTTAGATCAAGTCCCTGCTGGCTTATTTACTGACCTATTTACCTCTGAATGATTTTAGAAATGAGTCCCTACATCTGAGAAGGACTGGAAAACTCTACTTCCTCTGTGTAGGCACTTTGGTGTAAAATGCTGATCAGAATCCCCAGTGAGCTCATCTGTGGCAAAGTGATTAAGGAACAGTGAAACCATAAACAGCTAGGTATGGCCACAGGTGACTAAGTCTGGGGCACCTGAGGAATTCCAGGTGCCCCCCACAGATGTCACCACGTGGTTCAGGGAAGTAAGAAATTTAGATGTAGGTCACATCCGAAGCCCATCAGAGGCTAACACCTGTGCTTTTATGTTAGAGGTGACCTTGATTATCTGAGTATAGTCACAGTTAGAGAATGGGCAGAGACTAAAAAATCACACAATTTAAGCATTACTTTTTTACTTGAGAGATTTATGTCCAGAAAATATAACTTACCCCACCTAAAGTCCTGACTCTTGGTTTGTTGGCTAACATGTGATATGGTGGTACGAAGCTGTACGTGTTTTGTGATCCCGGGTTTAAATCCTAAACATCCGTTTTTAGCCATTTAAGTCATTTAACCTTTGTGAGCCTCAAGCTTTCTCTTTAGTGTAAGAGTAATATTTACTTCACCAGTTTTTTGAACGTTAAGTCACATAATGTATAGGATGGGGAAGCTTTCCATTTTGACTAGCACCTAGCAGGCCTTCAGGGGAGAATAGTTCCCTGTTCTTTTACCTGAGCGTCTTGAACCACGATCCTTCCTTGTGGGACACCTCAAGTAGTCTCTTCTGAGAGCTGAATCTTGGCCAGTCATCAGGAGCTAAGCACTACTAGCCCCAAAGCCCCCCAAAAATCGAGCTCAACCGAAAACAACTATTCTCAGTAATTCAGAGGCCGCCTTTCATTGCAACGGGCCAACACCAATGTCCCAAGTACCTCCCTCACCTCATTCCTGATTAGACAGCCTGTGCATGATGCCTAATGGCATCGGTGACCCAGGGCAGTCTGGGATATGTGGGACACAAGGACACAGTCCCCACCTTTTTTCACTCTTCCCCACATTCACTTCACCCCTCTCCCCATTTCCTCCACCTTTCCTTTCCCCACTTTCTGCCTTCCCCTCCCCTCCCCCTTTTTGTCCCCTTGCAAATCAAATATTGAACATGACTATCAACTCTCATATTTTATTTGCTTCATTATACCTCATTTGCATGTCATTGTAATGAGTTAAGTTAACCAAAGCCTCATCTCCTGGCTCTCCTCCTAAAATTCTTAGCAAATCTGTTATTTTATAACACAACTTTGGACCCTCTTTCCATCTGGTTACTGTATGCGACCCTCGATGTTGTTAAGTCTTTCCTAGTTTCCTTACAGTCCCAATTTTTTCTGGACTTTCTGGTTTACTCACAGTCCCCTGTATCCACCATCTCCTGTTCACATGGCCAAAGAGAAATATGTGTCTATGCTTTGTGAATAGATGGATGCTGGAGAGGAAAAAAGAACTCTTGTATACATCTTCCCAGGGAGGCAGAGCTGTACTTTACAGGTAGAAATATAGTTAACAGAGGAAACATAGCACACATATATGTCAATGCTTCATTCAAGTTTCTTAAAGAATGAGGGTCATGGGTATTCAGAGCAAGGTGTTTCTGGTGAGAGGTGCTAAGGAGAGAGATGACAAACTATGCTGCTTTTTGGGAGGTAAAGAAAAATTGTCGGTTAAATGTAAAGATAGATTAGAGCAGTGAACTTCAACCTTGAGTATTCGTATCAAAAATGAAAAAGGATTGGGCATTATTTTTAAAATAGCTCCTATTGTATACTTATTACAAATGGACATAATGTGCTGAGAGAAACATTAGGAAATGACAGTTATAAGAGAGAAAAAATAAAAGCAGGAAAAACCCGTTCCTCACCTGTATAACACTGATAATGTTTTGTAAATGTTTTCTGATGCTTTTCAATATTAACACTAGGCCATGTAATGAAATATTCTTATATAATATCATACTTATAGTCTTTATAATATCATCTTTGCAGTCTTTTATCATGTGAAAACTTCATAATACAAGTTTATAAACATCTCTGCAGTACACATTCCCGTTTGTCTGTGTCTTTGCTCATATGCCCTCCTCTGCATGACACAGCAGGGTCCAGACAGGCCACGTCTTTACTGAATTTGGGTACAGATTATTTTCTCATTAACCATCTCTCTTTTTGAAAATATTTGTGTTGATTTCAGAGAGGAAGGGAGAGGGAGAGATAGAAATATCAATGATGAGCGAGAATCATTGATCAGCTGCCTCCTGCACGTCCCCCACTGAGTTTTGAGCCTGCAACCTGTGCATGTTCCCTGACTGGAAATCAAACCATAACCTCCTGGTTCATAGGTCGATGCTCAACCACTGAGCCACGCAGACTGGCAGATTGGACATTATCCATTTCTTTTGTGTTTCTGTGTGAATAGTATTCTTTTTTATGTGTGCATTCTTTAATGCTTTAATATTGGTAATGTTAGATAACAAATTTGGTGCAAAAATAGGAGGAAATGATATGTCATAGTCTTGGCAGTGGCTACACTATCTGGTAATATCCAACCTGAAATATCCAGTGAATCCTATTTGAGGAAATACATTGAACCTGATATGATCTAAACAGGGTTAATTTAATCAGCCATAATAGCATGGTAATAAGGACTCAACTGTGTCTTTTGCAGGAAAAGGAAATTGTACTTAAAAAACAAATTAGTGCCCTAACCGGTTTGGCTCAGTAGATAAAGCGTCGGCCTGTGGACTGGAAGGTCCCAGGTTCGATTCTGGTCAAGGGCATGTACCTTGGTTGCGGGCACATCCCCAGTGGGGGGTGTGCAGGAGGCAGCTGGTTGATGCTTATCTCTCATGGATGTTTCTAACTCTCTATCCCTCTCCCTTTCTCTCTGTAAAAAGTCAATAAAATTATTTAATAAAAAAACAAATTAGTGGCTATATTTCAATCAACCATTTGGATTTTTAAAAACTATTATCGCTATGTCAACAGTAGCGATGTTTATTGAGCACATACTCTGCATTAGGTATTGAACTCATATTAATTTCTCGAAAAACACCTTGAATAGTTCCACTATAATTGTATTTTACAGAAGAATTAAAGTCAGGCACAGGGAGGGTAGTAATTAGCCTGAGGCTCAACAGCAAAAAATGATCAAATAAAGTTGGGATAGAAACTCAGGCTGTTTGGACTCATCCTTAACCACTTCTGTTTGAACTCCTAGATATAAGTGCTTTTCCAGTTTATTTCAATTAGGGAACTCCAATAAAAGAGTATTTACATTATAGGACGGGGTGAACATTTCCACAAGGCAATTCACAAGTAAAATGCAATCCACAGCAGGGAGCTGCAAGCTGCTCTTCCAGAAGTAGGTTTGCTCATATTCCAAAGAATGAAATGACTCAAAGCTAATTTAGAGTTTTGGCTTTGAGAAGATATAGTTGGACTATATTGGGGAATGTAATCCAGAAAGGCAGTTAAGTTACATTTTGATTATTCAAAATTAAACAGAATTATGTACACAAATGCCTGCTTGGAAAGTTCTGTCAACTTTGAGAAGACCCATAATATTTGAATTTGGAAGTTCTAATGGATGCATCCTTTCTCAAGATACCAGCATCATTCTTGAGAATGAAGAATGCTGCCCGGTGGGAGAGCAGTGCAGGGCAGTGGTGCAGAGCCTGGGCGCTGGAGTCAGACTGCCTGGATCTACGCACCCACCACCCGGGCCATCTTGGGCAAAGTTCTTACCCTCCCTTTCTCTTCTGTAAAATGGAATCATACGTCTAGTCCACGTGACTGTTCTGAAGATTGAGAAATGTATATAAAGCACATAACTCCGTGCTTTGCATATGTAATGTTAAATGAATGTTAGCCAGTGTGATGCTAATGAATAGTTATTAGTGGACTTTCACACTCTCTCTAAACATCAGTAATCCTAGTCAGTTTCTACTACCAAAGTGCATCCCTCTAGCAAGTGTCCAACCAGAATCAGTGCTGTATCTGAGGTCCACATGGAGACAGCTCCCTTTCCAGCTTAAGTCTTAGAAACCCTAGAATATATTTCACGCTCTCCCCAACCCCCTTAATAGTAAAATATAAGATGTACGCAAAATTTTTGAAAGTATGTTCTGGCCTGTGGTTTATATTTATGAATGGCTCTTACTCTTCAGGTAAGCTTCTGGACGCTGCCGAGCATTATGAAGCGTTCCATCAATTGACTCAAGGGCGGAGGTGGAAGGATGAGACAGGCCGCTTTCTCAACTTGTTGGCCTGCGAGAGTCTCCTGAGGACGTACAGATTACTCTCCGACAAAATGCTGGAAAATAAAGATTACACACAGGCCATCAGAATTCTAATAAAAGCTTCTGAAATAGCCAAAGAAGGTAAGTGGGAAAGAACACTCACACGGCTTCCTTTAATGGGCAGACGCTGCTTCTCCCAAGAGAGACATAAACATCGTCAAGTGTTTGGGTGATTATTTCCTATGAAATGCAAAGACAAATGCCATCAATATCCTTTCAAATTTCACTGTAAAACAGAGGAGCCTTAGTGCTGACAACAAGAAATCCATTAGTTTCTTGAAAGCTTTATCTCCAAAATTACAACCTTCTGGGAGGAGTGTTGTAAAACAATGAACCCATAATGAGAAAGTACGGTGGTTTGCAAAAGTTAAGTGTGTGTGTGTGTGTGTGTGTGTGTGTGTGTGTGTGTGTGTTTAAGGTCTTATTATTCTCATAATCTGATAGACATTTCATTGTTTGTAAATTCCCCATTGTCAGGTAATAGGGAAGATTTGATAAATATTAGGAGTAACAGGAAAATAGAACTCTAATATATTGTAGACTCTTGCCTGTCACAGTGTGGCCTTTGGGCTGGCAGCATCCGCATCACCAGGAAGCTTGTAAGTAAAGCAGCAACTCGGGGCCCCTCCTGGGACCTCCTGCATCAGAATCTGCAGGTTAGCAAGTTCCCCAGGTGATTCACATTCACATTACAGCAGTAGAAACACCTTTGCAAAAGGGGATCCCTGACATTCTGTATCATTTGCATACATATAAAGTATTTAAAAATTGTGGAGCATACTAGTATGCTCACAAGCTTTTACTTTGTGAAATGCAAGGGTATTTTATTACCATACTAGTGGCCCGGTGCATGAAATTCCTGTACTGTAAGGGGGGGGGTCCCTCAGCCCAGCCTGTGCCCTCTCACAGTCAGGGAGCCGCATGATTGATCACCCCGCAGAAGGAGGCCCCGCCCACACACCACAGCTCGCTGGTCGGTGGCCTGGGCCTCCCTCTGCGGGGTGATCATGGGGCGATGGCTGGGCCCCCAACCAATCGCATCGCACCCCACCTTGGCTGGCCTGGCACCAGTGGGTGTCATAGCGTGGTAGTCTGGATGTTCGTTCTGCTGTTCAGCCATTCGGTCAATTTGCATATTATACTTTTATTATGGGTAGTAATGTATTAATAGAGTAGCCTTTTCATGAAGAAAAAAAGATAAAAATTATGCTCTTGCCCTGAACTTTATTGGCTTGTGGATATATTTTCTCTATTGGAATAGCAGATGGCTTATTTGGAATAAGCAAGACTGATTTTTCTGGGTGTGATTTTAATTTTGTAAGTAGCAAAAGTAAACATCTTAGCTTATTGTCTCTATTATGTATTTTAATGATATTAGTTGGAATACCCATAGGAAAACATCCTCCCCCCCCCCTTTTGAAAGATGTATTTCACTGCATGAACTACTTTTGAATGAATGGTGATCTAGTACCTTCTCCAAAGGGGTAAACCGTGATGTAAATAGTTAGCTCTTAGATCAATTGCAGTAGCTGACTTTAGTTACCTGGAAAGTTACGTGGAATTTCAATGAAAATATCAATTAGGAAAAGGTATTTTGCTTTAGGTTCCCATATGCTAAATTGTAAAGTCGTTCACAAAGAAAGAATGGTTCCCATCAAGAACCTTGAAAATAAAAACAGTATTTTCTTTAAGATAAATGATTATTGATTTAGAGAGCAAAGCCAATATTAATTCAACCCACTCAAACTACACAATATAAATAGTATTTCTCCCTTTGCTAGATGTGTCACTCAACTTTAATAGCGCTGACATTTCCCTCCGTTCTTTCATTGCTTTCACTTTATCTTAACTTTTTCTGAACTAGTAAACAGGAAAAAATTTTATGCTTAAATCCCATTTTAAAACTAATATTTGATGTGATCTAGCTGTTTAAATTAGCTGCCTCAAAATCAGTGGTTCTCAACCTTGGCTGCACATTAGAATCACCTGGGAATCTTTTTAAAATCCTGGGCCTCATCCTCGGGCCCAGAAATCAGGATCTATTACTGCTCAAAATCTATCAACCAGGGTAGATGTTCTTCCTCTCCTCCTCTTTGCTGGGATGCCCTTTACAAAAAAAATAGATGCAAATGATAGTAATACATCAGTGCATGCTGTGGTTAGTGGTTTAACGCAGTTACTCCATTTAACACAGCAAGTCAAATATAACCAACTTTTAATCATTCCAGGGCCACTTCACTTCTCAGCCTCTTCCTTTTGCCGCCCCTCCCCCCCCCCTCTTCCCTAGTCTCATTCCTATCCCATCACTCATATACCTATTCTAGAGGAAAAGTTAGTGCCCAGGTGAATTTTAAGAGTTAAAATTCCAGACTGGATCTACTGGTCCCATCCACTCTGCTGAACGGAAATCTTATAATTCTCTGCAATTGGTGTAATGGCTAGAGAAGAAAAAAATACAGCCACTGGCATTTGCAGTCCTATTTTCTTGCAGTCTTCCAAATGAGACACGCTCCATGAGGGATAATGCACTCGTGAAGTGCTGAGCACGAAAGCAGCACAGAGAATTGCTGGCTCCTGCTGACATCCATCATGGTGGGAACGCAGAGTTCAGAAATCTAAGGATACTTACTTTCTAAAGATCAAAAGTGAGGGTGCACCTGTCAGCATTTGCATTACCCAGGAGTTAGTTAGGTGACACTGAAAGCCAATGACTTCCCAAAGTAGAAGGATAGTATTCTTTTCATGTTTAAGCATCTTGAATGGTTTTTATAAGTATATCATATGTAAATGTTATACTTAGTGTATTAAATGTGAGTAAATTATGTTTATGAGATGGTATGATGTATATATTATTGGACCACATGTTGCATGTTTACACATTCTACTTTTGGAAAAGAGAATTTGATAATTCCTGGAATAAAGCGCATTACACAGAAATAAGAAAGGTTTAATTCCTCACGAAAAGAAGATGAAAAACAAAGAAAAATGACTCTTTCAGTCACTCTCATCCAAGTTTTAATCAATAGCTTTTAAATTGAACCTAATAAAAAATAATTCCTGAATTTGCTAATCATCTGCCCTGTTAGAGACTTAGCTCAATGGCAGTTTTGTGTATGCATGTTTGTGTATGCATCATGTAATGTTGGTTCTCTTAACTGACTATTTGATGTGTGCAGTAGCAGCCATGCTGGACGACTCTAGGTCTTTACACGGTGCACCAGCATAGAAATTATACATGAGTCTCAAAGTGATAATACCGGTCTGTGCATGTCGAGGATAACTCCTCGTGATTATATTACTTATGCACTTTAACATCTGTGATTCAGGTAAATTGTGAAGCAACAGACTTTTTTTTTTTTTTAACAGAAAACAGATTTCAGGGATTGTTGATAAATGTGTATACTTTGCTATAACTGTCTACTGTCTTAAAAGCAAATATTGTTTGTTGTAATGAATAAATTTCTTTAAAGCCACGATAATTTTCTGTATTTTCACTTTAGCAAATGACAAAAAGATGGAAGGGGAAGCTTCCTATTACTTGGGCTTAGCACACTTGGCTGCTGGAGAGCTTGACACAGCATTAGAAGTAAGTTGAACTAAATGTTTAAGTTTTCCCACTTTAAATTTTTGTTTTATTGTATTTTATTTTATTGTATGTTGTTATAAGTCTAACAGATATGGACCTTATAGCAGTGTACATATGTATAGACACTAACATACAATAGCAATATTCTGGAAACACAAAAATTGTTTTTATTGTTTATAAAAGGTAGTACATAGTCAATTACCATTAAATGCTTTAGGATACATGAAAGTTAAATATATAGAATCATGTAACTGTCTATATTCTCATATCACCAAGGACAAGAGAAATGGGTTTAAATGGCAGTAAAAAGTAAGTAATAAAAAAAGTTACTAAAGAACCTGGCGGGTAGCTCAGTTGGTTGGAGCATCATCCAGGTACTCCAAGGTTGAAGGTTCAATCCCCCATCAGGACACATACAAGAAGCAACCAACAAATGCATAACTAAGTGGAACAAATTGGCATTTCTCTCTGTATATACAGGCATCATGCCATGCACTGGATCTGTTCTATAAATTTGCAAGATAACACTAGTGGTGTAGTGTAGGGTGCAGCTATAGGGTTAAGCCTCGGACTGACCTGTTGGCAAAGCCACAAACAAGTCCCAGCTTAGAGGGCACAGTCCTCTTAGCATAATTAGGCTTGGCCTTATGATGCTCCCTAGATCTTATCTGGGAAGCTAATGGGCTGTGGGAGATGTAGCAAGTGCTGCCAAAACAAGTGAAACTCACAAGAACATTGTAACTATGGTGACCACTACCTTGTTTACCTCTGACTATAAAATAAAGGCTCAGCTTGCCTCTGGATCTCTCTCTCTGTGGCCTCAGCCAGGCACAGGAAGATCCGCCTAGACCCAGCTTATTCTCTTTGTCTGTCATTTCTTCATCCTTTCGCCGCCCTCCCTTAGGCTTTTGAACCCTTGACTGAGCTGGCTCGGCCCAGTGTAGGATAGTCTAGTAATGAATGTTATTAGGAAACTAATACACAGAGTGATTAGAAAAGATAATTCACATAAAGTTTTAAGACCACCTGCCTGGTATATAATAAACCTTTGATAATGATTAGCTTTTAATACTTTTACCCTGACCAGTTTCTGGGCATTAGTAGAAGTGAAGGTGGTGACGAGTAGATGCAGTAGTTCTGAAAGACTTGGGAATAGACCAGGGGTGGGCAAACTTTTTGACTCGAGGGCCACAATGGGTTCTTAAACTGGACCGGAGGGCCGGAACAAAAGCATGGATGGAGTGTTTGTGTGAACTAATATAAATTCAAAGTAAACATCATTACATAAAAGGGTACGGTCTTTTTTTTTTAGTTTTATTCATTTCAAACGGGCCGGATCCGGCCCTCGGGCCATAGTTTGCCCACGGCTGGAATAGACTAAATGTGGGAGGCGAGGGACGTAGAGGTGTCCAGATGGACCCTAGGTTCCTGGCTGTGTGGCTGGGTAGATGCCGGGCTCATTCTCTACTAAGGCAGAGAATGCTGAAGGGCACCAGCCTTGGGGGAAATGGAGAGTTCCGTTTTGAATGTTGAATTTGAGTACATTTTAAGATATCCAAGGAGACAGAAGTACATGTGAGTCTGTACACAAAAGGAAATCTAGGTTGGAGATTCTGTATAAACTTCACACTGAAAAATGTGTAACTTTAAGCAAACTAGAGCTGAGGAGTAGAGGAGATTTCCTAGAGTAGGTGAACAGTGATTGATGAAAAAGTCCTAGGGCCAAGCTGGGTGAAGGTGGTACAAAGGGGATTAAGTAAGAGTGTCCATGGAAGTGGGAGGAAAACCAGGAATAGATGATCTGACCGAAGATAAGCCAGGGGAACTCGGCATGTCTAAAAGACTTAAATATGCCAACTCCTTTGCCTCCTATCCCAGGTTTTGGGCTGGAATAAGAGAGCTCCTTGCAGATATTTTCAGTAAGAACTTATCCCCCTCCCGTAGGCAAGTATGTGGGTTAGTTAGGTTAGTTAATGGTTGTTCCCAGCCAGGGCAGAGGCTTTGGGAAACCAGGCAGGCCACACTCCAGGCCTCGGGCTCACTGCTGCACTCACCATACAAGACCAGCCTTTGCAGTTGGGAAGAGTTGGGGGCTGTCTTGGAACCCAGGTCTCATGGCAGAATATTGCTGCCTTTTGGGAACACAGCTGACCCAGAACTGAGGCCTTGCAGGAACCAAGCATAAGATTTGGGTCAGATCCACAGGAGAGCTGCAGGGCCAAAAGTGGGTTTGTTGTCAGGTCTGGACACAGGACGCCAAGAGCAAAGTCGAGAAGGAGCCACCAAGGATTGGGAAGTTGGGCTGGGGTCTGGCTGGGTGGAGAATGGACACTGAGCAGTAGTGGATTTGGGGGGTGGAGGTCTCCCAGCTCAGGCTGGTGGCAGAGAGCAGCCGGCTTCTGTGGTTGGACTCATATAAAATAGGTTCCCACAAAACCTGACATCTTGCTTGGATCTCAGGCTGAAGGCCATGTCTTTTCATCCTCTCTAGTATCTGACTTCAGCCACTTTCCCCTGCTTCCTTTCAGGGATAACAGGGCATGCTTCAGACTACCATTTGATTCCCCTCTCTCTTTTTGCTTCTGGACCTGGGAGCTCCTCATGTTACATAAACGATCTATTATTATTTATTGGCAAACTACCGCGTGTCTTTCCAACTGCAGTCTCTCTCCTCCCGACAGCATTGCTTCTGGTTTACAAGATATCTGTTAGCAACTCACAACATATTTTACTTGTTTAGTGAATATATTGTGGGGGGAAAAATCACATGATCAGTTCATAAATAGGATTGATTACTTGATTGATTGATTAGATATCTGTCCAGTTATCTAATGATAAAGTAAAAATTCAACATAAAAAAATTTTTTTTGAAATCTTCTTTTATCCTACGCTCCGCTCCCTCCCTGTGCAGTATTACCAACACCATTGATAGCATTTCTGTCCGGTGTGGCTGTGAAGGGGGCCAGAATGCTAAGAAACCAGCTTTGTGTTGCTGGAGCCACCCTGATAGCTGGTGGTTTGATCTAGCACTTCTTTCCCTCTTCTTATTCAGTCTAGCTTTAGTGTTCCTCAATGCCATATACTGTTTTTATTTTCTCCACCTGTAATTTAAGTTTTGAATTTAGAACATTTTCACATATTCAGTATCTTGCCTCTAGATTCAGTCTCCACCTCTCACAGATGTCTCCCTTCCAATAATGTTGTTCATCTGCTTAAAAACTTTTACATGATTTTTCTGAGAAACTGGGCTTAGAGAAACCTGTCATAAGGAAATATTTCTAATTGAAGGTTCTGATGATCATAAACAGATGAGATTTTGAAAATTTTCTAATTTATCTTAACTTAAAGGCTTTAATTTATTGACATATGATTAATACATGTAATATGAGAATATGTTGGCAAGCATATGAATACAGTCTGGCTGATAAAAAGTTCTTTTCTCAGTGACAGAATAGAGCCAACCTAAAAACAAATAGTGGATTTCTTTAGGGCTGAAGTACCTATAGTAATGAGGAAAAGGTATTTGGTGAAGGGAAAGGACAGTTACTCTAATAAACCTGTGCATGAGGTCATGGAGACCCTGACATTTAAAGAGGAGAATGTTACCTGCATATATCAGGTGCTGAGAAAAGAAATAGTCATCCCCTTTGGCCATCATCAATTTAGATCTATAAATGCTCCATGTAGAGTAAATTCTGAATTTTAGAAGGTAAATCTTATGAAGTTCTAAGGTTTTAGAGAGAAAAACTTAGGGGTGGGCAAATGTAGGTTAATAATAAATAATGCAGTAATTAATATGGGAATAATAATACAAGAATAAACTGTGTTTCACATACTCACAGCTGTAAACCTGCTTTTTCCCACCCCTTTATTTTATTTAAAATCACATTTAAGGCCTTGTGCAAAGTTGGACCAGCTTTCACAGTCAAATATTGCAACCATGAAATTATTTTAAGAAAAAGGAAGGTCCTCCCTTAGCACTTTGTTTTTATACATGAATTTTCTTCCCTCTAATCCTTTATTCCACTTAAAAATTTTGGGAACACCACCTTTAAATTTACTCATTTAGTATGTTCAGTGAATTATTTGCTTCCTGTTATTTAGCAATAATGCAGCCTACCAAAAAATTATACTATGAAAGCAAAATTCATCGTATTGATATTTCATTCATTTCATCATATGTACTATGATTTAATTTTTCCATATACAAAACAGCAGCTCTCTTTTTGCATACGTTAGCATCTTTATAATAGCTTAGAATGCTTCTAACATTGGTGTTAGTGTACGTACAAGGTTACCCTAAGTCCGTAGCCTCAGCAGCAGCAGCATTTTATGGCAAAATTATCTTATTAACATATCAGAACAAATATAGGATGTCCCAAAAAAATGTATATATACACTTTGAATAATTATAAAGGCAGTGTTTATTAACATACATTTCAGTTTCAAAATTGAGCTATTGGCCATTAAAGTGTGCATACATTTTGGGGGACATACCCTGTAGTTAGACTATTTAATTCCAGTAAGTCATGGATTGTTCATAAAGTATATGGATCATATTTGTAAAATGATATATTCTTGGGGTCTCACTAAGTAAATGTAATTAAATGTTATTTATTTTTTCAACTCAATAGATGTAAACAAAGATAAAACCATTTTATATGAGGGCATCTCTAACAAAGAATGATTTGTTTGTAATGTTTAGCTAACAGAAAGTAGGTGGGGGGAATGATCCTTGTAGCTATTCCCATTTAGTTCCTTTCTCTATTTAGAATGTTACCTTCTCCCTTAAAAGTCACTCCATTCTTGATATTGGTGGACTCTTTATTAAAATGACTAGAGGCCCGGTGCACAGATTCATGCACAATGAAAGGAAATTAATTAGAAGGTGGCCAGCAGGGCGGGACTGGGCAAGACGGGCTGGACACACCCTGGAGCCAACCTCCCACAGTCCCTCCCCAGCAGGCTGTACCTGGGGCAGCACTGGGTCTCAAAGGGCATCTGTGGAGTGAGCAGGGTCTCTCGAGCAGGTGGGGTCCCTTGGCCTGGCCTGTGGGGATTGGGCCGAAACTGACATCCCCCAAGGGGTCCTGGAGTATGAGAGGGCATTCTGCAAAGTTGCTGTCGCTCGGCTGCTCCTGCATTGAGCATCTGCCCCCTGCTGGTCAGTGCGTGTCATATCTACTGGCCAGTCAGCTGGTCACTTGGCTTTTTATATATAAAGATAATCTAGCTGACATGCAGATGCTTTGGTAGATTCCACAGTAATGTTCATAAAACAAGTTTTCCTTTTGGCCCCTTTTATAAGCAGAGACTTTTATCTACCGCGGACGCCATTATGCAAATAGAATAAATTGGTATTTCATATTTAAAGAAAAGAAATCCAGCACACTGAAAGAAAAGCGATTTGAATTTCTACTTCCTTGTCTTCAAAGAACAGTAAAAGAGATACATTCTTGACTCAAGGCAACATTAATTTTTTTAAATCCTCACTTCCATTTAAATTTTTTTTCAATTTGTCATTCTCTAGGATATTCTGAAGCCTGTATGTTTCTTCATGCCACTCCCTAAACGCCAAAGTTTCTCGTTTATTCCACTCACATATTAACCACTCCTCTCCCTTCCCTCTCTCCTTCTGCCTTCTCTTCTCTCTCAGGTAAAGAAATTGTGGCTCTTTTCAGCAGGCCGTTTGTATCCTTACATCCCTATTCTCCCCCCAAATTTATAACTCACTTAAAAAACAGGATTTATGGCCCTAACTGGTTTGGCTCAGTGGATAGAGTGTCGGCCTGCGGACTGAAAGGTCCCAGGTTCAATTCCAGTCAAGGGCATGTACCTTGGTTGCCGGCACATCCCCAGTAGGGGGTGTGCAGGAGGCAGCTGATCCATGTTTCTAACTCTCTATCTTTCTCCCTTCCTCTCTGTAAAAAATCAATAAAATATATTTTTTTAAAAATAGGATTTAGTCAAAAAAGGAATTTGAGTTATTTACTTATTTAAAGATCAGAACTATTCACTTCTCATGCAATAGAAGCTGTCTTTACTTGCCAATTAGAAACCAGTACCTAAAATTGACCCTTCTGCTCCTGTTTAATGGCCTCAGTGTCTGAGGGGGGCTCCGATGCGGGCACAGAGGAAACGGTGGACTCCTTCTCCCTGAAGACCGCTGGTTACCATTGCCCCAAACATGCAGACAGTCCTGCCTGCGGCCAGCTTGCCTCCTGTGCTGTGCAGTTCATCCCCCGCTTCCGGCGCAGGTTAGAGGGCTCTCCACTCCACTGGAGACGATTCAGGTGTAAGCTTGGGGTCGCAGCAGTCATTTTCCACTTCACCCCAGAGTATTCATCTGCCTCATTCTTGTGTCCTATGACCCACTCAGGCGGTCTCCTCCAGAATCTAAAAGGAGCAGCTGTTACAGACCCATTTACCCCAATTGTTGCCACACCAACCTCTTTCCTTTAGCATCATACTCCATCCACACACCCTCCCACCAGTGCACAATTAGCACTTACTTCCTTTTCATTCCAAACATTTGCTAACTAGAGAAATGTTCAAAATATCCGTTATCTGACAAGCAAAAGAAAGATGATAGGATTAGAAAACACACCCATATAAGAAGAAAATAGTAATATTTCCTAATTTTAAAAAATTGATTTATTTCCAAACTGCATAAAGTTACATTACTCAAAATTATAAAGCAATCATCTAAGGCATGGGATAAGCATGAATTCCATATCTGATATTATTTAATACATTTTTGAACAAGTAGACTTACTTGGAAAATAACATTTTAGGTAGTTCATAAAAATGTGTTTTAATAATTTGGTGATTATTAAAATGTAAAATGTCTTACTAATAATTTGCTACTACTGTCTTTATATTTAAAGTCATGACCTTTCTAAAATATTAAAACAGATAACCTCCAGTAATAACTAGATATATGTTTCTGGAGCAAAAATTGTTTGTAGACTAGAATATTAGTAAATTGAATGTGGTGTATTTTAAAATTTCCTCATTAATTGAGTTTAGTTTTCGTTATACCTTTTTCTTCTGTTTAATTTTTCTAATTCTTCTCTTTTCAGTGTTACAGATTAGAAAAATAGCAAGCGTAGGGATTTTTCTTTTGAAATGATGAATACTTAATGGTATCTGTCATATAAATTATAATACTTGTCATTTAAATGATAAAAAATTACAGAAAAAGAAAAAACTCAAGAAAAATGAAAATATGTCCTTTTAAAATAGTAATATGTAATGTAAAAACTTGTAAGATATATACAGACTTTAATGGAAATAAAGAGATATTTGATGTCAGGAAAGAAAGGGGTCCATGGCCTAAATTAATATAAACACTGATATTCTAGTAGTAAGATGTATTGATTCTTTGACATGTGAAAACTGGTTTTGATCCCTTTGAGACCTAGAATAGCACTTTAACCAAAACTTCATGATTATTATTATTCATTATAAAAAGTGCTGCTGGAGTAGCTGTTTACAAAGCTGCTGACATTTTATTTCCAGTCATTCACATTTTTAGAAATAGTGCAAAAAATTCCCAATACTAATTTTGAGAGAAAATAAAGAAAAGGATAGTTACTTTTATTTGGTTCATCCTAAAAGGATAAACTTCAACACGCTGAAAATTAAGTACCTAATCAACTACACGGAATAGTAGTGACATATGGAACATAATGTATGTACACTCCTTAAAGTTCAAGGCCTCGCACAAGAAAATGTTCTCCGGAGCAATAAAGCGACCTGCATAGTTCATCAGAAGACTAATTGTGTGACAGACCTAGAGGCAGTGGCTCAGCTGTTAGTGCACGTATATAGAGGCTGCAAAAAAAGAAGAGGCATCGCACCTGCAAGAACCTGGAGATGATTATAAGACTCACATGTTAAACAGCAATAGTATGTGGATCCTACTTTGTCCTTCCAGATTGAGCCAAATTATATTTTCCTCTACCACACAATAGGGGTCACTTCAGAAAGAAAAATGTAATTCAACATCTTAAAAATATCCAAAATATTCTCAAATGTATTTGCTGTGTAGACAATTACTTGATCTTCAGTGAACAGCTATATGGATATTAGAGCTTATCCTATATAATAAAAGCCTAATATGCTAAGTGTCCAGTCATCTGGTCGGCCATTCAACCAATCAACATGTAATATGCTAATGATATGCTAAGGCTGCTCAATTGCTTGCTATGACGTGCACTGACCACCAGGGGGAAGATGCTCCAACCTGTAGGTGAGCTTGGTGCTAGGGTCCAGTCAATTGGGACTGAGTGAGATGTGCTGGACACACCCTGGAGCCCTCCTACTGTCCCTCTCCAGCTGGCCAACCTCCCACATCCCTCCCCTGCCCTGATCATGCACCAATGGGGTCCCTCGGCCTGGCCTGCACCCTCTCACAATCCAGGACCACTCAGGAGATATCAGAGAGCCGGTTTTGGCCTGATCCCACAGGCTAGGCACAGGAACCCCACTGGTGCACAAATTTGTGCACCGGGCCTCTAGTTCAGTATAATTAGTGTTCAATAAAAATAACATATAATAGACTTTAAAATAACATTAATGCTACACTCCTAGTATTCAATTGTGTATTTAGAGCACTATTTTACCCAATAATTTCAGTTTCACTTAATAAACATAAAATTTTAGTCAATAACTAATAAACTAAACTTGCTCTA
The DNA here is from genome assembly GCF_964212035.1 of Myotis nattereri. Taxonomy (NCBI): domain Eukaryota; kingdom Metazoa; phylum Chordata; class Mammalia; order Chiroptera; family Vespertilionidae; genus Myotis; species Myotis nattereri. The sequence goes on from NC_138080.1 coordinate 57,630,118, forward strand.
TATTAAATCTGCATTTGTCCTATGAATGTCCTCTATACACCCTCCTTTTCCCCTAAATGATAATGACGGTGGCCATGATAGAGAAAGAGAAGGAAGGTGACAAAGAAACCAAACAACCCACAAAATGATATTCAGCTCCTGAATAATCAAGAGTTGTTAAATGTAGGTAACAGTTTTTATTTGTGAGTATTTTAAAGGAGAACATTAATATTCTTTTATATAAAAGCATAATTTAGAGGTATGGAAGGTTAGGAAGGATGTGAGACAACAGGAAGTGCAGTTAGAGGTGGAAGCTGGTGTAGAAAGTGAAGGGATGGGTGAGATTCAGGATGATTAACCTATGGAGGGCCAGTCCCACACTGCAGAGAAACTCTGTAGCAACACATCAGAGAGGGGAAAGGGAGCAGAGTGGGGAGGAAGGATGAAGGAGACAGATTTATTAAAAACAACTGATAAAAACTTACTGACCAATGATTAACGTGTATCTTGCTCTAAAGAGTGTGAGTAACTCAATCCATGTGTTAGAGTTTCAAAGTAAATAACAGTATAACTTACAAAATCTTTTTCATTGTAGTCTTAACGTGTTTTTATAGTTCGTACTTAAAAACAATATTCAAATTTTTTTTGCAAAGCTTATAAGGCGTTCTTTGAGTTTCTGTAAAAGCGTGGGCCATGAGAGGTGAAGTTTTGGACTCTTAGACTAACAACCGTGGTGTCTTGGTTTGGTTTTCTCCAGTAGCAGACTTCGAGATGTGGCTTTGAGTGCAAGTAGTTTATCTGGGAGGGGTTCCACCGGAGAGTTACTACTGTGGGAAAATGGAACTCAGTCCTGCTGGACACTGAGAGCCAGTGTAGAAACCAGCCAGTTACCCCAGTGAAGGGACAAGGGAGCTGGGGTATTTGCCCACCAGTTCCCATCCTTCATCGGTTGAGAGCTGCTTCCAGGGACACTCATTCTCCAGCAATTCTAGCGTACCATGAGCCCAGCCGTTGGGCGGACAGCAGCCTTTGGCTGGCTGTGGTCTTCCCTCTAACCTTGGATTTATAAGCCTCCCACCACCACTACTTCTCACCCCAGTCAATCTCTAGGAAAGGTTCCCTAAACAAGCTAAGCCAATCAGGTTGCTTGCCTGGTAATTTTGTCTTTTCAAATCAGAGCCAGTCCTCTTTGGTGAGAAGGTTGGCCTGGAGCCTCCAGAGCCATGAAGGACTGTGGGAAAATAAAGCTTACACCCAGAAACCGAGATGAGAAATGGAGAGAGCAATTCCTAGTGGCATTGAGTCCCTAGTTTACCCTTTTGCCTAAATTAGATTGGGGTGGTCTTTGTCCAGTGAAATCAACGGAGCCCTCACTGATAGAGAATCATCACCAGGAGCAACAAGCAACCAATGTGTCTTCGTGTGCTATGTGCCTAGAACAGTACCAACTTTATCATTTACATGTTTCATCCCATTAATACTCACAAGAACCCTAAGAGACAGATATGATTAGTATTTTCTACTTACCCTCACTCCCATTTCACAGATGAAGACCGAGACTTAGATTAAGTAACCCATCTCTTCTTGCTCCCAATGCAAATTTACTCTCTGCCAGAAACAATTAGGAAATGCAAGGGAACATGCATAAACAGTACTGTTAGTTTGATTTTAAGTTGAAAAATCTGGTAGGGCAGAATGCTTATATTTTTTGGGTAAAATGAAGTAGAGGAAGGGAAATAGGGTCCTTCCCGTAGATTTCAATTCTCTGTTACCGACTTAAACATTATCATGGGTTAATAGAGTGGTTAAGAACATGGCCCCTGGTTTCTAATCCTGTGACCTTGTGTGCCTGGGTTTACTTAATCTCGCTTGTGCCTTGGTTTCCTTATTGACAGCATAAGGATTATACTAGTACCTAATTTATGGGTAATTTTGAGGATTAAATGGATTAATATGAAGAAAGTATTTGGAACTATATCTGGCATACTCTACTGTCTCAATAAATACTGGTGAATATTATAGAACAGTAAAAGTATAATTTGCTTATGGGTTATGTTATTCCTGCTACCACTACTGTCTTACCAGATCAGAGACAAATCTCGTAGGATCCTGCTTTGTAAAATGAAGATGCTATTTATTAATATAGCATGTTGATAAAAATTCCAATAGAACAGTAAAGAGATAATGGTTTATTGGTCCTTATTATTGTACTGCAAATGATTTAACTATACATTTCCCCTAAATTTAATTAAACATATTCATTTTCCCTATGAGCTTATATTAGCTTACAGCAGAGTGACTATTTATTATGTTCATTTTATATGTTTATAATATCATAGATATTACAAAAATAAACATTTCCTTTTGAAATATTATGTAAATGAACATTAATATTTGTTACAATGTTGCAAAGCCAAAATTACTTTTTAATTGTTTATTTTAATAGATTACATGGGAATGGAAAAGTACTACCCAGGCAAATCACTATGATCTTCAAATTAATTTTGAAAGTACCAGAAAAGACCACCAAATTGGGAGTCAGACATCCTAGGTTCCAGTTCTGGTTCTGGTTTTGTCACCAAGTTCTTTGGCCTGGATAAGTCATTAAGCTTTGTTCAGCTTCCTCAACGACATTGTGGCAGGACACAATTGTTGTAATATTGGTCAACAGTAGGGCAGGTGGTACCAAAAGGAGCTAGAACTTGAGCCCGTCTATGTGGTGGTATTGTTAGGCACCATCTTGGCACTGAGGTGGGAGGGGCCAGATAAGAGTGCTGCCTCTGAAATCAGGCGACCTGGGTTCATGTCCTTATGACTTGTATGACCTTGGCCTAGCAGCTTCATCTTTATGTACCTGTTTCCTTACCTTTAAAAAGAGATAAGAATAAATATTAATGCCTACTCATGGGATGTTGGGAAAATTAAAATAGTTGATGGGTAGTCTTAAGAATAATCTGTGACTTATTTATTCAGCACATAGTTTTGGAGCACCGATTACCAAGCCCTCTCCTAGACACTTGACTTATCAGCAATAGCAAACCAGAGATCTCTGTTGTCCTGAAGGTTCCATCCCATTTGAAAAAGATGATAATGAAAATTAAATGTAATAAACAAGTGAATGAGATAGTATGTTAGATAATAATAAGCACTATAGAAAAAAAAGAAAATACAACAGAGGAATGCTTCAGGAGTATCAAAGCAAGTGGTGGGGTGAGGATTTTAAATAGGTGATCAGAGAAGGTCTGGTTGAGAATTTGACATTTGAGAAAAGACTGGAAGCAGATGAGAGAGTTAGCCAGGCAGATGTGTGAGGGACGCACGTTCCAAGCAGAGGCCATAGTCAGGGCCAAAGCCCAATGGCAGCAGTGTCCCCGGGAAGCTTGGGGCCAGCAAGACTGAGGAAGAGCAAAGGAGAGTGGAGCAGGAGGAGTCAGAGTCAAAGAGGGAAGGGGTGGTGGCCTAAACCGGTTTGGCTCAGTGGATAAAGCATTGGCCTGCAGACTGAAAGGTTCCAGGTTTGATTCCAGTCAAGTGCATATACCTTGGTTGTGGGCACATCCCCAGTAGGAGGTGTGCAGGAGGCAGCTGATCAATGTTTCTCTCTCATCGATGTTTCCAAATCTTTATCCCTCTCCCTTCCTCTCTGTAAAAATATCAATAAAAATATATTTTTTTAAAAAAAAGGAGAGAAGGGGTGGGATCCTGGAAGCCTTGCTGGCCATTGTGAAGCCAGGCGTTTTCTCCTGAGTGGAAATGGGGTCATTGTAGGCAGATGAATGTCAGAATAAATACTCAGTATTGACTATTATAATTAGGCCACGGACTGAAAAAATAGCAACTGGTAATAGGCAAAGCTGTATCTGGGCAAACATGAAGTTAACATCTAGACTGGCAGATGTCAGTGTGCAGTAGGCGCTCCTGTGGATGTTTAGAGGCTGGCTTCCAGGAACTGTGAAGCATTACACTGTGAGTGAAGGTCTAGGTCAGCATAGACATGCTTGCTGTAATCCAGCAGCAGGAGTCACAAACCAATAAGCCCAGTTCAGGTTCTTTCTCCTCCTCCAACTCTAGGGCTGTGTGTTCTGGAGCAAGTCACTCAACCTCTCTGCACTTCATTTTTCTCATTTGTACAGTGGAAATATTGTGAAGATTAAATGCACCATAAATGTAAACACTTGCACATGTGGATTTTGCTCAATACATGGTAGTAACCACCATAGGCAAGTGACAAGCACAAAGCCACAGGCTGGAGATCAGGAGTAGGACTCCTAATGTGAGCATATTGATGGCAGCAAGGTAGGTCTCCAGACTTTCAATAAGTAGGGATCAGATCAGGTATCAAGACAGAGATTCAATCAAGAAGAACAAGACTGGGACACAGCTCATGAGAACAGGGCTAGGACACATGGTGGGGGCTTGGTCTAAGCAGACATGGTAAGAGCCAGGTCACCACAACAGAGGTTGAGATCAGAATATAATCTACGCACACTGATGTGATACCAAGCTTCTACCCTGGCACGTCGGGGACAGACATGGTCCTGGGGACCGGAGCAGGGCAACACTGCTCAATGAAGGGACCCCGGCTGGGAGGATGGCTGAGCTTAGGAAACAGGGCCACTAGCAAGGGATTCCAGATATGATCTCCACCAGTCCTTTGGGCTCTATAATCTCCATTTCTAAGTATTGGTAATAATTTGAAAACGCCAAAGATAATTTCCTACTTTATGCTATCAAACCTAAAGCTTACTATAAGAACGGTAGCAGCAATTTGTTTTGCCTTTTTATTTTCAGCTCATATGTTATTTCAGAGCTGATCAAAGGCATTGGTTGCAAAGTAGAGAATAAATCACACTTCTAAATAAACCACTAAAGAGTGTTAAATTGATTTAAGTGATTTTAGGAATATTAATATTTAAAACATCTGTGTCCCAAGTCTCTTTATGACTACCTATAGCAATAATAACTACCATTTCATTCTACCATTCTTCATTTTATAATATTACATAGTAAACTGTGGGAAAACATTATTTTTTAGCCCCAGAACAGAAGTATAAGATTTCAGTTGTTTATTTAGGTTCAAATATCTTGAATTTTATTCAGTCAATAAAAGTATACTCGATTAATGCCTTCATTTTATCCTTTGCCTAGGTTGAGGTGAATAGAGTGCAGTGTCTGCTTTTTATTATTTAAAAAACTTTGCCTTTCAGTCACATTTCTTTGCATTAAATTTGATTTTAAGCTGCATGTATTTCTGGATTAGTCCCAGTCTGGAGAAATTTTCTAGCTTCACAATTTTGCATCTGTGGCTTATCTTCAAATATTCTTAAAATCGCATATAAGAATCTCCTAGATTTTTATTAACACACGGGGGAGGAAAAGGAAGTCTCAGTGTTCAGTGGAGTACCAACGAATGTCTCTCAGTGGGAGGGTCTGGGCACCGAGGGTTCCACGCATCCACTTTGGTGTCAGAGGCACCCAGGCTGCCCGGTTGGACAGCCAGCTGTGTGCGTGGTGAAAGCGAGCAGACATCTGGATCCCAGTGCACGCGTTCCAAGGCATTTCGGAACTGCTCACGCATTCATCCTTACCCAAGTCCGCAGCCTTGCCCGGGGCTTGCTCCTCAGTGTCCTCTCCTCCTCAGCCTGTCCCCATCTTTTTCCGCACTTCAGCAACCTCCCTTTTCCTTTCCAAGCTGCCTCCATCTGCTCATGTGTCAGCATGGCCCTCCTGCCACACGGCTCACTGAGGAATCCGTGCCGTGCCTGTCACCGCTCAGCGCTCTGTGCCACACTGGCTTGTTTTGTCAATAACCATTTATTTGTTGCTGGAACGGTAGCAGCCATTACATCTGACCTCCCTGTTTCATCAATTATGGATAGATTATTGGATGTGAACATCTGCAAAAGCTTGCTGTTGGACTCACCTCCTGCCTAGGATTAGATAAAGTACTAAACTGTTGTTTATTGTCAGGCCAAAACTCTACTGGGAAGGCAGGGAATTCCAAGAGTGGCAGAGCCCCATCAGAAGTATCAGAAATTGTTTCATATTGCCACCGTTTCCCCGAAGATTCCAGCCACTCATTATTCACACGTATTACTAGCTGGTATAACCTACTTGATAAAAGCTCTTGGCAGGCGTCACATTTCCACTCATTGTCTCATCTGTCAGAATGGAAATGACTCATAACTTGCTTTCTTGTCTCTTTTATCACGGTGAAAGGGTGATAGACAAAGCTGCCTCTGCATGCAAGCATTCGGGGAAGATTCAAGAAATGTGTTCGTATAGCCCGATAGGAAATCCTTACATCATGGATCTAAATCAGGGTTTACCGAGTTTACCAGAATAATGGCTTGTGGTGGAAAGGTTATCAAATTGTGCAGAGAGAATATGCTCCAAATGTTTTTCAGGGCTCTCATGGATTTCTGAGAAGGGGAAAGAAAATGGAATTTTATGGAAGCCTGCCTTAAATGAGGGAGAAATCTAGTAAAAGGGATTATGAGTAGAAGCTGGCTCTCCTGCCAAGGGAAAGACGAATCTCCTAGTGGTAATTGGTTCATGAAGAAATAGAAAAATATTCACAGTATTAGTGTTTATTAAAACCATCTAGGAAGTCACTCCCTGATAGAAACCACTCATTGGTTTGGTCCCATAGAGCCATAAACCATGTTGTTCAGAGGTCAAGTGGAAGAAGGCTGCTACGGTGGCCACTTTGCGGAAGGCTGAGGAACTCGGCTTGTCACCACGCTAGTGACTTTTCACGGTTTACTTCTCTGTCTTAACTCCTTACTTATCAAAGTAGAAACTACATTAGTCTTTCATCATTCTAGATGAAAACAAAGAGAAAAAGATATTTTGTATTCCCTCCACAGATTGGAAGAATTATTCCTCAAGATACCATGGCTACTTAACATGATTTCAGCCTCTGATCTTCCTGTGCTCACTGAGCATGAGGCCACATGCACTCATAATGGGGAAACACATTCATTAGAGAATGCGACTAGATGAAACAAGCACACATTTACATAGGGGCTCTATGTTATTTTGAAAAATCATTTAAATCCTCCTTTGGGAATCTGGCTTGTTTTCTGGTACTTGAACTCTCCAGAACTGGCTATTAACTGAAAATTTTCATATAGTTTCCATTTACCATAGTTATAAAGTTATTTTTTAATAAAGGGAGATGTAATGTAAAACATTATGAAATATGATATAAATATATAATAAGGTGTAATATATTATGTAAATATATTAATATCTATAATAATAAAAGTGTAATATGCTAATTAGACCGAACGTCCTTCTGGAGTCCTTCCAGAGGACCTTCTGGACAAAGCCAGGCTGCAAGGGAAACCTGGGTCCTGGGTGCCTGCCAGCAGCTGGAGGGAAGCCCGGGTCCTGGATGCCTGCCAGCGGCTGGAGGGAAGCCCGGGTCCCGCGTGCCAGAGGGAAGCTGGTGCCGGCAGCCGGGGGAAGGAAGACCTACTCTTGCACAAATTTTGTGCATCACGCCTCTATTTATATAATAATTTACATAAGAGCTTATTCTTCTTTAAGCCAATTAAATAGTTATATATATATATATATAATATAATTACTATAATATAGCATGTAAAATAACATGAAATCCACATTAATGTTTCTGCAAGTACTTCACTACCAGTACTTTGCAAAGGCTCTACCATATTTATTCAACAATTGTCAACTTTAACATAAGACTAGGAGTTAGGGGTATAATGGAGAACAAAACAGAAATAGTTCCTGTCTTTACAGTACTTATGATATAATTGGAGAGAGACAAATATTAATAAGTAGATATATTAATGCTGTGGTAAGTGCTACAATAGCACAAAAAAGTGATGTGTGTGTGTATGTGTGTGTGTGTGTGTGTGTACCCAAGCACTGAAAGAGTCGGGTGTGAAATCCAATGCGGGCAGAAGGATGTGGAGATGGAGAGAAGTGAGCTCATTCCTGAGAGTGGAAGGCCTGCATGACACAGTCCAGCAGGACAGTGATGTTGACATTTCTGCCCTGAAAAAAGAGTAACAATACCTAGTTGGTCAAATTAGATTTGGTGGGCATATCAACTGATTCATTTTGCCAGCGCTCTCTTTGGTCTCCATAAATAACAAGGAACTGAAATTACTTTCAATGTCATCATGGGTATAATGGAATTATTGTTCACACTCACGTATCATCATGTAAACATAGCCAAGTGGAGATTGATCATTTCTCAGCTTAAAAATATACACTCCCACTTCCTCCCCACTCCCACCCCTTTATATAATCTGTGTCTACTGGCCTGTTGCCATGGAAAGAATCAACCTGTAGTCTCTCACTGATTAACATAGAGGAGGAAATGGCTTGACGTTATTTACTTGCCACTTTAGCTCTAGAGAACCCTTTTATGTCTCAGTACTTCTCAGTTTTATTCTTTGGGTATAAGAAAGAGATTCGTTCAGATTACGGCAAGTAAGGGAATTGATTGTAAAGATTCCTGTGGCAATGAGAGAGACCCTATCCGAGGAATACCCAGGATCAGCAGGCCTCCCAGACCGAAAGATTTGGGCGAACTGGAGAACCCCTAGGAGACAAGGGCTGAATTTTCTCATTATCCCCTCAGCAGCAGCCGTCGGTTTGATTCACTCTATTGACACAACTCGGTCACTGTCTTGGTGTTCACTTATCTCTGAGCACCTTCTCACTCCTGCCATCACTAACTTCTCAGTGAGTCTGGATTGCCTAAGAGAACATGATTGGGCTAAATAATCACTATAATCTTCCATTGAACAGAACACTTTATATGAGGCCACCTCACAGATTACTGGACTCACTTTCATCCAGGTCCCCCTAGCAATATATAAAACAAAACCCCAAAGGATTTCTATCACAGGAGCTTAAGGGTAGAGAATTTTTCTTCTTAAGGTGCTATAGAATATAACTCACACTATGATTGGGCTGTACAGGATAAATATTTCCACACTTTCAGATTTACAGTATAAAAATAACAACTGAGAATTAGAATAAAAATTCTTCATTAATATGTCCCTCATTAACATAGCACGAAACTGTATCACCAACTTAGGAATTGGCAGTTTTGAACAATATATTCCAATTTATTATTTAGGAAACTTTTATTTTTAACTGTAAGTGAAATTTTATCTTATTATTTTGGAATTTGAGAATCATCTGTACATGGATGGGTAGAGAGTTTTAGGTGAGAGAAGATTATTGGAAAGTTTTTGAAATATAATACTATCCTTATAACTTTTGAAAATGCAATACAAACTCCTAGCATGTGAGAAATTAACTAGCAACTCTAATTCAGTTTATGAAATTTAAGGATAACCTTAAATTTTATCAAATTCTTTAAAATTTCAGACTGTAAAAGAAAAATTTGCTAATTTTGAAGAGCACTGGTCATTGCATTTATAATAGCTGCTATTTAATATGAATCAAAACCATTGTAGATTCAGCTCTCTTTGCTATCACCTATTTCATTGTAGGGACTTTAAAAATAAAAAATGTAGCCCTAACCAGTTTGGCTCAGTGGATAGAGCAAATCCACCTGTGGACTGAAGGGTCCCAGGTTCAATTCTGGCCGGGGGCACATGCCTGGGTTGCGGGCTTGGTCCAACATGCAGGAGGCAACCAATCAATGATTCCCTCTCATCAGTGATGTTTCTATCTCTCTTCCTCTCCCTTCCTCTCTGAAATCAATAAAAATATATTTTTTTAAAAAAATAAAATGTAGGTCATTAAGATGATACAAGATTGTTCAAATGAGGGGGTAGCATAAAAATAACATTTCAACTGAATAAAATGAGTCATCATTAAAAAATTTTTTTAATATAAATTTACTGGGATTTTAAAGCCAAAGATACATGATTGGAAATAATAAGGGCATATATTGAATTACTAAATATATCGATGGAGAGTCCTAAAATCAAAGTCATATTTTTGGAAGAGAAAATTCTAGATCATTTTGTCCCACCCCATTGTCTTGCAGACTTGGAAACCGAAGCTCAAGGTACCCAAGTTACCTATCCAAGATCATACCCTGAGCTCATGGCAGAAGAGAGGCTAGAACTCATGTCTTCTAACACTCAGTCCTTTCTGTAGCCCACGTGGCCTTCACTTTATCGCTGGGCGATGTAAGCAGTCCAAATGGTGAGCAATGCATTTCAGGGAGAAAGAGTACATACTCCAAATGATCAAATAAAAAGTTAGGCTACACTTCCCCTAACTTATAGTTTCAGCAGAATGCAAAATATTTGACTACTTTTGTGTATTATAGTTTATGGAGCTGCATGCTTGATGGCCGTAGTGTTGATTCCATATAACATATTTGTAGGGAAGGATTATGTGTTTATTGCATGACAGATACTGTGCGCTTGCACAAAGTGTTTAAGAGACTTGAAGTGATGTGAGACCAGCCCTGTCTGCTCCGTTTTTATCCTCTTCCACCATTGCCTACTGCTGGCTCCAGGAGACGCTCTGACTGCTGGTGCTGCCCAGTCTGGTCCTCAGCCTGTTACTGCAGTGCTTGTCAGAAATCATTAGCCATCGATTTCTTGACTAATGTTGCAGGTGATTGTCTGAATCAGGTTCAGACACTGTAAATGAGGCAGAAACATCCTTTCTGCTCACCAACTGTGAAATGGCTAAAGGGGGTTAGATTGCCAGGAATCAAAATAAATGTATTTCCGATAAGATTTGACAATGATTTCAAGCTCAAGATGGCAACTTGATTTTTATCTCTGCGTTTCTTATCACACAGAAATAAAGCTGTATCATTGCCTTTTTCTCCTCAAAGTAATGCATTGTATTGAGCCCAGTGTGGAGCTTTCATTACAACGAGGCACAATTTGGAGTTTGTGTAGGGGATGTATAACCACATATGCGTTGTGCCGCCTTTCAATGTGAACAAGAAAGAAAGAGATTAAGAAAATGCACACCTGGCAATGGACGCATAACTTCTTGTTTACAGACAAATCTAAAGGATGCCCCTTTATGGTTTTTCAGACATATTTTTGTCCAAGTGGGTTTATTTGAGCCCTTCTAGGACTCTTAGACTTGCAGACGAAACTACAAATAAAATGTTCAAATGCAGCTAAACTGTTGGGTCTTTGTTCTCGCTTGTTTCAGAGCATCCCTGATGCCTCTGTAAGTCTGGGGGCTTTGACGCGGCAAAGCAGCCATCTTTCAGGATTGGAAGAACTGTCACAGGGAAGGGGAACCAACTTGTGTTGTCCCACAAAACACAACCTGGCCAGCAGGCAGAGGTTACAGATTTTGCTTCACCTCTGCCCATAGTTTTCTCACGTAACTCTCCAATAGCTGAGTGGCTAGCCTCACAACGAGATAGTTTCCAATTATGGATAATTTTTCAAGTGAAGGCTAGGTCAAGGTTTCTCAATAAAAGCACTATTTACCTTTGCGACTGGATAAATCTTTATTGTAGGGGCTACGTGTGAATTGTGAGGTATTGAGTAGCATCCTTGGCTTTCACTCCCTGGATGCCATGAGCACCTCTCCCAGTGAGGACAACCTAAAATGTCTCTCGTCATTGCCAGATATCTCCAGGGGGCAAAATTGTCCCCATTTGAGAACTGACAGGTTAGATAATGGGAAAAGTAAGGATTTGCTTCATTCAAATCCTTAGTGGGGGTACTGTGGGTTTACTTTTAGTTTTGTTTTATTTTAGTTTTTTATTGAATTTTAGAGAGGAAGCAAGAGGGAGAGGGAACAAAACATCAGTATGAGAGAGCTAAACATTGATTGGCTGCCTCCTGCAAACCCTGTATGGGGGATCAAACCAGGAATCAAACTGGCATCCTTATGGTGCACAGGACAATGCCTAATCAATTAGACCACACTGCCAGGGTGGTACTGTGGATTTTTTAATGAAATGAAAAATACTTCTATTTTTATCATATGTGCTTTCCATTTGTACCCTTATTTAGCTTGTAAGTCTCCTACATATAACTATGTTTCAAACTTTTGTAGGAATGGTGGGGGGAAGGATAGGTAAAGATGCACACATTTTTATATAAATGTCAGGCTTATTATTCTTTACCTTTCAATTTCTCATTAGATTTATAAAAAAATTACTTACGCAGTTTGGGCAATGATCGCTCTGAGTCAGGGCTGCTTTTGTGCATGTGCCACCTGGACAATCACAGAGGACTATTTGTAAAAGGACCATCGTGGGTGCTTTTAAACACCTCATCTTATTGGAAATTCATAACTTCCCTTCAAGTTAGACTTTATTCATTTCCATTTTATACCTGAGGCATTGAGTCACTCGATACATGTCACTCAGCTCCTTAGTAGGTCTGCCTGACTTGAAAGCTTAGGATATTTGGAGAAAATTGGAGCACCCAGAGGGAGATTTGATTAATTATCCCACAAGGCCCTCCCAAAGCCTGGTCTATCCCCTTAAAGTAAAAGTCCCAACTGATTTCAAATATTGAAATAACTAAGAGAGAGCAGAGGGGTGGAGGGTGGTAACTGGAGGAAGGAATATACTGTATATAGGAAAAAATAGCAGAAATATGATGTAAAGGTAAGATTAGAGTTCACTACAAGTTTTACAAAATTTCCACATCAAATGGTCTGGATGCAAGAACTTATTTACATAGTAGTTTCTATGGATTGGATTAGTTTCCTGCAGAGACAATGGTAGATAGAGTCACCAGGCAGAGCACAAGGCCCATTTAAACTTCACGCCACCGATCAGTATTAGTTTGAGTTGTGCATGCTCTAGGTTATGCCATGAGAGAAAGAAAAATATTTCCTCTCCTTTCCCTAGACATGGGAACAACTCTAGATAAAATTTTGAAAACTTGGAATCATGGGAAACAAGGCAGCCAATTGCTGCATCTTGAATGTGGCACATTTTAACCAAGCACATTGAGCTGCCTCAAGAGTAGAAAGACAAAAAAGTCCTGAAAAAGACTACTTTTATGTGCAGGTAGAATAAATGGATGAAATGGAATGACCAGCCTTACTTTTAGAACAATAATCAAATTCTTTCTTGGTAATCAGAAAGTTAAATTGCACATGGAAAGTCTGTCAGTTAATGTCATCAATTAGAACTTTGATTACTTGGTCCATGTTACTAGACAAAACATCCTATGTATAACCTTTTAAACAAACTTTTATATTGGACATTGTGGCTTCTCTGTACCCGGTAACGCTTTTTTCCCCTTATTTTATCACTCATTTCCATCTCCAATCATTTGCTCAAGCTGCCCCTCTTCACTACTGACCCAGCTCCTATCATTTGTTTAAAATGCAGATTGAGTTTCTCTTTCTAGGTGAAGCCTTACCCAGTTGTATTTTCTTCAATGTTCCTATGACTAGCTGAAATTCACTTATTTATTTACTTCATTCCAAATCATCTCCTCATCATCTAAATACAGCGTAGACTGTGTGGGGGCAAGGATTTTGCATTACTCTCTGATGTAGCCTTAGCACCAAGATCAAAGCTTGGAAGATAGAAGCCATTCAGTATTTAATAAGTCAATGTCCTTGGACTAAATTTTTATTCCTTAATACAGACTTAAAGCACTATACAATTTCAATGTCTGTAAGTCTTATTGCCTTATATAGTAAGATCTTTAAGACCAGGGTTATATCTAATATATATATGTGTGTGTATCTACACTAATAAAAGAGAAAAATGGTAATTGGCGTACGACGATACCCTTTTCATTGGCTAATCAGGGCTATATGCAAATTAACTGCCAACTATGATTGGCAGTTAACTGCCAACTAAGATGGCGGCTAATTTGCATATGTAGGCACAATGCAGGGAGGCGAAAGGGAAAGCAGGAAGAAGCCCCCTGCCACTGACAGTGATGGGAAACCCAGGGGGGAGCTAAGAGCTGGGGGGCAGGACAAAGGTGGCCCTGGGGCCGCCTTTGCCCTGCCCTCCAGCCATGATGGGAGAATCAGGCGCCTTTGCCGCCCTGGCCAGTGATAGCAGGAAGTAGGGGTGGAGCCAGCGATGGGAGCTGGGCACGGTCGAAGCTGGCAGTCCCAGGAGCTAGGGGTCCCTTGCCTGGGCCTAAAGCGAAGCCCACGATTGTGGGGCCGCTGCAGCTGCGGGTCCCGCTGCCTGGGCCAGACGCCTCAGCCAGAGGCGTTAGGCCTGGGCAGGGGCGGAGCCTGCAACCGCGGGGAGCTGGGGGTCCCTGCCCAGGCCTGACACCTCTGCCGGAGGCCTCAGGCCTGGTCAAGGGGCCGATCCGGTGATTGGTGATAGGAGGGTGATGAGGGTCAACTCTTCTGGCCGAGGCATCAGGCCTGGGTGGGGGGCGGAGCCGGGGATTGGGGGGATATGATGGTCCCCTTGCCCAGGCCTGAAGCCTGGGTTAGAGGCGTCAGGCTTGGGCTGGGGGTGGAGCAAGCGATCAGAGGGAGATGGGGGTCCCCTGCCCAGGCGTGAACCTGGGCCAAAGACCTCAGGCCTGGGCAGGGGCCAGAGCCAGTGATCGGGGGGAGATGGGAGTCCCCTGTCCAAGCCTGACACCTCTGGCGGAGGCATCAGGCCTGGGCAAGGGGCTGATCAGGCGATCGGAGGGTGATGGGGGTCTACGCCTCTGGCCAAGGCATCAGGCCTGGGCAAGGGGCAGAGCCAGCAATCGGAGGGGTCTGGAGGTCCCCTGCCCAGGCCTGATGCCTGGGCCAGAGGCATCAGGCCTGGGCTGGGGGCAGAACCAGTGATGGGGGGAAATGAGGGTCCCCTGCTCAGGCCTGACACCTCTGTCAGAGGCATCAGGCCTGGGCAAGGGGCCGATCCTGCGATTGGAGGGTGATGGGGGTCAACGCCTGAGGGCTCCCAGTATGTGAGAGGGAGCAGGCTGGGCTGAGGGACACTCCCCCCCCCCACACACACACACACCCAGTACACGAATTTCGTGCACCAGGCCCCTAGTATATATATAAGCTCAAGCAACTGTTATGGCTGGTCGCTATGACATGCACTGACCACCAGGGGGCAGATGTTCAATGCAGGAGCTGCCCCTGGTGGTCAGTACATTCCCACAGCTAACCTCTCACAGCTGGCCAACCTCCCATGGTCCCTCCCCCACTCCCACCCCCCAACTGGACAAGAAGGCCCTATCAGTCCTGATTTCTGGCCAGGCCGAGGGATCCCACTCGTGCATGAATTTGTGTACCGGGCCTCTAGTAAAATTTTATATATATATATATATATATATATATATATATATATATATATATATTATTTGAATTGAAATAATACATACATTTTACACATATATAATTTTACCTTACAGTTACATCTATTTAGCTAATGGAATGTACTAAAGGAGTTCTTTGCATAACACATTGATCCTGAAGGTTGAGCATTATTAAGAATTCTTAAAGGGATAATGAGAGGAAATGAAAATAGCATATAGTTACCTTTTTTAGTATCAGTGACTTACAAATACCTGACTTTCATATCTGCTGCTATTAATTTTGTTTTTAGGTGACTGATATAAATTATCTCATTTTAAGAACTTGGATTTTATTTGAAAATATCTTTCCAAGTAAATAAATTTCATTCTAGTGGGAAGATAAAGTTCATTTCAGTGAAATCACTGTCAAACCTTCATCTCCATTATTCACTGAAATCATTGAAACAATTTGATCCACTGGTCATGTAGCACTCAGTTTTTATTAGGTATGTAACCTGACTTTTCCAATTTTGGCAACCTCATTATCATGCACAATTTGGTGTTCATTTAAATTTACATTGTAGTATGCTTAATCAGTGTTTTCCTCTGTCTTTTGATAAAGGTTGATTAGGTTCATTGTCTATAAAAATTAAAAATATATAATGAATTTTCAATTTAACAAAATTTTTTGTACCTGAGATTCTTTCTTCTTTCTTCTTCTATTTGTGATGCTAGATTTTAATCTTCCAGACCCTGGACTTGTTTCCAGCATATTGCGTGCCATGGGATAGTCAATCAAGTACAGGGGATCCCTCAGATCTCCACACTGTAGCTTATCACTTGAAGTACTCATTGAAAAGGGGTTCTAGTCTTTGTCTAAGGATTCTAGTTGATCAATATTTATTAAAATTTAAATTATACCTTGACGACTTTAAAAGACACTTGAAGTTGCTTACTATGAGAGCAATATAAAACATCTTTATTTTCGGAATTCATAATCTCACTTTCTCTTTCCACTTACTTTTATGGGTTTTCTTAATTTTCATTTTAACGATGTCCTTTCTACTCCCTTCAGGTTGAACTATACAATTCACCGATCTTCTGGGTTTTGCCTTGAATTCTCCTTATGATTTCACCTGACTTTACTTTCTCGCAATAGTGCTCATGTTCCTGAGGAACAGGTTCCTTGTTCTTGATTTAGATGAGCTCCTCTACTGCACTTACCAAGGTCCTCAACATAGATTTCATGTAATTGACTGTTTCCCTATTGGACCAGCGATGACCTGTGTTCTTCCCACTGCCTATGTATTTCCTATTTGTAGGTAAATGAGATACAGGAACTTTCTCAAACCACAGATACAATTTGAGTCTTTGCCTTGAGGTAGAAAGCTTTCACCAGGAGTCATTCACCGATGGCTGGTTATTCCTAGAGACTCCCTGTCCTAAGGTTTACTATGTCGCACTCTATATTACCTTAAGGTAGCCTCACAACAGCTCTCAGAAGTGGGTTTTCTTTTTTACTTCTGAGGAAATTAAGTTTAGGGAGCCTTCCTGGCCCACATATGTTAAGCTTGAAAGAACTGGAACTTGAAGCAAGTCTTTTTACTCTATGGTTAGTATTCATTCCAGCATCCATACCACGTCTGGCTCTATGAAGAAGCTTCTATAGAATCAAGTCTGAAGCCAAAACCTAACCCCAGACTGAGCTGTTTTGGGCCCTGCTGCTCCCTGGAAGCATGGCACACTGGTGTGAGATGAGAGCTGTCAACATGGATGCATCTATCTATAGTTACTTGGGCACCTACCCTCTTATCCTTGGACTGAAGAGTCCCACCTCTGAAATAAAATTGGGCACCCCCATATGTTATTGTACTGCTTCAGGGCCTCTGGTGGCCGGAAGCATGGGGGAATGGCACAGTGTAAGCACCATAAGCCCTGGAGAAACCTGTCTTCAGTCATCACTAATTCCCACAATTGCATCAGGCCTCGAGGGCTGCAAGCATGCTCTCTACTGGTTGAGGTTTCCATGGGTATGATGTAGCACCTGGCACACAGTAACAATATTTGCTGAAAACAAACTATTTTTGACATAATATAATAGTAAATCTTAAAGCTCTAGAATGTCAAATAAAAATATATGGACCAAAAAAGATACTAGAAAGTTGCTTTCTAAATTTTTATACTTGGATTCAATCAGGCCTTATAAATTCACAAAATTTTGGAGTTCTTCCCCTTAATTCAGAAAGGTCTATGTCAAGGCATATCTAACTAAGTCTAGGTGTTGTCAGTATGCAAGACCAAGTGAGAAGAATATTCTCAGGTTTATACAGGTTTATTAAAAGCCTTAACAATGATAATTAAACATTTGAACTTTGCAGGTTTAGTGGGAATTAAACTGGGTCAGCATGTATCAGTAAGTTTTAATATGAGTATCTGCCAAGCACTCACTTGGAAACCCAAATCTCATGAGGTATCCCAATGGCCTTCTCTAAATTATTTCCCAACTATTAACTTTTAGGAAGTAAAGAAGAAGACCAACACTGCCTCTTATACTTAATTCTCTGAGCTGCTGAATTCAGGCCATGGTCCACGCTCATCTTGGTGTCCTCCCTCATACCGACTCTCCCAACGCTGTCAAATGATTCTCACTAATTCTTTCTTAGAAAATGTACAAAAAGGATTTCCATAGAGGTCTTTGGAGATTTCCTGTATCCTCCTGTGTGTAATAGGTTGGTTCAAATAACAATGAAGGAAGAAGAAAGAATGGGGGCTTTGTTTTACGTACTTTCCTTCTCTTGGCCATCAAAAGGGGAAAGGAATAAAAAGAAAAATGATACCATACAGATGATGTCAGTGTTAAATTAAATTAAATTAATATCATGCATTAGACTGTGGCAGCCATAATCTTTTGATTATTGAAGAGATTGTTGGTAATGAAGTACATTTGTAAGAAATACTTTTAGTGTATACTGAATATGTGTACAAACTGTGAGAAATGCATCTAATAAAATGATAGATTTAGAAATTGCCTGGCACCTAAATTCATGTTTTTCAAACAGCTATTTATAGAAAGAAAAGTGATATTTAAGCTCCCATAGTAGAATATTATAATCTGCTTTATATTACCTTAGGTAATAGTCCCATATTTTAAAATAATGGTGCAAGCCATTCAATTATTTATTCACACCTAAGTTATATAAATTGGACGATTTTGGATTGTGCAGGAAAAGAATTATTACCATGAAAGTAAGACCTCACTGTCACGGCTTAAAGAGAATGCTGTGAAACAAGTTATACTATAGATAAAAATAAACCAAACCAACATGAATTTTTAATAAACAAAAAATAGTTTATGGAAACATTAAAAACAACTATTAATTTTAATCACTCTGGCTGTGCTGTACATTTCACATGTGTTTCTCCTCCTGCTAGGACCTCAACACTTACAGCGAGATCTCCACGGAGCTGGAGGATGACCTCAGCCTGGGGAGAGCCTATGAAGCCATAGCCAGAGTCCTGCAGAGGTAAGTTAGCACGTCCTTGTCTTCCTGTCACTGGGAATTCACTCAGCTGTGAAAGACTTAAATTGTTTGAGGTCTGTCGCTTCCCATTACTGCCTGCTTAAATTTTAAGCAGTGCCCTTCTTACGTGACCCTTTCATCATAAGTTATTTTAAGCCAACGTGGTATTTCACGCTATGCGTCTAAGGTCTTCTCTGTCTATTCCTCCTTTGTATTACTTTATTTTTTTATTTTCTGTACATTTAGTGATGACCTTGAGTGAAAGGGGAAAATCAGGTCACATCTCACAGGTTAAAGAAGCCGAGAGCACAGAAGTACATAGTACGCTTCCGTCACGGTGGCTCCCCGCCTTGCCAGATCTCCTCTTGGAGGAAACTGTCCACGTGCGCTTCAGTCATGCTGCTTCCATTAAGACATCTCTCCATAGAGCAGATCTGGAGGAACAATTGGGTGCAAAAACAATATTCCCAAAATTTCACTTAAAACAGAAAATTTAAGGAAAGTATACATGAAAAACCTCTGATACAAATTTTTCCATGGAAAGTATATGATTGGCCCTTCACTCATTGTGCTGTGTCTGTTGTACACTCCATTTAAGCATTGCATCATAGAGGAGCACCACTCGCATTATAATGTAAGGCAAGGTAGTCTAAGATTTGGTAAGAAAAGTTATCAAAGTTAAGACCTTGGTTTTGGGTATGTTATCTTATATACAAGATACAGCTTTTTAATCATGATAGTAGTAATAATATAGGTATAGATTGTGTCAAGTTTAATTTCTTCTCATTTATATTTTACTTGTAAATATATACAGGGTGGTGTTTTAAAAGGTAAAATTGTTATTTAAAAGTCGTTGAAAACATCATATGCCTAGGGAAGTAAGAGTACGTCATCATTATGTAATAATCCTTAAGTGCTAAATA
Source organism: Myotis nattereri (assembly GCF_964212035.1). Lineage (NCBI taxonomy): Eukaryota > Metazoa > Chordata > Mammalia > Chiroptera > Vespertilionidae > Myotis > Myotis nattereri. The sequence continues at coordinate 57,649,729 of NC_138080.1, forward strand.
AATAAATAATTAAATATTAAAATCCAACACCAATGAACGAAAAGGTGCCCTACAAAATGCCAAATAAAAGGACAGGCAGTCATCACTGGGTGCATGGGTAAGGACATGGACATATGTATAAGGAGAGAATGGACGTCTGCTCACGGAAGGCAGAGCCTTATGAGTGTCGTGGTTCCTCCAGGTAAAGATTAGTGACTCACCCATGGAAGAGCAACCCTGCTGTCCCTTACACTTTTACTTTACAAATAACAATGGGAAAGAAGCAAATGTTTGAACACAAAGAATAGATACGTATGTATTCAATTTCATGCCTATGTGGGACACACAAGCTCTGTGCCCTTTTGTCCAGCTCTATTTGATTATTAAATTACTTAGCCCTACTGTTAGCACTGCTCAGAATCAGTAAAAACTGGCTGGATTATTTATCTTGCTTTGTAGTAACAGACCTGGCCTGAGCCCATACACTTAAATTAATGTGTCTGTTAATGTGTTTATAAAATAATTTTTACAAAATGACATTGTGTCCCAACGTAACTAGAGAGATAAAACTCCAGGGGAAAATATTTTCTTTTGTAAACATATTGAGCAGACAAGTGTTTGGTTACAAAAATACAATTATTTTTGAAACTTCTGGAGACATGCGGTTATCTTAAACTAATTCTCACCTGTTCACCTAGTGCAGTGATGGCGAACCTCTGACACGCGAACTCATTTTTTTGGTTGATTTTTCTTTGTTAAATGGCACTTAAATATATAAAATAAATATCAAAAATATAAGTGTTTTACTATGGTTGCAAATATCAAAACATTTCTATATGTGCCACGGCACCAGAGTTAAGTTAGGGTTTTTCAAAATGCTGGCAGGCCGAGCTCAAAAGGTTCGCCATCACTGCCCTAGTGTTTCATTGGGATATTTTAGTGTCTCCACTTCAGGGTTTGAATTTCTGGTCTATACAGTAAAAGCTAGGCGGGAGTTGAACAATTATTGGTAAATATTGGCAATAACAACAACAGACAATCTAATGTTTTAATCTGACTGCTTAAGTATTACTTGGGATGCAGGTGTGAAAAAGAATATTGCTTTGGAAGATTTGACATATGAAGTGGGGTGTGTTTGGGGTAGTCATAGGGACAATTCAATTCCAATATTCTCAACAGTCCAGCAACCTGCCTTGGGGCAAAACCTATAATGGGCAGGAAGACTTATCCCTAGCTCACTTTTATTCCAAATGAAACTAATTCCACCTGTAAGAATTCTCATCAACCAAATTGCAGATGAAGCTGTTGATGATTTCTTTGGGCTTTACATTTAATAATGTTATGCAGCACACAAGAATACAGGAGATGCTTCATGTGAGGTTTTAGGGCAAAAGTGTTCCAAGCCCACAACAGCTTTCCAATCCAAACCTGAAGCATTGCTGGTGCTTATGGAGGTGCGCTACCGGGAGTGTAAGCCTTGGCATGTTCTTCTCCATGTGTGCAAAATAACTCAAGAGGTGGGCAGATGTGTCAAAACCAAAAGTTCTGTACAGGCAACATCAGCACCCAAAATATCTGAGAAGCCTTAGTAAATCAAGCCCACTACTTACTGGAAATATTTTGATATGAATTTTGTGATCTTTTTAAAAAAATTGCTTCAAGGGCTTGGTGTTTTTTGACACATATTCTCTCTCTCTCTCTCTCTCTCTCTCTCTCTCTCTCTCTCACACACACACACACACACACACACACACACACACACACATGTATGTCCCTTTCATAGTCCTAAACTGTCCTCAAATTAGCAGAAATAGAGCGCAACAAAAATAGAGGAAATTATGGTGGTGTCGGCTGAGGAATAAATCAAGCTGCATATGGAGCTTAGCATCACCTCTAAATCTCTTTCCCAACCTGTGCAATTGCACAGGCTTCACTAATGGGAAGCCCTATCTCTATAAACATATTTTATCTCTTTAAAGGAAATGGAAGAGGATAGCCATGTCTGGGATAAGTGTGTGTCTGAGGCCATCAGCTGAGCATGCATGAAGCGTGAATAGGCTTTAAGGCTGGAAGCTTCTAAAATGGTTATAAGAATTTATACTGTGATTTCAACTGAAAAACACAGCACATTCCCTCCAGGCTGAGGACTTGGTAATGCAGAGCTGTTCAGTTGGTAATGCTAGAACTATCCCTGGTATTAGAGTTATTGATGCAGGTTTTAATAATGAGCCAGGTTTGTTATTTTTGCAATTGGTCTGAATAACATTAAGCAGCCTAACAGAAAAGAGGCATTTACAATGCCCTTTTTTCCTACTTGAAATACTAGTGGGGGGAAAAAGAGTCAGTATTCTAACATAACAATTGCCCATGACACAGCTATGAAAGCCAGAATTATAGTCCATAAAACAAAGAGACAGTGAGTTGAGAAATTACCAAGTAAGTATTATTATATGTAGACAAACAATTTGAGTAAATATAGAAGGGGGAATAACCTCAATTTTTCTTACAGCATTTTTTGGCCTCATTTTCTGAAATAACTCATTTACTAAAACGGCACAACTCTCCAACATAATCAGGGTGGCTTATATAGGGGGGAAATTACAAAAATGACAGTTGTTCAAGTCACCTTGGTCACAATTGGCCTGGGTTTATTCCATAGCCCTTGTAAATTTTCTTATAAACTTGGGTTCAATTATTTCCTAGAAAACTTTCCACAGTGGACATCTTTCAATCAATCAGTACAAAGTTTCAAGTTTGAAAATTAACTTTCTGTTACAGCTGAAAATTAATTTCTTCTTGCTTGAGAGAAATGACATGCCCTAGTAATTTCCATATATTCTTTAAAATGGAACATTCAGGCTTTGATGCGAAATCTCCTAAAAATGACCCCCCAAAATACATCAAAACATTTCTATTAATTCATGAAATTAAAGACAGCATTTTACATTTTCTCCTGTCACTGATTCCATTTGCCTTATTGCTTTCATCTGTGGCCCACAAACTTGGTAGCACAATCAACAAACCCCTTGGCGGCCGCTTCATCTCTGCTCTATTTGATTTCTTCTCTCTGAGTAAATGATTAAGTTTTCATGCATTGGTTCAACCAAAATCTATGTTCACTCAACCACATCCTTTATTGATTACTTCTACTGCAAACAGTAGGCCAAGTGTGATATACATAATTGGACAGTTGTCAGGGGATGTGGGTGTTAACAGTCCTGTTTTCCCAGTTGGAAACTGGAATCACCTTGATACACAAATATTCTGCACTGTTTCATTCTCATTCTTTGGACCGAGGAGTCCTGTTCCTCAGAATATATGTTTTTAACTCTCTAAGGTCTGGTTGAATGAATTTAATGATTATACCATATAATATGCTGCTCAAGTTGCACCTGTGCACTGCATATAGAAAACTGGAATTAATATTTGTCTAACATTTTAACCTTGTCCTTGAACTCATTCAAGTAATCCCTAGCATTTCTGTGAGTAAAAAAAAAATTTTATTATTTCCCTTCTAAAGAAAGACTGGCTTCTAAATCTAAGGCTAACTTTTAAATTTAGAAATCCTTTAAGCAACATATAATGTTTATATTTCAGATGCTATATTAACAGCTTTGCTAGCTATAGAACTGTGTATTCACTGAGTGGAGCATATAATTTATAATGGGAAGGCTATTTCTGTAGCATTATTTGTTAGAGCAAGTTCCAGATACTTTTCAATGCTTTGGAGATCTGTTGCTCCTTTGGGAGGAAAACAACTCGACTCACCCAGCAATAGTTTTATTTATACTATTTTGTATTTCTTATACACTGAACTTGTTGTGCTTTTTTGTTTGTTTGATTGTATATGTTGTGATTTAACAATCCTCAGCAGGCCAAACTTAATTCAAAATATACTTCCATCAAAAATATATCAGCTTTTAGGAACATTAACATAAATAAGCTTCAGTGAGTCCATTTTAGCTAAATAAAAACAATAATTTTTTCCACTAAGGTTTTAAAGTGATATGCAAAGAATTCTCTATTTTTTTATGTCATATTTTTTTTCTTGAATACTACTATCCAAGAAAGAGCTTGGAGAGTTAACATCAATTTGATGAAACATTTTTAGTTCTAGGAATTTATGAGTTTGCTCAAAATTCTTAATATATTTATTTATATTTTTATACTCTTGAGTTCTCTATCATTTTTGTTTTTCCATGAAGCAAATATTTAAATTAAAGCAATGAGTATACCTCTTTTTAATATTTTAATTCATGTCTGCATTTGAAATAATCCTCATAACAACTCATAATTTTTTCTGGAGAATTGAGCCATGCCTAAATGTAGAAGAAGATTATTCATAATTTTGTTATGAGAAGGTGAGAACTGAATCATAAAAGGCAATATTAACTTTGGGAATGTAAAATTCCATTCTATTTCTTATATGTAAACCATTCTCTTACCAGTAAGAAAGGAAGAAATAATGCATTTGATAGTGCCTGGTACTCAAGTAAACAAAAAGTGTTAGTTCTTTGACACATGTCCCCTAGAAAATAGATAGTAGGACTTTATTTGCCTATCTGTCTTGCAAAGTGTCCCCTCAAACCATGGTGTTTCATTCATAATGAAAGATTTTCTAAAAGTAATGTCTAGCTAATTTGACTTTTCTTCTCAGCTGGTGGTAGATTCTATCAAGCAGAGAACTGTGGGTATGATAACTTTTTACTTCACTGAGAGGTAATAATAATAATAATAATAATAATAATAATAATAGCTGTCCTTTAATGAATCTCTGTGTGCCAGGCTATACATGCATGTAATTTTTCATCTCACAACACTCTGTGGTCACTTTAAATATCAGAAAATTGGAGCTGAGGAAGATGTGTTCAAAGCTATTCAATTAAAAGGCCAAACTTGGGCCGAAACCGGTTTGGCTCAGTGGATAGAGCATCAGCCTGCGGACTGAAAGGTCCCAGGTTCGATTCCGGTCAAGGGCATGTACCTGGGTTGCGGGCATATCCCCAGTAGGAGATGTGCAGGAGGCAGCTGATTGATGTTTCTCTCTCATCGATGTTTCTAACTATCTCTCTCCCTTCCTCTCTGTAAAAAATCAATAAAATATATTAAAAAAATAAAAATAAAAGGCCAAACTTGGGATTCATGGCTAGATATTTCTAATATGCTCCATAGTACTCTGCAACTTTAAAGCAATTTACCTGATTTTTATAAACATACTAATGCTTATCTATGAACATGCATGTGGTCCTTGTCAAATCTTGGGAGGTTATGCAAGTTGATACCTCTAATCCTGCTACCACCTGTTTTTTAAAAAAATGGGGGACATATGCAATTCTTTCAACAATCAAGATTTATAAAAATAATAATAATAAATTGCACACCTTTGAAATGCTTGTGGCATATTCTTTTAAATGACCCCTATAGATGTGCACCTTGTTTGAGAGGTAGGTTTGATATTTGCAAACAGCCAAAGGATTTAGAGTCACATTTAGAAAAAAAAAACAAACCACATAATAATATCTAGGGCTAACTCCATTTGGGGGACATAATTGATTAAATTACTTATAAATGCTTTATAATAAACCTACACTATGAAGATGTTTCCTAAAGAGGGATTCCAAGATGCCATCAGCTTCATCACTAGGTGCCATCTTTGGAGATAACCACTTGGAGGCAATTCTGTTCCTTTGCATGTTAGTAAATCTGGACATTTGGAAATACAGTCCGGGGGTGGGGAGAATGAGGTGTAGAAATACAGATTTTCCATGTGTGCATACGGGAGTTAGAGCACGCCATAGCAGCATGTGAAATTGCCCATAGTAAGCATCTAGTGGGGGAGGAGGACAGTCTTAGAACTCTGGAAAGAGTCAACTTTCCAGAGATTCTAATGTCAGTAAGATACCCAGGAAGATAAAAATATGAGAAAACGGGTCAGCTGGAAGTTCTGGACAGTAGAGGGAGAACCATTTGGAGAAAGATGGGATGTTAACGGCCGGGATTCCCAGTGTGTGTGTTAAGGCCTGAGTAAAGGCACAGGATGAAGAGGCCTGGGAGCAGAGCAAGGAGCCTGAGTCCATATACACTAAACATGTGATCCATTTCAAAATTCAAACATATGACAGTTTTTCAAATTTATATAGGTGCTTTGAGTTCACCATTGTATTCCCTGAAGTTGGCTCCAAATCCTTTGGCTGTCTTTTACGATCAAATTTACACAATAAGCTCTAGATATGTTCTTGTGAGGAGGATATTGAAGGGACTATGCTCCAAGTGTCAAAGCACTATACACAGTTCATCGTACCCATCACAGTTAATCCCATGCACAAATTTATATATTTATCTCTCCAAATTGACAGGGAAACTCTTTAAAAGCAGGAACCATATTCCCCAGAAAGTAGCATTCTAGGTTTCTTGATATTACTGGAATATCCAAAAGACAGGAGTTTACAGTCATGAACTTCAAACATCCAACCCCATGACTAGGGTTCTCACAATTTACCTGGAAGCTTGACTTTCATGTCTACTGCATAAACGTTTCCAGTCTCAAACTTCCTACCATTGCTTCATTTAAAACTATATGAATGGCTGGTATATACCAAGCACTCTGCTAGAAACGATGTCTTTCTGGGCATTTTACCAGTATGTAACACCTGTATAGGTAACTTCTGGGATGCCTGAGACTTCACTGCCGAGGGATGCTGACAATAAAAAACTACCATTCACCTTTCATAAACTTTTAAAAGGTTTTATTGAAAAAAAAAACCAACTTTATTGCATTATAATTCATATACCATGCAATTTGCCTTTTAAAGTCTACAGTTCAGTCACTTTCAGTATATTTACAGAGTTTAATTTGAGATCATTTTCATCACCCTGAAAAGAAGCCCTATACCCTTTAGCAGCCACTCCCCAGCCTCTGGTTATCACTAACCCACTTTCTGTCCTTATGGATTTGCCTACTGCACATTTCATGTAAATGGAATTATATAATATGTGGCTATTTGTGACTGGCTTCTTTAATTTAGTATGTTTTCAATGTTTATCCATATAATAGCATGTATCAATACTTCATTCCTTCTTATAAGAATGAGGCTAAATAATATCCCATTGTACAGACATATGACATTTTGTTTATCCGTTCATAGACATTTGGATTGTTTCCACTTCTTGGCTATGAAGAACAATGTTGTAATGAACATTCATGTACAAGTTTTTGTATGGACATATTCTCATTTCTCTTGGGTATATATGTATGAGTAGGATAGGTGGGTCATGTGATAACTCTATGTCAAAGTTTCTGAGGAATTGACCAGCTGTTTTCCAACACAGCTGCAGCAGTTTACATTTCCACCAGCCATGCATGAAGGTTAAAAGGTTTACATTGTAACTTACTATATATTCCAACAAAATCAAGCCATGTATTTTTAACTTGATATTTTCACTTTAAATTTCACTATCCTGATAACCTTCTAAAGCAAAAGATGCACAAGATCTTCTCTTCACTGTGATATTAAGTGAAATGATACTCCAATAGTTTCCTGTTTTTTTATTCTAGCCAAGGAGACATGGTAGAAGCAATTACATACCTGAAGAAATTTGTGAAACTGGCAAGAAACAATTTTCAAAAGCTAGATGTTGTGAAAGCAAGTACAATGCTTGGTGACATCTACAATGAAAAAGTGAGTATATGTGTTTCTTGCTTATGGGGGAAGAAAAAGTAGCTTTAAAATGTATTCCCATTGTATCCTCACTTTCCCCCATACATTGTGCAGAATGACCCCAGGGCTGCGGCACTTAGTTGATGCACAGGGCAGTGACTGGAAAGAGAACCATCTCTTTTTTTCCTCTTCCTCCAGCACCTGAGTGCCATGTCAGGCACAGTCACCACAATCTGCCAATCTTGATGCCCATCTTCACAGCCAATGCAGGTCCTAAGTAATTTCAGATGTGAAGGTCAATTAAAATATTTAAACTCAAAGGAACTTCATTATAATAGTTGGCTCTCACCAGCTGACACTGACATTGGTGGCTCTTGCTCCAAATTCTCGTTTTACTAACCCAGCGGTGAGGCCTCTGCTAGGTCCCACAGGAGAAGAAAGGACAGTCCCAAGAGCAGTTCTGAAGGAAATATGCAATTCTAGCAGCAGATTGGTTATGGGAAAGAAGAGAGAAAGACGAGAAAAAAGTATAAAATAAAAGTATCTCATTCAAGAGGCCATTACTAGTGAAATGCGGGTCACACTTTAATGTTAACTTTCCATGCAGCACTTATTGTTTTCTTATTTGTGACGTTTTATTGTTGCTATTGTTGTTTAATCTGGCTGGAATGGAAGCTTAATGAGAACAAAGAGCATATCTGCTTTGTTTATTATTTTATTTCAGTGTCTAGCAGAGAACCCGGCTCAGAGTTGGGGAGCTAAAAATTTAATTTGCTGAATCAATCAATAAAGTTATAAGCAATTTTATATAACTGAAGAGTAGTCTTTTCTCACTTATAAATCCTAAACTTATATATTTTATTCTTGTACAATATTTTGGCAGTTTGAAAACTTGTAGTGAATCTTTAAAAGCAAATCTAATGGTACTCGTCAATCTACCTTTTAAGACTCTCATCATAAGATGAAACCTTTTCTGGTTTCATATAATCATGTAATGTATTCTAATAATAATTTCTAAGAAATAATATTTTATTATAAGGCCACAGTACAAAACTATGTTTGGAAAAATGTTGGAGTTTTCTCTCATTGGTATAGTGTTATTATAACTAAAATTAACATATCTTAAAAATATCCTTTATCTTAGATCAATTCTCTTTTATGTAGTAAAATAATCCTTTTCCTACATAGTCCTGAAAGTGGCCACCAATCCTGCCCTCCTCAGATGATCTTTTTCTGGACTGACTGTTCATTGAAAACATATAATTAATACAAAGTGGCCAAATGAGAATGTTTTAGGGAAAATAACTTAATGAGATTTCTCATTCCCTAATAAGATCAGAGAATAGTCACATAGTTAAAACAATCATAGTTCCAACACTGAAATAGTAGGGAAAATGTGTACGAAATTATTCTTCCTTATTTCTGAGAAAATGCCCATTTGTTCTGAGCTTTAGATAGAGTAACATTTTAGACACCAAAAAGGATCTAGTAAGAATCAGAATCATGCTTGAAAATTCTATGTTATAGTGTAATAACACAAGCTTTGTTTCAAGGCCTATGATGTCATCAAGACCCTGTCCTGAAATTGTCCACTAAGCGCTTATCAGTGATATTTATAACATTAAATGAAGTTCTTGTCTAATAAGATGCATTCATGAAATGCATAAATTCATTTATATATTCTCAAATTCATATTTAAGATTACCAGGATTAGCAACTAGAATCTCCTGAATTTTATAATAGGATAGGGATTAACTGATAACAGAAATGAACTATCAAGGTTAGACAGAACCTTTGGAGAATAGATTAAATTTAGATATTAAACGCTTAAAGAATTAAAATTCTGGAAATATAATATACCTTAATGATGTCTCATTCCAAAAAGGTATGTATAAAAGCACTTCCATCTGAGAATGAATGTATTTTATTAAGAGTGTTTTAAACTAGAGAAATTACATTAATGCCAGTTTTATGACAGTTGTGTGTCTAAAGATTGAATGCTAAGCACAATTTAAGGGAAGAATAATTACCTGAAGAATGGTGAAGGCCTGGGGTGAGGGGTGGGGGCGGGCTAGACGGAGTCAATGGGGGAGAAGGGGGACATATGTAATACTTTCAAAAAAAAATTTTTTAAAAGAATAATAACCTCATTTTAATGCTCCTATTTTTAAGGGAGAAAAAGCACTTGTTAAATAAGATCTAATAAAAATTTTAGGCACATAAATACTTACACTGACAGCTAGCTCACCTCCTGATTGTAAACTTGTTTCATTGCTGAATTCCCAGTGTGTGGTATGGGGCTGGCATATAGTAGATGGCCAATGAATAAATGGATGAATTAAATGAGTTTGTTTTAACATAAATGAAGTAATATACCAAAAAATTTCTGGAAATTCAACTATATGTTAATTATTCCTGGTTCCTAATTTTCCTGAGCCTCTCACCTAAAACAATAAATAGCCTAAAGCACAGAATTATAACTAGAAAAATAATTAGATATTTATACTTCTCTTTTTAAAAATAGAAATATTTGGCCTGGCTGGTGATGCTCAGTGGTTGAGCCTCAACCTATGAACCAGGAGATCATGGTTTGATTCCTGGTCAGGGCACATGCCCAGGTTGTGGGCTCGATTGCCAGTAGTGGGTGTGCAAGAGTCAACTGATCAATGATTTTCTCTCATCATTGATGTTTCTATCTCTTGCTCCCTCTCCCTTACTCTCTCTGAAATTAAAAACAAAACAAAAAAAACACATTAGAAATAGAAAGATTTGGTCTAGTCATATATTTTCATATATTTTATCCTATATCTTTGCTGTCTAGCAGGACAATCTATAATTTCAATGAATTTTATTTTCACGTTCAATATTTCTGTTGTTTCTCAAGCATCTAATTTACTAATTGGCATATACATATCTGATAGTTTTGTTTCCTAATTAAGTAATCTTATTCTCATATCAATTCTATTATTCTATGTTTTATACTTTGAAATAAGAGAAAGAATTGCTCATCTCAGCAAACAAAAATTATTATTTGTATAATATAGAAGGATTTTGTTTAAATTGGCAAACCTAAACTGCCCTTGTGGGCACGTAACAGAGTGTTATATGTGCTGCTCATAACTGTCGCATAAGCCCTATTTCTCCCCCTCCTCACCTTGCTAGCAGCGTCTTTATTCAGTCAATTTGACTGCTCTCTGAACTCCAGTTATACAGAGGTACATAGAGTTGACTGTGCACTTTACCTGAACTGGTGTGTAGTATAAAGCTATTACTGTGGTGTTTTTATTTCTAATTCCTTCATAAAATATTGTGAGAGAATGACTCACAAAGCCAGAACAAAACATTCTCTCTTATAAGGGTTTCCTTTCAAAAGAGAAAGCATGTAAGTTTTTGTGTATATGCGATAGAGCGTAAGGTGAGGGTAGGGCAGGGAAGGGGAGAGGAGAATGGAGCCCAAGTGTTATGTCAGTGAAGAAAGGAAATCTTGTTGCCTAGAGTTTTTATAAATATAGCTCAATTCTAAAAAGATCTTTCGTTGAGGAAGTTTTTAATGAGGATTTTGAGAAGACTTGGGGGCAGCAGAAGATAGTCTTTTCTCTGAGACTCAATTTCATCATTTGTAAAATAAGATTTTCTCATAGGATGACTTATGAAAGCTAATGACATACTTATATCTGAAGTCCTTGGGCCTGGCCCTGATACTTCATAAAAGTTAGAGAAACATTATTCATTTGTGGGCAATAGCTTTTAGGAGGAGAGGTGAGGATGACAACAACAACAAAAAAGAAAAGAACAACAAAGACCTTTAATTTTTGTAATTTAAAATGTTGCAGAGAACTTGGAGAAGAGATGGACATTTAAACGATCATTTAGGTGGTATTAGTCCTGCCAAGATCTTTTTTTTCTTTTAATCACAGTCAAGAATGGCATGTGCATGTGGTAGAACAAGACTAAATACTAAATCAACAGACAGATACATCTATCTTCACTGATGATTGCTTAACAGCTTGGCTGGAAATTATCTTGTACTGTGTCTAATAGCTAAAGCTAGTTAAAAATATTTCATTAGGTAAATCCAGTACTACAGGTAAGAAAATGCCATCCATATCAATGTGAATTGATTCATTCTTTTCTAAACTTTTTTGCTATCATGTATTAGGTTAAACCATATAAAAATGCTGATATTTAAATATTTTTTTTTATCCAAAAAACTTATGTTTCATACAGTTCAACCTCATAGATACAGCTTTCTTAGTGAATTAACTTCAAGAATCGCACAGTTAGTAATCCTGATGTTTAAAGAAAACCTTGTTGTAACAGAGACCCTGAAGATGAACTGCTATAACTGTTGAAAGAACAGTGTGGTCCTTGTCAAGGTGGTAAGACATGTGAAATGGTAAACTGAAAATTAAGAAAAAATCATTTCTATTTTTAGGGACACTACAACAAAGCTTCTGAATACTTCCAGCAAGCTTTTGACACTACAGCAGAGCTAACAAATGTGCCTCTGATGGATGAAACCAAAGTTCATTACGGAATAGCAAAAGCTCATCAGATGATGCTGACAATTAGCAATTATATAGAAGCCGCAGATCTCTCCAGCCTGAACAGCCTGCTCTCGTGGAAGGAGACTAGAAGTAGCATTTCACCTGACCCGGTTATTGGTAAAGCATTGGTTTTGTGTGTGTGTGTGGTTTTTTTTTTAAAAAAACACTTTAGATTTTACATCGTTCTTAATGGCTAAATCATTTTCATTTGTAAAGGTTTACTCAGCCATTGGTGATTTTAATTATATGGGCAATTTTATTTGTTCCTTATGTGAACATTATATGTACTTTTGTGCTATCTTGTACCTTCAATTTTAAGGAAAGCATAAAATCATGGGAATGATGCCTTCAACTTGATAAATGGCCATCCTCAAGCTTTTTTTTTTTTTTTAGACCAGTGATGTTCAATATTCAACAGTAAGTAGTGATCAGTTGTGAAGACTGTGAAATAAGTTGTTTTTTTTTTAATGTTCAGTGTTGTGCCTTATTGTCAAGAGCAGGTGCATATAGATGCTGATTAATATTAAACTCTTACTGTTCTGATGGTAGTGAATTTTCCTATTTTTTGTCAATTCAAATATTGTTGAATATTAACTTCAACAATATTTGGTAGTAATTTCACTCAATGCCACTTTTTTCCTATATATGTTTGCTGGTGACAGTTAGTCAAAATAGTCCATTAAAACAAATAACTTGGTAGGGGAGGGTCAGTTTTGCCTGTCAACTTGACTAGGCTTTAGTCCTCAGTTAAGAATTTTAGATTAGGGTGGGTTGTTTGTTTTTTAACAGTACTGCCTGTGACAGACCTTGGGTTACATGATTATTTGTTTGCAAGTCAAACTTTTCAAAGCAGTATATTTTAAACATTTTGGGATAACTCAAATGGAAACATTTGGAAAAATTTTGTAATGTGAAGCAGCATCTCCACCTTTGAACTCTTTTTTTCTTGTTTAGATAAAACAATAATCTCTCTTGATATTTATTTCCACCATAGAATAAACAGTATATTGGGCACAAATAAATTTTATTGACTCTTTATATTAGCAAAATACCAATTACCACTCTCTGACCCCTAGTTATGAAGTAAGAATGGTCTCGTTCCAAATGTATGCACAGCAAGGAAAAACAAGAGGAAGTCTTTAAAAACAGAAGGCTTGTTGAATTTCAATGCACTCAAGTGCCCCAAAATATTTATGGTTAACTATTGGTAATTATTGATAACCACTTTTGATCATATTTTGCTTACTTCTGAATGTTGTCTTGTCATATATTTGGGAGTTTCTTCTGTAGTTTGGAGTTATCTCCCCTTTCATTTCTCATTCTTCCTTCCCAGGAGATCAAGTAGGGAAAGTACGATCCATCTAGTAGAATACTTGCTTTGATAAAAGGTTTGGCAGAGAGTAGGTTGAGTCACTCATGTTTCAAGTTTCCCTTGGATGTACTTTAGCCATCACACGATGATCATGAAAATAATACTCAAAACCGGCTTTTGATCAGAGCCATGTGTCTAATTGCTATAATCCGGCTTTTGACTTTTAAAAAATCTTATTTTACTTTTCTTTACTCTATAAAGCTATTTTTCTATTTTTAAATATTTTATCTCCATAGTGTTTGTAAGAATGCATTGTGTTCTAAAGGACTTGGGAAGAGAACAAAAATGCATTTGAAACTATTATTCAGAGAGTAAAACCTCAGCTATTCATATGATAGAGATGATTAAATTCACCAGAATGCTAAGAAAGTGCACCCCCTTACTGATTCATTTGATCAAGATTAGAAATCTATGCATGGATGAGCGACATCATTATAAAAGTGAGAAATAATCATCATTCAGATTCTAATATAAATAAGTTAATTCTCATGCTATTAGGGTGTTTAACATTTTTAGGGGCAGTTGTTCTATATAGAAATAAAACCTGTATGACATTATCAACACAATTGCTTATTTACAAAGAATATTTTAGCTCAAAGTACACTTTAAAGTCTACTTCACAATGTTTCCAAAATATTTCCTTAACCACAACTCCTATTATTCTTCTGTCTTCGCTCTGCTTAAAAACCTTCATTGGCTCCCTACTGCCTATAAATTAAGTACAAGCTTCCCAACCTTTTCTGACCACCTCTCTCCCCAGCTACCCACCTCCTCCCAGACACCTCACTTCCAGCCCCAACACTCCTCAGAAACATCTCACTGATTTTGCAAGGACCTTCTCAAATGCTAAAGTCTTCCCTGATTCCCCTCTCACTTGAATGTTATCTTTTCTCTCTGTTCCCACATTGAATCTCATTCATTAATCCCAAACACGTTTTGTCATATTTTGCATACTATCCTGGCCATTTCTTTAATTGCCTTATCTTCCCATTGGGAATATGAGTCTCTTGGAAACAGGTTCTGATTCTTGGCATTCCCTACGAAAGAAGGCACATGTCTAACAACTGCTTGCTAGCAGGTAAATATTTGTCAAATTAAAGAAAATTCAATGAGTATGTATGTCTTAGCCATAAACTAGTTTGCACTAACCGCTTTTAAAAACAAGATTCATAGTTTCCACCTCCTTGGAAAATATGAGAAAAACAACCCTATGATCCAACACCGCATTCTGATTACCATGCAATCACGTGAAAGCAGGACAACGTCAAGTATGAGGTTGACAAAATGCAGAAATATTATTTGGAAGTCTGAGCAGCTTTTAGGTTTTCAAATGTTGCCTTTCTTGTCAGAAAAGGCATCTTTAATCTTGCTACAGAGGGGTCCCATGTATTCAGAAAAAGGCAGATCAAAGATTTGAAAGATACATTATAAAAGCTGTGCAGTTATCTTCACCTCTGAGACTCGCATCCTCCAAACAAATCATTAGCTCACAGAGCAGGCAATATTCTTTTAAGCAGAGGAACATGACCCCCTAAGGGAATAGAGCAGTGAGAGCACTCAGGTCTCTGGATGAAATGCAGCAGTCATTCATCAGCAATCCTCTTATCTTTGTACCCTTCAGAGGAAGCACAGCAAATATAGGAACCTTCATACCATTCTAATACTCCCCGGTATAGTTTGAATGGTTTCACATTCCTCCCTCCCTTTCCAATAGTTATATAAGAATAGATTCTTCTCCCAAATTTAAGAATTTAAAAGAAATTCAAATCTATTGCAGTTTAATAACATATTTGAAGTCTGACCCAATAGAAATTAGTTAGCTCTGGGAGGCTTAAGGGCCTGTGAATTTCTGTTGATTTCTCTAGACCAGTGATGGCGAACCTTTTGAGCTCGGCGTGTCAGCATTTTGAAAAACACTAACTTAACTCTGGTGCCATGTCACATATAGAAATTTTTTTATATTTGCAACCATAGTAAAACAAAGACTTATATTTTTGATATTTATTTTATATATTTAAATGCCACTTAACAAAGAAAAATCAACCAAAAAAATGAGTTCTCATGTCACCTCTGACACGCGTGTCATAGGTTCTCCATCACTGCTCTAGACTATAGTTTATTTTCCTTACTATAATTATTATCTCTACAATCATGAAATTTTTGGTAATGAAAAGTTAATTCATTTTGCCTTGTGGAGATCACAGACCCAGATGTGGGACAGGGACACAGAAGCAAAAGCTATCTATTATCTATCTATCTATCTATCTATCTATCTCTATCTCTGTCTCTCTTCCTCTCTTTCTCTCAAACATATCCTTGGGTGAGGATTAAAATGAATGAATGAATAAATAAATCTATACTAATAAAAGGGTAATATGCTAATTAGACGGGGTCGACTGGCCATCTTCTGGATGTCCGACTTCCTTCAGGACAAAGCCATGGTGGTGGGGGCCAAGGCAGAGGCAGTTAGGGGCGATCAGGCTGGTAGTGGAGAGCAGTTAGGGGTGAGATCAGACTGGCACGGGAGGGCAGTTGGGGATGACCAGGCTGGCAGGGGATGGCAGTTGGGGGCATTAGGCAGGCAGGCAGATGAGTGGTTAGGAGCCAGTGGTGGAATTGGGCCTAAACCGGCAGTCAGACATTCCCCAAGGGATCCTGGATTGGAGAGGTTGCAGGCCGGGCTGAGGGACACCCTCCCCCCCGCACAAATTTCATGCACCAGGCCTCTAGTACATAAATAAATAAGTCCCAAACATGATTTCTAGAAAACCCTATTTAAAAATTCTTTTACATTGTTTTTGCCATAATATTACAAGTATATTAACTTATAGTGAGGGAGTGAGAAAAAAAAATAAAGGTTAATGAGAGGAATCATTATATATAACCTTGTACAGAATTACTTCCAAGTTCCTTAGCTGTGCTCTATAAAAACACTTCTTTAAGGCTTTTTAGGCAGACTCAATGACAGGATTAAGGCAACTTCAAAAGAGACAAGGCTGTGAGTTTGGAAAAGGCATATTTCAGATGGGCCATCTTCTCGGACCATATTCCCAGATATTGTGAACAATCACTTTGAATCCCATTTCTATCACATCATAGATGGCGAACCTGGGTAGCTTTACCTTTTTTTTTTTTTTTTTTTTTTACCTCATATCCAGGGGAATATGACAGTTTCTACCTCACAAGGTTTCCCTGACAGTCCTTTTGGTTGCCGACCCAGTGGCCATTGCCCAACTTCTTTCCTGCTAAGGGAATCCTGATTGTTCTCTTTCCTCTAGGTGACATGTCCTTAGGGGGAGGTCAGGCCTTTTCCCATCCCCAGTGGCTGAATATTACATAACTAGTGTAAGCCAGTCACTAAGACCTCATTACACTTGCCAAGTGATAACTGTAGGGAGGATGTGTGACACAATTCTAATTAATGATATAAGAGAAGAAAATCTTCTGAGGAATGAATGTTTTATTCATTCTTAAAAAGGGACACAAGATGATGCAATTTCCTTTTTCCTGACTTTAAATGTCGCTTGAATATATGATGCCTAGAGATGCTTTAGCCAACTTGCCACCAGCTACCAAACTGATGATGGAGCAAGAAAGCGTGGAAGGAGTCTAGGTCCTTAATGAGCGAGCCCCTTCCATGCTAAATTAACTAGTCCTGTAATTTAACCACCTTTTTTTTTTTAATGTGAGATAAATTTTTCTATTTCTCAAGTCACTTTTAGCTGGTGGGAGTTTTTTTGGTTGTTGTTTCTTTAAAAACAAAACAAAACACAAAACAATAGGTTAAAGCTCTAAGAGCTACGGGCACAATAACAATAAAGTGCCAAGCCGCGCTGACACACGATCTAGCACAGAGTAGCCACTGCGGCCGATATTGTGGCCCCAGCAGCTACCGCAACACCTCGCGCATAACAGTGCTCAAGGGTTGCCTGATCTGTGGACTTTTTATTGAATAATCCTTTTATTTCGTTTTCAAGCATTAGGCAGTATCTCAGAATCTGACATTCTCTCTGAGTTTGAAAGATGTCCCATGATCTAAGTTTACTTCCCTCCTCCCAACTTAACCTCTTTCCTAATTAGAACACCTACCCTTCAGAGGCTGAAGTTCTGGCCACTGCTAGGGAGAAATCACTGAGTGAGCTGATTCACACCACACTGCGAAGGGCTGAAAGTCTTTAACCTCTTCAGAGCAATTGTGATCTTTTTAAATGTTTGAACATTGCCTATTTCCCAAACTTAGGGCAGCTGTAATGTAGTGAGCAATTGAAATCATCCAGGCACTGTTGGGCACGATAATTATGAATAATGAGGCCAACACAAAGATCTTCTGAAGTCTGGGAATCTACCCTAAAATTCAATTCTCTACGCTATTCCTGCATTCCAAATCTTTCCTTTTCAATGTAAACCTATACCTATTTTTGAAAAAATGAAATCAAAACCTTATTGGAGTTTTTATGTGACACATCACGCTCCCATTAAAGAAAGTGATGAAAGCTAAGGTTCCTCTCATCAGAAAAACACACAGTTAGCGCATGTAGTACTTAGAGGGCTCAGGAAGCACTGCGGAGGGGTGGAATTCACAAGTGCTTACCCGTACCTGGTTCTTCACTCTTCTGGGCACATGGGAGATGGCTCTTCTCAGTACCTGGAAACCAGGCCAGGGCTCTGGGACCAGTCCTGGCCCGGGCGCCAGAGGCACCTCTGAGATCCTGCCGCTGGTTCTTGCCCGGCTGCAGTGAGCAGGGAGGAAGCCTCGTTAAAAATTCTGGAGCCGCAAGATTGAAGCAGGCGGGATCGCTCACTGCGCAGGTGCGGAGCACCTGTTCTGGAAAGCCACTTATACCTGCAGCAGCCTTGTGTGGGCACAGAATAACCCTCTACTGGGGAGAGACACGGTGACTTTCGGAGTAGTTTCTTCTCTCCGCTTAATTTAGGCTGCCCTGACTCCACGAGCTTCAGGCTTCTTGATGACAGCCCCCTGGATAGCAGCCATGGGAGCTCCGGTGGGAAAACGGTGACAGCCGCTTCTCTGTATGACAAGTCAGAAACTCTGTGTTTCTGTGTTACAAGTCTGCCTGTGACTTTTGAGAGGCAGAGAGCCTTTGTGTTTGCTTCCATTTCCAGTCACACAAAAAACAAGTTTGCTAAGACAAGTTGAAGATGAAACATTAAAATATATTCTTTTTAAAAATATATACTTTTTATTGAGTTGAGAGAGAGAGAGAGAGAGAGACATCAATGATGAGAGAGAATCATTGATCAGCTGCCTGCTGCACGCCTCACACTGGGGATCGAGCCTGCACTCTGGGCATATGCCCTGACTGGGAATTGAACTGGGACCTCCTGATTCATAGGTCGACGCTCAACCACTTAGCCGGCCAGGCTAAAATATATTCTTTATATGTGCTCTGCTACTGTCAAACAGCTTAAGAAAGATATGCATCTTTTCCATTAATCTAATTTAAGTTGATAGGTTATCAAAGTGTACTTCTAATACATTTCAAGAAAGAGCTTAGGGAATTGGATGTCTTCTGCAAATGATAAAAAATAATTCCAAATCTGAAACATGCTGAAAAAGACAAACCAATAGCTCACTGCAGCCAAATTCTTAAATAAAAAGGACAGCAGAATTTGAGCCTGAATTTCAAATTTCCTCATTCAAATACAGTTCATCCATCTTCGTATGTTTTCTACAACACAAGCGACAGGTTTGGCTTTCTTAGGAATCAAGTATTCTTCAGAAAACTAATGCTCACTTCATTGGGAAATAATAATGTAGTTCTAGATCCCTCGGGTTGAAAGATCTTTTTTTTCTTTTTCTTTTTTTCCCCTCTCTGAGAGCCTCCTTCTCTATCTGCTGCTGTGGTTCAATAAAAGAGAATTCTTGATTGCTCAAACAAAAACTGTACTTCTTTTAGATTCTGCTCACAGTTCTTGGTAGCTGATGGTGTTACCAGTTTTAACTTTCCAATGTACACTGAACTCACCAAGAAAAATGTAGCTGAGTTTCTCTAATCTGGTTTAAATTCAATTTCTGCAATTGCTCATTTGAAAAGCTTATGAAAAGCTGGGTGGTTGGTGCAAGCATAGCTGGCGCTGTTCCAGTAGAAGGCGAGGGTTGCAAGTTCTGGCAGAACCCTGTTGTCACCTGTTTATATTAATTTTATTCCCAGTGAGGGTCTTACCTCGCTTCTAGCTACATCGTTTTACCTATGATCATGGATTCTAAACAATGTGCCAATTTAACTAAAATACTTTCTACCATTTTGCCCCCTAATTGGTAGGGGGCAAAGGTCTTCTAGCCTTGCTTTATTGTTACCGTGCTCTTAAGGCTCTGTTAGGACAATTGTAGTGATATTTGATCCATATGATTCCCCCCCCCAAAAAAAAGTGACATTAATACTGTATTTAAAACATGAACCTAGTAAAGAAACACATTTTCTTGGCTTCTAATTCTTCCCAAAGTTTCCCTGATCCAGGGTATTGTGTGGGAGTTTTTCTTTCTAATTACCTCTCACTTGGTATTTTCATCATTATGAATTTTATTTCTTTTAACCACAACATCAATCAAAAATTATATCCATGGTCCCAGAATTCACTGTCCTTTATATTTGTTACTCTGTCCTCCCTGTGTCTTTAACTCCCTGACAAGAGTGAATGTTTTTATAGTCTAGGTTCTTTAGCATAATTAATAGAAAAATAAACACTTTTCATGATGCATATTCTTTTAGAAATTATAATGCTTTATTATGTGACTGACTTGGCTAGCAGTCACTGGATATATATTTCACTTCTCATGGATGATTCTTGCCACCGGGAATGGTACAATAAGTAAAGTATGGGAAATATTAAGCAAGAATCTGATCAGAAGAAATGCTAGAATATTTCTTAATTTTTATGCCAGTCCATCCTGACCAGTGTCTTAACCTTCCTAAGTGAATCTTTAAAACACTTCTAATGCACCTGAACACATTTACTTCCTCAATCCTCTGAACTAATCTTGCAATAAAATAATTATTAAAGACACTGACCAATATTCATCACCCCCAAATCCTTTAACACTACAATGTACTTAGGTTGTTTTTTCTACCTTTTAATGCGTTCTAAACTTCAATCAAAAAACCTGAGTAAATAGATATGTGTTTTTTTTATCATGCCCTTAAGGTAAACAAAGTTGGATTTTGTCAAACCAATGGAGAAAACTAAAGTTAGCTCATTTAAGTGCTATGCCTCTAAGGCAGCGATTCTCAACCTGTGGGTTGTGATCCCTTTGGGAGTCGAACGACCATTTCACAGGGGTCGCCTAAGACCATCAGAAAACACATATATAATTACATATTGTTTTTGTGATTAATCACTATGCTTTAATTATGTTCAATTTGTAACAATGATATTGGGGGTCACCACAACATAAGGAACTGTATTAAAAGGTCGCGGCATTAGGAAGGTTGAGAACCACTGGTCTAAGGGATTGCGTTTATTGGCTTCTAACATGGAATCGGGCACCCAAAATGAGAAAGAAAAAAACTGGTTAATTTTAGCCTTTGGTGAGATACAGTATCTGATTTTTCTGAATTAAGACTATACATTTTATTAGTTGATGTAGTACAGCTGTATTGCAGAATACAACTAATAAAATGTAGGTTGTATTGTTATCAAAAGAATTTTAGTTCAATCCTTTCAAAGGTCTTCTAGTCTTGCTTATTAGACAAGCTCCTGGGAAGGAATACATAGTTTTTCTTGAGTCTCCACATATTTTTAACTTAGGTATTAAAATAACAGTGGAAATATGAAATGAAGCTGCAAAATCAATAGTTAAGAAGAGGTTGGTGAGAAACATTAGAACAATCTGGATCCAAATGACCATTATATTATTTTGAGGTTAATATTTTTGCTGTTTAGATCTATTTGGTCCAAGTTTTTGCCAACAACAACTAATAAGATTATGAAAAGAAGGAGATAAACTACACAGAAGGAAGATGGTATGTCCAACCTTTAGGTATTAATTAAAATTGAAAACAAAATTAATAAATATAAAAGCTCGTTGTATTGATTATAACATAAGCAAGTGAAACATTTTTCATAAAAGTCTTAGTGGGGACAGGTTAACAGACTGGTATTATGATTTGATAGAAGGAATTCTTCCTAAAATATGGATATCCAAGTAGCTATATTAACTCTCTCTCATCTGAAGGGACTCACTTATTCATTCACCTTCATACAGGGCTTTACATTATAACTTTATCTGAAGACTTCTATGATGAAATACGAATATAGTATTTTCTTTGGTAATTTGATTGGCAGGAAATAGAGAGCAAATACACACAGCTTTTTAATAATTTATAATTACTTACATGAATCTACTAAGTTTAGGCACACAATTATATGACTAATTATGTTGAAAATCCAAGTGGATGCTTAAATAGATGACCATGCCTCGAGGCCTTTCCAGTTGTTTCTGCTGTCTCATTTAGCCATGCAAATGTTATTAAGCATTCCTGGCTAAAAATGTTCAAGCAAGTGTAATTGCATAGATAATTATGCATAATACTGCCACTTCCTATATCTAACATAGGAATTTTCCTTTAAAGAATATTAGCTTCCTACTGGGTAACTTTCTCAGTACTTGCAAAGAAAATATAATTTGTAAAAGATAAGTAGACCAATAAATTCTATTACTCTTTCTTCAGACTCTCTTCTTGACTCTTTTAAGCATAACAATTTGAAATAAAACAGAGAAATATAAAGCCATATACAAAAAGTTAAAGCAATTTTAAATACCTATAAGTGTAAAAATCTATATTCACAAAATATAATTCAATAACTGTTTTTAGATTCGTGTAAATATTTATACAAACCTGTTAACAAGGATACAAAAGAATTAACAACCCTGTTCTATGAATAAAAACATATGTGACCATATATTAAAGGCATGTTCATATAAGAGCAAAAAATGTCCAGAAAAAAATTAAACAGCACATTCACATTAGCAAGTTAATTTCTTGTCAGGAAAAATATTAGAATGTCCTTGCTGATGCCATACCTCACCAGGTTGGATTCTGCATGGACCTGCTGAGCTAGTCACAGCTCTGGATGCAAACTTTGGCATGCATGCAGCTGATTGGTGGAGCCTGGCTCACATGACTCTGCCCAGATGCAAGAGAAGCTGGAAAAGTATCTGGCTTTTCAATGCCTTACATGAATTATAATTTCTGAAGCATGGAAATGGAGGTTTAGATGCTGACAGGCAACCACTAGAAATAGTGCCAAGTGCTATGAAGGAAAAAAGAGGGGGTGGAGAACAGAAAGGGATTGTCTTTGGGGAGGGCTATTTTAAACAGAAGGTTCAGAGAAGCCACACAAAAGAGGCATGGTTTGCATAAAAACCTGATTGAAATGAGCAAACAAGCTGTGTGAATATCTACAAGGGTGGAGAAAAGATATGCAGGTAAAGCTAGGCTTGTTCAAATAACAATGAGAAGACCAATATGGTGGGAGTAAATCGAGGGAGGAGGAGAGGGAAAAATTGAACTTTTAGTAGCTGACAGTTCATTTAGGCCCTCCAGGCCATAGTGATGACTTTGGATTATATTCCAATTATGATGGAAAATTGTCCTTGAGGTCTGAGTATGGGACACTGACTTTTTAGAAGGATCACTTTGGCTGCTGGGTGAACAACAAGTTGTAAAGCAGTGGACTTGAACTAAAACCTCCAGTAAAAAAAAAAAAAAAAAAAATGTATTTTACCTGGTGACAGAATTCATAGTTGAATCAAGAGTTTGACAAAAAAAAAATACAATATGTGAAGCAGGCTGGTGTTTTTCTAGTATAGTCTGATCTATTTCATTTTTTTAATTTTAAAGAAATTATAAACAAAAGGGCCTTATAAGGAAAAAATTGAAATTAGAATTGTTCTCTGGTGACTCGGAATATACCGTTTCATTTTCTATCCTGATACAAGTATTTTAAGATACCCTATGGAAAACTAAACTTCACAATAAACTTTAGGCAGTTTCTCAAGGGTGCAACTAAAGGGCCATCTGCATTAAAACTGCCCGATAGGTGGTGATCAGGGAGGTGGTTGTAGATGCATTACCACAGATTCATCGAATCAGAATCTCCTGAGACTAGTGCTTGAGAATCTGTTTTTAACAAGCTCGCCAGGTGATTCTTATGTGTGAGAACTACTCATAAATTTTTCAATATTTTAAGGTAATAATGCAAGGTTAGATTTTTATTACATATATTCTATACATTTATATATTATATACTTCTATATTATATATTTATATATTTTGCTATATATAATGTATACATGTTTATCAATATATAAAATATAGATTTATCAATATATAATAAGCATATATATGTAAACCCATTTAGTGGATGTTTGGATAACATTTCTTAATATTATAAATTCACATGAAATATGGAAAGCACTCTAAATCAGTACATTGATTCCTTTCATTCCTTTTAAATATCTATTTTTAAATCAAGTGAAAGTCCTTGAACTCTTCCTTCCTAATCCCGATGCTTATTTGTTACTTCGCATCATTTATCAGAAGTAACATATTTTTTCTGCTCAGTTACCTTTCCTTTCTCCTCCTAAATGTTTCCAAAATTTCACTTCCCCAAGAAGCCAAATACCCACGTTGAAGCACAGTTAAAAGCCACATAGTCACAACTCCACGATTCTAGGTGTCACATGACCGCCTCATTTTTCAGTAGATTTGCATGGCATTGACTTTTACTAAACATTTTCCTCAGAATTTTCTCACCATGTCATTCTGTTTTTGATACATTCTGAATACAACAGATTAGATGGTTTCTCTAAAAGAGGTTTTTAAGGTATCATTAGAGAGTGGGGAAAATGTTCTTAGTTCTAAAAGGAAACAGGAAGCAGCTATATTATTGATCACATGCCTGCAAAATCTGCTTCGACCTGATGCATTTGATGTGTGTAAAGAATTGGGATTAAGATCTGATGTCCTAAAGTCACTTTGTCAAATGTTTTCCGATTTCGCATTCACTTTTGTTGTGGGTGGAACAATGTCCCCCACATCAATGGTCTGCACGTCAAAGGAATCATCTCCCATCCACTCAGCTTCGAAAACAAAAAAAGGGACAGAATTCTTAGGTGTTCCTGGCGAAACATGGGTTAAAGTGGACAGTACGGCAGGAAGTGCTCAGTTGGCCTGCTCTGTGGTGGGAGACTGCGGTCCGAGCTAATGACTTGTAGGTAGGAATCCTCAGGTCTCTCAGGTGGTTTCAGTCGACCAGTTTCAGCAGAATGATGAAACGGTTGAGATAAAATAAACTGACAGTTGCTACTCATCACAGGCAGCAAGCTGTACCCAGGCAGCTGAGACCCCGGGAGCCCTCTTTCGAAACAAAGGCTTTCACTGCAGTGAGCAATGAACTCCACATTTAAAAAAAAAATGGGAGCAGGTTGGCAGCTGGTGACCGACTGGAGGAGGGAAAGGAGGGAAACGGAGAAACACAGCAATCGTTGGCTAATTAGAAGCCATCCCCACCTACTTAATACCAACCCATTAAGCAGAAAACACTTTTCATCCTTCTCCCCTGCTACACATGGCATTGTACTCCAATCAATACCCTCCCACTGGCTGCCTCGGTGCCCACCAATAAATACACTTCAAGTTTAAGAATGCAGTAATTGATTTGGGGCAGTGAAACTGCAGCTTTCCCAGTGTATCTTCTGAAGATACTAATGCGGTGTTTGTGATGCTTAGATAAAGCAATCATATCTGTAAACTGACAGCTGCCGGAGTTGAAAAACATAAGGGAAACCTAGACATGATAGGCTTGTTTGAGCTTTCAAATATTTGGCTTGCTAAACTCACAAGCACCATTTGGCCCTCTACACCGACACACACATACATGCACTTTATAAGATGGCATATGAGAAGTAATGATAGGTATACATAAAATTATCTTGCATTATGTTTGTACATAATTTTAATAGAATTATTAAATAATAAAAAAGAGGCTCTAAAAGCAGTGGAAATAGCAGGTGGTTCTATTCTACATGGAAACCTGTAAATTCAATCTTATTTTGACTGGCTTCCAGGGTAGTCATCCAGCCAGAGGAGATTCAGAACCAATGTAAAGGAAGTAAAATGAGCCCTTGGCAGTTTCACCGATAGGTGGGAGCCAATGAATGTAATTGCAGTGATGCCCAGACTCATCCAGATAGAGGCAAATGTGATCTAACTCTAACCTGTTTAAAAATCCCAGACTATAATGGCTCACATGGTAAAAATTAAAGAGAATCATATCATCTAGTTCTTTTCTTTAAAATATTTAAGTCAATATTTTAATTACTGATAAAACTCACATATTAACAATGTTAACCAATGGATCTAAGAATGTGTCACATATTTTCCTCAAACTCAATTTACAATATTATTTCAAAGCTTTTTCTAAGCCACAGTGAATTCCTTTAAAAATCTATTGCTCCTATTTGTTTATGGTATAAAGCTATACAAAACACTGAGATAGTTAGAAATTACTTGGGAAATTTAAGAGATTATTTGGAAGAAATAACATTATTTTTTAAAACTATATAAATGGGAAATATTCCATTGAGGTTAGCAATAAATGGCTATAATGAAATCTTTTTCAAAAGTCCACACACAATAATTCTGGAACTAGACATTTATTTTATTCCTTTTTTGTTCAAATATGTTTTTATTGATTTCAGAGAGTAAGGAAGGGGGAGAGATAGATAGAAACATCAATGATGAGAAAGAATCATTAATTGGCTGCCTTCTGTATGCCCCACACTGGGGATCGAGCCCACCACCTGGGCATATGCTGTGACCTCCTGGTTCATAGGTTGAAGCTCAAACACTGAGCCATGCCTATTTATAATTAACTTTACAGGGATTCTAAGATCATTTTAAATATACTTCAGATTGAAACTCTTCCTCTTATTTTTCCCAAAGTCGTTGCTGCCCAACTTATAAATCTTAGAACAGCATTTCAAAACTTCTTTCTGCAAGGTTGCTCTTTGTTGCTCATCATTTCTAGAAACTAACTCAGTATGTGGTCCATTTCTTCCCTAATAGAGAAATGTGTACTCACATAAGTACAGTTGCAAACATGAGATGTGATTGTAGACACTGAAATTGCTGTTTGATGTGTGTACATGTACAGCTGATTCTGTGCATCAGAGAATCTATAAGAACCTAAGTATTCAGAAATCAGAATGAAAACTGGAAGAGATTTTCCAACAGAATTCCTACCAAAAGAAAATTAAATGAAAATAAAGAAAGGGTAAATGACATACTGATACATTCTGCCCCTCTCTGAAAAGTGGTTGCCCTCAAGGTATTGGCACAGATATGGCAATAAGAGAGGCAGACAGACTTGAGATATATTTTTGTGCAGAATCAAGACTTGTTGACGGATACATTTCAGGGTAAATAACAAAAAGAAATAAAGGATGATTCCTTAATTTTTGGCTTGAGTAACTGTGTAGAGATGACTGGGAAAAATCAAGGATTCTAACTTAGATGTTTTGTTTTAAATGTTGAAGGTGTTTATTAGGTCCTCAACTACAAATGTCAAGCAGGACTTGTATGTGTATGTCTGGAGCTCAGATGGGAGGACTGGGCTGCAGATATGAATGTCAGAATCATAGCTCATGAATCATATTTGCAGCAGCAATGCTTTATGAAATAACTTTGAAAGAGCATAAAAAGTGAAAAATGCCAAGGCCTGAGAATGAGGAGGTTACTCTACAAGTTAAAATTGAGGTTTAAGGGCGGAGCTAGAGGACAGGAAAGAGCACAGATGACTACATATCCATGAAACACTTTATTTCCATTTAAAGGCGGAAGATATATTTTTAGACTTTAAAAGTCATTGTGGCTTAAGAGGAAGGAGCAAGAAGACAAGTGATAGGATATGAGTTCCCAAAGTTAATGGCAGGGGTAAGGTAGGAATGATCCAATAGACAGGGAAGAAATTATGGTGAGAGAGAGGGGACAATTGTTGGAGCAGTGTTCTTATTTGGTCAAGAGGGAGTGGGATCTACTACACAAAAGGCAGGGTGAGCCTTTGATGGCATCTTGAACACATCTCCATGGAAACAGGAGTGCATACACATGGCAAGTTAGGTGAGTAGATATGTTGGAAGCTTATCCAAGTTATCTTTTAATTGCTCCAGGTGTCTTAGTGAAATAAGAAACATCATTATCTAGAGGCTACACTTATGGAGAAAAGAGAAGGCATAAAATCATTATCTAGGAGAATGAGAGAGTAGGTGGGCTAGGTCAATATATGATCATTCCAAGGCAAATCTAATGGGTCACTTGAGGTTTAAAGTGTACTTTTTCATTTGTTATAACCGGGTAGTTCTATGTTCTACCTATGTGAAGTCTGGCTTATGAAAATCATCCAGATTGCTTGAAGTCTGATACAAAAGGAAGATATTGAAATTTTTATTTTAATCCTATGCCCTTCCTATACTCAACCATCTTTAGGGGTTATTTTAGCAAAGCTATCTCCTTTTATATCCTCTACATTTAAAGTTTTGCAGTTGAGAGAAATTTTGTATTTCCAACTGTATCTCTTGAAAACTATTTCTCTTAAAAAATGTAAAAAGAGGCCCAGCCAGAGTGCTCAGTTGACTGAGCATTGTGCCATGCACTGAAAGGTTGCATGTTTGATTCCCAGTCAGGGCATATACCTAGGTTGTGGGTTTGATCCCCAGTCAGGGAGTGTATGGATGGCAACCAATCGATGTTTCTCTTTCACATCGATGTTTCTCTCTCTCCCTTCCTCTTTCTAAATATGTCATTGGGTGCTCAGCCAGGGTGGCTCAGTGTTTGAGGTTGATGCATGAACCAGGAGGTCATGGTTCGATTCCAGTCAGGGCACTGCCCAGGTTGTGGGGTTTGGTCCCCTGTAGGGGGGTGTGCCAATTGATGATTCTCTCTCATCATTGATGTGTCTATCTCTCTCTCCATCTCCCTTCCTCTCTCTACAATCAACAAAAATAAATATATAAAAATAAACATGTCCTTGGATGAGGATAAAAATTAAACAAAAATTGTAAAAATGTAAAAAAGGAAACTGCTTAAAATGGAAACTATTTCATAATTAAATGAGCCATTTCTGAAACTATTAAGCTAATTGATATGCAAAGCTTTTTATCAAATTTGTATTTAAGGAAATGTTAAACATTTTTGCACTATTGCTGTCACTGGAATTTACTGATCATGTTTACAGACATACTTATCAGTGCTATTAGAAGAAACATTTGAGCAACATACAGCCTTTGACCAAAAATTGACCATAAAACTAAAAACTAAAGTCCACTCATTTCTCAATAATGATGGCTTAGCGCTCTGCTCCCGGGCATTTCACATAATGTGCCTGTAAACTCTATTCTGGATCCAAAACTATGATTAGTATATTTAATCAATGGTTCCTGTCCTTATTGGGGCTATCAACCTATCAAAACAGTATGTGCTAATTGCACATTAAAACAGCGAAGATTTCAGAAGTAATATAAAATAATGACTAACATTTACTGAGCCCTCACACGTTAGACCCTATGCTAAGCAATTTCTATGCTGTATCTCTTTTATTCCTGCAAAGATGCGGTAAGGCAGGCACAGGTAAGCTTCTTGGCAGAAGGAACCTTGGCCACCCTGTTCACTGAATGTCAGTGCCCGGCACCACATGGCCTTCGAATGTACATTTTTCAATAAATGAACAAATATTCTTACTGCTGCCATTTTACACTTTAGAAAACTTAGGCTTAGGAAGAGATTAAGAGTGAGTGACAGAGCTGGAATCTGAACCCAGGTTCCTTTGACTTCAGAATCCATGTTTTAACCACTGTCTTTGCCCTATTTAGTCATTGACCCCTGGCTGATTTTAAAAGATGTTATCCCCTATTAGATGATGCTTAATTTTGAACTCCTTGAAGACCAGAATTCAGTTGGGTGCATTTCTGACAAGCAAATTGTTATTCATTCCAGTCAAAGAAATTGCAGACCTACTCAAGGAAATATTTGCCTCCAACTCCTTAAATATAAAAGGTCTTCTTTTTTAAAAAGTGAAGATGTTTTAAGTGTTCCCATCAAAGTGGTAACAGAAAACTGATGTGAAGGAGGAAGCATGGTCTTGATACTCAAAATGTGGTAGCAAGACATCACTTAGCAGTACAGACACCACATGGCGTCTCTTAGAAATGAGAAATGCAGAAGCTTGTTCCTACCCAGCTCTCCTGATAAGATCAGCATTTTAACAGGATTCCAAGAGTTCCCAACCCTGGCTGCACTTTAGAATCCTCTATCAGCTTTTTAAAACTTGATGCAGAGACCTCACACCCCACACCCAAAGATCTGGATTTTAATGGTACCCAGACAATTTTTTTAAAATAAAATTTAAAGCTTTTTGAGCTCGGCGTGTCAGCATTTTGAAAAACCCTAACTTAACTCTGGTGCCGTGGCACATATAGAAATTTTTTGATATTTGCAACCATAGTAAAACAAAGACTTATATTTTTGATATTTCTTTTATATATTTAAATGCCATTTAACAAAGAAAAATGAGTTCGTGTGTCACCTCTGACATGCGTATCATAGGTTCGCCATCACTGTTCTAAGAAGAGCCTAGAGTTCAGAACCACTAGAATTATAAGCCTGACAGTGATCAAGTCTAGGTTCTTTTCCCAGTGCCTGCACCAGCTGAACCAATCATCTAACTTCTCTAGGTCTGCCTTTTAGTCTACTCGGTGAAGATGCTATATATCCCCCTACTTCAGGGGAGTTGAAGCAAATCGACACAATAAACTCTGAGAAAGTTTAAAGCATAATGTGCATGCTACTTTTATTTTTTAATTATTTTTATGTTCACCATTTCAATGTAAAAGTCTTATTTTAAATGACTGGGACTATGCGTGCAGGGCAATTCTTTAGAAATTTTGAAATTGTGAAAGCAACTGAAGATTTACATGCTCCTAAAACATATGAGGAATAACCGAAAAGTGTCTGCATGAAAGCCAGTTCTGGGTCATTTTTGTGCGACACTGATTATCAGCCCAAAGTGTAACTAAGACGGTAATTGGAAGTAGGGCAGACCCACTATGAGAAGATACATTTTTCTGTCCTGTGTAAATCACATCAGAAATTGGGCCTTTCTTTTGCTTTTCATGATATGTCATGTGCTATCTCTTTATTTGGGGCATGCATGAAAATATATCCTTTATCTTTATTTTCGTTTCTAAAAGCTATAAATAACCAGTGGTAGGCCCTTATACTATTTTTTGCTACTTTATTTTTGTTAGGTATGTCTTAGTAAAACTCCATAATTCATAAAGAGAGAAATCTTTTTTTAAATCCTGAAAGTCAGGAGAATATTCTAAAATGTGATTAAAAAATTTGAGTATTTGACTTTATCAGATACAGTACTTTTTATTGTATGTAAGTCAATGTGTATTTAAAAGGAAAGACAAAAATATTTGCAATCACTAGAGCAAATCATTCACAACATTATGTCTTGTTATGTTAGAATTTCAACCATAAATGCTGATATTAAGGATTTGATGCAAAACTTTGATATTATAAGGTAAATAGGTAGTTTTAAGAAAAGAAAGATTTGAAGAAGAGGGAAATGCTTGAGAGCAACCGTTTTGTTGCTGAAAGTTAGGCATAGTTAATAGGTTAATTTCTGTTTATTGAATAAGAGAGCCCAATGCTGATTGATATAGTAATTTCAGTGTTTGCTATGGCAAATATTTAGCTCATTATCAGTTTTAATAGCATTTTGCAGAACAAGCCTTTTCTTGACATCTAGAAAATACTATTAAATTTCCCTGCATAGATACATTGTTATGACATGCAATAACTACTTGAATATAAAGGGGATTAATAATTTAAAAGGTGTTAACAAATTAGGGCCATCATTAAAAATAGACTTTGAACCATTTTGTAGCAAAATCAGATTGAGGTAATGCTCCGCTCTTATGATAAAGAATTACTGCATTAATTCTGCAAAGTGAACTTATTGCTCCTATTCGTCTCCAAAACCCTGGAGCATTAAAAGACAGGAAGAATGAAATGATCACTGCATTTTTTCCAGGCACAACAGCTCCAATATTTCCATCACAGTTTCACAGCTCAGCCAGCCCAGTTGTGTTAATGGGGGAGGGAAGGGGCCCTTCCACATGTCATCTTTTTCTTTAATTTTGCTTTTAGCCTGTCCTATAAAATCAGGCCAGATATTCTCAGACAGCTTATGATAATTAATAGAGAATTGTATGTAACTTAGGGACCGTCAGTATTAACTACATGAAGTTAATGCTCTTTTGCATTTGACTTTTTAAAATTTAATCCATGAGTGTGTTGAAGATCTTATTTCCACATCTGTTACCCTCCTGGTGGCTGGAGTTGATTTAGCTGATGAGGACAGCTAAGTGGTGTCCCCTTCCTCTCTACTACTCCATGCACATCTCTCCTAAGGATAAATATTCATCCTAAAACTAAGCACTTTGGGATACAGAGGGCAACCCGCATAAATTATTGTTTGGTTAGGAGAAACTGGTAGCTACATTCTCCCATTTGAATATTTAAATTTAATACTCAATTTTCTGTACTTACTTAATCTTCTTTTCTCCAAAAAAAAAAAAAAATTACATATGATAGCACATTTTTTAAAACTATTATACTTGGATAACTGAAGTCTCTGTGCAAACTGTTGACATAAACTGAAAAGAAAATGAAAACTTGTATAGAAATTGCAACTCTGAAGTATATGTTTATAGAATCGTGGCCTAGTAGAGCTGAAATAGAACTAAGAGGTCGCCTTGCTAAACCCTTGACTTTTAAAGGTGAGGAAACTGAGCCCAGGAGAGCTTAAATGGAGCGCGTCCCCACGCAGCGCACTGAATGATGGGATCTCTCCGCTGTCGGTTTTGCAATACCAGCCATCCTTCAGGTCGGAAATTGCCATATTTCTCAATATTACTTGAGCACTTTATTAATTAC
The DNA here is from genome assembly GCF_964212035.1 of Myotis nattereri. Taxonomy (NCBI): domain Eukaryota; kingdom Metazoa; phylum Chordata; class Mammalia; order Chiroptera; family Vespertilionidae; genus Myotis; species Myotis nattereri. The sequence continues at coordinate 57,682,310 of NC_138080.1, forward strand.
AGCTGTGAAGTAGAAGGAATGCTCTACTTAGGGTGAGCTGGCCTAGAATTTGAGTCCCGAATCATGCACATGCCCTGGAGAAAAATCACTTGACCTCTTAATGGTGCCAGTTCCCTCATATCCACTGAATGTAGACAACAGTCCCCCACCTCAGAGATGCCATGTGGATGAACTGAGATGAAGCCTGTAAACTATAAATCATTATACAAATATAAGTTATTATCATTAAGAGGGAATGTCTGCTTCCAGTAAATTAAGGCATTTTGTTATCTGGGAGGGGAATTATTCGTTAACTAACACGTTAGCAAGGCCTGGAGGCAATGGGACAAAACAATACGTTTTCATTGTGAGAGAAGAAAGGTAGAGAAAGACCTTGGGCTTTGGTAATTAGAGTGGAAGAAGGAGGCACCCAGGGCAGTTGTCAAAAACAGCAGAAAGGAAAGGGGGGAGATGGTAGCTTCTTCTTATAATTGAGAAAATGGGGGCTTAGAGAGGTTAAGTAATTTGACCCCCATGACCCAGCCAGAAGGTGTTAGAAGTAGAACTGAAAACAAGGCTCTCTGATTCCTGAGACCAGATGTGACTAACTCCTGGGGGAATGATTCACAATATCAACAGAATGAAATTCTCGCACAGAGATCATAAGAGAACACTCTTATCTCACGTCCAAAGTTGTAGGTGCCATGTACTGTGAAGGAAAACTATGCAAGCTCTGGAGATGTGGAAGGCCAACCTGCTGACCAGTGATGGCCGGAAGGTTTGGTTTACAGCAAGATCGAGTGAATGATTCTAAAGGAATTTGCCAATGACCTTCTTTAACTTTATACAATGCATTTAAGAACTGAATGACTCCTAAATGTCTAGTTCTAACAATGCTGTTTTTACCCACCAAGGCTTCTTCTCAATTCACAGGCCTTTTAACAATCCCTTCTAACCTGTATCTCCTATTTGGGTTATAAATTGAGAAAAAGGTATTTAACAATTTATTAAACCTTTTGATTTCATCCTGTGCTAAGGTCTAATGAAACCTAATGCTGAAGTATACTTACACATAATGTCATTTAATCCAGTTTTGAAAATCACTGCAATGAAATTTAGTAATTATGAGACTAATGGCTTTATTACAAACCCACTTTTAAAAGATACTAATTCAGTTTTCTTGTTTAATGTTTTTATCAGATAGGTAGTCCATGGGCAACAAATATATTATTAAAATATTCCTTTAGAAATATTTAGCTCTACCAATCCCATTCAAATAGTGAGGCCTCCTCATCCACCACCGATGCCATGGGAATGTGTAGAAGAATTGTAAACTTCATCTCTGAAAATACCTCCTGGTATAGAAGTAGAGAGAGAGAAGCAGCTCTGAAATGGTAACCAATAAAAGGAGCAATTTGTTCTGTGGTAGATGCCAACCCCCAGACCAGGCTTGCACACAATGATCTCCTGATCAAAATCATCTTTCCTCACTTGTCAGAATTGTTTTACTTCTGACAATACATCTTACTTCTGTCTGAGATTCAGTAATGATGTATTTCTTTAAGTAAACAAACATTCATTTTTAAATGCAAATATCTGTCAGAAGGTAGTGGGCATTCAGACATGAGAATTAACTGGCTTAATCAGATTGCTTTCTTCCTAACATTTAGCTGAGCACTGCTGAACTAAGGCCCTGTGATTCAGAGTGAATGATATTTTGACTCTCTGCTCCCCCGATTTATTCCATTTCTGAAAACCCAGGAAATGCAGCCATCAGAGGGCATAGGTGCTTAGGCAGAGGCCATATATGCTGAGCAACATTCCCCTCCAGCGAGTCGGAGCTTTAAAAACACACAGCCAGTGTATTGACAGTTGATATATAGCCTTTGAATTTGCACTCCTAGACCAAGATTCCCCTAACCATGGACTATTATCATCACTTAAAATGGTAAACCTGGGCAAATGCCAAGGCCTGCCTGTCTTTTGAAGTCTATCTATCTAATCGATCCACCTGGTGTGGGGCTATGTTACAAAGCAAATCAACTGTGTTAGTGCTGACGTAGGGATAAGGAATGCCTTGGTATCCCCGAAGGACCATCTACTAGTACTTATACACAGGGATACTTTCAGGAAGAAATGATATTAAATACTTTCATTTTCATAGATAAGATGAAAATTAGAGCTTTAGTTCCAAATTTAGCCCATTCTTTGTTTTAAAAATTAACACCTGGAAAATTAAATGTATTTAATTTAAATGTTAACTTGTGATTTTTTTGTTTCTTTAAAAAAAAAAAAAACTAGGCCTTTAAGTTATAACTTGACTTTATCAAGAATTGCTTTCCATTAAAATCATGTCTTACAAGTGAATTAGCCTTAATACATACACTTCTCTCTTTTTCTTATATTAAGGATGTAATGTTCTAAGTTTTTAAAATAGCAGACAATTACCCTTTTAAATGTATCTAGTGTATGTACATGCCTCTAAGATATATAAGGCTAGCTGTTTTTAAATAAGCCCTAAAATTCTTTTAAACTTTTCATTACATTTTTTTCTACAAAATAATAAAGTAATATATGAAGGGGTTTTTTTGGTAACACATATAAAAATACATAAATATTGCTTATGTCCAGACTGAAAGCCAACAAGCCTGTGCACAAAAAGCAAAATAGTCTAATCAGTAAATTGGAATCTGATGTTCTTCCTGGGGAGATAAAAAGAAGGAAACACCCCTCTTCTAGTAGCTGCCACTTTTATCAGACAATAGGAAAGCCCCTCACGTTAGTGGCACCTCAGGCCATGACCGTCCTTTTTGAACTGACTTTGTCCAGCACATTCCTGTCCCTTAGCCTCATATCTCGAAGGATTGCTTTTGCTAACATTGTTAAGGACCCCAGTCTGGAGGGGATCCCTTTACTATATTTTGATCATCTGTAGATAAAATGTCAAGCACTAGTGATGTAATAGAAGCAGATTATATTTATGCTTGAACATGACTTATTTTTAAAAAAGAAAAACCTCTTACCTAACTGAACCTAGGTATATGTACTCTCCTAAATGGATTCTATGTTCAAGTATTTTTCCTTTTTAAAATTAATTATTCTTATTGAAATACTTATAAACCAATTAACCAGGGAACTGTGTCTCAGTAATGCCTTAAGGAATATTACTTATTGGGATGACGGAGGCTTGGAGTTGTGATTGAATATGAAACTATCAGCTCCCTCCCCCTACGCCCCCCAGAGAGGGGTGAAGGCTGCATCTCTCTCGAGTAGCCCCTTGAGGTTAGCTTAGAGCAGAGCTTTTGCTTTGGAAGAAGCTGTCAGCCTCTGGGCTACAGGAATATGCTGTTTTTAATAAGAACCTTGCACAAGACAGTAGCTATGATTTGGAGTCTATTTTCTCCCCTCTACCCCTCTTGAAATGGAACCTATCACAAGGTGATTGAATACTTAATGCCAAACTAGTTCTGAGTGTTAGAAATCACCAAGAACTTCCACTCCAGATGTTAAACTTACAAAAAAAAACCGGTGTTATTAAGATGCTTTTGGCTTATCTCCTGCACTTCGCACTCGGCAAATATCGTTACGTTGCGTAGTGTGATCTTTTCTCTAGAACAAAGTTTGGAACTTGCTTGGAGTCAGCCTTTAAATATGAATGTGCCATCTCTGAAAAATAAATAAGGTGCAAATTAAAAAAATAGAGGCTTTTTGGTCAAGTCTCTGAGTGCAGCAAGTTTGGAGGCCGTGGTCTATGACTTTCAGATCTCACTGATGGTGACTACGATAAAGACTGATACTGCTCCTGTTTCTGACATCCTGCTATTCTCTCTGCCATCAACCAGTTAACCACTGACCAATTTTACCTTTTTAAAACATGTGTCATTTAACTAAATCTATCTGAAAGTGATGAGATAAGTACATCTACTCCTTGTATTGCCTTAAGACAAAAGTGGGGAACGTCCAACCCCAGAACCATACAAGGCCCATGAAATCATTTGGCCTGGCCCTGCCAAGGCATTAGGGATGAGTTAATTAAATGTTTGACCAAATACAGCAGGCTAATCTTTAAGTTGGTAATTTTGCATGGCCCACAAATGATGTTATAAATATTCAAATGGCCTTTGGCAGAAAAAATTTCCCCACCCCTTCATTAACAGTCCTAGCCTAAATTCAATTGCTCATCACCTTTAATAAACCCTTTACTAAGTATCTCACAATATAAGTATCTCACAATACTTATATTAACCTTACCTTGAAGATTGTATGTTCTACCATATCCAACACCACATTGGGGTTAAAGCACTTAACACATTTGGGATTGCCATCAACAACAATGCCTTACATTTACTAAAAGTCAGCAATAGAACTGAGCATATATGGAGGTGATCAGAAAAAATTTTCATCATATCCCCAAGAATATGACTCTTCAACCTGAAGTTGATAAAGAGATTAAGAAGAGATTCTCATTTACTTAAATAGTTGGGATGAGGAGGGGAATATCAGAAGCAGAGCACAAGCAACAGAGAATTAATGTCATTCAGCATTATCCCTGGGGAACTGACTGTGAGCCCCAAATCCAGAAATATGCTTCAGCTACACATTTACAGCTCCGAATTTCAATATCAAAGCTCAGTTTGGTTGTCAGCTTTGATAGCTGATGTAGAATGTGGGCTTATCCTATATAATAAAAGGCTAATATGCAAATTGACCAAACAGCAGAATGACCAGTCGCTATGACATGCACTGACCACCAGGGGCAGACGCTCAACACAGGAACTGCCCCCTGGTGGTCAGTGAGCTCCCACAGGGGGAGCTCTGCTCAGCCAGAAGACGGGCTCACGGCTGGCGAGCACAGCAGCAGTGACTGGAGCCTCTCCCACCTCACGGCAGTGCTAAGGATGTACCCTGAGGGCTCCCAGACTGTGAGAGGGCACAGGCCAGGCTGAGGGACACCCCTCTCCTAAGTGCATGAATTTTGTGCACCAGGCCTCTAGTATTGTTTATATTTTAAAAAGATAGAAAGGTATTCATGTCCTACAAGTGTATCAGAAATAAGAATAAATGGGACATTATACTTAGTGTTTCATAAACCAGACAGCCTACGGTCTGTGGTCAACTCAATTCTCACCTTTTATTTGTAGCCCTGAATTCTTTTATGACTATTTTTCAATAGTTAAAGTTTTTAATAGTGTGCATGTGTGGAAAGCACCTTCTTTCTTAAAAGATATGAATGCATTGCTAAGTGGAAACTGAAAATATAGATACATTAAGCACTGTATGCATTGTATCATTACTTGCATATCTTTTTTGTGGGAGGGAAGGGGAATTGCAGGGGTTGACTAAGTTAGATAATCTATTCCTGAATCCAAAAGTCTCAAAAGCAGTAATCATGTGCTCATTCCTGCACACTTTCCTGAAATAAAAACTGAACACAGTTAATAGAATTAATGTCTCAGTGAACCCCAATTGTGTATGTAATAATTGGCTACTATAGACTTTATCTAAGGGGGTGATTCTTGGTTGACTGTAATAACAGTGAAATTACAGTAAAGAGAGATGGCCAGCTTTTGTTGTCTACAAACTATGTTGCCTTAAGAGGCATTGAAACCAGCAGAGAGAAAAAGAAATTACACCAATTCTATAGATATACTGCTGAGAGCTTTCTATTATATTTCTACCACAGATGTTATATCACCATTAAATTCATACATTCAGGCCCCGGGAATCAGGTCTGCCTGACACATAGTTTGGCTAAAATGAATCTACTGTATTAGTTTTTGTGAAAATGATTAAGCTCTCTGGATTCCAGATCAGTTCTATTTTTCAAGTAGTTGAAGGCAAATAAACCCTAATGTAAGAGACAAAATGAGGAAAAGCCGACAGTGATAAAAATTAAACCGCAAAGGAAAGCAAGCTGTCATGTGACATAGTCTGAGCCACAAAACAGCACAAGGTCATTGATTTGGCAGTTTTGTTTTTTTTTAACCTGCTAATCCGCAACATTTTTAAAAGCCTTTTGAGGAGATTGTCTGTCACAAACGCATAATTTTAATCAGAATTCTTACAATGTTTCCCAAGTTCCTAAAGGCAATCAGCTCCACTGAAATTAGTAACTCAGATAAATCACCATTAATTCACTAATATAAGCCAGCAGGTGGTTTTGAGCCCAGAGACATTCCCTGGTTATTTAAATTATGTATATCACACCACTAAAGAAAGAGTTAGGAAAAGGGAGCACAGAGGCAAGTCTATTGAAAAAAAAAAAATCTGTTGAGGGATAATACTCAACTAAAATCTCCTGCAACTTCTACATCTTACCCAGAGGAATACACGGCAGCTTTGACCCCCTGGATCAAAAAATATCATTCACCAACATCCAGCTCTTATTTCAACATCGATTATGCATGCATTGTACAAAGTGTGCATGGGAAGCTTACCTGAATATATTTGTTCTAGAAAGATTACCAATTACTAAAGAATAGCAGAGGAAGAATTGTTTTTCATGAATAATTTGTGACACAAGAGAATCCTTTTCATAATCTTTATGCCCTTGTGCTCTTTAATTGACCTACTCCAATTTATGTAATTGGGGTTTATTTCCTAGATTATAAAAAGAGATAAAGGCACCATGCAGCTGCCAACCATCTAAGAATGTATTTGTGATTAAATGGTACAGAAGATGGTTAGTTTATATTGAAAATTAACTTGTCCATATAGAGGCAACTTTTCTTAACCCTGTTAGAGATCTACCCCTGTATTCTCATGGACATCTCCCTCAACAGTTAAAATTTTGTTAGTCTAACCACAATACCTTTTGGGCAAAATCCAGATACCTTGTTTTATTCTGTTTTGCTAATCCTACCTATAGTATGTATCATTTAAATTTCATAGATGTAATATCTCCTTAATAAGATCTCAAAAACATGAACATGATAAAGTAAGTATACATCTGAAGCTGACTAAAGACTTTGCTGAAGAAAATCACAGAGCCTAATTCTGTTGAAACAAAGTTGAATTTCAATAAACTAGAACATGTTGGGGCAGGAGATATGCATTTGTTTTAGCAAGACCAAAAGTCTTTTTTTTAACTTACCTTTATTGTTGACACTATTACAAATATCCCCATTTCCCCCACCTCCACCCAGCTCCCACTCTCCTTCCCTCTGGCCATCACCACACAGTTGTCTGTGTCTATGGATTATGCATCTATGTTCTTTGGCCAAAAAGTCTTTTTGAATTGAAGCTTTCAGAGATAAACAAGCTTCTGGGATAGGCTAGACTTAGTTCTGGGTCATTCTTTGAGCTCCATTTGGAGCTGTTGATGCAGAACCTGCAATTTACACCTTCACCACGTCTGGAAGGGAGCAGAAACCAGACCCATCTACCGAATTGGGCAGTGAGAGACACTTCTCCCCAGCATTTCTCTAAACACACTCTCCTTCACCTCAGGGAGGGCCGGGGGGAAAACCCACTCCCCTCCTCCACCAACACATCAAAATTCCCTAAAAGTACTGCTGTAGTTTAGAATTACCTGGGAAATACTTTAAACCATTAGTCCACTGTGCTGCATATTTGCAACAGGATCAAACAAAACGGAAAACCATGACTACTTTAATTTCTTGAAGTGAGATTCAGCATCAAACTGAGCAATTACTTCACAAATAAGAAAACCTTACACCCTAACGCTAAGCCAGTTGGAACATCGGCAGTGCATTTGGAATTTGGGACGATGTACCATCTCCAATTTCTCCTCCGAGTCTGCATCCTTGTTGGAGCCTCCTAGCAAGTCCTGTGCGGCGTCGTAGCCCCGGATGGTGCCAAGAAGCAAGCACCGACTTGTTGCTCGCTTCATGTAACCATGCCCTTTGATATCATTTTCTAAGTTTGTAATAATGCTGTGACTACTGCTGTTCACAAATATTTTATTTATAAAATCTATCCTCCCCCAGGGCTGGTACAGAGGAGCTACAAGCTGAAGGCTAGTGCGCACACGTGAGCGCCACGCTCTAGGAGACCGAGCTGCTTTCTCTCACGGCAGTCGCCGAGCTGGGAGTTTAGGCAGAGTAAAGTAGCTGCGCTTCCCACCTGCCATGCAGAAAGAGAAGTATCTCTTTGCAGATAGGTTTTCCTGTTGTGATATTCTTTGGACAAAAGGGGAAATAGATTGGGAGGTAACAGTGCCCTTTGCTTTCATGTGAGCCCTAGAGGCCAGCATGACAGGCAAAAGAAAAAAATATTTTCCAAAACCATCTTTAGAGTAACATTTGAATTCTCAACCTGACACGGTATATTTCGGAACATCGAGTAGTCTTTATGTACTCCACACTCCCAACACTTGGCCACGCTGTTCCATCAGTTATTGAAAGCATCAGTACAGTGTGAGTCCAGGTAGGGTGGGCAGAAGAGTACTTCGTTTTGTATCAGAAGGCCTGGGGTTTCTAAAGATACAAGGATTGCTCTGTCAGTGGTAGTTTAGGTAGCCTTCCACCAGTAGAGCATTGAGCATGACTGTAGTTAATAACTAAACTATCGTCTAGAATTCAGACATTAGCGAAGCTCTGTTTAAAACAGGGTGGAAGAAGAATTCTTCATTTCCTCTCTGTCTGTTGCCCAGCCAACCTTTGCTGCTTCAGCAGACAACACCACTGTGACTAACCACGCTGAAGTGTCTCCCTCCACACCCAACATCTCGTGCCAGTCCCAGCTCCATGACCAGGGGTGCTCTCCCCACCTGCCACCATTTCCTGTTCCTCGTCTGTTTCCAGGAGCCTTTGGTTCTTGCCAACACATTTCTTCTACTTTCTCTCACTTGACTCAGAGTGCCCTCTGCCCTTTTTCCTCCAGGCTCTCGCCCCCCCGCTCCTGCCTTCCCCATCCGTCCACCAACTTCTGCCACTGTCTTCTCAGACCCGTTGTCCGATATCCCCACTGTGGATATGCCAAGTGCTTGATCAAAATCGGGGGTAGTCCAGCACCCACACCAGGCCTCTGGGTGTTGATGTTCAATAAACATTTGCTCTCTGAATCTGGGTAAGTGGGCTTTTGATGAAGAATGACAAGGAATCCATTTCCACTTTCCTCTTCATTTTTCAGATTTTCACTCCTGAGATATTGAAAGGGTTGGGGGACCACACTCTTGTCTCCACCTCTAATACATACACCTCCCTGCAGGGGTAACCTTTATTTGAGTATGAATTATAAGCTGGGTATTTCCTAGGCCCTGGAAATATAAAATGAAAAAACACAATCCCTGCCATTAAAGAGCTCCTATACAGACAAGTAAGCAGATGACAAGAGGCCGTGGCAGTGATGAGAGAGGCTCACATGCCACCTGTGGGGGCACACAGGCTGCCACCCATCCTGCTGAGCAGAGGTCCTTACTGCATCTCCACGCTGTGCTTGGGGAGGAACCAACCCCTGTGCTGAGCCCTTTGGGGAACTAGAATGTACATGAGAAGACTGTGGGGAAACTTGCAGGTGTTTACTAGAAAAATCTCTTTGACCTGGAAAATCTATATTTGAGGAACCTCTACGTTCTCTCTCTCTGTCACTGCACCTATTCATTCTTCATTTCTCTCCTCTGCCTTTCTCTCTCTCTCTCTCTCTCTCTCTCTCTCTCTCTCTCTCTCTCTCACACACACACACACACACACACACACACACACACACACACACACACACATCTCTGCATAGACATCTAACAAAAACCTCCTTCATTACAGGTGTGTGGGCATTTGCTCCAAGAGTTCCTGTTACGGGGTTCTACCTGTTCCTTTGATTAGCTGCTTCCTGTGAGGGGAGCTCTCCCCAGCCCAGTCTGTAGTTATTTCCATTCCGTCAATCCCAGATGCAAAAGGAACCACTTGCTGCTGATGCCGTAATTCAGCGACTGTGCTGCCCACACCCTTCATGGGGCAGTGTAGATTAACTGCTCTGTCAATTCAAACTGATATACAAAGTTTGGGTTTTCAAAAGCTAAATAAGCAAAACGCCCAGCAGAAGAAAATCAAAGCGATCTATAATAATCCTCAAACTAGATGTATTCACCCCAAACTGGCTCTTTTTTTTAAAATATATTTTATTGATTTTTTTACAGAGAGGAAGGGAGGGGGATAGAGAGTTAGAAACATCGATGAGAGAGAAGCATCGACCAGCTGCCTCCTGCACACCCCCCACTGGGGATGTGCCCGCAACCAAGGCACACGCCCCTGACTGGAATCGAACCTGGGACCCCTCAGTCCCCAGGCCGACGCTCTATCCAGTGAGCCAAACCAGCCAGGGCCCAAACTGGCTCTTGATGGAGACCGATGCACTGAGGAACTGGACTGAATATTTCTTTGGGCTCCATAAAACCAAAGGGTGTCTCGAATGCAGTGCTTTGTTGTCTTAGGACATGAGAAGAAAAAATAACCCAGAAAAAGCAGTCTGGCTGTGCAGCTTGTTCCCTTTTGAACTCTGCAAGCCATCTACCTCTAATGCAACCTGACACTGCTAATTTTGGCATTAGAGTTTGAAATGAAAATCAATATCTGTTTTGAGCTTGAAAACAGTGACTGTACCTTGGGCAGAGCATGGCCAGGCGCTTATTTTCAGTGATCCATAGGTGAGGTCATAGAAATTTCCAATTAAGAGCATTGCAAACACATATTCAGATGAAATCTGATTGTCTAGGTGGAATTAACTATGTCACATTCTCCCACCCTCCTAAGACCTGTTAATGCTTTACAAGGTTTCTTATGTTTTCTTCCTTAAAAAACCCCTGCTCCTGAGAACAATTTCCACATGAGATTTCTAGACTTGCCTGCCTTTCCTGCTAGGACAAAAGGTCTTTGACTAATGTAGGTGAAGAGTAAAGGGATGAGGGCCTGAGGACTGACCTCTCTCATGATGTCAGGCTGAGAAGTTAGCTAATGCTTTTGCAGGAAAAAAGTCCTGTCTGAGAAATTTATTTCATATTGTGTTTTCCGTTACCTTTTTTCATTTTATATTTCCATTAAAGTCTCTTCTGAAAAGAAAATTATATTCCAAAATGTTTTATATATGTAGCATAATATAATTTAACCTTTACTTTGATCAGTAGGAGAATGGATTAATAAAGTGTGGTACATTCAGAAAATGAAATATTACTCAGTGTTAAAAAGAAATGAGCTATCAAGCCATGGTAAAACATGGAGGAAACCTGAATGCATGTTACTAAGTGAAAGAAACCAATCTGAAAAGCTAACACACTATCTTATTCCTACTACATGGTATTCTGGAAAATGCAAAACTATGGAGACAGTAAAAAGTAGTGGTTTCCAGGGATTAGGGTTGTAGGAAGGATGAATAAGGAAAGCACAGAGGGCAGCAAAACTATTCTGTATGATTCTGGTGGGTACATGTCATTATATTTGTGTCAAAACCCATAGAATTGCAATACCAAGGGTGAACCCTGATGAAATCTATGGACTTTGGGTGATAATAACATGGCAATGTAGGTTCACTTTTATGTGAATAAATATTCTTTTATCCTTCTATACATGCATGGAATGTTTCTGAAAGGATACCCAATAAACAGAAACAGTGATTGCCTCTAGGGAGGAGACATAAGTAGCTGGGGACCAGGGGTTTTGAATAGACTTTTCACTGTCCAACCTTCAAAAAAAAGAAGTACCATGTGAATGTGTCACTTATTAAAACATAACTTTTGAAGTAAAGAATATGACATGCAGGGAATTCTATATAATAAAAGGCTAATACGCAAATTGTCCCGACGGGCGGGAGTTCGACTGACCAGGAGTTAGATGTAAGCTGACCCCGAGGGGGCAGCGTGGAACATGATGGGTGTCAGCAACATGGCGCTGGCAGCAGGTGGTAGTGGAGGCACTGCCGGCCCCAATGGGCCATGATGAGAGCAGGACCACAGCGGGATGTTGGAGCAGATGAGCAGGTGGCGCCAGGCCAAGGCAGGTGTGAGTGGGGGCCCTGATTGCCCCGCCGGTTGGCTCACAGATAGGCCCTGATCACTGGCCTGGTCTAGGGACCCTACCTGTGCACAAATTCCGTGCACCAGACCTCTAGTAATTACATAATTCTTAGAGCAGTCTATTGAGCTGCTGAAACCAAAATATCATAGACGGGGAGGCTTATACACAACAGGAATCTATTTCTCACAGTCCTGGAGGCTGAGAAGTCTAAGATCAAGGTGCTGGCAGATTCAGTGGTGAGCACCCACTGTTGGCTCTTGGATAGCTGGTCTTTCACTGTGTCCTATTATGGTGGAAGGAGTGAAAAGCTTCCTGGGGCCTTATTCATAAGGTCACTAATCCCATCTATGAGGGCTCCACCCTCATGACCTAATCTCCAAAGTCCTCACCTCTAAATATCATACATTATGTTGGGTGTGAGGATTTAATATGTGAATTTTGGGAGGGCTCAAACATTGTCTATAGCAGGGCCTATTATTTTTTCACTGTTTTACAGATGACTTAATAAAATTCTTCCTCTCTAGTGTCAATACACACAGACTGCTTATTCATTTTACTTCCTGAAGTTTAAACCCCTTTACTGCATTTAGTTTACACTTTATAGTTTAGAAAAAGTGGCCTCATGGAGGCCTCTTTAATATCATTCCAAATGCATTGTTTGTATATCATCTTAATAAAAAATACTACTCAATGTTGAGCAAGATAACAGGTAGCAAATAGGAAAGTGTAACTATGTGACAATATTTAAATACAGGTCAGCCCAAGTAAGATATAACGAGGTATGAGGGCAGAGACTGCGTTAGGAAAGGTTTTAAATAGGTAGTGTAGGTGTATAGATATAAGGGACTCTATTCAAGTTTATGTATAATTTTCCTGACTTTCCCAATATGTGTGATTAGATGCTGTATGATGCTGGAGCAGCCCACCACAACTGTAAAGTAGACCATTTGAGTTTTTTATTCCCAGATTTTCAAGTCAGATAAAAACAGCAAGATTGATGACTGTATATTTTTATGTATTTTATATTGATATTATATGTGTTTAACATATTAAAATATATTTATATTATGTCTACATATTTATATTATGTATATACTAAATATTTATACATTACATATAAATTTGATAGTCTTATCACTGAAAAGCCTATTTTTATTTTTTTTTTACCTTAATTCATCCACATGGGATTAGCCATAAAAAGTCTTTTCCCAGTAACTTTTATCATCTGAATATGAATCATTATCATTTTTAATCTCTTCCCATTATTAAAGCATAATGTATGTAGGTCTTTACATAGAAAATATGTCTGGTTTTAAGACATAGCACCTTTCCCCCCAACCACAGTGTAATGGAGCCAAAGAAGGTAAATTTGAATGGAGATTATTTGTGTAGTAAGAAAAAACATCCTTCCAACTCTGCTATTTCTTGCTCCTCCCCTCTGTGCCCATGCATACTGCAGTTAGAGAACTAAAATGGGGAAAATGGACATGATGCTCTCTTTGCTCTTTAATACAACTGAATTTTTAAAAATTAAGATAATTTGTGTAGCTGGAAACTTCTTTTATAAAGACAGGAAGGAAATACGTATTTATATAAATAAGTATTTATATAAACTTAACTTTTAAATTATTTGAAGCCATCGTGCATAAAAAAAAAAAATGTCATTTCTGCCCTGGCCAGTGTTTCTCAGTGGTTAAAAGGGTTTTCAAAAATGACTTTCACTTATCTAAAGTCAAAACATATGCACAGACGGATAATAAGCACATGTTGAGGATACAGCCTCTAACACAGAGATGCTCCACTTTCCAAATTTTTTACCAACTAACCAAGCTATCAAAGAATCTGCATCCTACCATGGAAAACCCAGCAGTCTTATAATTTCCCGAGACAAGCATTTAAATGTCTTCTGTTAATGTCTTAATGTGTTGTTGTTTTTTTGAAACCCTGTGCCCCTTACTAGATTATTCTAAATTAATTGCTTTAAGAAATTATACATAAAACTCTCATTTCCCCTCTGAAGTCCAGGCACTAATCCAAAGAAAGATGCCATGATTGGAGACAGAGCGCCCCACTGCCCCCCTCTACCATGTACTCCTGAGCCCATCTAACTTGAACACTGCTACAATCTGTACCCTAGAATCTATCCCACAAATGTTTTTCACTTGCTGGGTGCTCAGTGACTGCTGAATGAATGACAAATGAATAGCGGTTACCAGTTGAGAGACACAGTGCGTGTTCAACATAAACTCTACACACTACTGGAAAAGTTAAAATTTGTGTCATTCTGAGAGTGGAGTTGCCTGAATCTCTGTCTCTTTCATTGTTATACAAGTGAAATAAGAAATATGCTTAATCAAAAGAGTGTTGCTGCAAAGCACACGTCATAATGGCCCAGGCCTGTTCTAAGTAGCATTTCAGGAGTCTTTGTGTATGATTTTGATTTCTCATTGTCCTCACCTTCTCTACAAGAATGACTGATAGCCTTTCCTTGTGATATCTTGGCTTTTAAGAGTGTTGTTTTATCTATTTTTTATGACCAACCTTACACTGGTTAAGTGTAATTTTCACTTTATGCAGCATATATAAAAAAATCTGTGATATGGTATCCCATGAATTAACAAGAATGGCTGGACAAAAGACAAGAAATCTTTTAAAAACGAATGTTCACATTAGATACCTTGGATAGGTAGGCCTTCTGGGGATTTTTCCTCAATGCAACAAAAGTGCACCATTTCTATTTTCAGAAATAGCTTCTTTAGGACACTGAGCTCGTCCAAAGTCATATTACATAAGTAAGGGCTTAGTTTGTACATTACTATTTTACATCTTAGAGTCTTACTAAATCCTTTTTTGATCAATCTGATATTGAAGAGATCTATATTGATTTCTTCTTCACTTGTTTATGGTATTTATTTTGATATACCTAAGATTAAAAGCCAAATTAACAAGTGTAATCAATTTTGGTAGCGATAAAGAAAAGTCCTCTGGTACCCTTACACACATTCATCTAGGGATAAAATACTTAAGTGAAGATGTTGTAATAAATGGATCGATTTATTCAATCGCTTGGCATAAAAACATTAGCCCTGGGAAAGCACTTTCCTCTAAGAGCTTTAGCTCCCCAGGTTCACTTGTGTTGCACCAAATGATTTGCATTTTTAGAGAAATTTCATGTCTGCGGTGAGCTCCTGTGAAAACATGAATAAATTGCTTTCTTCCCCTCTTTTCCTGACTTTATAAAGCTGAATCCATTAGGGGTCCAGTCAAAGTATAATGAAATCAAGGCAGCAACAACTCACATGATGCAAACCCTGGATTAGGATTCGTCCAAGCTCAGTTGTCCTGGCCTATGTGTCAGACCAGTGGTCTGCAGGGACATCCCTGGGGCACGTGGCAATTTTTTAAACTGCTGCATTAGAAGCAGTCTCTAGAAGACAAGAAATTAAATAGACAAATAGAGATTAAGAACTGAATAGGCTTTCTCCACAAAATCAGATAAATCAACCTCTCCATGGCCAACACATTGAGTTGCCTGGAGCCTTTCTTGGTACTCACCTTCCTTCTGAATTCACTGGAGTAAGAATGAGTATAAAAGTTAGGAGCATGGACGACGCATACCATATTATTATGTGGAATCTAATGAATAAAATAACCTAACAAAATAGAACCAGAATCATAGATACAGAGAACAGACTGACAGCTGTCAGAAGGGAATGGGGTTGGGGCCTGGGTGAAAAAGGTGAAGGGGTTAAGAGAAAAAAAGACATCATAGATACAGACAGCAATGTGGTGATTGCCAGAGGGAGGGGGGGCGGGGGAAGAGGGCAAAGGGGAGATAAATGGTGGCGGTAAGAGACCTGACTTTGGGTGGTGAGCACAGAATGCAGTATGCAGATGGTGCGTTATAAGCTTGCACTTGAAACATGTGTAGTTTTATTGACCAGTGCCACTAAATTGACCAACTGATTCAATACAAAAAAAAGACTTTTTTAAAGGAGCATGCCCTTTGAATCCAATCCAACCTGGGTTTGAATCTCCACTAAGCCAGTTATATATGAGTGATATGGAGCAAGTGAACCTCTCCAACCTTTGGTTTCCCTTTCTGTAAAGCAGGGATAGTAATACCTGGAGCATAAGGTGGTTGAGAGGTTTTTTTAAAAAGTCCCAATTACATCCCCTAGTACAGCATACATTCTCAATCCATGGAAACAAATTTAATTTCTACTTACGATCTGAATGTTGCAACTAAACAGGACAAGTAGCTATTACTTCACCTTTTACAGAATATGCCATTTTGCTCCTACCTTAAATAGTATAAGTAAGAGTAAGCTTATATAAAACAACTAGAGGCCTGGTGTACAGATTCATGCACCAGTGGGGTCTCTTGGCCTGGCCTGTACCCTCTTGCAATTGGGACCCCTCGGGGGATGTCAGACTGCCGGTTTCGGTCCCATCCCCACAGGTCAGGCCGAGGGACCCCACCAGTGCATGAATCCCTACACCGGGCCTCTAGTATGCATATAAGATCTTTGGTAAATCTCTTCCCGCCCTCCGCCGACCCCCTTCCCTCTGAAATTCATCAGTCTATTCCGTGTTTCCATGCTTGTGCCTTGAGCATCTGCCCCCTGGTGGTCAGTGCATGTCATAACTATTGGTCCAACAGTCAAATGGCCACTTAGGCTTTTATCCTATATAATAAAAGCCTAATATGCTAAGTGCTGGGTCATCCAGTTGTCCGTTCAACCAATCAAAGCATATATGCTAATGATATGCTAAGGCCACTCAATCACTCACTTTGATGTACACTGACCACCAGGGGGCAGACACTCTGACCAGTAAGTTAGCTTGCTGCTGGGGGTCTGGCCAATTGGGACTGAGTGAGACAGGCTGGACACACCCTGGAGCCCTCCCGCAGTCTCTCCCTGGCTGGCCAACCTCGCACATCCCTCCTTGACCCCGATCGTGCACTGGTGGGGTTCCTTGGCCTGGCCTGCTCCTTCTCGCAATCTGGGACTCCTCAGGGGATGTCAGAGAGTTGGTTTCGGCTCTATCCCACAGGCCAGATCAAGGGATCCCACTGGTACACGAATTCGTGCACCGGGCCTCTAGTGTATATATAGATGAGTCTCAATGTTAATGAGAAAATGAATCACCTTGAGATCCTTTTAAAATGTAGATTCTAATTTACTAGGTCTGCATTCCTAACAAGCTCCTGATAATACTGGTGGGAGAATTGTTTTGGTTTTTCAAGGAAGATCTATTTCTAGGAACTAGAATTTACTAGAAACTTTGCTGCTGACAAGGTCCATATTGACTCATAATATTTGGATTGGATATTGTATACCTACAGCATCTTTTGTTTGAAAATCTCAGCGTACATTGGAAAATTCATGTTTTGCAAAAAATATTAATTTTTACATCTCTATATTATTTATTGAAAATGTTAGCTCCTATACACTCCTTTGTTCTAAAGTAGTCTGTTCATGAAAAAAGTATGGAGTTTGTGTGTTTTCCAAACACTATTATTTTTATAAAAGCACCAGAAAAAAATCGAAATCTTCTACCAGTATTTAGATTTATATTACATACTAGAGACCCAGTGCATGAAATTTCATGCACTGGGGGTGGTTTCTCAGCCCGGCCTGTGCTCTCTCGCAGTCTGGGACCCCTTGCTTCTTACCACCCACCTGCAGCGAAGACAGGAGAGGCTCCTGCCACTGCCACTGCTCTCACCAGCCATGAGCCTGGCTTCTGGTTGAGCAGCGCTCCCCCTGTGGGAGCACACTGACCACCAGGGGGAAGCTCCTGTGTTGAGTGTCTGCCCCCTGGTGGTCAGTGCGCATCATAGCAAACGGTCATTCTGCCATTTGATCGATTTGCATTTTAGGGTTTTATTACTAGTATATAGGATATTACATTTCACCTAATTTGGTCAAGGACAATTAAACTTTGGGAGTGATAATAAAATGGTTACTGATTTTAAGTCATTAATTCATCCCCAAGCTTCAGTTCAGGGAAATATATAAGCAAGATAGATTTTCAAATGAAGGTTTAAATTAGAGGTAGATTTCCTCATTTTTAGATTTGAGATATGATGATTTTCAAATCTTGAGGGGTTTTTTTCTTTTTAACCAAAATAGTTAAAACAAAAAGTATAAACTACAATGTGAAAAAAAAAGTAATGATCAGCATATATCCTTAATTTATCACAGTTTACCTTCACATGTCATTAGACCAGTTAGCATCCTATATAAGAAGAGGCTAATATGAAAATCAGCCAAAGAGTGGAATGACCGGTCGCTATGACATGCACTGACTACCAGGAGGCAGACGCTCAATGCAGGATCTTCCCCCTGGTGGTCAGTGCGCTCCCACAGGGGGAGCACTGCTCAGCCAGAAGCCGGGCTCATGTCTGGCAAGTGCAGCGGTGGTGGTGGGAGCCTCTCCCACCTCCGCAGCAGTGCTAAGGATGTCCGTCCGGCAGCTCAGTCCAGCTCCCCACAAGGAGCGGGCCTAAGCCACCAGTCAGAAATCCCCCAAGGGCTCCCGGACTGCAAGAGGGCTCAGGCCAGGCTGAGGAATCCCCCCCCTCCAGTGCACTAATTTCGTGCACCAGGGCTCTAATAGAGATAAGAACATTGAGAAGCATACTTCTATTTCTCCCCTCCCAGCCTTTGCAGTGTTGTTATCATATATTATACTTTTACATATATTATAAACTCCACAATCTATATTAGTATTATTTTGTTTAAATAATCAAATGTTACTTGAAGAAATTCTTAAATTAAAAAAATATTTTATATTCATTCATGTACTTACTATTTCTGATGTTTTTCATTTCTTAGCATAGATTCAGATTTCCATCTGGTGTCATTTTTCTTCTGCCTGAGGACTTAATCATTTCTTGTAGTGCTGTCTACTGCTGATGAATTGCTTCAGCTTTGTTTCTCAAAAAGTCTTTATTTTGTATTCATTTTTAAATTTTGTTTTCCATTACTCCTTATCCCCTCCCCCTCCCCAACAATTAGCACATTGTTATCTGTGTCATGATGCATTCATTTTTTAAAGATAATTTTACTGGATATAGTAGTCTAAGTTTAACAGGGTATTGTATTTTTTAGTATTCTAGGTTTCTTTTACTTTAGATCTGTGTGTTTGTGATATTCATTAATTCTAATTTTTTACATTATTCACCCATCATCTTCCAGAACTCTAATAACATATATAGTATGCTGCCTAAAGCTGTCCTATACCTCACTGATGTTCCATTCATCTTTTTAATTCTTGATCTTTCTTTGTCTTATTTCAGGTAGCTTTTACTCTGTCTTCAATTTCACTAATGCTTTCTTTCATTTTACCTTCCATGTGTCTAAACATTCTTTAATGTCTAAAATACAGCTATAATAACTTTCAATGTGTTTGTCCCAAATTCTAATGACTGTGTCAGTCTTGATTGATTTATTTTTCTCCTCATTATGCTTCCTTTCATAGTTTGTAATTTTTATTAGATGACAGACATTTTGAATTTGGCCTTATTTTTGGGGCTGGATACTTTTTTAGTCCTGTAAATATTCTTGAGCTTTGTTCAGAGATGCAATAAAGTTATCTGGAAACAATTTGCTCCTTTTGGGTTTTCTTTTGAGATCTGTTAGGTGGGGTCAGAGAAAGCTTTTGTCTAGGGGTAATTATTCCCCACCTCTTAGTCAAGAACTTTCTGGGTACTCTACCCAATGCCCTATGAATTATGAGTTTTTCTGTTCTGGCTGGTGACAACAAGGAGCATTCCTAGCCTTCTGTGAACACCATATACTGTTCATTGACATTCTTTTGCATTGTTCTTTCCTCATCCTTGAGTAGTTTCCTCACATATATGCTGTGACCTGTCCTTTGCTGAATATTTGCAGGTGGCCTTCACAGATCTCCAGGATTCTGTGTGCAGCTTTCTCCTCTCCAGCACACGGGTTTCTAATGACTGTGTCAGTCTTGATTGATTTATTTTTGCCTGGGTCTCCCCAGCCTCTCAGCTTCATCTCCTCAACTAAGGAAGTTCTCTGGGCTCTCCCTGGCTCCTCCCTCTCTGAGCCATGACTGGAAGCTTCCTCAAGGCAGCAAGCTGGGCAATCATAAAGCTCATATTGCTTGTTTCCTATCTTTCAGGAATCACTGACTTTTGTTATCTCAGGTCCAGTGTCTTCAAAATCATTGTTTTCTATATTTTGTTCAAGGATTTGGGGGGAGCTGATGGAGGTATTGTTTCAAGAAAGAGGGTAAACTGATTTCTGTTCCTCCATCTTGACTAGAAAAAAAAAATGCAGAATTTGTAATGTAGCATTAGCAGGAGAAATAAAATGAACAGTATGAAGACATCAACATTGTATTTATTTATCTTAAGAAAGTATTTAGTATCTACATAGATTGACAGATCTAAAAGAGAAACTCTCATTGAAGTTTAGATATCCAAAAGAAGAAATTCAGTATAATTTTGTACTAATATGGTATCTTCAATACTTCCAGGTCTAGCCCCATTCCACCTATTTTTAAGATAATGATGCTTACGGGAAAGAAAAGAACCCCTATTTTTGAGTTAGAATATACTTCTGATCCTTGTATAAATTTTCGTTGGCTTCAAATATTAACAAAACCCTTTGGAAGGGAATTGCTATATTCCAGAATCTGTAATATGAAGAGTACATGTCAGTTTTTGACACTTGAAAGAATCTGCCCAAACTTAAATTATATCTCCCGCCTTAAAAGTTTGCACCTTGACTGTTATACTCACCAGCTATGGAATAACCACATCATAACCTCAACTTCAAAGCACAGAACAAATTACCTTTCTGTTTGTTTGCAAAAAGTAAGAGAGTCTTACTAGGAAACAACTCGTACATTTTCTTGGTAGAGTGAGATTAAGTCTATAATCTCAGGGTTCGGTTTATAGAATTTTTACAGAACTGTTGGATGAGAAGTGGAGTGGGGGAAGGAGAAAGGGAAAGAGAAGGAAAAGAGTTGCAGCAAATTATATGCTAGCATCAAGTACATGAACACATAAACTGCTCTTCCCATGACTAAATTTCATTTTGTGATTGTTATATACTATTTCACACACACACACACACACACACACACACACACACGCCAAGATCCGTTGTCCCACTTTGCTCTGTGTCACAGGACACAGACTTCAGACTGCATCTCACAGGTTCACTCGCCTCTGGCTTCCTGGTTTGGATCAGTCCAAAGGGAGTCACCAGCAAGATTATCAGAGGTGAGGAAGGGAAAGAAGTCTGGGAATTATTTCTCTGCCCCTGACTTCAGTTCAGTTCT
Source organism: Myotis nattereri (assembly GCF_964212035.1). Taxonomy (NCBI): domain Eukaryota; kingdom Metazoa; phylum Chordata; class Mammalia; order Chiroptera; family Vespertilionidae; genus Myotis; species Myotis nattereri. Next base: position 57,703,579 of record NC_138080.1, read on the forward strand.
GCAGTGGTGACACTCTACAACTGCTGCTTCTGGATTCTACAGCTGACCCCTTTTCTAAACCTCCGCTTCTCACTCAGGGTGCAATAACACCATCCTCTCCCCCTTTCCCTTCAGCCCCAGGGAAGATGATGGCATGGCATCCCTTCATGGCAAGGTGCTGGGTGTTTCCCCATCCCTTGTTGGTTCCTCAGCCCTGCCCTCACCTTCCAATAGTCCCTTCATTAGTCTCTTCAGACTCCTAGTTGAATGTGCCATCTGTTTCCTCCCGACTGATACCCACTCCTCCTCTGCTGTGAGTATCAAGTGGAGTGGCTAAAGGCAACCAAGTACCAGAAATATTAGGAAACTTCCACTTGCTGGGAAGTTCAGTCAATTGGAGCACGGAGCTAATGAGGCCAAAATTAGCGCCTGGCTGTGCTCCAGGATGGCAGGCTCTGTCCCTGACCAGACATTTTCCACACTATCAGTTACAAGGAGGAGCATGCGGGAAAGGACCAATGAGGCGATGCCAGTCCGCCGCCGCTCTGGGAGCCTGTTCCAAAACTGGCTGTTAACGGAGATCGCTTCAAAATCATCTTTGTTCCCAAAGGACAGCTTTTGTGACCTGGTTCTAGTAAAAGTTTTATGTAGGTTCTTTAAAATAATACAGCCATAACTGTCAATATCTTTTTCAAAGTTATGCCATCATTTCGTTACTTCACCTATAGCTAATTTATGATACCATGGGTTAAAAGTCAAACTTACCAAATCATGTTTTAAATTGGTAATGGGATTCAGGGTTTATAAGAATATATATTTAACTCACTTCTTTAAAAAAATTTTTAACTGTTATGATTAAATGACTGAAACTACATAACCATTGTCTACAGAATAATAAATAAATGCTTATTTATTTATTTATTTATTTATTTATTTGAAGTTATTTTATCATTATCAAGTGTGAATGACAAATTTTCTTTCTTTTTTTTTTAATCCTCACCAGAGGATATGTTTCCATTGATTTTTTAAGAGAGAGTGGAAAGGAGAGAGGGAGGAGGTACAGAGATAGAGATAGAGAGAGAGAGAGAGAGAGAGAGAGAGAGAGAGAGAAGAAAAATCAATGTGAGAGAGGCACATCACATCAATTGGTTGCCTCCCAAACACCACAGCTGGTGATCAAACCTGTAGCCCAGGCATGTGACCTTGACTGGGAATCAAACCCTTTGGTGTGAGGGCCAATGCTCTAACCACTGAGCACACTGGCCAGGGCAAATTTTCAATTTATATACATATTTCCTCAAATGAAACTCTTTTCTCCTTAGTATAGTTGCCTTATAAAACCATATTGTAATTAGGCTATTGTAGTTATGCTATTGTATTAATATTAATGTAGTGGACTTACTTCCATGGTTTTAATTTTATGTGATTTGAATACATGGGAAGGAGGGGGAGGCTTTTTTTTTTTTTTTCCAGAAATCAGTTTCTGAGACTCTCTGCTATCAATGAAAAAAAGTATTGTTTCTACTAAAATTCAATCTATGACTTTAAGTAGAATGTGCTGAAATGCTAAAGCAAAATATAATCTCTTCATGGCATAATGCTAAAAGCGCCCATAAGATATGAGCATTTATATACATAGCATTTATTCTTAATTGTTTTCATAAAACACAATCTATTTTATTTTTTAACAAAACCTTTTGCATCATTTTGATAAGGTCAACAGAAAGCACAGTTTTTTAACGTTAGGTGATCAACTTTTTGACAATAGCAGAACGAGCGTGGCTAATGGAATAATAGCCTGCAGGGTCCAGCTAAATATGATATACGAACGTAATCAACCCCTGTGATGACTATTCAGAAGTAATCCCTTTAGCTTTGAACTGCAGCATATATTTCAACAAGGCAAAAACCATATGAAGAAATTCTCTACAGACCACACTGATACAATACAGCCTTCATATCCTGCTCTATGTGTTTGCTGTTTATAGTGAGTTTTAAATTTAAGGTAATGACTACTGTATATTCATGTGAGCATACAATACTTTTGATTTGTTGTGGAAAGGTTGAATCCATTACCAGGGGTCTAAGTCTATAAACTCTGACACAACCTTTATGTATGAGTTATTATTTACTTTTTTCTAGAATACGGCCACTAAAAATGTTTTGCATGGCAAATTTATAAAAATTCACCTTTTCAGTTACAAAACTACCAGGTAGTATCTCCTCCATTTTGATTTGTACTTTTCTACAGATAACATTTAAAAAATATTAGTTTATTTATAAAGTTTACATATAATACTGTATTACAGATTTGAAAATTATACGTCATTGTTTTCAAATAAAAGGGTGCGTGGTAGGTTTATTGCAATTCAGCATTTGCTGACTTATTCCATTGCTCTTTGGTACAATGTAGGCTAAGTGGTGGTATAAATGAGATCCTTTTGTTGCCTGCTTGAGGGACTCTACCATTTAAGATTCCTCATATTAGCAACAAATTAGTGCTTGTTTCTACTGAAATGGGCGACAGTATAAGCAATTATCGCACTCTCAACTTTGTCTTGGTTTGGTCTCCCTTGCTGGGGTGAATTGGTCCTAATCTTCCAGCTTCCTTGAAGACCTACAGATCAAACATCTCAAATCACATTGTCAGGCAGACTCACAGCAGAAAACCTAGGTGAGGAATCTAAATGAGAGCGTCTACCAAGACGGAAACAAGAGTGAGCACCCCTGTGGTGCTCTCCTTGTTGCAAATAAAAGCATCAGAACACTTGAATGATGAGGTAAAGTGCTCCCCTATGTAATTAATCATCGCTAATGTTTCCTAGCACAGAGAGAACATTAATGTCTTCTATTTAAACTAGCAAATGTGGCCTACATTGAAAAGAATCGCTACAGATAGAGCTATTTTTCTCAGATAATTTACTTGGAAAATATTCCTCAATAAAAATCACCACTCCTCAACATCTGGGGAATGAATGCTAAACAATTACTTGAGGCTACCCAGGCACAATTTCAAACTTAGGAAATCCAGGAAGGATTTCTCCAGCTTAAGAGATATTGTTACATCTGCCATACCAAGAATGCTGAGTTTTAGACATTAGATCTAAAAGAGGCACCGGGATGTTACTATGCTTCTATATGTTGTGATGCAGTGAAAAATATTAAACTGAGAACCCCAAGGTGCTTCTTCACCTAAAACAATGATAGGGTATACTTGCCAGGGTTCTTGTTCCGGCATTAAGAAGGGTTCAGCAATCTGGAGAAGGGGCTGTGTGTAACTTAATAAAGAGTCTAGAGATGAAGCATAATTTTCAAAGGCACTTGGGGGTCAGAGGAGCCTAGCTAAAGAAACTAAGATCTCCTCGTCTCAGGACTCCATGCTTTTTATTAGCACAAATTGTCCTGAGGTGAGGCAGAGATATACATTTCAAAGGGTCAGAGTTTCCTATACAGAGGCCATTGTCAGATTTGGCAAAATCGCCTATGGCTGTTCAGGTGTTTGGCCAGTAGGAGGCAACAACATGTAGATTAAGATGCCCTGAGCTGTCTGGCAGCAAGCAATCATCCCTTTTCAGGTTTGGGGAAATGCCCTTCAGCCACTCCAGATGATTCAGCCCTTGCTGACATGCTGGAATTGGCTTCTAGCACCTACTAGTTAAGGTAACAGCTAAGCTCCTGTTTCAAGAGCCCCAAAAGTACAGCAGTTTTAATATATATATAAATTTCCTAATCCTTAAGTGGGCCATTTATATTAATGTGGTAGCCCCACTGACATTCAGGGGGCCATGACCTTCCATCTGCCTGCCTCACCACCCTCTAGAACAGGGTTTCTCAATCTTGCCCTGTTGACATTTTGATCTGGATGAATTTTTTTATTGCGGAAGGGAGATGAAATGGCTGTGATAGGCACTGTTGAATGTTTAGCAGCATCCCAAACCTCTTCCCACTAAATGCCAGTAACAAGTCCACCTACCTGTTGTGACAACAAAAATGTCTCCAGACAATTTTCAAATTCCCCAGTGGGGCAAAATCACCTGCAGTGGTGAACCACTAAGTTAGGGTATCGTCATCGCCTACATGGTAGAAAATGAATCCTAAGGTAATAGTTCCATGTGTAAGACTGAGGGAAAGGGAAGGTTTTAGGGAAAATGAATGCCCAACATCTAACACTCAGACCCAGGAGCATAATGTCTCACTGTCCACATTCATTGGTGAGAACTGAAGCTTGTCACTTCAACTAAATATTGATGTGCTGGTGAAGATCTAGGAGAGAGGAAAACCTGATGCTGGAGGCAGAAGGAGTTACTGGAGTCATGTCTTGTGTGGTGGGCGGGGGAGGGTGAGATCTAATGAAGAAGTAGAGGGGTGGCCTTCGAAGGGAGCACAGGAAGGAGAGAGCATGGGTGAGTTACTCTTGACACGGAACTTGAGGAAGTTGTTTTTTCCTACTGTTTTTTATTCCCTCTTGAAACTAGGAAATGAATCATCAGCTGAAAATGATGATGCCTGTGGAGGGTTGGAGTTTTGAGAAAACAGAAAAAAAAAACAGTTAAATAGACATCTAGGAATGTAGAAGAATGAATGGACTAGGAATGTTTAAAGTGAGGCCACTTGAGCTATACTGTGCATGAGAAGAATGGGCAGAGTTGAGTTTACAGTTTTGCGAAGTTCCCATGACAAAGTGGGAGAAGGGTAAGGAAGTCAGGCGACATGCAAGGGAGTGAACGACCCTGGACTTTAAATTGTATGAAGAAGGAATAGAATTCACTAACGTGAGGATGAACAGTGGAAAGGTGGTAGGCTTGCAGGTCCCAGTTTGAAGAATTCCTGGGGTTGGTGTCCTAGAAGGAGTGATCTAAAAAGATAAAAGCTGTTAGTCAAGTAGTTAAACACAGAAAACTTGAGTTTGAAGGGGACTTGCAGTCTCTGGTAATGACTAAGTCCAAGTTATGGCCATGGGAATTAATGACTGTGGGTGGATGAAGGTCCAGATTTAAAAGGATGGAGCTCAAGGAATTAAGACTCTAGGTCAGCGGTTCTCAACCTGTGGGTCGCAACCCCTGTGGCGGTCGAACGACCCTTTCACAGGGGTCGCCTAAGACCATCCTGCATATCAGATATTTACATTACGATTCATAACAGTAGCAACATTACAGCTATGAAGTAGCCACGAGAATAATTTTATGGTTGGGTCACAACATGAGGAACTGTATTGAAAGGGCCAGAAGGTTGAGAACCACTGCTCTGGGTGGAAGCATCTTCTACATGTACATTGAAATTGCTAAATTACGAAAAGTAACAGTGAGCCAATACAAAAATTAATTGTAGTTAGATCATAATACTTGATTGTATAAATTGATCGTGTGAACTTCGGGAAAAGAGGGAGGCCAAAGGTCCTGAAGGAGAACGGGATGTGAGAAGGACGCCTACCTATACCCAGGTCCAATGGTAAGAAGACTGAGGAAAAGAAAAGCAAAAAGGGCTCCTGGCCTGGCCGTGTCTGCAGAGGACAGCCACGTTTCTGTCAGAGCAAGGAAGGAAGGGTGAGAGCACAGTGGGCTGTGTCAGGAGCTGTGGTGGGTGTGAGATGGGGACAAAAGAGGAAACGTACAGAGCCTGAGGGGAAGCAGAATACAAGAAATGAAGGGGACCTGGAAACTGAGGCTTGTCATAAGCAAGGAGAAAACGCATTTCATTAGATTCGTTCCAGTGGCTTCAACTCAAAAACAGAAGGGCAGCTATGGAAGTTAAGTATCAAATTAACATGTTTATCTGTATCTATAAACTTCCCATATCTCATTGCATTATTTGCATACTTTATATTGCTCGAAATTATTTTTCCTTCTGAGTGTTTCTTTAACAAGTCATCATATCCCCAACATGTGGCTGTTGTAGTTGCATTTTCTATGTCACAAGAATTCTTTGGGTTAGAAATTCAAGCATGGCTTGGCTATCATTTGAGGTCACCCAACGGTGATGCACAGCTGACAGATGGGCTGGTTTGAAAAGTCTGAGACAGCTTCACTCACAGCCTGTAGCCTTGGTGGGATGGCTGGAAGGCTGGGCTCAGCGGGGACTATCAACTAGAGCAACCTTCCTAATGCCGCGACCCTTTAATAACAGTTCCTCATGTTGTGGTGACCCCCAATTTCATTGTTACAAATTGAACATAATTAAAGCATAGTGATTAATCACAAAAACAATATGTAATTATATATGTGTTTTCCAATGGTCTTAGGTGACCCCTGTGAAAGGGTCGTTCGACCCCCAAAGGGGTCGCGACCCACAGGTTGAGAACCACTGAACTAGAGCACCTATTCATGGTCTCCAGGATGACAGTCTCAGGGCGATAGGACTTGTTATATGATGACTGGCTTCCGTCAAAGCAAGCATCCTAAGAGCACTGAGTGGAAGCTGCATAGCCATTTGGAGTTAGCCTCAGAAGCCAGGCCGTTACTTCTTCCACGTTCTGTGGATGACAGAGTCCTAAGCCTAGCCCAAATTCAAGGAGAGGGGAATTAATTTCCACCTCTTGATGGGCGAGTGGCAAGGTCAACTGTGGAGGAAAATATGAGGGGAGGGGAGATATTGTTGTGGTAATATCTTTGGCCAATATTATCTGCCCTGGTGACAGAGGGGAAACATACCTTTATCATACAAGTGCTTAGGGTAGATATCCCTGAAAAGGGATTCCCAGGTTCAAGTTCAAAATAACTGAGTTGTATTTGTGATAAACCATTAATTGTATAATTTCTTTTTCTTTAGGAGACCCTAGAAGATCCACAATGGAAAAGATATAGCACACCTCAGAGCATTTGGAAGAACAACTCAGTGGGTATGATAAATCAAGTGAATAGTTTCTATTAAGAGCCCACATTGTAAAGATGCTAAGTATAATCTAATTCTTCAAACACATGAAGAATAATTTCAACTAGCACTTGATAAGCTAATTCTGAAACATTGCTTTTTAAAAAATCGTATTTACTGTTAAATATCACACAAGGTTAAGTATTTTTCATCTTTTAAGCTATGTCTGAAAATTACAGAAAACAATAATATCTTTCCAAGCAAGTGTATTTACTTTCTAGCCCAAAATAAAATTTAATTTTATAATTTATTTTATTTTAGATTTCCAGCTAATAAAAAAATGAGACTTAAACCAGCTTTTGACTCAGCAACAAAGCAAGAAGAAATTTATCATGTCACCGGAGTCTTCAATTCTCTATACAGTAGAATGTTACAAATAACACAGAGTTATAATAAACTATGCCTATGTTTTCATTGGATTTTGTATTGCAATGTACAAATTTTGTCTAAAACATCTAAGTCCATGAAAATAAATTATATCCAAAATGCTTGAATATTAACAATCCATGGAGTTTCCTCAAAAAGTTAAAAATTTGACTCCCAGTAATCCCACTTCTAGGACTATATCCCAAGAAACCAGAAACACCAATCAGAAAAGATATATGCACCCCTATGTTCATAGCAGCACAATTTATAATAGCTAAGATTTGGAAACAGCCTAAGTACCCATCAACAGATGAGTGGATTAAAAAACTGTGGTACATCTACACAATGGAATATTACACTGTGGTAAAAAGGAACTTTTACCATTTGCAACAGCATGGATGAAACTGGATTCATTATGCTAAGCAAAATAAGTCAGTCGGGGAAAGATAAATAGCACATGATCTCACTCATATGTGGGATATAATGATCAACATAATTTGATGAACAGGAATAGTAGGAGCGGGGGGTTAGAGAGCAACCAAAGGGACTTGTATGCATGCATATTAGCATAACCCAGGGGTGGGCAAACTTTTTGACTCAAGGGCCACAATGGGTTCTTGGACCGGAGGGCCGGAACAAAAGCATGGATGGAGTGTTTGTGTGAACTAATATAAATTCAAAGTAAACATCATTACATAAAAGGGTACGGTCTTTTTTTTCAATAGTTTTATTCATTTCAAATGGGCCGGATCCGCCCCGCGGGCCGTAGTTTGCCCGCGGCTGTACTAGACTGTCCCTACTTGAGAAACCAATCGCAAGTTCTAAGTTATTCCTTATATTTCTGATTATGTTGGCTACAAATCAGGAATTCCATGACCCACTCCTCAGGTTCAATAAATTGCTATCACAGCTCACAGAACACAGGGAAACACCTGCCAGTTTATTATCTATAGAAAAAAAAGCATAATATGCTAATTAGACCAGATGTCCTTCTAGATGTCCTTCCTTCCAGACAAAGCTGCAGTAGGCGGGGGCCAAGGCAGAGGCAGAAGAGGCCCCCAGCTGCAGCAGTGGCGGCAGGGGCCGGGGCCAAGGCCCTTGCATGAATTTCGTGCATCAGGCCTCTAATAAAGGATATAATAAATGATATAACTGAACCACCAATAGAAGAGATGGATAGGGCAAGGTGTGGGGGAGGGGCACAGCACTTCCATGCCCTCCTCAGGCCTGGCACCCTCCCAGCACCAGCTGGGAACTCTGAATCTTACCATGGTGTAATGTGTTTCCTTAACCATTTTCATTACAAACACCCCATCTCAATCTCACTCTATTTAAAAAGTAAAACTAACCATCAGAAAACTTTTTTTCCTTTTATATGAATAAGTGTATCCTTGAAGTTCTAAGTTCAAATAACAATTTTTTTTTCCTCTGAAGCCTTTCTGTAATAACAGCCTTTTGCTGTAATGTAAGCAAAATTAATTTTAAAGATCCTTTAAAAATGTTTGGAAAGTTTTGTGAGAATATCTATATATGTGAAAGGCTAACATGCTAAGTGTCCATCTGACTGATAGCTATGATGCGCACTGACCACCAGGGGACAGACACTCAATGCAGGAGTTGCGGTGACATGCACTGGCCATTTACAGAAAAATGGCACCGTGGACCTGATGCCCACAAAGCAACACTCAGCTTCCCCCAGGTGGACACAGGCCCTACCACCACCCGGAGCAGCAGCCCACCAAGTCACAGCCAATGCTGCCATGACCCCATGGCGCAAAATGTGGCCCACAGCCCAGCCCAGTCCGGAAACAGTGGCTGTGGGCACTGGGTAATGACGTCACATAGCAACATCCAGCTTCCTCTTCCTAGCAACTAGTCTCCTTGCAGTTTCTTCAGCCCAGGAACACAACTTGCTTTATAGCCAGGTGGAAACATTTTACACTTTAACCAAATGTCTGTGAAGCATTTTCCCGTGCCTCATCTCATTTTATCCTCACAGAAGTTCTGGAGTAGGTAGATAGGAGACTCGGTGGAATCCTATTTTTTTTCATTAGCTGGAAAACGGAGATTTAGAAAGCTTAGAAACTTGACCCGACTGAAAAGAAGTAAGAAATGGTGGACCTTGAAAATGACTTCAGGTTTTCTCACTATGCAGAATACAGTCAAACACTGCTGCAGTTAAATATTTTATCCTTTGTTCTCCCTGCATGATCTACAATAATAATCTGCTTCATGTAGATATTTACTGCTGCGTTGCTGACAATTACCTGAAAGAGAAGTTGGGGTGCTTCACTGGGCTGGAAAAAGTTTAGCTAAATCAGAAAGCAGGAGTAATTAAGCAAGTTTATTCTGTGTATATGAAAGGCTAAGTTGACTTGCACATGCGCACTACATATAAAGCTCTCACTGGCACCAATAGCACATGTGTGTTTTGATCTGTCATTGTCATTTGTGAATTTGGTTGACATTTCTATTATAGAGAAAGGGCGAATAGCAATATCTAAATATTTCTTCTAATTAATTTCCTTTCAGTGTGCATGAATTTATGCACCGGGCCACTAGTTGTTGTTTTTTTAAATGCCCATATCTTTGTAAACACTTCAGGAAATTAGATATATCAAACATAAACCTGTTGGAAAGGTCAACAGAAGCCAGACTTCACCATTAAATGCTGAACAGACACACTGCTATCCCTTCTAATAGATTTAATCAAAAGGTTTTTCTTTAAATTTCAATTTGAGTCATTTTTATTTGTGAATCTGAAAACAAAATCAAGATTTTATGATGACAGGTGCAAATCACAATTGTATCAAATGCTAGTACTTCTCTACAAAGGGTCCTTACATAAATAATGCAGCAAGGACCATTCACTGAGAACATATAACTATGTACAATGATCTCTAATTCCTTTTAAATGTATATGGCAGTGCCTAAAATACAACATTCTATAATCTATAATAATAAAAGTGTAATATGCTAATGAGACCAGACGTCCTTCTGGACGACCTTCGGGATGAAAGTCGGGGCTGCGAAGGAAGCCCAGGTCCCAGGCGCTGGAGGAAAGCATGGGTCCCGGATGCCAGAGGGAAGCCAGTACTGGCAGCCGGGGGAAGGAAGGCCTACTTTTGCATGAATTTCATGCATCGGGCCTCTACTATACTATAATTACTTTCACTTTTAGTTCCTCCTTTTAAAATTGCTACGATATTTTGTCATTTCTGTTTTTCTGCCATTTGTGTTACCTAAAAGTAATTTAAAAATGCAGCCCAGTTTATAATAAACAAATATATTTGAGCCTCTACATTGTAGGTAACACCGAAAGTGTCCTGGAAGCTATGAATTGATGTAACTTTTAAAGGGTCCTTTGTCTTTCTTCCCTCTCCCCACCTTTTCCCTTCTAGGGGCCTTCCTTTCCTCCCACAGACTTGCCATAGCATATCTACACAGGGATGATGGTACATATCAAAATGTATAAGACATATTTGGTTAACTTTCAAGAGCCTCATTTAAAGATAAAATATAGAGAGTTTTCAGAAAAAGAAATGAACATGACTTCCATTAGGTGAAAATCTTTAAGGCCTTCTTTCCAAAGTTACATTACCCCAATATTTTTATAGGAATGTATTATATCGTTATCACTAACTGATATTTATCTCTCCTCCCTCCCGCCACACATACATATAACATCCTATATAATAAAAGGCTAATATGCAAATTGTCCCCATGGGTGGGAGTTCAACTGACCAGGAGTTAGATGTGCACTAACCACCAGGGGGTGGTGTGGAACATGGTGGGCATTGGTGATGCAGTGCTGGCAGCGGGCGCCAGTGGAGGCGCTGCTGGCCCCGATGGGCCCTAATGTGTTCAGTCTAAGTTTTTTTTAAAAAAGGAAAGAGGGAAATGAGGGATGAAGCTACGAGAAATTTCTTCTTTTTGTCCAATTTACACATTGTAGAAAACTACAGTTTCTTTAGACATAATTCATTCAGGATTGAGATTCCCAGTGCAATTATTCACTTTTGCTAATTGTCAAGATGCTGTAGGTTTATTCTAGCTTTCAAAGTAAACCGTCATTATTGAAGCAACAAGCAGTGAGGATATTGTAGCTTACAGCAGACAGGATAAAAAGCCACATCCATGTAGCCAACATTCAAGTCTTAACAAGTGAGTAAATAAACAAGATAAATCAACAGTTTAAATTTAAAATCAATATTTTTAATAAAATAGTTTTGCACTTTTCATCTTTAGTGCAGAACTAAAAATCAAACATATTGGAAGAGAATCCAAATGAGCTTACGCGGTAAAGAGGGGGCTATCAGTGAAAAACATTTTAGCAAAGTCCATGAAAATGAAATATTTCTGTTTCACAAAAACCTATGTGAATGGACATATCATGTAACTCTTACTCATTAACTATAGATAAACTCTTAAAATTGGTTTCAGGGAAAGAAAGTAAATTGATTGATATCAAATTTTTAAAATGCATTTGGTAGTTTTGAGATAAGTTAAGTAGTTTGTTCTTTTAAAGTAAATACTGAGTACTTTTCATTGATGGTATTCTTGAGTCAAACATGTACAGAAAATGTACTTTAGGGTGCAGGGATTTAAAAGCATTCCTGAAGTTGCTCAAAGTGCTTATGCTAGTACTTAGATACTACCTAAATAATTCTCCATTAATTTGGGAAAGTGGAATGATAACTTTTTAAAACTACTCAAAATTACATAATACACATATTGTAGAAAACACAAAATACAAATAATTAAAGAACAAAATCACAAATAAGTAAATGAACAGAACAAAAATCACAAAGGGATGCTATATTTTATGTGTTTACAAAAAGATGCTCAGACTACGTATTTCTATTTTTAATTATTTTGTTGTGGTAATGCATTTTGTGACACACAGTTTTAAAAATCTACTACAGAACACATTTTGAAGTCTAGCTTTCACTCAGATCTCTGCTTTCCTTATTACCCTGACCCATTTTTAATAGATTCTTGTGTATTCTTCTAGTTTTATTTTTTAAGTTTAATTCCATTATTAAGACCTTCTCTTTTCTTTTTTAGCACTTTTAGGTTGACAGCAAAATTGAGAGGAGGGACAAAGATTTCCCATACCTGTGCAGAAAGCCAGGAATCCGCTCTTTCTTTGCCATCAGAGAACAAGGTGCCAAGGAATCCAAACATTCTAACTGAAAGGCTAGCCTTCCGGGTCATTTAGCAAATATATCAAAAAATGCAAGATCATGGGGCACATACATTTGGATAATTTGTTAGGTTTCTGTATAGCTTTTACATACTTTGGCAGATGATATGTGGGTGCTCATTTGTTCTCAGCTTCCGGCAGGGCAGATGGCTTCTAAGTTCTACAAATTCTTAGAAAGCAAAGAGCTTCTCATCTTGTTTACTGCTGTATTTCCAGGATCAAACACATGGCAGATGAACTGTTAAGTGAAAAAGGTGCCCCATGGTTAAAAAATGTTTGGGAAATGCTACTTTTTGCAGTTCCCTCTGGATTAGCTATACAAATTAGCACTATAAAGTGCTTTGAGAATCCAACAATTTTAACCAATTCCCTGCCTCCTTTTTCCCCAGAGACCTGCACACATCTTCTTTATGGGGAAAGACTTAGAAATTGTTCAAATCAATAGCATATGTCAACCAGCTCACTTTGGGAACCTCTCAAGACACCTGGAATGGATGGAAGGTACACTCAAATATGGTCCCAGATACAATCCAAGCATTACAAAAAGCTAAGAAATATTTTGAATACTCTTAAAGGAAATAAATATAAGATTTTATCTTTTAAGAACAAATCAAAAATTAAATGATAATGAAAAAATCTATCTTTTCCTGGAATTTTTCTACCTAAAAATAGGCAGCTTAGAGAGGGATGAAGAGGGAAAAGTTATGATCCTATTATTAAATTTGAGGTGAAGAATAAATATCCCATAAACTTTTAATACTAATTTAACACCTCATTTGTCCATTTAAAATGTATTTACTTCTGTTGTCACTAAGCTTGATTCAAATGCTAACCAGTTTAGCATTTTTAGTTTAAGCATGGATGTGCATAGTAATTAATACTGATGCTAATTATGACTAACACTTGGTGTCAGTATAAGTTAGAATAAGAAATTCATACTATAGATTTTTAATTTAAACTGAAACTATAGAATAAGTGGGACTGTATATTAGGATTCTTTCAGGGGGGAAAAAAGCCACAGAAAACCCATTCAAACTCACTGAATCATATAAAAGGACTTATGGACACCATTGGCCTCAGGAATCACTGAAATGAGGAACTCAACTCTCTCCTTCTCTCCTCTATTCTTCGACTTATCTCCCATTCCCTCCTCTGCTCTCTTCACTCCTCTTATTCTCTGACCCTCTTTCTCTCCCCCTCTCACACCCTCCATCTCAACCCACAGTGTCTCATCTCAGCTTCTCTTTGTATTGCCCTCCTTCTCCCCAGTTGCAGAGTTTTTTTCATAAGTCAGGAATCCTGGCAGCCGACAGCTCCAAGTTATAGCAATACAGCTTAGAATCTCCAAAGGACAGAATGTCTCAACTCTGTATATGAAAGGGAAGAAGTCTGATTGGGCCTCTGTATATGAAAACTCAAGGGAAGAAATCTGATTGGGCCCTTGCAGCCCAAGCATACCACCAAATGAAGTAAACTAAAAAAGGCAGGTACTCTTACTGGAAGAGGGGGAAAGTGATGCTTGGCTTACAGAACCTCAGTCCTGTAAACTGACTGTAAACTGTTAAGTTTTTGGAAATGAATCTGACAACATATATCAAGATCCTATAAATGCATGATGGCAATCTATGCTAAGAAAAGAATTTAAGCCCAGAAGTCATATGCATGAAGAAGTACACTATAACATCATTTACATACCAAATATTGTGTTTAATCTATGTACCCAGAAAAAGGAAAACAAATAGGGAAACTATAAGTTTACAGTGAGATATGATGTTACCATAATAAAGAATACTGCCTGAAGCCAGGATTCCTGACCTAAGTAAAAACGCAAACTGCAAACCTACAAACACAACCCTGGAAAAAAATAACTAGATAAAAAGATAGAAAAAACAAACAACTCCAAAATGTTAGTTGACTTTGAGTAGTAAGGCAGTGGGTCATAGTTTATCCTTCATGTTGTATATTCTTAAAATGACTGAGATGAATATCCTTCATGTATATTCATTTTAAAATATTTCCTATTTACCATATTTCCTACAGTAAACATGTATAATTTTAATGATTAACACCCATTAACTTTAAGTTTTAATAAATGATAAGACTCAAGCATTTAAGTATCAAATAGCTGTTTTTTGAACTTATCTTCCCAAGTTTACAAAGGGTTTCTCAAAAACCGTCATTTATTTCAAAATATTACTATAAATTATATAGACTAATGGCCTTTACCTACCCTAGGGAAGTGGGAAAAACTAAAAAAGGAACATACAGAATGAGGTACGAGCTAGTTAATCATAAGAGGAAGGAATATTTGCTTCCCTAATCTAAAAGCTATGCTATCCAGAGATAAAACATCATTAGGTAACATGTGCAGCAAATCAGCTATTTCTTGAAGGATGAATTTAAATTGTGTAGAATGGAACAGAAACAGCTAGTTCTTTTTAGATTTAGGCAAGGTCTAGCAGCTGTCTCCCCACCCCTAGCCGTCCTTCAGACCTTCCTGCCCCTTGACCCCGGGGCCCTGATATGCACAAACCTCACCTGCCCCACTTCCAATCCATCTCCTTCCCAACCTCAACCTGACTCCTCTGCGTTGTGATTCACTTCACCCTCCAAGTTTCTACTCAGGAGGATGAGGAAAGCCATTAAGAATTGTCTTCTAGTCAATAAGGCAAGAGGGGCAATGGGGAAGTGAGAGCATCAGACAGAGGCCACGCAACAGCTGCCCCATCCTGGTTGTGCTACTGAGACAGAAGAGACTAGTTCCCCACCATGGTCGCTCAGACCTCAGTCTCAGCAAAATGAAACACTGCTCTGAAACTAAGTCTGCCGCATGTGCAAATAGAGCCCTTAATAGTCACAATCATTTATGTTATCCAAATTTCTTATAAGGTCATCATCGGACAGAAGGCCACATAGTAAAGGTTTCTTCCACCTGGAGTTTGTACCACCCATATTGCAGTCTTGCTATGCGACCTCAGATCAGTACCTTCATCTCTTTGTTCCTATAATAGGAGAAGTTTGCAGGAAGTCATCTCTAAACTCCTTTTGGCTATAACATTTTATTATCCTATGGAATTCTTTCTCCAAAGCTTTACCTATGGTGCTTCAAAATCTTGTGTCATTGCCTGCTAACTCTCCCTTGGGTCCTCTCACAGGGTAGATTTGAAACTTTTCAGTTTGCCCATAAGCTCAACTATAAAATCAAAATGTTAGTATTCAAAACAAAAAGAATTACTTTCATTTAACATTTCACACACAAAAATTTAGCTATTAAAATGTAGCTATATGATTAAATTTAAATAACCACTGTAATGTAAAATAGGTTTCAGATTTTTTTAAAAAAAAACCTATGCTAAGGCCCTAACCGGTTTGGCTCAGTGGATAGAGCGTTGGCCTGCAGACTGAGGGGTCCCAGGTTCGATTCCGATCAGGGGCACGTACCTTGGTTGCGGGCACGTCCCCAGTGGGGGGTGTGTGGGAGGCAGCTGATCGTTGTTTCTCTCTCATTGATGTTTCTGACTCTCTGTCTCTCTCCCTCCCTCTCTGTAAAAAATAAACAAAATATATTTTTTAAAAAACCTATGCTAAGGAGCAAAGAGTTTAGAAAAGGGGATTTAATATGAGGAATAGGATGTATGGGGAGGGAGAGAAAGAAGACGTGAACGAAGGATAAAGGAAGGTTGTGTATCATTAGATAATAGAGACCCAGAGCACGAATTCGTGCATGGGTGTGGTTCCTCAGCCTGGCTGGCAATCAGGGCCAATCGGGGCTGTCTCGCCCAATCCAGATCGGGGCCGATGGGGGCCAGCCAGCCTGGGAGGGACCACAGGAGGTTGGCCATCCGGGGAGGGGCTGTGGGAGGGCTCCAGGGCATGTCCAGCCCTCTTGCCAGCCCCGACTGGCCAGACCCCAGCAGCAAGCTAACCTACCTGTCAGAGTGTCTGCCCCCTGGTGTTCAGTGCACATCATAGCAACTGGTCAAATGGTCAACCGAACTGTCGACCAATAGGTCAGACACTTAGCATATTACACTTTTATTATATCGGATGGGAACGTACTTTCAAAAACCAATTACTAAAGTTGAGTGAAAATTCTATCATTTGTGTTTGAAAAATAAAACCTGGGAAGTCAACTTTTTAATTTTTTATATCCTACATAATGTCTCCTAAATCCCCCTAGATCAGTGGTTCTCAACCTTCCTAATGACGTAATACAGTTCCTCATGTTGTGGTGACCCCCAATTTCATTGTTACAAATTGAACATAATTAAAGCATAGTGATTAATCACAAAACAATATGTAATTATATATGTGTTTTCCGATGGTCTTAGGCGACCCCTGTGAAAGGGTCGTTCGACCCCCAAAGGGTCGCAACCCACAGGTTGAGAACCACTACCCTAGATAATAAATAAAGATCAAGCAATCTTTATTACACACACCATGCTCCTCCACTCTCTCCCCAACCTCCCAGTGGAATCAGACATCACAAGCTGCTGATTTAGCTGCCAACAGTGACTCCTCACTTCTATTGCCTACCCCACTGCTGATCTGACTTATCCAGGGGCCTGAGACCCATTCTGCTCTGTAGATCATGCTTGGTCTTGCACTAAGCAGTAGGTTACTGCCTTCCTTCCCTTCAGTGGATAAGATTTTGCTTTCACGTGGATTAACCACCTCAGAGTACCCTCTCTCAGGACTTCTTATGATGTGATAACAATAAACATTCTTCTTATTAAAAATTTTAAAGTTGACTTCAGAGACAGTGGCCACTTTCATGTGTGATGACTCAAAATTGTGATCTATAAAAGGAGGTTTAGAATGTGCACAAACTAAGGATCCAGCAAGGACAGTCAGTGGTCCACAGATGTAAATAAATTGAATGTGTCTGGATGAACCCAGGTGAGCTACATAGAAACACATCTGCTTAAATGCCTTCCCACTTTAACAAACCCCGCCTGTTCCCAGCACCGGCCAGGATGGCTGCTCTGACTGGAGTGGAGCTCCCAGCAACCTGAGGGGCCTCAGATCTCTCCATCCCTGTACACATTCTTGCAGGCTCTTAGGTCTGCTGAGTACCCCTTCACAGCCTAGCACTTCCTTTGTATTTTCATACGTAAAGTTTAGTAAACTGTTTTATTGCTTCTGTCAGTATGCGGCCTACTTTGAGCATTTGAAGTATAACTGAAGTTTTGAGTCTCTACGCATCTCTACCAACAGGAAAGGGTGAGTTAATTAAAAGCTTAAGCTTAACTAATGCTCCTCACCCGACTTCCACACCACCTTTTCTTGTGGCCTGGCTCCCAGCCAAGTCCTGCAGACGGTGACCGCCAAAGCCAGCTCCCCAGCTGCTGGGAAATGCGGGTCCCAGATTATTATACCGTGGCTGGATTATTATGTATTAAAACGAATAAGAAATAGATTTGAAATAGGTAACTGAGGGTTATTGACATGCTATCATTTTCTTAACTCTGTTAACACTGTGAGGTTCTCATCTTGCAAAATGAACACTGTTCACATCCACAACTGTTAAAGCAGGGACTGGTTGCTTCTTTCCCAAAATATTACACCGACATGTTCTGCAAATAATAAACGTGAATCATTTTTGAAGCAGTAGCACAGAAAATGCAATCATCTAGTTCCACAAAAAAGATTAAAAGAGAAACTTTGCCCAGTTTACAGCCTAAATTTTTTAAAAATGTGTTGATTCTAAAAATAAAACCATACCATCTCTATAATATTAGAAAAGGAAAATCTCCTCTACTTCTAATATCCTGTTTCCTAGAAACCAAAAAGAAAGTATCTTTTCTCAATAAAAGGGTAATGAATGGAGTATTGTTTTCATTGAACAAAGAATGTGTGCAATAATTGTGCATAAACTTAAGATTCTAGAGCAAATGTATGAAAAAGCATGTTAATTGAAATGGCAAATGCGTGCAAAGTTCAATGGCCAAACAGAATCTTTTCTTGAGCATCCACTATAGTTATCTCAGGTCTCCACTTGACTTTAACAAATAAGTATAGTTTACATAAGTGGAAGCAGGCTCTGAAGAAGAGAAATTCTTCATTCTGCCTGTGTCAGTTCTGGGTGTGTGTTGCAGGGGTGAAGGGGAAAGTGGATCGGTGTAAACCATCTTCTGATGAAATATAATTTATTGTTCCAACTTCTTCAACACTCTGTACTTACATCCACAGCTCTCATTATTTACTCATCACTTTCTTCAGCTGTCTTTCCCCCCAAAGTATGTAAACTTTTCAAGGATAAGATATGTATTTTATTCTCAGCATCTTTCAAAATACCTGAAACTCAATGAAAGTTTGTTAAATTAATAATTTAAATGTCCCACTTACTAATTAATATAGTTATTCCAGGAATCATGGTGGTGGGGAGCATCATCAGATATGGGGAAAACAGGTCTCATATCTCATCAAATCTTAAATATAGCAGCAAAATTCCCTAAGTTACAATGACTTCCAGAATACACTTGCAATCATAGATTCACACATAAAACCCAAAAGAAAAAGGAAAGTGGAGAAAAATACTCTTTGTTCATTTCACTCCTATGCACCCATGTATAGTGTTATATTTTGAATGACCTTTATTTTCTACATGATGAGCTGCTCCCTACCTGGAACATCAGAAATTGGTTTCTCAGTCCCAGGTTATTGACCTCCTAGAATAGATCCTGACACTTGACTTGCTTCTGGTACCAGCGAGCAGCCTGTGTGCCTACCTAACCAGTTCTACTGGGCTGCTATTTAAATGTTAGCATTGTTAGCATTGTAATGCTAAAGCCACTACTAACATCTTAGCATTATTCCCCTAAAGCTGAAGCAGCATCTATTTCACATTCCCCTAGGTGACTTTACTGTCAATTTCCTCAAAAAATATAAGAAGAACTTATAACTAAAATACTAGGAAAACATCACATTTTTATGTGGTTAATACAAAAATATGATCATTGTCACTAGAAATGACATTCTCAGCATATCAAGTTATCTCTTCTAGGCTTTTCAGGATTATCCTTAAGACAATAAATACATGGCATCTTCAAATAATTTATGCATCAATATTATTAACAAATAAGCCCCTGAGGTAACATGCTAATTATGTTCTGAATTTTGTAGATAAAGTAATTGAGAGAAACAAGATTATTTCCCCAAGTTCTCAAAATATCCTTTATAATAAAAGGCTAATATGCAAATTGACCAGTCGCTATGACATGCACTGACCACCAGGGGGCAGATGCTCAACGCAGGAGCTGCCCCCTGGTGGTCAGTGCGCTCCCACAAGGGAAGCACCACTCAGCCACAAGCCGGACACTGCTGGTGGAGCGCAGCAGCGGTGGCGGGAGCCACTCCCACCTCTACAGCAGCACTAAGGATGTCCTACTGACGGCGTAGGCCCGCTTCCCTCTAAGCCATCAGTCGGACATTCCCCAAGGGCTCCTGGACTGCGAGAGGGCACTTGCTGGGCTGAGGGACCCCCCCTCCCCCCGCCCGAGTGCACAAATTTCGTGCACCAGGCCTCTAGTAGAAAATATAACATTAACACACCAAACTCTTGTGTTATCATGGCTCCAACTAATCTCCTCCCAAAGAGGATTTGAAGTTACACACCATCAGTGGGGGGGGGGGGGGGGGGGGCGGGAAGAGCTAATATTTTGTGAGTATCTAAAATGTGCTAAACACTATGCTAGTAACTCAGATAATGGTTAAAGCATTGAATAAAAAAGTGTTAGTCTCATTTTACAAGTGACAATAGTAAATCACAGATTTGTTTTCCAAGATCACATAGCTAGGAATATCACAGTCCTAATTTGTCCAGAATTTGAAGCCAGGTCTATCCAATTCCAAAGCTGATGCCTGCCATACTAAAACCAGAAAGCACATAATGCAGTGAATAGACCCAAAACAAAAACAAACAACAACAAAAACAAGTTATAAAAGACTGGAGGACAGGGAGATAAATATTCCCAAGAGATACATATTGGGGAAAAAATCTCTTACATTTTAACCCAAATCTTAAACCCTCACTATCAGCCAAGGCAACTTGTGAAATCACAAAAGTAGCAGCCCTCATTGATCTAAATCAAAGAAGACTATCTGTTTATCAAGAAGGAGAAACAGCTTTGTAAGTTGTAAGAGATATTTCTTGTGTAGGTCAGATACTGAACCTCATACAATAGAATCTATTTTCTCCACAGCAGTTACTCAAAGATGTCAGGGATGCCGCTCACAGAGCTGTTTCTTACCCGGACCCATCTCTATAGCCAGTTTCAAGCAAACTAGCATGCCGCTAGCATAAGTGAAAATAATAATAATAACAATGATAAGGCAATGGCATCATACAAAATAACGTTCTCACATCATTATATCTGAGTCTTCCCTTTTCACCCCATGTCATTAGCAAACATATTTCTGATAACAAGTAAAAGAGCCTGCCACCTCTGCCAGAACTACTGGTCATTTTTTAAGTCCTTTAGTCTGTCAGTCAATCAACAACTATTATGGCCCACCATGTGCCAAGGTCTGTGCTCAGTGCAAGTTAAGCTCAACAGATCGGCCCCCTGCAATACAGTTTACCCGCCGGTGGGGGAAACAAGTCACCTAGTCACATAAATATTTATATTCAGATTCCAGGAAGTGTTATGGAACTACTGGTCATTTTTTAAGTCCTTTAGTCTGTCAGTCAATCAACAACTATTATGGCCCACCATGTGCCAAGGTCTGTGCTCAGTGCAAGTTAAGCTCAACAGATCGGCCCCCTGCAATACAGTTTACCCGCCGGTGGGGGAAACAAGTCACCTAGTCACATAAATATTTATATTCAGATTCCAGGAAGTGTTATGAAGGCACTGCAAGTGCTAAGACAGCCAATCCTAGCGGCGTGCCCTGGCCTAGAACAGAGGCAGAAAGGCTAAGAAATGCATCCCTGAGAGAGCAGCATGTGAGCTGAGATCCGACTTGCTTTTGTGAAGCACAGAACTAGCCACCAACATTTGTCAGTTAGGTGTGTGTACCGCAGCATGTTAGACACTGTGGCATGGACAAAGAAGCCTAAGGTATGCATTGTTGAACAAGTTTAAATTCAATGAGACAGAAAAGATATAGACACATGAGACGTTCACAGTACAAGGAAGTACTAGAGAAGTAACAACTAAGTGGCACAAACAACTGATACGGGCAAAGGGATAGACTAGTAAGGAGGGTGTGGCCCACAAAGGGCTCTCATAAAAGGTGCATGATGGAGGCCCTACGACGATGGTTTTCCAATGGTTTTGACTGAAACCCCCAATATGAAATACATTTACACTGTGGCCAAATACAAACATACAGATATACACAACTAAAATGAAAGTTTCATGAAACAACACTTGTTTTCACATGTAGTCCACAGTGATTGTATTCATTTTTTAAAAATATTTTTTGTGCTGGTAAAAACCCACTAAATAAGTTTATTACCTACTAATGCATCATAGTCTAATATTTGAAAGTCCTGTAACAAAGGATTTCTTCACCAAGGTAGAAGGGAGTAATTCTCACCTCCTGCAAAGGTGGCCCAAGCCTAATTCTTTTCTCACCACGCCTCCTGCTTCTCCTCACTACTTGCCACATAGCTCCCTTCGCAGGAAGGAAGCACACCCAGAATGTGGCCACACCAGATTTCCACGTTATAACCTCCTCCAAGGCACTGTCCCCACCACTAGCTCCTACCACCACCAGCAGCACCAGCCTGACGCTCAGTGGAAATGTGTGAAGCCAGACTTACATTTCAGGGCCTGAAGCTACACATGTACAGGGGGAATTTATCCATTCATTCAGTATGTTTCTTCGGAAGCACAAGGTTCAGGCCCAATTCCCTTTTCCAAGGTCAGTCCTTTATTGATCACACCACCAGTTAGTGGAGACAGGAAAGCATGTATCATGCAGAGTAGGCAACCACTTTTCCACGAAATCTATGGTGCTCCCTCACCAATACCCACCAATGTTAACAAACATTTCACCTAGGAAAGGGGTCTCATTCTTCAATCAAGCCTATCTAAAATACTTTTCATTAAGTATAAAGGCAATGAAAAATTCTGGCTATAGATCTGACCTAAGACCCTAAAAGGAATAGTGCCCATTACATAGACATTCTCCAGTGTGTTTTTCTTTTATTAAAGAAGAGATAGTTGTTTAAAAATAAAATGTTAATTCAAGCCCTGGCCGGCTTGGCTCAGTGGATAGAGCATCGGCCTGCGGACTGAGGGGTCCCCGGTTCAATTCTGGCTAAGGGCACATGCCTGGGTTGCTCGTTCCCCAGTTGGGGGTGTGCAGGAGGCAGCCAATCAATGATTCTCTCTCATCATTGATGTTTCTATCTTTCTCTCCTTCTCCCTTCCTCTCTGAAGTCAATAAAGAAATATATTTTAAAAAAATAAAAAATAAATAAAATAAAAATAAAATGTTAACTCAAAAGAATACTCAGTTTGAATCAGATGGGGAACAGGTTAAGAAATGCATCCATTGCATTGTATTGCTACAAATGGTGAAAATATATGTATTGATCAGGTACTAAAAATTAAAACCAACATTGATAAACATGTATTTCTCATTTTGCCCTACTCATGTACAAGCCGCCTTTAAAAATCTAGAGGAATGGTTATCTTCCACCACCGGTAGGCATAACTAATGTTAGTAATCCGGGACGCCATGGAGGAATTCCTCAGCTGACACACATGTCCCTGTGTTTCACACACCTGCTAACCTACCCTGTGCCGGCATCACAGGGGAGAGTAGAGCTGCCTCCTGGCCTAGCCTGGCTCACTCTGCGGTTTGTTTTGTTTGATGTGTAGTAATCTGAAGAGTACGGATGCTAAAAACAAGGCATTTGATGCTCTATGATGCGAGCATAGAAGCAGGCTCATTTCTGTCTAGTCTTAACCACAACCACTTCACCGGGCAGCCGTATTTCTAGAACTGGCATTCTCCTACAAATGAAACTTCAAACCTGAGTGAGCCCCCAGTTTAGGGCTGTGGCTCCTCTGGGCACAAATAGGAGGGGCTCTCAGATCACGAAAGTTATCTACGGGGTGTTAGAGACTAAGGGACCTGATGTGAGATTTGAATCAGATCTGATCATCTTCATTCTCTTATGTCAAAGATGGTGCTTAAGTCGCATGTACGTGTTTAAACTTCCATGTAACATGCTGAGACCAGGCGGCTCCGCCTACTCACATGGTGGGAAGGAAATGAGGCCCATTTATGCATTAACTGAATTTGCTCTCCTGCGTGCCTGGTGGTTGCTGGGCCGGGGCTGGAAAAGCAAGTTCCACCTTTTAGTCAAAAGGCCCGTGAGTTGTTTTCTCGGGTCTAGAAGGGGTACCCTGTAAGAATGACAATCGGAAAAGCTGGATTCGTGGGGCAGCCTCGGATGGGAAGTCAAATGAAGCTCAGTGATGCACTGTGGCTCCCGGAAGCAGAGGGCCTGGGGGACCCCAGCCTCGCAGCCTTGGGCCGCTTCTCCGGCTTTGGGACAGGGACGAGGCTGTGCCTCCGATGGAAGCGCAAATGGCGGGCCTGGGCTTCCTCGGCCGAAGTGGGCGGTGAAGGCACCTGGGGGTGGGGGGTGGGGGGGACTGGGGGGCGCCTCGCTCTGATTAGGAGGAAAGTGCAACAAAGGCCTGAAGGCAGCGGGGAGGATAGGCGGACGAAGGAGCTGCTGCATTCACACCAAGGCCAGGGCGCAGGCAAGGGCTGCGGGGCGGGGACAGCCGGAACCCTCCAGGCTCCGAGGCCTGGGCGCCCCCCACCCCACCCCCAGGACCTGACGCCCGCCTTGCAGCCGATCGCCGTGGTTCCCCAGCCTCGGGACACCCGACCGAGACGGCAGCCGCGCTGCGCCTCCCGAATGCAATTTTGACCTATGTCCTCCCCTTCTCCCCCCCCCTCCCCCCCGCGCGCGCACACACACACAAAACACCCGGTCGGCAGCCTGAAGGCCACAGCCCGGAGGGAAGAGCAGGAAAGAAAGGGAATGGGGTGGGGGAGGGGATGCGGAGCGAAGAAGCGGTGTCATTTCCACCAACTGGGCTCTTTCCTGACCCAGCCGCTCATCTGTCACCGCTGTCTCATTCCTGTTATTTACATCTGTCTTTAGCATTCTAATTACTCGCTTTATTACTTTAGCCTGGAGGAATCCTGTAAAAAACAACGGAGATGAGGATCCTACCACACAATAAAACTGCCCAAAATCCCCACTGCACATTATACAGAGCACTTGAGAATATTTGTGCTGTTATATGACCTCAATATGTCCTTAGATTGATCTTATTATATCTCTTTCTCCCTTCTCTTTCTCCGTGAATGTAATGAACTCTTTAAGGTGTGGAGGGCACGAACAAACTGTCCAACAAATGATGCAAATGAGATTGTACTTGGAGCAGGAGGGAAAGGTTGGGAGGGTTGGGAATGACTTTGAGTATCTGGACCCCTCTACCCAGGACCAGATCCTAAATTCTTGGTTTTATCTTTACTTCAATGTGGTAAGGTAGAGCTGTAGAGCCGTCTTCACACACAAGCGTCTAAGGCTGAAAGAAGTTGGAAATTTAGAGGAGAGAATAAAATGCCTAATGTCTTTACTTATCTTGCATTAATCTCTGAGTCCCCAGAAGGTCTCAGGAGGGGAAGGGAATTTAGAGTAGAGGTAGAAGTGGGGGTTCAAAATCATGATAGTCCCAATGTTTTCCTTACGATGTAAGACGTAGAAGTGCAGGGGCAGCGGGCGTACAAAAATCTCACTAACGGCCAGTAGCAGGATTCACAGACACACTCAACCCGAAAGGAGGCTGATACAACCTACCGGGAAGTCCGGGGCAAAATGCAGCTTTCTAACGTTATTTATTCCTGCTAGTGGAATTATTGTTGCACTCAGTTGCAATTTTCTGGCTGTGCTAATGGTGTTCTTTATTATGTTACACTAACATAATCTCCTCCAGAAAGAAAATGACAAAATATATGGATTTTTAGATAAATAACTGAGGTAATTTATTGGCCTTTATGCTCTTCTGGTGGGGTGGCTGATAGATAATGTAATAATATGTACATAATTAAGCGGGTTTACTGTACTTCAGTCAAAATATGGTCAAGAGCAGTATCCCTGTCTTTAGGCCTATGGTTTTCTCAATGGAAATTTACTTCCTCCACCCTGTGGAATAAAAGGAAGACCTCAGGAATGAAACAGCTAGGTGCTAAGTAAGGGATGGAGGTGTCAAAAACAATAATAAAGAAAACAGGTGCACTCTTTCATAAAGAACCTTAGATCAGAGCCCATTTTCCTACACTCCCCACCCCTCTTCATAAGGTTCAGGGAGTCATGTTAAATATGAATTAACAAGAAAAAAAAAAAGGAAAGGTTGAAAATAAACAGGTCTTCCCAGAGAAGTGAATGACTTACACCCAGGTCAGGGACACACACCTTTGCAGGACCCACAAGCAGGACCTGCAGTCAAGGAAGCTCAAAGGCTGCTGGGAAATCACTCACAGCAAACTTGGTCAACAAATGCCCCCTGGCCCCAGCTTCTGGAGGTTGCCCCTCCAAGGCCTGGTGTACTTGCTCTTCCAAACTCATCTAAATTACATCAATAACAGAGCGCACTCTTTAATGAGCTCTCAACTTTAAAGACTTGAAGGATATTAACAAGCCGCTTGACAAATGGTGCTTAGAAGCACATTAAAGACGCTGCTAATGGAGCGCATAATGACGGCTAATTTTCGATCAGATATAAATTAGAGCCCCAACAGTTATTTGCCTTAAGGACTTTATGTAAATGATTCTGTTCTGTATAAACTGAAAAGCTAAGAGAGCCCTGCCATTTGGGCAATCCTTGCGGATATGATTAATAGATCTGCAACAGAACTGGGCAGAGACAACTGATGGCATTTCTCTCTGAAAGTCAGTGTTTAGGTAGTAAATATGGTAACATCTCCCTCAACCAGAAGAGTACAAGTGTCCTTGGCTTCTCCTCCATATGCTTAAAGACACGCACAAAAGTAGGGCATCCAGGCTCTTCTCCCTTAGACTGGAACCTCACACCCACCAAGATACCCAGAACAGCCACAGCTCCACCCTTCACTGGGACCCAAATCTGCACGCATGCTCCCTCACCACATAGCCCTGCATCACCTCAGAGGCACAGAGGCACTGGGATCTAAGCTCTACTGACCTCTCTTTAGAATCCTCTACTGTGAAATCGCTTGAGAGCTCATGCCTAGCTTTGCACACAATTCAGATTCTGCTTGAGTGTGCTAGAAAGGGCGATTGGGAGAGGAACATGAGGAGGAGAGGGGGAGGAAGAAAGATGATGATAGTAGTTAGTGGTGAACTGAGAAGAATAGAAAAGAATTTGAGAACAGGAACTGAGATAAGAAAGGTTGGGGGAACACTAATATCTACCCAAATTAAAGTGGAGGAGACATTGTGGCTTTGTTTTTTGTTTGTTTTCCCTTCTATGCCTCCCAAGTAAGTGCTAAGTCTCAAGTCATAAGAGTGTGTGAAAGGGTTTGGAGATTGATTCTTAAAATGCATTGCCTTCCAACCTGCTCTGATGGTTATTGGGAAGCCTGGAAGAGGAGTGCCCCTACCATGCTGTTACCTGTGTCCAGTTTCTGCGTTATCACTTCTGCTGGGCATCAGCTGGGACACATGTCCTGTGTAACGCTCTGAACGTAGTTTCAGACATAGCATCCTCTCCTGAACAAGGGGAAAGAGTTTGTGTAAGTGTGTGAGTTTTCAAAACCTGAAAAAACACCCAACTCTAGCTTGTCAGCAGCTCATTATGAATTACAAACAAACAAAAATTCAACATTTCTGCTCCAGGAAAGCCGAGCATTACTGAATCTCAGGACAGTTTTCTCTGCCTCATGCATGCAAGATAAATATAGATTTGGGGGGATCATTTTTATAAGCAATTCATGGGCAATATTAAAGTTGATACAGAAATCCTGCCTCAATAAGGGAGCTGTGACCATCAACCCTCAGAGGGAAGGCAGGGGAGGGGAGAGATCAACCAAAGGACTTGTATGCATGCATATAAGCATAACCAATGGACACACACACCAGGGGGGTGAGGGCATGAGCGGGGAGGTGGGGGGGCAATGGGGGGATAAGGTCACATATATAATACCTTAATCAATAAAGAAAAATAAATAAGGGATCTGTTTCTACCAGTGGCACCAGCTTTTAAGATATCCTTGTCCAAGCCATTTGAGAGATAAAAGTAATGAAATGCAGGCAGGAGATGGGGGAATGGAAGGGTGAGAGGCTGAGCATTGAAGAGATTTCTCCTAGACGGATGAAATCATTTTATCTTGTAGTAATTGATATCTAATGGCCAGGAGTTAAATGCAGGAGAGTAAGATGTTTCTTACCATCATTAGTGAGTTATGAAGTAGTTTTAAATTGGGGTACAATAAATACTATGGTCCTCATCTTCCACTAAATCTATCTATTCCTCCCTCCAACCCTCCTCCCCAACTGCACACACTTCCGGTGCCAGAGGGGCACACAGGAAACATCTGGACATGCCCTGTACCTAGCGGTGTGGGGGTCCGTGGCGATGGGAGCAAGTGGAAAGAGCAGCCTTCACTCCCGTTTTGTCTGATAGCAAAACCCTGCTCCTCCTCGCTGATGCCAGAATTTGGCGGTAAAAACTATTTTTTAGAAATAAAACTGAGAGTGATGTTACTAACAAAATTAATAACAAAACCGAAGAATTCTGGTCTCACTGAGTTTTCAAAGGAAACGTGGCTGGGCAGTTCAGGATGAGAAGTGGTATTCGCCACCTTCCATTCAGGAGCTTGATTGGCTTATTCTTCCACTTTCTCCTCCCACCCCGAGTGGATATAGTTCGTGTCACTTTTAGGGAAGTTTGTGGCTTTATTTACAGTGAATGAGCACATGTTATTAAGAATAATGACTAGTTATCCAGGTACTTCAGCTCCTCTCCCTGAACAAATTGAGAATGCCTGGTGGCCTGGGACGGGGCTGGCTCCCGCAGTGCCCTTTGCATGTTATCACGGCTCCTCTCCCTCTTCCACACACCCACTCGGTCTAAGACAGGGAGGGGGCAGGTGTGGTCATTCTTTGCTTTTCTTCCTCTCCCTGGGGGAAGGTAGAGCTCACTCCTATTAACCACCCGGCTCCCCCTCACACTCCCTCTTTTTCCTCGTTCACCGCTCCATCTCCCAATGAATCCCAGGGGGGTGGGGCATAAGTCTCACTGAAAAGGAAAGAAGCGTGAGGGGGAAAAATCAATGAAATGATTTAGGAAATGAAAGGATGGGCCCCTCTGACAGGTGCTGTAATTAAAAGCTCTCAGGGCTGCAAAGTGAAAAGTTGATGAAGAAAAGTTGCCAATCAAGTCTCTCCTAACTCATTTAGGACCGGTTCACGGAAGTTAGAAACTTAATTTAAGGATGTGAGCCCCACGGTCCTCAAAAAATGACTTTTCTCTCAGGAGGACCACAGGTCCTAGCTGGGCAGCCAGGGGCGGGGTTCTGTTGCTACTCACCCCCCTGCCCCAAGACTAAAGACTCTGCAGGTGGAGGAGGGCGGGTGCCTCGCTCTGGTTCCAGGCGAAGGAGTGGGCACTTCCAGGGACTGAGATGGAAAGTGAGCCAGCTCAGGCCTTGCTGGTTAGAGCCTGGGAGTAGGTGCCACAGTGGCACTTAAACCCTCCTTTGGAAGTCACCACGAAGTCCGAAGTCCCAGAGGGCCCAGAGCCTGACTCCCCAGGGAATCTAATTCTGGCCCCGCACCCCTGCTGGGGGCCTAGCCGCTTTCTGGGAGTCACAGACTCCTTCCACCTCCGGAGCCAAAAGACACACGCGTGGGCTCTGTGGAGAGACAGGAAGGACACCCGTGGAAAACAGCAGGTAGAAGCCGGGCAGGTCATGGAAGAACAATCCCACGAAGGTGAGTCTCCAGCACCTTCTAGGCGAAGCCTGCGTCGTGGCCAGACACGGGGAGATGCGGAGTGAGTTTGAGAAGTTTCCCCCAGGCCTCCTAGGCCCCGGACTGGCTCTGAATGTGTCTGTGTCCATTCCCGTGTGTGTGTCCCGGATGACAAGTTGAGAGGAAAATGCCACAGTGACCAGAGGGTCTCTGCCCCTCCCCGCGGGCCCTGGCTTCAGGCCAAGCCCAGGGACACGGGTGCACTCCGTCAGGTGCATCTCCTCCACGTGGTCAGGGATTTGGTTCAGGCCGGTTTGTACAGCGCCTGTTTAATACAGACCTCGCGTTTGCTATGCCAGAGGGCCGGCTGGTCTCAGGCCGCCATCCCCACCCATAGTCCAAGGAGTAGAAAAACCCATGGGTTTATCATTAGGAAAGCACGACACCAGGATTGGAGCAGAAAGGTTGGCTTTTCTGGGCAAGTTGTGGACTTTCCCAGGACATCCTAGGCTTACACACCTTGGCCCCAGACTGCGGTTGAATTTGGACCATAAGGTGGCACGGCCCGCCCCTCCTCCAAGGGATGACCTCCTTCCCCAACCCCGCACTCACCACCTCACCCAAACTGAGATCTACTCTGTCTCTTGGGGGTCAAGAAACCTCCACCCCGTTTGACCAAATTGCACAGAGATGCTATTTAGCAAAGCCCTGGTGACCAGCTGGGAAAGTAGGAGTCTGGCCCTGTGCGTATTAACCCTCCACCTCCCGGTGAGCACAGCAGCCTCAGGCCACTCAGGCCTCCCAGGAACGCAAACTCTGCCCCCCCCCCCCCCCCCCAGTCAGGCAGAGGGCGCTGACTGACGCCTTTGAATCACTTACAAACCCATCAGCAAGTTGTTTGCTTTTTAATCAAACCCCATGGATTTAACAGGACTACTTGGCATCTTACAAGAATTCTAGGAGTCAGTTTACTTCCTTCAAAAATGCTGAATACAAATTTTTCATTTTCTTGTCGCCTCAAATTGCTAGGGGAAACGTAGGATGCTACAAGAGACCACCCCCCACCCAATCAAAGAAAAAAAAAAACACCACTTACCAATATACACAAATAAGATTTTGAATATGCTCCTAGGGTCCAGAAAATGAGAAGGCTGAGGGAAAGAGGAAGGAGGAAGTATTATATTTCTGAAAAAATATAACAAAAATTTTAGACGCACGACCCAGACACTATGGGAGGGCGAGGGGGCTCAGGCTTCCGTCAGCTACACTGACGTCTGGGGGCGGGGGCAGGCGCTCGCTCTCCGCCGGGTGACAGCTGGAGTAATGGCTGCAGACCCCGCATTGGGGTGGGGTGGGGTGGGGCGGGGGAGGCTGGGGGTGGGGGGCAGTAATTACCAGCGGGGCTCACCGCCTCCCTACTTTAGGGCGAACCCGTGCTTTTTTTTTTTTTTTTTTTTTTTTTTTTTTGCGAGTCCAGCTGAGCGTTCGCCTTGCTGCTGGGCCTCGGGGCATCTAGGAGCCTGGAAGGGGACGGGGGGGGGGGGGGTGCTAGAGAACTTTGCATCGGGGTTCCTAAAGAGACTCTGAAGTAGCATGTCCCCGAGGTCCCAACCTTTCGGGGCTGTGGAGCAAAGGAAAGCTGAACTGAGACCGCTCCGCACCCAGCAGCCCCCAACCTCTGGGCCCGCGTTGGGGACCCGGCAGAAAGGGCGGGGGGCGGTGCCGGAGCGGGTAGCAGCCCCGGAAACGGTGATCCTTCAGTTCTGGCGGCACAAGACCCAACCGTTTCACGCGGGTTCCAGGGAAGGCCAGGCCAGGTCCTAGCCTACTCCCACCATCTCCCCTCCGGGCCCACGAAAGCGCAAACCCTCAGAGGGCGCACCAGCTCCCTGGGGCCCCGTACCCTGAAGTGAAGTGTCCGCCGAGGGATCCAGCTGGGAAGGGCGGGGAGGAGGGGCGAGGGGTAGGGGCTAGGGCTCTCCACCTCCTCCCGCCGCCTCCCTCCCGCGGGCTGGAAGCCTCTCGGAGTCTGGGATTTTTTCAGAATAATTGATGGGTCCAGTTCTCCAGAGCTTTCCCCGGTGAGAGCGCGGCGGACCGCGCTAGAATTTAAATAGACGTGATTAGTGCAATGCAAGGGGGCCATGCGCCCGGGCCTCTCTTTCTCGCGGGTTCCTGGCTGCGTTCCTGGCAAGACGCCTGCTCCCCCGGGCTCTAGGGGCCGTGCGGGGCCAGCGCCGGTGGGCGGCTCTGCTCCCCACCCTCAACCCTATGGACTCCAAGCTTCACTCTCTCCCCACATACCTCTGACCAACGTGCACCCCGACCTGGAGGAGAGGGGAGTGGGGGCTGGCAGGCAACCCAGGGCCAGCGGCTTGCGAAGTGGTGGTAAGCCAGGGGGGTGGGTGCAGGGATCTGGCGGCTGGATCCCTGTCCCCGCACCTGCTTCTCACATTCTCCCCTTTCTGTACCTCTGCCCTCACCCGCCGTCCCCTCTGCCGGCTGCCCAGCCAACGCAGCTTGAGCCGTGGAATTCACAGCGCCCGGCACTTACCCAAAGCGCAAAGAAGGTCCCCTCCACAAAGAAGTGACCTAGGCTGGGGGAACGCCTTCCCCTTTGCTCTCTCTCACTTCCCTGTCTCGTTGATTTGTTCCTGAAGGGGGGCCTGTGCATTCTTATAACATCTACAGCCAATTAATATTGCATTAACTCTATTTTTTAAAAAAAACACACACACAAAAGCACCAGAACACTGCACCCTATCAAAGCCATCTATTATTCACGGAAAGGTAATTGGAGACCTCGGCTATGTGTGTTACAGGCCAGTGGAGGAAAACAGAGTGGTGACAGTATTTCAGAAAGCAAGGGGATCGAGGGGATCTAATATTTAATTTCAAGTCTGTGGTTTTCTAATTCGAGATTAAAAGCAGTCACGTCTTTGAAGCCAGACAGTTGGTATAAATGTACAGTTAAAATATTCTATTCCGGGGTCCCTAGGCAGAGCTCTCTGCTCGTCCCAGGCTTCATTAAATTTTTATTATCATCCCAGACTAGAGCAGGGAATGAGTGGAAAGACTGTCCATCTAATTGCAATTGATAAAAAAAAAAAAGCTTTGAGATTTCCCCCTCATTTTAATGAATTAACAGCAGTTTTCTTCTTATGTCCAGCCTTTCCCAGCCCTGTGGTACACATAATCACTTTATCACACAGACACATTTTCTACTTTCTAACAGTGGGGGTGGGAGGTGGGAGTGAAGGGAGACGGAGTCCTGGAGGCTGGCTTCAGAAAGTAAAGATATATGAAGAAAAGGTGACATCAGTTCTTGAAGGATCTGGCGAAAGATCAACGACAGACAACATTTGCACTAAGCTGGTTCTTCCTGTGGCAAGATGAAAGCATATTGTTACCCAAACAAAACAAACAGATTATTAAACCCGGCTGCACTTTTCTACAGCCTTTCCACTGTGTGGGATGAAAGCAGAGTCATATTTTATTTTATTTATCTTTCTCACTGCCACCCCATCACACATACCTCAAAAAAACCCTTTTGCTCTCTTTGAGCCTTCATGTGCTGCTAAACTGTCACACCAAAGAACTATGGACTGTAGATGTGTGTGTGTGTGTGTGTGTGTGTGTGCAGGGAGTCTGTTTCAACAAGGGGGTTTTAAATTTTTTTGAAACTGGTGCAAACAAAGCTTTTCATCTCTAGGCCTTGAAAGCACAGAATAAAACCCACAGTTTGCTTTCTGAGCAGCTTCCTATTATCACATCGCCACTTAATTTTATTTCTATTCTCTCCAAGTTAAATAGAAAGACTGGCTCACTAGGGAGCTGCCATGTGCCTACAGACTGGGGATGTCAAGCAGAGAGACTCACTGTGCAAAGTTAATTTCAATTCCCGAGGAGGATTTCACATTCCGGCTGGCTCTGACCCACAGTAATTAGCTGAGATAACTAATGATTACTTACTTATTCCTTGTAATTATCTGGATTTAATAATTTGCTGTGTAATTTATTAATTTGCTCATAATAGCCTTTCAGTACTGGGAATGGCTCTCTTAAAGGGGCAAAGCAGGAAAAACTCAGTGATTTTTTTTTGGTCTCATTGCCATAAATCTGTCTCCTGACAAATGTAGACTTCAGGAGCATTTCTATCATCATCATCTGGAAGCTTTGTCTTTCTGTTGTTCCATCAGGATACAACTTTTTTTCTTCTGTCGCAGCCCCTCCCTCCAAGGCCAACTACAAAGTGAGGTGCATGCATGCAGTTTTGAGTTCTAATGTGGACCATTTATACCTGGAGATATAAATTATTTTCAACAAACAAGTGAAAAGATGAATTTCTAAACTTACTGTCATGGCTTTCCCAGAAAAATTTGAGATTCATTTTTTTTCATTAACATGCCTTTTAAAATCAAGTAAAAAAAATGTAGTACCTTTTTCACCATCTCCTCAGAGCTTCCCCAAAAGATACATCAAAAGTAATTTTTTCATTTTAAGTTTGAAATAAAGCATGTTTACCATACAAATTCTAATTCAGTTGGCAAAGAGAGGTTTCAGAATCTTTTACTGTGAAAAGACTTAGTTATGTTTTGTTGTTTACTTTAAAATACATTTTCTAGAAAAACAGGAGAGTATTTCATTGAATGTAAATCTTATTTCATTTGCTTTTGCATAGTTCCATTTCCCCCCAAGTTTATCTGTCAATGAAACTTAGTCTAACAAAAGAATTGACCAACTGATTTAATGTCAAATATCCAAAGGAAACTGCATTTTTCTAGAAATATTATAATCCAATTGGTGTAGAGAATACTTAGGTAACAATCAGGCCTTACTCGATCTTTGCTGTTAGTCATTTATTCCATTCTAGTTTAGATTTAGATAATCACTTGGAACAAAAGGATTGAATCATTTGCCTTTATGAAAGTTTAAAAAATAAACTACAAAGTTCTGAAATATCAAATTGAGGATGATTAGATGTACTAATTCAATATATAAATATCAATTTCCAATAGAAAGTATTGTGAATCTTGAGGAAATAAAGTTAGAAAAGGAGTCATGAATGCCTATGGATTTGATTGATATGACAGAGGTCTTCAGCCTCAATTTGCTATTTATCCATCTGAGTATTTTGAAAGTCAATACCAAATGGATATTTCTCAACAATGTATACAGGATTCACTCCACTCTTACTTTTCATTTCTTTAAGATCAATTCTCTTCTTTCTAAATCTCTTTGGTTTGTTTTGGTATGTCTCTGCAACTCTAATTCATAAAAACTTTCAGAATATATTTTTCCTAAAATTCTGCTCTTCTCATAAAGCAAACACATTTAAGCAGGCTTCATTAATGGATGTAATTTCCATCTTGTAGGCAAGAGAGGTGGGGGGAGGGGTTACCCTTGTACTTCAAAATGCACTAAAGAGGACACCTATTTCTTTTCTATTCAATATGTTTCTCAACTTATACTACTTCCCTCTTTATTTGAAGGTGTCATATTTGTAGAAAGAAAACTAGCACACTTGTTTTTCCCCTGACTCCCCTCTCTCTTAATGCACCCATCCTAGACCCTTAGATAACAGTCACATATAGAAAGAAGGAGGTGCTATTTATTGAAGACAATTTTTATCCTAGATTAGCAAGCCTGATTTGCTACATACTCAACCCATTTAATTCATTTCCTCCACTCTGCAAAAAAAATAAGCAAGCAGAAAGTTCTCCAGGTGGCTAGAACTGCACTGTCAAAACATGTTGTAGGGCCCAATCATGTGGTTGCTATCCGTGGTGCTGAAATCAGTATCCAGCGCAGTGAGATTGGAGATTGGCTGTTTAAAAAGACTTTCAGAAAAACTGAATCTAAGTATAGGGGATGAAATGGAAGAAGGGACTTTCAAACTCCAAAACACAGGATCAAAATTAAACCATCAATATCACTATATCTTAATTTATAATTCTTTCTTTTAAATCCCTATAACTTTTGGTTTTCTTAGGCATCTATGCAATGCATCCTATTATTTCGAAATGGACACATGGATTTCGTTTCTTCAAGGGTCTTCTTATTTCAGATATAGGAAGATAAATTCTTCTACCCATTACCCGTCCAACTTTTACAACTTTTTGTTACATCTGAAAATCACAATCAGTTTTCCAACATGTAACCCCAACTTGAGTCACTATAACAATTTTCATTGACTCATAGTATATTACCTATCTTCATCCTCAAAATAAGAAGTACCCCCAGACAATTCCATATTAGAAGGGTCACAGCTCAAGCTAGCAGAATTACCCCTGGTGGATGACCTGTTTCCTCTCTTGTTGACTTATAGATTAGTATGATGTTTCATCCTTAATAATGCAAGTATCTAAACTAGAGCTTTCCTGGGGGGGGGGGGGTAGACCATTTGAGTCCCTAATATGTTGCTCAACTGTAAGTCTTAAAATTATTAAAATGGGTAAGGAGGTGTCTTTAAACTATGATCACAAAAAAAGAGAAGTCTGTGTATCAAATATGCAAAATTTCTTTGTGCCAGAGCACTGTTAGACAGACTTCCAGCAACTCTGATTATCTGTGTGAGACATAGAAAGGGGGCAATAGTTTGCTCCTTCTAACCACCTAGGCAATAATTTGCTCCTCAACCCCACTCTACATATTGTAGAACGTGGGTTTCCTTAAAGGTATGGGAAAGAGGGAGGGAAGGTGGGAAGGAGGGAGGCAGAGAATAAGGGAGAGAGGGAGAGAGAGAGTAAGGGAGAGAAAGAGAGAGAGAGAGAGAGAGAGAGAGAGAGAGAGAGAGAGAGAGAGAGAGACTGTACTTCCTGCTCTGGTTTGGGGGCACTGCTTCCCAGGAGTAGTAGCTAAACTGAGGACTATGGAGGACCAGCTCCTAGGCCTCAACCAGAGTTTCCTACTCTCCCAACTAGGTCTTGACTCTTGACATACCCAGTCTCCCAGCGCTGCTGAAAACCAAACTGAGTTTCTTTCTTCCTTTTACTCATGCAACACCTCTGCTCACAAAGATTCTCTTTGCAGAATTATTGCAGATCCAGGGAAAGGACTCTCAAGGAGGTATTTAGAATCACATATCATGATCTCAACTGGGCAGAAAAGCAAAGCACCCTGTGAGATGAGCTCTGACTGTTAGGAGGCCATGAAAACCCTGTCATTTTGCACTTTCCTAGAGAAACAACTCCTACTAAATCCAAGTCAGACTTTGATAACAGCCTCTCCATAATAAACCATAAAATGTGTTTCTGTTTTTAAAAAATTCCCTATCAAAATAATTCCCATGTAAATGATTTAAAACATCACATTTTAAAAGCCATTTAATTTTAATAGCACATTTTAATGAAAAAGCAGCATACTTTGCCAATAAAACATTAAAATCATCTCTTCAATGAAAGACAATCAAACCACACCAAAAATAATACATTACCATAGTAAATAAACCATCTATTAACAAAAACAAGAAACCAGGTCATATACAGAACTCAAGACTTCGGAGATCCTTAGATGGAACAGCAATACAGCAAAATTTGTAACAATATATCTATATGTGTATCGTTTTGAATGAAATATTTACAGTAGATAAGGTACCAGTCATCATGTACCCATTTTTTTGTTCCAAAAGAATTTTACCAGACAATGTGAATTTACAAGCAGTGCACTGTCTTTCTTTGAGAAAAATTAGTTTTTCTACAAACAAACCTCCAAAAGGAAAAACCGAAGGAATCCTATAAATGTTAAAATGTAGTTAACAAAGCAATAGAAAACCAGAAGACTGAAATACCTTGGTGAAATCTTAGAATCTGGAAGAACAAACACCAAGTGGCAAATGCACCAAAAGCTAGAAAATGATGCATTATAGTCATGTTTCCAACTGCTTCACTTCTTCTCTTCCATTAGAGGTGTGTGTGTGTGTGTGTGTGTGTGTGTGTGTATAAGGGTGTGTAAGAGCATGTACAGTGGGGACAATGTGGGAATCCCCATTAAATATGTAACGAAGTAAACAATACTTTGGACAGTGAATCAGGTCTACACGATTAAGACATCCATTACTGAGTGTCAACTCACAAATCAGAACACTACCAGTAAAAACAAAGAAAAAATTCTTCATTCCAAGTGAGCATATACAAATGGGCTGAAAGAAACAGTGTTAATAGGAAAGCTGTAAAAATTCAGTAAACTCATCAAACATAAACATTTTTTAACTTCACTAACCATACTCCCCCCCATTTTTAAGACTAAAGAAGTTTAATTAATTAGAATGTTTACAAATTAAGTTGCCAGAGAGATAAATTAATAATTTACAGAGGGTTGTTCGGCAATAATCTAATAATAGCTTTCAAGATCAGTGAACACAGCAGGCGCAACTCCTTTCTTAAGCATTAACACTTCAGAGAAGGACGAAGGGGGTAAGAACCACAATAAAAATATATATATAATATACAGTGTAAATGCAGAAAATCTGCTATCTTTTTTAAAATTCAAAATACTTTAGAGACGTCTCTGTCACATTAAGCATCAACTCTAGTTTAAAGTTCCAGTCCTGAATCAATTTCTATTTCTGAAAAATAGCTGCAAAGGGTACTTTTAAACTTGAACAAGGGTGATGTCTTTAGGAATAAAAACAAATCTTACTTGATCATTCTGGGGGCCTTTCAAAGGGCTGTCTCTTCTGCCTTCCCGCAAACAGCCAGCCCACAGGCTTCCTCTGCGGAAGTCCAGGTGCCTTTTCCGGGGTGGGGTGGGGCTCAAAGGGACAACTTTGCTGCAACTTGACAAATCCCTTCTTTTGTTTTTCTTTCCTTGCAGGAGTCGTTTCACATTCTCACCGGGCTTGCGGCTCAGCTGCGCGCTCACTCTTTAATCCCCCATTTTCTCTGGATTCACATTTACTGGAATGATTTCTGGTCGCCAAACGTGGAAAGAAAAGGGGCAGGAGAGAGAGAGAGGGAGGGAAAAGAGGGGATGAGGAGGGGGTTGTCCCTGGAGAGGCCAAGGGTCTCCTAAATGCCCGCAGAATATTTCATTCTTTTCTGTTTCTGCCTCTGGTTGCAGAACCAGACGCGCACCACGTTTTTCTTAAGGTCCAGCTTCTCCGCGATGGCGGCGATCTTCTCGGAGGAGGGCCGCGGCTGGATGGCGAAGTAGGCTTCCAGCGAGCGTTTCTCCGGCGCCGCGATGGATGTGCGTTTGCGCTTCTTCTCTGCGCTGTTGAAGAGCTCGGGCTTGGTGAGCTTCTCGCGGTGGGACTTCTCGGCCTCCTCGAGCCATGCTTGCAAGATGGGTTTGAGCGCGATCATATTGTTGTGCGACAGCGTGAGGGACTCAAACCTGCAGATGGTGCTCTGGCTCAGCGAGCCCACGCCGGGGATCTTGAGGTTGGCCAGCGCGGAGCCCACATCAGCCTGGGTCACCCCCAGCTTGATGCGTCGCTGCTTGAAGCGCTCGGCGAATGCCTCCAGGTCCCGGGGGTCGGCGTCCACGTCGCTCATGCAGCCCATGTGTGAGGGCAGCCCGTGAGTGTGGGCCATGCTGAGCGCTGCTTGATGCATGGGGTTCATGGTAGCCATGTGCGGCGCATGAGCTGGCGTGGATACCACGGCGCCGTCGGGGCCCGCCATGGCACCCAGCGCCAACCCGGGACTCAGGTGCTCCAGCAGCTCTCCCTCCAGAGCCTGGTGTGGCTGATGGTGGTGGTGGTGGTGGTGATGGTGGTGGTGGTGCGTGCCCGCCAGCGCGGACGGGTGCGAGATGGGCACCGACGATGAGGAGGCAGAGGACGTGCACGGGATGGTGTTCATGGTGTGGTAGGTGGCGTCCGGCTTGAAGGGGCTGTGGTGGGGCGGGTGGTGGTGGTGGCTCTTGCTCTGGGAGACGATGTCCACGGCCGCCAGAGCCTCGGCGCGGGCCAGCAGACTCTCATCCAGCCCGCCGAATATATTGCTCTGCAATTGCAAGTAAAAGGCACACATTACGCTCAGCAGGGAATTGTGCGCGCGCTCTCCGGAAGCCCCGGCCCTTCTCTCCACACCGCAGCCGCGCCTACAACATTCCCAGAACGTTAAAATAATAATAATTAGTAGCAACAGTAATAATCCTGAAATTTGCAGGTGAGGAGGAGAGGCAGGAAGCCACCCAGAGAAACTGAGCGTGCACGAGGAGGAGGAATGTGAGCCTGCAAACACAACACAACACAGCACGAGCACAGGCAACATCCCAGGTCATAAAAATTAATATGAAAGGAAAGACCCGCTGAATACATAAGAGAGGGGGGGGAAATTGGTTGGAGGTGTGGGGTGATTTGCTGTGCAGACATGAAAAAAACATCAAGCAGATAAAGGGGCTGTCAAAATGTGCCTCTAAGCGGTGATTATGCAGAAATACGCACCGGTGGGGTTGGAAGACACGCTCTCCGCATCGCCTCGGAACCCCCTCCGCCGCCGCTACCACTGCTGCTGGAGCTACTGCTCCGGCCTCCGCCGCCGCCGCCGCCACTGCCGCCAGCATTGCTGGAGCTGCTGGGAGAGCTGGCCGCGGGCGCCGCAGGAGCGGAGGAGCCGGGAGAGGCACTGTGCAGTGCCGAGTACTTGGGCTCCACGTGCAGGCTGCTGCCGTGCGGCATGCTGAACGCCTGCTTGCTGTTCAGGGACATCATCATCATCTTCCCAGCCGGCCGGAGCGCTGGTCCGTAGCGCAAGAAGTGACCCCGGCTGCCGGGACCCTCCCGAGAAGCGCTGGTCAAGAGCGGCGGCGAGGACGGGCGGTGTGAAGTTGCGCTCACCCGCCGCTGCTCCGAGCTTGGCGCGTCTTGCCCCGACTACGCGCTCCTCCGCTGGCTCCGGCGTCAGTCTGATCCGGTGCTAGGCTCCGCTAGGCGCTAGCTGCAGACCTGGGCGCCCGAAACTGCCCCCGCGCCTCGCGGCAGCGGAGTTATACTCCCCTCTCCCTGCGCCTGCCCCCGCACCCCCTCCTGCCCTCCCTCCCGCGCGCCTCCGCCCTCCCCTGTTCGAGTCTATCTTCGCCCCTTCTCCGCCTCTGCTCCCTCCAGGCTCCGGCCCTTTCAGATACCCGCCTCCTGCTCTCCCGCCGCGTCCTCCACCTTCCCTTTGGGCTCCAGCCGGCTCCGACGCCACTGCCCCTTCTCGGCGCCCCGCAGCTCTCACTTACCTTAGTGCCCTCTCCACCCCACCCACTGGCCAGGTCTACACTCCAGTCCGGGGGCAGTTCCTACTTAGGAGCTGGCCTCCAGCCCCTTCTGGAGACGCGCCTCACCGGGAAACGGAACTCCTAAGTAAAGTTGCGGGCCAAGCCAACCTCGAGTGGGGTTTTCCCTGGACTGCTCAGAACGTCTCTTACCTGGCTGCCTCCCCCGCCTCCTGTTTACCGCTAAGTTCCACGCCTCCGCCCCTACTTGGCCCGCCCCTCCCCGCAGCTCTGGTGACCCTGATCCCAGGCTCCCCGCCACACCGGTGGACCCGGATGCTGCCCTCGACCGGGTTCCTCCGCGCTGCTCTGCGCTTCCGTCCAATGCGCGCAGTGGTTGGTGCTCTGCTCTGCACCCCCTCGGCCCGGTGGGTGCCTGGTGCCCAAGAGACCGGGGGTCGACAGGGCTGCAGGGCTTTCTCTCCCTTGGCTCCTCGCCGCTCTCAGCGGATTGGACGGCCTCTGAGCAGGCTCGGGTCGCCTGTGCGCATGCGACTCCCCCCTCCGCCCCTTGTCCCCGCGTACTCCCCCAGCACCACCACCGACACACACTCCTCTCCACCCTCTTTTCTCTTCCTACGGATCTTTCTCCTCCTCCTCCTCCCTGTATCCAGTTCAGTGTGAGTTGGGTCTTGGGCGGATCCATGGGCAAACCCTGCCATTGGATTTATTATTCTTCATTAGCCACAATCAAAGGAGGAAGGGGCAAATGACAGAGGGAGAGGCAGGGCCAGAGATCAAAAAGCGCATGTGCTACTGAACTCCCCCCCCACACACACACCCCAACACACACACACACACACACACACACACACACACACGCCCTCAAGGGCTGGCACAAGTCCCACTTATCTTCATTTCCACAGCCACTCGGTGAAGAGACAGCCTATTTTTAGCCAACAGTTCTGTCCCAGTAGGTACCACTTTTCTTAGAAGTGGACACACACTGTTCCAATTGTAAAAGAAGGAGACAACCTCTCCTACACACACACACACACACACACACACACACACACACACACACACACACCACAGCCTTCCATCCTCCCCGCTCTGGTGCCTTCTCTCTACTTTCCTTGGTGTTGGGGGCTGCAGTCACCTCCACGAGCGCGGAAGGAGCGGGGTGCAGGTGAGGGTGAAAAGGTCCCGACGCTGATCCGGCGGGTGGCCGACGAGGACGGGGGTGGCTGGGAGCAGGTGCAGGCACACAGTGCCTGGGGAAGGCGAGCAGGTGCGAGAGCAGGCGGCAGGCCTGAGAGGCGCTGGCGCGCTCTGGGACAAATCAGAGTGGGAGGAAGCGTGGCGAAGGGGGGCCATCGAGTGGTCAGCACCCGGAAGCCCCGCGGCAGCAGCAAGAAGGGGGCCGCCGGTTGACCCCTGACCTCAACGGGGCGGGACGCCAGGTTCAAATTGGGAGCATAGACCTTAGTACACGCCAGGACTGGGAAGATGCCGCCAACAGCACGCGACGGGATCTGTCCATGGTCCTTAACCCCCTTGCGCTTTCCTGTGCTACTCCCAGG
The DNA here is from genome assembly GCF_964212035.1 of Myotis nattereri. NCBI lineage: Eukaryota > Metazoa > Chordata > Mammalia > Chiroptera > Vespertilionidae > Myotis > Myotis nattereri. The sequence goes on from NC_138080.1 coordinate 57,745,661, forward strand.
TTTGCCTTTCTCCTCCCTTCTGTGGAGGAATAAGTAAATAGTAGCCAAAGGGGATTCCTCCTACCTTCAGTAGCTGAGCCGAGGGGCCTGGACAAGGGACTGGAGAGGGGTTGTTGACATAAATGAATGTGGCTTGCCCCAGACGGTTCAAGTAAATGTTTAGGTGTTTAATTTCTATATCAACAACAACCAGGGTAATTTTCAAGGAAATAAAAAAAATGACATTGTACAGCTCTCACTGTCTCAAGCTTCGAGAAATGAAATAAATCAAAGTTAAAAGCTTGAGTATCATTTAATTATAGTGCGAATAGCGCTTTGAAAGAAGTAGAGCAACATCTCTAAACAAATTATGACTGGGCCAGGAAGGAATTATTAGATTGAAATTTCATTTAGGCTCGGGAGACACCGCGCTTCACTGTGTAATCTGCTATGCCTCATCTGATTTGTATGCTTAATTCAGCTTGACGAATTTATTAGTTTTCATAATAGTGAAAATATTGAGCAGCACTATGGGCTAATGCATTGTATGCACTATAAATTGTATGTCATCGTGGAAAGGCTGAAGTCTATAGAAATCTTTTATTAATGCCAGCATTGGAGGGAGGATTTTTGTTCAAGCCTTGGAGAGGTTCACACCAAACTCCACTGTTGCTGTGTCTCACTTGCCCATTAACATATTGTCATACTAATTAGACTACTTCATCAGTGATATAATTTCAAACTTTAAATTATGTTCTAATTAACAAGGGTTGTCCAATTTGCTTAATCTTCAAAAGGCTTTGGATAGTCTAATTAGTATAAACTGTTGAGCATCTCTAAAGCCTAATAAAAAACCCATTAAAATATTTTGGGTATGTTTTCTATCAATTCTGTGTAAGGTTAACATGACTCGTGAGAGTGCAGGAAGACAGTAACTGGAAGACAAATATATGTGTCTACCTAGTTTCCCCAGATTATAATACTAAGTGAATCACAGGAGAAACTTTGGATATTGCATCTCCTAAAGAATCTGTTTGTGTGTTTATTTTATTTTTAAAAAATATTTTTTATTGATTTTTTACAGAGAGGAAGGGAGAGGGATAGAGAGTTAGAAACATGGATGAGAGAGAAACATCAATCAGCTGCTTCCTGTACACTCCCTACTGGGGATGTGCCCGAAACCAAGGTACTTGCCCTTGACCGGAATTGAAATTGAACCCAGAACCCTTCAGTCCGCAGGCCAATGCTCTGTCCACTGAGCCAAACCGGTTAGGGCTGTTTGTGTGTTTAAATTAAGGTGTAAAAATATCAAGGAAACTCAACACACACACACACACACACACACACACACACACACACACGCCACAAACAATCCAATTAAAAAATGGGCAAAGAACCTGAATAGACACTTCTCCAAAGAGGATATATAGATGGCCAATAGACATATGAAAATATGCTCTCGACATCACTAAACATCAGAGAAATGCAAATTAAAACTACAATGAGGTATCACCTCACACCTGCCAGAATGGCTACTATCAATAAATCAACAAACAAAAAGTGGTGGCAAAGATATGGAGAAAGGGAAACCCTGGTGCACTGTTGGTGGAAGTGCATATTGGTGCAGCCACTGTGGAAAGCAGTATGGATTTACACCAAAAAACTAAAAATGGAACTGCCTTGTGACCCAGTGATTCCACTTCTGGGACTATATCTGAAGAAACCTTGATTCAAAAGAATATATGCACCCCTGTGTTTATTGCAGCATTATTTACAATAGCCAAGAGTTGGAAGCAGCCCACGTGCCCATGAGTAGATGAGTGGATAAGAAAGCAGTGGTACATTCGTGCAATGGAATACTACTCAGCTGTAAAAAAGAAGGAAATCTTACCTTTTGGGACAGCATGGATGGACCTGGAGAGTATTATGCCATGTAAATTAAGCCAGTCAGAGAAAAACAAGTACCATATGATTTCACTTATTTGTGGAATCTAATGAACAAAAGTAATTAAGAATATAGAAACAGACTCATAGATACAGAGAACAGACTGACAGCTGTTAGAGGGGAGGGGAATTGGAGGGCTGGGTGAAAAAGATGAAGGGATTAAGAAAAATTAAGGAAAAAAAGAATATCAAGGAGAAAAAACCACATGGGGGAAAAATTCTTCTCTTTCATTAGGTGCCTAATTAGATGTAAAGTGAAAAGCCACCCTGAGGAGTTTCCCAAGCATTGTTGTGGCAACAGTCTGCTGAACTTGGATTGCAAAATCAAATATTGGGGGTGTTTTGAACCTCTCCCTGTCCCCTCCTCCTTTATTGAGCTTAATTACTTGCAATAGTTGTTTTAATGTATGTTGTCACCTGGGAGTATTGAGAAATGCATATCGTTAATATGAATTAATCTTGATTTTAATAGCAACTGACAACTGATCTCCAAAATGCTAAACACTTGTCACCATTTCATATGGTAAATAAGGTAGTATAATAAATTCATGAAATAAAGAGGGCACTGTTGAAATAACTGGGGAAAAAACTTTGTTTGATATGGAGTTTATTGACTGAAACTATTTTAAGCAGGACAGCTCCCAAGAGAATATTTCCTGATGGCTAAAATCCATATAGCCTTAAATTAATTTCAATATGATTTTTTAAATCTCCCAGATATTTCTCAGTGATCTCTCTAATTCCAGGCAGGAAAAAAACACGAAGCTCTTCATGCTAATTAACAAGTTGAGATAAAATGTGTAGTTGTCAAGCAGTTCAAGAGTTTACTTCCTATATTCCCTTCCCCTGAAAAATACACTTTTTAAAAACTCCTAGAGTTAGATTTCCCCTTTTCTCACCTAAAGTGAAAAATGAACAGCAGTAATTGTGCTTCATTAGTGGGAAAATGCAATACTTCCTTCATCACCAGGACTTGCAGTCTTGCAATCATTCCTTCCAGGAGTGTCCAGAATACCAACATATTTGCAGTGATGTCAAGAAAACCCATTTTCGTTTTGCCCACAGGCATTGCTGCAAAGTGCTCCAGTAAGTGTGGAAGCCGCTCACTGATGAAGAAAGACTCGGGCCTCCCAGTGGGTGGAGGTCTTCTAGAGCGCTGGATAGTAGGGAATAAATGGCCCAGTATCTGAAACCTGCTTCATATGACCTCAGCATACACTCTTATGCCCAAGCACCTATCGACGTTGGTGCCTCTGCACACCTACAGACTTACTTACTAAACCAAAAACAACAAAGTGACTTTTAAAGCACAGAAATGAAAAATGGATAAACTGTGGGACCACTGAGAGGAGCACCTTTCTTCTTGCCAAGCCCGTTTGACAATAGTTTCCATCCCATCTGCTGCCAGAGGCGGACAGAAGTGACCGGCTTCCCTCCAGGTGGGTGAGGAGTGGTTGGAGATTGCACTCAAACTCTCCGGTAGTGGGGTCCCAATCTCGAACTCGCCCGCAGCCATCCCGAGGGGAGAAGTCACTGTCTCCTCATTTACTATTAAAGTTTTAAGCAGTGCATTCATATTTTACCGGAGCTAATATGTTTTATTAAATTTTAATCCATAAGGGCAATGTGATTTCTTTGTATTTCAAACAGAATTGAGTTGGATTGCAAGGAGGATTTCTTAAAGGGTAGGTCTGACCCTATTCATGCACCGTTTCAATCCTGGGTAGACAGGACTTGGGGGAGGAAAGAGGAAAAGGATAGACAGGCCCCCTCCACCCCCATCTCCTCTCCTCAAGGATCCGGAATAGAATCAGACGCCCTGAGCTCTCTCCGGATTCCGAAGCTTGGGGCTGAAGTGTAGGAGGTGATTAGAAGCCTCCATGGAGGCCTCGCCTGCTCCAGGGAAAAGAAAGAAAGAAAAGAAGGGAGTTCTCCTTGAAACGGAGACGTCTGGGCGCGCAGAGATTGCTGGCCGCAGAAGGAAGTGCTGCGGTTGGCGCGCTCTCCTGGGTTCCCTGCGTCCTGAGACGCGGGCTACGTTCCCGGAGTGACGCGCGCATTTTGCTCCAACGTCTTTCCTCTTCCAAGCGGTCCGCCAGAACTGCTGCGTTTGTCTCTCATGTTCTCTCTCCACCGTCTCTCCGTGAGCTCCAAGTCTCCCCGCTTCGCTCAAAGGTGTCAGGCACCCTCTCTGCCCCATGGCGCGGCCTCCTTCCAGAGCCTTTCCGGCTCACTCTCCCTCTCCGCCTCCCAATGCGAGCGATCCGCCAGCGTCTCCGGAAACCTGGCATCCGGCGTCCCCAGGCCCTTCTAGATGGAAATCCGGGCTTGCAGCGCCCAGCCCTCCTCTCAAGGCCGGCAGGGCGATGGGAGGGGAACAAAAGCAAGTGGCTATTGGTGCTTTGGGGACGGGGACAGACTTGCGCCAGGGCCAGGGGCCTGGAGTCGTCGGGCGAGCCACGTGGGGCTCTCCCTAGGTCATTCTGGACTGAGGAAAGTGGCCGGGCAAGGGGCAAGGGACAAGGGGTGAGCCGAGGCAAGGTGGAAAGGAAAGCAACCGTTCCCTCTTTCCCTGGTGGAGGGAAGGAAGCAGAGTTCAATTTCTAATAAAGCAGACAGGGAGGAGGGGGGTGCCGGACGCAGGACACAGGACGCGGGATGCAGGACGCGGCCAGCCCGGGTCCGCTAGATGCCCGCGGGGCTCCCAGACGCCTTCGCGGTTCTGCCAGGTAGCTTTGCTGACGCTGTGTGTGGCGGGGAGCCCGCACGAGGGGCACAGCTGATTGGACCCACTGGAATCGACCAACCTTGGGAGCAAGCACTACAGGCTCCAAGGAATTACCATCTGCCCCAGGGAAGGACTCAGTCCTGCGCATCCAACCCCGCTTGCCCCTGAGCGCGGGGGGCGGGGGACGCAGATTCACACACTGACGCACTGGACACCCTCACAGACACGCTCACACACCCACGCACGCAGGCACACACGTGCTGACAGTCACGCACACTCACTCGGACGAACACCTGCTCCCCGCTCCTCCCCGGCTTCTGGAGAGCCTCTTTGGAGGGAGGGGACAGACCTCATCGTTCCATCTCCAAGCAAGCACCCCCGTGTTTACTTGCCCCGACAAAACAGTTATTTTTTGTTGCAGTAAATTTTCCTGGCCCGTGTGTTTACCTCTTCCTAAAGTTAAGTCCAGTCACGAAATCAAAGTTAAGGCATCGGAACAATCAATGAAGATTTTGCAATCCTTGGCGCCTCGCGCTTCCTGGAACTAAAATAAATGCAGGAAATCGAAACTTAATTACTTGAAAGAAATCCAGAAATCCCTCTGCATAATGTATCCAGTCATTTTTGGTAGCGTTTGTGTTCGATGCAGTGTTTGGTAACGCTATACTTTTCACTAAGATCTGGCTCCCTTCCGGGACTCCTTGGGGGTCGCTGCACCCCACCCGGGCCAGGAGTTTTGCCGGACACTAGGCTCCCCCTCCTTCCACTGCGCACAGCTGAAGAAGTAACATTTCTTCTCAGAAGTCGTCAACTGTAATGGTACAAGAACCCCTGGCTCTGAGGGCTCTGTGTAGGTAAAAAACAAACAAAAAGTCTCACCCACTCTCTCTCCGTTTAGCTCACTAGGGCTATTACTTGAATTTGTGTGAGTTGTTTCATACTAGATCTGAAACCAGGCCCCTTAGTAAATGCAAGCCAGGGCCATGTCTCTGAGGGAATAGTGCACCAGGGAAAAGGGCCATTCTGCTGGTGATGGAAAAATTGATTAAAAGGTGGATTTTTTTTTTTCTTCTCTCCAGGGAAATGCTTTCTCCCCCCAGGTGTCATTATCTTCCTAAGGCACATACTAGAATGTTCGTTCTGCCTACACTGATCTTCAAGGTGCCTCGCTGGACCACAAAACCTGGACACTAGTTTCTTCCTCTGGTGCCTGTTCCTTTCAAACCCACTCATTTCCCCTTTCTCCTTTGGTTGCTAATTAAGAATCTTCATGTGTATAAAGTGCCAAAGGACCTTCATCAAGCAGATGCTCTGCGTTCAGCCCAAAGATTCTGGCTAAGATCAAATAACTTTGGTACATGTTGTGATGCTGACATCAGGTACTTTGGGGAGTTTAGAGATCTGGTGATGACCAATGACGTGGCCAGTGAATTGGCAGAACAGGGTAGTCCCTGAGTTTATTAGCGTGCTGACGGTGACTCCAGAAAGACAAGCTTTCTCATAGATACCTTGTGGAAATCTGAAGTAATGTTATGAAAGAATAAAAAATACATTGGGGAACAGCTTGGCAACTGAAGTACATTTTGATTTAACTTACATTAACAGAAATGTAATGTAAAAGTGAAAGGATCTAACAAAACCATTAATAATTAAAAAATAATTACAGATAGTCTGTCCTTACTATTCATAACCACTCAACACTTTAGACAAAGAAAACGGAATACTCTTAATGGAAATGAAATGTGAGCAGACTGCTAATGAGAAGTTAACCAAGAACTGAGCACTTGTGAAAGGAGAGGGTTTCCTTGTTTTCCCCACCTGCATATTTTAATTCTCTCAGAGGTAGTTTGGACCTTCCTCTTCCATCAGCATATAAACTGAGTGTCAGAGTTTATACAACAGAAATCTCTTGAGCAATAACAATACAGACTTTATTGAATTCTGAAGATTGGGGGCACCAGATGGCTTGTCTATTAACCATCCTCATTGACAAATATTTATAGGTGCCTAGGAGAGCCATGCCTCTGTAATAGATGTTGGTTGGACAATCCCATCCCACAAGAGTTTCATAAAACAATGACCCTCTAAAGACAGTGGTTTGTTCCCTTCCCCTATTTGTGGTCATGTGAAAAAAAAACGATTAATCATTCTTTATGGATTCAATGCCAACCTTTTTCTTATACTCCTCACCAAAGGAGTTGCATCCTAGTATAAAAAAAATGTGTGCCCTAACCAGTTTGGCTCAGTGGATAGAGCGTTGACCTGCGGACTGAAGGGTCCCAGGTTCGATTCCAGTCAAGGGCATGTACTTTGGTTGCGGGCACATCCCCAGTAGGAGGTGTGCAGGAGGCAGCTGATCGATGTTTCTAACTCTCTATCCCTCTCCCTCTCTGTAAAAAATCAATAAAATATATTTTAAAAAAGGCATGAGTGTATTTTTCTATTACCTAAATTATATTTCTTCTCTTTACAGTATGTATTTTTCAGAGTCCAAAGTCTTTAGAATAGTGTTCTACACATAATCATACAGTAAACCATCAATCATATGCTAGACCTTTAAAAAGGTGTTGGACGAAAGATATAGCAACTCCATTCTGGTTTTCCCTTCATATTCTTCTTTATTTTGTTTGTGAGACACATGGGACTGCCCCTAGAGTGCTCTGTTGATGTTTGGAGGATCTGGGAGGAAATCAAAGCAGCCTGGCAGAAAGCAGACTTCACAGCCTCTTTTCAGAGATAAAGGGAAATCTTACAAAAGGAGAGATTTGCAGACAACAAACTGGAATTCAATGAAGTCATGGCTGAGGCATCTGCTGGGACACCACCAGGAAGTGGTGACCTACAGCCTATGTCAAATCTTGTGCATCTAAAGAATTTGAAGCCTCCTTCCTTCCTTCCTTCTTCCCTTCCTTCCTTCCCTCCCTATCTCCAAGTGAATTAGAAACAGGACAGCATGACTTTTGTAAGAAACAAACAAATTTAAAAAACTAAGAAAAAGTCCAATAGATTGACTACAAAGCTTGCAAATACTTTCTAGCTATATAAATATGAGTTGAGTGCATAAAGCATGTTAGATTCCTTGTAGGCATCCACTCTCAATTTTTTAATGCTGCAGAAGGACATTACTACAATGACAACAAACTTACCTTTAAACCTTTATTCTTTCTTGAAATTTTATATATAGCCTATGATTTGCCTGTAAATCCCATATATACAGAATGTGAAAATCAACCATAGGAATAGAATATTTGGGCCCAAATATGTGCTATTATATCCCCCTTTCTCTTTTTTATATGCCTAGATAGATCATGCAGACACCACACATTCAGCTAACATGTACTCTGGAAGATGCTGTAGCCTTGTGCTTTGACTAGTTTTTCCTGATATACATGTGACTTAAACTGACCAAGCATCATGACAAGCATGCTGTATTTTAAAGTGTTAAGATCTCTCTTCTTCAAGACACAAATTCTGTATACTTTGTGATGGCATGTGCTCATTGCACTTTTTCTTTGCCTTTCAAATGCCAAAGTAGGCATTATCAACATTGTGCTAATCTGGCATATTTCTTTCTCTTTCTTTAATAGGATTAAATTATTGTGTTGCTAAATTATTATTTTTTATTTCAAATTTTAAATTACAAAATATTTTAGGCTTACCAAAACTACACACACACACACACACACACACACACACACACAGTATCAAAAATAGAGAATAATACATGGCCAAGATATGAAAACAACTTATGTGTCTGTCAGTGGATGAACGGGCATAGATGATGTGGGATGTACATAATTGTACACAATGGAATATTATTCAACCACAAAAAAGAAAATCTTCTTATTTGTAACAACATGGATAGACCCAGAGGGTTCCATGCTAAGTTAAATAAGTCAGACAAAGAGAAATACTGTGTAATCTCACCTATATATGAAATCTTTAAAAGCTGGGGAAAAGGAATGCTGTATTAATCATTTCATTTTAGCCTATATATTTTTTTAAATATATTTTATTGATTTTTCACAGAGAGGAAGGTAGAGGGATAGAAAGTCAGAAACATTGATGAGAGAGAAACATCGATCAGCTCCCTCCTGCACACCTCCTACTGGGGATGTGCCCGCAACCAAGGCACATGCCCTTGACCGGAATCGAACCCGAGACCCTTCAGTCCGCAGGCTGACGCTCCATCCATGGAGCCAAACCGGTTAGGGCTTAGCCTATATTTTTGATGTTTTAACATCGTGGGGTCTTCGTTAGAGAGAGACCGCCCACCCTAGAGTTAGCTAATTCCAAGAGATAGCAAATAACTTGCCTGTGAATGCGGCTTTTACATACACACCAACTAATCCAGAGCCCACATGCCCAGCAACTTCCTTTATGGAGCTCTACACTCAGGGCCACTTACCACTGCTCCAGTCACCCCAGACAACCAGGGCCAGTCCCTGAGATCCAGAGCATGCTGAAATTACTCAAACTAGCCCATCCTAAGCCTGCTTTCCTGCCTCACCCATGTTTTTCCTGTGGAAATCACAATAAAGGCTCTTGCCTACATTCCCTCTCACTCCCCCTGTCTCCCATTTGGCCCCATGGCAACGTATGACCCTCTTCTCAGGAAAGGAGAAATAAGACTTCGTTTCAATGGTGTTCTGACTTGTTGGCCTCAATAGTAATAAACTTTTATTTTAAAACCGACCCTTTCGCTCATTCTTTTCACTCAGAACTCTCAGTGGGGCTTGTATTGTCTGGCATTTTTCAGTCATCCATGCCAATGCCTCCTCCTCCAATCCCGCAGTTCATTAAGAACTGATCATAATGGTTTTCTCCTGCTCTGCTGCAGGAGATGTAGAGCACCTGACTCCACCTGCAGTTCATTTGCTCTGCCCTGGAAATGGAAGCCGGAGGAGGCGCCTAATGCAGCGCCTACCACTGAAACCTCCATCCCTTGACGACTAGATGATCGCTGATTGGGTGAAGAAGGTTCTGGCTAAAGGGGGAGTGGCCTATTCCAGGGAGGTGTTATAAGGAATCACGGAGACATGGGAGAGCTGATAGCCGTCTCTCCCTGAGTCTGCTCACCACCCTGGCTAGTGGACTGCAGAGCCAGGTAGGGAAATAACTAGTGGGAGGCTGTCGTTTACCTTAGTCTCGTGCAAACAGAATGCACTATGCAATGCTGGGGCCTGTCTTCCCAGCTGAAGTCCACAACACAGTGTGCTCTCCAGACATAATGGAATCAGCCCCACAATGTGTGTCCTGTATGCAGGTCTTACTCTTATAAGCAGGTGAATTTTGGGCAGGTGTGTAGTCTTCCCCCCACCACCCACCCCTTCAAATCCAAACTCTACCTTTATGTAAATCTCCTCTTAAGACTTTCAAACACACAAAATATCTTATCGGTTTAATCTTCTTGACAAATCTTCAGTTGGAATATCTGATGTGCTTCAGGCTGAATTAGTTGACAGCTATCATCCTAGGATCCCCCTTCACCATTATCCTAGGGATTCCCTATTAGGTTAAATCCTGTTTACCAGAATCTACATTTTCTCTTTAGGTTGATTACGCATGCTTTCTGAGAAAGTGCAATGAGAGATTTTTTTTTTAAACCACCAGGTTTATGCTATTCTTATACTTAGGTGGTTATTTGACCAGCTATAGATTTTTCCTGAGCATTCTGAAGAGATTGTTCCATTGTCTTCTAGTATTTCTTGTTCCTTTTGAAAAGTTCAAGGCTATTCTCATTCTTGATTTTTGTTGGAAACCTGTTTGTTTTTTAAATCTCTGGAAACTTATTGGGTAGCATTTTTTTGTTTGCTTATTTTGATGACCATTTTTCAATATTGGAATTCACAACTTTCATTTTGGGAAATGTTCTTGCATTATTTATTTGATGTTTTATGATTCTTTCTCCCATATTTCCATACTCCTTAAATGCCTGTTGATTTAATATGGGACCATTTGGATTGATTCTCTGACTTAATATTTCTCTACTATTTTCTCTTTGTGTTTTTGTTCTTCTGTGATGTTTTCATAAATTTTAGACTTCAACCCTTCTATTTAGTTTTTCATTTCTCCTATCATTAAAAACAATTCTAACAGATTTTTAAAAATATATCTTTATTGATTTCAGAGAGGAAGAGAGAGATAGTAACATCAATGATAAGAGAGAATTATTGACTGGCTGCCTCCTGCATGCCTCACACTGGGGATCAAGTCCGAAATCTGGGCACGTGCACCTGACTGACCAGAATCAAACCCAGGATCCTTCAGTCAGCAGGCTGATGCTCTATCCACTGAGCAAAACCAGCTAGAGCTCTAATATATCTTTTTATTCTCTAAATTAAATGAAATAATATTTTTATGGATACTATCTTTTTTAGCTATATCTCTGAGTTCTATTCAGCAACATCTCTAATATTTCTAAGAGTTTCTTTTCAATTTCTTTATCCCCCCAGAGTCTGTTTCCTCTAAAGTACTTTTATTTTTAACGTGACTGTTTTGGTCTCTGTCCCTTATATAAGATACTGTTTGGTTACCTGAGTAAAATGTTGATTGGAAGCTCCATGCACCTGAGTTTGGCTTTAGTACTTTGGTTTCCCATTTGGGTTGGCCTGGATGGACTGTTCTGTTCCCTTGGAATAAAACTCATGGTAGTTGTATTACTGTGGTTGTTTTCTTTTCTAACCTAGTTGATTCCCAGAGAGTAATTTCTCACATAGAAGCTGGTCCCTTGTGTAACACCTAAAAGGCTGGAATATTGGACACATGCTCCAATTTTTCCCCTCCTCAGGGAGAAGCCAGGATTTGGGTCTTTTCCTCACTTAGTCTGTGCTAACTTGGGGAAAGGTCAATGCTGGCCCAAGCCATAATTTTTTTAAAAAAATATATTTTATTGATTTTTTACAGAGAGGAAGGGAGATGGATAGTTAGAAACATCAATGAGAGAGAAACATCGACCAGCTGCCTCCTGCACACCCCCCACTGGGAATATGCCCGCAACCAAGGTACATGCCCTTGACTGGAATCAAATCTGGGACCCTTTAGTCTGCAACAAGCCGTAATTTTTGTTCTCAGTGGCTCCCAACCTGGGGCAAGACTCAGGCAAGACAGAACCAATCCCTCAGGCAGCCCCTCAAAGTGTTAGAATATTGAATAGGTGGACCAGTCCTCTCGTGACTCCATGGTGCTGTAGTGGGGAAGAGATATGGCAAGATGGTGCCATGCATTTTCTACTTGCTTCGATGCAGCTGGACTCATGACCAACTGGGGAGTGGGAGCCTCTCAACTGGTTTCTGAATTTTTTCCAAAGGAAACGGATCCATGTGTTGTTGTTGAATCAGTGTGTCCATGTGGGGAAGGAAGTCTGGGCTTTCTATTCTGCCATATTCATGACAAGTCAGATTGGGTGAGAGCCCACACTAATGACCTTATTCTAACTTCACCTCTCTAAAGACCCTATCTCTAGATACAGCCATGTTCTGAGGAACTGGGGCCTATGCTTTCAACATATGCATTTTGAGAGGATGTAATTCAGCCAATAACAATGCTACAACATAGATGAACCTCTAAAACATTATGCCAAGTGAAAGAATTCAGACAGAAAAAGTTATATATTGTGTGATTCTCTTGTGGAGACAGACTGTAGATTGGTTGTTGCCAGAGGCTGGGAAAGGCTAATAGTGAGTGATTATTTATTGAGTATGGAGTCTCCTTTGGGGTCAATAAAATGTTTTGGAACTGGAGAGAGGTGACAATTGCACAACATTATGAAAGTACTGAATGCCACTGAATTGTACACTTTAAAATGGTTAATTTTATGTTATGTGAATTTCGTATGTTTAAATGAATTTGTGAATTTGATGTTATATGAAAGCTCATGTGTGTTTATCCTATATAATAAAAGCCTAATATGCTAAGTGTCCAGTCATCCACTCAACCAATCAAAGCATAAAATGCTAATGATATGCTAAGGCCACTCAACCGCTCACTATGACGTGCACTGACCACCGGGGGGCAGACGCTCCGACCGGTAGGTTAGCTTGCTGCTGGGGTCTGGCCATTCAGGACTGAGTGAGACGGGCCGGACATGCCCTGGAGCCCTCTTATGGTCCCTCCCTGACTAGCCAACCTCCTGCATCCCTCCCCGGCCCCAATTGTGCACCGGTGGGGTCCCTCGGCTTGGCCTGTGCCCTCTCACAATCCAGGACCCCTCAGGGGATGTTGGAGAGCTGGTTTTGGCCCAATCCCACAGGCCAGGCTGAGGGACCCCACTGGGGCACGAATTCGTGCACCAGGCCTCTACTGTGTCTATAAAGAGATAAAGCAATGTGGCAACAGAATAACAATTGGTAAGGCATAAACTTTTTTGTAGGTTTAAAGTTTTTCAAGTAAAATTTTAGAAAAGCTGAGAAAATAGTATTTTTTAAAAGCCATTCCCATCACTGTGAGCTTCTCCCTTGCAAAGGCAAAGGATGATGGCTTGTCAGCATAAAAGAAGTTAAGTCAGCTCTTAAAAAAGCAAACAGAAGTGGGTGATCAAAGAAAAACACAGGTATATTCTTACAGACTATCTCTCTGGTTGAACGTTTCCCCATAGAATGCAATGTCTGTTAGTGTTGATGCCCAGATTTTATAAAATGTGTGTATCTCTCAATATAATATTTCCTGGCACATGGTACATGGAAAAAGTTTATAGTTACATTAAGCTAAAAACAAGATTTTAAATGAAACAGTGTATAGAAGGAGTGTTTCAAATATTGTTGGTGCAAAGAGGTTATCATAACATCACACTCAGTGTGTGTCACTCCTTGATGTTGTGTGTTTGTCCTGACCTTGTTTCCTCAGGGATTTCTACATTTTGGCAAAAGCAAAGTTTAATGTTCTACAATAAGTCCTCCAAAAGTTGAGAAAGGGAAGAAAATCTTGGAAAAGGAAGCAATGGAAGAGAAATGCTACCTACAAAACAATTGTTGACAATTTGCAGTCAACAGGAAGCAATGTTTAAATATTGCATATCCTGACATGGTAGTTTGTTACTGACACATATGCCTTTTATTGGTCTTCGCTATATTTCAGGGGAAAGGAGAAGGATAGAGAGATAGAAACATTGACCAGAGAAACATCATTGATCAGCTGCCTCCTGCATGCCCCCTGCTGGGGATCAAGCCTGCAACCTGAGCATGTGCCCACAAAGATAAAAGTCAGTGTTGCTTATAAGAGTGAAAACAGGAGACATTTAAATGTCCAATAACAGAGAAATGGTTTAATAATCTGTGGTACAACCATATTATTAAATAGTATCCAGCAACTGTAATCATGCTTTTAGAGAATATTTTATTGACATGGGCAAATATGCTATATATGAAAAAATAAGTAATACAAAACAATAATTGTTTTTGTTCAAAAGAAGTATATAGATACACAGAAAACAGTGAAAAAAAAGTATTTAATTTTAAGTGTTGCACTGTGAGAAATTTTAATTTTCTAAATCATCTGTGATGAGCTTTTATTTATTGTATCACTAAAATTATAAACTTCGATGTAGTTATAGATATAACTTTTCCAGGTTGCCTACTTTTTCATGTGATTCATTGCCTCTCTTTATTTAAAGTGCTGTAACTAAGTGATCCATCCACTGAACTCATTCACTCTCACTAGCTGCAGTGAATGTTTATACATTGAAAATGCTATTTAATTGACTTGAGAAGGATATATTTTGCCATCTAAGTTTTATAGTACATCTCTGAAATGGGGAAAATCTCACAGGCTCATCTAGAGGAGCCAGTCTTAGCTATCGCACGCTTAGCCAGGGATCCCACAGGATAATCCTCTAAATATGGCCGAAATCATTTCAACTGCCATCCATATTGCCTCTTGTTGCCTAGGGCTGAACCAAGATGCTTCCCAGGTAGATAAGAGACAGGACAAGAAGGTGTGCATTATCAGACTCCTTATTCTCACTCTTTTCAATGCTTTATTATGGAAAAGAATGTTCACTTGGTTAGTTTAAGGAAAGAAACCCACTTTGTTAAGAAAGTTAAAATAGCATCTCAGAATGCATTATATTCACTACTTCAATTTCCTAGATTATATATACTTGGAGAACTTTTGTAAACTAGTTGTTATTTTTACTTAAAAGAAAATAACACACCAGGATGCCCGGATTTATCCTGAAGATGGTACAGTAACTTCAATATTTGATCACCCCATTAGCTGCAAACACATGGCATAAATTTATAGATAAGATATAAGAAAAGAAAATCCCATAGTTGTATGATGAGGAAGAAAGGTTAGTGGTCCCACCCTATAAGCTAGTAACTGGGAAGGAACAAAGAAAGCATTTACCCAGAGGTGGGCAGCTTCTGGTTCCTCAATTAGAGAACTGGATTCAATTACCTACACATTACGTCACATTACATTTCATGGCAAAGTTTTGGGGGCAAACTGGTGTTATTATATAGACTTAAACTTTCAACAACTAATGAATACTTTGTCATGAGCCATACACTTAAGGTTGCCTAGTCAGGTGGTTTTAATCTAAGGCAAGAGTAACATAACCTATATTTCTCTCTTTATCATCTTTTAATATCCTTTACTTAACAATTTACTACATGTTATTAATCTAAGTTCAAATATATATTTCTTCAATTGAAACTCCTCATGGAAGAACCTGAAATTTTAAAGAAACCATTAGTGATAGCATAATGCAGTGAATTTGTGTTTGAGGTTCATATATTGGGTTAGTACTTCATGTACCATCATTTGAACTGAAATATATTATCTGAGATATCTTAAGAATTTAGGCATTAAAAATGTGTTCTAGTAAAATTTTCAACATACAAAGCATAGGATAGAGACTATGTCCAGGGCCAATTTTACTAATAAATTTTAAAAATAGTCAGCAATATCTTTGTGTTCTTATTTATTCCTCCCTGAAAGTTATTTTGGCACTTACACAGGTACCAGTGCTGTATTTTACAATATTATTTTGAACAGAAATAATTCTGAAAAGAAGCACCATAGCATCAGAATAGCAATGCAAAAAAACATGTTTTCCCTTAAATCTCAATTCATTTTGTGTAAGAGTAAAACCTCTAAGTAGATCACTTAGGCATCGTAGCACCCGTAAGTGAATGAAGCCCTGTCACAGTGAACACACACACATACAGAGTGTGATTCCAGTTGGCATTAGGTGTTTAGGTGCAAGTTTAAAATTTCCTTCCCCTTCCAGGTAGGATGTTAGAAAGCCCCAGGTGGTAAATTCATTTTAATTTTGTTTGTTTTCAGCCTTCACTCCTCTGGCAACTTCAGTCTCTTGCCAAAGAACTGTCCCTGCTATTTGGCCCAGTTGTTTTCTGGCAACACAAAAAGGGAGTGGAAATCACTGGAGATTTTTTTTTTCTGAGACCAGACATGTGGGGTTGCAGCAGTTGGCAGCTTTTGATTATTCTCCACTAACAAAAGCTCCCAAAGAAGTTTCAGGGCTGCCTATTTTGTTCACTGAAGACTTCCCACTAAAGGCAATTCAGGAGGAAAATGGCCTGTACACCTCTCTTGAAAAGAACTGGCTGGATCCTCTGATTTCTCTCATTCCTTCTCCCTATCACTCTATCCCCTGTCTCCCAGGGCCCTTCTGTTCCATCCCACCCTCCTCACAACCAGCTCTCAAGAAAGGCTCTGACACATTCATTCACATTAAGGCATAATTGACTTGCCACTCTATCAAGCAGGTAGCAAGAGTCACCTTTTCAGGGGAATTCTGCACTTTTACAGAGTTCCTGAAAGTAAATCTCTAGTTGTAGAGTGTCCAAGAAGATAATGGAGAGTGGAGAAGAGGCCCTGAAATCATATAATGCAAATTGGTGCTTATTCTACCTATTTGTTAGGATCCACCCTAACATGATACAAAGAGGCTCAACTACTTAGATCTGATTAGTAACACAAGCAGAAAATTGACCTATTGCCAGTTGAACTTAAACCTGTAAACAAGTAATACTTAAAACTAAAGACCATATTAAAGTATTGTCTTTTCTTTTTCCTTAAACTTTATTGTTGAAAGTATTACAAGTTCCCCCTTTTTTTAACCTGTTACCCCCCTTCCCCCCCCCCCAGTTCTGACCCCTCCCCAGGCCATCCCCGCCCCCCCCCCCGCACTATTGTTTGTCCATGGGCTATGCATATATGCATATAAAGTCTGCATTTAATCTCTTTTAACACACTTGCAAAAGGAAATACATGTTTAAGGTATCTAAGTATCTACATGCATATAAGGTTGATGAGAGATGACACATTTGCAAAAGGAAATATGTATTTAAATGTTATCCATGTTGGCTTTAGTCATTCAATTACTCTTTGCCATTTTTATGCATCAAACAACAGAGCTAGAGAAAACCATGGCTTTAAAACGGTGAAAATAATAAGGAGAAATATAACTGGAATTCTTTGTTAAGGAAAGCGCTTTGGCTACTTGTGCAATTTGAAATGGCAGCAATTAGTTTCTTAGGGGAACTAATCACTTGCACGAAGAGAAAACATATCATTTTAGATAGAGAATCAGCATTTGATTTGATCAGCAAATCCCTATTTAAAGAAAGAAAAATAGCTTCAGGGCCTGGGCGGGCCAGAGTAGTGAACCATGCATGTGAAATGCGAGCCTTTGATTAGGAATATAAATAATTATTAGCTTATACCACATGGTGCTTCTCCTTGTCCCTCTCTCATGCTCTATATCTGCAGGGTATTTTATAAAATGTAACTGCGGGAGAGGGCAAGCTGGCCAAGGGGCCTGGTCCTCACTTACCTCTTGTTAACTCTGAGTGCCTTGCTTCCATGCAGAGACCTGTTGTCAGAAGCTAAGAAAACTCATAGGTGTCCACTGTAGACAGACACAGTAACACTGTGAAGCTACTGAGACATCTTGTTTCTGATGCCTTCGTTTTAAAATGACAACTAATTGTACATTCAAAAAGTAAATGTGGACATATTCCATTTTAGGTTATCATGCTTTCGTGCCAAAATTTCCACTGGGATTGTGCGGCCTTTTTTTCTAGACGTTTTATTTATGGAATTAATTTTAATCAAGTAATTTGTATTCATCTCCAGTGATATAAAGCAGTACTACAATCTCCGTTTCTTAGTAAAAGAAACAGTGCATTTTGTCTAAACATTTCTCTGAGAACCAAAACATTGAAATTTTATGGTGAGACTTTTTGAATGTCAGAAATGTATTCTATTCTTAAATTTGAAGAACCTCTGCCTGACTATGTTACTCATACAGCATAGTGTGTGGTTATTCAGAAAAATTTATCATATCTTCTCAGTGTGTTTCCTTCCCTGACAATTAGTCTAAATACCGCAGGTGCACAATTGACTTTGTGTCAATTGATGAGATGGATTGGAGGGTTAGAGAGCCTTTGTCCATGGGGCATGGCTTTCTCTCTATATCTGAGGACTCAAATGTCCAGCCAAATTTCCCAGTTTCATTAACATCTAAAGGGATTATGTTTGTTTAGCTCTTTACTAAGATGACAAATGGATAAAATGTGGATGAGTAGTAATCTGAGTAAGAAATCAGCAATGACACCCAGTGTGGATTTGCCGGGAGCCGGTCCATCCTTGCTGTTTCAAAGGACCTGGCATATATGGCATACTGTTCTTAAAATGTTTGCTCACCTTCTTGGCACTATGTGTTTTAACCAAGGTCACCTCTCTGAGAAAGGTTGTTTCCCCAGGTTGGGATTTTCCCCTGAAGTTAGGGAGGGAATAAAACCCCTCAACTAAGTGCCAGGCGGGTAATTAATCACTTTAACTACGAACAATCATGCTTAAGCTACATAATCTTTACTCCCTGGAATGGAGATAAGAAACTCCCTAACCTTTGTAATAGAGATTGATAGGATTGAATCAACTGGTATAAATACAGATGTAACAAGACAGCAAGACACAGAACTTAGAAGACAGAACCAAGAGGCACAGAGAAGAACCTAGAGAGAGAACATGGCAAAAGATCCTGGACTGAACCTGACTACAGAAATTGGCAAGAGAACCTGACTAGAACCTGGTGACTGAACCTGGCTGGAGAACCTAGCGAGGGAACATGGCTACAGAACCTGGCTGGAGAACCTAGCAAGAGAACATGGACACAGAACCTGGCTGGAGGTCCTGGAGAACCTAGCAAGAGAACATGGACACAGAACCTGGCTGGAGGTCCGAACCAGAACTTCACTGGAGATCCAGACCAGAACTTGGCTGGAGATCCTGGCTAGAGATCCTGGCTAGGCTGCTGATCAACTGAACGCTGCCTCCGTGTCATTCCTTCTTCGCCGACTCCGTCCACACCTTGGGGACCCCTGGACCTGCTTGGGTTGGACCCCGGCAGGATTGTTGTTTACATCCAAGCCCTAGTCTGTGGGCATGGTCATTTACAGCCCAATGCCAGTCACAGTCTCCTTCACGGCCCACTGTCCTAGTTCTGTGTCTCTGACTCACCATTTATTCCTTGATCTACTCTGACCCACATTTGTCTGGCCACTTTCAAATACTAGCATTCTTCAGTAATTATAGAAAACTGGAGTCCCTTTGTCGGCTGCTGTTCTAAGTTCCTTCCTTAAGGTATAAGCTTTCTGTTTCTTGGCAGAGTTAATTCATTTCGCCTTCTCTGTTTCTAATCCTGGCTCTGATTTCCATTGTTCAAATGCGTACAATGAAGACACACAAAAGGGTTACACTCTTTCTCCATGACTTTTCCCCCCTCTTCTCAATATGCTTCCTGAAACATAGAGATTTTATAGTCTACCATGGATATAGCTAGGAAGAGAAAGAAATCTTTAAATCCAGAAAAGTATAGGACACTTTTCCCATCATTCAAAATTTTAGTTTCTTCTCGAGGTAGTGTTTCCCACAGAGGAGGAAATTTGGTGGGTATATGGATAGAAATTATCATTAGCAATGTGATTCAGGTTCTTTAAACACACACACACACGTTTGTATTTCAGAAGTAGAATACATCTTTAGGAAGTTCAACTTTAGATATGTAATATGGAGGTTTTTAATGTGGAAATGAGTTTTAAATACCAAGAACAAACATATTTATGTTTTAAAACATTCTCAGTGTGGCCTGCATTGGAAAGAAGATAAAAACGATGGTTCAAAGTGTCATATATTCTTCATGCCAGTCATTCAACTATCCATAATTAAACTAATCCAGAATTAGCTTAAAAATCTGCCTTTTTCAACCAACAGTATCATGAAACATGTCAACAGAAGAGTAAAAAGAGTGGGCTATCCAAATATTGTTTCTAAGAGCTGTCCATCACTATTTCTGGCAATGCTTGGATTAAAAAAAAAGGAAACCTATAAATCAATAGGTACTGCATGACTCACTGCCAGAGCACCTTCAAAAAGTATTAAGGACGCCAATAAATCAGCTAAGATGATTTTCAGATGAGGACGGAAAAGGTCTCCAGGTGCTTCTTGCTCATCTTGGGACACTGATTACAGACCCAGACCATCTCCTCTCAGCCTCTAAGCCAGTGGTTCTCAACCTTGGCTGCACATTAGAATCACCTGGGAATCTTTTTAAAATACTGATTTCTGGGCCTCATCCTCCGGAAATTCTGTTTCTTTCTTTTCTTTTTTTTAAATATATTTTATTGACTCTTTACAGAGAAGAAGGAAGAGAGAGAGCTAGAAACACCAATCAGCTGCCTCCTGCACATCTCCCACTGGGGATGTGCCCGCAACCCAGGCACATGCCCTTGACCAGAATCGAACCTGGGACCCTTGAGTCCACAGACCGACGCTCTATCCACTGAGCCAAACCGGTTTCAGCTCTGTTTCTTTCTTATGGGGTGAGGCCATAACATCAGTAACAAAGAAACAGAATTTCCAGAGGATGAGGCCCAGAAATCAGGATTTTATAAAGATTCCCAGGTGATTCTAATGTGCAGCCACGGTTGAGAACCACTGCTCTAAGTGTTCATCTGCTCTGCTCGGCGCCCATCTGATGTTGTCCTTTTTCTTTTTCTTTTTTCTTTCTTTTTTTTATTTTGTTAATTGTTAACTTCATGAGCAGCCTATGATGATGAATAGGTCTTGCATGGGCGAAGTTTAGACTAATGTTGAGGTTTAGACTTCTTACGTTTTTATTAAATAAAGGATATTAATGGTGTCCGTCAAGTCTTATTTGTTTACTAATTTTTCATCATTTTACCTGTCAGTCATTAGGAGAGAGGTGTCAAAATCTCTCATTATAACTGTGCATTTATCAGTTTCTCCTATAGTTTCATGCATTTAAAAAATATATATTTTGAGATCAATTTATTATTAGAGACATATTACTTGAGAACTATTATATTGTTCATTATTATGCAGTGAACATTTTATCATTACAGAATGACATCTCTTATCCTTAAAAATGATTTTTCACAGAAACTCTATTTTGTATGATATTAATATAGAAATGCTGGCTTTCTGTTGGTTACATTTTTACTTTTTAAAATTTGATTTTAATTGTTTTCTGTTTCTTTGTTTCCTCATTTCATTATTTACTCCATTTTTATTCTTTTAGGAGTCATCCTTGAAATTTTACCATGGTTACTTAACAACCTGAAAAGCTTAAAGCTAATCAATATAGTAACCCCTCTTCAAGAAAATAGAAGTGACTTAAAATAAATTTATTCCAATTTCTCCCTCCCCAAATTATATGGATTTGTTTTTAACACGATAACTGGCTTATGTGTGGAGAGGGAGGGTGAGAAGGGCAAGCTTGCATACGCAGAAACCAGTCAGCAGGCCTTGGCACTGGTCCAGGTGAGCAATGATGGCAGCTGAGATTGATGGATTGGATGCAGTAAGACAATTAGGTGCCATTGCTTCCCACCAGAGGATGGAATCAGAGTACCATCTTGTATAATGTAGCCGGTTTCCATGTGTATTACAGTAAATAATAGCTAATATTAATTGAGAGTCTCTGTATTGGCCGGGGTGGGATTAATTCGATCCAATTAAATGGGTTTCTCCTTTAATCTTCACAAAAAATCTTGTAAGATAGATTTGTGGCTTCACCTGGAGAGAGGCCCAAGGTTGCCGCCTAAGTGCTCGGCTACCCTAAGGCATGAGGAAGATAGGAGGTGAGGCAGCAGTGTGGACAGCTGAGCCAGAGGGCTGCGGTTGGCATGAGAGGAAAACCATCCCCTTCAGAACGGTGACCTGAAATCGCCTGCTTTTGTGTGCTGGTTTATACTCCATTTCAGAGTAAGACTAAATGTCCTGGTTTTTCTCTTGAAACAACAAAGTATGTTAGAGAATGGGAATCATCATGCAAATAGAGGCTCTTCTTTTCTTCTTTTCACTATACTTGAATAGAAAATAAACATTCAATTTCTCTGTAAATATACCCCACTGTTGCATAAAGTATGAACCTCTATCTATGTAGTATCTATTTTGCATTTCATGATTACCTCTAAGTTTAAATAATAGATATTTAAAGCTATCCTTTGTATTAAAAAGATATAAAAAGTTGTCCCACAGTAACCAGTTTTAGGATGATAAATATTGTTTAAAAATGATAAGAATTTTAGTGAGGTATCGATTATTGGTAGTCCCAATTTATGAATAAGCAGGTTTCCAAAATTGGTTTCAAATCTCATTTGCTTTTCTGTGTAAGACAATAATTATAGTCAGCATTTATCAAGGGCCTACTATGTACTGGGTGCTTTACAAATATAATGTGTTAGTCTCCCAGAAAATACCACAAAGTATGCAAATTACTTTCATTTTACAGACAAGGAAACTGAAGCTGAAAGAGGTTAGGTAACTTACTGACAGTCGTACAGCTTATCGATAGCATAGCAGCGTTGGGATTTTAACCTACGTCAACTCCAAATCTTGGCCTCATTACACCATTCGTGACAAGTTCAAGAAGTCTAGCACACAGCACAATATACAGATGGTCTATCATAGAATCGTACACTTGAAACCTATATAACCTTATTAACCAATAAGGTTACCTAATACATTTCATTAAAATGTATTAAGGTCACCTAATACATTTCATTAAAAAAGAAGTCTGCTGAAGTCATAAATGCAGCTTTAGTATTACTCCTAACAAGTCCAGGTTGGCCTACTCCCCTGAGCTTCCCCAAACCCTGAGCCCTGATTGAGCTGTGAACCTTTCTCAGTCCACAGCCCAATTCCATGTAAGGTTGGAGCAACCCCCAAACTAGAATTTCTCCAACCCCAGATGTTGGAGAACTGGCAGGGCTGGGCGGAGAATCAGCATCTGGGCAGCCAGCTGTGGGTCAAGAGGAGGCTCCAATAACAGCTGGGGGCATAAGGAAGTGAGAAACTTGGCCAAGGGGATTACATTTCCGGTATGGGAGGTGGAGGCAGGGATGTGGGTCAGGGCAGACCTGTACCAGATACTGGCTGAACAGGGCTGTGTTTACAGGTGACATAAATAAGAGGTTGGGAGTCATTCTGTGCCGAAGGACACAGCAGTTTCCCTTAGATTCCAGCTTTTATGTATGGGGAATATCTATATTTTGTCCTTTCCTTCTCCCTCCCAAGATATTCTACTGGGAAATAAATATATTTCAGTAAAATGAAAAGTAAAGAAATTTGGTAGAAATATTTAGAACTAAGTCTCCTGCCCCCTAACTTATATTTTGTTTCTTCTACTCTTGTGGCCCTAGATGGTACAGAACGACAAAGCCTAATGTGCTTTTGTATTTCTATAGTGATGTAGACATAATGGGTGTTCAGTAAGCATACGATGAAGGGAATCGAATTCTTGATCACCAGCATGATAAAATCAGGAATTCATTTTCCTAATAGACTAAATTAAAAACTTTTGAAGACAGGTATATAAAGGTGGACAGCATCACAGTACATTAGCAAGACTATGTCTGTTGGGTTTTTACTTTAAGGAAAATGTTTCCAACTGCTTCTAAAAATCATTGATAATCTTACCATCTTCCTGCTAAAACATCAGTTGCCATGAAAGGGACATCTGTAATACTTTCAAAAAAAGATAAATTAAAAAGAAAAAGAATCAAGTCCAACCTACTAATCGTGGTTTAACCAAGGTCCGGTCACTTACTTAAGCCTTCAGTCTTCTCTCTTACTGTGGTTTCTGCCCCACCCTGTCAGCAGACTCCACAACTCTACGCCTGCTGTTCATGTCCTCTGTTCACAATGATTAAATCCTGAGATGTGTATGTGGATTTTGCCCAGGTGAACAGTGGCCTCCTATCTGAGCAATGGGATGGCCCTGCGTTGAATGAACATCACAGCAATGAATTTCAAAATTCTACTTGCAGTTAGAGTGAATGAAATGGAAATATGATTTAGGAACTCACAGTGCTTATCTTGGTGGGGCCAGTGCACGTCAAGTCTTGTGCTTGGCTCTGTAAGTAAGCTGGTGATTTTCTCCTGCTTACCCCGCTGTAATAATCAGGTTTAGGGGTCCTGAGTCACACTCACCAAGCAGAGAAGAGCCAACGCATTCATTTAAGAAACGTATAACTATCAAAGGGGCCAGAAAGTTCCCTAAGAGAGCCTACTCGGCTTTCATAGGATTATCTACGTGGGAAGCCAATTATAATCAAAGGGGTATGTAGTGGGTGTGAAATTGGAGCTAGGGATATTTTTAATGGTTAGTGTTATTGAGCTGTGATAGGTTAATTTATCCACTTTGAATAGAATTAATTTAATTCAGTAATTGTTGAACATCCTCCAGAGCCCTGTGAGGAGGACCCAGCGTTGCCGATGGCCTGTCAGTGCAGCCCCTTCCCTAGACAGCCCTGGAAACAATGGTAAACACTTCATCTCTGACTCTCCCTCTCTGAGCTTCCTGCTGCCACAGCCCTGATGGTCCTTTCCTGGGACCGGTCAGGATGCAATTTTAGGTTAAAACTTTCTAGATTGCATTCCAAGCATGCCTTCATGTGACATGTACATCACCCGGATGGGACTTGTGTCCCCACATCTCCTTATCACTACTTTACAGTCCTCTTAGATTACTATCATAGTTGCTAATTTTATTGGCTATGTTGACTTACTCCTTTAAAATAGATTCTTTTTGAAAAGTCACTTTTTTAATATATGCAGCACATGCACACAGTATAAAACTCAATGATGTA
The DNA here is from genome assembly GCF_964212035.1 of Myotis nattereri. Taxonomy (NCBI): domain Eukaryota; kingdom Metazoa; phylum Chordata; class Mammalia; order Chiroptera; family Vespertilionidae; genus Myotis; species Myotis nattereri. Next base: position 57,770,453 of record NC_138080.1, read on the forward strand.
AAAGGATGTATAGTAAAATCTCCACTTCCCTTCCACTTTGGTCATCTTTTTATTTTATTTTTTACCTCCTTCCAAGTTTTTTATTCCTGCTGCTGGAGCCTGGGCAGGGTGCTTAAAAAACACATTCCAAATTAGGTCCTTCTCATGTACGTTCTCCCAGCACCCCCACACTTCCCCTATTATTAGCACATAACCTCTTCTTCCTTTTTGTATCTATTACAGTATACATTGTCAGCTCCTTGAGGAATGGGGTATTCTGCTATGTTTTATTCCCAGTATCTAGCACAGTGAATATACCTAAGTATATGGTACGATAGATATTTGTTGAGTGAATAAATATTATCGGTAACTGACATTTACTATTTACGATAAATGGAACAAGATGTGGTATTATTTATTGTAGTGTAGTCAGTGCCCCACCCATATTTCCCTTACTATTTTGATGCCCACAGGACCAACTTCTAAATGTATTTCTTTGCCTGAGGGCTTTCTCTGACCACCATAACCCCAAATGCAAGGGAATTAATGAGCCGCTCCCACCACCACCAGTAGCCCTCAATCAATGACTGATGGGAAGTGGATATAAATACCCAGTTCCTTTCTCCTCAGGGTGGGATAATTCTGAGGCATGCCTCCTACATTTGCTTCCAGGATTTCAAAGCAAGATTAAACCCCAGTTACATATAATGGTAACTTGTTTGCAAATGTGTTAGCTGACAACAATGTCCTAAAATTAACATTGTTGTCTCTAATTGGCATAACTTGGATCATGTGCCCACCTGAACAATCACTACCCCTGCTCTGATTGGCCAGACTTGGGTCACATGTCCATCTTTGGTATCAGGGATGGACTAAATTTCACCAGAATCATCAAGATTGAGAATGAGAAAGAAAAGAAAATCAGAGGCCTTTTTCAGAAAGTATGGTGGTTAGAGGTGGAACAGACAAAAGAACACCCATATTCTATTACAGAGAAAGAACTGAGACTCACTGAAAAGAAAAAAAATGTTTCATTAAGATTTATGGCTGGTCTGAATTATTTATCAGACCTCCTAAGGAAAATAATATTTTTCTATTTTAAACTTTTCCTGAGAGCCTAAAGTGAAAGATTCTTTTTATAAGTAAGATAGATATTTTTCTTTTGTGGGGATGGGGACATGATAATATCCACCCTCAGTGAGGTCAAGCATTTGGCTTTTACAAACATGTAAAAACATTATTTCCCTCTGCAAATATATCTGACAGGATTTTTCAAAAATAACATTCAGGGAATTTTCAGAAAGAAAGAGAGACTCTTGTGAGCATCTGGTGCCAAGATTTTACACACTTGAAGTTTCTCACATTAAAAGACCTAAAACCTCTGCGTTCTCATCCCTAAAGTATCTCTTATTTGCTATTAGTTAATTCCTCAAACTTAAAAGATTTACCTTCTCACTGAACATTCTTATTCTTTTACTCACCTACCTCTACTGTCCTAGGAATGCCAGATTTCTTGTCAATTCAGCATGTTCAAATATAAGAATAATAATATGCCCCATCTTCAATTTAGAGTTTAATGTGTTAATGGAATCTCTGGCTCTGAGAAATGGATGAGTAGCTCAATCTTACCTCCACCCTGGTTATTTATTAAGTCAGTTCTTACATAGAGATGCATGACAGAGGTCTGTCCTCTGAACACACACTCTTTGTTGTCAGTGGGGCAAACAGGAAGCCCATCTACACTATCCCTAAAGAATTCAGGCGGGGCAAAGTCACTGATTCTTTCACTGACCCATTGGCATGTTACCCCTGTCTTCAGAGATCGGCTTCAAGATGGGGCAAAGAAAATGACTATATCTTAAAGATGGGTCTGTAGGGAATGATTAGAAAGAGATGACGAGAAGGAAAGTTCAAACCATCCCTCCAAAGCTGATGCAACATAAGAAATCAAATGCAAAAACTCCAAAGAGAAGGAGAATCCATAGAGAGCCCTTTAGTGAAATATTTTAGAGCACAGAGGATTGGATTTAAAAAAGAGAGAAAATATTTGTCAAAGCTAATATATACAAAATAGCAATATTTGGCATGCAATGTTATACTTTCTTTAGATACCCCTAGTAGAGAAAGCTTTCTGTTCCCCTCCAGGGCTGGCTTGGCTTGGACATTTATGCCCTCAGGGTGATTGACAGGGGAGGGCGGCAGGGCAGGGGGCGGGGGGGGGTGGCACTGTGTGTGTGTGTGTGTGTGTGCACAACTCAGGCCTGCTGGACTTCTATTGTATCAATGTAAAGGAAAATTTCTTTATAACAGAAAGAAAAGACTTTGTGGGGCTAGTAATTGTTGGAATGACATTCCAGCTTGAATCTGTTCCAGATTCACCTGGAGCTGTTGCTTACCTACTTAGAGGCAGCTTGAGACATGGAAAAGCACAAGATGTGTGAGAGAAGGAGCTAAGAGAACTGAACCTCTCCTCCACCTCCACACCCCGCAGCTGGAGTTATGCTGGTGGTTACACAATCCTGCTCCTCTCTGCAGCAGTGTTCTTGACTTGGGTTGCACATTATAATCACCCGGGAGCATTGCCTTCACCGGTTTGGATCAGTGGATAAAGCGTTGGCCTGTAGACCAAAGGGTCCTGGGTTAGATTCTGGTCAAGGGCACGTTCCTTGGTTTCAGGATCCAGCCTGGCCTGGGCCCTGGTCGGAGCTCATGCAGGAGATAACCAGTCGATGTGTTTCTTTCATATCGATGTTTCTCTCTGTCTTTCCCTCTCTCTTCTACTTTCCCTAAAAATCAAGGGAAAAATATCCTTGGCTGAGTACTAACAACAAAATAAATAAGTAAGTAAATAAAAAAGAATCACCAGGGAGATTTAAAAATCCAAACATCCAACCTATACCCTAGACCTCTAAGAATCTCTAAGAGTGAGACCCAGGCATTAATAGTTTGTAAAACTCACTGTTGGTACCTAGATACCTACAGTGAGCGGTACACAGTCAGCATCTTCCTTGGAAGGGTCTTTCTGTTATCATTGTTACATCTACCTTCCTATACCCATCATTTCAGTTCTTCCCTTTAAAACAATTCAGAATAAATGCAGTTCTCTTCTTCCTGACAGCAACTTCTGCCCAGGCACACGTATACTCTGCATTCCAATTAACATTACTGTCATGTATAAAAAGCCTTACATATCTATTGTCCTTTGGTCCCCATTTTGTCTCTGCAAAGTAGGCATTAATTTATTATTTCAATTTTACAGATCATAAAGGTGAGGTTCAGAGAAGTTACTACTTGAGCAAAATCATACCAATAAGTGCCAGAGGCACAGCTTGAGCCGAGGCCTCTTACGAAATCTGTGATACAGACTCTGTATGTTTGTTAATACATCTAAGATGACATCGGGGTTGTTTTTTTACCAGCTTTATTGAGATATAATTCACATACCATGAAATTTAAAATGTACAATTCAGTAGTTGTTAGTATATCCGTAGAACTGTGCAACTATCCTAACAATCTAATTTTAGAACATTTTCATCACTCCAAAAAGAAACCCTGAATCCCATTAGCAGTCACTATCTCTTTCCTCCTCCCTCTAGTCTCTTGAAAAATATGTTCTGTTCATACAATGGAATAACATTCAGCTATAAAAAGGAAGGAAGTACTGACACATGCTATAAAATGAATGAAACTTGAAAACATTATGGGAAATGAAGGAAGCCAAGTCACAAAAGATCACATATTATGTGACTCCATTTATATAAGATGCCCAGAATAGGCAAATCTATAGAGCCATTAGCTTTTGAAAAAAGCAATTGTGGTAAAATACATACAATGTAAATTTATCATCTTAACCATTTTTCAGTGTATAATTCAGTGGCATTAAGTACACTCACAGTGTTGTTCAACCATCACCACCATCGATCTTCAGAACTTTTTTATCATCCCAACTGAAACTCTGTGCTCATTAAACCATAACTCCCCACTCTCTCCACCTGCAGACCTTGGCAACAACCATTCCACTTCCTGTCTCTATGAACTGGACTGTTCCAGGCACTGCAGGTAAGTGGAATCATGCAGTATTTGTCCTTCGTCTCCTGGAGTAACGTCCTCAAGGTTCATCCTTGTTGTAGCATGTGTCAGAATTTCTTCCTTTTAAATTTGAATAATATTCACATATGTACATAAGAAGTTATATATATGAAATTACATATATAAGTAAAATATATAAATTACATATGTATAAATAATATTTTTTACCCATCTCTCAGTGGATACATTGGTTGCTTCCACCTTTTGGCTACTGTGAATAATGCTGCTATAAACTTGATTGTACAAATGTCACAAGTGTCTCTGAGATTCTGCTTTCAATTATTTTGCATACATGCCCAGAAGTGGAATTGCTGAGATATGGCACTTTAATTTTTACGTTTTCCGAGGAATGACAATACTACTGCCCTTGGATTTTGTGAGCAGTCCATTTACTTACTTTACATAAAAGCTTCCTTCTGATTTACCATTTGTATGGACCAGGCCAGACCTGCCTGTGAGCCATTCCAGGCTCCCAAACAATGAGGTGAGAAACCGGCATTCCACTTCCCACCACTAAGCACTGCTTTCATAAACTATCAAGTTAATGAAATGTCTCATTTTTTAAAAATTCAGTGACTCAAACTGATTTCATTCCCAGTTTATTGTCTGTTGACTTGAAGGAAAATCTGAAAGTAGTACTTCATTTTTAATAATCCTGTGAGTCAAATGTTTCTCCTTGCCCATGAATGTTCACAGAAAAGCCATTTATGAATAGGTGGCTTCTGCATGTGGCCCAAACAGTACGTTGTACACTGAATTTTAGCCAGAGAGGATTCAATTTGCATCCCCTAATGGTTTAGCTACAGTCATGCCTCAAGGCATAAGAATAGACTGGATTTTGTATCATTTTATTTGTCTGACTCATGAGGGAAAAGGCAGATTGAAGCAGTTTCTGAAATGGAAAGAAGGAGAGAAGTACTACCCATTTTCCTTACACTCAAGTGCTTTCTCCCCCCGCCCCCTTCTAAATGTCATTTTCCCTGCGGGGAGGGGAGATATTCATAGCCTTATCCTCAATTTATCACTCACATTTTCTTTGCAGAAGCAATGGATAGAAAACCACCAGGCGGAGAATCCAAGATGGCAGCAGAGCAGGTGGAAGGTACACTCACCTCCTCCAAGAACCAAACTGGAATTACAGCTACAATATAAAGCAATCCACCTGAATAACCAACTGGCGACTAGCTGAAGAAAAATCTTATAACCAAGGATTTATAGAAGAAGCCGCGTCGAGGCTGGTAGGAAGGGCAGAGATGTGAAAAGAGCTGGCCCAGCTGAGGTTTCGGAAGGATACTTCAGCTGCAAAGGTTTCCTCTGAGGAAAGAAGGTAAGATTTGGACAATGTGAGGGATCTAGCAAAGAGAGAAAGCGTATATGTGGAGATCCTGAGAGCATACATTTCAAGTCCTAGTATCAGTAAAGAGGTCAGTATGGCTGGTACAGAGAGAACAAGGGAAAGAGTAGAAGGTGAGAAAGGTGAGAAAGGTGAAGGGGCTAGATAATGGGGGGCCTTTTAGGTGACAGTAACGGAAACCTTTGAAAAACTTGCCTTAAGTTTTTTTTAAGATAATCTGGCTACTATGCTGAGCATAGACTGCAAAGGTAAGAAATGATGAGAACAAGGCTTTTATAATCCAGGTGAGAGGTGAGTGGTTTGGGGCAGAGAGATCATAAAGCAGGTGGTTAGACGTGGTCTTATTCTAAGTATATTTTAAAGGTAAAGCTACCACGTTTTACAGTTGGACTTGTGTGAGTTGTTTGAAAAATAAGAGTCAAGGATTACACCACAGTGATTAACCTGAGCAACTGGTGGGGACAATTGCCAAACACTGAGGTAGTAAAGGCTGCTGGAGGTGGTGACTTTGGGAGGAATATCAGAAATCCAGTTTTGAATATGTTTAGATTAAAATGCCTATTGTACATGTATCCAATGAAAATGCCAAGTAACAGTCAGATATGTGATTCCAAATGAGAGAGCTTTGGACATCAAATCCAGATTGGTATAAATTGTCTTGTGTGGGCTTTTAATCATTGTTTGTAATAAAAAGAAAAGGTTGGGAGCAGACTGTGCCAGTCATAATAATCCCTGAATTATTCCAAGGAATTAGACTCTCACTCAATGATTGAAAAAGAGTGAAGGTCAGGATAAATTTTCAGGGAATCCAGAAATATAGGAATCAGAGAAGCCCCCTGATGACCCCCTCCCATTTCTCGATGAAGTAGGACACAGGTGGAGTGCTGAGAGTGAGATGGGTAAAGAGGGATAAGTATGGATTTTGAGGAAATATTAGAAGTTGGATTGGTCATCAAAGAGTCTTCTGAGCTGACTCATGCTTAGTCAGATGAATACTCAGGATTATGACATAATGTATTTCATGGTATTTTCGTTCCCCAGAGAAATTCTACAGACATTTAAAGGAGTTCGGGTTAGAAGTTCTTTCAGGGGCACAGCTGCACACTAGTTGCCAGTAGGAGAGGTAAGCAGATTTTCAGCCCCTCCCAGAGATCTGATGCATTAGGTCTGGCGTGAGGTCCAGGAATTTTTAACAAATACTGTTGATGATTTTGTCCACTGTGATAAAGATCACTCTGAATTGCTTGCAGACTAGAACTGTTGATATAGAAACAGCTCCTGAGAGTTAGGGATGCCCCTGATGGGTGCTAGGAGCCACTGCCACCAAAGAGCAACGTTGGAAGCAATAGATTGCTCAAGTATCAGAAAGAAAAAAGTTTTCTTATAACAAAATGCTAAAGATTTCCATTATTCTAGAATGTCCTTCATTATTTTAGAATGATTCACCCTTAAGGAAGAAGTAGGACGGGGTCCACTCTACCTAACAGCTGGGGAAAACTGGCCCTTTGTTGTAATTCTTTTGTTTTAATATATCTTTATTGATTTCAGCGAGGAAGGAACAGGGAGAGAGAGAAACGTCAATGATGAAAGAGAATCATTGATTGGCTGTCTCCTGCACACCCCTCACTAGGAATCCCAGCCCACAACCTGGGCGTGTGCCCTGACCAGGAATCAAATAGTGACCTCCTGGTTCATAGGTTGACGCTCAACCACTGAGCCCATACCAGCCAGGCTTTTGTGTAATTCTTAATTAAGAGAAGAAATAGCCATTCTCTCTAGAAAATTTCCTCAGTTTAGCTCCTAAACTATGGCCTTTGAATATTTTACAAAATTTTAAATAATAACCTGGTCCTCAAGTGCCTCGCTAGATGATGCATCCCAGAGAAACTCAGAAGATATTTTCCCCCAGGGCTGGTATTATTAACTTTTTCACTATATTTGCCCAAATAGAAGATGTGGGCAGAGATAATCATATGGCATTTTTAAACTGCAAATAAATACCAAACAGATTAACTTTATGTGATAGTGAAACGATATTTGGGGCTCATTTTCTTATAAAGGAGTTTTGGGGGTTTTTTTGCCCTAGAGCAGCAGTTCTCAACCTGTGGGTCGCGACCCCTTTGGAGGTTGAACGACCCTTTCACAGGGGTTGCCTAAGACCATCCTGCATATCAGATATTTACATTATGATTCATAACAGTAGCAACATTACAATTATGAAGTAGCAACGAAAATAATTTTATGGTTGGGTCACAACATGAGTAACTGTATTTAAAGGGCCAGAAGGTTGAGAACCACTGCCCTAGAGGATTGTTTCATCAAGGTGTAACTGTACTAACATTAAAAAGTGTTTTAACCACTTAATAAAACCATGTCAGAACGTACATGGTATATTTTCCTAAAAATTTAAAAATTTCTTCTTATTACTAGCAACTACTTAACAACCCTTAACTATTCAGCTCAATCAATTAAATTAATCCCATGAAATAAAATGTGCTATAGAGATGACATGTGAAATCATTTTTATTCATGGTTAGAGACTATGAAGATTCTTTTGACAAGCCCTTAAAAATCTTGTGGGTGATGTAGAAAACTTCAGTGTACAAGTGCTCATTCAATTTTTTTGGGGGGTAGGGGGAGCCTCCTGATTTGATGAGTCAGTTCTTCACAGAGAACACAAGAATAGCAAACCCCCAAGCTACACAGAGGCTGCTCGAGTTGTCACATGCTCATTACTGGAATTTTCTAATGCTGAACAACTGAGAAATATGAATATGCAAAGCTCATAGACTCTGATCAGCATCTGCCTCTCTCAGCCTTGCTTCCTCCTGGAAAGGAAGTCGCTGCCTCTGGCATTCTAAGCTCTGTGTTCTGAATCCCCAAAGCAAGCAGGAGAAGAGAGAAGGAGGGGGTGGGTTTTTTGTTTGTTTTTATAGCAAAAACTATTTTTGCCTTTTACAGAACACGTGTTTTCAGATAAACATCAGAATTGAACCAGGGACTTGTCATACATTTGCCTACCAGGATTTGGGTACATGGTTGTCCCCAAGGTGAAGTAGGAGAAACCCCAGAGGCAGGCATACTATATTGTCTTGATAGTCTGCAAGTTCTTGCAGTTTTCATTTCTTTCTCTGTTTCTGATTTTCTTTTTCCATCCAGAATATAAAAAGCCAAACAAAGCACCATCTGCACTTTCTATATTTCCATATTTGTCTCTATGTTCAAGTGTCTTTAAAAGTCCCAATCCTGCCAGGCTGGTGTGTCTCGGTGGTTAGAGTGTCAGCCCACATCCCTAGGGTTGCATGTTTGATTCTGGATCAAGGGCACTTGGGTTACAAGTTTGATCTCTGTCCTGGTCAGGGCGCATGCGGGAGGCAACGAATGTGTTTCTCTCACATCAATGTTTCTCTCTCCCTCCATTCCTTCTACTCTCTCTAAAAATCAATAAAAAAAATGTTCTCAGGTGAGGATTAACAAAATAATAATAATAATAATAATAACATGCCATGTTATTTTTTTAAAAAGTCCAAGTCCTTTCTAAGAATTATCCATGCTAAGAAACATTAATCTGGAAATAGAGATCTAAATCTACCAGCATACTTTACATTATACACTGTCTCCCTGCCCTCACACTCTTCTCTAAACTTTCCTTACCTGCTCCACTCTGCTGAACAGCAACCAAACTATCTTGGGCCAACAGTACCACCTACTGGTCCTGGTGGTAAATTATCTATTGAAATAACTAGCATACGAAATTTCTCTTCAATTGCAAATTGCATACATCCATGCTATCTCAGTCCCAAAGGAAACCACAATACCACCCATCATTTTAAGTCACATCCCCAAACAGATCTGTTCATCCCTTTATATGATCCAATTTCATATTCTTCCCCACAACACAAACCCTTCCACTATACACTAAAACTCATTGCCATCAGCAAAATTTTTATATCCTCAAAGTCTTCTCTACATTTATCTTATCTCTTTATTCTGGATGGGACCTGTTCTTCCTGCAGCTGCGAGTATTCGATACCAATTCCACATGGTCCCCCTTTCCTTCTCCGTAAACATTTTTGCTTCCCTTGAAACTCATCCATTGGTCATCCACTGCTCCCATGTCAACCATCTATAGACTTCCTAGTCACTTCTCATCATTTCTTAAAGATTCTCATGCTCAACCTGTCACCAACTGGATTTTTCTCATAATTTTTGGTGATTTCAATATCATTGAGAAGATCGTTGCCACATTCTCACCTCTTGGGCTCTGAATGTCCTCTTCTCCCATGACCTTGTCCTTCACCTCACTCCAGCTGCCTGCTCTTATGGCCTTCCCCTAGACGTGATCACTATCAGTAGCTTACCCCCTTCATAATGTCAACTTCACACATCTCATGTTTCCACTATCAGTAGCTGTACCCTCTTTATAATGTCAACTTCACACATCTCACTACATCCCATCTCTCCATCTTAACCTAATCATTTTCCACAGCAGGAGAAACACCTATTGAAGTTGGCATTTGTCCCTCACCTCTTCATGTCCTAATTTACCTTTCTTCAATTAATACTCAATAGTTCAACTTGATAATCACTATCATGCATACATCCCAATTCCCTTGTTCCACTCTCCTACCATCAACTTGTTCTTAGTCAATCCAAACATCTACTTACTCCTTCTGGTCTCTGAACTATTGAAGGTGGCTGAATGAAAACACACACTTATGCTGACAAATCTTGCTTCAATCCCTGACTATTAATCTCAAGTGGACTCTTAACTGTTGCCAGGGAACTCCACTGCCTTTGATGAGTCACTTTCCTTTCTTACTCTCCAAGACATCCATGTTATCTCAGGAGCAACTATTTTGCACCCTTCTTTTCTCTCCAAACCCATAGCACTTTATCCTTTACTCTCACTCTTTTAATGACCTTATTCTTCATTTTACTAAGAAAATAGAGACAATTATCAGGAACTTCCAGATGGTCCCACAAACTTTCCTTCTGTGCTTACCTCCTGTCTTCCATCTGTTACATGGAATAAATTGTCTCTGCTCCCATATACGGACAACCCTTCCATGTGTAAAATGGATCTCTTCTTCCACTCAAGACCATCCTTCCTAAGATGTTTGTCTTCTCTACCCATTGATATTTCTCTCTCTAACTAGATCATTTTCATATTTATAAACAAAACCCAACCTTGAACACATAAGCCCCTCCAGATGCTATGCCATCCCTCCATTCCCCTTCATAGCAAAAATCTTCAAAATGGTGAGCTACATGTGCTGTCTGCAATTCTTCTAATATTTCCTGATGGAATCCAATTAAGCTTGTGTGCTCTACCATTCAAAGGTCAACAGTGATTTCCATGTTGCCAAGCTAATGATTATTTCTCAGGTCTCATCATCCTCTATTACCAACAGCATTGGGGTCCATTCATCACTCCCTCCTTCTTGAAATATTTTCTTTACTTGGCTCATTTTGTCTTCCTATTTCTCTGATAATCCCTCTAGCATATCCTAGCTGGTTCCTCCTCATATTCCAGACCTCTAAACTTGAGAGTGCCAAAGTATTGAACCCCCAGATCTTTTCTTTATCATTTCCTCTTCACACAATCTCACTCAGTTCACTAATTTAAATGCCAACTATCTGTGGACAACTCCAAATTTATATCTAAGCTCAGACCTCTACTTTGAATGCTAGACTCATATAATCAACTTCCTATTTGGTATCATCATATAAAAGTCTCACAAACTTCTCAAATTTAACATATCCCAAGCTGAGCTCATGACTGCACCCCCTCAAATACGCTCCTCTCTTTATTTTTTTTTCATTTATTTACTTCACAGAAGTAAATGGCAACTCCATTCTCCCAGTTTCTTGAGCCCAACATCTTGAGTCATCCTTGCTCTCTCCCTACTTTTGTTAAGGTCAATTTTCAACATACACAAAATTAGGGTGTATCTTGACTCCACATAGTTTTGCTCACACTCCACATCTAATCTATCAACAAATTCTGTTTGTTCTACCTTCAAGCTATATACAGACCACTTCTAGGCACTCCCACCATCACAACCATCTACCCCATAATTATTAATACAAGAGCCTCCTAATTCTTCTAATGTATGCCCTTGCCCCTATCTTTTCAACACAAAAGCCAGATCATTCTTTTGAAATCCTATCTCTGCTCTGCTCAGTTTCCTCAGTACTTCAGAGGAAACTAAAGTTCTTAAGATAGCTGCTACCTACATCATCTGGTCCACTGCCACATGTCTTATCATGTCCCCGCTCATGCCTTCTACTTCTATCTGGTCTACTTTCTCATCCAACTCACTGCCCATGCTCTGGCCTCAGGACCTTTGCACTTCCCATTTTTATGCCTGGAATGCTGGTTCTTTAAATTCTTCACGTCTCTGCTCAAATGTAATCTTGCTAACAAGTCCTTTCCTGAACACTCTTCATATTGGCATCTCTTTTGTATGCTCCCACCATCACTTGTATTTATTTTTCTTCATGCTTCTTATCTCCCCTGACAATTCTTATTTGTTTTATAATCCCACTAAATATAAATTCCATGAGAGTAGGAACTTTATTTTATTGTTTATTACCTAATCTTTTGAACAGTACTCAGTGCATAATAGGAATTAAATACATATTTGCCATACAAATATCATTTTTTCTTTCTCTAACCCTTGCATTTCTATCTCTCCTGGTCTCTATCTTTCACTGTTTTTCTTTTTTAAAAAATATATTTTATTGATTTTTTACAGAGAGGAAGGGAGAGGGATAGAGAGTTAGAAACACCCATGAGAGAGAAACATCGATCAGCTGCCTCCTGCGCACTCCCCACTGGGGATGTGCCCGTAACCAAGGTACATGCCCTTGACCAGAATTGAACCTGAAACCCTTCAGTCTGCAGGCCGACGCTCTATCCACTGAGCCAAACCAGTTAGGGCTCACTGCTTTTCTTAACATCTCTGAGTTTCAAAGTAACATCATGTAGGTCCGAAAAACACAGTCAGGACCCAATTACACAATAAATGTGTGAAGCAATAAGGTGTAGAAATACAGGTCCAGTGGAATGTTTCCCCCATCCCAAACTGTTCAAATTCAATTTAAAAAATTTGAATAATGCACTCTAAGGCTGCTTTGGCCTGCAGGCCATGCATTTGCCATCCTTGACTGGGCAGTGCTGTGCAGCTCTTGTGTTAAGGAAAATTTCATAACTTTTGAAATTAAATTTGGCAAAATCCAAACACACAGTAGTCACTTCCAGAATTTCCTCAAGTTTCTCTCCAGTATTTCACCCACATTAAATCAAACCTACTTTTCCTTAAGTGCTAGCATTTGAGGTTTAACTATTTTATTGCATTTTTCCTAATATTATAAAATTCCTTTTCCCGAGAATTTTTGTATTTAGTATATAGTCTTCTATAGACCTCTCACAAGGCCTCAGACCCCCTAACACAATCATATAGTGACTCTTCTCAAGGGAAGCAAATGGGATTAATGAACTGGGATCTCTGTCTATTTTTCCTAAGCAAGGGAGACCAAATTCTGTGTGCCACTTTCTAGAAAATAAATCATACGAAGGAAACCAAATAATGTCTGAATATCCTCTGCTTAAAGCTCTTTTATTAAAAAAAAAACAAAACAAACAAAAAACAACTTGGTTGTTAATTTCTACGTTTCTATGAGAATGTGGTACTATTTGCCCTGCATATCCCCAGGCAGGATAAGAAAGCTGTGCTGGATGTTCACACAGGGCCAGGATTTCTGCCCTGATCAACTGTTAAAATGAGTCAGAACTCAACCCCTGACCCTACCTTTCCACCTCCTCTCTCCAATCATCACCCAGTTATGCAAACAAGTCATGAATCACCCTCTATTGTTCCTCCTCAGGCAGAGACCCCTATACGCCCCGCCCCAAAATTCCATCATCAGGCCCAGGGTGGATCAGTGTGGGTACCATCTGCTTCGTAGCTTTGCATTTGATAAGGAATAAAGGTCAGAGCTCTCTTGTCCGGTGATTTCGGTTCCACTGAAATCTTTAAAAACCATGCATATTCCACCCTGCCTACTTCACTCTTAATAGTACTCGCAAGGCCCCAACCACCTTTGTTTGCATTTTGGCCTCTGATTTTTAACAGTTTCATTGAAAAATGAGTTCCAAAGCAGCTAGGTAATGAGTGAACCATTGAAACACAATTCAAGTATAAATTGGGAATATTGCTTCTTCTCAAACAAGATCAGATTCCACACAAGAATGTTCTGGTCAGACTGAGTCAGCGCAAATGAAGGAGCCAGGAGCTGAGCTCCTCTGAATGTTATCAGGTAGGCGGCTACCGCCTGTCTCCCTCCGCCCCGCCCCCCCAACACACACACACACACACACACACACAAACACACACCCCGAAGCACTTACGAAACAGGTGGGGTTTTTTTCTTCTCAAGAACAGTTCAATGTTGGAGACAAAGACATTTTGCAGAATTAGCCAGGTAATTTTCAAGAGCGGATCATAGAAAGAACTATATAAGCATGTCACTCCAAAATGGAGCTTAAAAAAAAAAAATAGGATTTGGATACTAAGTCCTAAATCAGGAACGAGGCCCAGCTGGGAACTATGCTGGCAAAAGCCTCCCTTGATATTGGCCCGTGTTCCTGAGCTCAGATGCAACACTGCCTGCCTCTGAGCAGGGCCCTAAGATGCAAACAGAAAAGTCCAACTATAAGGCTAACAGGAAATTGTGTTCTCGGAGGTCAAATTTGCGGAAACTTTTGAATAAGATACAAAAGGGCAAGAGGACCAAAGACCCAGACGAAATCAGGACCCTGTCCCCTGAAGCCAATGGCTGAGTGGGAAATAATTTCATATCCTCATGCCTGGATTTTAAGTGCAGAAAGCAATATAGTGTGGCAAAAATATGGGACATAAATTTAATAAAATGAGTTATATGAGATGGAGCACCACAGAGCTTTCCTAATTAAACTTTATCCTCACGTTAGGGCAATGTTCTTTCTTTTGAGACCAGCCTATCCTTTATTTCTTAACTTCCTGTCATTCTTTTTATTGGTAAAGCAATTATTTTTACTAAAACCGGTAGACAATGCTCATAAAGTGACATTGTTTTGCCCACACTCTGCATCAATGAAAGACAGAACGAATAAGTATGCATTTTGGAGGGGAATAAATCACCCCAGTATTACTCATCACAGTAGGTTATGCCAATGATTATAATTTTAAACTAGATTTTCTACATGAAGATTGGGAAAATATCCTTTTTAATGTGAGAAAACAATGTTTGCTTTTGGTGGCATTGTATAAAATAGATTTTAGATTAAAATATCAACTCATAGGACCCAGGGAAGATGCCCCCCTTTAAATATATTCTCTTTTGTCAAAAAACTACCTAAACCTGATCAAACTATTTCACGAAAGCACCTCAGAGTGACTTGATAGCACCCATAGCTAAAATTGCAATAACAACTATATCTGCAGTAAAAATAAATTTATTCTACAAGTTCCTGCAGACTTCCACTATAAAAAAATGAATATCAAGTTTCCTCATTAAATTTCCTTCTCAGCTATTGAAGAGTTGTATACTGAGCACTGTCTAGTGGTAAAGTGCCAGTACCAAAGTAGAAATGCATAATCCAAGGCAAAACCCACATAAAAAAAAGCTCTTAGTGACAAACTTGCTCACATGGCTTGCTTTATTATATTGGATTAACTTTTGGCTAAGATGATCAATAGACAGACAGGCATAGATTGATGAGAAAGTTCAGAATAATGAGCTCTAGTCCCTTCAAAAATAGTTGTATTGTCATTTGGAGAAGGGGACATGACAGATAACACCAGTAGGTACTGTTTTGTTGTTTCTTTAAGAAAAAAATGAGTGTAGTGATACAACATACCACATTCTTTCAAGTCAGTATTTCCCAATGAATATCAGTGTATTCTACAGCTGGCTGTCTGTAAGAAATGGCCAGTGGTGTTGGCAATAGCCTCAGAACGTTTTCTCTGAAAGAATAAGAACGATTCTGATCTATGGACCACCAGACGCCATATCAGATACAATTGTTGGAGAACACCACAAGGACTTCAAAGCTGCTTGTCCAAGATGAATTCGAATTTCCTGTAAGATTCATTTGCTTTTATTATTTGATTGTTTTTCATGAAGAAAAAAAAAGCTTCCAGGGATTTTGCCTTCATGAAGGAGGTGGGGAGCTGTGCAGGAAGAAAGTGGATGTAAAACTAGGAGGTAAATGGAAGAAAAGATTCTAAAGAAAGGGACCCTATTCATTACCATTATAGTTTTTCTCCTCAAGATAAAAAAAATTAAATATAAATATAGGTAGATTATTTGCTGTGGGCTGTGTTAAACAGAACCTAAATAGCCTGAACTGGTTTGGCTCAGTGAATAGGGTGTTGGCCCACAGACAGAAAGGTCCAGGGTTTGATTCCAGTCAAAGGCAGGTACTTTAGTTGCAGGCTCAATCCCTGGCCCTGGTTGGGGCGCATGCCGGGAGGCAACCAATAGATGTGTCTCTCTCATCAGTGTTTTTCTCTCTGTCTCTCTCCCTCTCTCCCACTCTCTCTAAAAATCAATGGGAAAATATCCTCAGGTGAAGATTAACAAAAAACAGAACAAAACAAAAAGAACCTATGTAAAACTGATGCCATGTATGGACTGAATCAGTGTCTTTTAGCAACACAATATAGACTTTCTTAATTTCCGGAAGCAAAATAGGAACATTTAAAAAGCGATCCAGTGTTCAGGAATATTTTACTTACTATTTTAATAAACCTTTGTTTATGCCTAGAGGTGCCATTAAATTACCAGCCAGACATTAATATACAGCTCACTGGGGACTGGCGTATACACAGTGATTACCGCTGGGCATTTTACTCGGGCTCACTCACTGCTCTGTTCATACACAGCTACTGGACTGAGAATTAAGAACTAGTCTGTGCTTTGTTTATATCCCACGATTGTTTTTCTAGCATACTTGGAGATGAATAGCTACTTATGATGTGGATCAAATAACCACAATAGCAGGCTTTCAAAAATATTTAAGGCATCTTTAGACAATCTTTTTGTGGTTACAGTGGAGGTTAATTTAATGTTTTTATTTGAACAAGTGACTGAAAATATGGCACAAGAGTCAAAGGTTAAAAGACTATTATACCTGGTAGAGCTCCTGGAGGATATGCCAATTTCCACCTGTGCAACGTAGGCTAATTATTATATATTTCAGAAAATCAATCAGAACGTCGCCATGAAACTGGAGTCTGACTGTGTTTGGTACGTTAACTCTAATTAGAATAATTAGATGATAAATAATTCATCATGTATCAGTACAGTGGGTTAATGGCATTACATTTCTTTGATGAGCGATCTTGATTTTTTTCCCAGAACTTAAAAATTAAGAATGCTACAAGAACCTAAGACTTAAAGCTCCAAATTGTTTTATCTTTAAGTTCATAATGCAAATTGGGGCATAGAAATTCTATGCAATGACTTCAAATGCATCTTCATACTGCTTTCAGGTGCTGGAAGCAATGTCATAATAGCAGCAGGATAAAGATCAAAAAGGAAGGCTGGCAAAATGAGGCTGTTTTCCTCTGCTAAATGGAAGGCAGAGAGCAGTCTCAACTCCAGGAATGGGTAGAATAGAGTGACTTCCCACCGTGGCTCTCAGAGCTGTCGACTGCAGTTTTACCAATGTGGCTGCCTGGTGGAGCTTTGGAAATGTGCTTATTGCAGGCCTGTTTCACTTGCTTTTTGAATGCAGACGACAAGATCCACAAGCCAGGGAAAACTTGAGTGATGACCGATTTTTTTTAGCATTGCTTATAGTGTAATGAGTCTATAGTAGTTTCCGACAATTATATGTGTGTATAAACACTAAACATGAGTATTGGATGAAACACAAAGGTGAATGTACACTGTTAACATCTTTTAATACTGCAATTCTGGACATATCTATTAATATTACAGGCACACAAACACCCTCTCCTAGCAATTTTGTAAAAATAAAACTAGCCGTACGTGAAGGTGCATGTACAGGGAGGTTTAGTGTAGCTTTGCTCATCGTGGCCAAAAATCACAGACACAAAGGGAATGCTTATCACTAGGGATGTAGATAAGCAAACTGTGGTTCATCCATACCATGAAATGTTACATGGTCACTAAAGAAAATGTCAGGTATGTATTGGTTGATTTGTAGTGATTTTTACACTATGCATTCAAGTGAGAAAAATAGTTTTCTAACATTTTTTTAAATCCTCACTCAAGGCTATGTTTTTTTGATTTGAGAGAGAGAGAGAGAGAGAGAGAGAGAGAGAGAGAGAGAGAGAGAGAGATGAGAGAGAACATTGCCATTGACCCATACCCTACCAAACCCTTAACGTAGGTATGTGCCCTGACTGGGAATCAAGACCCAATGAAGCAGTTAAACCCACGTGTGTTTATGTTCGGTTTGATGAAGACTGGAGAGTCCAGACATATGTGACAAGACCAAAAAAACCTAAAAGGGTTTAAGCTATGTTCTCACACCTTAACATTCCTCTCGGTGTCCCCCTGTCCTTGGAGATATAGATGTTCTTTTTTTTCTAGGGAGACACCTCTCATATGAGGGCTTTGTGCCTTTCAGAGAAAGGTCAGAGTCCTTTCCGAACCATTCATTTCTCACATCCCTTCAGTCTGCAATATTCAGTATGCCAAGGTGCAATACTTTGGGGTGGTGTGTGCCCTGAATGAACCCTGTCTCAACCATTTTCTGGTCCTTGAGGGTGCACCAGGCCCTGAGGTAAGTTAAGTGCTTTCTACACAGCATCTACTTCAATGCTTCCGTGTCAGGGAGGCCACGTTATGTGTGCACGGCCTGCTTTCTCACTTCCCTCAGATCTCAAATGGCAGCTCTTCCCCGCTACCTTCTCTGGTTGCCCTGACTACATTAGGATGCTCAGCTCTGGTCCAGGGGCAGGCGGTTTTCACTCAGAACCTCTGAATTTGTCTAGAAATTCTTAGATGCTCAGTAAATATTTGTTGAATAAATTAATTCTTTTTCTTTTCCAATAACATAAGGTCATAAGCCTCAACTTCTTTGTTTCCTTTGTTCTTTCATTTATTCACTCAACAAATATTTTTAAAGCACCAACTATATTCCAAGTCTGTTCTAGCCTTCGGAATATGCCAAAGATACAGTTCCTGCCTTGGTCGGGTAGCTCAGCTGGTTGGGGCGTCATCTGATACACCAAGGTTAAAGGTTTGATCCCCAGTTAGGGCACAAACAATAATCAACCAGTGAATGCATAAATAAGTGGAACAACAAATCTCTGTTTCTCTCTCTCTCTCTCTCTCTCTCTCTCTCTCTCTCTCTCTTCCTCTCTCTCTCTCTCTCTAAAAACCAATAAATTTTAAGGAAGTTTTTAAGAAGCCAAAGTTCCTGCTTCCTTGGACCTCACCTTTAAGTCATTAAAATCTGAAGTTATTTTTTTCCCCCACGTGGTTTCACTGGTTGCTACAAAAGTCATGACAAATGTAAACACTGTCTTAATTTCCTTCTATGGAGATGTATATATGCTTCTCTCAGTATTACAGAAATTAGGCAAAACCTTTACATTTCATTTTTTAAATAAATGTTGAATTATGTACTTGAGTAGATTGTTGAAGAGGTAAAATGAACTTTTTATAAGCTAATAACAAAAATGCCTAATGAAACCATTGTCCTTATATATAAGATCGTGATAAAGAAATCGGGGCAAAATTCATTTTGCAACCCATTGTTTTCTATTCCTTGGGTTGTATCAATAGATTTTAGCACTTAAAAATGATTTACCCAACCTAAAATATTACATCCCATATGATTCCTTCTTCTGAAAAACGAATGTTCTGCAACTGCCTGTGCACAAGCTTTCCCAGGAATCAGGTAATTTGATGTATTTATTTATTTTTAACCCAGTGCTAACCCCAAGCAAACATGCTCCGAGTCAGAAACCACCCTGAGCTTCCTTATCAGTAAACTGGGGATAATAACACCTGCTCTGTCTATGCTACAAATTGTGAGAAGTAAATGAATTCATGTCGGTTTTAATAATTGTCAAGTACTATATATAACTGTATATAAAATATAATTTTTACTTGGTACAATTATCAGAATAGAAAAAAATGGAGCCTGTTAATATCGGACACCTATGTAAATAGTTATAGAATCAGAAATATTAAATTTAGTGATAATTTCCAAATATATTCCATCCCAATGAAATGAATGCCAGACTCTAAGAATAACCAATTTCAAGTCTACATTGGTCTTAAAGACGGTATAAGAACTAGAATAACTCAAGAATTCACTTTACTGTCATATCAAATTTATAATTTTTTTTAGAATGCCAAAAGGCAAGCTCAAGCAGCTAGGAATTCTAATTCTTTTTATATCTTCCCCTTAATACTTTAACCGGGCAGATTAAGATAAGTATAAAAAGTAAGATGTTGTTCAATGTAGATAAAGAGAAGATTTTGATACAACAGCACAAGATTAAAATCGACCTTGGCATTTGTGGAATAATACCCTGCAGAGGGTAGCTCAGACAGAGAGGACTGGTCCCACCGCTGGGCTTTTTCTTATTTCACATGCCAAGGGCTCTGCTAGAATCCACCGCTGTCTTGGACACTGGTTCAGCTCACCTGACCCACCAGGGGCACAGTGGCCTTTGTCCTCTGTTTATTGACATGTTGGCAAGTTTGCCTTGGCTTCTTTCCACATACTGAGTAGTAGGTGCATCTTGGGGTTGGAGACACTATCAGAAGCGGACCCCACCTAGTGTCCCAGGGGTGTCAGGGGCACTTCCTGGAGAGGAGGAAACACTCAAGTGAATCCTGACGAATGAGCAGGAATTGTGCAGAAGAGCAAGCTATTGGGGGAAGAGGAGACAAAGTGCACCTATGAAAACAGGAAGGGATCCAGAGGACAGGAGGCCCCGTGTGGCATGTCTAGGAGTTTGGATTCAGTCTAACAAACCAAGAGCACCTTGATTGGTTTTCAGTAGAGCAGTTACAAACTGAGATTTGGATCCTACATCAGTAAGGTAACTCAGAGGATTTGAGATGAGAGGGGCAGTGTGATGGTGGGTGGTTAAATAAGGAACCCTATTGGGAGGCTATGTAGTAATTCCAATTTTTACCACTGACCTCGGTAGCTGCAGGCATAAGAGCAAAATTAATTTCAACAACACATATCAGGAAACCTTTTAACTTGGAGAATGTCCTGTTATCATGTAGCAAATGAGGAAGTGAGAGAGAATGTTATCAGCCTTCTTTCTGACTCTGTCAGGATCCCACACAATGAAACAGTGAGGG
Source organism: Myotis nattereri (assembly GCF_964212035.1). Taxonomy (NCBI): domain Eukaryota; kingdom Metazoa; phylum Chordata; class Mammalia; order Chiroptera; family Vespertilionidae; genus Myotis; species Myotis nattereri. The sequence goes on from NC_138080.1 coordinate 57,791,229, forward strand.
GCAGGGATACAGGCGAGTGGGAGCTGGCCCTAGTGCAGGGACTTGAGGAAACTGGCCCTCACGTCTAGTTGTGCCTGCCAACTCAGGGGCAGATACGAACAAACATTGTGGCAATGGAACAAGGGCCTTGAGGGTTGGAGTGGGAGTGAGGAAGAGTCCCGGATGACTTCTTGGTTTGCGATGTGGGGTGACTGGGAAAGCAGTGTTGTTGAAAATGCTTCAGTTGGCAGTTCTCAAAATAAAGCTTTCATTAGGAAATGAAAGCAAATAGAAGCAAGAGCATAAAAGCACAGAGACATATAATTTTACACAATGTGAGCTTCTAAATTAACGTTAAGATCCAGCCATGCATTGAATGGTTTATTGACTACGCAGTGTTTATATTTATCTCAGTTCTGTTTGGGATCCCACTTGGCTATTTCTCCTTCTGATCGCTTCAGTACTTCTTACTCAGAGGGAGGGTTAGGCTCGTGGATGGGGTCCCTCCGATTGGTAGCAGTATATATACTTGATCAGCTGATAAGATTGCTAGATTAGAGAATGGAAGCTTTGTAGGAGATTCCATTGAAAAAGGCAGTTAGAGCAGGGACCTAGGTAACTACCTTTTCAAGGTTTAAGTTTATGTACACCTGATATATTTTACATCTGTGTGTATGTTTGTGTGTAAATACATATATACACTGAAAACAGAAATGTCTATTCCTTTTTACAACCTTTTCTCTGAATTTGCATCTTTCCTGAACAATCACAGCCATACACATCATCTGTAATTTTCAGTTTCCATTTCGGTAAGGTGCAATAAGAACTGTGAAACAATCTCAGTGTAGAATCCTAGATTTATAAGTTTTCCCAATATTTTGCTGGTGTCTCACCCACCCACATATATACGACAGTAATTTTTAAGCAGTGTTCATGAAAAAAATAAACCTCTTTTCTTTGTATTCATGTTGTATTAGTCTAGGTAACATTAAATGAAATAATATAATTCTAAAACAAGTACAAAGGAAAAAAACTAGTTGGGAACAAATACAACTGACTTGTGTTTCTGTAGTATTCTTGGGTCGTTTCATATTAGCATATGAGAACAACCCCCAGGCAGCTCCTAACTGGAGTTTCGGAATTATAAAGGTCTAGGTTAAATCCAGACTCTGTAATTGACTTTCTAGCCGTGTCAGCAGTTTACTGAGTAAGTTGTTTATTCTTCCTGGGCTTTGGTTTCTTGGAAGGCAGCATGGTAATCATAACTCCTAAATTTCAGTGTTCAACAAACTGCATAGGCCTGGCACACTGTAGATGCTCCATAAATTCTCATTTCCTTACTTCTTGGTGAAACAGAGATACAAATTTCTATCACCATCACCCCTCCAAACACTTTTTGTCAATAGAATGCATAATTATCCAAAGTTCTACTGAATAATTTAAATAGTTCAAGTCAAACAGATTTAATCCAGGAAATACTGGTCTTAGGGTATGTTTAGTGGATTATCCTAATCAGCTAAAAATTCTATAGAATAAAAATCGGTTGGTGTCGGATCTAGAACACAGGTATTTCACAAGCAACTAAAAGGGTTAACACTTCATGGTTTCACCTACCAGTTTGCTCCATTCCTCCCTTCCACGCAACAGGGAGGGCCTTCAACACTATAGGCTTATTTCATAGCCTTCTCTTCCCACACCCCATTCTTATGCCCGCATAAAAATGTCATTCTCTTGGAGTGATAGGATTTTGCCCCCCCAACCCCTGACCAGAGCCTGAACATTCATATACAACCCTAACAGGCCTATGTGAGTTCATTGTGTGCTTTTTTAGGAACATTGGGTCTGGTGATGATGGAGGAGGGTAATATGGGCTATTTTCCCTCACAGAGATGTTATAAGGATAAATGAAATGATATTCATACAGCACTTTAGGATGTTCTTATAAAATGCACCTTTGTAAATATGAAGTATTCTAAAAGGCCAGTGACTGCAACTTCTATTTAAAATAAAAATTGCTGACAACAATTTCAACCCTAGAAAGTAAACACATCAGCTTGAAACTGAAGTGCACTTTGCCAAGTAGCAGCAGGCTGATCGCATAGCTGGGCCTTTGCTGCAAATAAGGCAAAACGTTAGCGTGGATTGCTGTGTATGATTCGTCTGCTCTGCTATGTGGCATCCAAAGTCAATGGCCTGGTCCTGTGTCCTTTGTGATTCAGGAACATCTGAAAGTGTGGCTCAGTCTTAGAGCCTCCAAGTGCATTGCAGCCTATCTCGAGAAAGCTAAGATTAGAGGCGTCGTGAGCATATTGATCTGCAGCAGGATCCAAGCCTGCTCGTGATTAGCTGTAGTCCCTTGGGCCACATTAAAGCCATCTCATTGGGATTACTCTAAAACCACATCGAAGTGACTCTGGAAAACCTTCAACCTGATGACAGGAGGGGCTCTCATCCCTCAGATTGTCATGGTCTGTGAATGGGGTCATGTTTCTGGAACATATTTGGTGTACGCAAACACTATATATTACCCACGCAAAGTAGACTAGGGGATGCTCTAACATCGGCAGAGGGCACTGATGTGTCTTATACTCTATCAAGCAACAGATGGCCTAGCACTACCAGAGATCACACACTAAGGTCGCACGGGTGCAGAGGGTGATGACTTGGTGAAGCTTTTGTGTATTGATAGAAGGCCAAGCCAACAAGTACAGTAGGGAGAACCAGGAAGAAAATGAGTCTTGGGAGTGCAGCCCTGGTAGACAGCCCAGGCAACCAGGCAAGTGAGCCCTAGCTATGGAGTCCCATAGAATTAAGCTTCACAGACTCAGCACTGGAAACAGAAATTTCAGTAAGAGGCAAAGGTCTGTGATGACAACCACTGAATCAAAACAGCCACAGCCACAGCCACAGCCACAGCCACAGCAGCTGCAGTGCACTTGACCCCTCATGACCCCATTCTTTGCCCTCCACTCTGGACTTATCCTTAGGCCCTGTTTGCCTTCCTGATCTGTGTAGTGGGTATCTATTTAAAAGTTCACAGAAGAAAAAAACACAACCTAAAATAACCAGTGATTTTACTACTGTTGGTGATATACCTACAAATACACCGAATACAATCTCAGAAATAATGTGCCTGTCTTAAAAATTTTGAACTTCAAATTTGGAGATTTTGATAAGTAACTTCAGAGAAGGGGTTAACATTTTGGTGCTTCTATGTCTATGTTTTTAAAATGAGGGAAATTTGATGGTATTTGCCTTTAACTTTTATGGTTCTGGACATTAGATGTCTTGCCATCATTGTATGTTTTTCATTAAAAAGTCTGTGTGACTTTCATCGTATTCTGTTCCGAACTCTGCTCCACAAATTTAATGTTTTGGATCATTGTTGACTTTTCTCCTGTTAAAAACAGGAAGAAGGACAAGAGGGAAAGAATTAATATTCATTAACCATTAACTCTACTGCTAGGTGTCTTACCTGTGTTTGACCCTCAAGACAACCTTATGAAGTAGGTGTTATTAACTATGGCATGTTTCACTTGGGAGTGGATGGCTCCTTTGCCTCTCAATAAGATAACATAAGATTTTTATCCAATTCTTAAAACTAACAACAAAATCATGTCTTTCCTGTGATTTTTGAGAATTCAAGTTTGTCAAATATTAAACCTACTTTGTGACTATTCTGTTCCATCAATGAAGAAACAGACCTATAACTGTGGTTAGGTAACTTATTTAAATAGTGGATGTGAAGTTTGAAGTCTTCAGGTTGTCACTGTCTTACATCCTTAAGTGTTTTAAAGGAAGGCATTTCAAATGGATTTGAGAAGTGTATTCCTCTGTAATCACCACTTAGCCTTCACAATAAATCTTTAGATAGATGACTAAAGTGATCATGAAAAAGTCATAAAGCATGAAAATGGGATCATTTAAAACATGTTTATCCTGTCCCTGTTTATTGTTCTTGGAGTGTTTAGTTTTAGGAACTTCAACAAGTGGGGATAATACTAGGACCTCTGATAGACCCCAGCTGTTAGCAATGTGGTACCAAGTGAGGAGGCATATAATTTCCAGAAACAGAGAGCAAAACAGACTGTTCACAAAGTACTTTATTGTTGCTTTTCCCTATGTTATTCTAGAAAGCAAGAGAAAAATAGATTTATCTCGTTTTGTGGTTAGTTACTTCTTAAGGTCTCAAGATTTATACTTTACTGTCTTAGGATAGGTAGTCTGTGAGTGTAGGCATGTTTCTTACAACCTATACCTCAAGTGTAGGAACCCATATTGTGAAGAGAACAAAATATTTTTCAGATATTCCCAGCTTTTCATGAAGTTAACTCAGCGAAGAAATGACACATAATCAGAGGAAATGATTATCTTATTATTTTTTAAATCTATAGTCTTCCTATAAGTCCACCAGAGCAAAGAACCCCAAAATCGCTTTTTAAAAAGAGATTTCAGTTTCAAACCTAGCAGATGACAAATCCAATCTTAGAGCCCACCAGGGATTTGTCTATCAAACACTGATGTATCACAGAAACATTTATTTTGTAAGTAATGTTAATGATATTCTCAGAGCTCTGTGTTTATTGTTTAACACTGCTATCATTTATTGATGACTAATGGCCAATAAACAGAGCTTCTTGCCTTTCTTCCGGCTTCTCCTCCATATTTATGGATTAGGCCCATTAGTCTCTTTCTGAAAGCCATTGGGACAATGCAGCTGGTACCCAGCAGAAGAAGAGCTGCAGAAAACATTATCTGCCACTCAAGTAAAGACAAAGAAGTGAACTTGTAAGGAGGATGTGCTATTGCAACTACACAGAAGCACTTAAATATGCTTACTGTTATGACCTAAATTAATATTCCTAAATATCTGACAGTATGGCTCACCTTTTTATTCTAGCTTCTATCTCTAATAGATTCACTGTTCTCTAATGTGGTTCATAAGAGACTATAGGAATAAAGTGATTGAGATCATTTTCAGGAAAATAAACGCTAAGGCATTTAAGAATGGGGAAATAAAAAATAATAAAATTTCTTACTAAAAGTATATGGTAAAAGGAAGATAATATACACTTTAGAGAAAAATGCACCAAAAAGATAAAATAACTAAAGCACTCAATTTTTAAAATTAATTTACTTGCCACATGAGTGAAACGGAATTTTAGGATTGGGACCCAGATTCTTTGACCGTCAGAGTGGAAGAATGACTCCATGGACAGAGGGTAGTATAGCAAAGGTGAAGATTTATTGAAGAACAAGTACAGACTCCCACGTGGGGAGAAGGAAAGAGTCCCACAGAATGGACTCCCTCGTGGGGAGCGGGAAAGGGTCCCACTGAGTTCCTTTTCCCTATGGCTTATATAGGCTGCAGACCCTGGTGCCTTGATATCCCCTCTGATTGGTCACTATCCCCTTAGACTGGTTACTATAGTAACTCCTGGACTCAAAGGTTGAACCTCACAGGGGACATGTGAGGTTCTCCCCACCTCTCCTTCCCTATTGTTTTCCTATCCCCTTTGGGCCAGTGGTTCTCAACCTTCTGGCTCTTTAAATACAGTTCCTCATGTTGTGACCCAACCATAAAATTATTTTCGTTGCTACTTCATAACTGTAATGTTGCTACTGTTATGAATCGTAATGTAAATATCTGATATGCAGGATGGTCTTAGGCGACCCCTGTGAAAGGGTCGTTCCACCACCAAAGGGGTCGCGACCCACAGGTTGAGAACTGCTGCTTTGGGCTGTCTTCTTCTTCTGGATGAAGGGCTTCCTTCCCTTTATTTTGTAAATATAGACCTTTTGCTGTTCCCAGCTCCCTCATTCTAGGGAAATGTAGCTGTTGCAGCTTCCCAGCTTCCCTATTCTATGGAAATACACCCTCTGTTGCTCTGCAGCCCTGTGCTTCCTCCATGGTCCCCTTAATTTCCAAAATTTCTAAAATTTCCTAAACCTGTCCTATTTTACCCCTAAAATTCCTGTTTCATGAGGAAAGAGGAAAAATATTAGTAGTATTTTCCCCTTTGCTAATCTTAATCTAAATCTATGTCTGGGTTATCCAAGTACTGTTTCGTTACATTCGTTTTGCAACTAACCTATGTACACTTAAGAATTAACTTTTTTTAAAAAAAAAAAATTGACTTTATCTTTCAAATGAACTCCTAAAGGCTTATCCTCCCATTTGTTTCAGACAACTCTAAATCTCTAAAGATTTCATACTTTCTTTCCCAAAACTGAGTTCTGTATTAAATAATATTCACTGCTAAAACAAGTCTTCTGGGAGGGTAGGCCCCCATGGGGTGTGTGTGTCCCAGCTCTGCCACGATGCAGCATGGGCTTTTTAGGAGGGCACAATTGGCTCTTGTTGTTTTAATGGGCATATTGGACTAAAATTCTTTTAAAGTTCACCTTCACTTTTAAACTTCTAAAATTCCAAACAGACAAATCCAAATATAATTGATTCTCTAACAATCATTTTTGATTACATGCTCCTGGCAGGAATGTGGATAACTTTCAACTGAAAATGGGCAACTTGACCGACCGGGGCAGTCTAACTGTTCACCTTACCTGAGTTACTTCTGCCTCCCTGGATATATCTTCTCACACTGCCTTTCCTCTATGTTGTTTTAAAATTGTCCTTACTCTCTTTAACTTTTCTTATTTCACTAAGCCATATATCTGTCTGCTAAATCTTTTTTTCTGTGTGTGTATCTTTGACCTTTTGTTGGTTTCATTTCCTCCATATTTCCCCTACATTCCAGAAAGAAACAAAAATTGTGTCGAGGACACAACTTTCTAGATGCAGGTACTAAGTTCCACTGATCTATTGTTTTAGCTTCAGGTCTTGATATTGCATTTTCAGGAAAGTGCTGCTTATTTGGGATTGATGTAGGCAAATTTTCAAATGGGATCTATAATAATAAAAGCATAATGTGCTAATTAGACCAGACATCAGAATGGCCTTCCGGACAAAGCCGGGGCTGTGAGGGCCGAGCCCCTTGCATGAATTTTGTGCCTCGGGCCTCTAGTTTAATAATAAATTGCCACTCATACCCTAGCAAAACAGCAAGCTGCACCTAGTAGACAAATCCTGGGAGTTATTTTAGGGTAATAAAGGAAAACTTAAGTAAAAAAAGGAAGCTTAAGAACCTTACCTTTTACTTAACTGAGGTAGTATAGGATACATTGAGGGGGGGCGGCAAACTATTTTTTTTTTTTTTTTGGCAGAGGCAAACCTCTGTAATGGGTCAGAAAATAAATATTCTTGGCTTTGCTGGGTGATATGATCATCATTGCAACTACTGAGCTCCACTGTTACAGTAAAAACAGCCATCAGTAGTACTAAACAAAAGGGCATAGCTGTGGCTAGGTTTCAATAAAACTTTACTTACAAAAACAGAATGTGTTTTCATTTACAAGAACAAGGAGTTTAGTTAGCTCACCTCTGGTATAGGACAAATAGCAGGCTAGTAATTTGGAGATGTGAAGTTAAGAGTTCTGCTTTGATCAACTGTATAGAGTAGGAAATGCCATTGGTCCAGTTACTCAATTTTTTCTCTTTCTAGGGGAACACAATTGCAACGGCCCTTGAAGGAGAAGAAGAAAGTAACACTTCTTTTTGAAAATGATAATAGTACTTGTTTCCTTTCTCGATGTTCAAGTGTTTCTATCCTAAGACCTAGGGTCAGTTAGGAATTCATGAGACGACCTCATAATTGATGGTAGGAGATGCAGGTTATTCAAAATTAATATTTATAGGTGCCTGGATGGTATGGCTCTAACATGTCTTCAGATACAGTTTCTGGCTGCCAGGTTAGAATTTCTTTCTTCAAATATACACAAATTGAATTTACCAAGAAAGGTAGGCCAATCATAACAGCAAACTTCAGTCTTTGTTTTCTACTTAACCATTAACCTCATCACTAAAACTGCCCAGTGGGAAGGTTATGGCCTCCAGGCAGTGATGGAGCCTTTAAGGTGCAGCAAAGCCTATGAGTTCTGAAGATGTGTGAAGGTCACTATGGTAAGTGTTTTCCAAGAACTTTCTGTGAAAAGACCACTAGGATGACAGCTGCATGTAACTAGCATATGAATGTTCAGATGAATGTTCAGGTGCTTAGCTGTGGTTAGAAATTCTTCCTGGTCTCAAATGTTGCATACAACATTTTGGAAGGAAAAATGAATTGCTCACGAAGACAGAGTAGAAGAAAATGATGAAAAGTAATATTTTATTTGACATTGATAACCTCACAATAAATTGTGTAGAAAACAAAATAATCTATCACCTATAATTCCATTTGCACTGTGTAAGTTCAGAAGGTTGTATGAATTCAAGCAATCAATTAGGTATTAGTCAGGCTTAGTAGTTCACTTCTTTTTTTATCACTCTTTAGATCAAGAGATTACTGCTTACTTTCTACTTTTCAAAAATGCATAGCATATTAAGATTAGGCTTGGCTACAAGTAATAGAAAATTCAAAGTAATAGTGATAATCAAGATAGAAGTTTGCTTCTCTGTTATATACACACACTCTAGAGGTAGGTCATGCAGAACTAGTAAGGCAGCGCTAGGATGTTCTGCCTGTCTTGGTGGAAGATGGCTGCTGGGATTTAAGCCTTTATATCTGTACTAGAGGCCCGTGCACGGATTTGTGCATCAGTGGAGTCCCGCAGGCCAGGCTGAGGATTAGGTCATAACCCACTCGACGACATCCCCCAAGGGGTCCCAGGTTGCAAGAGGGTGGTTCTCAGGTAATGCACCCTGGAATCAGGCTCCCTCCTCTCTGGTTCCGGGTGCGTCACCCAAGAACTGCAGCTGCCAAGTCACCGCAGCTCAGCAGCTCCTGCGTTGAGTGTCTGCCCCCTGATGGTCAGTGTGCATCATAGCTACTGGTCAGAGTGTCTGCCCCCTGATGGTCATTGTCGGATGGTCAAACAGTCGGACAGTAGAATGGTCGGACAGTCACTTATACTTTTATATATATAGATTCAAGCCACCAAGAAGAAAAAGGATATAAAGAGGTGACTGTCTCCTTCCTTTAAGGATCTTCCTAGAAATCAGGCACTTCCCATTAGAATCCATTCCTGGAACTTTATCACATGCTCATTGACTAGCTGCAAAGGAAGCTGTAATCTGTATTTGGCAGCTATGTGCCCAGCTAGAATCATGAGTTCTATTACTAAGAAGGAGAAAATGGCCAGTGGGAGGCTGTAGCAACTCCTTCCACCCATTCTAATTACACGGCCCTTCAATCTATCAATCAAGTCTATTCTTTGAAGCATGTAGCTTTTGGGAGCTCCATGAACCTAGTGTAATGTATACAGGTCCCCTAATCACAGAGACTTAAAGCTCCCCCAATGTCTTTCAGATCTTTGTCCTTTTTTAAGTTGGACTTACATCTCCAGCTGATGCTCCCTCTTAGAAGACAATCAGAGATAGAGCTATAGATACTTTTCCAGAAGGAGGTAAAAATGCCTTCTGCAGACTTTTAATGTGTTTTTCATTTCTTTCAGGAATGTGAGGTAGGCAGCCACCCTGTCAATGATCTTTGACTTGCCCTAGAGCAGCGGTTCTCAACCTGTGGATCGCGATCCTTTTGGGGGTCAAATGACCCTTTCACAGGGGCCGCCTAAAACCATCGGAAAACACATATATAATTACATATTGTTTTTGTGATTAATCACTATGCTTTAATTATGTTCCATTTGTAACAATGAAATTGGGGGTCACCACAACATGAGGAACTGTATTAAAGGGTCGCGGCATTAGGAAGGTTGAGAACCACTGCCCTAAAAGAATGCAGGCAGCTATCTTTTCCCTGGAAACCAACATTAAAAACAAAATCACACAGGTAAGTATTACATACTAATTTTTTTCTGATAATGTAAGGCAAAGTTATATAATTTATTTTAAACAAAAAAGCCCTGTATTATCAATACTGTTTTCTACACGTGCATGCCTTTGAATCTTCCCTTTTCACCTCAGTCATTCTTCATGAATGGAGCTGTGTTCGTCTTTGTTTTAGCTTAGCTAGTTTTTCCCAGCGCTTCTGTGATATTGTTATGCACAGAGTTGGCCTTATTTCTTTTACTCTTTCCACCCTTCATCATTTATTAATGAGACAGATTGTGTGATGAAGAGTTGTCAACATTATCATTTTTCTATATTTACAGGTGTAATAACTGCACTGAAGTGGATTTGTCATCTAATAGCCTTAAATGATCCCTCTCTCTCGGGCTGCATTTCCCTCCATTATTTACTGTGCCTCCCAATAGCTTATCATCCACTGCTGTCTACTCTCCTCTTTGTCCTTAATTTCCTGAGACAGATTTCCACTCAAGAGACTGAGAAACTATTAGATGGAGAGTTTCCACAAACCACGGGAGCATAAGGTCTTCTGCAAAGAGACACGTTCACCCACTATGGGTTAAAGAAAGTAGCATTACTTCCCTGCTGACAAACCCAGTTGCTATCAATGTGAAGAGGGAATAATCGCATTTGAATTAGGGAATCTACATGCATAACTCTCATTAACACAAATACAGTAGACGCTAAGTGCCTAAATTCCTGTGCAGAGAAAAGGGAAGTGGTTATATTTCCTAATCCACTGTGAGGCATGGCCTCCTATATTTGAGTTGGAATTTTCATAACTGTTTAATATTAGTGTGTGAGTTGTTCTAGAGAGAACCAATATCGAAGCAGAAAGTAGTACTCTATCTCCGTAAAGCAGTTTAGCAGCATGCAGAGAAACAGACTACCCGATATTTATTTGGAATTAGCTAGCTAGCTACAATATGTTTACAAATCATGTGTTTATTGGTAGATACTATTGTAATTGGCAAGGCCACTATATATCTTTATCTTTGCTCTATTTAGAATAAGTCAGCATTTCCTTTCATGGTAACATTTTAGATCTAGCAATATCCACTAGTATAAAAAACATTCTCTGATCAAAACAGTTGTTCTTAAATATGTTAGTTCAAAGATTACATGGCATGTTAATGATTATGTAATTATGGGTCTTTTCGTTTAATTTGTAATTGTTTCAGTGATGAATAAGAATACGATGACTTATTTAACTTCTGGGGAAAAAAAGAGTATAAATAATATCACTATGCCCTATATAATTTTCACAAATTATCCACCAGTGATAAATAATATACAAGGGTTGAGTATTGAACCAAACACTACCACCTAAATTAGTTCTATGCATCGCCAGAATAATAGCCTTTTATTTAAGTTATCTGAATGGAGTTCTGAACTTCCAATCTCCTTTTAAGCCCATGCTAAGACCTAAGATATTCTGGATGGAAGATGTGGGAATGGATTTAATTAGGAGCCTCACAAGGACGCAAAAGTGTTTGTGAGGTTTGGGTAAATTATTACAGCATAAACAGCTAACTTGAAACACATGGAAACAACTACTTGTTTGATTTGAACTCAAGAATGAATAGAGACTAAATTTTAAATTCTTCACTTGTTTTTCATCTATCACTCACTGCGTGTTATCAGATATTTATTAGGTTCAGAGACTCATGTGCCTGGTATGGACTTTGTTAATCAAGACCATACTTCTATCATCATTGGAGATATGTATGCTGTGTCAACACTAAACACTCACACATATATGACACAAAACATATGGTTTGGCTGTGACGACGCTCAGGACATGTGCTGCCAAACAAGTGATTTGACAGCATGATATAAAACTGAAACAATAAACTGACCCAGGAATATTTTAACTTCTGACACAGAACAACTAAGCAAACATTACTGACAATAATTCCCATCACCACCATCCATTTTTAAGCATGCGCTCCTTGCCAATCTAAATACTGTACATAGGCACTTTTTAACCAAATCACAGAGAGGTTATGTTACTTGCCCAAAGTAAATGGCTAGTAAATAAAACTGCTGGAATTGGAAAGCAGTTTAATGTTTGTTGAATTATTTGAGTGCATGACTAAATCAGTAAGAGATCCTAAAGCCATATTTCTTAACCATACATGATCATTCTAGGTTTACCAGTCAGGCCTGATTAGGTGGTAAGGAGAAACCTGAATGTATAAATACTAGGTTTATTTATTATGTGAGTCCTTTTGCGTTGGTAAAGAAACTTGTTACTTATCACTTGGAGGTCTTGGCTAATGAGAACAGGGTCATGGCTAGAACACAGGTTTTCTGGACTCCCGGTCCATTGTCGCATCCATCTACCACCATCTCACTTCCATCCTGTGACACCTATTACAGTGCAACAGCCAGCTTCTCCTAGGAGACCCTGCAGCTATCCAGACCTTGAGTACAGTTAAAGAATCATAAAACACACCTTTTGTATCTCCTACCGTAAGATAGATTTTGCTGTTTTTTTTGTCTCTCCATATTGTAACGCTGATTCTAAATCAACTATTCAAGTCAACAAACATTTATCAAATATTCTTAGCTGGTGTGGATGATGGTAATGAAAACACCCACAATTCTTAGTCTTGAGAAGCTTCCAATCTAGTTGTGGGAAAGGATGTACACACATAACTTTATAGCCACTACGACAAGAGAGCAGGAAAAGCTTTCATAGAAGATGTAAGATATTATGTGGGTTAAGATACTGGGGAGGCAATATCACACTATCTTTGACACTGGTTATGTTTCTGATACGTTTACTCATCATCCTAACAGCCCGTAAGAGGTACTCCCCGTTTCAGATGTGAAAACTCAGTGACTTTCCAGAGTCACATGGGTATTGCAGTAAGTAGTAGAGCTAGGATTTTAACTTGAGGAGCTGGATGCTTGGATATAAACTTTTAATCACTATGGGACAGTGCCCAGGGTTCAGATGCCCGGGCTCCTGAGATCTAGCTTACCCTGGTTTGAAGCCTGGTTCTGCCACTTACCGGTCATGGGGGAAACTTACTTTTTCTTCATGTTCACATCTGTAAAATAGTACTTACTGGGGTTTGAATGGCCAACTACAATTGGGTAGTTACCAGAATTAGACCAACTGGCTGGCCACTAAGAAGATACTTACTGTGGTGGGCTCGCTACCCTTCAGGGGCTGTTTCCCTGACCGCATCCCATTGCTGATCAAACACAGGGAGACTCTCTCATAAGCACAGACTCTACTGTGTCCAGTCACCACGCGGGGAATAGATTAAATATTGCTGGGCTACTGCTGGCTTTGAAGATGAAGGGACAGAAAACCAAGGAGTGCAGGCAGCCCCAAGAACCAGGAAAAGGAAAAGAAATAGAATTCCTCTAGAAACCTAGAAAGTAAGGCAGACCTGCTGACACGTTTTTAGCCTGGTGAGATCCATTTTGGACTTGTGAGCCCCAGAACTGAAGGAGAATTAATTTGTGTTGTTTTAAGCCACGAAGCGGAAGTCATTTGTTATAGCAGCAACAGGAAACTAATACAAATACCAGGATCATTCCCACCTTAGAGCATTTTCACGGTTGCTCACCAGTTGTTCCCTCTGCCTAAAGTGCTCATCTCCAAGACATTAGCATCATGGACATTTCCCCCACCAGGGGTTTCAGTGGGGTCTCTGCTTAAATTGCACCCCTTTAGAAAGACTTTCCACTCACAGTAGCCTCCTTGTTACTGTATCATGCGGCCCGTTTTATTTTTATCATAACACTCATCACTACTTGTTACTTTTCTTTTTATGCCATTATGGTATTACCGAGGAAAGCTGATCTTGTCTCTCACTGTTCCTTGTAACTCTAGTATTCTAGAAGAATGCCCAGCGTGAAGTAGGAGCTCAATATGTATTTGCTGAATAAATGAGCATTTGTTCCAGGCAAGGCAATGCACATACACTGTCCCAAAGACCTTTTTCAACAGCCTCAGGAGATAGCATTCCCACCACCATTTTGTTAAACATAAAGCGCATGAGAGCAATCATAAGGTGTACTGTGCTTGTTCTTGGCACATAGTAAACATTCATAAATATTGTAAGTATTGAGTCACAAAGAGACTGAATAGCCAATGGAACACAGTTTAAAAGAAAATACTTGCTACATTGATGCCTGTAGTTTTCATAATGTTGTTGAAGAACCCCAGAGTTACAGCAACTCCATTCTCATGAGCTCAGGCCTCCATTCCACCTGCCTTCTGGACATCTCTATTGACAATCCCCACCGGCCTTGAACACAAGACATAAACTGAATGTGTAACCTTGTGCCCAAATCTACTTTGCAGACTCCCTGGCCGAGTGGATGGCACTGGCATCTATCGGACAGATTCTGGGAGTCATTTCAGACTGGTTCACCATTGCTCTAAAGATGACTATCATTTTTTTTTAAATTCTTCCTGTTTAACAGTTCTTATATGAATTGCCTTTTCCTGCTCCATTGACTTAGTACTCCTGCCTGGACTCTTTGTCCCTCTGCTTCTAAAGTCATCTCTCCAGAAAAACGAGACATGCCATCACTAGCTGGTTTAACATCCTTCTGTGGCTTCCTATAGTATTTAGTGAACTCCAAGTCGTTTATCACAAGAGAAGTCACACATGATCTGTACCCTGCCTAGCTCTCCACCCTTCCCACTAACTAGTCTAGCTACCCTGGTCTTTGAAGTCCATGGTGTCAAGCTCTTCTTTGCTGAGCAGTAACTTTCTCCCCCCTGCCTGGCATCCTTTAGATCTCAGGGAGGCCCTCCCCATCTAGATGATTTGTAACATCCTGTTCTTTTTCTCTGTCAATTTGTAATTTTATATCTGTTTACATCTGTCTCCTCTTCAAGACTCTCAGCTCCTGAGGGCAAGGTTTTGTGTCTTTTTTGGTCCACAACTGAATGAGCAGCACTGAGCCACACCTACCTGGCACACAGTAGGGGCACATTAAATATTTGTTCAATAAACAAACACAGTATTTATTAAAGAATGTGTATCATATGTCTTTTAGAGAAGCATGCTTTATACCGTCTGGTTGGCATGATGTCAAGTGCAATGGCATGGGTAACAAAAAGAAAAATTGAGGTGAAGAGGCCAGGCACAGAAAAAATGACAGGGGAAAAAAAATGAGCGAGAAAGAAGTGATAGAATTAAAGAGAGCAATGGAGAAGTCTGTGGATGACACTGTGTAAGTTTCCTAGGGTGGCCTTTACAAAGTACCACAGGCTGGATGGCTTAAAACTACATTTATTATCCACTTCAGGAGGCCAACGATCTGAAATCCAGGTGTCCGCAGGGTGGGCTCCTTCTGAAGGCCCGGAGAGAAAATTGTTCCATGCCTCTCTCCCAGCTTCTGGCGGTTGTTTCCAAGGTGAATCCTTGGCTTGTAGACACATCACTCCAATCTCTGCTTCCAACTTCACATGATTTTCTCCTCTTCTGTCTCTTGTGAGTCTTCATGTGCATGACCTTCTTACAAGGAAACGAATCATTGGATTTAGGACCCGTCTTAATCCAGTATGACTTCATCTTAACTAATTACATCTCACTTTCCAATAAGGTCACCTTCTGAGGTTCCAGGTAGACATAACTATTCGGGGAACAATATTCAATGAATTTGAAAAAAAGGATATTTGCAGATTAATCAAGGATCTTAAAATGAGGTAATTCTGGCTTATCTGGGTGGGCCCTAAATCCAATGACAAATGCCATTAAGGGGCACACAGAAAATGAGAAGACACAGAGAGAAGAGGAGGCAATATGAAGACAGAGGCAGAGATTGGAGGGATGTGGCCATAAGCCAAGGAAGCTAAGTGATGCCACCACCGGAAGCTGGAAGGGGCAAGAAGGGATTCATTCTCTGCCCAGAGTCTCCAGAGGAAGTGCAGCCTGGCCCACACCTTGATTGTGGGCTTCTGGCTTTCAGGGCTGTGAGAGAAGAGAGTTCTGTTATCTCAAAGCGAGTTAAAGGTACTTGTTACAGCAGCCATGGGAAATTAATCCACGCCTTCACATAACAGAATTCACAGTGTACTGAATTCTTTTCCTTTAAGTAACCATTAAAAAAACAAAACAAATAAAAAACCCTTTCATGAGCTAGATTCCGCTCTAAACAGATGGAAGAGTTCTTGGGAAGTAAGAATTTGTGAACAGTCATAAAGTTAAAGTGGCTCAATTTCTGTAAGCATCACGTTTAATGATCTTTTAATGTAAGGGCAGGCCTTCCATGACTGAGATACATGACCCTTTAAGCTAGAAAGAAATGACTCTAATAATTGTGTTGCAAACTATCTTTCATGTATGCCCACTTCCCTTGTGCCTGCCTAATAATTAACATCAGATGTTATCACACCTCCTGTGCTTTCTCTTTTTAGAGTTAATGTTAAGTTCTTTTTATCTTGAGGTTCACTTTTTGTTCTTCTGCCTGATGTATAATTAGGTGACGCTGCATGCTGTGCAACCTTCAACTGCCGCCACAACGCATCAGCCGGCTTAGTTTTTGGACAGCAAGCCATGTTATCAAGATGAATTACTACAGGGAAATACAGGGTGAGTCTCTTTGAGTCTTTGACTACATTCAGAGTTAAAATCTGGCATCACTGAACCACCCCCGAAGCCCCTTCCAAACCTCAAGTTCTACAGTTAACCACGGAACCATTCGGGACCGGACTCGTTCCAAAACGTCACACAGCATTTTATTTCTTTGTTTGGGCGCGTAAGGGGGAGGCGTTTCGGTCCAGCAGGGTCTACGGGTGGGAGGTCGTCCATGAAACTGCCCATGTCACTGGCGGCCAGGAAACACCTGCAGGTAGAAACTGGGGACAGGCTCCAGCACGCGGGGCGATGGAAGTTAGGACTCCCCTCCCCCTCTCTACTCGGCCGGCCCTTCCCCTCTTTGCCTCGGGGTCCCTGAGCCCCTCCCTGGTGGTCCTGTTTCCCCAGAAGAAAGATTTGGCCCCCGCCCCTTGCAGTCCTCCCACTCCCGGCAGGTGTAGGTAAGGGGGCTCCGGGCTGAGCGCACGCCGCAGGCGACAGACCTCGCGGGCTCCGGCGGACGGACGCCGGAAGGAAGGGATCCAGTGAACTTGGGCGTCGGCTGGGCGCCCAATTTTCTACCCACCGGCGCGGCTGACGCCTCCCCTCCACCCCCTCCCCCCCCCCCGCCGCCACGCCCCCCAGGGAGCGGCTTTTCCGCGCCGACACCGGAGCGCATCCGACTCCCGGCTCCGGCCGGGAACTGGGAGGCCGAGTGGCCCCGCCCCCTGCGCACACGTCAGCGCCGGCGTCGGGGAAGCGTCGTAATACCCCGAATAAGCGCGCCCAGCCAAACCGCTGCACCCCGCCGCAGATGCCGACAGACACATTTCTGATCAAGCCCGCGGCGGCCCTTCCCGCAGTCTCGGGGCGAAGCGGAAGAGAACCTCTCCGTAGATGTGTTCCAGGGGCGCTGGCGGCTGTGCCTACAGGTTTGTTGGAGAAGGACCCTCGATTGGCCGAGGTGGTTGTGGCGCCTTCCGGCTCTCCCCGCCCCAGTCATCCCTAAGGTTCCGCGGGTCTTGCAAGTGGCGAGTCTGTCAGCCCCATCCGGCGGGCATCCTCTTTTCCCGGCCCTCCCGCGCCGGCCCGCCTGGCCCAACGGTCCGCTTCGGAGCCTTCGCGCACGGGAGAGGCGGCCCGAGCGGCGCCGGCAGGTGCGCGTCTATCCGGAGTCGCGTGGTAGTGATGGCGGCGCTCAGTGAGGCTTTGCTGTCACTGGATACTACTACTCCCAGCCCTCCGCGAAGCCGCCCGAGCAGCCCCCGGGTCTCCCGTTTACAAGTAGCAATTTGACTTGCTCTGCTGCATGTTAAGAGGGACGGTGGAAAGTGTGCGGACGCCCCCGGGATTCAGCGAACGCAGCTCCAAAAGGAAAAAAGGCAAACAAGTAAACAAAACCCACCCATCCTGACAAACATGAGGCTGCTGGAGAGACTGAGGAAAGAATGGTTCATGGTCGGGATCGTGCTGGCGATCGCCGGGGCGAAGCTGGAGCCGTCCATTGGGGTGAACGGGGGTAAGTCCGCGCGCTCCGCTTCGGAACTCCCGGGCGAGTCTCGGAGAGGAGGGGGGGGCCGGTCCTCGGGGAGCGCCTGCCTCTGTCGGGGGCCCCGCCCCGCCCAGGTGCCCTCCGGCCCGGGGGCCCTTTGGCTGACGTTTCCGTTGGCCGACCCCAGAGGGGATCTGTCGTGCAGAACGGGGCCAGCGACTTTGAACGCGGGCTCCCTTCCCCGCGGACAGCCAGTGAGTCTCCTCGGTGCCGAGGAGAGAGGGGACCGAGACTGGGATGAAACTTCTTCTCTTCTCTTCCCTGCCGAGCAGCACCCTGTCCCGCGATGCTGGCTGGGGTGCCCGCAGTTCCTGGTCTGTCTCGGAGTGGGCACCATGACCTGGTGCATTTCCAACCCTCCCCCCTTAAAAAAAAAAAAGTAGGGGGAGAGAAAGAGGCAGGGGCACCCCTTCCTCCTGCAGCCCCGGCTTTGCGGCCCACCGGCTGGGGGATGCGGAGCAGCGGGGGCGGCTCCCCAGCAGCTCCGGGGCCGAGTGACACGTCGCACACTCTCCCGACGGGGCGCCGCTTCCTCGTGCGGCGGGCGGGCCGGTGGCTGCACCCCGCCGTGGTCTCCAGGCGCAGGCTGTGTGGGGCTCTGTGCAGTGTGGGTTTTGGCGAGGAAATGTGGGCGGGCCGAGCCACGCTCGGACCCCGAAGAGTGGGAGCCTTGTAGTGCGGGGAGAGGCATGGGTGGCCGCGGCTGGAGACATCATTAGCCTTTTATGCCCCTTAACCGCCCCCCTCTCCTTCCCCCCATCATGTCCTACTTTTCATAAGCATGCATTGAATTCCTTCAGCGTCCTGTCTTTTTGACCTTGTTTGCCAGTTTCCAGGCTCATTGACGGGATTAATACATCAGTCATACAACAGGGACAGATAAGGAGAGAAGTGGGCCAGGCGATCTTTCTATGGTCGGAAGTGCTCAGGAGCATATTTGGAGTTATTTGCTCCTTGTTAAAGCATGATGGGGGGGGGGGGGGGAACATGATCTCTCAGGAGGACCGTGGTTCCTTCTACCCTCTCCCTTCCGTACCTCCATTGAGAAGTCGCCTCAGGGAACATTGAAAAGGAAGGACTTGAACAAAGATTGGGGGGATTAACACTTTTTTTTACGTTAGAAATGCCGGTTCCCATTTTCACTAGTCCTTATGCCATCAATCTAGGATAATGCATTGTTTTTGTTTAATTTCCAAAGAGTAGGATGTGAAGCGCTCCAAGGGATCTTTAAAGTATTTTAAGCCAACAGGCTTCTTTCGCAGTTGAAGACCCGGAGGCCTGAGATCAGGTGGCCTACCCTAGGATGTGTGAGCTAGGGAAGTTGAAGGACTGGAGACCAGGACTCCCCCTTATCTCATACCAGTTGCAAAATCCATACACATTTTCTTGAGGAACAGTCATTAAAAATGCATAACCGTTATAAAGAAGGAGCTCTCTGGAATAAAGACATTTTCTGTGCCCTGATTTTTAGCCCCAAGGAGCAGACCAGAATCCACTAGTATTAGATAACAGTTAAACTTCTAGGGTTTCTTTGATAGCTGTCCATGTGTGAAAGTTACTTTCTCTAAAACCAAAAGTTAAGCAAACAATTATATCGGCTGTCAGGCTAAGTTCTTGTTACTTCTGTCGAACTTCTGATTGACCTTAAAACCTCTTAAATAAAAATAAACCTCCAAATATTGACAAGGAACACTTTCACTCCACTAGTTAATCCAACAAAAATCGGGGAACAAGGAAAGGAATGGTTGCTGAAAATGTTTCTGTCCTATTCTGCTCTTTAAATTGGTCTAAAGCACCTCTTTTTGCTTCTTACTTTTAGTCAGAGTTTCCATTTATGGGCTCAGTCCATTGATGAACAATTTTCAGAACAGTTTTCTAGATATTATTTTAAATAGGAAAAGTTTTTATAGTCTTCAACTTAAGATGCTCACTTCACTTTTACTTTTACCTGGATCACTACCTTAAATGATTCCACTCTCTTTTAAAAAAAATCCTTACCCAAGCATATGTTTATTTTTTAAAAAATGATTTTAGGGTGAGAGGAAGGGAGAGAGAAACATCAATGTGAGAGAAACATCAATTGGTTGCCTCCCGTACATTTGCAACTGGGATCAAACTGCAACCTTAGGTATGTGCCCTGACTAGAAATCAAACCCACCATCCTCTGGTGTATGGGACCATGCTCCAGTCAACTGAGCCACCCAGCCAAGGCTACACTCTTTATTTTTAAGTGTAAGACTTCTACACTTCAAGTGTCACAACTATGATCTGACCTCCCTTTAAAAAAATCTTCAGCCCGGCTGGTGTGGTTCAGTGGTTGAACGTGAACTCATGAACCTGGAGGTCACATGCCCTGGTTGCAGGCACGATCCCCAGTAGGGAACATCAGGAGGCAGCCCATCAATGATTCTCTCTCACCATTGATGTTTCTATCTCTCTCTCTCCCTTCCTCTCTCTGAAGTCAATAAAAACATATTAAAAATATTTTAAAAAATCTTTATGGCCAATTAGTGAGTTTTGTAATGGCAGGAAATTTATAGATGTGGGAACCCTAAAATTAGAGAAGTTGAATGACTTTCCAAATGGGAAAAAGCATACTAGGTACTAGCCTAGATAATTTAATTCTTAGTTCACTGTTCTTCTTACTCACTTATCTTTTACTTTTCAATAAATAGAAGAAATGTGGAAATAAAGAGCCACAATAGATGTAAATGTATATAGATGCTGAGGTATTGTTAATCGGCTCATTTTGAAACCCAGGGAAACTATGAGCTGTGCAACCTTAGCATTTAATCAAGTTCAACATGGTGTTATTCATTCTTGGGAAGAGAAAGCCTTACTTCTTTGGAAGTACAGAGTAGCTTTCTCATTTCTACCTGCATCTTAACTTAAATGATTGCCATTAATAATACATAAACCCTAAAAAGAAAACTGCTTCATTAATTTTCCACTAAAAGAACATAACCAGACACATGCTATAAGCCTAAGTACATTGGCACAAATACCTTAGATCAGGTTTAGAAGTAAAATTTACTTTGAAGATGAGTAGATTTTATGAAATAACTAGAGGCCCAGTGCACGAAATTCGTGCACGGTAGGGTCCCTAGTGGCTGCCAACTGGGGCCTCCCTTCCCCTGGCTGCCTGCCACCTCTGCTGGCTGGGGTGGGTCTAGCTGAGGGGGAGGGGCTGCAGGCAGTTGGCCAGCCAGTCCCACCCCCTGGTTGAATTCCTAGTCGAACTCTCAGTCAAGGGGACAATTTGCATATTAAGCTTTTATTATATAGGATAATAGTTCCTTTCATTTTTTAAGCATTCCAAATAGTTTTCTCTCCCTTTTCACCCCTAACCCCCATTAAAAAGTGTGAGTTCTGGAGCCCCCAATTGCTTCATTTTTAAAATTTTTCTTTTGATTTTACTAACTCATTTTCACTGATAAAGAATTTGTTTTTGCTTTTGTTTAAAGGAAAAGTTAAAATTTACATTTCCACTTTAGCTCTATAGCCATCTTAAGGTCTGGATCTGGTTTATTCTGGTGACATAGAAGATATACTCATTACCTTGGAGAGGGCCAGGTATCATTTTTAAATAGTAGTTTCATCTCTCACTTCTGTGCAAATATTTACCAAGTTTTTATTGCAGCCCTGGGAGACTTCTAGTTCTGTGTTCAAAAGTTGAGCGGTCTATTGGCATCTCAGTGATCATGTCTCAGAGGGGCCTTAGGTTTCTCCAAGTCAGAACAATTTCCTCCTTTCCTTTTTAAAAGATATTTTGTAGGTAGCCCTGGAATACCCTCCCCATGTCTTTTCACAGTTTCGAGTTATTTAGAGATGCATCTAATAAAAGAAAACACACAGTATAACCCGTCTCCACCATTTAAAACATTGAAAGTCAAGAATCATTCCACTGCCCTGACCGGTTTGGCTCAGTGGATGGAGCGTCGGCCTGCGGACTGAAGGGTCCCGGGTTCGATTCCGGTCGAGGGCATGTGCTTCGGTTGCGGGCGCATCCCCAGTGGGGAGTGTGCAGGGGGCAGCTGATGGATGTTTCTCTCTCATCCATGTTTCTGGCTCTCTGTCCCTCTCTCTTCCTCTCTGTAGAAAATCAATAAAATATATTTAAAAAAAAAAAAGAATCATTCCACTGAATTACACCAGTTAGTTAACAGTTGTCATGTGTATTTATGTATGTGTATGTGAACTGTGGGAAGAGTTCTTTAAAAACTCGGTTGTTGGCTAGCTAAGGTAGATGCGTTAGCTGCCCCAGAGAACCATGCAATGGAAGCAGATGCCATGTGCTGGCTCTGGAGGTGGCTCTCACTTGCGACCACATTGCTAACTCTGACCCATCTTACATGGACATTCTGGAGGCACCACTGTGGGCAGAACCACAGTTGACAAGAATAAGGTCTGATAAAAAAAAACAACAACAAAAAAACCCAGGAGATTGGAGGCAAATAAAAATGCTATTGGGTTTTTTTTTTTAAAATGGTACGTAAAATTCTTGGGAAGCATCTACTTTCAAAACAAGCCAGACTCCTTGACTTTAAAATCCGCTTCTGAATCACCTTTCTCAGTTGTTGAGGAAATATTATTTCTAAGTGTGAGCTGCTGAGACAGATTCACTCATGGGCATAACAATAATGTACCTCCTTTCAAGTTTGTGAACAGCCTTTACTGCCCTGGTCTGTAATGCCGTTAGCACTTACCTTCTCCTTTTTGTTTCCTTGTCTCAGATCTCCGCAAAATGATTTGTGTGAATGCCGGGTACATAAAAGAATTTATGACATTGTTTGAGGAGATCTTTGTTCCTTTTATTCACTGATGTACTACATTTACCTAAAATATAGTAGTTGCTCAATAAATATTTGTTGACTGAATGAATGGTGATTTTTCCTGAGCTTGGAGCCTAACAACATCTGTAAGTGTATGGTGGAGAGTTACAGGGAACCGAGGAGCCATGAATGCGGTCCTGTTGTTTTGCTTAAAGGGTGTATCAGTTTCTTAGCATTGCCACAGCAAATTACCACAAATAGGGTGGCTTAAAACAATAAATTTATTTTCTCACAGTTCTGGAGGCTAAGGTCTGATCAAGATATAGGCAGGGCCATGCTTCCACCAAAGGCTGTAGGGCAGACTCTCTCCTTGCTTCTTCTAGCTTGTGGTGGTTGCCGGCCAACCGTGTCCCTTGGTAATATAAACTCTGGTCTCTCCCTCTGTCTTCACATGGCCATCTTTCCCTCTTTTTATAAGAACACCAGTCACTGGAAAAGGGCCCACCCTAATCGGATGAGACCTCATTTTAATTTGATTATATCGGCAAAGACCCTGTTTCCAAATAAGGTTCTGGAAGGACACAAATTTTTGGAGGGATGTTATTCAACTCAGCACAAGAGGGTTGCATAGAATGTCAAATATGAGATAATCTCAGATTTTAAACTGTTGGTACAAAGTTTAGGGTTGCCCCTTGTAGTACTCACAATGTTAATGTGTCTGGGATGATACCAGCCTAACTTCAGAGAGGAATTTTCTGGAGGGCAGAGATCAGGCCTATGTGGTTCACTACAGTATGCCCAGGGCCAAGCACAATTTCTTAATAATTACAATGTTAACAACACGTTGTTAAGTACTCTATTACTCTGTCTGTATTATCTCAATCACATAGTAAGTGCTCAATAAATATTTATAGATTGGATACTCTTGGGGAGAACTGAATATATGCATGAATCAAGCTTTTATTTCTGGTATCCTAGAAGAAATAAAATAATACTCGCTGAAGATAATGTAACTTCTTCCATTGAGAAATTCTCTCCTTTGATCTGGGGACTGATACTGTGGTAGATATCATTAGGACCTATGTTGAAGGATGTTGACTATCTGCTCTCTTATGTGAGAGCAGTTTATTTTTATTCTTCTGGTTCAAGGATACTGTGCTGAGCTGGACAGCCATGATCCTTGCCTTCTAGAAACTTCTCTCTGGAATTAAATGGCATCACAGCAAATGCTCAACTCCATCAGGACAGTAACATACCAGGGTCAACACTAAGAAATGAAGTACCATTTGTCCTCCTCCACTGGATTTGTCTTTCATACTGGAAGACTGGAAACTCTTATCTAACAGTACCTAATTTCTCTCTCTTTAGGACCACTGAAGCCAGAAATAACTGTCTCCTACATTGCTGTTGCAACTATATTCTTTAACAGTGGACTATCATTAAAAACAGAGGTACTGTCACCTATGGGGCACATGAAAAGCAGGGAGAAAAATTCAGTTTGTACTTAATATTTTAAATTTTCAGATCCTTTTGTAAAGCTCCACTATAACAGAAGGTAACTTGGACTTCAGCACTGGACTTGTGTTTTGTACGTACGTATTCCACAAACCTTATAGCCAAGCAGCATGGAACCTGAAGATGTGGCTATAATGAGTGTGTTTTTAATATGGCAGCTGAAGTGATGCATCTCCTTCAGGTCTTCCTCAGATTATGGTGGTAACTATAATGGTGCCTACTGTGGCCCCTTTAAGCTGTAGATGTTTATTTGGGTTTCCATAACTTTGTGGATCATCTTTTGTTCCTAGGACTGAGGCTGTACAAGTGATGCTTGTTAAAACTTTTTAACTAATTTGTATTTTTACAGATGTATATTCTTTGCTAGTGCTGTATAGTTATTAAATGTTAATAGATGTCTTGAGGAAATATTTGTACTTTTTCATACTAAATCTCACTTTATCATGAAGACATACAGGTCATGTTATTTATTGATCCAGGTGTCACTGAATATGGGATTTCTTGGAATTAAATATCCAGACATTTTTATACCCGAGATAGGAATGAGTAGAATATATGATTCCCTTTTGACTTATAATGGAGAAAAAATAAACACCCATTTGCTTTTGAAGAAATTACATAGAGTTTTAAAAGTCGTCATTCTAAGCTGCTTAGTCTTACATAGACAGGTTAATTTTACTATGTAAGAAGGCTTTTTTTTTTTTTTTAAGGAAATGATTTTAAAACATACAATTCTTTTGTGCATCATATCTTGTCTTTACGTCAAGTATCTTTCTTTTAAGTGTGATTTAAATAAAGATCAAATTTACTTACCTCTTTTTTGATCGTCCTAGTAGCAACATAGAAAAAAAAAATATGGTTACTAAATTTAGGTATTCTGTAGTTAGCAGGTTGGTATAAATCTTTCCATTGGGGTCATTTGAGATATAGATGGGATCCATGTGTAGTGTCTATGACAGATGAAGTGTGTCTCAAGAATGCTAAATATCCTCACTGATTACTGGTCTTCTGAAAATAGCTGACATGGATGGGATTTCCTAAATATGTCAAATTCCAGTTTTTGTAAATTATATTGATAAGAAAGGACTGTGATTAGTACTTAAAGGGTATAGGCTTTACCTGTCAACACCAGCGTTCTATTGGTCTTCAAATGGGGAACAGAATTTACCACTGCTGTGCTGCTGGTCTAATCTTCCTTGGAGGTCTTCCTGCTGGCCTTGGTTAATGCTCTTTGTGAAGCAGCTGCCTCGCCCAAGTCCTCTACTTGGGAGGTTGCTCTAACTACGCCCCCTGGTGGCTTCTTAATGGCTACAACTGTTGCTTATGCCATGGGAAATCTGGCAAGAGACTTGATTTCTCTCCTTAGCTTCTTGCTTAATGCTGTTCTGTAAAGCAGCCAACTTTGTGGGATGCAGAAATTGAAGAAGGAATGTCACAGTTATCAGCACTTCTCTAAGGACCAAATTCTTCTGTAAGCACCTAGGAAACCTTCAGAGTCATCCAACTAATTTGGATCAAATGATGAGATGCCTGGATCCCTGGCCTTTCTTATGTATCTAAGAAGCCATCAGAACCATTTCCTCCACAAAAGACCCTTTTGAAATGAATACAACATTAAGTCATTTTCCAGATCCATTTAACTTAAGATGGCCTAGATTGCATCTTTGTGTAAAGTTAAGCCATCTCTAAGCCCTGCTAATTTCTTGGGCAATAGAACCATGCATTTTTGCACACAGAAGATGGCGAGTTATTATTGACTTGAATTTATTTGAAAGCATTTATTGTGGTCCCATTCGAGTTTGATTCATATTGAACATTACTCATACATTGATGTAATGATGTGTATTCTAAAGTTTGTTTTGCTCATTTATTAAAATTATAAAGAGCTGTGTTAACACTTCATGCTAAAAAGATTTAATGCTAAATCTTCAGTTTTTTTAACTGTTGATTTCTAGTTTTTGAAATATGTGTTGAAATGGTTTCTGAAATATTATTATACTGAAATGTAATAATGTCACCTTTGAGATTTATTTTATATATAGCTAACTTCAAACCTGCAGTTCCAGAGGATTTGTCACTTAACAGACCATGGCAGGACCAATTTATTTAAACAAATAACCTATCAAGTGCCTATCACTACAACACACCATGCTTGGCACAGGGATAGAAACAAAGATGAGCAGGATTTTAAGGTGTTACTTGCTTTTCCTTTTCCAGTGTTACCTTATTTTCTCTTTACTGTTGTATGAAGATCTAGAAAACTTATAATACTAGGTTTTTGTGACAGTCTTGAAAATCTTTCTTAGGAAACACTTCATGTCTGTTATTTCCCTGTTGTTAAGAGGCCCCTTATGACCCAACACGGTAGGCTCTTGTGATTCATTTTGATGAGTTCTTACTGATCCATTATTCTGATGTGATATCAATTGTTTCTAATTGTCATTTATTAGGTCATGCAGTAGTCTCTAACTGCATTTTATTTTTCATAACTCTTTTCTGATTATAGAAGTGGTATTTCCCTATTGTAGAAAGATTAGAAAGAGTAAAAATAACTGTTCTAACATTTGTGTGCTTTTGTACTTTTTACTTAAACATATTTTACATATAGAATGTTTTAAAAATAAAATATTTTTTTAAAATTATATATGTATAAGTATACGCAATTTTTCATGTAATTTAATACTGTTATTTAATTTTTCTTCACTTATACATTGAAAAATAAAATAATTTACATTTTGTTTACTTTTATGTACATAAATCAAAAGGTACAAAAGTATATATGATGAAAAGTCGTCCTTACACCCCTTTACCAGCTATCTATCCATTTCTCTTCTCTGGAGATAACAGTTTCTGTGTGTCTTTCCAGAGATATTCTATGCAAAACATACATATCTGTATCCATCCCTTTAAACTGTTATTTTATGCTGTTTGCCACCTTAGCTTATTTAACTCAGAAACATATCTTGGAGATTATTTTATTTTATATTAACATATAAAGAACTCCTTGTTTCTTTGTGTATGCTGAAAAGTATTCTATTTTATGAATGTGTCACATTACATTTTCCTGGTCCCCTACTGATGGACATTTAGGTAATTACCATGTTTTGCTGTTATAAACACTCTGCAAAGGACACTAAAAACATGTCATTTCCCACATTTTGGAGTATAGGTGAAGGGCTAATTCCTGGAAGTGGAATTTATAGGTCAAAATGATATATGCAGTTTAAGTTGTGATAGATTCTCCAAGTACCTAGAATGGTGGCAGGTGCTCAGTAAGTATTTGTTGAATGAAGAAATGAGTTGCCAGATTGCTGTCCACAGGTTGTGCCAGTTTATGTGCTGATCAAGTAGGGAGAGACCCTGTGCTCTTACATGCTTGCATACAGTTTTAACATGGTTTAGAATAGCTCTTAACACTGTTTAATTCTTACCTTATATGGTTATTCTTCCATTGTTGGACATTTAAGTTGTTTCCAGATTTTACCATAATGGATAATGCTGTGAGGATCAATTCTGTGTATTAATGCTCGTAACCATTTTTTATATTGTTGGGATAAATGCTTAGATATAAAATTTTGGGATCTAAGAATATAAATTGTATTATAGTCCCTGATATATATCCCCAATTTACTTTTTAGAAAAGTTACACTATTTTATATTTCTATGAGAAGTATATGCAAATGCCTTAATTACTGCATTGTGGCTAATCATTTTATTACAATTCAAACAATTGAAAACACTCATATGTATTTGGTATTTATTGAATGCTTCTGAGTATATCTGTGTGAGATTTGGTTTCAAGACTGCTGAGGATTCTGGGTACTGCTGGTGCTCAGGTGTCTCTGGGGTGAAACTTCTGATTCAGAGCAAGGATGGCTCCTTTTCTCTTAGCTCTGATCCAGACCTGGTATGGCTTCCGGTCTGTCTAGTGTTTCCCTACATTATTCCGGATTGCCGTCAGTTCCTTAAATACCATTAAGGACATCTTGTGGCCAAAATGGAACTGCTGTGTGTCTTCACACAGGGAGATAAATAGGGGGCCTCTGAGACAGATCCTAGAAGTGATGGTCAGTGGATGAGTTTGCCCTGACCTACTGTTTATTAAACGATAAACTCCAGCTCATGCCTCTGAGGCTGAGGCTCTTTTGAAAGTCTTGCTTGGACTGGGGGTTGTGGGGACATTATTATTACAGTGACTCTCTGGCAACTTTGAATGCGCTTTAATGAGTGCCCGAATGTTATATGTCAGTTTTCTACTACTTTCTGAATGTGTTTTATTTCCACCGAAAAGCCACACAACTCAAAGAAATTTAAATGCAAACACTTGTTAGTATATATTTAAACCCTCAAATTTAACTGAGTACCTTTTAGTTGTGAGACTCATAACATGTGCCTGGCTTGTCCTGTTTGCTGGGAATTTTCTCCCTCCCTGGCAGTAGGATGACACAGGCACAGGTTTATTGGGTTTGATTCCGAGCTTCACTGTGTAATAGCTCTCAACCTCAAGTTCCTCATCAGTAAAACAGGAAAAATAACATCCACCTAATGATGTTGATGTGAGGATTAAATGAGATGACATACATAGAGTGGCAAGCTCAGAGAATGGCATATAACTACTATTCAGTAAATGTTAACAAAGAAATTGAGTGAGTCAATTTTGTGGAAACAGCTGTTTTTAATTATAGAATGTTGTTGGGGGGAACATTTTTTTTCTTTTTCTTTTTTATGGGGGGAACATTTTAAAAAATTATGATCTGTGTGTAGATTTAGTAACATCTTGCCAAATTGAGGCCTTTCTAGGTCTGATATAATGACCAGAGGTTAATTATCATATAAAACTGTGATAGGTTCTACTAAAATTTTAAATAAGATTTATTTTTTTTCAATGTTTAAACATACATGTTTGTTACAGTGTCAACAGCTCTCAAATGTACCAGTAGTTAGCTTAGTCCTGGTCCAGAATTTTACAAATCTGAATTATTGTGATATATTGTATATTAGAAAGCAATTAGAATATTTCAGAAATTTTATATAAAAATTATAATCTTCATGAATAACTTCATAACCATCAACTTTTTTCTTAAAGTTTGTCTCTTATGCAATAACTTTTCTCTTAAAATTTGTCTCTTAATACTTATGCATAATCTCATATGCATAGCTAAAAAAAACTTAGCTATGAAATAACTCCAAATTGATGTATGTAGCCAGACTTATTGTGCTGATCAATTTACAATATATATAAATATTGAATCATCATGTTATACACCTGAAAGTAATATAATGTTATATATCAATTATATCTCAATTAAAAAAACAATTTATGTTATGTTATTTTAGTACCAACCTATCTTCAGAAATAGTTTTCTTAATTTTTTTATCTTGTGTCCTTTTTTGCAGGAGCTGACCAGTGCTTTGGTGCATATACGACTGCATCTTTTCATTCAGATCTTTACGCTTGCATTCTTCCCAGCAGCAATATGGCTTTTTCTTCAGCTTTTATCAATCACACCGATCAATGAATGGCTTTTGAAAGGGTATGTTTAAATATTTTGAAGAGTTACTTTTTAATTAATTAATTAATTTTTAAATTGTTGACACTATTACAGATGCCTTCCCCCCATGTTTGCCTCTGTCCACCCAGCCCCACTCTTCTGCCTTCACTACATTGTTGTCTGTGTTCGTGGGCTATGCATATATGTTCTTGGAGGGTCCACTTTTAATGGGACATCTCTAGTGACATTATTTCCATAGCAACTTATGTGTGATATCTTATAAGAAAATAAAAACACTTTTAACATTATTATTATCCTTCATCTTAAGGTTTTAGGAATTTAAAAGAGTTGTGGGAATTTAAAAGAGTTGTGTTTCTGGGAATTTAAAAGAGTTGTGTTTCTGGGAATTTAAAAGAATTGTGTTGGGAGAAAACTGGAAGGGACTAGAGCAGGGGTCCTCAAACTACGGCCCGTGGGCCACATGCAAATACAAATATTGTATTTGTTCCTGTTTTGTTTTTTTACTTTAAAATATGTGCAGTGGGCATAGGAATTTGTTCATAGTTTTTTTTAAAACTATAGTCCGGCCCTCCAACAGTCTGAGGGACAGTGAACTGGCCCCCTGTTTAAAAAGTTTGAGGACCCCCTGGACTAGAGGATGTAAGATCTGTATGTATGAATAAAGATAGGCTGTCAATTGGTGCTTTAACTTTTGTGATTTATCTTACCAAATGTACAGAGATAATGGCTTTAAAAATATATAGAAAAGAAAAAACATATACAGGGGACAAACATTTATTTTTTCACCTGTTCTATTTTATGTTTGATTGGGTAGTTGATTTAACAATAGATTTTTATTAGAATCTTTTCTTCCATTAACAATATTGTCATGTTTATTTAAAGGACTTGATGATTTAAAAAAAATTATTTGAATTGGTTTAGAACTGACCTTATGTTAGCATCCTGTATAATAAAGAGCTAATATGCAAATGGTTGTCATGCCCTCGCGCTGGGGCTGGGGGACCTGAGGCTGTGTCGGGGGACCTGAGGCCGCGCCCCCAACCTGGCGCCAGGCCGGGGGACCTGAGGCTGCACCCCCTGCCCAGCGGGGTTTGAGGGGGGTGGGGTCAGCTGGGTCTGGGTCTCGCGTGATTTCAAGGCGCATGTGGGTGGGCGGAGACTTGACTCTGGGTCCTGCGACGTGCCCCAGACTCTCATATACATTTTACTAATTTTCTTTCATCTCTGACACTTCTATTATAGCAAAAGGGCAAATAGCAATATTCAAATATTTCCTCTAAGTAATTCCCTTTTAATGTGTATGAATTTCATGCACCGGGCCACTAGTCATGGTATAATAGCTAAAACACTGAACTTAGGCCGAAGATTGCATTCTGACCCTGTCCCTAACTTGCTAGGTGACTTTGAGGCATTTAATAGTTTTGAACCTCAGTTTCCCAGTTCATAAAATGAAGATAATTATGCTTTTACTGCCTGCTTTAACAGCGATATCAGGGAAATCACTTATTTAGCTCCTGCTATGTACCAGGAATTATGATAAGTATTGGAAAACCAACACTGAACAAAATGGGCCAGGAGTGAGTTTTGCACATTGAAGAGACTTTG
The DNA here is from genome assembly GCF_964212035.1 of Myotis nattereri. Classification (NCBI taxonomy): domain Eukaryota; kingdom Metazoa; phylum Chordata; class Mammalia; order Chiroptera; family Vespertilionidae; genus Myotis; species Myotis nattereri. The sequence continues at coordinate 57,822,584 of NC_138080.1, forward strand.
GATGTGATTGTCAGTAAACAAGTAAATAGATGATTAAGATAGAAGTAAGTGATGCAAAGTAAAGCACTATGATATCCTTAAGTGGCTGGGTGCACAGGCTGGTGATTAATTTAGATTGTAGAGTTCATGGGGCAGAGTGTTCTAGGCAAAGGAATCAGAATGTTCAAAGGCTCCAAGGCAGGAATAACCCTGGTGCGTTTGAGGGTCAGGAAAGCAGCCATGGTGGCCAGAGCCTGCTGACATGGAGGAGGAATACTATGACTTGGGGTTGGAAAGGTGGGCAGAAACCAGTCACTCAGCATTGTGGGCCATGGTAATGCATTCAGAGTTTATTCTGAGCAGTACAGAAAACCACCAGAGGGAATTAAATGAGAAAGTGGAGTTGTCTGATTTATATTTGCAAGTGATTCTCCTGGCTAATCTGTGGAAAATAATAGATAATAGAACGGCCTGAGAGAAATCTAGGAGACCAGCTGGGAGGCTAGCATGGTATAGCAGCACAGTAGGGAGAAATTGATGTGTAGAGGATATATTTTAAAATTGGAGTTCTCAGAACCCATGGATGGATAGGATATGGAGAGAGGAGGATAGGAAGGAATCAAGGATGACTTCTAGATTTTGGGTATGAGCCACTGGGTAATTGGTGATATCCTTTACTTAGCTGGAGAGAAGTAGAACGAGAGGGGAAAATCAAGAGGGCTGTTTTGGCCAGATTGAGTTTGAGAGAGTGAACATAAAATTTTGCTGAAAAGCATAAAATGTCACAGAAATATAATGACATCATTTTAGAACAACAATGTATGAGGTGGGCAAAAGTAGGTTTGCAGTTGTCATACAAATAAATAACACAATAATTAATAAATAATAATACAACAGTAAGCTCTGTTTCACATACTCATAACTGAAAACCTACTTTTGCCCACCTCTGTATAATGCATATTAAGAACCAATAGATATCAAGTATCTGCACTCAAGAAATAGGAAGATATTAACTCAGTTTGCTTGTATTAAAGGAACTTCCAATTTAGTTCATGTGTGTGAACTAATAATAGACAATAATAGACAAACATGGTAATTGACCATACCTTTGCTACACTTCCCATGAGCTAATCAGCATGATATGCAAATTAACCACCAACAAAGATGGCGGCTAATTTGCATACTGCAGGCAGGGCGGGACAGCGTCATCCAGCCTGCCCTGCTGCCATCCGGGCCTGCTATCTGCGACCTGGGGCGGCGGGGCAGGCACCGAGGGATTGGACCTGCCATCTGCCACCCAGGAAGAGGGCCTAAGCCAGCAGGTGGTTATCTCCTGAGGGGTCCCAGACTGTGAGAGGGCACAAGTGGGACTGAGGGACACCCCCCATGCCCCCTCTCCTGCCAGTGCACAAATTTTTGTGCACCGGGCCTCTAGTATATATATATAAAATAGTGACCAACCTAATGGGGCAGCATATGATTTGTCAGATGAGTGGTGTAATCAGTTAAAGGATAAGAGGTTTAGCAAGGGTTGTGTACTCCTACAGCAGAGATTTCAAATATGAGACATTAGTGGAGGAAAGATTAAAAGCTTCTTTACTTCCTCCTCTCCAATTTGGATGCCTTTTATTTCTTCTTCTTGTCAGATCGCTGTGACTAGGACTTCCAGCAATATGTTAATAAGAGTGGTGAAAGGACATCCCTGTCTCATTTCTGTTCCTAAGGGAAACAGTTTTAGTTTTTTGCCCATTGAGTATGATGTTGGCTATAGGTTGGTAATGTATAGCCTTTACTGCTGTTTGGCCCAACGATCCCACTTCTGGGAATATATCCTAAGAATCTTGAAACACCAATCAGAAAGAATATATGCATCATGAGATGAAAGTTTTGAGAATTGCTGTTTTGTAGAAAGGAATAAACACATGTAAGCTGGTGTTTTGTTAAATATTTTTGTACTTTGGAAGTGGTTTTAAAGTTTTATTTTTCCCTAAAGACTTTCTACCAAAAACATGTAAGGAAAAGATACCTGAAATAAGACTCAGGCTAAATTATATACATTTTGGTTATCTTTCAATGACTACACTTACTCTAACTTGAATGGTTGTTTTTTTTTAAAATTATATAATAAAAGCTTAAATAATTTAAAAAATAAAGTCACCTAAAATTATGAATGGAATGAGAGCTTCCTCAGGCATTTGCAGCATCTTCTAAGCCATATTGCCTCATGTAGAATTGTCTGAACTCAACAGGGCATGTGCATCAATAATCACTCTTCTATTTTCGTTTACACAGCTCTGCAATTTTAGAATGAATGTAGTGACACTATTTGTGATTGAAAAATACTATTTATAATTGCACTTTCTTTTATTTTTCAGTTTGCAGACTGTGGGTTGCATGCCTCCCCCTGTGTCTTCTGCAGTGATTTTAACCAAGGCAGTCGGTGGAAATGAGGTGAGTCAAGGGGCTAATTGTTTAAACAGAAACGGGTGCTGTGCTTTTATGTTTATATTCTATTTTATGACATAGGAGGCATGTAGCAGAAAACATATAACCATAGCAGCTTATGAAAGAAGCGAGTTATTTATGTATTAGGATGATGTTGAAATTGATGACAGTGAGTTGAATTTGGGATTTCAAAGGAGGTGAATGAAATGGGGATGGTGATTTCTCTACCTCAGTGGGAAATTGGGAGACAGAGGACAAGGAATTCAAGAAAAGGGACTTTTCATCCAAGATTCACAAACTGAGGACACCTGCTATGGCCATTCCTTAATTCTTTAAAAAATTGTAAGGAATTAAATTTGTGGGAAAGGGGTCAGGATAAGTCTAATGACTAGTGGAGATGATGAACAAAGGAAAAATGAGGTCAGCCCAGCTGGTGTGGCTCAGTGGTTGAGGGTTGACCCATATGCCAAGAGGTCACTGGTTTGATTCCTAGTCAGAGCACATAGGGGTAATCTAACCTGGGGACAGAGCCCAGGTTTCAGGCTCTATCCTTAGTAGGGAGCATGCAGGAGGCAGCCAATCGATGTTTCTCATTAATGTTTCTATCTCTCTATCCCTCTCTTCTTCTCTCTTTAAAATCAATAACATATTTTTTTTTAAAAAAGGAAATGAGGCCAGATTTCTAAGATAAGTTTAAAAACATTATCCAGCTGCTAGCGGACTGTGACATAAGAAGAGTGCTTGTGTTTTGGGATAGCAGTTATTCATTTAAAGAACTACTTGTAAGTGGCTCTTCTGAGTTGAAAGGCCTTACAACTTTGTACTGAGGGACTTTGCTTTGTAGTAGCTTATTCCCCCTTTTCCACTTACAGTCCATCATTTAGACAATAATACTATTGAACAAGGGACGATCTAAGGAGTTGCCACTTCAGTCATCCTTAGGAGTTTGCTTTCTTAGCATCTATTTTCATTTTCATCCATTTTATTAATTGCAAAAATATTTCTTGATCACATGCTATATTCTTTTTAAAAACAGGGTTATTGAAATATTATTGACATACAATAAACTGCACAAATTTAAGCAATTTAATGTTTTGGCATATGTATATATCTGTGAAATTACTACAATGAAGATAGTGAACATGTCCATTACCGTCAAAAGTTTCCTTGTACCCTTTGGTAATCCTTCCCTCCTGTTCTTCTTAGCACCCCCTTCCCCTAGCAACCACTGATCTGTTTTCTGTCACTGTGCATTAGTTTGCATTTTCTAGAGTTTTAAATAATGGATCATGCAGTGTATACTCTTTTTTTCCCCTGTCTTTTTTACTCGGAATACTTATTTTGAGTTTCATCTATATTGTGTGTATCAATAATTCATTCCTTTTTATTGCTGAGATGTATTATTTTGTATGGATGTGCCACAATTTGTTTATCTGTTCACTTGTTGATGGACATTCAGTTAGTTTTCACGCTGGGGCTGTGGACATTTGTGTACAGATCTTTACATGGACGTAAACTTTCAATTCTCTCGGGAATACTTAGCAGTAGAATGGCTGGATCATCTAGTAGGTATATGTTTTAGTGCATTTTAACCAAGGGAGGAATCACCAATAAATAGTTATAAATCACCTATAAATAGCTTTTTAATTGAACCGTTTCTTTTATTAGTAAATATGCAGGCACACTCCTTTTTACCACAGGTGCATGTTTACCTTTTTAAGAAATTGCCAAAGTATTTTCAAAAGGGGTTGTACCATTTTACATTTCAAGCAGCCGTGTAAGAGTTCCCAGTGCTCCACATCTCAGCAATGCTTGGTATTGTCAGTCTTTAATTTCAGCCATTCTGATATGTGTGGAGTGGTATCTCATTGGGGCTTTAATTTGCATGTTCTAGTGACTAGTGATGGTAAGTGGTATTATCTTTCCATGGCTTATTTACTATCCATGTCTTTTTTAGTAAAATGTTTATTAAATCTTTTGCTTTTTTAAAATTGGGTATTTCACTTTCTTATTGACGAGATTTAAGAGTTTTATATATTCTGGATCCAATTCCCCCTCCATCCACTGAGCCAAACCGGCTAGGCCCCCCCCCCCCCATTAGATATATGCTTTGTAAAAATTTCCTCCCAGTGTGTGGTTTGTTTTTTCAATTTCTTACTAGAGTCTTGAAGTGCAGGATGATAGTGGAGGCACTGAAATGAGGTTGGATGCCATATGCATTTTGAAGGCACAGGATATGCTTATGAATTGGATGTGGAATGTGAGAGAAAGATGGGTGTCAAGAATGACCTCAAGGTTTTTGACTGAGCAGCTGAAAGGATGGAGTTGGAGATGAGTACTTGTGAGAGCAGGTTTGGGAGGTATCAGTCTGGTAATAACTAAGAATGCCCAAATCTCAATGGCTACATGTATAGGTTTATTTCTTATTCATAGTACATGTCCCATGTTGGTCAATTGGAAGGTCTTTCCTGTCATTAAGGAAGCCTGGTTAATGGAGGCCCCATTTGTATGGAACACAGAGCATTTACAGTTGCCACAGCAGGGAAAGAGAGATTGGAGAGTTACCAATGGGCTTTTCACTGTCCAGGCTGGAAGGGGTACATGGCTCTTCTGCTCACATTAAATTGGCCAGAACAAGTCATATAGCTTCACCATGTGTTGTCATTGATGTGCCCTGAATGAGAAGAGAACTGGATGTTGGTGAACACTCGTAATGTCATCCGTGTGGGTAAAGATCAAGAGTTTGTGTTTTTGTTGTATTAAGATACCTATTACATACCCAAATGAAAATGTCAGTAAGCAATTAGAGATACAGAGTTGAGAGTTCTGGTCTAAACTGGAGATATAAATTAGGGAGTCATCAGTGAGTAAATGGTATTTCAAGCCAAGGTTGGAGGAGATCACCTGGGGAGAGAGCATAATTAGAAAAGAAACAGGTTCAAGGGCTCAGCTCTGGGACCCTCCATCATTAAGAGGTCATGACAGTGAGGATTAACCAGCAAAGGCAACATAGAAAACATAATTAGTGAAATGTAAAGAAAAACAAGAAATCATGGTATCTTGAAACCAGATGATGAAAGTGTTTGAAGGAAGAGGGTATGATCAGCTATGTCAAATTCTGCTGATTAAGTGGTATAAGGTGAATTCTGAGAATTGACCCTTGAATTACGCTACATGGAGGTTACTGGTAACCTTGGCCAGAGTGGTTTCAGCGGGATATAGGGGCAAATGCTTGTTTGGTTCAAGGGAAAACAGGAAGAGGGAAGAGAGGAATTAGAGATAAGAGTATAGACATCCTTTTGAGGTCCTTTGTGATAAAGGGAACAGAGAACTGAGGCTGTATTTAGATGGGATGTGTGATTAAGATTTTTAAGTACAGAAATGACGGCATGTTTCTGTCATGTTGGGAACTGTACAGTAGAGAGGGAGCTGGATGACTTTTATTTTTTCTCAGCAGCTCAGAGTCATGACAGGGTAAGTGCTATGAACGTTTGAGTTGAGAGGAGAAACGTGCCATTGCCGCCATGCTGAGGAGAGTGGGTTAGCTGGAGGGTAGGGTAGCATTGCAGGCAGCACTGAGGACCCAGCTGAGATTTAGTCATTCATTTAAAGGGAAGCCAGGCATCATGGTTGTGTGTTTTTTCTTAGCCCTATTTAGCTTTTTGGCATAGGAATATAATTGGCAGATAGTTGGAAACCCGGCGTTTCATTATTCCAGCTAATTCTTTCACTAATAATTAGTGAGATAGAGGGGTTATAGGTCAGACTGATTCTTGCTTTGATTTTCTATCACCTTGAAATAATTTGAGGAAAGGGTTTCTTTTGGAATATCAGAGACTGGTGTTAAGGGTTTAAATGTGTCATTTATCTCTTTCATTCTAATGTGATTCCCTTAAGAGCTATACGGCCAAAAAACCTTTTTGTTCTCAAATTACTTTTGGCAGAAGTTCAAAGTTCACTCATTTTCTTGTCATTAATAGATAGCATTAAAAAGTATATTTACATGTTCATTCCTTAGTAGATATTTAACTTGTTTACATTAATGTATGCTAATAGGTTGAGTTTACAAACATTTCCTTTGTTTTCTGATATCATTGGTCTAGTTCTTTAAATGTGTGTACGGTGAGTCTCCATGACTATCAGGCATTGGGGACTAAGATGCAATTTTTCACAAATACTGAAAATTGAACTTCAGAAATGAAGCTTGTAAAGTCCAGTCTGGCCGTATCTTCCGATATGAAATGAATAGACTTTCTTATACTTATGTCAGATTATGGAAGGAAATGATCAGCAAGTAAAAATAGTAGATCATTTTAAGTTTAATGTTTTTCTAAAGTAATGTTATAAAGTAACTGAATATAAGCTCTTGCTGAAATAAATTTAAGGACAGATTAACCTAGTCTACGGATGAAAAGTGAATTTATTGGTGCATGTGAATGAAAAGGTCCAAATGCTGAATTCAGTGTCAGGTGCCATTGGGTGACGGTTCTGAGTCTACATCTCTGTGATTTACTGTTCTGTCTCCATGCAGCAGCTTTGTTCCCACGAGGGTTTCAACATAGTAGGAAAATTGCTGGGGCGCATTTCCATGTCCTTTCAAACTGATTAGTCTTTGCAGTATTTATGGCATGTAAGAAACCCTTTTTTTTTTTAATTGCACTTTGTGTTACAAAACTTCTTAACATTTAGTTTATGCTCTCATATATTTACATATACATCTTTAGTACATATACATGTTTGGTATATGTCCTCATGTATAAAAGAACATCTGCGATTATGTAGCATATTTGTACTTTAATGATTTGGGGGGATGTGTTCAGACATAATAGTGTCATTTGAAATGATTCTCTTGATTTTATTTTGCAAAATTGTTATATAATTTAGGAAGAGATTTTTTCTGTTACTAATATGCCTTTCATTTTAAAGTGTTGTGTTTTTGTTTTGTTTTTTCCATAAAACTATTGATTACCAAAAGGTTTTTTTGACATGGATGGGAAGTGACTGCATCCTTTAAACTCACAGCTTGTACTTTGGCAAGAAATAGCCTTACTACCTTTTGCTGAAGTTATAAAACAATTTCTGTTTTTATAACTTGGGTATTCTTGTTTCAGAGAGCCAACAGAATTTATAGTAACTTCTAGCTGCAGAAGGAACTCAATGTACATGCATAACAGTGTAGATGCTGGAATGCTAGTGTATGCTTTAGGTATTAAAGTGAGACTGTTAAGGGTGTAGCTGACTGGCAGTCCTATTTTGTGGCTTTTAAACTTTAAACTACTCTTATTCAAATAACATAATTATATTCTTTTTTTTGTGATTGTAATTTTTTTATTCCGTTGTTTTAAATGTAACTTTTCAAAAGTATGCTGTTGACACGGTCTGATTGATGACTATGTTGGTGGGGGGCGGGGATGGAGAGAGAGAAGCTTTAGTTCCTTTCTTTTTTTCCTTTTTTTGTACTTTTTATAAAAAAACCCAACAAATTAAATAAAATAATGATCAATTCTATCTAAATTGAACCAGAGTCCCTAGCTCATGGTAGGGAAGGCTGAGAAGAGGGTAGACAAGGATGTGGCTGCAGCAGGTTCTTTCTCTTCGTATCTGGGAGGCAATTCAGATGAGAGATGTGGAGTGTGGGAGGTCTCAGAGGACGAAGAAGCCCCCGATATGGTATAGATGGATACATGCCCTCTCTCAGGAGCTGGGGTTCTGCTTGCCCTGTGAAACCTTCTGGCAGCGAAGACTTCACTTCCTACATCCTGGCCTCCCTTTCAGGAAGGTACCAGAGCCTTTCCAGCCCTGCTCTTCCCTCGCACTTCCCGGGACTCCTCCTTTTTTAAATAATAGAAAAAGTAATAAGACTTGGTGAACCCTAATTTTATTTCTAAATATAAGAAAGAAGATAGGTAAACGTTTTCTATTTTATTATAACATGGGAGATACAGGATAAGCTCTTATTCTTTCTTTGAAACTATACATTTGTTTGGTTTAAATTTCTGTTCAAATGTAAAGTTCTGTGCTAAAAACTATGATTTCTCCTCCCCCACAAAGCCTTACAGAGGTTTTAAACCCAATGGGACTTGCTAAGGAAATCATTGTATTAAAATTCAAGTAACTTCTGCCTTGTGGTCACTACCACAGAAATTCCTTTTATAAAAGAAGGTTCTTTTTTAAGAAATGGGAAAATCATTTTCCAGAGTTTGGAGAGAAGGTGCTATGTAGCTTTAATGCTACTGTTATAGAGATATTTCATTTCTCTATCACTTAAGCTGGTATTTAATGAAAAAGCAAGAAAGGTAGGGTTTGGGAGAAGATGCATTATCTTCTTTAACTTCAATAGTTCTTTTTTTGTGTGTGTGCAAGCTGAGATAGCGAAGGATTCAGCTAAAGGCCATTGCCTAAAAATAGTCTTATTACCTTTCGTTGAAGTTACAAAACAATTTCTGTTTTTATAACTTGGGTATTTTCGTCAGTATGAGTTCTTAATTCTCAGGTAAAGTTGCAAAGCTGTATAGCTTTGTAAAATATCTGCCTTCAAATATCTGAAGGAAAAAAGAAAGAAAAGCATTAAGAATCAAAATAGATATAAATCAGGGAAAGTTAGGAAGATGTCTCCTGTCATATCTGAGAGTAATATTTTATGCCAAGCTCTATGTTATCTGTGTTTGAGGCTAAGCCTGGTAATTTAAACCATGAAGATAAGGCACCTTGAGCACTAATAGCAGCGTACTGATTATAGGTATATATCTTGGCTTATTTTTTGGTTTCTCAAAATGGATTCTGTATATCACCTTCACTGGCATTACCTGAGGTGATTAGGGGAAAAATCTTATCTTCACCTTAGACCTATTGAATTAGTATGTGTGATGAATGGGCCACAGGATTCTACTTTTAAAAAAGTTTTAAACATCTTTAAAAGGTGTTTAATATATATACACACACACATACATATATATAAAATATAGTTTAAAGCATAATAATAATAAACACCTTGTGCCCCATCCAGCTTTAAAAGTAGAATGTGATACTTTACCTGTAGTTAAGCACCCCCTTTGTGTACGCACCATTTTCTACCACAGAAAATAATTAAATAGGAGAATAAGATCTAGGGCCTGCCTTCCAGACTCCTGCATTTAGTGTGACATTATACTATTAAAATCTGTTTCATGTCGTAGAACTCACAAAAACAGGCAAAACAGAGTAGAATGGCTTTATATTGGCCCATATCATCAAATTATTGTGTTTTTTTTAACGTAGAAAAAACCAAAATGCACCTCAAGTGAGTTCAGCCCCATGCGGTGTGTGGCACAGCCAGAGCTTCAGTTTAGGGACCTGAATTGTGTTTGCTTCTTGTGGGCATGAGGCTGTCCTCTTGCCTAGTTCGGGGATAGGACAGTGCGCTTCTTTTAACGTAAACACACTTAGCTGGCATTTTGATTATATTTTACTTAGCAGGTTGAAGGTTTTTAGAATTCTTTGATAGTCATGTAAAATTCCAAATATGTTTTAGGGAAAGGTCTGATTTCAGATATAGTAGAAAGGTAACAAGCTAAAAGTGTGTGTGTGTGTGTGTGTGTGTGTGTGTGTGTGTGTGTGTGTTAATTCCATCAATGGGGTTAGTGCCCAAATCTCTTCAAAGACAATTTAAGAATGTCTCCTGAGCAAAGAAAATTATTACATAGGGTGAACTCTTTAAGTCATAGACGAAGGTCATGGCAACCTGAGTATATTTTTAAAAGGTTTCCTATCTGCTTTGAAAGCAAATGAAGCACTCGTTACTAACTTTAAAGTTACAGCTATGAGACGGTTTTTGCTAGAGGTGAAGGATCAAAATATATCACAGTCCAAATGGAGACAGAAAGTTCCATTTCTGTCTTATCAGGGAGGCCTGGAACACGTCAGGGTTATTTTGTATTACCAGTGGGAGTTGATCTTGCTAATCCAGTGAATGAAGATAAGATTCATTGAAACATTTATAAAGGCATTTAGAGGAGATCTGATCAACAGAGAGAGAACTGAGAGTGAGATAGAAATCGGATCTGTCAGTCACTTGTCAGCTTCAGCAATCACTTAGCCTTTCTGAGCCTTGCCTTTCTCCTCTGCTAAATGGGGCCGTTACTGCTTTTGCTTGCAGTGGAAGTTCAATGGCGTCTTGGACGAATCTTGTTTCTGAAAAAGGCGGGCAGTATTGAGCCCTCTTGCAAGCCTGCTGGCAGATGTACATTGTTTACCCTCTGGGCTCCTGTGCTGTCTGGGAAATGAGAACAGGTTTTTCTCTTTGGCAGCAGCAAGACATGCTCCATCCTCTCTCTTCTTCCATATCTACCTTTTCACTTCAGTCTCATCTTCTGAGTTGGGTTAGCATTCTTAGGATCACTAGAAAGAGTTGAGTATGTTTGTTTTAACTGCTGTAAAACTTGTGTGAAATATACCTAGATTTCCCAAGATTTTTGTGTGTTAATTTAGAAGCCTTTCATTTAATCCCTTCCTGCCTCTCAAATTGTCTTCCATTTCTATCACTTCAACCAAGAGCGTCTTCTTGATGCTTGGGAGTGATTTACGTTCACCAACTCCAGTGGCCAGTTCTCAGCTCTCATCCTCCGTGACCCAACTGCAGCCTTTGACCTACGTCTCTCCTCATCCCTTTTCTTCTTGACTGACTCCTTTCCCACTCCAATGGGAGTCTCTTCCAGGGGCCTGACCTTGCAACAACATGTTTAGCATTGCCAGATTTCTGTTTCTGAGTCCTTCTTCTCTCTGGAGTTGAAGTCATTTGACCCCCACTTTTGGGTCCCACTCTGCCACAGACATAAGGACTGGTCCTGATCTTGGATGGGAAGTATTTGAATAATGCCAGTTTACCACACTGTGGCCCAATATCACCCTTTTGCTGCTGTATACCTGACACACATGCCAAAGAATCAAAGCAGGTGTTTTTTGCCTACTTTTACTTTTACTCACCTGGTTGTCTGAGAAATTCTGTATATGAGGTAAGGCATATTTGTGTATTTATACATATGTTGACGTAAGTAATGTCCAAACTTGCAGAGAATTTTTATGCGTTTATTTGAGCCAAACTTGACAACAGTGGCTGGGAAGCAAAATTGGAACAGATTGAGAAAATGCTCCGGAGTATGGCAGTTTTGCAGCTTATTTTATACTTTAGAATACATTAGAATAAAAGGAAGAGACATAAGGAGGGTTACATGAAATCCTTTGTTGGTAGATTAAGGGCACAGGAGAGAGCAAAACGGAGAAATTTCTGGGATTGGATAAAAAGTCAAAATAGACACATACTTCTTTTACATTAGTGGGTACAGGATAGTTAATAATTAACATTTCCAGCACATGGAGATGGTGTGTGGGGAGCAAGACAACAATGAGGGGTTCTGTGGTCTCCTGCTCTAGTACCTGCAGTTATGCCTTGAGGGGTCTGGAAAAGAAAATTACTCTGATATTTAAAAGGTATGTTATCCTACATAAGAACAATGCACTGGGCTTACTTAAGATGAAAGCTGACCTTTGTCAAGGCAGCCACAGGCCTAGGCCAGGACTACCAGCCATGACTTGCTTTTAGTTAGGAATTTTTATGTTCAGACCGTCCTGTGGTTACTTTTGGTCTGAGTTTGGAAGGCTCACCACGCAGGCACTCCCCCCTGCCCCCTGAGCTCGTCAGGTTGAATATGTGTATTTTTTGTCCACATGAACTAATCTTTTTTAAAGTTTATAATGACTTAGCCTCTGAAAAGTGTTCTCTACTTTTGGGGCCCTCCCTTATCAAAGACAGTGGGGACTGATGTGCCTTAACTCTCCCTGGAATTTACATTAAGTGCTTGTCAAATGGGCCACCCTAAATACTTACTGCATGGGTCCTATGGCGTCATTAGCATGCATTTATTCTTTCTCTTCTCCAAAGTTTGGTATTTCCAGTTCCTCAGTAGTTTTAGTTACCAATTACCCTGCTGTAAGTTTGCACCCTTGCTGTTAAAGGTGGGCTCGCTAGTCACAATGTCATATGAGAAAGGAGAGCTGGCATTAACATTAAAGGACCTACCAAGCTCAAGTAGTCTATAAAGAGAGACATTAATTATCTTGGTTTGATAGCGTTATCTTTTTGTAGATCAAAAATGAAATTTTTGTTGGAGGAATTATGTGGCTCTCCTTAAAAATTTTTAATTTTCAAATTGTGTTTAAATACTTCTGAGGGTAAAAAAAAAAAAGAGAGAGTCTGCTTTAAGAAACCGATTGCCTATGGTTGATGAACTTTTACAACTTTAGGCCCAATTCATTAAAATTGATTATCAATAGAGAAAGAGGGAAGAAGTTAATTGAGTTTGAAGCTTGTTTGCTAAATAGGGAGCCTTTTACCCTTTGGGAGGAGCCTCGGGTTGACAGAGCCTCTCAGGATGTGCTAGCGTTGTTCCACGTTCCACGCTTTCCTAATTTCTGACCTAGAAGGGAAAAGGGAACAGGAAAAGGCAGGAGGACGCTGGAATGGCACAGAACTGCAACATCGCATAATTCTGGGAAGCACTCTCACCTGTTGTGGGCAAACCTCCGCCCTGAGGGGATTTAGGTAGCTGCTAACCCAACCTGCAGTAAGAGATGCGATGACTGCGATCACAGTAAGCTCTTGCCATCAAAATAATAAGGCTAGCCAGTGCTTTTAAAGCACTTGATATGTGTCAATCCTGGTTCTCAGTGCTTTACGTATATTAACTCATTTAATCCTGTTAACAACTTCTTGAGATAGGTACTATTATTATTTCATTTTATAAATGAGAAAACTAACACCAAAAAAGGATTAAGGAACTTGTGCAGAGTTATACAGCGAGAAAGAGGAGGAGCTGGATGTAATCGCAGGCATTCTACTGTCAGCTCCTGGGTTTCATTGCTGCCAGTCTCTGAGTTAACAGGAGGTAGGACAGATGACAATTAGAGCTCTTCATCTACACATGGCTTGGTGCCCGAACTACCCAGAAAAATAAAGTTTGACCCACGAGTAGACCAAAAGGCCAGCAGTAAGGTACAAAGTGATCCCTCAGGAGTCGTGTGGACCTTGATTGTTATACGTGACTGCAAGCCTCCCCTCAGGAAGGTTTGCCTCTCTCCACCAGAGTCTTGAGCTGCTTAACCCAAGACCCATGTAGCACAGGATATTGTAAGTGCCCATGTATTTCACTGAGCCTTTCGTTAGATGGCAAGGAACGTGCCTTATTCACAGTTGTATCCTCTGTGTCTAGCGCAGTACTTAACATATACTGGGACACAGTTTATGTTTGAATATATTAATATTTTTGAGAGAATTTGTTTAAATCTAGCCCCATCAGTGCCTCGATTTAAATGTGCCTTATTAAGGCAATAATTCATACCCATTTTTACTTTGTCCTTTGTTAAATAGACTTTCATAGAAAAGTCATAAAATTCTATAGAAAAATCAAGATACATACTTGGCTGTCCTGTGTAATATTTTTACTTCTCTCAGTTATTCACACCTGTTGTGCTTTGTCTCAGCATCAGCGGCCCCAGCCGTTTACCTGGTATCGTCCTCCAGAATGGCTGGCTGGCAAGGTGCCTGGAGGAAATAAAAGGCTTCTGATGCTTGGGAGGAAGGAAGAGACTGTTATATGGTTGATTTGTCCTGGAAGGAAATAAAAGACGTCTATAAGGTTGTTGCATTTGCAGACCTATTAAGTGATGAAAAATATACACAGATATTTTAGTAGCTAAATGGGACCTTTAGTCTTTTTTCTTTCCCCTTTAATTGGGGGTGATCTCAAACTATCTAGTCAAGTAAATTTCTCATGTAGGAAAAATGACTTTGACATTAGAAGCTATTAGTAAATACCTGATTTGTAAAAAATGAATGATGAGGTAAATTTTCCATATTTAAAATAAATAGTGATTTTTCCATGGAAGTTTTAGTATATATAGAATTAAAATATATATGAGAATGCTTCTGTAGGTCATCTCCTATTGTAATAAATAAATTTAGATTATTTTGCATATCTTCAGAAACACTTTTACCTGTATTTTCCTTTTATAACTTTCCAATAATTATATGAAGTAGATGGGACTGATGTTATATTATCCTGATTTTTGTAGTTGGTCAAGTTAGGATTTAGTGGTAAGGTGACTGGAAGTGTGGCCTCCTTCTCCAGGACACTTTCATCCCATCATACAGTATATCAAACAAAACAGCGTTAACTCCAGAAATCAATCACAGAAGAAAGAACACCTCAGTCTTTTATTGGCTTTTCATTAAAGGTAGATGGGTTTGTTTTTTGTTTGTTTGTTTTTTTAAAAAAAGATAGATGGCTTGAAATTTTTCTAAGAGATGAATGTCAGTGTACTATTAACTTAAACAGATTATTGAGCACTTGCAATTTACAGAGCACTGAGCTAATATTTTGAGTGGGGAATTAATGTGTAAAGAGAATCCAATCTAGTCTGCTTTCACAGAGGTTTGGCAATGAAAAGGAGTAAATTAGCAGGAGCATGAACAGCAGGTGAATGTGAATGAGCAAGAGGGTAAGGAGGGGCTGGAGAGGTCCCTAGAGCTTGAGCCAGGCCCTGGGTTCCGGTTAGAAAGTCGGTTCTTGGAAGTGATAGAATTTCAGGTCCTGCTGGTGGTTAGGGCAGTTTTTGAGAGGCCTTTCAGTGGGGTTAAGATAACAAACTGGTTGGAAGATCCAAGAGCATGGATCTGACGGAAGGGATGCTGCTCGCAAATTCTGTCCCAGTGTCTGGTCGATGTAACAGACTTACCTGCATGTGGGAGTGAGGAGTGCAGGCTGGCCAAGGCCATGTATTATGCTGACAAGGATGTCAACTGCAAATGTTGCTGCCTTATACTTGGTCAGTGGCAGAATTAAAACTTTGCCGTGCCCCATCTATATAATAAAAGCCTAAGTGACTGTTAAGGCGGAACAACCAGAACGACTGGTCACCATGATGTGCACTGACCACCAGGGGGCAGACGCTCAATGCAGGAGCTGCCCCCTCATGGTCAGTGCGCTCCCACAGGGGGAACGCTGCTCAGCCAGAAGCCGGGCTCATGGCTGGCGAGCGCAGCAGTGGTGGCGGGAGCCTCTCCCACCTCCATGGCAACACTAAGGAGCAGCGAGCCGAGCGGTAAGGAGCAAGCAGGGCGATGATAAGAAGCGAGGGGTTCCAGACTGTGAGAGGGATGTCTGACAGTCAGACATCCCCCGAGGGGTCCCAGACTATGAGAGGGTGCAGGCCAGGCTGAGGGACACCCCCCCCCTCTTTCAGTGCATGAATTTCGTGCACCAGGCCACTAGTAGGTATATAAAATGTGAATGGAATAACCAAACACTTGGGTGGTGTAGGTGGGTTGGGGGCACAGGTAGGCCAAGCCTGTGTGTCCTATATCATGGCAGCTGTAGAGTTAAAAGAAAAGGCGGCCATCGTCCTAGCCCAGGGGTGGGCAAACTTTTTGACGCGAGGGCCACAATGGGTTCTTAAACTGGACTGGAGGGCCGGAACAAAAGCATGGATGGAGTGTTTGTGTGAACTAATATAAATTCAAAGTAAACATCATTACATAAAAGGGTACGGTCTTTTTTTTTTTAGTTTTATTCATTTCAAACGGGCCGGATCCGGCCCGTGGGCCGTAGTTTGCCCATGGCTGCCCTAGCCATTGGGAGATTTTCCATAACTATCTCAGCAACTTCCATTCTGTGCATGATAAAAAAGTAAAAGCAAAGCTGAGGTTCCTACTACTCCTCAAACATGAGAGACCTTTTGTCTTGAATTTGCCAATCTCTGGGCTTCTTTACATGAAAGCAAAGTGAACACCTCTTATATAAGCTGTTGTTATTTGGTGTATTTTCTTTTGTATTCAGCTAAAGTTAATCACAATTAATATAAAATATCCTATCTAATAAAAGAGAAACATGGTAATTGGCGTACGACCGCTATCCTTCCCGTTGGCTAATCAGGACGATATGCAAATTAACTGCCAGCCAAGATGGCGGCCAGCAGCCAGGCAGCTTGAAACTAACATGAGGCTTGCTTGCTTCAGTGACGGAGGACTCCAGTGTTCCCCGCCTGCCTTGCCGGCCTCTGAGCCTGCAGTTTAAGAAACATTATAATGAATATAGAAGCTAAACAAAACCCCAGAAACCTGCTTTCAGTGAGCCAGGATCTCAGAGCTGGATTTTTATACATTGTTTCAATTATAGAACCGAAACAAACCAGATACCTGCTTTCAGGAGCGGAGGCCTAAGAGCTGGAGCCTCAGAGCTAAAGCTGGCCCAGAATAAAAAAAAAAAAGAAAGAAAAAAAGGAGCGGTTGGGAACTTCCGTCACCCGCCAGCCTGAAAATAGCCATCATCCCCTCACCCAGACTGGCCAGGCACCCCAGTGGGGACCCCCACCCTGAAGGGTGTGTGACCAGCTGCAAACAGCCATCATCCCCTCACCCAGGCTGGCCAGGCACCCCAGTGGGGACCCCCACCCTGAAGGGTGTGTGACCAGCTGCAAACAGCCATCATCCCCTCACCCAGGCTGGCCAGGCACCCCAGTGGGGACCCCCACCCTGAAGGGTGTGTGACCAGCTCCAAACAGCCATCATCCCCTCACCGAGGCTGGCCAGGCACCCCAGTGGGGACCCCCACCCTGATCCAGGACACCCTTCAGGGCAAACCAGCCAGCCCCACCCATGCACCAGGCCTCTATCCTATATAGTAAAAGGGTAATATGCCTCCCAGCACTGGGATCAGCGGAGCAGAGAGGCCTCCCAGCACCGGGATCAGCGTGACAGGGGGGAGCTCCCCAACCCCCTGATCACCCTGCGGCTCTGTGTGTGACCTGGGGCGGGGCCACAACCTCCCTATCCGCCCTGCTCTGTTCCTGACAGGGGAAGGCGCCCCAACCTCCTGATCAGCCCTGCTCTGTGCCTGATACGGGGGAGCTCCCCAACCCCCTGATCACCCTGCGGCTCTGTGTGTGACAGGGTGCGGCGCCCCAACCCCCTGATCGGCCCTGCTCTGTGTGTGACAGGGTGTGGCGCCCCAACCCCCCCACCCCCCACAGGCCCTGCTCTGTGTGTGACAAGGTAGAGCCATAACCTCCCCATCGGCCCTGCCCTGAGTGTGAGAGTGGCGGTGCCCCAACCCCCTGATTGGCCCTGCTCTGTGGGTGATAGAGGGCGGCGCCCCAGCCCCCTGATCCTCCCTGCTCTGTGTGTGACAGGGGGCGGTGCCCCAACTCCCCTATCGGCCCTACTGTGTGAGTGACAGGGGGGAGCTCCCCAACCCCCTGATGGGCTCTGCTCTGTGCGTGACAGGGGGAGCTCCCCAACCGCCTGATCGACCCTGCTCTGTGCATGACAAGGTACGGAGCTCCAACCCCCCTGATGGGCCCTGCTCTGTGCGTGACGGGGCAGCGCCCCAACCCCCTGATTGGCCCTGCTCTGTGAGTGACGGGGTGGTGCCGCAACTCCCCATCGACCCTGCCTTCAGTGTGACGGGGCGGTGCCCCAACCCCCCAATCAGCCCTACCCTGAGCGTGACTGAGGGTGGCATCGCAACCTCCCAATTCGCCCTGCTCTGTGCATGACAGGGGGCAGTGCCCCAACTCTCCAATCGGCCCTGCTCTGAGCCCGACCAGGGGCTGCACCTAGGGATTGGGCCTGCCCTCTACCACCCGGGAGCAGGCCTAAGCCAGCAGGTCGTTATCTCCCGAGGGGTCCCAGACTGCGAGAGGGCACAGGCTGGGCTGAGGGACCCCCCCCCTTCCCCCCCGTGTGCACAAATTTTTGTGCACCAGGCCTCTAGTATGAATATAATTCTCAAATAATATATACATATAAATAGGTAATATGCAAATTAGGCTGGGACGCCGTAACGGGTCACGGCCAGACAGTAGGAGGTTGTGCGCACAAGTGAGGCCTGGAGCAGAGACGGAGACAGACACGAGGGTGCTGCCTGACCCGGCGCTGCGGCTCCGGCGGCCCAGAGTGGACATGGGCAGGGGGGCTGGGGAGGCCTGGGGTGGAAGTTGGGTGCGAGTCCCAGCTGCCTGAGGCACCAGTCAGGCCTGACTCCCACGGCAGCCCACGGGGTGCCTCCTTGAATGGCAGGGGCGGGGCGCCTCCTCACACAATTTCAATCATGTGCTGGGCCTCTAGTCCTATATAATAAAGAGATAATATGCAAATTGACCATCACTCCAACACACAAGATGGCCACCCCCATGTGGACACAAGATGGCCACTGCAAGATGGCTGGCAGGGGAGGGCAGTTAGGAGCAGTCGGGCCAGCAGGGGAGCAGTTAGATGTTGATCAAGCCAGCAGGGGAGTGGTTAAGGGCAATCAGGCAGGCAGGCGAGTGGTTGTGAGCCAGCAGTCCTGGACTGTGAGAGGGATCCTAGATTGGAGAGGGTGCAGGCTGGGCTGAGGGACACCTCACCCCCCCACCCCCCGACCGTGCATGAATTTTGTGCACCTGGCCTCTAGTAGAATATAGTAAAGTACACTGAACACTGGCACTATACTGAATATAATTCAAAATAATGATATTAAGAAGGCACTTGAAGTGACGAATTCCTGGGTCCATTGTAACCTAATAGTGTATAGTATTGTGAAAAAACATCTCATTGGTTGTTTTGAATTTTCTACCTCTCTTGATTCTTCTAGTAATTTTGGTTAATATTGAGAAATAATTTTGTTACTTCGTATAGTACAGAATTCTAGACATCTAATGGAATTTGGAAACATTCTCTCTGGAATCCATTTGCTAATGTGTTCTGGGACTGATTTTTTTTTTCATTTCTTGAACGATAGTGATAAGAATGTATAAATTTAGGTATAATTGGTGATGCTTCTTACAAACTTTGTGCATCTTTGGTCAAGGAGAGATACTGAAAACAAAGACCTCTGAATGTTCATTATTTTTGAGTTTTTATATTATTACTAGAGGCCTGATGCACAAAAATTTGTGCACTGGGCGGGGGGGGGGGGTATCCTCAACCCAGTCTGCCCCCTCTCACAGTCTGGAGCACTCAGGGGATGTCCTACTGATGGCAGTCTGGCCTCCCTCTGTGGGAGGTGACTGGGCCGATTAGGGGAAGGCACTGCTCCCATCACCCCGCTGCTGCTGCCACTGCCGGCTGCCGTGGCTGCTGGCCCTCCTCGGCCCTCGCAGTCACCGTGGCTTTGTCCAGAAGGACGTCTGGAAGACGTCTAGTCTATATGGTCTAATTAGTGTATTACTCTTTTATTAGTACACATATTTGTAATATACTTTTTTTGAAAAAATTATAGTGAACTATAATATTTCACCAAATTTACCATTTGAACTATTTTGAAGTGTGTAGTTTAGTGGAATTAAGTATATTACATTGTTGTAAAGTTATCACCACCATCCATCTGCAGAAATTTTTCATCTTCCCTAAGTAAAACTCCCTACTTGTTAAATAATAACTCCCATTCTTCCCTTCTCCAAAGCCCCTGGCAACCAACTTTATTTTCTGTCTCTATGAATTTGACTATTTTAGAAACCTCATATAATAAACCTCATAAAAATCATACAATATTTTTCTTTTTGTGACTGGCTTATTTCTGTAACATAATTCTTTTATTGGGAAATTCTTTACTTGGGAAATTATTTAATCATAAATAAATAATTATTGCCTAAGATTGCCTTTCTTACATGCATCTTCTGACAATTTTTATTTGCATTGGAAATTACAATGGATATTAACAGAGTATATGGTATTACGATAAAATAGGGTATTGGGATCATTAACTTATGAAATACAGTAGAAGGTAGAAGTCACTCTATAGTTATGTGTTTTGAATGTGGTAAAGACAATTCAAATGTAAAACAAGGACTTTCTTTTAGCTGTAGGTATTGATGAGTGCATTATATATTTTAGCAATTTGGTGAATTTTCTATCTTGTATAAGGATATAAATATTATATTGTACTGTCACAGTTGATTTCATATATTACCTGACTGTATTAGAAATAAATAAAATGTGATTTTAGGATAAAATATTAAAGTTCACAGATGAAGCAGTTATCCCACTTGGCTTATATTCTATTTGTGTAACAAAAGGTAAATTATTTTTTCTTAGAATGTATAGATTTGGGGGATTGAGCAGTAATCCTTAAAAAGGAATTAAGATGTTGATGTATTTGTTGCCTTGGGAAATATATTGATGATCTGTGTCACTTCAAAAATAACATTTTGTTCTGACCGTATCTGTGTGTTTTAAAGCTTATATCACTTCTTCTTGATCCCTCTTGGTTTCCTCAGAGGCACTGTGCAGAAGCACATGTTAATAAAACCTTTCTGGTAAATCAGTAGCTAAGATTCTTTTTTAAAAAAATCGCAGTTGTAAGAAGCAGCAGCATGGGAGTTGGCATAATGGGAGGCATGCAACTGTATTTGCAAATCTTAGACCTTATCCCACAATTTTGGTGTAACCCTTCAGCTAACAATTAAAATCTTTGTTTTATCAGCCATCACCCAACCCTAACAGATGGGTGAAGAATTAATCTGATTTGTATTTTCCCCCACAACTTTCTCCTACACATTGTAATATTTTATGATTAACATTCAGTGAATTCTTAAAGATGATTGATGGGCCTTAAAGATATAATATATACATTTCATTTAAATTATGCCGGAGTAGGACCACAGAACAGAAGAACCCCTAAGACCCCTGTAGAAATTTGAAGACAATTTTGATACTCTCGTCCACTGGAAAAGAAATCTGCTAATACCGTGATGTTTTTTCCCTTGCCAGGACCTTCCTTGCCTGGTGTCATTTCTTGAGCTCTCCTGGGAGGAGATTAGTCTAAAACAACAAAGTAGCCAGATGTCTGGTTCTGAGAGAGTCCCAGAGGCCAGGCTGCAGTAGGCAACAGAAACCATGCGGGGCTGAAGATCAAAGATACCTGAGAATTACTTATGGGCACATAGTATGTGTCATTCCCTTTATTAACAGTCTGAGGAAATTTGTTTCTCTAATTAACCCTTTTGTTGGAGTAACCTTAAATTTTAGTGACTGTATTTCCTTTTTTGATATGTGTGTTTTTGAGAAGTGCACATATCAAAAAAGAGATATGAAAAGGCACTCATGTGCTCGATTGAAATCTTTAAGCTGTTACTCGTATCCAAAATAGATATGCTATCCAGTGTGTAATCCGTTATCATGGAAATTGGCCTTATGGTTCAAAGTTAAAATTACAAATCAACAGTCAGGAACTACATGGTGTTTGTGTACAAAGAGCTGTTCTTAAAGCTCCAATCCTTACCTTTGAAGTAGTGTTATTTCAACTCTTAACAGCCTCAGAGTGAAGATTTTTAGGTCACAGCTTCCTGGTCTTAAAACTAATTCAGAATAAACCCCAGTGGTGGGAAAGTGGTACCTTATTAATAGCTGACTTCTTTCTTTTCACACTGGTATTATAATGAAATGCTAATTAAAAATTCTTGCTTTCCTTTACCTGTTCGCTTTATAGATTCAGTGTTACATTGTTTCCACATATAAAAATTTCGGAAATAGGAATACATTGGCTATTTTGAGTTAGTCTTCATCCTAAAGCGTTTTTAGCTGAATTTATTCCAAAGGATGTGTAAAAATCTGATGGTAACTTTTGATGTCTTAGCTTCTAGATGAGAGTATCAAAAGAGAGAAGGTTTTGGTTAGCTTTACCACTTGTTTTTGTGTCTGTTCAGCATCATCATGGAACAACAAGATTGTGCACAGGCCTCATCCCTGCATTCCTGAGATCAAATCATAAACCATTGTTATTGAGAGCATGATTAGCCAGCTTCAGCGGTTAAGTGCTGCAACACATACTTTAACATCTAGCAATCTACACTTGGCATAAGAGCTGTAAAAATGTCTGTAAGCCTAATTGGAGATATGTGTTAGCAATTGAGCGCAGAGATTTCATGTTCTTTGTGTAGTGGTCAAGGCTTCCTTTAACTCCTTGAGGAAAACGAAGCTCCTAGCAGCCGTTCATACGGATTAATTGATTTATCACTGTTTCTAGACTTCACTATTGAAGCAAGAATAAAATTGGCCTCTTGCACAAAGAACTGGAGAGCCAACTGAATTTTTTCCCCCAGAGCAGAATTTGTTGTTACTTCAGTGACAAAGGGGGATCTGTGTTTTCACTCTTACTCCTGGGCTCCTGTTCCTGACTACCCGCTGTGAACAGTACCACTTCTGCCACCAGTCTGTTTGTCTCTTTTCTACTCTGAATGCAAGGTGAGTCCATTGTGACCACTGTACTGTAAATAGTTCTAAGCCCAGTTAATAGCTTACTTGAAGCAAGTCGTACTTAGAGTAACAAATCGCCTCCTAGTACCACAGTATTATTGTCAATTTCTCATCAGAGGGAATGGGAGTCCTAATTCCAGGCCTAAGGCCCAGTGGTGGAAGTAGCATCCCACTATGCTATGCTGGGGTTTAGGGTTGTTCTCCTTTCATGGAACTCCTCACATCCTCACCTGTCTCCCTCACTCACAAGACACTCACCTCGCAGACACACACACACACACACACACACACACACACTCTCACACACTCACACACTTAAAATAGGGAGTTGTTAAGGAGGAACCCAAAGGGTAACTTCTCTTTTCATCTTTCATAAGTTGCCAGTGTTGCTGGGCACTAACCTGATCATGTATTCAGCTTGGGTTGCTTCATTGGCTGTTGGCACTCTCTCCCCCCTACCTTCTCCCCTCTATCCCCTACCTTCTCCCCTTTCCTCCCTTCTCCTCATCTCCTATTTACCTTCAGGAGCATTACTGTCAGTATCATTCCTGTGTGGGGCATCTCTCTCACATCACGATGTAGAGGGAATTGTTTAATTGTGTTTTTTAAAAAATAGATATCAAATTTGAGGAAGTGAAGAGCACTCATTCTCTATTTCCTGCTTTTTATTTATTCACTCTATCTTCCTTAGTCAGTTTTCTTTGTATATTATCTCACCCTCTGCCCTGTCACTTATTGTTTCTCTTTTCCATTTTTTAGTTTATTAATTCTGTTTCAGCATTCTGCCTGTAGCCTTCCAGGATGGGTACTGATTTGAAATAACAGTTAAATTGTAAGAACAGGCAACTAAGATCTCTTTTTAAAATTCTTTAATAACTTAATGCATAATGATTTAGTACTTGAGTGGGTATCCAGGTTGTAATCTATAAACTTTGCTGTCATAGAATTATGTGCTAAATAAAAATGTTCACGGTATAGATCTAGTTGGCTTTGTTAGAATATGATGGTTCAGTATACATTTTAGTTTATCTTAGCTTCAAAAGCTTTGAAGTTGTGTCTAACTTTAATTTTTTAAAATCTGTGATGATCTGAAAGATTTTAAGAGCTATTTATATATTTACTTTTTTACTGGGTTGATGAATTTCTTTAGTTCTAATTTACATGTCTATTTATTCTCACCTGAGGTTTGGAGTGATGGCCTTGGAACATTGTTACTGATTAAAATGGTGATCTTGGACTCAAAGTTGCCTGAGAGTCTGAGGTTACAATGTGATAGGATTAGATCTCAGCAGGGAAGAAATCCTTTCCTCATCTCTTACCCTTTGAGACAGCATGGAGGGACCTGGAGAGTATCATGCTAAGTGAAATAAGTCAGTCAGAGAAAGACAAGTATCACATGACTGCACTCATATGTGGAATCTAATTAACAAAATAAGCTGATGAATGGAGTGGATCCAGAGACATGATAGCATGAAACAGAGTGGAGAATCTCAGAGGGAAGGCGGAGGAGGGTGGGTGGGTGGAAGGTAGTCAACCAAAGACCTTGTATGGGTTATGTATAACCCATGGACGCAGACAGTGGGGTGGTGAGGGCCTGAGGTGGGGGGTGGGGGCTGAAGGGAATCAATGGGGGGGAAAAGGGACTTATGTAATACTTTAAACAAAAAAGATTCAAAATATGTTTAAAAATTTAAAAAAATAAAACCAAAATCATTCCAAAAGTGCTCAAGAAGATAAAATATCTAGTGCAATTGTGGTGTTAAATGCTGTCTATTTTGTTGCTAATAACCAATTATGATCAGCAAATAAAAATGTGCCTTAAAACAAACAAGCAAACAAAAAAATGTTTTGTTTTGTTTTTTTTTAAAAATATATTTTATTGGTTTTTTACAGAGAGGAAGGGAGAGAGATAGAGAGTTAGAAACATCGATGAGAGAGAAACATCGATTAGCTGCCTCCTGCACATCTCCCACTGGGGATGTGCCTGCAACCCAGGTATATGCCCTTGACCGGAATCGAACCTGGGACCCTTCAGTCTGCAGGCCCGACGCTCTATCCACTGAGCCAAACCGGTTTTGGCCAAAAAAATGTTTTTAACTCTATGATGATCTGAAAGATTTTAAGAGCTACTTATTTATTTACTTTTTTACTGGTTTGATAATTTTTTTTAGTTCTAATTTACATGTCTATTTATTTTCACCTGAGATTTGGAGTGATGGCGTTGGAACATCTTGTTACTTATTAAAATGGTGACCTTCTAACATGATAGAATTAGATCTCAGCAAACGAGAAGTCCTTTCCCCAGTGGCCAATGTGGGGTAGCGGCTGCTCGAGAGGGCAGTCTGGAAGGAAAGTTATGTTGTGAGTATAAAAATGATCAATTCTTGAATCCTTGAGCCTTCTCACTTTATTGCTAAAACAAAGATCAACATTTTAAAAAGAAGAAATAGAAAATTAAACATTGTCATGGACTGTGTCCAATTGGAGCAGTTAACAGAAAAGTATAGTACTTTTCCTTTTTCATGTAAGATTTACATGATTAAATATGAAATGAAACCACAGCTGATACATAATCAGATACCTCAGGATAATGTTGGGGAAGCTGGGTTTCGTGAAGATGCGAGGCTTAGTTATTTTAGCCTGGGGATTTTGCCTGGGGAAAAATGTGTGTGCCTCAACAGCTGAAGGGCTATTCAGGAAGAAACAAAGTAAAATGGCATCCATTTTAACGTGTAATTTTGATATTTCATACTTAATCTCATCCTTGGCAGAAATGTCAAAATATACTCCCTGCAAACTATCTCTGAAGCCATATCTATACTACCAAATTGAACTGGTACACAGTATCCTTCAGAATCAAATTGTTTTCCATAGGGAGGGGGGAGGGTTCTTTCTGGGCAATTCTCTGAAGGGAAGGGAAGGCTCCAGTAGGAGAAAAATGAAGATGTGGTATATTTCAAATATAGGAAAATATAGCCTAAAGGAACTGCTGCAGGGAGGGGAGGGCGGCGGTTTTAAAATTGGTGTTTCATACTTAAACATAAATATGTCTTTTTTTTTCACATCATTTGCTATTTCTATTTACTCTCATAGACATTTAGAGATAATACTTTTCTTCATTTATGGTTAGTTTTCTTTAAATTTTAACCTCATTTAAAATTCAGTAGCTCATGTGAGAAATGATAGCATAGTTCTGCCCCCTATTTCCTTCTCTACCATCCTTTAGAGACCAAATTACCCTAGCTGCATAGTTGTTGTTTAAGTTAAAATCAAGTCCTTATTAATAGAATAGCTAGATTTCTATTTTATATAAATGCCTTTTTTTTGTTTACCCTAGATGGAAGCATACCCCTTGAAGGAATTAAAATGGTAAAGTCTACCATTTATCCTGTCACCACATGGCTGTTGTTTATTATTTTTTAATCAAAAATCAAGTTTCTATATTTAATGACTTGGAAGATGCATTATATTTTGTCATAATCGAAGAATTTATGAAGAATAAAGAGCCTTTGGTATCCCCAAAAGAACAAGAAGGAGATGTGTATAATTTTGCTGTTTAATACATAATTAAGCATTCATATTTATTATAGAGTTTAATATTTTGTATTTATATTTTCATCAATGTATAATATATTATAGTGTGTTGTTTAGAGACCCCCTCATTAGCTCAGGATTTACTCAGAGAAGAATATAAAAAAATTTTTAGTACTTTTTCCTTTTTTTATTTGAATTTTTTCCTGGTTGTTTGGTAAAGAGCAAACCAACTTGTTCCTAATGAGAGCATTTACCTTATATAAAAGCCTGTGTGGTATGTTTGGAGGTACTAGTTATCCACAGAACTGACAAATTGTTGAATGGTTACCATCATCTGTTAATGAATGCACAAACTATTAATGCTAAAGTAACAGAGGTAAGCGTGACAGTGAAAATCAGCACCATGTACAGAAATGGCCCTTAATACTTAATTTTTGCTTAATTATTAGAATGCACATAAAGCGTATCAAATCGGTTGGCTTAAATAATAGTATTAGTCCCCTAACATTTAAAATTCATAGAAATGTTAGATAAATGCACCTTTGACTTGAGGATTTATTTTTTATTAAAATAGCTATTAAAAATTTTTCTAGAAATTTTCTCTCTTTTTTTTTTAGAAATACTTGATCAGTTGAAAATGTTTCCCTAGCCAAATTGGTATAGCCTTATGCTCTTTTAAATAGCATTACTTGGAATACTTCCGAAAAAATACTTCCGAAAGTATTTTTTTCACTCAAAATGTCAAATTATGCACTTTTTTGCCACCTTTATAAGGGTAAATTTTGTCAAGGAATGGGGCTACTGTGTTTAATTCATTGAAGTGAATTATAATTTCAGACATCTATTTGTGATGTTTTAAGGATCTTGTGTAACCTGTAAATGTTTAAGTAATATGTCTTTAGCAGGGGTGGGGAACGTCCAGCTCATGTGCCCTGTAAGACCTGTGAAATCATTTGGCCTGGCCCTTCCAAGGCATTAGGGGTGAGTTAATTAAATGTTTGACCAAATACAGCAGGCTAATTTTTAAGTTGATAATTTTGTATGGTCCTCAAATGAGGTTATAAATATTCAAATGGCTCTTGGCAGAAAAAAGGTTCCCCACCCTGCTTTAGTGGAATATAGCCGTTGGCTTTTCCTTTTTGATAGGTATTGTGGCTTGTAAAGAAAATCACACAGCTGAGCAGCATTAATATAAAGCATGGCTTTCATACATGCAAACAGTAAAAAGCATACAATGGGCCAGCTTTCTTTTTTTCAAGTCTTCAATAATTGAGATTAAAAAAAAGAATTTTGGCACAGCCCTTGTGATTCCTTCTTCCTTCAGCCAATTGTAGCAATCCAGGCACTCTCCACATGAGGGGATCAGGGTACACAAAGATAGTCTTTGTGGGAGCCTTAGAATATGCTTGGATGTGAATTTTAAAAAGAAGACATTGGGTAGGATCTCCCCTACCTCTGTCCCCTTGAGGAAATAGTGATGCTGCCACTCAGGTCTCACCCACACCTCCAGTCCTCCCTGTGGCTGATGAAAGAATCTTTAAATGACTGGCGACCAAGCAGTTAGCTTTACCAACCTGGGATTTTGAATTTGAAATTTGCTTTTCAGTCTCATTCCTGCCTGCTGCAACGATAGGGCCTTTAGACAACAAGACTTTTAAAAGTTAAAAGGCAGTAAGTCAGTCCCCTGGAAACGATGCAGAAACCTAGATTCAACTTGTAAATAAGAAAGTGCATTGA
The DNA here is from genome assembly GCF_964212035.1 of Myotis nattereri. NCBI lineage: Eukaryota > Metazoa > Chordata > Mammalia > Chiroptera > Vespertilionidae > Myotis > Myotis nattereri. The sequence continues at coordinate 57,850,545 of NC_138080.1, forward strand.
GTACATTAAACAGACATAGAAAAATGGATTTCTGTCTTTCGTAGTAAGGTAATTGGGCACCACTGCTTGGCAGGAGCTGGTGCTATTGAGCCGGCTGTAGCTGCCACAGGTTGATAGGCAGGTGATCAGGCAGCTTCCACTAGGGTCTGCACAGGAGGCCTACCTAATATGCTGTCTGCCCTAAGGGCCTATGGGAACACAGTTGGATTATTATGTTAATGCATGAGCCTGCTGCCCTCTTCCTATCCCAGCTGGGTTCCCTGTTGTTAGGAACTGCTTTGCACTGACAGTGGAGTAATATGCTTCATGATTGAAAGGGCAAAGGGGCTTGGAAGAAAAAAAAAAAAAAAGAATAGGCCTGCACAGATATGTAAATGAGGGAAGGAAGTCTGTAGGAAAATTTCCCTGTAAATAGATAAAGTTTATTAGAAAGTTCTTTTTCTCAGAGCACTCTGTAAAAGCACTCACTTCTTATTTACTTCCTGGACCTGCTTTTCTTCCTAACACTGGTGTACAGGACATGGCAATGGTTTCCAAAACAGGCTCTTAGGTTGGTTTGTTTCCAACTAAGATGCTCTAACACGTTGGTACCCAGGTAGGGTGCTGACCGTGGTGCATTTTTTTGCACCTTCATTACTTCTTAATACTGGTCCCTCAGTAATTCCACTCTATTTTATAGAAAAGTTGTTATTTAAATGCTGAAATACTTGTATTTGATGTTGACATCACTTTTATTGCTCTTTATTTTTGATGCAGCTTAAACTGAATAAACTTATCTTTTGGGAGTGGGTGGGGATGGAGGTGAGGAATAATTGGATGGAGTAGAAGGGTATTTTGGGGGGGTTCTGAGTTTGTTATGAGTGGTGGTTCAAATTTCAGTAGCATTTTGTTTTCAGTTGAAGTTTTTCTTTTTTTAATTGATTTCGGAGAGTAAGGGAGAGGGAGAGAGAAAGATAGAAACATCAATGATGAGAGAGAATCATTGATTGGCTGCCTCCTGCACACCCCACACTTGGAATCAAGCCCACAGCCCAGGCATGTGTCCTGATCAGGAATCAAACTGTGACCTCCTGGTTCATAGGTCAAGGCTCAACCACTGAGCCATGCCAGCTGGGCAAGTTGAGAGTTTTAATATTGACACCACAACATAGTGAAAAGAGTGTGGGCTTTGGTGTCTACAGACCTGTACAAATTCTGGCTCTACTAATTACTAGCTGTCTAGTTTTATATACCAGTAAATTACTTTCCTGCTTATCCACCTTACCTGTAAAATGGGTGTATTATTAATTTTAAGTGGGAGGATAATGAATATAAATCACCTTGTCTGATGTAGGGTAAGTACTCAGAAATACTTGCCATAATAATGGTACTTAATTGTCTTAATAAATTGCAGTTAAGATTTTTAGTTATTAGATCATTATCCTAATATGTACAGCTGTATACATTTTCAATGGATATCAATGGATCAAAGATTTTTATCTTTTTCTCCAGATTATCTATATAACTTTTTCTCACTGAGCCTCACCAGATGGAAGTGATCTTACCTTCAGTCAGAATTTGAGACAGAAATATTCAGATAGACGTTATTTAGCTTAAAGGGTCAATACGAGGATATATTCTTCAACAATAAGCCATACTTCAAATGCTAAAAGAAAATTGAATAGAAAAGAAAGTCTAGTTCAGTCACTGTTCTAGATAGCTTCTGGAGAGACTGTTAGTGTATGCCTAAACCTGGGAAGTTTCCAAATATTCCTATGTGTGTAACTGTTTCTAATATATTTGTTTTTTTAAACTATTGTACAATTGGAAATTACTTTAAATAGGTCCATTTTTTTACTTAGCGCTACCCTATTGCATGAGATGATGCCTGTGAGGGTGGTGTGTGCACAGTGCCTGGTGCACTGAGGAACTGGGAAATAGTGGGCATTGTTATTAGTGTCCATGCGTGTCCCAACCAACAAACCAGCCTGCCTGGGTAATGCCTTGTAGACTTAAAAGTAGGAACTTCAGGGAGATACTAAAGGTCAGCAAATGCTGAAAGTCTGGGTCTAGTATAGGCTCCATAAGCTGGTAGGATGGTTACCATGTATCTGATGAAAAAGAATCCACATGATTCTTTTTAATAATTTTAATACCTCAGAAAAAACTCTGTAAAGTTTAAGGTAGATACCTGTTATGTTAGAAAAGAGACTTTCTGAACAGGTAATTGTGAATTTGACTTTATCCATACAGAATAAAGAGAGAAGGAACCAGTTCTGTCAAAGTAATCCTTCTTTGTGGTGATAGCAAAATTCTTTTATGTCTTTGTATTGCCCATTTAGTTGTGTGTGTGTGTGTGTGTGTATGGATATGTGTACATATGTATGTAGGTACTTGAAAATACATATGTGTATGTCTATAGCTATATATAATGTGTGTATCTACATCTTAGAATCTGATGTATAATTAGGACATTTCAGGAGGAGCTCTAGTAAAGCACATTCCTTAAAAATGACATTTTAAAGAATGCATGAAGTTTTAATAATAGTTGTTAATTGTTAGGACTTTGAAGAAAAGCCTTTAGTGGAAGCATAAGACCATGAGATAGGTAGAGAAATAGTCAAAGGATTGATTACACTTTTTTTTTACATCCTTCTTCTCCCACCAATATCATGTAGACCTGTTATCAGAACATTGCTATACATCTACCCCAAACAAAGCCATTGTACATAGAAAGAAGCCCATCACAGAGTAAATAATAAGCTCAGTTTTAAAGGAAGTCTGTTTTGAAGAAAATCTATGTAGTCTATTTGCTTTAAACAAACATTTGTCCATTGCTTGGTTTTCTTTAAAATAGCTTTGGATTTGACATGTCCTATACTCCCCTGTAGGTTGAAATGTTCTTGAGGACAGGAATCACATCTTATATTTAAGAAATATCCTCATTTCTTATACACAATAGGAATTCATCAGTTGCTTGTTGATTGAATAGTGGGTTGATTTTGGTGATAATACTCATATTAAATTTGTGGATCCTAGTGTTCCTTGTTTTCTCTTACCTTTCCTACTGCTCTCATTGTCTTCGTGCCCTTTGGCAGTTTCATGAAGCTTCAGACTGAGATTTCCAACCTCTGACACCAATGGTAACTTCTCATGGCCACCTTTCTACCTCCCCCAATCATTGTACTTCTTTGCACCCTCCCCACATTATTATTTTGTCAGAGGCACAAGAAAGGCTGGAGTGGGAGAAATGATGACTGGGTTGAGATACACTTCATAGGAAAAAGGCAAATGTTTTTCCAGAGCAGTTGGTTTCTGCCCTCCTGGTGCCATTAGATTGTACAGTGACTCCGCTGCCCTTCTGGTTGTGTTCCCCATTCAGCCTTTGCTTTTTAGGAGACTTTAGGGCAACAGTTCTCAACCTGTGGATCACGACCCCTTTGGCAGTCGAATGACCCTTTCACAGGGGTCGCCTAAGACCATCCTGCATATCAGATATTTACATTACGATTCATAACAGTAGCAACATTACAGTTATGAAGTAGCAACGAAAAGAATTTTATGGTTGGGTCACAACGTGAGGAACTGTATTTAAAGGGCCAGAAGGTTGAGAACCACTGCTTTAGGGTCACCCTTAATGATAATTTTATTCCAAACCCCAATCCTAATTAAAAAGTTTAGGACCTACTCTTTCTTAAAGGTTTATTCCACCTCCCCACCCTCCTCCTCCCCCACTTCTTTTAAGTTTTTCCCCAAAAGATGATAACATTTTTGTTGTTGAATATTTTTCTAGGTCTCACAAATCTCTAAATATTAACAAGGGATTCTACATAACAGGTTATGATTCTAAAATCACAGTGAGTTATACTGTAAAAAAAATAATAAACTCTGCATTTTTTAAAAGGCTTGCCTCATACCCTATTGGCCATCCTTCTTCTTTCTACCTTAATATGTTTATTTGTCCTCATTTTTCCAAATTTACCAGAAATTTTATCTCTAGTTCCAGTTTCCTAATTTGGCAAATCTTTGATTAATGGTTCTCACCATAGTAATATGCTATAGTATTGATGATGATATAGTTAGTAATGGCTAATTATTTGTTAGCCACTTACTATGCTAATGCTTTACATTAATTGTCTCATTTAATTCTCACAAAATGCTTACAACTACATACTAATATTGCACCCATTTTTGGATATGAAAAAACAGGGAGGCGTGAAATGATTAAATTAAACTTGTTGGAGGTCCTTTAGCTATTGAACTGGATTCAGACCTAGATCAGCTAAGTCTAGCGCCCTCTAGTGCATGCCTGCACGTGGCTGTTTTAATTGGTAAATTACATACTGAAGCATAGCCCTCTTCTCTCACCAGCCTCCCTCCAGTCTTTGGGTCGTGTCCATACCATTTTTCTGCAGTAGGTTGTATCACATTAGGGATAATTATGTCACATAGAGCTAGGAGGATGGATCGTAAATAAATGAGAAAAAAACAAACATGCTAACAAGTTTTGCTGTTTTTTTTAACCCTACATTTCAGGATTGACTGGCTAGGTAGCTTAGCAATTTGGTATTATCTCATACTGATGATTTCAAAGAAAAAAGTAAGAACTAGTCTAACTACTAGTAAAACTTGGCAAATAAAACTAGAAGCTGACAGTTGAAGGGAATAAAAGGCAACACTTGAATTTGCCTAACAGCCTGATAAATGCGCAAAAATACCCGGAAGATAAAAGAGAAAAGTTACCGAAAGAAAACTGTGGATACATGAATAAATCATATTTTTACTTCACAATAAAGTCTGTCCTTATTGCCGGTCACTGATGGAAACATGGTGAAGTAAGCCTGGCTCTCAGCAAGCACTTGGACTTTGCAGAACGAGCCCTGAGAGCACAGAATGAAATTTCTTGAGGCATTCTATCCAAGCCTATCGCCTGGGAAGTTGAAGGTGTCTTCTGGGGCCATGGAAATCCCAACAGCTTGTCTGAGAAATTGTACTTGGAATGGACAATTGCAAACAGGTGCTCTGTCCTGGCCTTCCCTTCTAAGATCTCACAATTGTCCTTTTACAAGAGAGGCTGGGTTTAAAAGTCCCAGTTTCACCACTGATTCATTTTACTTATTTCTCTCCAGCACTGAACTCCTCTGAGCTTTATTTTTCACATCTATAAAATAGAATAATGTATACCTCATTGGATAATTTTGAGAATTAAGTGAAATAACACTTATTGTCTGGCATGCAGTTGATGCTTAATACATGTCAGCTTTTTTCTTCTGCTTATAAAATGCTATTTTGAAGGGAAAGTAAAGTAAATGAAGTGAAGTCATTTCGTTATAAATTACTGGATCAGAAAAACGGGTTTTTGTCTCTTGCTCTTGGAAAATTTTATGCATCATCTCTCACTGAAGCTCCTGACTGGGGTGGGGAGGGGAATGAAATTCAGTTTGATTAATGAAAGCTCTTGGAAGGCAGTTTTTAAACTGTGTGAAGCTAGGTTAAATGGGAGCCAAGTGGGGCCATTTCCAGGGGTTTGGGAGGTGAAGCAATTTGTTTTTGCACTTTATCAGTTCTTTTACTCTTTTAATCTCATTTCTAGTCCCTCAGGTTCCATAATAAAGTCTTCCGTATTATACATTTTTATTAAACATCTTTTTTGGCTCTAATTTGCATTTCAGATAATATAACAAAATGTATGCATTTCAAATATTCACTGCATAACTGTGATTAGAACATGTAATCCCTCAAAAGATGTTAATTATAATTTATATTCATCCTGAATTTAATTAAGTGAGTTGGGGATTAGAAAGTAGATGTAAGGAGTAGTTAAGGGAATACATTTTTAAAAGCAACCATATTTTTTGTAAAAAAATAATGTAAACCTTTTTAGCTTTAAGGTTAGATAGATAAGGAAAATACAGAAGACAAGGGGGAGGAATCAGGTTAAAGGACATGTTGAAAAATCTTAAAACTATGTTCACAATTTGGGCCTTGAATTTAAGCTAATTATGGTTGAAAAAGGAGGGCTGGTTGCAGTAACTTTCTCATTTATATTCTTAGAGTCTTTCAGTACATGTTAGCTCACTTGGTGTCTAATAAAGACTTCAGTTCAACTGAAATTTTAAGACCTACAGAGAGTGACTGGGAAGGAAGTGGCAACAGCGGTCTCTCAATCCAGCTGATATCTGATGCTTCAGTCTTCCTTACAATATCCTGGCTAAGGGGGTGTTTTATGAATAATTAAATGCAGTAGCACTTTGAGCAGAGATAATTCACATTTAAGCAGTGTTTGTCTGTGGTAAAATTTTATTCTTAAATTTTTCTAGGAACATGTTTTCAATCCATTTTAAGATGATCTAAACATAGTTTTAAAGGTAAAGGTTATTTTTTAAGTCATTTATTTATTTTCAAATGTGTCTAGAAGAAGAAAATACTTATTTTATAAACCTATTTTGAATGAGTCATGCCATAAATCATAAATGTAATGCACAAACCACAGAGAGAGAGAGAGAGAGAAAACGCATGTTGTGTTAGTTACACACACTGGCTACCTAGCTACCTAATATTTTATTGGCCTCCATAAATGGATAATTTTTTTTAAATTTCAGCCTTTTGAAATATTCTCTCAGTAGAAATATTTCATGTGAAAATTCAGGTGGTCTTTGCTTCATAAGAAATTGAGCTTCCTTTAAAAAAGTGCTATTGTAAGTAGGTAAAGGAATACATTTTTTAAGTGAGTAAATAATAAACTCTGTTTCAAAGGAAATAAAAAACTCTGTTTTTACCTAAGATATTCTCTGAGGCTCTAAGTATTTAAACCCTCATTCATTTTGCTTGCAACCTAAAATCATTCCACATAATTGTCCTCATTTGTAATTTAATTTCCCCCAAATGACTGCTTTGATAATGACTGTCATGGTTTCTTTTTCTAATAACAGAAAGTATTGTCATTCTTAATAAAATGACTTTTTGGGGGTAAGGGGGGTTAGGTTCACATTATCACATAAACATAGTTTTTGGCCAATGGCATATCAAAGGAAAAGATTAGTCTTCATTCACTGTCCATCTCCTAGTCACAAGTAATATTCCAGAATGACTAAAAAATTTTATATTATGGTGCTGATTGAAATTTTTTAATAACTTAAGTTTCTTATCATAAAATCTGCATTTTTTAGTGAATAATCTAGAAAATATAGAAACAAAGAAATAAAAACAAAGAAATAAAACAAATACCATAATCCCACTAGAAAGGCCAGAGTTGGAGAAATGATGACTGGGTTCAGATACACTTGAGATATTACTAGTATATGTGTATCTTCAAGACCTTTTTATCTAAACATATGTTTAATAAAATGAAATCATATATTTCATACTGTTTTATATTTCTATTTGTCCACTTAACAATATATTGTGAACATGTCTTGTAGTGTTCTACAACATTCTTTATTAATGCTTATTATTCTCATGTGTGGATGTACAATGATTTACTTCAGTCCTGGATGAGTTTGCTATTATAGAATAGCTAGAGGCTTGGCACACAAAATTTCTGTGCAAGTACGGTCCCTAGGCCTGGCCTGTGATCAGGGCCCCGTCCCCTGCCGCCACCCTCCCCTGGTTCCCTGTTTGCCATCAGGCAATCGGAACCTGTCGGCTGCGGGGAAGAACTAAGAGATTGGCTGTTCCCGCCTGCTTGCTGGCCCCACCCCCCTCTGTGTGTGGGGTGACTGGTGAGGCGGGGCCTTGGCTTGGTGCTGCCCACATCCCCCGCCACCCACCTCTGGTTCCCCGTTCTCCATCGGGCAATTGGAGCCTGTCGGCTGGGGTGAGGGACCGAGAGGTGGTCAGTGCACCTAATAGTGACAGGTCGAGTTGTCGTTCTGCTGTTAGGGTCAATTTGCATATTACCCTTTTATTATATAGGACTAGAGGCCCTGTGCACAAAAATTTGTGCACTCGGGGGGGGGGGGAAAGGGGGGGTCCCTCAGCCCGGCCTGTGCCCTCTCAGTCTGGGACCCCTCGGGAGATAACGACCTGCTGGCTTAGGCCTGCTCCCGGGTGGCAGAGGGCAGGCCCAATTCCTAGGTGCAGCCCCTGGTCGGGCTCAGAGCAGGGCCGATTGGGGAGTTGGGGCGCCGCCCCCTGTCATGCACAGAGCAGGGCGGATTGGGAGGTTGCTATGCCATCCTCAGTCACGCTCAGGGTAGGGCCGATTGGGGGGTTGGGGCACTGCCCCCATCACACTCAAGGCAGGGTCGATGGGGAGGTTGCGATGCCACCCCCTGTCACACACAAAGCAGGGCAGATCAAGGGGTTGGGGCGTCGCCCTCTATCACCCACAGAGCAGGGCCAATCAGGGGGTTGGGGCGCCACCACTGTCACACTCAGGGCAGGGTCGATGGGGAGGTTATGGCTCTACCCCATCACACACAGAGCAGGGCCCGTGGGGGTGGGGGGTGGGGTTGGGGCGCCGCCCTCTATCACCCACAGAGCAGGGCCGATCAGGGGGTTGGGGCGCCATACCCTATCACACACAGAGCCGCAGGGCGATCAGGGGGTTGGGGAGCTCCCCCCGTATCAGGCACATAGCAGAGCTGATCAGGAGGTTGGGGCGCCTTCCCCTGTCAGGAACAGAGCAGGGCGGATAGGGAGGTTGTGGCCCCGCCGCCTGTCACACACAGAGCCGCAGGGCGATCAGGGGGTTTGGGCGCTGCCCCCTGTCACGCTGATCCCAGTGCCGGGAGGCCTCGCGGCTCCGCTAATCCCGGTGCTGGGAGGCATATTACCCTTTTACTATATAGGATAGAGGCCTGGTGCATGGGTAGGGCTGGCTGGTTTGCCCTGAAGGGTGTCCTGGATCAGGGTGGGGGTCCCCACTTGGGTGCCTGGCCAGCCTGGGTGAAGGGATGATGGCTGTTTGGAGCTGGTCACACACCCTTCAGGGTGGGGGTCCCCACTGGGGTGCCTAGCCAGTCTGGGTGAGGGGCTGAGGGCTGTTTTCAGGCTGGCGGGTGACTGAAGCTCCCAACCGCTCCTTTTTTTCTTTTTTTTTTTTTATTCTGGGCCAGCTTTAGCTCTGAGGCTCCAGCTCTTAGGCCTCCGCTGCTGAAAGCAGGTATCTGGTTTGTTTCCGTTCTATAATCCAAACAATGTATAACTCCAGCTCTGAGATCCCGGCTCGCTGAGAGCTGGTTCTGGGGTTTTGTTTAGCTTCTATATTTGTTACAGTGTTTCAAACTGCAGGCTCAGAGGCCTGCAAGGCAGGCGGGGAACATTGGTTTCCTCCGTCACTAAAGCAAGCAAGCCTCATGTTAGTTTCAGGCTGCCTGGCTGCCGGCTGCCTTCTTGGCTGGCAGTTAATTTGCATATTGCCCTGCTTAGCCAATGGGAAGGGTAGCGGTCGTACGCTAATTACCATGTTTCTCTTTTATTATATAGGATGCTGTGATGAAAGTTATATTAGCTAAATCTTTTTTGGATCTGTATTCTTTGTTGTTGTTGTTGTTGTTAATCCTCACCCTAGGATATTCTTTCCATTGATTTTTAGAGAGTGGAAGGGAGTGAGGAAGGGGGAGAAAGAGAGAGAAAGAGAGAGAAATACCGAGGTAAGGGAGACACATCAATTGGTTGCCTCCCATATGCACCACAACTGGGGTGGGGATTGAACCTGCAACCCAGGTACATGCCCTTGACCGGGATTGAACTCGAGACCCTTAGGTGTGTGGGACAACACTAACCATCAAGCAACACTGGTGAGGGCTGTATTCTTTTCTTAAATAGACTTTTTGAAGTGAAATTGGTGGGCCAAGGGGTATGTATGATATTTTTAAAGTTTTGCTGCTTACTGTGACATTTCCAGCAAGATTATAAAGGGTGTGCAAGGACCTTTTCCCAGAACTCTTATCAATCATATTCATTATTATGATATTTTAAAATCTTTGCTCATTTGATAGTTTCCTCCCCACACTACTTTTATGTTCTCAATGCAGGTTGGTCCCTGTTGTAAAGATGAGGAAGTCACATACTATTTTATAGAAATGTGAATTTTAACATTTTAATTACATCTCCCACCCCTAATTTTTGTTGCTCCTATGTGAGTAAAATCTAGAGGGGAACATTTAAAAAGTTACTTTATTTCTTTATTTTACTTCAATCCAAATAAATATTCATTGTGGTTGCTGAATGCATTGTTTAACTTGGTCTCTAACCATGTTATAAATGGTGCCTGGAGAAGAATCTGGGGACAAGACCTTTCGGTGTGTGTGTGTGTGTGTGTGTGTGTGTGTGTGTGTGTGTGTGTTTTAAATCACATCTTAAGATCTTGGAGAATCTGAACTTAAGACTGTTTGGACTATTGTTATTACAGTGAAACCTTTGAGAGTATCTTCTCAGGTAATTTCTTTAGAGAAAGTCACTTACAGATATAAAACGTTTGACCAGAAGAAAGCCTCAGGTTGTCAGAGTTACTTACACACCGTTGTTCAGCTGGGCCTCTTTATTAAATCATCTCTTGGCAGTCCATTAGTTGTGGTGTTATAGCTATTGCATGGGCCTCTAAGCTAATATACCTTCAATCACTAACAGAAGGATAACCTTAATAAAAATTTGAAGTCGATTTAGTGCTTCACTGCTTGCTGACTAGTGTTTTACGTTTTAGTGTGTCTGTACAATTTCCGTTCCATGTATTTTTGATATTCACATATATCTTATCCACGTAGTCTATTAGAGTCCAATAAAGATTAATGGCCTAGAGAAGGAAGACTGGGAGCTCTTCCTTATCATCCTGACTCGGCTGCTGCCAGAAACTGTGTGATTGTGAGCAAGTCACTTCCCACACTGAGCTGCTTCCAGTTGTTATTTGTAAGATTAGGAAGCTGGGGAGGCGCTCTCTCATATTTCTTCCTGTGTTACTCTATTATTTGTAGAAAATTTAAATTATATTCGTCTGAGTGTAATACATTGAAACTTTTTTTTTAACCTCAGCTAAGCTTTTATAAGAAATAAAAAGAATTGCTCTATTTGGCCCCCTATAAAAATTTGAGTAACTAAAATAAAAATAAAAAAGAAAAGCCACATTACTTAATAGAAAATAATACAGTAGAAAGCTCACTTAATGCCAATTAACTTTAAAAGGAAAATTGCTATGTAGTAGTAATTACTGAAAAATATGTTTAATTTTTATTTTAAAAAAATGAAATGAAATTATGAAAATAAGCTTTTTTTGTAATTCAGTCCATAAAATTCCAGTTATATTATAACTATTTACTAATTCTTGGTGTGAATGAAGAAAGAATCAGTTATTATTTTGGAGGGTGGGGAATCATTGTAGTGTTCCTAAGAAAATTGCATGATGACATGATGTCACAATTCTCCCTCCTATTTATTTTTACAAAACAATCATAAATATACAAATTTGCAAAAAGAATTGAGGCATCTTCAATTTTTACAGGTATTCTCATTTAAATATATATTCTGGCCCTACCAGGTTTGGCTCAGTGGGTAGAGCGTCAGCTGTGGAATGAAGGGGCCTGGGTTTGATTCTGGTCAAGGGCATGTACCTGGGTTGCAGGCTCCTCCTCGTCTGGGCCCTGGTCAGGGCGTGTGCAGGAGGCAGCTAATCCATGTGTTTCTCTCACATCAATATTTCTTTCTGTCTTCCCCTCTCTCTATTATTCTCTCTAAAAATCAGTGGAAAAATATCCTCAGGTGAGGATTAAAAATATATATATATATATTCTATGTGCTAGAGCAGTGGTTCTCAACCTTCCTAATGCTGCAACCCTTTAATACAGTTCCTCATGTTGTGGTGACCCCCAACCATAAAATTATTTTTGTTGCTACTTCATAACTAATTTTGCTGCTGTAAACAATATGTAATTATATATGTGTTTTCCAATGGTCTTAGGCAACCCCTGTGAAAGGGTTGTTCGACCCCCAAAGGGGTCGCGACCCACAGATTGAGAACCGCTGTGCTAGAGGGTGGTAGTGGCCGGGGAGAGGTCAATGGGGGGGGAAAAGGAGATGCATGTAATACTTTAAACACTAAAGAATTAAAAAAAAAATACACATACACACACACACACACACACTCACATATTCAAATTAATTTCTTTTCAAGCACTTATATTGTCAGTTATTTTTTTCTTACTTGTCATTGTCTTTGCTCTGATTTCATTGACTCAATGAAATCCTGCATCTTCTGTAGGACTTACGTTATATTTAGCAACTTATTTGCATTTTGTTTGTAATGTATTATCAGGTGCCTAACTGTACCATCTGTGAGAATAAACCAACCAAAACTGAAGTACAGAGGTAGATATTATTGTGAAATAGTTTGGGTCTGAGTGCGTGAAGGGAAAATGCTTTCCTGGGAATCATTTTAGAAATGATCAGTTCGTTAGTGAACCTTCTCCTGTGATGACATCTCTTGTTTCCATGTACAGCCTAAGTTCTTCAGGGACTTGGAAGATGAATAGTTGTATAGTTGACCCTTGAACAATGTGAGTGCTAGGGGCAGTGCCCCTCTCCCTTCAACGCCCCCCCACCCAGTGCAATGAAAAATCTACTTATATCTTTTGACTCCCCAAAAACTTAACTACTGATAGCCTATTGTTGACTGCAAGCCTTAACATAATCAGTCTATTAACACATATTTTGTATGTTATATGTATTATATACTGTATTCTTACAATAAAGCTGGAGAAAAGATGTTATTAAGAAAATCATAAGAGAAAATACATTTACAGGATTTATTGAAAAATAATCCACTATAAATTGACCCACATAGTTCAAACCCATGTTGTTCAAGGATTGACTGTATAATGAAGGCTTGCTGGGTCTTACTTAATATGGTACTTTATATCTTTGTAGGATACCCAGGGATTTTTATATTTTCCATCTCATTTAATCCTAAGAAAAATTTATGAAGTGGATGCAGTTATTCCCATTGAGTAAAATGAAGAAACTGAGATTTAAAGAATTTTCACAGCTGAGTATGTGACAAAGTTGTTTTGAAATCAGCTCTTCTGACTTCATCAGTGTTTTTCTAGTATTTCACAGGTGCATCTGTGAAGATTTTAAATTAAAATAGTTTATTTGACGTGAAATCTTTATCATCTTTTAAAAAGTATAAAAGGAGGTTGTATTTTTTAAATGTCCCATAAGGCCATAGAGTCTTAAGTATCCACAATATGTAACTAAGACATTTTTACAAATTATAAACAGAGCTCTGAATCTTAAGCTTTCATAGGTAGTAAGTAGTAATAGTAACTATAGTTATTCTTTGTTTTTATTAAAGACATTAATATTTACTTATTGACATTTCTGTGTAAACATCAAAACCAAGTAAATATGAAAAAAGCTAAATCGTGTCACATTTTTCTACTATTTGTTTACTTTTACAATTTTATGATTTTAAAAAGTCAGGTTTATGGATGTATTATTTGCAGAAAGTAAAATTCACCCTTTAAAAGTAGTTTGATTAGTTTTGGAAAATATATAAAGAGTATTAACGCCGCCACAATAAAAATATAGAACAGCCTCGGCCAGTGTGGCTTTGTTGGGTGGGTACCGTCCCGTCTACCGAAAGGTTGACAGTTAAATTCCCAGTCAGGGTACCTGCCCGGGTGGAAGGCTCAGTCCCCAGTCGGGGACGTGTAGGAGGCAGCCGATCCATATTTCACTCATATCAATGATCTCAATGAAAAGTTAATTCAGAAAAGGAAAGGACTTGCTAGTGAAAATGTGATTTAAAATATAAACTTTAAATGTGGAATACTAAGAGAGATTGTGTAGTCCCTAGTCCTGAAATCATGAAGAATAGGATAGGTTGCTTCTATTTATTCATGATTTCAATGTAGCCCTGTTATAGGAAAAGTGCCTGGGTTAGATGATGTGCAGAAGTCCACTGCAGTTCTGTGGTAAGATTCTGCAGGATCTGTGTTAAGTTATTTCCCAGAAGATGGTGGGAAAGCTATTTTATTGCTAATGAAAAGCGGATGAAAGAGTTATTGCTGAGGGATTGATCCATTGCCCTCTTAAGAAGCTCTGAGATTCCCAGACCTAATGGATGGAAAAGAGCAGAAATAACAGAGTTAGGTAGCTGGGGTCTAAAATTTGCAAGAAACATTAGATGGTTTGACATAGGTTGTCACTTAGGTTTTGTGGATGTGCTTCTAAACAAAGTGTTAGGGGAATTCTTGGGCAATTTTTCGGTTGGTGTGCTGAGAGCTTAGTTCATGTGTTGGCATTAAATAGAGCGTCCATTAATTGATCAGAGAAGTGCTCCTTGTATATCTCTAGGAGGTATTGAAAAAGGCCATTTTAAAGGAAATTTTAGTAGTTGATTTCTGTGCAGCCATAACACTTTGATCTTATTGATTTTGTATTATAGCCATTATGATGCCTGTCTCCTAGCTCTACACTGTGAGCAGTAGTCTATGGGCATTTATTTTTGTATTCTTAGTGCTTAGCCTTATAAAGTGTTTAATAAATCTCTGTTGAATTAATTAATAATTAAAGGAATATTTATTTTATTCCTTTTCGACAGGAAATTGGAAACCCAAAAGATTGAAAACAATGAAACTTCAGAAATTATTGAAAAATTGGCATTTCAAGATTTCAAGTAGTATATAATATTTTAAGTAGGTTTCATTCAGCTACATCATAGATATTTAAGTGTTTAATATGCTATAAATAAATAGTATGTATTTTTAATTTAATAATTGTTATTCTCAGTTACATCTACACTCACAGTTTGTTCCTCTGAGTATTCAGTGTTAATATAACAAGTAAGACTATTTAGGTGGATTCCTTTTGGCATTATCCTCAAATTCACTCAATTTTTAGTCAGACATGGATGGAGCACCTAATATGTGCACGGCATTGTTCAAGGTTTCCCTAAAGATTAAAGAGAGAACCTTTAAAATGTTAGGAGTACTTAACATAAAACATTTATTGTATGCTTTTTTACTAATAAAGACATAATTGGTACAAAACCTTGAAAATAAGGAAAAAGCACACAGGAAAAAATATCCATAATCTCATTACCCCAACATAATCACAGTTAGTGTTTTGGTATATGACATTTTTGTATCATATATATACAAATATCTGTTAAAAATAAGATGTAAAATAGGCAATGTGGGTATAATAGAGAGGGTATAGGGAATGTCTGGAGATGAGTTCTTCTTGCTTTACCACTAGCCAATATGACCTTGGGAAAAATCCTTCATCTCCCTAGAGTTCTGTTTCTTCATGTATAACGGGCTTGTCATAGTATCTAAGGGCCCTTCCCGCTTGAAAATTCTGATTTCATTGAAATTGAATACCTTTGAAGACTGAGATTTCACAGGAATGAAATTGAAAGTGTGTAGGTCTGTATTCATCTCAGTTATGAGGGAGATTTAAAAATACTACTATAAGTATTTTCTGCTAATAGGTTTTCTTGTTATGAACCAGTTATATTTAACATAACAGATTTCTCCTGGAACGAGAGCCTCAATCTGAATTGATGAAGTTATTTGAGTTGATAAATACGTTTTTTAGGAAAGTGTGAAAATAATTCTGGTAAGCCTTTAAGTATGCTACCAGAATAAGAAATACAGGATCACCGCTATTTTAAGTACATGGGGTTTATAAAAAAAAAGAAGAAGAAGAAGAAGAAGAAAAAAAGCACACCATGGAGAAAATCAAAGCCGCTGTGTTACTTGATTCTTTTTGCACCTCAAGAAAATTGATTTTGGCTTCCCTCCCCTGCTCCATGCATATTGTGAGCAGTAGATTGGTATGCAAGAAGCATTGTGCATTATGCACCAAAGCTTTAAAAAGTGTTAAACGATATCTGGTTTGTCTTAGAAGGGTCAGTTTCCACATTAAACAATCTTTGTTGAACAGTTAAGATGTCCTATTACTTTTACTGTGTCATAGTAGGATTTTTTTGTATGCATTTTAACAGTTATTTAAGAGTCCCCATGTGCTTAGAAAGGAATCTGAATATATGTGCCTTTAAAAAAAAAGCCTCAGCTCAATATAGGTTATTCCATCAATACCATCAAATGACTGGGAGCTGTAGTTGGAACAATATGTAAAAATACAGCTTGTGAAAGATTTCCTTTATTAACTGTCATCATCCGCAGAATATATGTTCAAATAAACGTTGTGTAATAACTAAATTTGAGATTAATAGGCCCCTTAAGAAACAGCGGAGTCATTCAGAATAGTCAGTGAAAAATAGGCTGTAAGACTGTTACATGCACATATTGTCCTGCTTACATGCTCTCTCTGGTGTCATTCCCATTTATCACTGTCGGCAGGCTCTGTTCTCATTAAAACACTCTTGCACAAAAGCAACTTAATTTTCTTAAGAGGAGAAGACACCTGATTCAATTTAGTGCCCAGAAACAGTAACTTGAATATATTTTTTCCTTGCCTGAATTTAGATGAATAGTTATAAACAAGAATAGCCACCCCCAGTTCACTTCAAGATTAAGGATATTAAATAATTTTTTCCATTGGTATCAAGAAATGGACCTTTAGAAAGAGGGAGGAAATGTCGCTTTCTCTCAGAAAAGCAGCTGGACGTCATTTACTCTTAACTTGCATATGTATGAACAAGGAGTTGAAGTGGTCATTAAAATGGTGACTTTTAATGGTACATGTTCTAAAAATAATCTTTCTTTAAATTGGTGAATGCCTTGTAGCAGTATTATAGTCCTCGTTTAGATTTATTTGTTGAGAAGAAATATTCAACACTCATTTCAGAACAGTATTCTACTTTGTAGCCATTGCTGCTTTAAAAACTGGGTAACAAAATAATAGAATTAAATGAAGAGTGCCCCTTTAATGTTGAGCATGGTATATAAACTTGCATTTTAATTGGTGTTCTATGTATTTACTTCTGAATTATGGTTCAGGGGTACTTAAGTGTAATAGAGAAATGTATAACTCAAATTTTACTTGTTATGAGATTTATACAGTGAAAATAGTGGTAATTAAATAGTGAATATTAAAATGTCCTAGCAATGAAGATGCTTATCAGAAATCCATTATAATTGCCTTTTAAAGAAAACAGAATAAACTTTTTCCTAATTCTTTAAAAATATTTTGCTTTTCTATGACACTTTGCAAAATGTGTGACAAGTAAAAAGACAATATTATGTTTCCATCTTTAATGGAAAACCAAGGATTAGAATCTAATCTTTGATGTCTTTATAGTCTTTTCTTTTTGGAACTGAACCTATGCTTAGAAAGGAAATAAATATTAGGTCAGTTCTTGTGAATCAGAGGCTGAAGTGATATAAATTCACATATTGAGGAACTTTTCTGGGGTAAGACAATGCAGCTTTGATCTCCAAGTTATCACCAATAGTCAGTTTTCTTTTCCATATCTTTCGTGTTATGCCATCGGCAATGGGAACAAGAGATAGGGCCTGATTAGTCCTTTATTATTTTCTCCCTTGTTTAGGAACAAGATTGTATCAGTTAGGCTTCACAGAATAGAAAATGAGACTGAAAGTAGCTTCCACAGGCAGGGACTTGTCTCCTTTACCAAGATGGCTGTGGGTAGGGGCACTGGCATTTGTTCTGAGGCTCCATGATGTTACAGAGGCTGTCTCGGCCTTTCTCTTGGTCTTTCTCTTCTGGTGCAAGATAGCTTTCAGGGCTCTAGGGAGGAAGAAGGGAAGAAAGGCAGGGCCAGAACCCAACCTCGCTACCTACCCCACCCCAGCCCCATGCCCGGCAAGCCTATATCAATTTATTTATATATATATAATAGGATATATATCATATTATGATATATATATCATATGATATATATATCATTATATATATATATATATATATATATATATATATATATATATATATATATATATATCATTGGCCAGAACTTCATTGCATGGCAATCCTAGCTTTTCCTTTCTCATGTGAATTTTTTGTGTCTTACCTTTAAAAAATTGTTTCCTTTTCCAAAGGCATAAAGATCATTTCTCATAATTTCTTCAAGTTTTACCTTTCAAATCTAGGTCTTTAGTTTATCTAGCATTTTCTTCTTTAGTATATTGTGGAAACTCAGTTTCTCCTCCTTTCCTAACTGTGTTAGAGTGCTGCTGTTGTCCTAGACAGCTTTCTAACATTGTGTGTGATGTTTGATTGTAAACTCCTGCGGTGGGGCTATTTTATCTGGGAACCCACTTTGGTCTGGGTCATGGAAGTGACCTCAGAGACGGTTCGCATTTGCTTCTTTTCTGGCCTCAGGAGTTCCAGGGGTCTTCCCTGTACTTTGAATTAATCACGCGTTTGGGGTTCTTGAATCACTTGGGTAGTGTAACTTAAGCCTGTGCTCACCCTTGATGCAGCCTGTGTTCCTTTCTTGACTTTGCAAGTAGAGTCCCTACTTGCTCTTCCTGAGTGGAATGCCCTTTCTGTTCTGCTCTGCCTGCTGCAGGTCTCATTTCTAGGTCTTACCCTTTGCAGGGTGAACCTGTGCTTATTGCTTCGTGGGCTGATCAGCATTCCCTGGAGAGTGCAGAGCCACTCACCTGCTTTCCCTCTCTGGTTTTGACTAACTTCTCTATGTCTGGTACAAGACAGCTGGTTCACTTCTGGTACAAGACAGCTGGTTCACTTCTGGTTCACTTACACATCCTCCCCCTTTCCCCCCAGTCCTAGGGAATACAGCACCACGATGCTCCCAGCACTCTCCGGGGGCGCTCTCCTCCTGTGGCAGCCTAGCCAGTACTTTATTCCTTCAGTAAACACCCAGCATGGGACAGCAATGCCATTCTTGCTTTCCGGCAATGTCTCCTGTCCCCACTGTTGGCTCTTTTGAATATACTTTCCCTATCCTCAGCTTGGGAGGTGTGGTGGCAGGTTGGCTTTCTCCCCTAGAGGAGGAAGAAAAAGTCAAAAGACACTCTAGTCCTGGAAATATCCTTTTATTACTCTTCCTCTACAATTTCTAGGTTGTTACCATATAGCCTGCATGCAAAATGGTCCCTGGCCTAGTTTTCATGTCTTTTTATAAGTACTACATGGATATATATCTTACGTTAGAATAGATACTTACCACACATTCTCAGCTTGGAGCAAGCATTATTAGAAATTCTGAAAGAACCATAAATGTCCCCTTTGAACATTTTGGTGAACCTTATACATTGACTGGGGAAGCAGAGTATGCAAGAGTGAATACTGGAAGTTCCATACATTAACTTGCAGTAGGTGGTTCACGTGTAGTATAAACAATGGATTTCATGTTTGTTTGGTTTTTATTTAGTGCACTGATGAGAGAAGGATAAAGAGGGGTGTTGGACCAGCATTCTGAGTTTTAGATACAGTGTTAGAAGACTGAGAAGACATGGGTAGGACCTGGCGGTGTTCATATATTTGAAGTGCGGTCATGTGGGGAGGTGGTGTGGGGTGCAGGGGGTCAATGGGGGGGAAAAGGGGAGGCATCTGTAATACTCTTAACAATAAAGATAAATTTAAAACATAAAAAATGAAAAGGGGATTAGATATTTACGGAACTGCACAACATGGCGCATGGTCAGTGCGTGGCAGTAAGGAAGAGGAAGGTTGGGACTTACTGTAAGGTAGAACTTCAGAACATTTAAAAGCAGCCAGCAATGGGAAAGCTTGCTTTTATGAGCCAGAAGACTCTCTGTCGCCATTGTTTTCAGGGTTCTTTTTTAAGTTTACCTTTTTATTTTAAATAATTCCAAGTAGGGTATGAAGAAATGAAGTCATTATTCAACTTGCTCAATTTTCCAAAATAATTTAATAAAGACAAGCTGTACAATATATAATGAAACATTAGTAAAATACCATATATTGGGTAAAATTGGGCTGATACTAAAAGCAATATCTTATCTAAACATGTGTAATATAAAGGAAGCCAATCTACACAGTATTTAAAAACCACCTCAATATGAACTTTTTTCCCCAGTTAGCATTGATCTAATTACCCATCAGATGTGATTACACCAAGGAATACACTTTGCAGGTAGGTTTCATGAGTTCAGTAATGAAAACATTACTGTGCAGGGCATTCAGTTAGCACAAGAAGTATTCATTCATACACTCACCCAATCATTTATTCAGTAATGTGTATTGAGGGTTTTCTATGAGCCAGCTACTCTTCTAGGCACCGAGGATACAATCTTGTACAAATTAGACAAAATTCTTGCTGTAATGGAACATTCTTGTAGAGGGAATATTCTACTTGGGGAATGGGTAATTAAATTGTTTCTAGCGAAAGAGATCAATGAAATGCTACATTGAAAAATCAGTGAACTGTCTCAGGTGTGGCTTTTCGTAGGCAGAGGAGAGGAAACTCATATCTTAAGAGAGTCTGCTCATATAACGTGAAGAGTTCTACCTTCAGATAGAATTGTCTTTGGTGGCTCATGTTCCATCTCAGTTCTTAGGTTTGTATTATAACAGCCATGTTTGTTATAATACAGAAATAATAGTGGATTTTGGTTTATTTTCAAAACCAAATATTCACGCACTAGAGACACTCCTGGAAGCAGCCCTCGGCTCCTCCTGTGGCCTCTCATCCCCAGGGCAGCGAGGTGCAGGGGCTGGGCAACCCCAGCTTGTCAGGCAGCCAACAGGAGATACCTCTAATGTACAAAGTAGGGATTGCAATCTTAATTTCATTTTAAAATGAAATATTTATTACATTTTAACACAAATTCAAAATGCAAACAATAAATGGCTGAACATCTCCCTGGCCAGATAACCCTTGTGACATATAGAAAAATAACATGTTAGAAACAAAAGCCCAACAGGACAGAAAACAAAATGAAAAATAAAAAGGACCTTTGCTCAATCCCATTCAAGAAATGTAACCATAGTTAGGAGGGTTTTTAAAAAATATATATATTTTATTGAGTTTTTGCAGAGAGGAAGGGAGAGAAATAGAGAGTTAGAAACATCAATGAGAGAGAAACATCGATCAGCTGCCTCCTGCACACCCCCTACTAGGGATGTGCCCGCAACCAAGGTACATGCCCTTGACTGGAATCGAACCTGGGACCCTTCAGTCTGCAGGCTGATGCTCTATCCACTGAGCCAAACCGGTTAGGGCTTGGAGGGTTTTTTTTTTTATCCCTTTTAGAAAAATGATGTTTTCTTACACACACCTATGTATATGTATGTGTGTGTGTGTGTAAATGTTTACACAATAGGAATATGATGTCATGATTTATAATCAGAAATACATATTTGGTCTTCATCCTACTTCCTGGCACAGAGCTCCTAAAACCATTGGAATTTCCTAAGGGAAGACAGCAGGCAGTGGTGTTTATTGTTGTTAATTGGGTGATTTTGGGGAAGCCCCTAGCTAACCTAAGGATAGGACTGTTGCAAGGGGAACTAACCTGTGATTAGAGGTTTGGAACTTTTCCTTTCACTCCCAGAACTCTGGGGAGTAGAAAAGGGCTAGAGATTGGGTTCAGTCACCAATGGCCGATGACTTCATCAGCCAGGTCTATGTAATGAAACCCCAGAGGGAAGGGTTCCAAGAGCTTCCAGGTTGGTGAACACTTGCAGGTGCTGAGTGTGGTGCACTCAGAGAGGACATGAGTGCTCTGTGCCCTTCTCCATGCCTTGCCCTGTGCCTCCCTCCCATCTGGTTTCTCGTGCGTTATGTAAAGCAGTAATCTAGTGAGGAAGCTGGTTTCCTGAGTTCTGTGAGCTGCTCTGGCAAATTAATCAAACTCAGGGAGGGGTTGTGGGAACCTTTGATTTATAGCCAGTTGGCCAGAAGCACAGGTGACAACTTAGACTTGTGATTGACATCCAAAATGGGGGCACTCTTATGGGACTGAGCCCTTAACCTGTGGGAGCTGGCACTAGTTTCAGGTAGATAGTAGCACATTGCGTTGACTTGTAGCACACCTAGCTGATGTCTAAGAATTGCTTTGTGGTGTGGACAAAACCATATTGAAGAAATTACACACACTGTTTTGTAACTTATTTTTCCACTTTAAATATCACTGTGCTTTCATATCAGTATAGGCCAGTGATGGCGAACCTTTTGAGCTCAGCATGTCAGCATTTTGAAAAACCCTAACTTAACTCTGGTGCTGTGTCAAATATAGAAATTTTTTGATATTTGCAACCATAGTAAAAAAAAAAAGACTTATATTTTTGATATTTATTTTATATATTTAAATGCCATTTAACAACAATAACAAAATCAACCAAAAAAATGAGTTTGCATGTCACCTCTGACACGCGTGTCATAGGTTCGCCATCACTGGTATAGGCAAATCATCCTCTTAGCTGCAGAATATTCCCTGGTAATGTAGATTTTTTAACTAACTCTATTGTTTTATAGCAGTGGTAGATTTTAAAACATTATTTATGTTACGCATATTTATGTAACTCTATCATAATAGGAAGGTAACAGGAAGCAAAATAGGATGTCAAAGAGATGCTTATGTTGGGTGGGAGACTGAAGTCTGTCATGCTGTTGCTTGGTTGTAGCCTGGTCAGATTCAGTCTTGTGTCTTCCAGTCCTTGGATTCTGCCAGACACATGGAGTAACTTGGTACAAGAGGTAGACTTGGAATGTTTCTGGGAATTCTACTTATTTCAGCAATCTATAGCAAACATATAGGAGATTAGGATGAGCTTCAGCAGATTTCTTCCTTAGAAGACTTCAGTCTGTAGTGGGGCAGGAAGGCAGGGAGGTAGGTCATTTCATTGTGTGGCTGGTGACATGGCAGAGCTATGCTCAGGATGCTGTGGCAGCAGGCACGGGACATGTGTGTGCTGGAGAAGATGATTGCAATCTTCTTGGAAGGACAATGGCCAAGCTGAGTTGCTGAGATCAGTAGTAGAGAAAGGAGAAAGATACTTCAGGCTAGGGAAGAAAGAGGTAAGAAGACACATGATGAGTTCGGGGAATCACAAGTAGGTTAGTGTTGTAAGGATATAAAATTTGAGGCAGGAAATGAGATCTCTCTCCAGATGGAAACCTGTTTATGGAGAGCCTTGTATATGATACTAAACAGTTGGGCATTCCTCACTAAGTCAAAAGATACACGTCCCTTATACATCAATTAAATACTCTGAATATTTATCACTCTTCAGAACCTTGGAAAACGTAATTTCTTTATATAGTACAAATGCAGGATTGAGACAACTATTAACTTAATTATTTATTAATATTGAGCCCTACATTCTTGGGTTAGTGTTTGATTTTACATGATTCTTCAGAGTACCCAAAGCTTTTCACCAGTGACTGCTTGAGCTCACTGCATGGGAGGACCGAGTGGTAGTGTAGGTGAGTGAGTTCAAATCCATTACTTCTGTCAGAAAAGCAACTAGGAATAAGTGAGCCTGGAGCATCTTTGAGTATCTAAGATATCTCGTCACTGTCATCACCGTCATTTTATAAAATGCAGGGAGACAGCCAATCATATGAAATACATTTCTTGTGTTTGGGTTTAAAAAGAGAACTGGATGGAGTGTGAGTATGGCGATTTGAATAGTAATTGACATTTATTTTACTTGACTTCCGAGCCTTGGTACTTCTAACCATCCATGTTTTGTTTCGTTTGTTCATTTTTCATGCTAGGCAAAACCGTCAGTTAGCTAGTTTAAGGTTGGGGAAAGGCACTGGAAAGGAGCAAGTTTGGAAGAGAGGAGCTCAAAGGGGAAGGCCTCATTCTTTACTAAAAATAGAGATCAATCCATTTTAAGCCCAACATGATACCTGGAAATAAACATTGTTTGTGGGGGAGGTGCATTTTTGTAGAAAGGAAGGTAGAGTTCCTTGTTGATCTCACCACAGCTCAATTCTTTGTACTGTTTTACTTCTTTTCCTCCCCCCACATCAAACTTTTTTCCTGAATCACCCATAACGGAACTCCAGGAAGATACATGTATGTTGCTGTAGTTTACTGTTGCCCCCTGCACTGTTTTATTTAGCCGAATCTTTGTTTCTTCCACTGCTCCCTGCACAACATGGAACACCATATGCCGTTGTCCCTGTCATGAAGCAGAGGGTTCCCTGGTCTGTGCCTATGCCTATGTTTATGCCACAGAGGAGGTGTGGTTCAGTGCCATCTTTTATTGATGGGGCCAGCAAAGGAGAAATCTAATGAAATTATCAAAGCTTTGAATTAATTATGAACTTGAACAGGAGCGCTAAGCTCTGTGGAGCCAAGGATCTCATTACCCATGCACTCTCATCGCCTCCTCCTCTGGAGCAGAAGGCATGTCGGCTGCAGCTCCTAGCTCCTGGCTCTGGACTTTGTTCCAACTTGCTAAACTGGCATCGTCTTCTTACTACGAAGTTGCTGCAAGTGTCCATGATGATTAATATAATTCTGCTCTGGATCTTCAGGAAATGTCAATAGGTTTCTCTACCCCTCCTTTTTCCTTTTATTTTCTTTCTTTATCCTTTCTTTCATCAAATTGGATGTTATACAAGTTCCTATCCTTTTTGAATAATAGGAGAAGCTTTTAGGATTCAGGTGTAGCTTCAAGGAATAGAGTGGTTGATTTAAAGTTAAGAGCTGTGTTACATCTACTGTGTATTCCCTGGATAATTAGGTAAGCAAAGTCAAATATTTCTTCTTTAAATTTTGAACATCCAATAGAATTTTTTTTGCTTATTTCTACCTTAGAATTAATGGAACCGCAATAACTTCCCTGGTCTTAAGACACTGTTCATTATTTTAATGTGTGTTGTATGGAGGCCACAGATCTCACTCTGCTGGGTGTGTCTCTGAGGACTTGGGCTCCCTGATAGAGAGTAGTTAATGTTTTCTTAATATAATTCTGGTTTTTCACTTCCCAGTAATATGAAATTTCTTATGAATAAATCACCCTCTGATTGTTTTAACTTTAGTAGTAAAATCAATAACAACAAGGTTTCAATTTACTACTGGTGACAATTCTTTGGTACTGTCATATAGGTTCAGAGCATCTCATGCACGCCTTTTCTGCTTGCTTTCGGGACCCATTATTTATGAATTCCTAACCTACAGCTCATCTATCTTAGTAAACTATAGGCCACTGGCAATTTTTGTAAGCAGTGACTAACTTTGCTTTATAGGGTCAATGTTTTAAGATTTTGAATGGTGGGGGATGGGACAATGATAACCTTTGCTTTTGCTTTTCCTATTCACCTTCAGCGAGTTTTTCCCCCCATTTATTTTCTCTATAGGCAGCAGCAATATTTAATTCAGCCTTTGGGAGTTTTCTGGTAAGTAAACATGGTTTAACTTGTCTATTAACTTGTTGTGATATTATTTGTATGAAAGATTTAGTGAAATTGGGCTTCTTTTACTGTTTAGTTATATATAAAAGTGTTTTAATTTTTTTATGCTCCATTATTCGTAACTGGGAGAAAATTAGTTAATAAAGAAAAATTTATCTTACAATATAATTGGGGACTTGGGTTTAATATTCCATTTAATGGATTCATAGAATCAATTAAAACACTATGTGTCTCCTTATAGAGGTTATGTCAATATATTGATCATTTAATGAGGTCTTTTAGATTATTATTATTTTGTATCATGGGACTGAGGATTTTGAAAAGGAAACATGACCCAGCTGGTCAGAAAGGGAATGCTAATTTACTTGTTGACATGTCATTTATTTTGTACATTTCATTGTCAAAGAAGCTACTATCTTGGTTTCTTCTGAGAAATCTATGTGAAAAAGTTGAAATGGGGAAATTAATGAGTAATTTGCAAGAAAATGCAATATTTTTTGACAGGCAGACTATAAATTCTATGTAAAAATAGTTCAGCTTTCATAAGTAGAACCAATATAAAGATAAGGACAATACTATTTTATCATTTTTAATCATTTTTAAATAGATGATGTAATAAAGACTTGTTATGAAAGAAGGAGAAAGAAGCTGAATTTTCTGTTACTTGAATATTTTTACTTATATCTTCCCTAAAACTATGCTGAATTCATGGAAATAAATTAGAAACTTTCTTTTTAGGTACATAACTTATTAGCAGATATTTAGTACCAATAATTGAGACTAGAATCAGTGGAGTGTAAACTGGTTCATGAGTCTAGGCAAAATATCAATTGCTTCTGTATAAAATGTTCTTGACTTACTGTATGTATTTAAATGGAGAGAAAGCTTTTAAACATGTGATATGTTTAAATGCGTTAATTCTATATACTTCTATATAGATTTTAATGTTTCAGTGTTACCGAGCTTTTACTTATGTAGCTTCTGCAAAATAAGTTTAAAATATATCTTATTTTTAAAGAAGTAGTAATGTTTTTCCCAAAGCTGTATTATTATTGGGATTTAGAAGAGAGATAATAGTGTCTATTTAATGAAAACGATCTCGCGAACTACTTATTTTAGACGCAATAATATTTTAAGTCATTATTGCATGTGTGCAAGCATTACTTTCTATATGTTTTTACATTGACAGAATAATATGTTAAAGATGATCTTGCTAGAAGCCAATTTTCATTATATGGTTTGGAATCATATACATTCACTATGGAAACATGGTTTCCTAAGCTGGATCTCTTACTCTGTCAGATGTCTAAGGTAATTAAGAAAGTGAGGTTAAGGCAATTGTCTGAGTAACTGAAGCAAAGTACGCTGTCCCTTATTTGGAAAACAAGCTCAGTTAGGTATAGGTTAAGCTTTGCACTGGCTGTGTGCACAGCAAACAGTTCACGGTGTTTGTTCTACAGGCCCAGTTCTTTGGTAAGGTCCAGTGAAGGCAAACTTGCCCTGGGGAATCTTCAGCGTTTTTGTTATGCTTTCTCACTTCTAAGAGTTTGTACATTCTCACTCCTTAGTCTTGTGCTCTTTTTTCTCTCTTTGTCTTCCATCTCACCTTAACGTGACTAATCAATCAAAAGTACTTATTGAGGTGCTGCCACACAGGTAGCTTTCTGGTAGCTGAAAGGGTGCAAAGAAATATGATGCAGGTCATTGTGAAGATGACACATAGACAAAGAAATACAGTGTAAAAGTTAAGAAGTCAAGCAAAAGATGTTGCTGTATGTTATATAGCTGTCAGATGGCATAGGGAGCATGCGCTGAATTCAAAGGTCCGATGGAAACAGTTTCGCTGGGCTGGGTCTGGAAGAATGGCAGGACCTAGCTCTGGAGAAGAGAGGAGAGGATGCACCGAGCAGTGGCAGAGAGGCAGAGTGTGCTTTTTTCCGTTTTTCTTCCCGCTTCATTTCCCTCCTTTTCCTTCCCCAAAGTTGAAAGGTACCAGAAAGGGGTTGAGAATAAAAATTATGGTTTGGAGATGTGTTTGCTCAAATATTATAAAAGAAATAATTTATTTTTCCACCTTTTCCGTCATAGTTACAATAAACCTTGGAATATAAAATATGTATGAGTCTGAACTAAATCAATTCGAATTGGGTTCAGCTTATTTAACAAAAAAATAACAGCAGCTTGTACAAGATAAAGGCTTATTTCTCTATTAGGTAACATCTGGAGGGAGGCTGTCCACGTATGGCAAACAGGCTTCATGGTCTCCTTGTGGACCCAGGGGCCTGTTTTCCTCCTCCACCCTCCACAGCATGCAGCTTCCTACCCCAGGGCTGCCTCAGGATCCAAGAGAGCTGCTGAAGCTCCAGCCAAAATGATACCTGGGGAGCCAGGCAAAGAGCGCTCCTAAAAGCTACGACTGCTTTTAAAAACAGCATTCCTAGAATTGCAGCACCATACTTGCAGTAATAGTTTATTGCAGAACTTAGTCATATGATTCTACCTAGCCACTGGAGGGGTTGGGATATGTGGCAATTTGCTGAGAGCTAACATTTGGATTTCTGTTCCTAAGGCAGCCAGCAATTTGAACACTATACAGCAGTTGTCAGGAGAGAAGTTGATGCTTGACTTGGGCTTGGAAAAGGACTTATTTGAACTCCAAATTATAACCTTCATGTTTTGTTATAATTTTGTTATTCTTAAAAGGGTGGTGGTACATGTTAGAATTTGGAGTTTTCTTTATAAATAGAACATATCTACCTAGTCTCAAAATTTAGTATTATGGGTGGTAGTATGGTTTCTGGAGTCAGACTTGTCTGAGTTTTAATCCTTACTTGACTGAATACCAGCCTAACCATATAACCTTCCCTCTCTGTAAAATGGGATAAATGATAGAACCTAAACTGTGCAGTTGTGGTGAGGATTAAATGGGGTAAGATGCTTGTGTGATGTGGTAGAAATAACTAACCTAGGTTTTATTCAAACTCTGCCATGATTTTGTGTGTGGCCACGGGCATTCATATAATGAAGAAATTGGTTATCTCTGACTTCACGCCTCTGAGTGCTGAAATACGCTGATCCAATCATTACTGTCTGGTTATGGGTGGCCATTTCTTTTGTATTTACATAATGGAATCTGGAAAGAGTACTTACTTCAGATTACATTACAACTTTGAATGAAAGGCTTTTATTAGAAGAACTTTTGAAGAAAAAACTCCGAGGGCATTCTTGTTGATTTTCAGACATCTGGGTATACCAAATAAAATATTGTACATATTTATAGCTAGTTTAATAATGTCCCAGGTCTAATTAAAACACAGTGTTTTAAAGAACTAATTGTTACAGAAAACTGTTTGTGTTTTTTTTTTAAATGTAGCTAGGCTGGTAATAACCAATGATAGATGAATTTAATTTACATAAATTTCAGACCAAGAGAATATTTTAAAATCATGCCACAGAGGATTGCTTTAAGTTAAAAAGTTAATGTCATTATCTCCTCCTCTTATTTAAATTGTTTGGTTTACAATAATTGTGGAGCATAATAAGTGTTTTGAGACTTCCCTTCATGGGATTTTAATAGAATTTGATAGTCAGCCACCCTGAATAACTATAGTGTTATCAAAATTATATACATATTTTCTATGTAAAACCATCTACTTCAAGTTCAAACACCTGTGTTCCTTCCTCATCAAAAGGAAGATTTAAAAAAATAGGTATTAGACACTTTTTGAAAAATTCCAGCTAAAAAATCCTTTCTTTAATTTAAAAAGATTCAACTGTGTTGAAAAAAACTTTGGTCACATGATTTGTTAGACTTTTAGCATTTTGTCTGGAGGCTGAATTTGATGTTTCCGTGTCTTCAAGAATTACACCTTAAAATTTAAAAGGAAAAGGCAGAACTACTTCTTTTTAGACTCCTCAACCTAGTTTATTGTTTTTGGTAACTCCTGACCTTAGAGGAAAACCCTATCAATTCATGGCAACAGAAATGTAAGGATTTTGGAAACAGCTGCAGTTATAAACAAAGTCATCTTAATGAATACAATAACACTTAGCCTAAAAGATCTTTGAGTCACTGTTTGCTTTCTAAATCTCTTCATTTAAAGTATTAAGAAATGGTTTTATTTTTTTCACATAAATCTTCTGGAAATAGGCATTGCTGCTATTCTAAGATGACTAATTTTGTTTCTTTTCATGTGAGACCAAGTGTGAAAGGGACTCCTTGCGTTGAACTGAAGAACTAGCCAGCACATATTTTCATTCCCTTACCTAGTTGTTCTGTCTTTCCTCTTTGCTGTGGCTGGGCTGCCATTATCACCCGGCTTTGTAGAAAGATTTGAATAGTTAACTTAGGCTATTATAGTTGCCGAAAGAAAGAAATCTCAAACACAAATGGCATGTTTTAAGAACTTGGGGTATATGTTTAGTAACTTCTTTTATTCTTCCTTTCTTGTACAAAAATATACTCAGCCACACCTAGCACAGTCAGAGAAGAAGCACATCAGCTTTGTTACTCATTGATGGCTGGGCAGCATTGCTTTTAAAATATCAGAGCAAGATCTCAAATATTAACATAGAAGGTTAAGGATGCCACCAGATATGACTTGATGGTTAATTTGATTTTCCTGTAACCTAAATCTAGGACATCCATTCTTAATTTATGTTTATAGAATACCCATTTTGTGCAATACTGAAAACTATGCTGATATTTGCCCTTAATTTGCTCAAAATCTTAACCAACCCAGGATATTCAGTTGAAAGATCTTGGTTTTCCCCCAAAAGTTCATGACCTGTTTATAAAACAGCCTTTTATTTTCATTGCCAGAACAAACAACTGAATTATTCAGCAGTGTTCAGTACCACCTTATAGGATGTTATCTTAAGTTCATCCTTTTTACTGTTAAGGACTTGATAAAACCAGGATTTAAAATAACCATATCTTACCCTAAGTTCAAACGATGGGGAGCTGGTTTCCATCTTATGAAATGGAACCCCTTGTCAGGCCATGCACTTCATTTCCTCACCTCTTGGGACAAATGAACATCATAAAAGCTAGATTGCTGAGAAAGACTACTTTCTCTTTAAAAAATACCATTGGCTCAGTTAGCACTGTGGCACAAAATAGGAAAGTACCATATAAAATTAACATACAAGTACTGAATCTTTTCAACTCAAGGCACTTTTCTAAATACTGAAGCCAATACGCAAAGCATGAATACATGAAACAATAAATGACAACCAAAGGTTTAAGAAAGAGGGAAGACAAGAACTGCCTTTAATGCAGTGTTTTCTAAATTTCAGGCACCTTTATGAGTTTCACCCTGTTGACATATTATTTGTATTATTAGGTTAAATAAAACTCACCTTTAAAATTTAAATTGATTTTTAAGTAAAACTTTACATCAACACTGTAAATAAAAAATATTGTCATGAATAAAAGATAACTGAAATAAATCAAGTGGAAAAAAACTAGTGTTAATTTGTAGCTAACCTCTGCTGCGTATATAAGGCTCTGAGTCCAATGCCTGTCCTCCTTTTGATAAAACAGTGAAGTTAGAACAAGGACCAAACCAAGAACTGTTCCTTCCTGCAGCCTGGATTTCTATGAAAAGAGAGTAAGTTTAATCACTTATTCTTTGTCTATGGGTCCTTTAAGTCATCTTGCTCTAACTCCCTCTTGGGACAGCACTGTTCTTAGACTTTGGGAAGCCCTGGTGTTTGTTTTTTTTTTTTTAACATTCTCAATCACTTCATCCAAAGGGAGAATTAACACCATTTGGGGAGGTCAAATGAGGAAACCCCTTGAATCAGAGACTCTATTTCTTTCCTTAGAGTGTTTTCTATATAACACTTGTCTAGGAAAGCAGTCTGTGTGTGTGCCCAACATGTTTGTAGAGTTAAAAATAGCTGCTATAATGCTTGTGTAAGAAAAACCCTATGATAGCTACATTTGGATTTGTTTCTAAAGCAAACTCTTATGCAAAGTACAGACATTGTAAATAAAAAATGGTATTTGTTACTTAATAAAAATGTATAGAATCCTTACCTACTTCATTTTAGCAGCATAATGCTCTGTGTTGTCTGACAGGGCTTGTGTAGCAAGTAAATGCATTAGTCACAGTGACCATTTTTCTTGCAAATTTGTGACATAGATTTAATTATAGGAATGACCAGCAACTTACAAATCTAATTTTGGTGGAGGCTGAGGCAACTTTTTTTTTTTTTTTAATAATGATGGATTTTTTTTAAAGCAATGATTTCATTACTATTTAAAGAAATCTACTGGTTTAGAACTAGCCAATTGACTGAAGTTATTTTATTACCCATTAACAAATGCCATGTGCTTTTATTTTAATTCTTATCAATTTTTAAAATGTCAGCATTCCCAAACTGGAAAAGTGCTCGCTTCTGTTCCCATTTAGGTAAAAATAAATAAATATACATGTGGAGAGAGGGGCAGGATATTTGTAAAGGGCCTCCTAAGAAATATGATACTAACATTTGATTAAAACCAAGACTACATTTCCTTAATTTGAATCTAGTGCACTACAGAACTGTTCTTAGACTTTGGGCAGCCCTGTTTGTTTGTTTTTAACATTCTCAATCACTTCATCCAAAGGGAGAATTAACACCATTTGGGGAGGTCAAATGAGGAAACCCCTAGAATCAGAGACTCTGTTTCTTTCCTTGGAGTGTTTTCTATTTAACACTTGTCTAGGAAAGCAGCATGTGGCCTTCAGTAGGAGATGCCCAATAGCTAGCTACAAGCTGATGATAATGTGGTAGATAGTTCTCATTTCTCTGCTTCTGTTTCTTTTTTTTTTTAAATTTTCTATATATTTTTAATGGCAAGTGACATTTGCTCTAAAAGCCAGATCACATTATTGATAATAGGTTTTTGTATATCTAGAACTTACATGGGAAGGGGATTGTTATTCTTCATTATTTAATATTCTGCTTATACTTTCTGTTTCAGCCTTGTGGACTTTGGCACATGAATAGACTGCTGCTAATAAATAAACACTAAGTTGTTTAGCTTGTGCTCACAGAAATTCAATGGCTTTGATCGACCAGGATTGTTGATTTTAGAGGAGGGGGCCACTTTTCAAGTTCTAGATTTTGAGTTCCTACTCAGATTCACAGATGGCAGGCAACTACTCTTCCTGCTAACATTGTACCCAGTTCTGAAGGCACTGGCCAGTGGGAATAAGGACATGGGAGGTAGTGATTATTTCTTGAACCTCTGAGCCTGGGGTGGTTAATAGCTAAAAGTGGCAGAGATTTATAGTGCTCAGAATGTGTCAGGTACCATTCTGTGCACTGTGCAAACATTAATCTTGTAACCCTCATAACAGCCCCATTAGGTACGAACAGTTACTACCATCCCATTTTATGTAAGAGGAAACCAAGGCACCTGGTTGAATGACATGTGTGAGTTTACAGAGCATGTTCCTGGTGGGACCAGGATGGAAGCCCAGGCCGTTTCTGTCCAGAATCCTGCTCCTGCCACATTGGTGCTCTCATGTATTCATCTTGCATCACAGGGATGAAGGTAGGGACCACTGGGTGGTGTTTTCTGTGGAGCACCTGGGTTCTGCACCTGTGGGAGCACCCAGGCCTTTTGAAGAGACCAGAAAGGAAGGAAGGGATTGAAATGCGGTGGAAGGTCCAAAGGCCGATCTGGGAGACTCGGCCACAGTGGGCTCTGTCTTGACTTTGGAAGCAGAATTCTTGGTGATGTGGTTTTCTGGGCAGATTTGCTTTTTTGTGGGACTCTAGGATTTAGAAGGAGTTTAAACGCTTTGAAAATATTATTTCTTTTAAAGATATGTTAAAATTCAGAGTTCAGAAGTTTCACTTGATTAGGCCATTCTTTCTCCCAGTTAGGTAGAATTATTATTATTTTTTTTTCTTTCTTTTTTTTTTATTGCTTAAAATATTACAAAGAGTATTACATATGTCTCCATTTTTTCCCCCCGCCCTTGACAATCCCCTGGCCTCCCCTACCCCCCAGTGTCTTATGTCCATTGGTTATGCTTATATACATGCATACTAGTCCTTCGGTTGATCTCTTACCCACCCCCCTCCTGCCCTCCCACCCTCCCCAGCCTTCCTGCTGTAGTTTGACAGTCTGTTCGAGGCAGCTCTGCCTCTGTATCTGTTTTTGTTCATAAGTTTATAATGGTCTTTATTATCCAGAAATGAGTGAGATCATGTGGTATTTTTCCTTCATTGACTGGCTTATTTCACTTAGCATAATGCTCTCCAGTTCCATCCATGCTGTTGCAAATGGTAAGAGTTACTTCTTTTTTACAGCAGCATAGTATTCCATCATGTAGATGTACCACAGTTTTCTAATCCATTCATCTACAGATGGGCACTTAGGCTGTTTCCAGATCTTAGCTATGGTGAATTGTGCTGCTATGAACATAGGGGTGCATATATCCTTTCTGACTGGTGTTTCTGGTTTCTTGGGATATATTGCTAGAAGTGGGATCACAGGGTCAAATGGGAGTTCCATTTTCAGTTTTTTGAGGAAACTCCATACTGTCTTCCATAGTGGCTGCACCAGTCTGCATTCCCACCAGCAGTGCACAAGTGTTCCTTTTTCTCTGCATCCTCTCCAGCACTTGTCGTTTGTTGATTTGTTGATGATAGCCAGTCTGACAGGTGTGAGATGGTACCTCATTGTTGTTTTGATTTGCATCTCTCGGGTGATTAGTGACTTTGAGCATGTTTTCATATGTCTCTTGGCTTTCTGAATGTCCTCTTTTAAAAGGTGTCTATTTAGGTCCTTTGCCCATTTTTTGGTTGGATTGTTTATCTTCCTTTTGTTGAGTTGTATGAGTTCCCTATAAATGTTGGAGGTTAAACCCATATCAGTGATAGCATTGGCAAATATGTTCTCCCATGTAGTGGGCTTTCTTGTTGTTTTGTTGATGGTTTCTTTTGCTGTGCAGAAACTCTTTGTTTTGATGTAGTCCCATTTGTTTATTTTCTCTTTAGTTTCCAATGCCCTAGGATCTGTATCGGTGAAGAAATTGCTTCGGCATATGTCTGAGATTTTGTTGCTTCTTTTTCTTCAAAACAAAAATTTGCCATCATTCTTTTGTTTATTAAGCTAATATTTGGGGGACCTGGGGATAATAGTGTGGTGAGCCAAACAATTTTCCTGTCTTTATCTGCATTACAGATTCTTAAGATGAGCCTATCAGGGCATATGGCAAGGGGTGCAGTGGGGGAGGAGGGAATTACTTCCCTCTTATTAATATATTCACTTCATTGAGTCAGACCCCACTGCCATTCCAAAATAAATCTGTACACGTGGAAAGAAGCAGGAAGGCATCTGAGGATGCATAAACTGTATGAACTTGTGGTTTCTACTAGTACCAACCAAAAAGAACCTTCCTTCTAATTACTGGTCTTTATGATGAAAGCAATGTTAGACATCCAGACTCTATCATGGATGCAGCTTTTCAAGGAAACATTTAGCACTTTGAAAAATCAGTGGTATGTGCTGTTGGTAATGGCACGTTATAGTTGGCTGAAATTAAAAAATCAAACATCAAAATATTTCTTAGCTCTGATTCACTGCATATTGCCATTTGATTTTGTATCAATTTTATTGAAATATTTGTGGACTTCTGCTAGGTTCTAGAACTAAAACAAAACAACAAAAAGAATAATGTATGATTCTTGGCATCCTGGATTTAAATGTCGCTTTTCACAGTGTGATCCCAGACCAACTCATTCTTAATTTCTCTCTGGTGATGGGTGTTTGGGCCCCACAAAGTTTGAGGACTCCTTATTTTAACTATTAAATTTCAAGTAAAATATAGTAGATTATCATCTCCAAATTATTTTTAAACACTCTCCCATTTTTATTGCACCTCCAAAGAAAACTGGATTTTATTTAAGTTTTTAAAAACTAGGTGTTTTCAAAAAGCAGAAACCACTGAGTATTTTTTTTTTTTCTGTCCTTATACTTTTGCCTTTTCCAGAAGGTCATATGAATAGAATCCCATTGTCTGTAGTCTTTTGAATCTGGGTTATTTTACATAGCCTAAGTTTTTATGATTCATCTGTGTTGTTGTATGTATCTATCAGTAGCTCATTTCTTTCTACTGCTAAACAATACTACATTTGGTATTTTACCAGTTGATGAGCTTTGCGCTATTTCCTATGTTTGGCGGTTATGAATAAAGCTGCTTTGAATATTTGTGTACAAGTTTTTGTATAGTCATATGCTTTCATCCTCTTGGGGAAATACCTAGGAGTGGGATTGCTGAGTCAAACGTAAGTATATGTTTAACATACAAAACCACCAAACCATTTTCCAAAGTGGTTGTACCATTGTACATTCTCACCAGGAATGTATGAGGAAGTCTGTTGCTCCTAAGCCTGGCCAGCCCTAGGTATTAGCAGTATTTTTATTTTAGCCATTTTAATAGTTACATGGTAGTATGTCATCATAGCTTTAATTTATATTTCCCTAATGTTTAATGATGTTGGACATTGTTTTATGTGCTTACTTGCCGTCTGTATATCTTCTTGGGGAAGTGTTTGTTCAGATCTCTTGCCTATTGTTTTATTGGGTTGTTTTCTTATAATTGAACTAGAGGCCCAATGCACGGATTCGTGCACCGGTGGGGTCCCTCGGCCTGGCCTGTGCCCTCTCACAACCTGGGACCCCTCAGGAGTTGTCGGACTGCCGGTTTTGGCCAGATCCCCGCAGGTCAGGCCGAGGGACCCCACTGGTGCACAAATCTGTGCACCGGGCCTCTAGTATGCATATAAGATCTTTGGTAACTCTCTTTCCACACTCTCCCCCTCCCCTTTCCCCCCCTTTCCTCTGAGATTCATCAGTCTGTTCCATGTTTCCATGCCTGTGCATTGAGCGTCTGCCCCCTGGTGGTCATTGCACGTCATAGTGAATGGTCGCTTAGGCTTTTATATATATAGATTGTTAATTTTTAAGTATGTTTTAGATACCAGCCATTTATCAGATATGTATTTTGCAAGTGTTTCACTTTCTTAAGAGTGTCTTTCAAAGAGCAGAGTTTTAAAATTTTTATCAATTTGTTTATATTTCTTTCTTTTATGGCTTGTGCTTTTTGTGTCCTATCTAAGAAATCTTTGTTTAACCTAAAGTCACAAAGATTTTCCTACTGTGTTTTCTTCAGGGAGTTTTATAGTTTTTGTTTTTAATTTAAGGTCTGTCATCTACTTTGAGTTAATGTTTGCATGTAGTACTATGTATGAATTGGGATTCATTACTTTGCATATTGTTGTAGAAGTTTAAAGTTTTATGTCTGTCAAAAGTATTTACCTTTTCCATATGGATATTTTCCATATGATAGTCCTTCCCTATCACCATGTCAGATAAAATTTTGCATGTACTGTCCTTTAGTTTTATAGTTAAAATGCATATCTAATCTATTTTTTAAAAAAGCAAAGCCTATTATATGGGGGTTCAGTTAATGCAAATCACAATTTGAAAGCACTTCACCTGATTATTGTATCAGGTTTTTAAAAATATATGCTTTTATTACGTTTAGAGAGAGGAAGGGAGAGGCATAGAGAGATAGAAACATCAATGAGAGAAAAGACCATCATTAATTGTCTGCCTCCTGCATGCCCCCCCCTCCCCCCGGGGGATTGAGCCCACAACCAGGGCATGTGCTTTGACCAGGAATTGAACTGTGACCTTTTGGTTCTTGGGTCGACACTCAACCACTGAGCCACACTGGCCAGGCTGATTATGGTATCATTTGTTAAAGAAGTCAATTTCTGCTGTTGCTGCCCCTGCCGGGGTTTTATCCCATGTAAGTCCATCTTTGTAGTGTTACTCTCATATCTACATAGTGACATATATGCTTGTCCCAGAAGATAATTAGATCAGCACTCATGACTGTTAAAAATTGTTTCTCTACCTTAGGATATTACACATGACATTAATACAATTACTTAAGATAAAATTATTTGTTTGAAGTGTAAAATGGAGATGTACATGGAATAGTGATTGAAAATTATAGAAACCTCATTTTTTTTTAAAAAAAAAAAATTCTCATCCGAGGATATTTTTTCATTGATTTTTTTTTTTTTTAGCGTGTGGAAAAGAGAGGGAAAGATAGAGAGAAATATTGATGTGTTCTCACATCAATTGGTTGCCTCCTGCATGAGCCCTGACCAGGTCCTGGGCCAGGAGGAGCCTGCATGTGCCCTTGACTGGAATCGAACCCTACAGTATGCAGGCAGACGCTCTATCCACTGAGCCAACTGGCTAGGGCATAGAAACCTCATTTTCATTTCTATCCATTTAATTTGCAAATGTGCATACAAACTAGTGGTAAAATGTGTCTAGCTTGAGGATTATGGAGTAAGGTGAATAGCTCTCTTAGTAACAGAGTTTCAGATAATAGAGGACTGGGTCTAGTAGTCGATATTTGTGGTTTGGCTTTCTTTTTATCATTGAGGATTCTCTTATAAGTAGTTATTTTATAAAATGTTTCTAGTTTTCACTTGAAAGTTTATATTCTTTTTATCCATGCATTTAGAAGCGATAATGTTTGTTAACATTATTGTGCTTCTGGTAACTTCCAAGAGCCAAGGCAATGCATCCAATCTTCTTCCTCGCCATCCTGTACATTGTTGTGAGATAAACTGTCCTCACATACTACTTTTGTATGTCACTCACATTCCCCATGCCTTCTGTGCCTCGGAATTGCCCACCACCTACTTGGCCATTTGGGGATCCTAGAGCAGCCCATCCTCTCTCTCCTCCTGCCTTTCATTCATTTCCATATTCACTGTTGATTCACTCTCTCCTCCCTCCCTCTGCCCAACACTTGGACCACTTTCCTGTCCCTCACCCCCCTGTTTGCTGGAATTATTCTCATTCCTTCCCATATCCTATCCATTGCTCCTAAGCCTGGCTTTCCCTTGAAACAATTTTGCTAGCTTTTCTTTTATGGTTGTGTAGTTCTTTTGATGATTGTCCATCTAGATTATAACTGGTTAGTATAGATTGTAATTAGTTAGCTTAAAATTCTAACCTCCTGCTCCATCTCTAGCACTGCCTGTCATCTTGCTCTGCTTTTTTTCTAGAATACTTGTTTTCCAACATCTATCTATCTATCTATCTATCTATCTATCTATCTATCTATCTATCTACCTGTTGTTTATTTAGTTAGTTCTTTTTCTGTCTCCCCCATTCAAATTCAAGTTCCAAGAAGGTATTTATTTGGTTTGGTTTGGGTCATTGCTCTGTCCCCATCTCCTATAGTATCTAGCACATGGAAAGCACTCAAAATATGTTTGTTAAATGAGTAAATAGAATTCATTTTAACTTCTTTTCTTAATATATCTAAGATTGTAAAATACCTTATATATAATATGCTCTAAAAATGCATGCTAATTATTACAATTATATGTTGAATTAGTTTTACAAGTGCAATGTCACTTTGATGATTATTTACCAAGTTTTTCTTGCTTTAAAGTGATTTAAATTTGTATGATTTTACTCCCAATAAAAAATGCTCCAGCCATAAGAAACTTATATCACTTTATATTCACAGTATAGATTTAAATTGGGTGTGGAAACTAATTTCCACATCTAACTTTGATAATTGGTGATTTGTAAAGTTTCTTCTCACAATAACCCTTAAGAGTAGATTAGGAGAGGTTATCCCTATGTAGTAGATTACCACCCCATATGCTCTTATTGTTGAAATAATTTTCATTTTATATATATCAGAAAGTTTTCCATGAAAAATTGCTACAACTGTGATTAGTACATTTTTTTTAAAGAGTTGGAGATTTTAAAATAAGAATCTGTAAGTGCTTAACATTATATGGCATTGTAGATCATTGTTGCACTGTTGGTATTTAAGATATTTTCTTAAAGTTTATACTTTAACTTGTGAAATATATAATACAATTAAATTGACAAGTGTGAGCTGAAATCTACGCATGACTGAAAAGAAATTGTACTGTATCTTAGAGAAGAGGTATAAATATAAGTCTGAAAAATGGAAGAATCATTTCAATGGTTTATAAAAACAGATCAAATTAACATCTGAGAGGCATTAGAAGTACTTATAAAATAGAAATGACCAAAAAAGGAAGAAAAGGAAAAAGCCAAGGTGATAATGAGGAAGCAGATAACTTGAACTCACAATATGATATGAGAGCACATAAAAGCAAATACAGTTCCTTCTTGAGAAGCACCTTGTTACAGCCCCGCACTTCAGTTTCATATGTTTATAATTCACAGTATTGCTTTGACTTTGGTCTTATCATCTCATCAGAGGTTAAAGTTTGTTCAATGAGATATAAAAAATAATAAAGATGTGACTTGGGCTGGAGGAGTTTTGGGGAGTGACATATATCTCTAAATGATGGAGAAAAGTAGAGACAGAATTTTAAGATACTGAAAAAATGGATGAATAGTTAATCAGATATGATTTCTTAATGATAAAGTTGGTTCCATTTTCTTACGATAACCTAAAAAATACATATGTGCTATTTCTATTTGTTATAGCAGCCTAATTAGCCATTCAAAATTCCTGATCAGTAGCTGCTGACATACATGCATTTGGAGCAGGACAGTTTTTGTCTTTATAATAATTAAAGTCAGCAACAGGAAAGGTTATCTCTTGTTTACAATCCCCCCCCCCCAAGTAGATTTACATGTTACTCTTTCTTTTCTCTTCATTTACTTCTATCTCTTCAAACTGAAGAGGAAAAAATGAGTAATGATCATGAAAAACATTAGAGATACGTAGAGCCTTCTCATCTTTTGCCTTTGAATTCACAGGCATTTTCTTTCAAAGACAGTTGAATCCTGATTATGAACCATTAAATGCCTTCAGAATTTTGGATTCTTACCTAATGTAGTTTTAAGCCAAACAGTGTTAAAGTCAAAATGTTATATTTTCAGCTCTAAAAAAATTGAATAGAAACTCCCACTAATGCAGACAAGAGGTTAAAAAAAATGTTTAAGTAACAGTAGAAAATATCTAGATTAGGAAGAACACTTCCTCTTGCAACTGAATGCAGTTGTCCGTTTGTACATATTTACAAGATATATTTGAAAAAGAGCATTAAGCCCTCTCTAGGAACAGTGTCAAAAAACAGTCTTTGGTCTTGAAACAAGTCTTCCGTCATGTCTGGCTTATTTTTCAGATTCTACCAACCTCGTGCCATAATCACTACGGGTTTTCTAGTGACAAAAAGATAAACTAATAAAAAACTCCGAGAGTATTATGCACCTCTATATTAGTTTTCCTAGATGTTGCTGGCCTTTCATTTCTATATGGGAACTGTAAGTAGTGAGTCACCTAAGTATGTATTTTGACATGTGTTTTTAAAAGTGCGATCTAGTTTTTCTTCTTAAAGACGGAGATGTTGGGTGCCACATAGTTCTTAATAAAGTTTTTCTTCCTCCACTGGAAATTACTCTTGATTATCTTGAAGATCTGAGACCTCTTTTTTTTTTTTTTTTTTGGCATGATGTCTTCCCTAAACAGAATCATTTCTAGTAATATTATGTGTGGGGTTTTTTTTGTTTTGTTTTGTTTTTTTGCTTTGTCTATTTGAATTATTCATTTTTAAGATATCAAACTCCTAAATTTACTACTTCCTACTTCAGAAACGGATTCTGTGGCTCCATCTCTCAGGGATGGACTCATATTAATCATACTCATAAGCTAATGATACATAAAACTTATTGTCAATTTTTTTAATCGACAGTGGGGAAAATAATTAGGAGAAACTCTTAGACACTTGTGTTGATG
Source organism: Myotis nattereri (assembly GCF_964212035.1). Taxonomy (NCBI): domain Eukaryota; kingdom Metazoa; phylum Chordata; class Mammalia; order Chiroptera; family Vespertilionidae; genus Myotis; species Myotis nattereri. The sequence goes on from NC_138080.1 coordinate 57,891,549, forward strand.
CATTCTCTCCTCATGCTTAAGTTCACATGAGAAAATAATTTAATAAGCTTATTTGGTGGGAATGGAATTAGAGGAAGGAGAGAGGTAAGAAGATCATTCCCAAGTTTGATTCTATCGGGTGTTTTAAGTGAATGTGTCTGGCTCCACAACAAGGGTATGTTGCCCTTGGAAACAGACAGGTCCATCATTTGGGCCAGGGATCTTCTTTCCTAGATAGTTAGATAGGTGTTCTTAATAGTTGCTCTTAGGTTTTTTCTCACTGCATTCGTTGCTGACTGGTTTTCCCTTTTATTGACCCACCATACCTTACAGTAAAGTCTTGCTGACGTTGAAACCTTTCTAATGTTTTAAAGTGATTTTGCATTTCCTTTATTTCCAAGTTTAGAGACAGGGGAGATACATTGTCATTTTATCATGTATCATCTATAAAGCTGATATGACCAGTATGGTAGCCACAAGCCACATGTGGCTATTTAAATTTTAATTAATTAAAATTAAATGAAATTAAACAGTTCCGCAGTCACTTTAAGGACAAATCAGGTATTCAGTAACCACATGTGACTGCGGGTTACTGTTTTGAACAGTGAAGAATGTTGAACATTTTCATCATTGCAGAAAACTCTGTTGGACAGCACTGAAGAGAGATGTTTAATTGCCAAACTATCTACATAATTTGGTATCTAATATTTTTATGTCTTAATTTATGCATGTTTCAGATAGTAGCCCAACTTAGTATTTCAGTCTTCTCTAGTAAATTTGAAGCCTTTCGTGTATACCTGTTCAGCTAGACAGGGATTTCGTTGTTAAGATATTAGTTGGTTAAGTATCCAGCACTTAATAATTTTGCTTATTAAAAAATGCTCTATGATTAGAGAGAACCATTGATCAGCTGCCTTCTGCATGCCCCATACTGGGGATCTAGCCCACTACCCAGGCATATGAGCTGACAGGGAATCGAACTGTGACCTCCTGGTTCATACATAGGCAACCACTGAACCATGCCGGCTGGGCAGCTGATAGCTCAATTTTGAAAATGAAATGTATTTTAATAAACACTGCCTTTATAATCATTCAAATTATACATTTTTGGGACACTCTATATATATTATTAACCTTTGCTCCTGTTGAAAATAGTTTTTCTTTTAAAAAAGTTAACTAAGTAAAGACTTCATTTACTTTTATCAATATTATTGACATTTTAGCAGAGCCCTATTAATTTTGGCCGATGGTAGTGTCTCTGAATTATGTTCTACAAAATATGAGAATTAATGAAAAAGACTGATGTTTAATAGAACTTATAAAGTATTATAAACCTGATTAGGAGACAGTTATACCATACAGGAGAAATTTTCCTTTTTGTTCCTGTCCTCTATTTATTTACATATTACTCTATTTATTTACATATCCTTCGTATTCCTAGTCCTTCCTGAGAGAATTTTGTATCTCTATTTTCAAAGATAAATTATATCTCGGTCTATTGTAATTTGACTTAGTATTCTATACTCTTCTCAATACCAAAAGCTATTTAAGGGCATGCTGTATACATACCATTGAATTCAATTGAGTTACATTAAGTTGAGTGATGAAGAGAAATATAAGACAATTTCTGTCTAAGAGATTTAGTGTAATTGAGGAAATGTCATGCATAAATAAAACATTAGGTGGGGGGACAGGAAAAAAATTCAAGTACTTAAAGTGTGGTAACACCAATTAAGAAAAGGAGAGCAAGACATGATAAAGTGAGCACGACAGGATTCGTGAAGGATGTTAAATGGGAGATCTTGAAAACTGAGAACAACCCAAGTGGAGAAAGTCAACCTGAGAATGAATATGGCCCAACAAGGGTAAGGGCCGTGCCTGTAATTCTCAGTGTTACCTCTCTGTATATACAGATGTAATGGCAAATAGAGTGCTGGATACAAAGCAGATGGTCAATATAGAATGAATGAATGAATGAATGAATGAATGAGCAGTTACAGGCAAGAGACAGTGAAAAGAGGGATGTTTACTGGAGCAAGCCAATTCTTATTGGTTAGTGGAAATTATGTGGGACAGTATTATGAAGAACCTTAAATGAGAGGCTAAACTTGAACTTGATACCAAAGAAAGGCATTACTGAGGAGTTTTCAAGGAGTGTGTCATTCCAGAATTAGTATCCTAGGAGAAGTGGCCTGGCAGCAATGTGTGTGTTGGTGCGTATGTGTGTCAAAGGCTAATGTGTAGCCTCTTCTGAGTCTAGATAAGTGATGATGAACACCCTGGCCCGAGCCTTTGAGTTTTCTTACAAAGAAAGAACCACAAGCACAAAGAAAGGGAGAAACTTTCTTAATCATTTAGTTAATCATTTAGATCCCTAATATTAACCTTGTAGCTACTGCATGCAAGGTCCCAATACCGGAGTCTCACTACACAGCTTTGAAGGGGTATTCCGCCCTCCCAGCACTGTGTTAAAGATCGAGTCCCTGAGATGCTTAGCAGAGTGTCTGGCACATTAGCAAGAATTCATAGTGGTAGCTGCTATTATTACTGTTCAACTCATTTTAGAAAGGGTGCCACCCTGACCCTCTCTATCCCATGGCCAAAACCCTCTCTGAACTCCTATGCCTAGACTTTTTATTTAGTCCCTAGATATAGTATTTACCTAAACCTCTGGTCCCTTAAGAAAACATCATTTATTGGAGATTTTGAAATGTATCAAAGTAGATTAAATAATATTAATGAACCTTGTGTACTCATCTTCCAGCTTCAGTTAGGTTAACTTAGACCAGTACTGTTTCCTCTCTACCCCTATCCACTTTCCCCCTCTCAGGTATTTTGTTGAAGCAAAGCCCAGTCATCGGCTCATTTCAACATGAATCTGATAGCTAAGGTCTTTCTCTTGTGTTGTTTTTTTTTTTTTTAAACGTACTGCCATTTTTTTTTTACTTAGAGACTTTCACTGGCCAAGTTTTTCATGAAAGAGTCTGGGATATCTTTAGAGTAGAGGGGTCAGGATATGCAAGGAACACACACAGACCAAGGACTCAAAGATCTTAGGATTAATAACTGTGCTATCATGAACAAAAACAGACAGTTTAAGCAAGAGAATAATTTTGAGTGAAATGGTTGAGTTGGATTTGAACTTGTGAGTTATGTGATAGTTCTGGGGCATCCAAAGGCAGGTGTCAGGGATGGACATGGTTGATATCTGTTCTTTCTTCATGAATGGAGGACACATGTATCTTAAACCAGTACAGAGATTCCTTTAGGTTGACCATTGATCCCTTCCCTCTTCTTCTTTTCTTTTTTCTTTTAGACATCTGATCCCATCCTTTCTGTGTTCCAGCTGCTCTCTACTGCCTCTCCCTCCATTCCCAAACATTTCTTGGTATACTTTGTAACCTTACTTTTCCATTAATTATGCTTGCTTGAGTTCATTACGTTAAAAGCTTATTTTATTCTTAAAAATAATTTTGGCCCTTCTGATAATACTTAGAGTCAGTGATGATGAGGTGATGAATGAATATTCAAATGGAATATTCAGATTCAATTTTGATTTTATAATAATTTCAGCTGAAAATTTTTTTGAAAGTAAAAGTATAAGGTAGTATCAAGTAAGTTTCATTTATCAAAGGAACATATAAATGATAATACTTTAAGCAATAAAAAAAATAAATGAATGCCACTGATTCCTGAAATTAAATTAAGACCAAAAATTAATAACTATAATTCTTTTATTAAAAATTCTTAGCTTTCAATATATCCCTTTCCATTTCACTTTTGAAAAGAATATAAGCAATTAACATATGTGGGTATCATCGCATTAATGCTAATATGGGTTATGTGTAATCATCAAGAGTAAAAATCAAGCCTATTTTAGCACCTGATGTAAGCCTCCAGCAGAATTATAAACCCTAAAATATCAGATATTTGTATAAAAAGTGGCTAGGAGCCACTTCAGCTTTATGAGACACTCATAATTATTAGCAGTGGGATCCAGGCTGTTAACACTGGGCACTGTTTGAACGTTTTGTGTTAATTTATAGGGTTGATTACTCCAGCCTCAAGTGGAACCTTAGGAAGGAGAGTCGCAAATGGTAAATCTTAGTGACGGTCCCTGGAGCGGCATTTCCGTTTGAGGCTCTGAGTTATGTGGGTCTCAACCTCTTTCCCTCCCCTCGCCCTTTCTGTAGCTCATCGTCATCATCATCATCCGTTCAGATAATGCCTTTTCAGAAATCACAGGTCCCCGGGGAGGAGGAAGCGGGGAAGAGTCCTGTTATAAGCACACTCGCTGCAAACCTTTCACCTTGCTGTCAAGGTGACAAATGTTTGTCCTTAAGGGAACACTGGAGGTTAAATCACTGGTGTTTCTCTCACTTATCTTCCTTCCCATACCACCCCAGCTCTTGGCCAAATTTATAGCAAAAGGAATCTTGGAAAATTAGGCTACTTGGAGTCTCTATGGACATTGTTCAAAGATATGTTTTGTGCAAGCTCAAAGTACTGACTACATTACATATGGGGGTCTAAGTAATTAGAATTTTTAAAAGTAATTGTGTAAGTACATTTTAATTTCAGGGCTTATTCCAGAGGAAAAGATTTGGGGGGGGGGGAGCATTTCAATTTTGAGAGAGAATATTGGAAACTTTGCAAATAGAATTGTGATGTCATATCCAATGACCTATGACATCAGTGTGTGTTATAAAATCCTCACTTAGAGAGACACCAGCACCCTCACATAAAGAGACACCAACACGTGCACTAACCCCAGAGATGGAAGTTGCTCGGATTTCTTCATCCCTTTTTTTGGCCCATTCCCTTCCATTCTCCATTTAGCAATGAGAATGATCTCAAAAGATGTAAATTTATCATGTCATTTTCCCAATTAAAATTCTTCAATGTTTGTTGGGATAAATACCCAAGTCCCTTGTATATGGCCTGTAAGGTCCTGTGTGATCTGTCCCTTGCCTTCCTCCAGCTTCGGCCCATCACCACCTTCTTTTCCACAAGGCAGCTGCCTTGTCCACACACATGCAGTTTCTCTAGTTCATTCATCTAACAGACACTTCATTGAGCTCCTACTCCAAACTTATCTAGTTAGCAATGAGAACCACAGCTAGAATCCAGTTCCTATTATTTCTCATACACTGTACTTTCCATTTTAACTGGAGGATAGTCAGTTATAAAAAGGTGTAAAATTTCTTCCTTTTAAAATATTCTCTAATTTTAACTTTTCGGTACTCCATCCCAACAAAAACATTAAATATGAGTATTTTATTGACAAGTCCCCTTTTTTAGGGACATATAACCTTACCTACTTCACTAATATCTCGGGAATCACTGTTATATGGCACAGAGTTTTATATAATTTTGCTTGTAAGGCATCAAGAAATAATTGAATTTTGTGAGACCTACTATTTTTAAAAATATATTTTTATTGATTTCAGAGAGGAAGGGAGAGGGAGAAATAGAAACATCAATGATGAGAGAGAATCATTGATTGGCTGCCTCCTGCATGGAGCTGGTAACCTGGGCATGTTCCCTTGACTGAACCTGGGACCTTTCAGCCCACAGGCCCCGCAGGCCAATGCTCTATCCACTGAGCAAAACCAGCTACAGCAGACCTACTATTTTTTAACAAGGAAGAAAGAAATAACGATATATGCTTGAATGACTCACATAATTAAATGTCTTGGTATCTTAAGAGGACCATCTCTAGCTATCTGAGAAAATTAGCTTTTATAGAAAATGTTATTCTATAATGATCCTGGATAAATGAGGTGGTTTTTATTCTTGCATATATATTCTAAGGAAATAAGGAAGGTTAAATGGTTCTTCAGAATCCCTTCCAATTCAATCTGGTAGAAATTTTTAAAATTCATGTGTTTAAAACATATTTATGGAGTATTTACTGTGTGTCTAGATCTAAGCTAGATATGAGGGATAGAGTGAGTGCTGGAGAAGCCCAGATGGAGTTCACATTCAAATGGGGAGATGGACAACAGATACAATAATTACATTATAATTAATGTTATGATGGAATAAGCAAAATGATAATAACCAGAAATAGTTCAGTGTTAGTCCATTTCTTTTCCCAGCTACTCCCCATTTTTCATCCTCTCCTATGATAATTTCTTTATCAAAGAGTCTCAGCCTTTAAGTGATTTTGCTTCAATCCTCTGTATGAAGTTATTTAATACAAGACAAATCATGGGAGTCATTGACAGTAAGTAGACTGGCTGACAGGCAAAATTGGGCTAATATTTACACTGATATACATAAAACTTTAACATACGTCATGATAGGCAGGCTAAGCCAGATGAACATTGTTTTAATAACAGCACCATAATGACAAGCTTAGAAGAGATATTTGTGTGCTTTATAAATGGTGTCTTGTCATCATAGCATTTAATTTTATTTCCTTTGCACATAAGGCAGGTGCTCAGTGCAGAGAAGTGTAGGTGCTGTTATTTTTGCTATACAAAATTAATATTAATGTTTGAAGGTAATGTGTACAGTAAAGAATGACAACATTAATTAGTAACTCATTTTCAAATTGCCTTTTCATAAGATAAAGGAAAATACCTTTCAGAAGATCATGTGAATTACTCCCTATTTCTTTTAGGCTGAGTAATATACTCTATAATGCATTTCTGGGGTTAGATGGACAGAGTAAAGGTAAAAGACGGCCAAGAGATAAGAGCCTACTTCACGGCTGACCGAAGCAGGTGTTGGAAATGCAGATGAGGTGTGCTGACTAAAGACTATGAAAATCCAGAGTGAAAAGGCCACTGGGCTGCACCCAGCGTCAGCACAGGTGAGGTTGCAGGGAGTTAAATTATTCACTTTACTGTGGGAACTAGGTCAGGAGTTCAGGACAGGGTGCCTTTTACATTTAAACTATTTCTCCCCTTCTTCCTCTTATCTATACTAGACAAGCAAAATGAACTTCATTTTGTAAGTTTTATTCCAGCTAGTGAATGCCTTACATCTCTGTGTGAAAAAAGAAAAGAAAAGAAAAGAAAAAGCGCCCAGGAACAGATAACTCATAGGTTTAAGTGACACTACACAACAGTAGAAACTAGAAATGACCTCTCTTCCTTACTCTTGTTACAGTGAAAGTCACTAAAGACAAATGAATGTGAAAGTAGCTATCTGATCATCAGCACTAACCTCCCTGTGAGATATTGAGTGCCTGCATGTGTGTTATTCTGTGCTGGGTAAGAGGATAAAAAAAAGCTATTCCTTCTATAATCTTATAATTAAAAGAGCTAAATTTTTAAAGGTAAACTGAAATTTTTTAAAAAAAATTTTTAAAGCAGGGTTACATTTTAAGGGATATGTCACAATTCTTGGAATTATTTCTGCTTCCATTTTGGCTCATTTTGCTTTTTGTGTGTGGATTTTTTTTTCTAGAGAGAAAGTTCATAGCTTCCATTTAATTTTTAAAAATTAAGGGCAAAAAATGATTAAGGACAGAGAATCTGTTGAATGCTTAATTAACCCAGACATGAGGCAGTTTTACAGGTCTCAGTGGAGTTACTTTAAGAGAACTACGGCTTTTCATTGTTCTATGACCTGATAATCTGTTAACAGTTAATTTTTCTTTGATATGTAAGGTTCTATACTGTATGTTCAGTATATGGCATAATTGGCTTTATGAAAAAGATATGCTTTTCTTCAAAATATTTGTTAGTTTTGAGTCCACAAAATTCAGTTTCTCTCTTGAGGAAGATAAAGATCTGTATGGGATGACCCAAATTATGCCTTGTTTTTGTAAGTGGTCTTGCAAAGGAGCCATAAAGTCTTCCTTCTGCCTCCAAGATTAGGTAGAGCCAAGGGTGTAAAGTAGTATAATAGTCAAATGCTTAATATTTATGAGTCCACCCAGAATTTGAATACCCAAGATACTTGGACATTTACCTAGTTAAACTGTAATCACAGCAAAATGGCGAGAGAGAGAGAGAGAGAGAGAGAGAGAGAAAGAGAGATCAAAAAAGAACAAATTTTCTCTATTATAAATACATTTTCAGTTCTGCATTGCCTTCAGAGTTACTCCTCTCCTTTAGATGTGCACGTTTACATAATTTTCCCCCTGTGGATGAAGCTAGCAGCATTTTTCAAATTGATTTTCTATCTGTAATATTCCAACCATATCTCAAACCTCATTAAAGCCCTTTTCATCATTTCTCTGACTTCATTATTTATGGCAGCATCTCAAAATTTAGTTTTCTCAGTAAATTTCATTATTGTGGTTACCAATTCATTATAAAATGATCAGAGGAGGAGGGGGGAGGGAAGAGGAATTGACACATGAGGACAAAGTGAAAGATTAGGACTCTTTGGCCTGGAAAGTAGAAATCTATCAAAGCATGAATGGTGTGGGTAAGGAAGACATCGACCAAGATGGTAGATCTGGAAACAGAAAAATGAAAGGGCACTCTTGAAAAATAGGAAGGAGAGCTACTTAACCAGGAAAGAAAAGTAATTTTTAAAGCTTCGGTTGAGTTTATTTCATGACCACAGGAAAAGGGCCCTTTTGCTCATATTTGGCCTCCCTCCTGTATCTGAGTCTTACCTTTATTTGTGTAATTAAGTCATCCATCATCATCTAGAAGATGAACCAAGCCAGACAGTGATCATAATTTGGGGGGAGGAGGTGGGGAGCACTGAGGGTTACTAGGGGACAAGAAGCAAGTACTGAGTCAGGAGGGTAGGATAGAGTAGGTCTTTCCAGCCTGGAAAATGTTATTGTCTGCTGTTAAAGTCGCTTATGATCTCTAAGAACCACACTGATTGCAGCCAAATGACTGATGCCCCTCTCTGGCTCCTTACTCAGCAAGCAGACTGTGGCTGTTCCAAGTCTTGGGGTCATTCAAGGTTTGCAACTTCTTTCCTTTCATTGATAACTTCATTTTTTTCTTTATTCTATTTTGGGTATTTTTCTTATTGAATTCCCATCCTTAAACTGCTTCTCCCTCATTCTTTCTCATTTGAATTTAAGAATGTTTCCTGATTTATCTTTCCACCATCTCCCCTTCCCTCCCTGTATCTAATTTATCTTCAAAGTCTATTGGATCTACCTTCAAAACATATCTTGAATACATCAACTTCTCTTCATCTTTACTGTCACTACCCAAATTCAAGACTATTATGCTGCAATTATTCCCTAATTGGTTCCTCTGCTTCTTCCCTGATCCCCCTAAAATTCTGACTTCACACATCAGCTAAGGTAGTCTTTTTAGAATATACACCTGACATCATATCACCTCTCTCTCGGCTCTTTCCCAGTGTTCAGCCCTCTGGTGTCTCTGTAAGGTAAAATCTAGGTTCTTTATCCAACCAGTAAGGTCCAGTTATCTAGCCCTGCCTTCCCCTTGGTCCTGTCTGTATCAGGCCCCTGACTCATCACACTTCAGCAGCACAAATACACCTGTTTTTCCCTCAGGGCTTTTGCATGAGCCATACCGTCTTTCTGGAACATTCTTTCCTCAGGTCTTCACTGGATTGGCTTCTTGTCACTCAAGTGTCAGGCACCTTCTCAATGGCCTTTCCTGAGTATCGCCACCCCCAGTACTTTCTACTACATCAGCCTGTTTTATTTCGCTCAAACCCCATTTATCATGATCAAATCTCATCTTGTTCATTTACCTATTGTGCATCGTTACCTACTAGAGTGGAAGCTCTGAGAGAGGAGGGTCTTTGTCCATGTTTTTCACTTCAGTATCCCTGCTGGCACCTGGCACCTAGTATGTGCTAATTAGCTGTAGCATAAATGGACCGTTTTTCAGGCTAGAACAAAAAGCCAGGGAATCTGTGAGTCTGATCAGTTAGTGGTTTTGATACGTACTCACAGACGCGGTTTCACTTTTCCCACCTTGGCTATTTTCTCTCTTCCTTCCTTTCTCCTTCTTTAGAATGCACTTGTCTTTCGCGTCCATCTCTAACCAGCCTTTACAAAGCCACATTTCCTCCTTCTTGGCTTTTAATCACTCAGAAATTCTTTTCTGAAGGGGAGCAGTGCCGGCGTGCTGTGGTCCATACAGCTTCTTATTATATCAAATTAAGGGACTTCCTGATCACTGGCCCAAGGCTGTCTGCTTTTCTTATGCCAAATATTCCTCTGTGGTTACAGCAGTGTCATCTCCTATAGATGCTGCTTTGTTTCCAGTTTTCTTGATCTTCCTTTGTCTTCTTTGACTTCTTATGGATAAAGAATCTTTTTGGCGCTTCTTCTCTTACCATATCTTTAACCAGAAGGATAACCGCATATCTAAACTATAATGGATGCCACAGATTTTGTGTGAGTGTGTGTGTGAGTGTGTGTGTGTGTGTGTGTGTAAGTGTACATAACTATTACCATGTTCACATGGCTCTTCCTTCTATACTAATCAATATTTCATTGCCAAAATAAATACCAAATTATAGGGCACTCATTTATATAAAGAAATGGATTTATTTTTGTGAGTACATAATAGAATCTGCTTTTGTTTTTTTAGTTGAGAAGGTCCCGAAGAAGAGGGGTTCCATTCATTCAAGGCATTTGCTCATGTATACACATATCCCCATGCTTCCAGGAATCCCTGTGTGCCCCTAAGAGTTACTGTGTTCTGCTGACATGATGTTGCAGACAATACCAATGCTCTATCGATAGCGCTTGGCACGCTTGTGCCATTACATCTGTCTGCACTGCTTGAAGAGCTAACTGTGCTTTACAACTCCACCTCTTACACTCGGGTCCCCAGAGTCTCTGCCCACAACGAATAACTTCTTTTGTTATTGCTTGCTTTATCCTGGTGAGTTTCTTTTCTGCTTTAGTTTCCACACTTGTTTTATATTGTTAAATCATACTCTAGAGAATTCTCAAAGGTGTTTCTTCTGCTCTCCTGTTTTGAAGCTACCTCAGACCTGCTCTCTATGTAATGACTGCGTCCGTGGGTTTCCTGCTGCAATCTTTCATTTGCTCTTGAACAACCCAGGACTCAGTGTCAACACCGCTTCAGCATGAGTGGTCTGGTTATACTGAGGGACTGCCGTTGGATGTTCTCACTCTGGGACCTGAAATTCAGGAGTGGCATGAATGAGAAGCCCCATTAAACAGGGTGTGAAGAAAAGGTCAAGCTAACTGCTGAAAGTCCTAGGCTGCTGAGAAAATTCTTCCTGGTATAAACTTGAACACAGTCATGGTTTTGTCATGCTAAAGGCTGTAGTCCCACAGCTAAGACGGTCAAGTTACCTGTGAGCAGTTATATGTATTTTTGGAGTTGCGTTGCAAAAGCCGACCTATTTTATCCTGAAATTCCTGGTTGACTTCTGTGTTGTTTGTAGTTGTTAAGTTGGAAGTAAGTCCCAGATGTGTGAAAACATTTCTGACATTATTTTAGTTGACAAATAGCGTGCAAGTGGCCTTTTTAAAAAATGAGTATTATTTAATCCACATTAAACAATCTTTTAGTTCTTACATCAGTCTTAACTTTATTAAAGTCAAAAGTAATGTTTAGGAAGGGTAAAAATCATAAATATGGTTCATAAATACTTAAAAAAACAATAACGGAGTTCCTAGTTGAATAGAAATCTCGCTTAGAATTGTAGTTTATCTTTGAAAGAAAAACTTCTGGGATTGAGGGTAAACCAGTTTTAGAAAAGAAATCAAATATTATGGAATTTGAAAATCTGATTTGGCATATATTAGATTAATGCCCTATAAAATCCTAAAGTCTGAATTCGGTTTACAGAGTGTTTGACTTAATTCTCTTGTTGTTTTTCCTCTTTTTTCGCCCCTGTTATTTATGTTTAAATCTTGGTGACTTTGCCTTTTATGGGTTTAAACATTTAGTACTGAATTTCTAAAGGGGCAGGTCCCTCCCTGCTTTTTTTCAGTGAACTTTTGAAAAAGTAGTGCACAGGAATTTTGTTGGTGTATGTGAAATAAATATATCCATAATCCCACAACTTCAACAATGTACATATTTTTTGCTTGCAAATAGTAGGGATTAAAAAATTTGCTACATAAACAGCAATGTTGATATAGACCTTTTCATATATTCATATCATAATATGTTTGTATTTTTTAAAAATATGCTGTAGCTGATTGAACTAAATTTGATTTTGACTTGTGCCACACAACTCTAATTCCTTCAAACACATGTCAATATGCGGCTTATTTAAGATGATGTCAGCAACAATTCTTTCTTTCTTTAGAGTAATGTAATCTAAAACTATCAACCCTTTCTACTTTCATGAGCTTTTGACTTTCATACCATAATCCATGAAATGATGCATTTTTTTTAAAGCTCGTGGTAAAATGTCCATCACTGGAGGGAACCTTTTTATTTAAATATGCTCCTTCCATTGAAATAAGCTTTTCTACTAGTATCTGTGTGTTTTTCAACATTGTAAACCCTTTGAATTACTTTGTTTTAATTAGTTATCTCTTTATTTAAAAGTTAACATAATGACCCCTCTTTTTTGGTCAAGAATTGGACTAAGCAGGGTGATTAAACTGGGGAACAAAATATCCAATGATTTTGGTCTGGTTGCCTTATCAAATATTTTAATTAATTTTGAGAGAGAGGGAAAGAGAGAGGGAGGGAGGGAGGGAGGGAGGGAGGGAGGGAGAGATACAGACAGACAGACAGACATTGATGTGAGAGCAAAATATCAGTTGGCTGCCTCCTGCACACCCCCCACTGGGGATCAAGCCCACAACCCAAGTATGTGCCCTGACCAGTAATCAAACTGGCATCCTTTCTGTGCACAGGCTGATGCCCAACCAACGGAACTACATTGGCCAGAGCACCTTATTAGTTCTCTTTAGACAGATATGAATAAGCAACCTGTTGTAGAGTTGATCTGGGTCAGAAAAAATAAGCAATGATTAATATTGAAAGGATGTGGATGAAAGAAACCTTGTGGATTGACCTATAATGAGAACAATCCATGATGTGTAGCAAAGGGAAAACTAACCAGTTTTTCTCATCAAATTCAAGAGCCAACTTGCCTTACTTTTATGAGGACATCTTATTGATTTTTATGAATATTAAATTCTATAAAATCATAATCAAGCAAAGAAAAACAAATGACATATATGGTGTTATCTTTAAGTACAGGATGGGGATAGGGACTTTAGGGGATAAAATATGTATTGAAATAGTGAATAACTAAAGTAATAACACTCCTCTAGCAAAATCATTCTGTGCAATGTAAATGCACTTGTTTTTAGTTTTTCACTTAAGTTATGACATTTTCGCACTTAGGAATATGCCTGATGCTAATATATATTGGGAGCAAATATATATTAGCAGCTGACTGTACTCTGCTCACAGACAGTCATGTTATTTATTCGTGAAATGAATTGTTCTGTCTGTTATGTACATCCATCATACATAAAAAGTGCCGGGGGCAGGGTGGAGATAGGCAGAATTTAATCAGATGAAGAGCCTGCCCTGAATGAGCTTCTCCTTTAAAAAAAGGAGACATGTGCATAAAAATATGAAATGCAGGTTAGTAGAAACTGTGCTTTAACGAGGAAGCATGTAATGGAGGGGTAGGTGACATGGCAACATGGAGCAAGAACTTATTTAGGCGGAAAGGTGGAAATGACTGGCGAAGGCTGCATCGAAGTAGAGATGTTGCTCACAGAACAGCACTCCCTGCCAGCATTTTTGATAGAGGAACAAAGTCCATGTATATCCAATATGGCATGGGTTTTGGAAAATAGAATCATTTTATACACATATGAATAAGGAAATGGAAGAATATGATCCCGTGGATAAGAAAAGCAGCTTAAAGGAAGATTCCTTTGAATCTTTCCCAGGCAGTGATGGCAAACCTATGACATGCATGTCAGAGGTGACACATGAACTCATTTTTTTGGTTGATTTTTCTTTGTTAAATGGCATTTAAATATATAAAAGAAATATCAAAAATATAACTCTTTGTTTTACTATAGTTGCAAATATCAAAAATTTCTATATGTGCCACGGCACCAGAGTTAAGTTAGGGTTTTCAAAACGCTGACACGCCGAGCTCAAAAGGCTCGCCATCACTGTTCCCAGGCCTTCCACATTCCCATCTGTTCATATGATTTATATTTATTGTGTGTTGACATAGTGCACTCTGTAAGCTCTCTAAAAATATTTGCTCCACACTTTTGTCTTGGTGTCCTCACATCTGTGGTGATCTAGTACAAGTGGCCTTTGTAATTTTTGGCTTAAAGTATGATATTTGTACTCCTTGAAAAATTTTCATGGCAAGCTGCCTCATGCCTTTGGCCATGTCAATGCTCATTTACCACTTTGTGATAGAACGTGATAAAGGAAGACTATGAAACAAGACCTATTTATATTGTTCTTCACTTGCAGCACTGGAGATAAAAGATTTAATGAAATAGGATGTTGAAATAAAGACTTAAATCAGCTTTCCTTTCATGTTATAACCATGGATTATGAGAATTTAAAATCTAGGGCTGACCTTGACCGGTCCCAAGAGTCAGTGGAATTGGCCTTACGTATTAGGCTCAAAAAAATTTGCAATCATTTAATTAGATTTCTCAACATAATACAGAGTAATGCTGCCTGTTTAGAGGCAAGAATTAGCTCTCTTCATTGAGGTAAAACTTCTCTGGGTCTTTGAAACAATTTTACCTTAATTACAGATAATTTTTCAATGTGATTTTAAATGTGTTTGTACTTTGGAGTTGGGAGCTGTCAAGCCTACTCTGAATGCTATTAAGAACTGAAGTTTCAGGAAGTTCCCTGAGTAAATTGATCTTACTGATAGGTTTCAGTACAGAGTTAGTTGTACACACTGCATTGCCTTTCCCTAAAGACATGCCTCATATAGTTCCTGTTCAGATTATATTTACTATCGACTCGACTGGACTTCATATAGTACTTAATAATAAGTTATGTCTGTTTCATCTTTCCAAATCCAGCACTTGAAAAGGTTAGGTAGCAACTGATCACAAGCTTTGCTAGTTAGCCTTTTTCTTTGTGTTAGAAATGACTTGTGTGTCGTTCACGCGTTCATTCAACATTTGCTCACTGTTCCAGCACCAGCACGATATCTTAGTGAACAAGGTAGACATGCTTTCTGCCTTTATGGGATTACATTCTAGTTGGAAAGCAAATATTAAGCAACTGATTCTGTGGTGTTAACCGAAGATGTAGGATGTGGAGAGAATGTATCAGAGGACCATCTAAGTGAGTTCCTCTTCCGCCATTTATAAGCTTTGTGACCTTGCATATATTTCTTAATCTTTCTGAGACTCATTTTCATATCTTTAAATGGAAATAATTACACTAAATTTATGGGTTTGTTGCAAAACTAAATGAAAAACAAAAGCATGTACAAAGTTGGGCACAGTGCCTAACATAGTAATATTTAGTAATTATTATGTGTTCGTTTTTGTTGTTGTTGTTTTTTGTTTGTTTGTTTTTTGCGGGAGGTGGGCTGGAGGGGCTGGAAAGGTTTCTCTGAGCAATTAACTTTTAAGCCAAGCTCTGAACAACAGTAGAAATTTGTTAAATGGAGAACATCTGATAAGAGAGAACACCATGTTCAAAGGCCCTAAGGCAGGATTACTCATGATATTTTCAAAGAACTGAAAGAAGGCCATTGTGCCTGGAGCTCAGAAAATGAAGAGGAGGATGGCTTGAGATGAGGCTGAGGTAGGCTGGGGTAGCTGGATCATGCGGGGTCTCGGGGGCCTTGTTAAGGAGGATTTAGGGCTTTATTCTAAGGGCGCTAGGAAGAATTTCCACAGGGGAATGACATAATTAGATTTGAGTTTTAGAAAGATTGTCCTGGCTTTAGTATTGAGAGTGGTTCAGAATCTTTCATCAAGAATTGAGGGTCTGGCTCATCTCTAAAGGGACATTTTACAGAAGATATCGGTGAGTATTTTTGCTAGTATCACTTCTTGGGAATTGGTCTTGGGAGAAGAGTCAGTGACATAACTGACATTGTCAATTCCTCCAGTAAATCTGGGATCATAAGTATGTGAATGAATGTATATACGTATGAGTATGTACAAATATGTATGCATACACAAATGTATAAACACACTATGAATGTATATATTTGTGTATATATACATATGTATATACATACATAAATATGCACACATGTGTGACCTAGTATGTGTGTACGCACATGTACACACACACACACTTATGTTGTCTCCCAATAGCAAGAGAGCCCAACATGTTTTTCTTTCCTATTTACTGCCTCTGACCATTCAGTCTCAATGTTTTTTGAGTTAAGGCATATATGTTTAAGAGATGAGGGAGAGAAAATATATTTACCAATGCCTTTAATCTAAAAGGTATAATGACATATCAAGATGATTGCTCTTCATGTGAGATTGGAAACATATTGCGTTATGCATTAACAACTTTATAACATAGATTCCAAAATCTCAGAAATTGTAGAGATTACAAGAGAATCCTGTGCTGTTCTCTGTGTCATGATGAATGCAGCAGTTATGTATATATACAAGAATAGATCATACTGAGCACCCCCCAAGCTCCATCTGCAGACAAGTCGTATCTCCACCATGACAAAATTCCCACAAGATTTTGAATTATTAATGTCTTGGAATCTGCGGGATTCAGCAGATATATTCAGGGTTATTGATGGCAGCGAACTTTATCTCTTTTATTTCTGAGGCATATAATGAAATAGGGAGTCCCTCAAATAACCACAGTTAGTATTTAGGCTAATTTGGTAGGGGCCAGTGGGCTTTAGCCATAATGTGTACACATACAATTTTTCTCCCTCATAGCAGACTGCCTGGTAGATAGAGGGAGAGCGACTTGGCACTAATTTATGAACCCTTCCAACCTTCTTGGTGCAGTTCACCCTGTGAGGGCAAGACACTCTAATTACACTTACTCCACATAATGAGAGCTTTTAATGACAATTGCAGATTTGAGTTCGGATGTTTGCGGACCTTAGAGAAGACATATTGACTCTCAGAAAAGGGGACTCCACCTGCCTTTTGTGTAGCTCAGTCCTTAACAGCGGGGAACCTGGCTCCACAGCCCCACACATCTGCGTGGACTTGAACTGAGGGGCCGGGGACACTTCTAAACTCAAATTAGGTCAAAGAGTTCAACAGTTCTGTTGGCTTTTAGCAGTGTTTTTACTTTATGCTTTTTTTCCTTGGTGATGGTCGCACAGGCTGTTTTCTTTTTGGTAACAAGAATAACCTGCAGTCCAGACTGCTCTTTTTGGAGACATTGATTTGCACAGTCACAAATGGATAGCTGACATTGTTTTCCTCTTAACACATCTGCAGTGTTCAAACTTGGGGGCGGGGAGCAATATTAAAAAGCTCTGGTATAATTTAATATAAAATATACTTTATTAATAAAGCTAAAAGAGAGATAATTACAAGTTATTGTATTAAGGGCATGAATTTATACAGTCAGCATGTCCTTTGTTGAGGAAAGCAGACATTTACTTGATAAGTCAAGTTGACATATTATGTAGGTGTTATCATTTTGTAAACAATAGAAATTTCATTTACATAGCACATCCGCATTTCACTAGCAGGATGATCGTGCCCGTTCTAGCTTCAGAATATCTTTCTCCATTTACAGTAAAATAGATAGAGGTTTGTTTATTTGTCTATTTCTTTTTCCCTTTCAAGTTGCTCTGAGCGTTAGTTTCTCCTAAAGCCCTTCTTACCTCCATATTCTCTATCATTATAAGCCTTCATTTCCATTTTGAATTTTCTGTCCGTATGTATGTCTGCTAAATCTGAGGTTAGAATTTAAAACAAAAAGTACTTGCATGGCTCGGTGGTTGAGCATCAACCTGTGAACCAGGAAGTCATGGTTCAATTCCTAGACAGGGCACATCCCCAGATTGCGGTCTCAATCCCCAGTGTGGGGCATGCAGGAGGCAACTGATCAGTGATTCACTCTCATGATTGACGTTTCTATCTCTCCCTCTCCCTCTCTCTTCCTCTCTGAAATCAGTAAAAAAAAAAAAAAATATATATATATATATATATATATATATATATATATACGCTTAAAGTACTTGCAATGCAGGTAAGTTTAAACTCAACAAATTTCAATAACTTACAAGTAACATAACTGGTGAAGTAGGAAGGGAAATAGTTCATGCTTTCTTCACTCCTGCTCAGAGCCTTCCCAGTCCTCGGATTCTGATTTAAATAGCTATCTTTTACATATTCTGTATCTTTCCCAACAACTCCCCAATGACTAGCGTCCTTTAAGCCTTAATAACTATTAGCTTTAGGAGTACTACAACCAGTAATTGAAACCATAAAACACTAAAATTGCCATTGCCAATTTCAACACAGTTTCTTGTGAACTGGCATGTTTCTAACAAAAAAAAATCCCATTTTCAGTTATGTACTCATTTATTCAGTCAATGAATGCACACATTTGTTGATTGAGTCCTTTGGGTAAGGTATAAAATATGACTAAAAGTAATCTTTCAAATAGCAGAGTCTAGGATGTCTTCAACAGATTTTACTACTAAAAGATTACAGTTCAAACATTCGTACTTTAGTAATGTCATATACTATTACTTTTTATTATCATAATCCCTAAAGAATATGTTTTGACTTCCCATAAGTTGCATTCAACTAACATTTATTGCATTTATTAAGGTAGGTAAGTGTGCTAAGTCCTTTCACATCCATTATCTGGCAAGTTCTCACAGCTAGCTGCTTGTGGAGAAATGGTCATCTGCATTTTATAGCTGAGAATGAGGATGCTGAGGGTCATACATAGCTGCTAAGTAAGTGATTTTCGCAGGGTCTCGCAGCCAGAAGGCTAACCCACCAGGCCTCCTAACTCCAAACTGGGGTTCATATCTGAACAATAGCCCCCCCCCCCCCCATTATATCAGAAGCTGATTCCCAACCTTGACCATGAAGACACTAAGATGGGACCATAGAGTCTGAAGTTCTTTCTGAGGGGGAGGGGTTTGTCTACTGCTTACGTTGGCACTACTCGCTGCTTTGAAAAGAGTAAGCAGACTCGGTAAGAGTGTATCTTCAAACTAAAACACAGCAGTGGTTTGGGAGAATGTTTATGCAGTTCATGGAAATGAATGTTGATTAAATTATTCTAAGCACTAATTTTTTCCCCCTGTTTTCATTTAAAGAGCAAAACCTAACAGTTTCTTAGGCATCTGACTTGAAGGGAACTGAAATGATAGCTCAGTTATTTCAGCTTCCACAGTCCTGATCAGCCAGAAAGGCTGTGGTTGGCCCACTGACAGTCAGACCTGTGAGCATTGGGAGCCAGATCCCTGTTTATAACAAAGGCCCTGACACTGGACACCCGGCCCAAGCTCTTCCCACAGTAACATAAAGTGTTTAATAGAGAAGTCACAGTTTCCCCACCTGAGGGACTTGGGCGGAATTGCCAGTTATGAAAGCAGATCTAAAATTACCTAGGCCCGTGGTCGGCCATCTGCAGCTCTCGAGCTACATGTGGCTCTATGGCCCCTTGAGTGTGGCTCTTACACAAAATACCACGTTGTGCGCGCATGTACAGTGTGATTGAAACTTCGTGGCCCATGTGCAGAAGTCGGTATTTTGTGGAAGAGCCACACTCAAGGGGACAGAGAGCCGCATGTGGCTCACAAGCCACAGTTTGCTAACCACTGATAGGCCATCACCAGTACCCCTAAGAGTGAAAGCTCCTTAATTTTGCATGTGTCTCACATATAAACAACTGGTGCCAGGAAGAAAGCAATATGTGATGGAAAAAGAGGTGCAGACAAGGAGAATTGAAGGGAAGTCTTCATGCTTCACAGGACACTTGAGTTGGGCCTTGAAGCATGGATAAGGTTTGGACATGTGGACCGTAGCAGTAGCACACTCCAAGGAAAGGAAGCAGTAAATGCATTGTGCAGGAAGTGGTGAGAAGTTATTATGCTGGAGAAAGGATCTGTGAGGGCCAGGATAGCAGAAGGCAGAAGAGGACCCATACATACTGAATTATTTAGATGAGAAGTGTCACAACATCATGAAGTCTGCAAGTAATGGAGAATTTGGAGGTTGGAGGGTGGAGAGAGGTGGCAAAGTATTAGCAATTGGTAATTAGTGAATATAGGTGAAGGGTTTATGGGTGTTCATTATACTATTCTTGGCAACTTTATTGGAGGTTTGAAAAAAAAAATTTTAAGTTGAGGGGAAAAAATAAAAATATAGCCCTAGCCGGTTTGGCTCAATGGATAAAGCGTGTTAGCCTGCAGACTGAAGGGTCCCAGGTTTGATTCCGGTCAAGGGCATGTACCTTGGTTGCAGGCACATCCCCAGTAGAGGGTGTGCAGGAGGCAGCTGATCGATGTTTCTCTCTCATCAATGTTTCTAACTCTCTATCCCTCTCTTTTCCTCTCTGTAAAAAATCAATAAAATATATTTTAAAAGAATACATAAGAAACTCTTATAATCAGTTAACAAAAAACAAACTTACCTAGTTAAAAAAAATGGGCAAAACATCTGACTAGAAATCTACAGGAGAATATAAGAATAGCCAATAAATAAATAAAAAGATGTTCAGTCTATTAGGAGTTAGAGAAATTAAATTCAAACAATGAGAGAACACACATGAACTACTTAGA
Source organism: Myotis nattereri (assembly GCF_964212035.1). Lineage (NCBI taxonomy): Eukaryota > Metazoa > Chordata > Mammalia > Chiroptera > Vespertilionidae > Myotis > Myotis nattereri. The sequence continues at coordinate 57,912,147 of NC_138080.1, forward strand.
ACATGCCTGGTACCAGAAAGTGCTCCCTTAGGATGAGCTATACTACTTTGCTGTTGTCATCAGTAGCATCAGTGTCATTATTGTTCTTTGTAAAGAGTGCAGATTTTGGAGCCAGACTGAGATGAAATCTCAATGACATTAGCAGTCAGTTGTTATCCTTTCTAAGCCTCAGGTTTCCCAACTATAAAGGGCGACAGTAACTTCTAAGGAGTTGGGAGAAATGGGTGTTTGTTTTTTAATATTCAAAGCACTTGGAGCAATATTTGGATCAAAATAATCATGATGCAAATATTTACTATTATTGTTATAGAGCCAGTCAGACTCCTAGACTCAGCTTGAATGAATTAATCTTGTCTAGGGGCTTCCCATCCTCTTCTGGATTCTGGATGGTAAGCACAGTCTGAAGTAGTCACGGAAACAATCACAAATGCTCGCTTACACTGTGTGACGAGGGAGCAGAGCAAGGCAGATAAGGAGGCACACTGAGCAGGCAGCTATTTCAGAGGCCTGTGTGCACAAAGAAAGGGTGGGGGCCATGCAAGGGGGCGGTGGTGCCAAGAGCAGGTTAGAAGGTACCAAGAAAACTTTCATTAATATTGATTAGATTTAACCTTTCTCGTTATGACCCCCCCCCCATACTGATATAATTTTGTTTTGCGAGATCCAGGATTCAAAATAGAGGAGATTTTCATAAGTCAAGACTGAGTTTTTTATTTTTCTCATGTGCAGAAATAGCAAGGTTATGAAAATGAAAGTGAGGGCATAAGATAACATCTTATAAGAACTTTGAAATAAATGATATCATTTAAAACACATTGGGAATATTTTTAATCTCTTGGTTTTGAAATTTTTTTTCTGGAAGGATACATTACTATATATTAAAAATCGCTCCATACTTAGAGCTGTTTGGTTCCATTGAGAATATATTTTGTTCCAACTCTTAATAAAGTAGCTTTACTATGTGGTTTTTCAATGTGCCATGTTAATTCCTGAGATATTGGGCTCCCTGCCATTCACATGTAATTGAAGAGCACAATTCAAAGTCAATTTTTAAAATATATAGGTCTCACCATTTAATATTATCCACTCCATGACTCTCCTTCAGTGAGTTTGTGCGTTGACTGCCTGCCATGGGTCAGCCCTATACTCACCACTAAAGATACAAAACCGAAAATAGCCCCAGTGCTGCCCCTCCCTCCCCCAACCCTGGGAGTGTACAGTTTCCTGAGTGAACCAGTCATGAGAACAAGCAATTGCTATATGACATACTAGTAAGTGCTGTGAGAGCGTGAACCCAATGATGGCACAAAGGAGGGAATAACCCATCAGAAATAGACCGCTACACACAGGACTGAGCAAATTTAATTCTACAGGAGAATAAACAATTGCCAGGATGCCCAAATGACTAGAAATCTGTATCCACTCACAGGTGTTATTTTATACTGTTGCTATCATTGCACAATGTATGTAAGCTCCATATCGAGATAACAGAACCCAGGCTACTTAGATGTTTTTGCAGAGATCAAAGCACTACCTTTGCAGCAAAGTCTTTTGCTGGATTAGAACTTCATCTCATCCCATGAGTGTAAAGAGATTGAAGGGACCTCCTCTGACAGGAGGCATTACTCCGTCTGCCTTAGAAATCATTATTTTTTCTATGGGTCTTCTGTAAACTGTTGACGCCATATATGCTTCTAAAAGAGTCTTTAGCACCTCCTTTTGCAGATTTTAGACTCTAGGGCTAGGACTTCTTCTAGGACAAGTAGAGAGCAGGCATATAAACAGGTATAAATGCTTCCCAGGTGACTGATAATATGGCCCTTTGTCTCAGGGGCTAGCTTCTGGGACAGGGTAGTTTTCAGAACAATTGCCTAGGGCTGTCTTGGACTGAGGAGTGTGTGGTAGGAACAGAACTTGCTCCTTGGGGGGAAGGGAAAAGAAGGCCTCTAGTCCCAGAAGACTTATGGCTTCTTTGTCTGATGAAAGAGTGGCATTGACGGAGTACAGAGTGGGTGATAGGGAATCTCGCTTGTCTCCAGTGAAGGTTTTTCTTTAGCAGAGTGTAGTGATCCCAATTGTGAAGTCTGTTTGGGATGAGTTATCTGCCATCTCTCCCTCTCCCTGGAGAGAATGAGAATGACTAATTGAAGCATCCCACAACAGTAATAGAGACAGATTGGAAGGGGAAATGAGTGATTAACCTTGAGCCCCCTCCTGATGGAGCGGTGGTGATGTGAGAGCAGGTTTCTGGGGGTGCCGCAGCTCCTCACAGAAGTCCACGTCGCTCCTGTAATTAAATTTCAGAGGACTGTTTCCGCCCCAACTTAAATTTCAGATACTTGTTGCTCTGTTTTACATCATGTCATTAATGAAAGCGCATGATTGATGGCTGAAAACCAGAGACAGATTTGCTCAGATGCTAATGAAACTTCAGCTTCTGGGTCTCTCCCTTGCTGGGGCCTCCTTTCAGACCCTGTGACTAATTTTGCATTTCTTTCTTAAAGGAGAGCCCCCAGATTGTATAGGTTTCAGGTCTCACAAACCCAGATCTGTCCCTGTCGATAAAATTCCAATTAGTATAAATGAGTCATCTGGCATAAATAGAAAAGTTCTCCAAAGCGAAGGCCAGCATTTCCTCACTCCTCAGGGATTCTGGAACTGTTTAAATTTAATAAATGCTTAGATCTGTATCTGCTTCCTCTAAATTATCTAGTTTTTTAAATTCTTGGAATTGAGATGAGCAGGGGATTAGCTAATTACATTTTTTTGTGTGAGTATGATGATTATTTTCTAAATATAGTGTTAGTAACATTAAAAAAAGAAAGCTAGAAAAAGCCCTATAACAATATAAAGGTACAAGTTTATACTGGTGCAATAATCATACAAAAGAATTAAATGGATTCGTTTTAAAAAGACTCACAGATTTCTTTTATTCTGAATTGTGATGAAATTCAATCTTCTACCTTTAGCAATGCCTAACTAATTTAGTGCCCTGTATTTAGTTAGGTGGTCAAAACGTATTTGGTGAGTTGAAACTAAGTATATGTTGTGAATTGAAATGCTTTAAAAAAAATGCTAGCAGAATCTGTCTTGTTTGTAAAAAAAATAAATAAAACAATTAGTAGAATGGTTTGTACATTAATGGCAAGTAACTTTGATGGAGTAAAATTCTCCACTTCCCAAGAAATTACATAACCATCCTTTGGCAAGTGCAGTGGACATAATATTGCAAACCCACTGCACTATTGTAACCTGATTAGTGAGTACAGGGTTAACTCAGGCCTCCTGTGTGCTTGTCTGAAATATTCACATATGCTTGAAAGATCTGGAGGCTTTTTCCTTACTTTTTATTATTGTTGTAGGTTTTGTTTTTCTGATTTTGATAGGCTTGTAGATTGACCTGAAGAAACTATAACTAATGCAGTGTACTTGGCTTCAGACAAAATTTCATTTGACCAGTTATATAGTTGTACCTGCAACTTATATCCTTTGAATAGTGTTCTTCCCAGTGAATATCAAATCTTGCTCCAACTTCTTTCTAAGATACAGAAGGTTAGCTCTCTTTTTCTTACCCACTCATATTCTTGTACACACACACACACACACACACACACAGGTAGTTATTTGGCAAGCAGATATTTATGTAGTAGGAATCACTGAATAAACTCTGAACTGAATAATTTGTCAAGAGCTGGAGCCATTCTTCAAGTGATCAGGAATCTTAACCTCTCTCAGCTAGAAGTAATATATCTGTTTGAGTACTCACTGGTCAGATAGTCTAGTACAGTCTCTTATTACCATGCTCCTTGGAGAGAAATAAATATATATATATATATATATATATATATATATATATATATATATTAGGGGCCCGGTGCACGAAATTCGTGCACTGGGTGTGAAGGGGTGGGGGGGGGGGAGTGTCCCTCAGCCCAGCCTGCCCCCTCTCACATACTGGGAGCCCTCAGGCGTTGACCCCCATCACCCTCCGATCGCCTGATCGGCCCCTTGCCCAGGCCTGACGCCTCCGCCAGAGGTGTCAGGCTTGGACAGGGGACCCCCATCTCCCCCCGATCACTGGCTCTGGCCCCCGCCCAGGTCTGAGGCCTCTGGCCCAGGAATCATGCCTGGGCAGGGGACCCCCATCTCCCTCTGATCGCTTTCTCCACCCCCCGCCCAAGCCTGACGCCTCTGACCCAGGCTTCAGGCCTGGGCAAGGGGACCATCATATCCCCCCAATCCCCGGCTCCGCCCCCCACCCAGGCCTGATGCCTCGGCCAGAGGAGTTGACCCTCATCACCCTCCGATCACCAATCACCGGATCAGCCCCTTGACCAGGCCTGAGGCCTCCGGCAGAGGTGTCAGGCCTGGGCAGGGGACCCCCAGCTCCCCGCGGTTGCAGGCTCCGCCCCTGCCCAGGCCTAACGCCTTTGGCCTAGGCGTCCGGCCCAGGCAGCGGGGACCTGCAGCTGCAGCGGCCCCGCGATCGTGGGCTTCGCTTTAGGCCCAGGCAAGGGACCCCTAGCTCCCGGGACTGCCAGCTTCGACCGTGCCCAGCTCCCATCGCTGGCTCCACCCCTACTTCCTGCTATCACTGGCCAGGGCGGCAAAGGCGCCTGATTCTCCAATCATGGCTGGGGGGCAGGGCAAAGGCGGCCCCAGGGCCGCCTTTGCCCTTCCCCCCAGCTCTTAGCTCCCCCCTGGGTTTCTAATCACTGTCAGTGGCAGGGGGCTTCTTCCTGCTTTCCCTTTCGCCTCCCTGCATTGTGCCTACATATGCAAATTAGCCGCCATCTTGTTGGCAGTTAACTGCCAATCTTAGTTGGCAGTTAATTTGCATATAGCCCTGATTAGCCAATGAAAATGGTATCGCCGTATGCCAATTACCATTTTTCTCTTTTATTAGTGTAGATATATATATACACACACACACATTGAGTGGCCAGATTATTATGACCACCTGATGTTTGTAGGCTAATTAGCTATAATTTTGCGCTGAGGTTGCTTGAGGGCCAGACCATTTTAAATAGGGAAGCAGGTTGTTTACCACGATATTAGAAGTGATTTTTTCTGAAGATTTTGGTAAACAACGCGATTTAACAGCCTTTGAACTGGGGTATATTTGAACGTGAGTGGCCAGATTATTATGACCACCTGACGTTTGTAGGCAAATTAGCCGTACACTGCGTCATATGGGATATGGAAGCCGAAGGCCTGTTCGAACAGCTTTGCTGACCGCAGTTACCAAGATAAAATGTCTTCAATTCGCATAGAAACACAAGGATTGGACAGTCGAGCATTGGAAAAAAGTCATGTGGTCCGATGAATCACGTTTTCAGTTGCATCATGCAGATAGAGTGAGAATTTGGCAGAAACAGCATGAAAGCATGCACCCCACATGCATGAGTACAACCCTTCAAGCTGGTGGGGGCAGTGTTATGGTTTGGGGAATGTTTTCCTGGCATAATTTGGGCCCTTTAATTCATGTGGAACAACGTCTGAATAGCACAACATACCTAAGTGTCATTGCTGATCAAGTTCATCCTATCATGTTGGTGGCGTATCCCAATGGAGATGGCTTCTTCCAACAAGACGATGCACCATGCCACGGTGCTCGTATTGTGCAGGAGCTGTTTCAAGAACATGAGGAAGACTTTACCTCGCTTAGGTGGCCCCCACAATCACCAGGTCTCAATCCAATTGAGCTTTTGTGGGATGAAGTTAAAAGAGCCATCAGGCAGCTGGTTCCACAACCATCAAATCTCACAGAACTGGACAGTGCTATTCATCAGGCATGGTGTCAGATTCCTCACATCACCTTTCAGCATCTCGTGGAGTCAATGCCAAGAAGAATCGCTGCAGTATTGAAGGCAAAAAGGTGGCCTAACGAAGAACTGATGGGGTGGTCGTAATAATCTGGCCACTCAGTGTGTGTGTGTGTGTGTGTGTGTGTGTATCCCACGTTCAAAGGCTGTTAAATCACGTTGTTTACCCATATCTTCAGAAAAAAAATCACTTCTGTCGTGGTAAGCTACCTGCTTCCCTATTTATAATGGTCTGGCCCTCTAGCAATTTCAGCGCAAAACTATAGCTAATTTGCCTACAAACATCAGGTGGTCATAATAATCTGGCCACTCAGTGTATATACACACACATTGATTTAGAACAAAGTACTTAATTGCTAGTATCAAATTTTTAAATTTTTTCTTATAACTAAGAGGTTCTCCAGATTGGAGTTTTCATTTCCAAAAATGCTTATTTCTCACTTTTCTGATCTCCTCAGACACTTAGGCAGTTTCATAGGCAATTAAATGAGAGAAAGTATTTGTTTGATTTTAGACCAGCTGTCCTAGTTTCGAATATACATTTATTCTGTCAGCAACAGCAATTATAATATTAACAGTAACCAGTAACTTTTTTATTGGAGGGCTTGTTTCTCAATGACTTGTTTATGCTGATGATCTTGATGAAGCTTCTGATAAATCTGCATCAATAAAACATGTAGTCATTGGTTAAGCACAGAGCTGAAGCTGCAAGTACACATGTTAAAGTAAGGATTGTCACCTTTGATAGGAGTAAGGGATAAGTCATTGTTGAGAACATTGTTAGCCATCTATGTAACAAAGACCAATATAAACTGTTTAGAGCTGTTGGACCAGCATATAGCTGCACAAATGGGATCCTAATGCTCTTGTGAGCTAGAAGGTGGAATGAAAGTAATTTGGGCAGCATTCCTAAGTCTGCAATTTTGTTAGGCCAGTTCAGACACTCTCCACAGGAAGCGGACATTAAGGTCAGAAGTTGGGTCAAAGCCTTTTAATTGTGTGCCTCCATGATGCCTTTGGGCTTGGTTCAATAACCTGAAAGGCTCTTTTTGTGGATTGAGTAAGGGTTATATGTATTATGGGGCTCAGGTGGCCTGCTAGACTGTTCTAATGCTCAATTGTAGAAGCAGATTATCTGGTTTGCAGATTATCTGATCTTCCATTATCAACCTTCCCATTGGGCTTTCCACTGCCAAGGATGGGGCTGGATGTGAAGTGTGGGACGTTAGGCCCTGTGGACTCTGTGTGCAGCCCATTACAAAGCCAAATGTAAATCAGTCAACAGGCACCACTTCGTTAAATGACTCTAGGCTTATTTGGTTTGGCATTTTCTCTATCTTAATCTGTATTCTCTAGAGTTGCCTAAACTCCATTTATTTTACTCTGATCTACTGGAAACCTTTATACTAGAAAAAACATATCATGCAAAATGGAATTACTAAGACACCTTTCTTTTTTTCATGTTCTCTATAATGTGGGTGGAGCTTTACATTGTAATTTAATTTCTTCTCTGGAAATTCATGAAGTCGTTCCAGCCTCGGCTGTCCTGGGTGCCCTGGTAATCTCTCTGGACTGTGCCCCTCCAGGCCGTGGTGGTTTGCCTCTAGGAGTCACAGGTTCCATGGGTTAGGAAATTGGGCTGCATTGTGAATTACATTTTATCAAAGGCCAGAATATCATCATCATTCTTCCATGTTTTCTGAAACAAAGAGAGAAGCGGACAGAATGAGGAAGGAGGAAGGGCGGGAAGGAAGGTCAGAGGGAGAGAAGGAGGGAGAAAGAAAACTAACACAATTAATATTTTGCCCAGGCATAAATTACTATAATCTCTGCAGTTAGGCAGGGAGTACCCCGATCTATTGTTGAAAAGGATGTGTATGCCCTTCTTTGGCATAAGAAAGCATCCCTGCATGCTTAAAGGCAAAGTGGCAGGCTTGTATGTCCTGATGTTTGTTCTCATCACCAGGTCATGCCTCAGGCCCAGAGTTCTGCTTCCAAAGCCAGTCTTTTCCCCTGAAACATGTACTCTCCCTTATGCTCCTCTAGTCCTTGCACAGATGCTCTAAGAATAAAGAGAGCATTGATTGATTAATACCAGTGAGCAAGTCTTTCTGGTTTCAACAACCCCTTCACCTGTTCTTTTTTAGAAAATTAATTTTGATGACTTGGTTTTGTATTCATAGCATGCTTACTTACAATCTGTGTTACTTACTTCAATATATACCTGTGAATTTTGTTTGTAGTTTTAAAATATTTCCTTTTTCAGCAGATGCTTATTTCTACCTGCTTTGTGCCAGGCGTTGTTCTAGTACCTTGGCATAATAATAACAAATTCATAAAACAGTCCTAAACCTCTGTCTTCATGGAGTTACACCCTAGTGGGAAGAGACAGACAATAAAAAAATAAAATAAGTTATACAGTTTGTTAAAAAGATGTTAGCGCTAAGGAAAAAAGAAAAAGGAGAAGAAGAAGAAAGATAAAGAAAAGAGTTAGATGCGTTAAAGGGGCCGAAAGTGCTGGGGGCAGGGGTGGGAGGCTGCTATTTAAGTAAGTGATCAAGTTGGCCTCACTTTGGAGGAACCAAAGCTTAAGGGCCACAAAGGAATCAGTCTTGACAATTTCTGGGAAAGAGCATTCCAGGCAAAGGGAGCAGCCGATGCAAAGGCCCCAAGGTGACAGCGTCCCTCCATGTATATTCAACGACCCTTTCTTCTAAATTGCAACTAGAATGCTATTCTTAACATCAGTCTTTCATTATCAAGTTCCTGTCTGTCCTACTTTCTGTTTTTGAAATATTTTAACAATATTAGAAGCAGATGGTTCCGCTCATTGTATCTGTGTTTCTAGATATGATAGTACACTATTTTTCAACATGCAAGGCATCCTTTTAAATGTCTTACATCTTCTGAGAAGAAGAAATCATAGTATTTGTTAAATACTATATTAAAATAATTTTATGTATTGAAACAAACTTAGTTCTTTTAGGAATTTAAATGAGCACACCTTACTCTTCATAACAGCTACATCTGAAGAGCTGTGTGTTATAAGATGGAAAGGGAAAACATGTATTGAGCACCTATTATGTGACAGAGACTGTCCTAGGTCCTTTATTTATGGTATCTCACATAAGCTCTACAATACATCTGTGAAGTGTTATTGTCTCCATTTTGTGTAGGGTTCAAAGAGATTATATAATTTTCCCAAAGACTCAAATTAGAAAATGTAGAATCCAGATCCAAACCCAGGTCCATTACAATTCAAGGCCAATGAATAACACCACAGTGGCCCATTTCCCTAGGGCAGTAGTTGGCCAACCGCAGCTCGCGAGCCACATGCGGCTCTTTGGCCCCTTGAGTGTGGCTCTTCCACAAAATACCATGTGCGGGCGCGCACATACAGTGCAATTGAAACTTCATGGCCCATGCGCAGAAGTCGGTTTTCAGAAAGGAGAATGACAAAACAAGTATACAAGACGAGTGTGAATGGGAGAATTGGAAGGGGTAGACCTAAGCGAACATACCTCAATAAGATTGAGGACATTTTTAGCAAAGGCCAGCTTAGGAGTACCCTAATTAAGTTAATAACAATGTACCTACCTATATAGTTTAAGTTTAAAAAATTTGGCTCTCAAAAGAAATTTTAATCATTGTACTGTTGATATTTGGCTCTGTTGACTAATGAGTTTGCCGACCACTGCCCTAGGAGAAACCTCGTGATAATCTTTGCTTCATGTATTTCCCTCACGGGTAACCAGCCAGTGCATCCTGTTGATTTCAGAACTGAATAGCCATCAAATGCGTTCACGTTGCTCTGACTCTACCACCAGGGTCCTGGTTCAGCCGTCGTCCTTCACAGCCCTGCTGGTATCCTGGCTTCCAGTCTGGGTGGCAGTACTCAATCCTGGCTCCTTATTTAAAGAACTTGGGTGTTTTTTTTAAAAAAAATTGCTGCTGTGTGGGCCCCACTCCAGACCAATTAAATTAGGACTCTGGTATAAGGGAGTTAGACATTTTTTAAAGTTCCTGAGTGATTGTAATGTGTATTTGGCTTTGAGAGCTACTATATTAGAACCTTTCTTAATGTAAATTTACCATTAAAATTTCTGAGTATCTCCTCCTTCCTCTTAGGATAAATCCCAAACTTTTAATATGGCACTTCTTGACCTGGTCCCTGGGCTTATCTGGCTAGGCCTTGTATCTTGTCCTGCCCTTGAATTTATTCATAAATCACATAAACTTATTTTTATATCATAACTTTAGGGATGAATATTTGTGGTTTTGATCAGCATTTTCTTCTGTAGGACTTCCTGTCAAATAATGATCAATAAACCCTTAGGTACACTAAGAAACTCTAAATGATTTTAGTACAATACGCCGTCATTTTGTGAAGCAGGTAGGGCTGTCTGATGTGGCTGATGGATCCTCTTTCAGACCCACTGAAAGGGCACACGGCCTCGGGCAGGTCGCTGATTTAGACCTCCCTGGAAATGATGTTGAGACCAGGATGAGTTACTTATTTCTCTTTTCATAATTTACGTTGCTAAATGTAACCGAGAACAGAATGAATAATGGTGAAACGACTAATTTTGGCAATGTCATAATATTTAATCTGAAAAAATAGTATTTTCTTTTTTAAAAAGTTAACTTGTCTCTGTCATTCCTTGCTCCTTTATGTCATCATCCTTGCAAAATTCTTCAGTAACTAATTAAAAATGCTGTTGTTTTATTAATATCTTCTTTAAATGAGTCAGAGTATTTTTGTAAGATTAAAAAGAAAAGGACTCTGTTACTGTTAGATAAGCTAGGTGCTGGTTCATTCAGTGGGCCTGGCGTACGAGAGGACTACCGTGGAAGCCTCCAGATGGGCTGTCCATCAGATCACTGTGGAAGTTTTCTAAAAAATGAAGCTTTCTGAAAGCCACCTTAAATTTGTTGAGTAAGAACCTCTAAGTGTAGACCCAGAGTCTCTGTTTTCTGTCAGATCCCCGGAGGATTCGGATGCACAGCCAGGTTTAGGAGGCCCTGAACCAGAATAGATTTAGCACTGGGAGCAGATAGGGGGTAGCCTGATAGAAGTAACCCTCCCACCCATTTGAGGTAAAATGTAGCTTTTAGAGTACTACTAGTCAGTTTTGCCAGGGAGTCAAAAGGCAGAATGAGAAATACCACTCTGATAGCTTACACTTCTTCCATTTTCCTTAAGCTTGAGCCGTCCCACCATCTAGACTTCAGCAATCACAAAGTAGCAATAACATTTATTGTACGTGAGGCCCTGTTAAATATGCACATACTAGTATTTCCTCCCTTTAATTCTGAACCCACTCTGTGACTTACGTACTGTTATTATGTGGGCAAAACATGGGGAGAGTAAAGAGCTGAGAAGGTAAGTTATTTACCTCGGGTCACCCCAAGTAAGCAACATGATCCCAGCTGACCCTGAAATTCCCACTCTTAGCCACTCTGCCTGCTGCCTCCAAACACACATGTGCTTTTTTTTTTTAAAAAACCATGTTCTTTTTACAGCTCCATTTTTTCTTTAAGGTCCTCCTTTTGCTAAGAACCCCTTAATTCCCATCTTCTCTATTGAAATCCTACTTGTCCTACAAAGCCCAGTCTCAGCTTTGCCCTTTCTTTGGCCCTTCCTCCTGTCATCTCACTGCCTTTAGGCCAAATGAATTGTTCTCGACTTTGTATACAAGGAGCAAAGCAAACTAGTATTTATTAACTATCTTCCAGAGTTACTATGTTAGATAAATAATACGATGTCTTTGTTATATGCGGGTGAAATTAAGTTCAAGAATATAGGTGCCATCACAAAAAAAAAAAAAATCACTTATAAGTGGAACAAGCAGATTTGGACCCCAATCTAACTCCCAAGCTCTTTGTGCCATGGCATGCTGCTCTGTCCTGTGACATGTTAATGTTATATCACAGCATATATCACACTGTCATATAACGAACTGTGAGTTCCCTGAGGGCAAGCATACTAGATCCATCCTTGAGATCCTAGTTCCAGAAAAAGTGCTGTGCACATACTCTGTCTTGGGAAAGTATTTGATGAATGAATCTTGAGGTTCTTCCAATAAAGCAGTTGTGGAAATTCTTATGGTGCTAAGCATAAAAATTGGCAGATGTGGTTAACTTTATTTTCTCCTTCTTCAAAGTATACAGATTACTTCACAAGCCATCAGGAAAATGCCCAGTGAACCTCTTAGGGGAGTTACTAGACCTTATTTCTCTGGCCATATGATTTAGTGACTTTATTTGCCTTATGATTTCTTTAGTTTTTGAGTAACCATTGGGGAAAATACATAAAGATGAAAGAAAGAAGAAAGCATGTGAAGTGAGAAGAATTGTTTAAAATAATTTTTTTTTTTCACAGAGCCAAGTCTTCTTCCAAGACAAGTACCTCTGAATTCTAAGGGGGGGGGGGGCGGGGGGGCAGCGGGAAGGAGAGGAAGAGGAAGACAGGAAAGGCTGAATGTTGGAATTACATGCTCCAGAGTTCTACATTCTTCTTCTCTGTGTGTCCTGCACTTTTAACACAGAAACACACAATTCTGACTTGACCTTACATGCCTCACCAATCTGCTCAGGGGACTCCCTGTAGGAATATAAGCTGACACCGCCTTGCCTGAGCTTCTTCCAATCAATGACATGGTGGGGTACACATGATACGAATAGGCAGACCGATAAGAAATAAAAGCATATCTATTGATACAAATGGAGCGATAAATGGACTGGTTTCCATCCAAGGACTTTGAAGGGGAAATGAAGGAGGGGAAAAATGGCCACATGTGAATGTGTAGCAAATTGAGTTTTTTTTCTAGAGGGTGGTCTCTCTTTCCTTACTTATGTTCAGAAGAAAATGGTCAAGTTGTTCTATGCCTAAAAGAATATTTTTTACTCCCATTCTTGGAACAAGTCTCTTGGGAGTGTGCCTTTGTGACTGTAAAACTACAGTGGCAAAATTGTCTTAATTTGACTGACTAGAAATATTAACCATATTATATCAAATAACTGCCAGAAATAATTCTCTGCCATGCCCTGTGACTTTATTTTAATTGATTTTTTTTTTACTTTCAGCTTCTGTGATTTTTGTTTATTCTGACACATGTTTATTAAATGCATGAGGAAAATTGTTTTGCAAATTTATTTTTAGTGTTTTTTATCTTGTTCAGATTGGTGGGTTTAACTCTTTTTCTTCAGAATTCTAGCCCCTTTTGTTTTCAGACTGGGTACTGCTAATTTAGCTTTTTGGGCCCACTAATGGCATTATTGGCCACATCAGCAGCCTATACAATTAAGCTGTATGCTTAGCAGTTTCATTTGATGTTCCAAAAAGATTTGAAAGTCAGAATTGAATATGATTGCTGTGAGATATGTTAATATTAGGATTCCTGAGCTATGTTACAGAATAAATAATTCACTGTAATAACAAAGATAACGCCTCGAACATTACCCACTTGGTGTTCCATTGGTAAACAGGTTTTAGGAGTAAGCCTCATTTATCTGTTGTAGAGCCCTCATAGTATAAGGATCACAAGGTGAGTATTCATAGAACATCATGTGGGATCGAAGGATTTACTTGTCAGTATTAGCAGCAAAAATATATTCTAAAGAGGATGACCTCATTTCCTTTTTTGAACTTCTGTTTACCCTGATATCTGATGTTTAAATATGATGCTGTTTTGTTAATTTTTTATTAAATCTATTGGGGTGACATTGGTTTCTATGATCATATAGGTTTCAGGTGTGGGTTTCTATGTTACAAGGTTTGAATATTGCACCGTGTGCTCGCCACCCAAATTCATATCTTCTGTCACCATATATTAGGACCCCCTTCCCTTTGACAGCCACCACACTGCTCTTTGTGTTCATGAGATTCAACTTTTTTTGTTCAAAAAAACTAATAATGATAATTAACAGTTTTTGAATGCTTACTAAGTGCCAGGAACTGTATATGAATTTAGCATGTATACATTTATTTAATCCTCACAGTAGCACTAAGGTATGTCAGTACTGTGGTCATCCCTATTTTACTGAGGAAGCTGAGGCCCAGAGAGGTTAAATAACTTGCCTAAGGGCACACAGTTAAGTGATAGGACAGGATTTGAACCCAGGATGTCTGGACCCAGGGCCCGTGCTCTAATAGAACATACCTGCTGGAGGCATATGCATGTGAGAGATGCAGTCCCTGTCCAAGATGGCTTGCTTCTCATTTCTGTGATACTAATCAGGTTTCCAAAAATTGAGCAAATTTTCTAAAAGACGGACTGCTAAGTAGCCGAGTAAGTGTCTCCTGATAGATGCTGCAGATTTTTAAGAAAAGACCCAGGGCATTACATGCTGGGCAGCTCTCAGAGTAACTTAAAGCTGAGCTTGATGCCTAGGAAAAGCTTTAAAAATCCCAAACACCGCATGTTAATTCTGGAAGCAATTTCACAGACTGGAGCATCTTTATTTTCACATATGCGATTCTACATACTGGTGGGGGTTCTCTCTTACTGATGCTAACTTACTCCCTGACTATTTTGAATATTCCTACTTTTTGGGAAACTTTCAATTTGTAGATCTCTCACCTGTGACACAAGTTGAATTTACATTTTGTAAAAATGTTTTGCTATACCAATTTAATATGTAGTGGGCTTATTGAAGATGGGAGGAAGGGGCACAAATTATCATATTTTGTGGTCTTTAACTAAATCTGACACCTTTAGAGTTTGAAGCTGGACAAAATGATCCCTTTTTCTTCAGTAAATGCAGTCAATGCAGGGTTCCTACCTATGTAAAAATAATAACTTGCTAATTTCATGTCAAAGCCCAGAGAGAACTAATTTCTCACCATTGGTTGTCAACAGCTTGGGCGATTTGGGGCAGTTCTGGTTAAGCAGAGCCCTCTGTAGCAGTACCACTGACAGGACATTTGCACCGTTAAGCCTTCCAACTTCATCAGCTGTCAACACATGGGCACTTCCCAGAGCCACTAGCTCTCACGCTGTGCACTGCCTGCAGCTCGCTGCCAGCTCCAGTTTTGCTAAAAGGGTCGATTTCTCTTCTCTCACCCCTGTTCTCGTTTAGTGTTAAAACCTGCTTAAAGTCTGCCTTTTATTCTGAAAAGCACACAGGCATGTGTCATCTCTTAAAGCATTGTGATGTTGAGGGAAGGGGCTCCAAAGAAATGCTGGGCTTCTTAGCGAATAATTACTTAGAAAGGAGGCTGACCGTGTTAATTGTGTGATGAATGCTGAAACAAGTTTTCCGGATGCTTTCAAAAATTAGTTAAAGATTTCAATACTGAGCAATAGGGTGAGTGTACTGGGATGGAATTTAAAGGTGTGTTTTGTTGGTTGTTTTTTTTTTTTTTAACTGTGATAGATTTTTAATTGGCTTTTGTCATTTGCCATAATTCTTTGATTGAAGGCTCATTTGTTATTGACTATCTGTTGTTTAGTTGTTGCTTCTTTTGTTTTTAATGTTTCTCTAAAGCATAATGGGCAATATAGGATGGATAGAATAGTCTAAAGAACTAGAGAATAGGTACAGATAAGCACAGGTGTTGGATAAAGCAATAAACTCTTAACCAACAACCACCAACATAGCACGATGAAGTAGAAACTTTCATTCATGGAGGCTCTGACAATTTGATTCTCAGTAACTCTTTATAAGTCAGATTGTAGAAAAAAGCTCCCAAATTTCATCATATGGATAACATTACAAGTGATTTAAAAATAGAAGTGCCATTTATTGTCTCCATTGAAAAGGACTGCATAAACTATTGGAGTTTTATAGGCCCGCACTGTCTGATACATGAGTAACCACATGTGGCTAATTAAATTTCAATTTAAATTAATTAGAAAATTAAATAAAATTTCAAATGTAGGTCCTTAGCCACATTTCAAGTGTTTAATAGCCACATGTGGCTACTGGCCATTGAACTGAACAGTGCACATTGTGGAATATTGCCATCACTGCAGAAGGTTCTACTGGACAATAATAGGGAAAGCCAGTGATCCATTGGATTTCTTATCGAACAGGCAACACATCGCAAAATATTTTGCACACATCTTTTTAAACTAATATTTGTTGAGGCCTACTAAGAGTCAGGCATTTTGTGGGGGCCACAGGAATAGTAATAATTAAGCTAGAATAGCCCTCCCCTCACAGAATTTGCATCTGGTGGAGAAGATAATTAAGTATTGAAACAAAATGTGGTAAAGGCTATGATAGGAGAAGATAGGGAGCTATGTGAGTATATAGTGGAGATTTAACCCATCTAGGGACCTCAGGAGTGCTGATGCCTGAAGTTAGGGAAAAGGGGTGTGGGGAGTAGTGAGTAGAAAAACAATGTTCCAGGCAGAGGGAACAGCATGCACAGACACCCAGTGCAGAGGAAACCTGGGTCATTTGATGAATGTACAGACAAGTGGGGTGAGTGACCTGATCAGATTTATGAACTCTTTCCTTACTACATGCATGACATTGGGAAAGTTATCCTTCCTCTTTAAGCTTCAGTGTCTCCATTTAAAAAGAAAGGGAACTATAGTACCACCCTCTTAGGGTTGTTGTAAATATTAAATGAGATCATGCTTACACAGTACCAAGCACAGGGGAAGTGCTGTAAAAATCTTAGTTATTATTAACTTAGAGGGACCACCTTCATTGCATGTAGAAAATGGACTGGAGCAGGGCTAGACTGGAGGGGTGGAGACTAATTAGGAGGCTGTGATTCATGAGAAAAGGAACATTGGCCTAGAGGAGTAAAGCAGTGGCAGTGGCAATAATGAGAAGCAAATGTGTATTGGAAAGTTACTCTAGAAGTAGATTAGAGTCTTTGGTGAGTGTTGATGTAGCAGGTGAGATGAGGAATTAAGGATGACTCCTAGGTTTCTAGCTTTGGACCATGGGTGTGTACAGAAAGACAGCTTCTAAATCCAAATCCAACCTTGCGAAGTTATGGAAGATCAACTATGGATAGGCATGAGCTATCACTAGTAGCTCTAAAGTAGACTGAAAGTGGCTGAAAACATTTCTAAATTCCTACCCGGCATCTTTTCAGGGCATCACACAAACTCCAATAGCAAATACCATTTCTAAGAAAATCAAATTAGAAATGAAGCACATCTCTGTATGGATTGCCCTAGGGCACTTGATATAGATC
The DNA here is from genome assembly GCF_964212035.1 of Myotis nattereri. Taxonomy (NCBI): domain Eukaryota; kingdom Metazoa; phylum Chordata; class Mammalia; order Chiroptera; family Vespertilionidae; genus Myotis; species Myotis nattereri. The sequence continues at coordinate 57,929,133 of NC_138080.1, forward strand.
AGTGATGGAGAGTCTACTAATTCTGTATAACTATGTCATATCTATAATAAACTTAGCTAATACATCAGGAGTGTCTCATATACTTATCAGGAGGATTATCCACTAACAGAAAACGACATGATATACTTCTCAAATGAATCTTCACAGTCACGCCAAGTATAACTGACTTATTGAATGAGCGAGGCTCTATCAGTTGCAAGCAGAGAGCAACATTACTGTCACTCATTAACACCCTTTTGTACTTGCTCTGTGAGATCATTCTGTCCCCCTTTTGGGTGAAATTTCAGGAGGAACCCATAGGTTTTCCAGGCACTTTCAGGAATTAAAAAGCTCCACCCACTAGAAGAAAGCACAGGAGAAGATCTTCTTAAGAGTCACAAAACATAACTATGTATGACATTATTGATCAGTTGGGCTTCATTAAAATTAAAACATCTGTTCAACAGAAGTCAACAGTAAGAGAATAAAAGGTGAGCTACAGAGTCAGAGAAGATATTTAGAATACGTATAATGTTTATTACGTATCCAACAAAAGACTTGTATTCAAACTATATAAATAGCTCATACAAATAGACAATACATAGGTGACAAAATAAAAAATGGGCAAATATTTGGATGAAAGATTTCCTAAAAGATTATGTACAAGTTTTCAATAGGCATATGAAAAAAGACTCAACATCATTAGTGATCAGGAAAATGCAAATTAAAGCCACAATGAGATACACCACACATGCATCAGAGTGGCTAAAATATTTAAAGATTATCAATATCAAGTATTGGTGCAGATTTCTAATAACTGAAACTTTAAAATTTGAGAAACTGTTTGGCAGTATCTGCTCATGCTAAACATATGCTTGAATTGTGACTTAGCAATTCCACTAACAGGTGTATGTCCATCAGAAATGAGTGCATATGTCCACCAGAAGATATGTTTAAGAAGGCTTTTAGAACTTTTTTAATAAGCCAAAATGGAAAAAAAATTCAAATGCCCATCCTAAGGGGAATGGATAAATAAGTTGTGATATAGTCATACAATAGAACATGAAATATGAATGGCAATGATGAACTATTGCCCCACCCAAAAACATGACTGACTCTCACAGGCATAATATTGAGCAAATGAAGCCAACACAATTGAGTTCATATTTACTATTTAATGTATATGAAGTTCAAGTTAAGAAGAATTAAACTATGGTGACAACTTTGGCAGGGTGGGTATTGACTGGAGGAAGCATGAACGATCCTTCTACATTAATAGACATGTTTTGTATTGGGATCTGTAGGATCTCTGCTTTTGTCTCCTGTAGGATGAGGCAGATTGGGGAAGGAAGGATTGGAGATGAATAGACAAGGTCTAATGTGTCTTGGGGTGGTCACCTGGCTTTGAAACCCTCTAGTATGGCACTTCTTTCTCTTGTGGGGGTGCTTCTGTGGGATTTTTAATTAAATCCATTGGGGTGACATTGATTAATAGGATCATACGGGTTTCAAGTATACACTTCTCTGACACATCATCTGTGTATTGCATTGTGTGCCCACTACCCCAAGTCAAATCTTCTTCCATCACTATATCTGTGGGTTTCTCAGTGGTTCTGCTTCATAGGAACATTCGAACACATCATTGCCTGACAGGGACAGTGATCCTCTGAAAACTCCAACCACAGGTCTTGACTTTTAGTGATCTTCTTGTGTCCTGGTCAGAATGACTCAAGTTTAGCTCTCTGCCTTGGAGCACTTAACCCATAGGAAAACTGACATGTCTTTGCCTGGCCATGGAGAACTAGCAGTTTGCCCCATTGTAGCCTCTCTCCCCTTTCAGCCTCTCAGCTTGAAGCTTCTCTAGAAGTGAACCAGGCCCCACTCACTGGTGCTCCCTTCCCCCATTACCCAAACTTCTGAGGACACATTCTCTGAAACTCCCTCACTTTCCCTGGGTGGAAATCTTGAAGAGGGAGTGGACAGCTACATAGTCCAATGACAACTCTCCCCCAAAGAAGTTGCCTCTACTAGTCTTGCTTCTGCCTTTTGTGCATAGCTTGAAAGTGGATAATGAACTTGTGGTAGAAAGAACAGTTATTGTTTTAAGCTAGAGGACAAATGAATGGTTTCTGTCCAAAAGAGAAGCAACCATTTTATCTGTTCTACCTTCTTTGCTAGTTACTTGAGGATTTTTTGAATGAAAAGAAGCATTCTGTAATCTATACATGTAAAAGCCTAAGCGACTGGCCAACTGGCCAATAGCTATGATGTGCACTGACCAGCAGGGGGCAGACGCTCAACGCAGGAGCAGAAGCCACAGGCATGAAAACATGGAACAGACTGATGAATCTCAGAGGAAAGAGGGAAGGAGGAGGGGCGGGGGGGGGGGGCGGGGGAAGAGATTAACCAAAGATCTTATATGCATACTAGAGGCCCTCAGCCTAGCCTGCGGGGATTAGGCCAAAACTGGCTCTTTGACATCCCCTGAGGGGTCCTGGATTGTGAGAGTGCGTAGGACAGGCCGAGGGACCCCACTGGTGCACGAATCCGTGCACCAGGCCTCTAGTATTAAATACTGTGCAGTTGTTTTTGTTTTTCAGTATTCTGAAAAAAAAAAAAAAAGCATTTCAGATAGAAAAGGCAAGATTTCTATACATAGTCTTTATCATGCACACACCCATTCCTTTGCACAAAGATTGTTGGGACTTTCCTGGGTGGCTGCAAATAACTCTGGAACCTCTGTGTCCACAACACAAAGTAAGAGATATTACCTGCTCTGTATTGTTGCCATCAGAATAAAATAAATAGGAATTATATCTATACAGAAATATACACATGCAAATAGACATATGTCCTACATATATACTGTACACATATTCCTCAGAACAAAGTAAGTGCACAATAAAGGTAGCTCCTTTCTTCTTCCTTCCTGAACTGTGTAACCTCTCACTCCCTTTCTTTTGTAAAGCAGCTTTCTTTAGTTTCAGGTTTGGGGTAGAGAAGAGAGGGTAGGGCTCTAGGGTTCATTATAAAGAATGTGAGTTCACTATTTGGAAATTTAAGAAAGGTGCACTAGAAATTAAACCAAAATTGGTGAAATAAGCATAGGCCTAGAGGTAGAAAGACCTGGATTCAAATCCCAGCTCCACACTTCTAGCCATTCATTCATTCAACACATATATTGAGGGCTCCCTCTGTGCCATTTGATGTAGTGACTGAGGCCACAGCGGGAAAGAGACAAACAAGAGCCCAGCCTCGTGGATCCCAATCTTGTAGAGTTTTGTTGGAGTGGGGATGGGTGAACAGTAGGGGAGACAGACAGTAAATAAATAACTAAATATAATGTCAAGTGGTGATAAGTTTTGTAAACAAAAATAATGCAAGATTCAGGAATAAAAAGTGGTCAAGGAGGGAAGATGTGTGTGTGTGTGTGTGTGTGTGTGTGTGTGTTGCAGAGTGGGTGGTCAGGGAAAGTCTTAGAAGAGACCTGAATTTCGTGACGGGGGAAGATCTAGGAGAAGAAGATAAAAGAGGAGTTTGTAATATTCCAGAAGCCAAAGGAGCAACATGTTTGCAGAAGGAAGAAATCACATGCTGTTGGTGATGGAGTAACATGAGGAGCTTTGAGTAGTCATGTGACCCCTGGACAAGTTATTTGCCTTCCTGGAGCAATAGGCAATAATATATTTCTCAGGATGAAATGAGATAATTAATGTAAAGCACCTGTCACAAAATGGACAGGTGACTGAGATTTCCTTCCCATTTCATGTATGTAATAAAATATGAATTTAAAAATTCATAGCGAAAGATAATTTTAAATGGCCTCAATTCAGGTTCCCCACTAAATTTGCAAAGTGTTCAATTGACAGTGTATATAAGCCAAAATATGGAAGTCAATAAATTAAACTGTAATGGTTGTGGAACTGAGGCCTTGCCTTTTTTAACAGACTCTATTAGTAACAAGTAGCTAATTTGATGTATGTCATGTTTTTTGTGTCATGTGTCATGTGAATTGCAATGTGTTTAAATATGTTGGAGTTTTTCACATTCTAACGGGCAGAAATCATTTGTTTAAGAAATAGGAGCTGAGAAAATTAAATATTTCAGCATTCATGAGGATTTTTTTTTGCTCAATTGCAGTTTCCGGGAGTGATCAGCAGATTATTCCCATTTAAAATCTAAGAAATAAGGAAATTAATTTGATTTTCATCAGTTTCAGGCATTCCTTAATGTCTTAACGCTGATTTTTAAATATGCTTTCAATTTTGCAGAATTTGGCTGAATAATATGACATGTGATCTAACCTGTATAGAAATGACACAATGAGACTATTACACACTCTTTAAAGTAATACAAAATTATGATACTTTTGTCCGGCTACCTCACAGTATTTACATGTCACCGAAATTATTTTATAAAAATCAGGCATTACAAATTCTACTCAGAAAGTGTTGAAGAATGAGGATGTACTTTCAAGCATGTCTGTTTAAATTTACATGGATTTAAATATGTTTTTATGCACTGTAGTTTCCTCTAGAAGAAATCTCTATGCTTTTTGAAAGCATGACTCTTACCCTTAGATGTTTAAAAGCGTGTCAAATACTGTACAGCAAAGGAAATAAAGTCATTTTACTCAAAGTAAATCATTTTTCCAAATTTTCTCAAGCGCATTTATGTAGGTACTGGGAGAGAACAAGAGGTCTTTTTCCTGTTTTTAAATACAAAACACACCAGCTGCTACCCCGGCTACCCACTAGAGAAAGGGAGAATAACTAAATTTCTGCAGCAATGTGCAGAACTAAATTTATTGAAATCCCAGTGAAAGCTTTTGTTGTGTTTGGTATAATAGAGAAAATTCCATAAGATATCTTAGATTGCATTTTCTTCGTGGTAATCTTCATAGTCCTTGTGCTCCCTGGTCAGTCTGTAAACACGCTTCATTCATTTACAAGGAAAACTCACACCTCAGAAGCCAGCCAGGTTTGGGGATTACAGGGCATTTTATTTCACATAATGTGATCACTCCTTGTTGTAAACACTGAGTGCACTGAATTTGATTCAGTGAGGTTGGAGCTTGGTGACCCCCATTAGTTATTTTTCCTCCACATCGAAGGAATGAATTTGTATTCTGAAGTGTGTGGTTTTGATGAACTGAAGTCAGCCTTTCTTGTATCTGTTTCTGAGGCTTTTTCCTTAGTTATATTTCTGGTTTCACGTTAAGTACTTTCTTAAAAATTCATTTTTTCACTTATTATAAGGAGTCCGTATATGTATGGAGGATTGCTGGTATTTCCTTTCAGAGATCCTCCTCTTTTCACCTACTCTGTGCTTTCTAAAGGAAGACACAAGCAAATGTTTTTGTTCCCCTTAAGAAATCCCTGGCAGGCCCTCCTCCCCGACCCCCAACCCCCAGCCCCACTCCCGACACCGGCTCCGGCTGGAGCTGTACATTTCTATACATAATTGATGACTCGGGCCCGCAGACAGCGCCAGTGCACAAGCCATATAGATTACCATACAGTCAGGGGTTTTTGGTCTTTGAATTTTCCATTTCTGAATAGAAATAACTCCTCGCTAAATAACTAAAATTCCAGAAGGAGTAAGTTTATTCTAGTAATAAATATTCTTCAGAGAACAAAGCATTTGCCAGCAATAGAAGATTTGGACACTCTTAAGATCCTAACTTTATTCCCCTGTCCTCCATTCCAACCACCTCTCAACTTAGCAACACCAGTAATGTTTGGTTTTGCTGACTTTTTGGTAGATAGATATAGATATAGATATAGATATAGATATAGATATAGATATAGATATAGATATATTTTAAGTTTAGTGCTAAGGAAAGTTAAATTCCAAATGGTACTTTTGAGTTATTCCTTAATCTAATTGCCCTTTTTATTTTATTTATTTACTAGAAGGTGAGAAGGCTAGTAGATCTAATTGGTTATCTTTTCAGGAGGAATGTGTGAGGTTCTTGTCACGGGAGTAGCATTTGTTATGTCCCATTTACTACACCTGTCTTTCTTTTCCCTCTAAACACCATGAACACAAGTTCCTGCCTTTAGGCCTTTGTACGTTCTGTTTCCCTCCTTCGCAGACCCTTTTGAGGTACTCTTCACCTCCACCCTTCTCTTGGCCGTTTCTACTCAGCATTCTGGTCTTACATGTCACCTCTTTAGGAATCCTTCGCAGCCTTTCCTCACTCCATTATGTGGCCTTTGACTTTTTACTTTGCCCCAACTAGACTATAATATCTAGTTGGAGCAAAGGCAGAGACCAGACCACCCTTATCATTGTGTCCCCAGCCTCTAGGATATGCCTAACATAGAGTAGAAGTCCCATAATTATGTATTGAATGAAACTACAAAGATACTAAAAATATAAAATTGAACTTAAACATGATGATATGAGTTGTTAGATTTTAGATGATAAGTTGTTAGAATTTATAGCATTCCTAGATTTTCATTTTGTTTTTTGTATACTGATATATATCCTTAGGAATGTTGAGATAACAGAAAAAAATAAATTTGGATTACAGTTGTATTTTGCATTTAAAGACTCATGAGACTAATTTGTAATTTCAAATGACCAGGTTAATATAAATAAAACCTGTGTTAGTTAAGAAATAAACATAGCTGAAAATTTTTAATTTAAATTAAACCAAGTTGGGGAAACGGGTATATACATATATATATTTAATTGTAAGAGTTTAGGCTCTTTGCTTTTATTTTGATTCACTTCCTTTTTAAAAGGGCAGAGAATATTTTCTAAATCCAATGGTGTGCTACCTCATTCTAGATATCTGGAAGAGAACTTCATTTTTGTCATTCTTTCATGAACCGCCCTTATACTTTCAGAAAACAGATGCATAAATATCTTCCTCTTTTAATCAAGGAAACATAGAAAGGTACTAAAGTTCTAATGCAAAAGTGGCTGTTTATTGTTGTTCAATACTTTTACATTTCAGAACATATTCTAGTTCCCCATTAGAATCACTTATCAGTTTGCAAGTTAGTTTCCTAAAGTTTACCAATTGTTGATTTCTATGGGACATAATTTTGAACTAGGCCCACAAACAATAATACCATGTTATGTGTTGTACAATCAAACTGTTTGAGTCCATATCCGGACCTCAAAACTTACTGTTTGACCTTGGGCAAATTCATTAACCTCTGTGTACCTTGATTTCTGCATCTGCAAGTGGGGGTATAATTGTGCCTCTCCATGGACTTGTTTGCAAAATTACATTTCACTTGCGAAGTACATAAAACAGGCATGCTCAATGAATACGGCCTATGTTTGTCATTATAATTATTAAACAGTTCTAGAAGCAAGAAATCATCTAGTCCTTCATTCAAAAATATTAATTGAGCCCGACTATGCCCCTGGCATTTTACTATGTACAGAAATTATAAGGTGCAGTAAAAATAGGCCTGTTTTTTGTAAAGCTTATAGTCCAGTGGAGAAGACACAGATATTCATGAAGAATCACACAAATACATGTAATGTTGCAACTGTGATGAGGGCCACAAAGGAGACCCATGATGTCATTAGAGTGCATATTCAGAGGAAATTGATATTGACAGGAAGGCTTCCTTGATGCCTTGAAGGAAAGAAATTAAGATCTGCAGTAGAAGGGAATATATCCCAGTCATGGAAATGGACTGAGGGCCTGTGGCTAGAGCATGGAAAGTCAGGTGAAGAACGGGGAGAGAGGAGATGGAGAGGTAGACGGAGCACATCGCACAGGCTATTATAGGCCTTGATGGGTCTTTAAGACTATTGGGAAATCAATGAAGGATTGCATTTCAATTTGGAGAATAAAGGTTAAGAGGAAGAGACCCCTTCCTAGATGTATCATGGGTCCCAGGCTAAATTTTTAAATCACAACATTTACCATTGTGCCCTAGTTGATTTCACTCAGTGGATAGAGCGTCAGCCTGTGGACTGAAGGGTCCCAGGTTCAATTACGGTCAAGGGCATGTACCTCAGTTGCAGGCTCGATCCCCAGCTGTGGTTGGGGTGTGAGTGCTGAGGCAACCAATTGATGTGTCTCTCACATCGATATTTCTCTCTTGTCTCCCTTCCACTCTCTCTAAAAATCTATGGAAAGATATACTTGGGTTAAGATTAACAAAAAACAAAACAAAACGGTTACCATTGCTCACTCCTGACTGCCTCTCTACTTCCTCCCAATTCGGGTCCTAAACCCATAGCTCTCACACCACTGTTTACTCCTCTGCATCAAGCTAGTCAGTCCCACCTTGTCTATATAAGTGCTTCCTTATATAGACAAGGAATGCTTCTAACAAAATGCTTCTAACAATTCTGATGGAATTTTTAGATTCACATAAGTATTTAGCACACAGTGGAATTGATTTAGACTAAGATGTGAGCAGCTTACCTCAAAAACAGTGTTCTCAAACTTTTTGGACCCCTTTCCATTCTTAAAATGTGTTGAGGACCACAGAGAGCTTTTATTTATGTAAGTTATACCCCTCTGTATTTATCATATTTGAAATTTAAGCTGGGAAATTATTCATTTAAAAAATAACAAAAACACTATGATATGTAAACAAACATATTTTTGTGAAAAATAACTATTTTCCAAAACAGAAAGGAAACCCAGTGAAGAGAGTATCGTTGTTTTACACTTTACAAATCTCTTTCATGTCTGGCTTCTGAGTCTCCTATCTGTTCCTGGATCAGATCTTTCGGTGTCACCTATCCTGTAGCCTCTGGAAGACTCCACTGTACGACTGTGAGAGAATGAGGGTGAAAAAGGCAAATAATGTCTTAGTTTTATCATTAAACTAGTTTTTATCTTGCCAGCCCCACAAACAGTCTTAAAGATCCCATAGGTCCCAGGCCGCACTGTGAGAACTGCTGGTCTCCAAGAGGACATGCAATTTGAAAAACAAGATGCTTATTAAGTATAAAAACTCTCCTCTGAGATGGCATTTCAGGCCGTCTGAAAAGTGAATGGAAAGAATTCATGCAGCCTGGCTCTAATCTATTTCTGCTTTTCCTCACTTCTCCCATATGTCTGTGTTTGAACCCATTAAATTCTCTGAAAAGTCCAAATGACTTTCAGGGTTAGCCGAGACTCTTGTGGGTGTTTAGACAATATTTGAAATTCCTGAAACATGATCTTATTGCCTTGGTTCCTGGTGTAAGGCTCACTCCCCATTCAGAGTACGTTGCGATTCCCTTGTGTCTTCCTGTGAGCATCGGTCACTCAGCTCTTATGGCACAGCCTCGCCTGGAGACTGGAGCCTCACCGTGTTTCCCTTTCAAGAGGAACTGATTTGTGAGGGGCAGCTACAGTAACAAGAGGCTTGTTCATCTCTGCAGTCTCTTCCCATTCAAAATGATATGATTTTATATTATTTTCTCATGTGGCACACAAGCTCTTTCTGAAGACAGCTAAAAAATTTTGGAATGGTGCAGCATTTACAAATGATTTGGGCTTCTCCCAGTGACAGGTGAGGAAGAACATTCCTTTAGATGAGTTTTGTTGCACTTGTCAAAAATTCATTTTCATTCCTTTTCGTCACACCTTGTGCCTATAATGTAAGTTTCACCATCACTATCAGTGTGAATAAATTCTGCCCTTTTTTATTTATGTTTATCATATGTTTCTATTCATTCACTATTAAATACTTCATCTCCACCTCCCTCACAATCCTCAAAGTACATGCAGGGAGAGAAAGACCATGAGGATGATAAAAGGCTGCTAAATCTATGCTTATCTTCAAAGTAGAAACTCATCATGCGGAATTAATGTTATCGACCACTGCAGTTTATCTCCTGAGTCATTAGTAATTTCTATCTTTAAGGAGAGACATACATATGTAATTTACAAAAAACATTTTGAAAGGACAGCTGAAACGTCATTTGCACTTTTTCATTTGAACTGAAATTCTTCGGTTTCTCGTAAGAAAATGTCACTTACAGTAAATGGTATGGGGCATGTTGTATCGGCCAGAGGCCATGAGCGAGTGGCCCACAGGCCACAGGCAGACCACAGATGTGTTTTCTTTGGCCTCAGTGGGGTGTGTGTGTAGGTTTTATTTTTCATCTGAATTTGAATGCAGATACTCTGTGTTTTTTCGAAGTTAGCCCCCTCCCTATTATCTTTACACGTGGGCTAATGCGTACATTTACTTTGTCAGTTTGGCCCCACTGTCAGCATTTGAATTAACAGCTCTAGAACAGGTAGTCACATTAAGGGAGAACAGAAAAAATAGAAACAAATGGAACCTAAGACAATTACACTATATACTGTGACTGATATAAGAAATTGCCTAATCAAAAATTATTTAACAAAGATATATACTTTCTGATTGTTTTATTCTTAGACATACGAAAAATAACTTTAAAGATAAGTTGAAAATAACGCTTTCTTGAGAGGCACGCCTCAAAAATGGCATTGGTTATATAGAGATGTTTTTAATAGCTTAACATAGGAGTTAGGGTATGTGATTATGAAAGGGGCCATGTCATCCTGAAAGAGGTCATCTATCAACAGTTTGCTTTTGAATTTTGTTCTTTTATTATTTAGAAGACTGGTTTATCTAGAAAAAAATTTTAATGAACATTTAAACAGAATTAGCCACACAACTAATTTATCAAGCGCAGCACTTGACTGCATTGGTTCATGTGGAAGGCCCCACAGCACCACCTAGTGCCTTGTATTTTACTTTGCATAATATTTTTGTAAATTAAAAAATTCTGATCACATTTTAATATCAAATATGGCACTGATATAAATATATGGTTTAAGCAGTATTATAAATAGAATTAAACAAAGTAATTCTTACAGGTTTAATTAAAATTTTTAAGTGGAACTCCAAAAATATTATGTAATAGAACTATTATAAAAGTTTACTGATAAAAAAGTACTAATATTTTAAATTCACAACCAAAGACACCCTTTGGAAGGTTATTACATTGTATGTGATCTAATGGAGTTATTGGTAAGTTTTTATGCAAAACAGGTGCTCATTCCTTTTACTTTTTTATTTGCTGCTTTATAATAAATTAAATGTCATTTTTTGAAGTCCATGAATTCCCACTCTTTATAGATTAAATGACAGTTACTAATACCACATACCATAGCTCTTATTAGTTGCAAAGTTGTATTACCACTTTTAAAACTAGAATTTTAAGGTTTCAAAGATAGGATGTTATAAAATACTTATATATTAAAAATAAAATGAGTCAAATAAAAGAATGAGGTACACTAATATATTCTTCTATGGAAAAACCTCCAAGAAACATAGTGAAGTGAGAAAAAAATAAAGCCATGTCCAGAATACTGTGTATACTATGATTGTCTTAAGAAATCTATGAATTTGCATAATTTAAAGGAACTAGGTGGTTGGATTCTGGCATATTATTTTCTTCTCTGGAAGGAGTCTCAGGGAACTGTTAATATCTCTGGAGACAATGGGATGCTAGAAAATTTCACGTTTTATTTTTTATTCTATACAATTAAAACTTTTCTAATCAAGGTCATGAATTACTATAAGATCAACAAGGGTTCTTTGAGTATTAATATTATGAGCTATTTTTTCTTGTAATATTTCTCTGTATTAAAAACAAAGCCTTTTTTAATTAAAAAAAAAGAAGCCAGCATTATGAAACATGGTAAGCATCTATTTTATAGGCATATCTTTTCTGAAGGCTTTATGGCGCATTATTTTTTATTGTGGGGTATATAAGTTCCAAAAAGGTAGAGAATTTTGTTGCATTTATCACACTGTTTTCTTGACTTGTAAAATAGTATCTGGCACATAATAAGTGCTCAGTAAATAAGTATTGAATGAGTGAATGAATAAGAACATACCACATTGTGTCCAAATCTATATAGTAATGAGATGTATTATGGTAGAATTTTACTCTATTTGCATATACATAAATATATATACATTTGCATTCTTATATCTAATGTAATTTAAAACATGAACAATCTAAATGTTTACTAAAGATTAGTACTCTCATCATTTTCTTTCTATATTTCAGTTATCGATAATTCTATCATAGGACCTAAATGGTTGCTACTTTAAAGTTCCTGCGATCACTTCTATTAATCACAAAATGCTAATTACTCATTGTTAAATATACTCAATTCCTAATTACATATTTAAAGCTTCATGACATTTTATAGCTACCTGTTAGTGAAAATCCATTTATAGGCATAATCTATATTGTTTTATTTTAAACATACAATGGTTCTTACTGATGTGTGCATCAGTTCTTTAATTGTCAGTGTGTAGAAGTTGCCCTCTACTGGGGAACTAGAAAAATTATGTTGGCATAGATTTCAGTTTCCTTAAAGATGCAGTTAAATTCATTGATGTGTTTTTTCAGATGATCACTTCTTGCTTGCTGGCATGTTTAAATTCCCAAGATATTGAAGTGGTCAGCAGAGTACATTTAAAAATAAGTATCTGATGTGAATAATATACCTACAGCCATTTCTGGGTGGAAACATTGTCTATTCCTTCTTAAAAACTCCTTAGTGACAACACCCATTAGTGTAGCTCCTGAAGTAATTGCGTAGGAATGAGTCTTTGCTGAAACATTAAGGAGAATTCCCTGTATATAATTATACAAGCAAAAATGAGTCAGGACTGTTTTTAGAAATTCATCATAGGAATTTTGAAATAAAAATATAAGCACTAAAAATTGTTTTTGCTACCTCCTTTGCATTTTCCTGGGTCATAATAGGAAATTTGATTATGTAGAAATGATTTACTTGTATTAATTATTGAACTTTTTGCGCCAAAAAGTTACATGATCATAAAATGGCAAAGTCTGTTTACCGGTTCTAATAGACTGACAAGGCATTGTTCTTCCTCACCTCCTTCGTGTTCTTCCTTCTGCCTCCAGGAATTGTCAGACTGTGGGCAGCGCTGCCCTAGAGAGAGCCTAGAGAGGGCCACTGATATTTAATAAAAATAAATACATTATTAAGGAGAAGCCTGTTTAAATTGGCCATTGATGGTAGTGGAGAGGGGTCGGGATAGAAGACTCACAAAATTTAGCCTGAATGAGACTCCTCCTGCCTCCCCCTTGGTGGTGGTGGTGGTGGCCGTGGGGGGTGGGGGGGGGGAATGTGGACCAACGGTGCTCCTGTGAGGAACAGACCTTTATTAGGAGCACTGTTAATCCATGCCCTTCCCCTAACTGAAACCTCTCTGAGTCACGAAGTTCAGGGCCAGTTTCCTAAGCTGCAGGAATGGCTCTGGCTAAGGAATAGTATTAAAACGACGAGGAAATCAGACCACTGATATATGAGACGAGGCAAGTGGAGTGCAGCTGTCTCCATTCATTTTGTCCATCTTTACCCTCAGTATTGATCGTCACAGCTAGGTCTGACAGCAGCGTGTGCTGTCATTTAGACACATCCACGAGGAATGTTCGCGCTGTGCCAAACCCGTTCATTTCACATGCATAGGCACAGGCTGGTCCTTTTGTTTGTGTAAAGGTCTCTTAGGAGTTTGAACACTAGTTTTGATTAAACCATTATTTTGAATGTCTTCTTTACAAGAAAATCATTTTACAATTTTCTAGAAGTTTATTTTGCCATCTAGAGGCCTGCATTAAACACACCTTCCCCAAATCTCCCGCTTTTCATCACCCCCTTTTCTATCCTCGGTGGCCCTCCTACTCTCCCCCATCTTCCACAACCCTACCTTGCTTTAGCAAAATTTTGCAAAAAAGTTCTTCCATAGCCTTGTTAGCAGTTTATGAGCACCTGTTTCATGATTTGATTTTCTTCGTAAAACCCTTCTATAACCTCTTCTAATTTTATTATCTATGTCGTATTTTTTTCTTTATCCCTATGCTAAATAACGGTGCTGAGTGACAGTTTTCAGGTCCTCCTATGTGAGTTTTGCTCTACTCAGCTGGTTTATGAGAATCAGTGGGGTATCAGAATGAAGAACCGGGCAGGGAATTCAAGACACTGTGCTAGTCTTAGTGTTTCCGCTAACTGAGGCTGTGAGAGACACCACGCCCTTGGGCCTACCTCCACAGTCTGTAAAATGAGAGAACAAATTATCCCTAATATTTCTTTCAGCTAGAATTCTCTGCTATCTCTGAATTCTCAAAGAACTCTTAACCACATAATGGTAGAGAGGATTCTGGAGCCAGACCGCGTGGCTTGCTTCCCGTTCTCCCACCTATACCTTAGGGCAAGCATGTCAAACTCAAAGGCCGGTGGCTGACCAGCTTCGAGTTTGACATGCTCGCCTTAGGGATTTCATGCACTTCTTTCTGCACACCTCAGTTTTCTCTTCTGTAAAATGGGAACCAGAATGGCACCTTTCTCCCAAGTTTGTTGAGCGGATGAAGAACAAGAACAGTCCCTGGCACACACAGAAGGCATTAAATGTCAACATCTCATCATTATTCCAAGCATAAGCATTTTCAAGCAGTTCAGAAGAGGTGTATTTCTCATCAAATAGACATGCTGCTCCCTGAGGGAAATACTTGTGGGCACACTTTCAGGCATTCGTTTGTGCAGCAGAATGTTTACTGAGTGCCTAATATGTGCCAGGTACCATTCTGTTACAGGCATCGCTGGGAAAAATGGCAGAGACACATTAAATCATTTAGCCAGTGGGTAATAAATATTCAGTGCTACTCTGGTGGCCTGAGCGAGTTACTTGGTGCATCCTTTTCACCACTGGCAGATTGTGTTGTGATCTTTTGAAATTTCTATTACATATTTGGTATCTATTTTCTACCATCCATTTCCTGAATATCTTAAGTTTCCTACTTTCCTCCTTTTTTTTTTTTTAAACTTTTCTTCCCTTTGGACCATCTCTTGACCTCTCAACAATTGTTTTTATCCCTTTGGCTGGGGTTCTGCCTCCTGGCACTTCCTACAGCTTAGCCAAGGTCTCTATAAGCCACTTGTTCCTCAACTATAATATTGGGAAAATCAACTTATTTATTGGAATTTTAAATTAGATAATGTGTGCAAAGCATTTAGCATCCTTTCCAGTACATAAAAGACCTAAATAAATATTGGAAGCAGGAGAACCAAGATGGCGGCATAGGTTAACGCCGGAGTTTGCTGCTTTGAACAACTACTTCAAAAGTGAAACTAAAAGACGGAGGGACATCACCCAAAACCACTGGAACGCTGGCTGAATGGAAGTCCTACAACTAGGAGGAAAGAGAAACGCATACGGACACTCAGAGGAGGCGCAGCGCTGAAGTCAAATTCTGAGGTGCGGAGTGCGCGGAGCGGGCTGGCGGCGGAGGGCGCGGTTGGCGTTTTCAATCGGGAGGGAGTCGCAGACTCTGAGCTCCAGATCCGGGCGAGTCTTTAGGGACCCAGACTCAAACGGGAGAAGCGGGACTGCCTGGTTTCGGTCAGAGCGAGTGCAGCTTTCTCTCCGAGCTTTGCAGCGGGTGCTGGGACTCAGAGAGGCAGAGCCCCTGGGGACAGGACTGAGAGCCGCCATAACTGCTCTCTCCGGCCCACCCTGTTGATCCTGTGCGACCCGCCCCGCCCAAGCCCTGCACACAGGCATTTGCCAGATAGCCTCAGGCAAACGCCAGATTAGCACCTCCCTAGAGGACAGAAGTTCTCTCACTGCTGACACAGCTGATTCTCATAGCCACTTGGCCTGGAGGTCAAACCCTCCCTGGAATTAGCTACAACAATCAAGATTTAACTATAAAACCACGAACAAAGACCACTAGGGGGTGCACCAAGGAAGCATTACAAAATGCGGAGACAAAGAAACAGGACAAAATTGTCAATGGAAGATCTAGAGTTCAGAACCACACTTTTAAGGTCTCTCAAGAACTGTTTAGAAGCCGCCGATAAACTTAATGAGATCTACAAGAAAACTAATGAGACCCTCGATGTTATATTGGGGAACCAACTAGAAATTAAGCATACACTGACTGAAATAAAGAATATTATACAGACTCCCGACAGCAGAACAGAGGAGCGCAAGAATCAAGTCAATGATTTGAAATGCGAGGAAGCAAAAAACACCCAACCGGAAAAGCAAAATGAAAAAAGAATCCAAAAATGCGAGGATAGTGTAAGGAGCCTCTGGGACAGCTTCAGGCGTACCAACATCAGAATTATAGGGGTGCCAGAAGATGAGAGAGAGCAAGATATTGAAAACCTATTTGAAAAAATAATGACAGAAAACTTCCCTCACCTGGTGAAAGAAATGGACTTACAGGTCCAAGAAGCGCGGAGAACCCCAAACAAAAGGAATCCAAAGAGGACCACACCAAGACACATCATAATTAAAATGCCAAGAGCAAAAGATAAAGAGAGAATCTTAAAAACAGCAAGAGAAAGAAACTCAGTTACCTACAAGGGAATACCCATACGACTGTCAGCTGATTTCTCAACAGAAACTTTGCAGGCCAGAAGGGAGTGGCAAGAAATATTCAAAGTGATGAATACCAAGAACCTACAACCAAGATTACTTTATCCAGCAAAGCTATCATTCAGAATTGAAGGTCAGATAAAGAGCTTCACAGATAAGGAAAAGCTAAAGGAGTTCATCACCACCAAACCAGGATTATATGAAATGCTGAAAGGTATCCTTTAAGAAGAGGAAGAGGAAGAAAAAGGTAAAGATACAAATTATGAACAACAAATATGCATCTATCAACAAGTGAATCTAAGAATCAAGTGAATAAATAATCCGATGAACAGAATGAACTGGTGATTATAATAGAATCAGGGACATAGAAAGGGAATGGACTGACTATTCTTGGGGGGGAAAGGGGTGTGGGAGATGCGGGAAGAGACTGGACAAAAATCGTGCACCTATGGATGAGGACAGTGGGTGGGGAGTGAGGGCGGAGGGTGGGGCGGGAACTGGGATGAGGGGAGTTATGGGGGGGAAAAAGAGGAACAAATGTAATAATCTGAACAATAAAGGTTTAATTAAAAAAAAATAAAAAAAAAAAAATAAAAAAATAAATAAATATTGGCAGTTGTTAGGATGGTGGCATTTGGTATCACTGAAGCAGTGATTCTGAAGCAGGGCATACCATAAGCTTCTATGTATATAGAAGGTTCCGGCTCTGGGAACCTTGGTTACCCATTGGATTATATGGAACCATTAGTTCACATTTTAAGAGAGCTGTGCTTCTTGTGTACAATGCTTGTTGTGCTGCTAATAATCCTCAATAGCCTGCCCCATGGATTCCCAGGGAAAATGGAACTGCAACACATCAGATTGTAGCCGAGTGCCCACCATGGAGACCTCAGGCTGAAACGAACCCTGGCAAATATTTCCTCAGCCATAAAAGCTTATGTAACAAAAAAGAAACTTTGACTTAATTCCTTTTGCTGCCTTTTTGGTCTCATGTATACTCTATAGATAAGCATTTTTAAGAAGCTTCTTCAGAAAATTATTGCATATTAAATCTAAAAACTTAGAAGACATCAAATTTCAAATTGTTACCACTCTTAAGCTGGATAGAAAAAAGCCAAGTTAATTGTTAATAGTTCTAATAAAGCTCTGTGAGTTTATAGAGTCTGAAAAGATCCACTTTTTCAGTTAAAAGGTAATAAGAGAAATTGTAAGTTTCAACCCTGTTTTCAACTGTAACATGTCACAGTAGTAGTTCTGAGTAGTACCGTATATGGTATTTCTCGTTCATGTTCTTGCACTTACCCTTTTTCTCTTGTATAGCGCTGGATGTTAGGGGCCTCAATTCCCCCATGTTCTGCCTGCTATCCAGCATCCTTCACTTCCCCTCCCACTCGTACTTCCCTTTGCTTCCATCACCTTCAGCAAAGAGAACCGTCTTCAGATTAGAAACAGCAAATATTGGCCAAAGGAAAGTAGGCTCAGGATAAGCAGGCTCTATCTGCTGGCCTAGACACATTACCTCACAGGGTGCTGAGAAAATGGATATTTGAGACTGCCAAATGGCTGGTTTTAAAAAATCATAAAGAAAGGAAGTAGAATCAGCAGCTGGCCATGTGCAAATGTCACTGCAAATATCAAAAACAGGAAGACAGTAGATTTTACACACTATTAACTGGTCATTTGTTTCCAGCCCAGAGAAAAATTAAAGAATGAATCATTAAGAAGTTGTATTATAAGCAGTTACAAAGGAACAGACTATGTTGCTTAGAAGCCAGCATATATTCACAAGAAACCACACGATTAAAAATAAAAGTTTGTTATACTATCATTTCTTTTTTAAATATAACTGCTACTCTAAAACAATACTTCAGAGCCAGGTCCGAACTACAGCCCTTGAGCCATATTTGACCATGACATTTGTGTACTTACTGTCTGGCTGCTTTCCAGCTCTGCCAGCAGAGTTGAGTAATGGCACTGGTCTGTATGGCCGGTGAAGCCTGGAATAAATATCTGGGCCTATACCGAATAGGTTTGCCTACCCCTGCTCCAGAGTCTGAATCAGTTCTTCTTGAATTTTAATGAGCCTACAAATTACCTGGAAATCTTGTCAAAAATATAAATGATGATACAGTAGGGCTAGGTGGGGTCTGAGAGTCAGCAGTTCCTGACAGGCTTGCAGGTGAGGCCCATGCTGCTGTCCACAACCACAGTTCAGTCTAGCCAGGACCTAGATTCCAAACAGACATGTGTATCAGTTCCCCCATTTAGAGAGAGAGAGAGAGAGTTCTGAGTTGGAAATCACTTTCACTGGTTAGACTCTTAACTCATTTGAATCATCGTGTCTAAGGAGAGCTAGAGGATCAGTGCCATCTTAGAGAGACATTTTCTGGGTGATTTAAAAAATGATCATCTAATGATCATTTCCTTATATAAGGACATTGGCTCAGTGGTGATATTTGAAGGGAATAAGAATGAGCTTGATAACTCTAATCTGTAATAATAAAAGCATAATATGCTAATTAGACCGAATGTCCTTCAGCACTAAGCCGGGGCTGCAAGGGAAGCCCGGGTCTCGGGTCCTGGGTGCCTGCCGGCGGCCGGAAGGAAGCCTGGGTCCCGGGTGCCTGCTAGCGGCCAGAGGGAAGCTCAGGTCCTGGGTTCCAGAGGGAAGCTGGTGCCGGCAGCCGGGGGAAGGAAGGCCTACTCTTGCACGAATTTCGTGCATCAGGCCTCTAGTATTTAGATAATAACAAAAGGGTCGGTCTGCTGGACATTTACCCTGTTGGAAGACAATTCTCCACATGTCTCTCACATTTCTATATATCTCATGAGCAGGCACTGATTGCCCATGGTTCCCAATTATTTTTTCAATGATGTTTGTATAGTGAACAGCCCTGAGAGAGAGAAATACCATCTCCCTCTGGAGCAAAGGGCGTGCATACTTTCTGCCATTATAAAAGATTCAGGTTCCTAAACTCCACATCCCCTTCCTATAATGCAACCCACTGTGTGTGCAGGCATCCGTCTGAGCCCAACTGCACCACCCCCTTAACTTGGAGGCAAGGGGAACTGAGGCCAACATCATGCTTAGGCTGCTTGCTCTGCTATGAGAAATAAAGTCCTTTGGCTCTGACCCAGGAGTCTCCTGTCTTCTTCCAGCATCCATGAAACAGCGGTAGGCCTACCTGTCGTCTTCAGAGTTTGGTAAAACCTCAGCACCTTCACAGTTTTAGAGACCCTCTCCCAACAGCCACAGCACAGGTTTCCAATCACTGACTTTCCCCTTTCCCTAAAACTGTCTTCCCTGACTTGATTTTATTTATTTTTTAAATATATTTTTATTGATTTCAGAGGAAGGGAGAGGGGGAAAGGGATAGAAACATCAATGATGAGAACCATTGATCAGCTACCTCCTGCACGCCCCACACTGAAGATCGAGCTTGCCACCCGGGTATATGCCCTGACCCGGAATCGAATCTTGGTTCATAGGTCAACGCTCAACCACTGAGCCCTGCCGGCCCCACCTGTCTTCCCCTCATTTTAGTAAAACCCTTCACTTTATGCTTAACATAGAAAATAGAAGCTCTTCAATGAAAATCCCATCCACTTTCTGACATGAAGCATACAAGTCTGTCTTCTTCTCCACCCAATCTATCCTTTGCTCTCTTTGTTCAGTGAAAGGTGTCAACCCTTCCAGCTGTGCCCTGGAACTCCCCTGCTGCCTCCTCAGGTAACAGGCACAGTCCCTTCTCTTCACAAAATCTCTATTCCCCTGCCTCCTCTTGGCTTCTTTTTATAAAATTTTTTAAATCCTCAAGTTTCTCCTTTTAAAGCAAAGCAAACAAACAACAATACAGTCATGAGAGACAACTCCAGGGCTTCCCAGAAACTTTTCTGGAGTTTTGTTTAAAATTCCACCGCAAAACGACTGAAGTTTTATGTGCTTAGGAGACTCTGGAATCCTTTTCCCTCGGTACCATGCTGTCTGACACATAGTGAGTACTCAGGAAATGCTTGTTTAACTAAATGTATGTCCCTGAGACAAGCCAACTACCATTCCTGCAATGGGGTCACCACATCCAGGAAGAGGGATTCTTAGCTGTGCAGACTCAGAGACTCGCTGCCATTAGCGTCCCCCAGGGTGGTTGTGTGCTGGGAAACAAACATGTCAGCGAGTGAGTGCGTCTCTTCCTATCAGAAACCCTACTTGGGAAACAAACTGGCTATTCAACATTTTCCTGGCAAGCATGGACACAGACGCGAGAGGATTACCTGGACGTCCTCAGTGGCGGGCGTGGCCTAGCGGAAATAGTCTGATGCAGCTGTCTTCACTGCAGTGCACTATGCCTGGTAAATAAACCAGAGTGCTCATGCCCGCTCCTCCTTCCCTGACGGAGCCGTGAACATACTGAGAAAGGGGCTTACTCTGTGAAGGTATGGTTTTACAGAGCCAAGTACAGAAGGAGGAGGGGAAAGAGCCCTCACCCACCCATCACCCAGCACCTTCTTTCCAAATGCCCTTCTGTAGGCTCCTAATGCCTCTTTCTTTCTCCTATAAAGTTCACTCAGCTATATATTTTTTCACCCATGTTTATCAGGTCATGGTCTCTGAAGACCATAGACCCTGGCCGTTTTGTTCAAATGTAGGTAGGTATCTCCAAAATCTTCCCTGCCAGCCCTTTATGATGTATTGTTTAGGCTACGCTGGCCAGTCTCACTCATTACATATTGGTTTGACATAATTTCGTGCTTGAGGAATAAACTTTGCTCTAACTTTTTAAGATAGCCTATATACTGACCACAGGACAAAATGTGAGACAACCTAGAAATCTCTATTAGCATTAATCTTTTTTTCCTTATTTTTTTTTTAAAGAGAGCTTTGCATCGAATATAAATACAAGGTTCAGAGTAAAGGAATTGCCAAAGTATAATTCTCAAAAGTTGAAAACAGCCCTAACCGGTTTGGCTCAGTGGATAGAGTATTGGCCTACAGACTAAAAGGTCCCAGGTTCGATTCCGGCCAAGGGCATGTACCTTGCTTGCGGGCACATCCCCAGTAGGGAGTGTGCAGGAGGCAGCTGATCGATGTTTCTCTCTCATCGATGCTTCTAACTCTCTATCCCTCTCCCTTCCTCTCTGTAAAATATCAATAGAATATATTTTTTTTAAAAAAGTTGAAAACACGACTTTCTTACAAACATAGAATGAAAACACACCAAGCATTTATTTAACTGAACAATGAGGGAACCAGCAGGATGGTAAAGTTGGTTTCAAGGAGATTATAGAAATGAGGATCCATCAGAAAAGCATAGCAAAATAACTTTGCTCGTAACTACAGGGCAATAAAAACATGTTTTTTTTCTACTAAACATAAATTACTTCTATCCCAACAGGACAAAACTTGATATGTTAATATGAACTGTCATAGGCTCTAAGCAATAGTAAATAGAAGTCAAACAAAGGTATATGTTCTAATAAAATAACCCTTGCGCTGGCCTATTGGACCATGCTCCAGGATGGCATAGAAAGGACGTGCAGTCCTGTTAGGGGCTTATTTCCAAGTTTTGGTCAATTTTTATTAAGGGAGTGCTGTGGACTCTGAGATTCATTTGGATGAGATAATGTCTTAAGAGAGGCTCAGAACCCTTCCCCAGGAGGGACAATGGGAGGGCCTGGGACTTTTAGCCTGGAGAAGACCAAGTGTGGGGACCCAAAAGCTCACTTCACCATTATTCTTAAATGTGTAAATGTAGCCTTAAAAAAATTATAATTTTAGAGTGCAGAGATTTTATTTACACTATTCAAAAGCAGCAGTTAAAAGGCCACTTGAAGAACAAAATAAACACAGAAAGAAAACAGAAACAGGCTCATAGATACAGCGATCAGCCTGATAATTGCCATGGAGGTGGATAGGGGCTGGGTGAAAAAGGTGAAGGGAGTAAGAAATACAACTGATAGTTATACTGTGTAATAACTATGTATGATGCTAAGTGGGTACTTGAGTTTTCAGGGGGAACACTTTGTAAATTATGTGATTGTATAACCACTATGCTATACACCTGAAACTAATATAAAATGATATTGAAAGTCAGCTGCAATCTAAAACTAAAATTTTAAAAGAAAAGCCATCACAAGGAAGGAGAGGGACAAGACATGCCCTAAGTTTCTCCGAGGGGAAGACGGGCAGCAATGGGAATGGTTTGGTGTCAGTATAAGAAAGAGCCTCCTCCTTGTCAAAGAGCTCCAGCCGTGGCAGTATGTGCCTGGAGAGCAAGGACATTGTCTCCCTATGCAGTGGTCGGCAAACTGCGGCTCACGAGCCACATGCGGCTCTTTGGCCCCTTGAGTGTAGCTCTTGCATAAAATACCACGTGCAGGCGCACACGTACAGTGCGATTGAAACTTCGTGGTAATAACATGCGCAGAAGTCGGTATTTTGTAAAAGAGCCACACTCAAGGGGCCAAAGAGCCACATGTGGCTTGCGAGCCGCCGTTTGCCGACCACTGCCCTACGGATCTCTGGCAAAGGTTCAGCCATCACACCCACAGAGCAAGAAGAGAGACAGTCAAAGGGTGTCAGACATCAGATGAGGACTGGACCAGGGTAGGTCTGAGATCCTTTGCAAAACTGAGACTCTGTCATTCTGTAGACCTTGAGTTATTGCCTTTTAATTAAAAACTTAAAGCACCTTTCCTAAGGCTTGACATTCAATATCCTGGAGACGAAAGCCTAAGGCAGCCGTGGGCAAACTACGGCCCACGGGCGGCCCGTTTGAAATGAATAAAACTATTGAAAAAAAAGACCGTACCCTTTTATGTAATGATGTTTACTTTGAATTTATATTAGTTCACACAAACACTCCATCCATGCTTTTGTTCCCGGCCTCCAGCCCAGTTTAAGAACTCATTGTGGCCCTCAGAGTCAAAAAGTTTGCCCACCCCTGGTAGGAGTCGGTTTTAGTATCTGTGTGATCACAGTAGTTGGTGTAGCAAAACCTTTTGTTAATACTCAGTGGCTAGAGCATTGGTCAGCTCACGGAAGAGTCTGGGGTTCTATTCCCGGTAAAGGGAGCATACCTGGGTTGCACGGTGCAATCCCTGGCCCAGGTCCGGGTGAGTGCAGGAGGCAACCAATCAATGTGTGTCTCTCACGTTGATGTTTCTCCCTTCCTCTCTTCCTCCTCCTTTCCCTCCACTCCCTAAAAATCAATGGAAAAAAATATCCTTAGGTGAGGATTAACAACAAGAAAAATATTATAATTCACTTCAGTTTTGCCTTTTTACAAGTCCTGCTGTTGAGAGAAGTACATTCACAGTTTTGTTGTTTTGGTTGTTACTTAGGAGTTTGTGGTAAGGGGGTCTTGGGTTTGTATTTTAATGGACTAAATCTCGGTGTCTCAGATTTGATGCTTTTCCCCTCTCCACTAAAGTCATTGAAATATATTCACCCAGTCATTCACATCAGAGGTGTAAATGGTTTTTCTGAAGGTTTTTTAAGAGACAGTCAAAGCCCATCACTTTGTGACTTGAATTCTTCAGGTATTTCGATCAGAAAGCTTAACAAACCCTCCCAACTGCAAGGATGCTAAAACTATGTTTTGACCTTGACTCTGCCCCGGGGGGCGAGGGGGGGGGGGTATTGACATCTTTTGCTAGAAGTAGTGCTCATCCACCACATCTTGGTTTTAGCCATTGGTGTAGAATTTACTTGGGAAAGAGAAAGGAGAAGCAATCAAATTGAGCCTTCAGAGTGTGAGGGAAAATAACAAGTTTATATGACTTTGCAGCTCCCAATGGTTGTTGCTGCTATAGTTTAAATTTTTAGGTCACCTTTTTTGTCATTGATATTTGCAAAAACCTGACTTAAAAAGTACATCAGCCATGTCACACAAAGGCTTATTTCTCCATTTGTTTCATGTCATCAAAAAGACATAACAAGTATAAAGCTCCTCTCAGGTTTAGTCTTAAAATATAACCCTGAGGAAACGGTAAGATTGCAAAGATTTTACTTACACCACTCAGGACCCCAGCCTCTGGAGTCGAGAAGCTAAAGATTGAATTTCCAGCATTGCCTCCTTTTATTTCACTCAGTATCTTTGAGTCTCAGTTTCCTTCCCTAGCAGGTGGAGAAATGATAGTACCTAGCTCATAGGGTTGTTGTGAAGATTATATAATGTAACAGACACTAACCAGTGGTTCTCAACCTTCCTAATGCCACGATCCTTTAATACAGTTCCTCATGTTGTGGTGACCCCCAACCATAAAATTATTTTCATTGCTACTTCATAACTGTAATTTTGCTACTGTTATGAATCGTAATGTAAATATCTGATATGCTATATGTGTTTTCCGATGGTCGTGACCTACAGGTTGAGAACCGCGCAAGCCCTCAGACATCTTAAGTTCCTCATAAATGTTAGCTATTATTATTCTAGTACTAATTCTAATGGCTTCACCAAACCTTAATTATGGAGCTATTGTCCGGATTAATGACATCGTGGCCAAATCATTCCCTTACACAGCTGCAAAGCAGGTTTCGGCATTGTGTAACAATTCATTCTTAGCTAATGAACTTGAACAGCCGTTTTTGAGAAAATAATGAGGAATCTTGAATCTAGAATTAGAAAATGCATCCTATTTGCCAGGAACTTTTCAGGAACAAATATCTAACTATTTTAGGAACAAATATCCTAAGCCCTTGGGAGAACTGCAAAGAACCTACTGTGTGTTGGTGACTATACACTTGAAATGTCCGGGCAGGAAGAACTGCAGATCATAGTGCTTTGCCTCCCAGAATAAGGTCCTGTCTAAGAATCGGTTGTCAACTAGAGACCAAGGTCGTACAGCAACTGATCACTGCCTGCATGCCTCAGTGGGACTCTAGAAAACTGCACTGGCCACTCAGATGTCCTCCCCGGGGACCAGGGGTGCAGTGGAGTCAGTTCTGGGTTGGGAGTTGGACAAAGCAGGCTTGAGTCCAGGCTTTGCCATTTATTTTCTGTGTGACTTTGGTCTGGTTGCTTGGCTTTTCTCAACCCTAGTTTCCTCATCTGTGAAATGCGGCTATTTTATAACCTAACTCCTTCAAGAGGTCAAATTGTAAATGTGCATAAAAGTGCTGAAGCCAAAAGCCATTAATAGTACTGGTATTACTACTATTACTAATACCATGCCACTATTGCAAAGGAAAATAAATGGGAACAGGAAGAACATGGGTCCCTGTGTACTACATATGACACCAGTATGACTCCTCAAACACAAGGCAAATATCCTCAGAGTGGTGATGAGACTCAACCTTCTTCCTGGCTGAAAATCCTTATCCTGTGACAGATATACTACCTGTGTCTCAGTAGTATTATTAACGTATTGATAATCCAAAATTCACGGTAATATGTTTCTATTCTATTTTTTATCTGAATTTAAGTGAGTTGACAACAGAAAAACTGGTTAGGTTATAAACTAAGTCATATCCGTTGTCCATATACTAAATTATTTACCAACTCATTACACCCTCGCTTTAAGTTCTTCATTCGTTCGCCATTTGTTGATCAGATCCCAAACTCCCTCTCCTGACCTGCAAGGCCTTTGGTGATCTGGTCTCTGGCTCTTCCACTTGATGCTTTCTTCTCACCCTGCTCAACTTTTCATAGTTTTGTGGATGCCCTTCCCTCTTCCTGAAATATCCTTACCCCTGTCTGCTGGATCCGTTTCCATTAATTCTTATAATTAATGGAACAATGCCTGGCCTATAAGTGGACATTCAATAAATGTTTAAACAAATTGACTTGAAATCCGATGGCTCCTACATAGACTGAAACAAGCTAGTATTTTTGTTTCCACTTGGCCTTGTAAAGTCTGGAATTCCTACTAAAGTCTGAATATATTCCACATCATCGAAAGGCAATAGCTCTTATAAATTATTTTGCACATGTAGCTCTCCTAAATGTGCCAGTGAGAACCTGTTTCATAGACACTAATGGAGTTGATAAGCCACAATATACGTTTTAGTAAACAAATAGGTTAAATATATAGTATAAATTAAAATGCTATATTCCCTATTGTCCATTGCAAAAGTTTGCACAATCAAGAAGCATGTGTTCTATCATTTAACAACAAAACAGGCATATATGTGAATATTCACATGAGTATACTCCTAAGAAAGTCATGATAGCAATGTTCACATAAGATAGGCCAGCCCCTCTGGGGCCACGTCCAAAGGATTGTAGTAGCTAATGACAAAAGGACTTCCTACAGGACTTCTTTCCCAAAAGTAATGCAGCAGTACCGTCCATAGATCCTGGGCAGAGTATACTCTCTGTCTGTCTGCCTGTCTCCCTTCTCTCTCACACACATGCACACGGACTCTTTGGGATTTTAAAGTTCCAAGTAGAATTCATTAATAAAAATATGAAATGTGTTTTGTTTTATAAATCATAGTGAAGTGTGGAGAGATAAAGGAAGAACGAAGGGGCGAATAATCATCTCCTGCTTTCCACTAAAACCTGTCAGTTCACTTCCAACTCAAACACCTGGTTTAAAAGATTTATCTACAAGAAACCTAAAAGTTTGTATCCTGCCTCATCGACAACAGCCTCAAACTGTTCCTTGTCATCTCAGAAAACAAATCTTTTGCTCCTTCCTGCCTAGGGGAGGCCGAGGGACGGAGGTGGTCCTGTGTGGCCGAATTAGATGAAAGCCTTGCCTTCCACCATGGAGACATGGAGTCTAATCAGGCGAAATGAGTTCTGAGATCCCAGCTCATTTCCTAGGGGAGATCAGTTCGCATTACAAAATCACGGCATCTCATTCATCACAACTGACTCGGTCTTTGCTCAGGAGAGAACCCCAACTGGGACGAAACCACCTGTCTTCCCTTGCAGAGAGGCACTTTATCTGAGGTAGAGCTGAAAGCCTGGGAGTGAGAAAGCTTGCCAGCTTCCACCCGAGTGATACACCTGCAACGTGGAAGGCAACTTAAGTTTTGCAAAGGAAGACGAGTTCAAGGAAGATTGGTGGTTGTGGTTTTAAAGATGCCAGATACAAATAATTGTAACAGAGATACTATGGCATTATGGTGGAGAGAGCCAAGATTGGGGCTCCCTCTTCTTTATCTCCTAGGTTTTATTAAAGGATAAGCATTTCCATGCATCAGAGTTTAAAATGGCAAAGAAAGTGTGCTGATTTCTATGCTGATAAATGATCATCATCTCTTTTATTTCTTTCAGGGCATTGTTATAACACCCCTGCTACTGCTGCTTTTTGTGAGTATTTTGATGTTGTCTTTAATATCTTTTATTAAAAGCCATCTACAATCCTTGAAGAAAGGCCATTAAAATAGAATTGAAATTTGAATCACTTTGTATGATTTTGCATCACATTTTGAACTGTTCTCCCATTTGAGCTGTACCAAGTAATAACATGTGGACCCAAAGGATCTCTGTAGCCTCATGATCCAAGGCCAGTGTCAGGGCCCAGTTATTAAGCCTCCAACTCCTGGCCAAGTCATGAATTACTAGAAATTAGTGACCTGTGACTAGGTCACAAATGTACTGCTCTTTCCATTAGTAAAAACAAAGTGATTGCTAGTGGCCCAGTATTTGATAGAAAGAGTCTTGGACCCAGAACCAGAGGAAGCTTAGGTTCCAAGGCTGACAATAACCGGCTTCCCCACTTTGGGGAATACTGCCTCAATTTCTTCATCTGTAGAATGGGAAGCAATATTACCTACCCCAGTGTGCCTCCCAGGAATAATGAAATGTGCTTTAGAAATAAAATAAAAAATACAAGCTACTGATTAACTAAACAAAAATTGTACAGAAAATAAGAAATGCTAATTAGCTGTCTTATTTCTTTTGGTACTAAGCATATGAGAAATTAGGTGAAAAATTATAATAGAAATTAATGTTATCTCATGCTGAGAAAAGCATATGTAATCATGAGTGATACCTAAAATATTTTATGAACTGTGCATTTTTCATACACACATCTCCCAAATATAAATCACTCCACTGATCACTGCAATGGAGGGGGTGTGTTTCTGGGAGTGAAATGTAGCTGTTTAACTAGCACTGTTTGTCAGTGAATTAAAACTATGGGGAAAATTTATTTAATTATAGGGTAATTACCCAAGTTGGAATTCAATTAGAGTAATAGAGTGAGGGACTTCATTTCTTACAAGCTGTGCAGGAAGTGGAGGGGGAGAGATACTACTAAACAGTTGGATTCTGCATCATTCATGAAAGACATTAACTATAAGTACGAAGGCCCAGCCTTCCCTTCCCTTTTCTTTTCTCCTGAACTGCTAGCTTCCTTCTGACCAGGTTAGAGGAGTCCAATAATCAGATTACTTCTCTGAGCATAACAAACCTCATTCATTTGGACTTCACCAGTTCAGAATTTGCAGCGAGTCCACTTGAAACTGAAGTGAATATTGATTTGCATTTGTTTGAAATACAAGACTTGGTATGTACCTAACCGCTCACCAGATGTGAGGGCCTGGGATCATCCCCGGTGTTGTTTCCGGACAAGGGCACAGCTTCCCAGGAGCATCCCCTGCATGCACAGCACAGGCCAGCCTGCAGTGGACCAGAGGACTAGTACAGAGCCAGGTGTCTGGTTAGTGTATAGCAAAGGGCTGTGTAGCCCAGGTTTTCTCCACTGCAGAAGAATAAAGAGTGGCATCTCTAACTCATGTGACTCTTAAGAAAATCTGGGGGAAATCATAGCTGCAGCTACAGGGCTGAGACCTAGGGTAGCACTTTTGAGAATCTCAGAGGCTGGAATTTCTGGGGCCCCATTTCGGCTCATGACTAAAGAACTAGAGGAGTACTTTCCCCCTCTCCTTCCCATCTCCACGCCATAGAGATTTTCTCCATGGATTAATAATATGGCATCATACTATTGCAAGCTTCCGCCCTCTCTTGGACCCACAGACTTGTGAGCTTTAGTTGGTTCAGCATTTTAAAATAATAGAACATCAAGAGTAGTGAAAGAAACGCCAAGACCCTGAACTTTAAAAAGTGTAATGTTTCCCCCTGAGCTACCTGGGCTGTCCCAATAGGTTGTCACAGGCATCATCACCCAACATTGATAGACACTTTTACTATGTTCTATGACTTTAACTCGCATGCACAGTATATAGCACTTTTGTCTCTTTAGGTTGTCATGCAATTTACAAACAATGGGCATTGCTTAAACACTTGGGTTACCAGGCCTCATTTCCTGAGCAGGAAAAAAACCCGAGCAACTTAAAATATGATCACATTCCATAAAAGATGTAGTGTTGTTGTTTTTATCAACACCCCTGTTATGAGTTAAGTTGTATCCCTCAAAAAGACATGCTGAAGGTCTAACCCGCGGTACCCCAGGATGTGACCTTATATGAAAATAGGCTTATTGCAGGTGTAATTAGTTTAGGTGAAGTCATATTGGTGTAGGGTGGCCCTTACTGCAATATGACTGGTATCCTTATAAGAAGAGAAGCCAGAGGCACACAGAGAGAATGCACGTCAGGTGGAGCAGAGAAGGAGTGTTGGGTCTACAACTCTAGGAACACCAAGGGTTGCTGGCAAACTTCAGAAGGAAGAGGAGATGAGGAAGGATCCTCCCCTACAGATTCCACAGGGAGCATGACCTCATTGACCTCAGACTTAATAGCTTCCAGAACTGTGAAACAATGTATTTCTGTGTACCCAGTTTGTGGTGTTGTCCTATATAATAAAAGGCTAATATGCAAATTGACCGAATGGCGGAACGACTGGTTGCTATGACACGCACTGACCACCAGGGGGCAGATGCTCAATTAGGAGCGCTAAGGATGTCTGACTGCTAGAGGGCACAGGCTGGGCTAAGGGACCACCGCACCCCCCCTCAAGTGTATGAATTTTGTGCACTGGGCCTCTAGTGTTAAAGAAGAAACTAAAACAACACCTGGAAATTGAATTGTCTTTTTTTTTTTAATAATATCTTGAAAGGGAGTGAGTTCTCATTCACAAAGGGAGAGTGTGGCCTCCTAAGCACAGAGTTCACCCATAATAATGGGAGAGGGAGAGGCAGAATAACTTTTATTGAGTAGATATAGTGGGAACTTATTACATAATCCCATGTGAAGAGCATGACTACCTTTAGAGGTAGGTATTATCCTCACTTTATATGAGAAAACTTAGGTTCAAAGAGTTTTTGTAACTTGGTTTGGACTGCACAACTAGTAAAGAGCACAAGCATTTTCACTCAGGGTCTGCCTCCCCGAGGGCCCCTTCCAGGTGATACTCACACAGCACACCTCCCAGGAGACAGTAGTTTTAAGACATATGATCAGCGCTCAATTACTACTTCTTGAATATTTTTATTCTGGGTAACACAGGAAAGACTAAACAAGAACAAGGCATCATTATTGCCTTGAACAAACTTCAAGTTTATTTGGGTAAACAAGAATAAAGAATAATGAAGACATTTAGAGGAAAAATTAACCGCTACGCTGTGTTATTCAGACTGAGTTGCAGAGGAGTTCATGGGGTCATGGAGAGAGATCTGGGACCAGCCTTGAGGCTGCAGTCATGATTAGTTTTCCTAGTAAACAGCTACCCGTGATAAAAAATAATTTTTCAACTTCTGATCCATCAATAGGTACAGCCATTACTGTCACATACAGCACTCTACTTGTCATATATTCCCAATGATGATTGCATAATTGGTAGTCACATGTATATAATGATAACAAAACACTTAAAGAGAAGCTATTCATTTAATTGGCCCAAATGTTTTATTCCTGTACTAAGGACCGTTTGTTTCTAAAGCAAGTGAAGACCGATATTCTCTTGAACCTGCGAGTAGCTTATCTTCTGTGTGTGTAAAGCGCACAGAAATGGTTATCACACAGGGAGAACTTTGTGAGGCAAAATAACCTGGAGTCTTTGGTAAATACCCCTGCTGGGGCTCCCCCCGCTCAACCCCCACCAGACTTTTGAATCCTAAAGGGCCAGGAGGAGCACCTGGTACACCATTTCCAAATGCTCTAGCTAAAAGTGACATTGATGTACTCCCTTCTCTTTTAAGGACCACTGTCCCGGAGGCCAGCTCCCCTATTGGTCTGGGACTTCTCAGGCTCCTCTGAAGGGAGGGAGGCAGTGACTGGGTGGGCTCAGGCACAGGGCTGCCTAAACCACACTTTCCCTGCCTCTAGCTCCTCCCAGCACCAGCTGCTGGGCTCCCTGAGCAGGCAGGGTCTGCTCTGCACAGCATGAGGAGGACACTGTGTCCTTGCACCACCCTTGCTGAAGGTCCCCACACTTAGAGCACTCTTCCCGGGGGAGCTTCAGCATCTGCTCCAGTTAAGGGACTGTTTAGTTAGCAACAGTAGGCACTTGGTTCCTGAACCAAGCTCATATTGACAAGACCAAATCCTGTGGTCAGGGGATTAGAAGCAAAGATTGTTTCCAGGTGCTGGGAGTATCCCTGCCCCAGCCCTCCAGGTCCCCAAAGCCCATCTCCCCACAGCTTTCCTCTGTGCGCTGTGAGAAGCCAACTTACCATTCATTTGGGTGCGATTTGAATAACCAGAACTTACAGTTGTACATTGGGCCTTCAGTTATGGAAGGTAATCTTTTCATTTTAGGTTTTAAATTAGCCTATAACAACAAGACATGTTTTACATATTTTTTATCTTTGAAAAATCAATTGAAGCTTGTTTTGCTTGTTCCTTCCCAGAGAAGGAAACACCATGCACCTAGAGTAAAAAAGATCCTTTCCCAACTAAATGCATGCCTTCCAGGTAGTGACCCAGCTTTAGTGTGATACGTGCAGCTGAATCAGAATCAACCACATTCTTCACAATCATGTTCTTAATTTTAATAGAAATAAAAGTCATTTTGACACTGAGCCTGTCAGCTGGTGTAAACTTAACTCATCTGTGTGTGGAAGGAATCGATGTCGTTGCATGTGTCCCTGGAGAGAAGGAGCAGCTGGGTGAAAGAAAGGCTCAACTGGAGTTTCTGGGGAAAGATGGAAACCTAAAAGGGTTTGGGGGCTGGGGACCAGGGACACTCCTCGTTGGCTTCCCTCTGTGAAGGAAAGGAGACTGGTACAGGAGAGTATGTCTGTCTGTGAGTATGTCTGTCTTCTCCCCCTCCCCCCAAGACGGCTCCATGGGTGACGGGTGACGGGTGATGGGTGACGGGTGATGGGTGATGGGCAGGATAAGGGTAGGCACTGGACAGGAAGTGAACAAGTCCTATTCTGTGTCTCAAGCAACGTCTTTCCATTTCCTCACAAAAGAGATTTAACACCCGTCATTCCACTGTATACACTATAAATATCTATCCTTATTTTTCCCTGAATGTGGTGCTAATGAAAGCGAAGACCAGTCATCAAGGGTGAATTATTTAATGCAATAATGTTTTAATCGCTGAGAAGAGGCACACATAGTGGAGACGCCTGTGGCTAATGGATTTCCCTGGTAGGAGATAAAAGGCTGATTACACAGCAGAGCAAGGGAAGACCTGGTGCATTAATGACAATTTACAGGTCAGCTCACTTACAGGAGAGATTTAAAACGCACCATCTGTTTTCTAACTGGAGGTTGATACGTATGATTTTTACGGACAGTCAACGTCCCTTCGTCAAGAATTGGTACTTGTTTGTCTTTGTGTGTCTTGTTAGTTTGGCCCCATAATATTTTACTGACTGGACCCCCAGATTCTTTCCAAATCAAATTGTTTCTGAATTGAATGGATTGATAGCGGCCAACCCTGCTTCCATTCGGCCTTTTTCTGCCAAGTTCAAGTCCTAATGCCCAGAAGACATCATTATATGTGCTGGATTAACTCTGACGAAGCTACCCTCGAACTAGTCTTGTATCACTGTGGGAGCATTGAGAAAATGCCACTCAAATAATTTTCTGGACCCTGTGGTTGAATTTGGGAACCCCAGTTGAGAAAGGCTGTACCATCAACCCCTATGGATTGAGTGCCTCCACACACCCCCATTTTTTCTTTCTTTTCCTCCTCTTCTTGCTTCTGCCTGTCTTCAGTTCCCCATCCCATCTCCATGCACCCCAGCTCCCAACCCCCACATAGTAATGCACTTCCCCTTCTTCTCCCACAGGGGCAGGAAAGGGGGAGCCCACTCCTGCTCCCTTACCCGTTTCACTGCTCCTTACCCTCTGTAATGAACATGCAGTAGAGTATAGCATGAAGTTAGAGACTGTGGAGCGACACTTACAGGTTTGGATCCTGGCTCTGACACTTTTAGCTATGGTGACCTTGACCAAGTCTGTTCTGTGCCACTCTTACCTCATGAAAATTGGGGTACTGATAAGACCTACCTCGGGGAGTTGCAGTATTAAATTATTCAACACACATTAAGCATTCAGAGCAGTGTCCGGCACATAGAACGTGCACAATCTTGCTGCCATTAGTATAATTAGGACAGTTGTGTGGGAGGCCAGCCCACCACTCCTTGCCTGGGCCTGTGAATTCAGCAGGGCCTTGTAAGATGCCTGAACTTGGAAGAATGGGAAGGAAAGAAAACGTTGCCAGGCCTCTTTTTCTACCTATGTTTCGTGGTCATTCATTAGGCACCTGCTATGTACTGGATTAGTGGTTCTCAAAGTTAGAACCCCAGCTCTGCAGCACCAGCCTTTCCTCCTCCCCAGATGTTCTGAAGGTGGGGCCAAGTAGTCTCTGTTTTAACAAACCCAACAGATGCTTCTGATGTGCTGGTGTAAGAACCAGTACCCCAGATGTAAAAACATAGCCACTCTGCTGGGCTGGGGAATGTGAACTTGAGTAAGACCCTGTCCCTGGCCTTCAGGAGCACACAGACTCCTTGGACAAACAGACTTGCAAACAAGAGCAACCAAGGGTGCTGAGAGGTCCAGTGGACACACAGAGCCACAAAGGACGGGGTGACATTTTGAGAGGAGGGTTTGGAAAGGATTCCTAAAGAAGAAATGCTTGAACTGAGTCTTAGAAAGAAACTAGAACTCTTCTCGTTCTCAGTGAGGAGGGGGAGGACATTCATTGGAAGATGATGGGTGGACCCCACACAAAACTCAACTTTTCAACCTAGAGAGGAAGAGTTTCTGCTTAGTGCATGGCTGCATCCCCAGCACCTAGGCATGCCGTGGTGACACCAGGAATGAACACAAAGCTCCTAAATTCCACATGTTTAATTTTCACTGAATCACTTCTTTTCAGCATAAGATATTAAATCAACAAACCTACCTGTGAGTTTCTGCTTCACAGCACTCTATTCCTGAAAGAAATTAACTGATGACTGGGTTGTTTAAGACACTGTGCCTTAGCACAGGTTGGCAGCATGAGGCAGGTTACCACTAAAGCTATGCTACCTCAGTAGCTCAGTGAGGCCCAGAGCACTTGCTTGGCACAAGATGTTTCTGAACCTGCAAGTCTGTCCAAGTGTGCGAATTATGGATGCTTCTCATAAACACACTGGTCTTCACAACAGGAACCATGACAGGTTCCTCATTAAAGTGTGATGAGCTGAGTACCCCAGACAGCGTGCTTCCTTCTGCTTTAGTTAAGGTCAGCTCTGCATGCGGAACGGCTGGGTCTCGGGCTCTTCCAGGCATGCTCTCAGGAGCCACCCTGTGCCAGCCGCTCGCTCTTCTTTCTTCTGGATGCCAGGCATGCTTCACAGTGTCAGAAACTTCCCCAAGGGCCCCTCTGCATCTCCACACTGACCCCAAGACCCGCCTCGTGGCCAATTTGAAAGATAGGACTTGTGCCAAATTAGAGCCCCGCACTGAGGTTCCCTTCCTCTCAGAGCCACTTCTGAGGGAGCCCTCCTGCGGGATTGCCTCCCAGCATCCCTGCGGACCCAGCCTGGCTTTGTGTAACCTGTTAATGACATCTCTGGCTAGCATGCTCTGGCCTCTGATCTGACAAAGCCTCAGAGGAGGGTGGCTCTAACCCGTGTTCCTCATCCAGTGCATCTAAGATCATAGGCACCGTAGAGGACAGAGGGACCTGGAGACCATGGCAACCGCCTCTCACCCGTAGCCCTCTCCACTGTCTCCAAGGAGCAGGAAGCTTCCAGACACTGACCGTGCAAATGGTGAATGGAAGTTAGAACACATGGCATTCTTAAAACTGAAGTTGAAATGGGTTTTCCTTTACTTCTCTGATGCTAGATTTGATCTTTTAGATCAGGGGTGGGGAACCTTTTTTTTGCAAAGGGCCATTTGGATATTTATAAATGTCATTCGAGGCCATACAAGATTATCAACTTAAAAATTAGCCTGCTATATTTGGTTAAATATTTAACCCCTAATGCCTTGGCAGGGCCAGACCAAATGATTTCACGGGCCTTGTACGGCCCTTGGACCAGATGTCCCCCACCCCTGTTTTAGATCAGTGGTTGCCAACCTTTCAGATCTCACGGACCACTAGTGGTCCTCGGACCAGCCATTGGCGACTGCTGTTTTAGATAGAATCGGGAAATAACCCCCCAAATTGACTTAGTAAATGAAGCCACAATTTTCCTTTTTTCTCCATGTGACCTCTGAGTTTACTGCTGGGAGGAATGCTTTATGGCTAAGCAATCAGCCTTCCCAGGATGGGAGAGCTTTGTCACGGGGCGGATGTGGCTGAAGGGTGGCTCGCGTGTGCTTTAGAAGCAGAGCCCATTTCCTGTCCCACAGCGGCGACTGGAGCTGTTAGTTGTCAGTCACTTCCTGCTGAGCCTCGGTTTACACATCCTTAAAAAGAGGCATGGAATGGGCTACGGTCTCCCCCAGGGTTAAGCTTCTGTCAGTGTTAGGTCTCCTCCGAAGCAGCAGTAAGGATCTGAGGAGGAGGCAGGGAGAGCTGAGGGCGGAGAACAGGCCACCCTCGGTCTGCTCCACACACTCACACAGAGGCACGCTCACAGAGACACAATCACACACACTCAGAGACACACACTCAGAGACACACACTCAGAGACACACACTCACACGGAGACACAATCACAGAGACAC
Organism: Myotis nattereri; assembly: GCF_964212035.1. Lineage (NCBI taxonomy): Eukaryota > Metazoa > Chordata > Mammalia > Chiroptera > Vespertilionidae > Myotis > Myotis nattereri. Next base: position 57,965,466 of record NC_138080.1, read on the forward strand.
ACACACTCGCACAGAGACACACTCACAGAGACACAATCACATACACTCAGAGACACACTCAGAGACACACACGCACACAGAGACACACTCACACGGAGACACAATCACAGATACACAGAGAACACATTCACACACAGACACACTCATAGACACACACAGAGACACACTCACAGAGACACAATCACACACACTCAGAGACACACACTCAGAGACACACACTCACACGGACACACAATCACAGATACTCACACAGAGAACACACTCACACGGACACACAATCACAGATACTCACACAGAGAACACACTCACAGACACACTCTCTCTCACACACACACACACACACATTCACATCCTTCTTCACATGGCTCTCGTCATGACTGTATCCCCTTTGTGTCTAGGTGCACATATGAATTAGTTGTGTTACTAGTGATAAATAAGCAGAGGAAAAAAATATCATGTGAGTTTTATAATATCATATGATAATATTTTATATATACGTCAGTTTTGTGTTTTTTTAACTTTAGGAAAAAATGGATATGGTTTTGAATAAGAGTCTCATTTTTTAGCACGTCATGTTTACACATTACTTCATTTCTTTGTTCTGTTTACTTATCCGCAGACACATTCTCTGTGCCAGTTACTGGGTTAGGCACAGGGATGGCAGAGGGACGATCGCTTGTGACGTGGTTATTCATTAAAATACCTTGAAAGTTTGACTTAATAAAGTTGAGATAGAAAGAGGAGCAGGGCCATGTAAGATCATCCATGAGCTTCCAGACAAGAATCATCACCTTTTAACACATTGTATGCGGGAAACGTGTTTACACGTTTTACGTATTTATACGTTCTACCAGTGTAGTAAAGCGTGGGACACAATACGTTTTTTATAGACTAGCGGTAGAATGCGGTAACGTATAAATACGTAAACTAAAGTTATCGTAATTTTACTGAACGTTGCCATTTGCGCAAAAAATTAGCAAAAATGGCCCACGCCACCTGTTAGCGCACGAAAAAAACTACCCGCAAACAATGTGTTAATAGACAGTTATTGCCCTGACTACTACTGGCCCTCTCCGAACATTGTAAACCTATGGATAGACCATTGAGCTGGATGTTTTGAACTTGAAAACTTTGTTCTTTAAAGTGTATTTTTTCTGTTCATCCAGTGCTTCAATTTCCTATAAGATATGTTTTTCTTTATTTCAGTCCTTGCCCCAAGGGCATCCTTGGAATTGATATTGGTGAAGAGAATATATTTGTTAAGTACAAGTACCTTGTGCCTCCAGGACACTGCTGCTCCGAAATGGTCTGAAATTAGTTTTTACTACTCTGGCTTTGCATTAAAAGAAACCTCTAACAGCCATGTAGCATTTACTACATCAGGAATCCTACCTGCTCCTCACCAGTCCCACGTTCCCTACTTCCCTCTCTTCATTTCGTGAGTGCGTCTCGGTCAGGGAGGAAAGGGCTACAGTTTATGAGTTAAACCAGTGGCTAGTGGTCAGTGTTGAAGGGGGTGTTGAATGAGTGCCAGCACCAATGGGCAGGACATACATTCTTGGCCTTTTGAATGCATCTCAATTGGGCTGGCGATAGGTTGTAGAACTTGATAAACTACTCCAGGGTAGAGAAAAGTTTTGGTGAGTTAGTTCACCCCGAAACCGGTGAAAACATTGATCCCACATTTCATCCTGAGCTACTGACTTCATTGATCTAAAGATTTGATTTGTTTTCTTTAACATTCTGTGTCCTCAGTCATCACCATCTCAATGTATTTTACAAAAATGATTTTTCCAAAAGGTATTTCCAAGTTTAACTAAATGCAGGTAACTATGGAAGTTGAGGTTTGGTCTGCAGGGGGAGGGTGACAGCAAGTTCCAAGGGCCAGGGAACTCATTAGTAATGGTTTGAGAGAATGTGATGGCAAAGGGAGTTATGAGAGAGATAAACATCTATGGAACAGGTTAGTATTTTGTCAGGTTTGAAAACCAGAAGGAGATTTGAAAAACATTCAAGTTCATAGGAAGACAGCAGTTCTTGGTGGTTAAGGCTAATGTGAGGGTGCAACTGTGTTTGTAGACAAACTCCATCTTGTGCTGCTGGCTCTTATGAAGCTGAGAATGCAGTAATTAGCAAAGAAAGAGCCAAAAAATGAGGAAGAGTTTAAAAAAATAGGATTTATGAACAGTACTAAGACATACACATCTAGGAGAGGTATACTGACATTTTAAATTGAAAATTAAGTTATGTTCAGTAGTTCCCATTTGCTAGACTTTGTGTAAGAAAAAAAAAAATTAAAGACTATGAGGCTCATTGCCTTTGATTTGAAGGAGTTAGAAAGTTAGAAAATATTTCACTTTCATAACTAAAATCATCACCTTGATAAGAGAATAAGATATACTTGTTTGTTTTAGGTAGGTGATAGGTGAAATGGTAATCACATAAACTATGATTATAGGTGAAATATCATGCCATAGAATTATAGACACTATGAACACAGAATCACTTTATTTTTCAGAATTGGATTTCATAATAAGCTATCTCAGTTAATTGTAAAACAATAGTTATTGTTTGTCCTCAAACTTAGTGTCCCAATAAAAATTGTATACTAAACTACTTAGCAGTCTATTTTGTGTTAAATTTTAAAAAATTTTAAATAACTTCATATGCTCTTTGTAGCTACCAAAATTTTGGTGTATTATGAGAGAATTATTTTTTGCATGATTTGTCTAACAGCACTATTTGCTCACTGGTTCCAAGTAACTCTGACTCCTCTTATATTATTGTTTAACAGCTCGGCTCATCCTCTTCGGTGCCTTTTACATCTATTTTTTCTCAGCTTTCTGTGACGGTTGTGGTGCCTCTCATTATTGGACAGGTAAGGTCTCCAATTCCATCTGCTCTTTTCTTTATAGATCAAATTGTGAATTCTTAAAAAAAAGATTGTGAATTCTTACAAAATGTCAGGACAATTGAGAAAAAGAGGACAAGACAGTTAAATGAAAATACAAGACTGTGCAACGTAGGTTTTATCAATCACAATATTCTCATCGTTTTATTTTTTTAGTTAATATCAATGTGCTTTACAGATAGCTATAGATAGGAACACCTGCCCAGAATCTTGATTTTTTTTTTTAACATTTATTATCCCTTCTTTAGAGCTATGCAGCTAGCTTGAAACATTTAGCAAACCGATACCTTGTTCTGTGACCTCCGGTAAGGTCTCGGCATTTGGGGCTGTTGCTGGGAGCAAGCATCTGTCTTTGGCTGCTCAGAGCCTCCTCCAGCAGCAGGTATCCTATTTGTGATCGTGTAGTTAGTAAAATAAACACTTAATTCTATAAGCTCTTACATTGGATCCTAGAAAATTTACTTTCCTTTACCATTCTTACTGAATTGGACAATAGAATAAATTCGTACAAATTAATTTCTTATAACAAGGTCATAATAACCACGTAATTTAATTATAAGATATAGGTTTTAAAACAAGGTTGTTTTTCTACTCACAGGTAGCCACAGTAAAGAACAACAGAATTTTATGTGCTACTAAATGAATGAGTTTTAGGAAAGAATATATTTGGATGATTAAGGGCATAGACATGGGTTTAAGAACAAGTAGGTTCTAGACTTAGTTCTACCTCTTGTTTTCTGTGCGACCTTTGGCAAATCATTTGATCTCCTTAGTTCCAGATTCACAACTTATTAAATTGCATATTAATAATAACACCCATCTTAAAAGGTATTCAAAGAAATAGGGATGCGTATAAAGGTTTTGTCATTAAAGAGCCTGACACAGGTAAGTACTCCATAGCAGCTGTCATCACCATCACTATCAAATTCCCTACAAATACTACACAGAAGGCAACTCTTTGAAATATTAACTATAAAAATGGTGTATGTATAGACATGTAGCATTTACAAGCTACCTTGGGTTAGGGTCCCTGGGAAACAGACACTGAGGCCAAGGTTTCCATGCGGGGAAGTACCCCAGGGCTCAACACCTTCGGGAGAGTGAAGAAAGGACGGGATGAGGAGGAGGTGAACTGTGATGCAGTCCTGCGGTGGCCTCAACACGTCCCAGGGGTGCCCTGGAGCTGGGAGGACCCCTCAGACTGTCCTGCCTATCCTGATGCTCCTGTCCCTCCCACTCCCCATGGGAGGTGTGGCCTTGGGGGAATCTGCTCGCTCAGCAGAACTCCCAAAGGAGCTCAACTGAGATCTTTCAGCCAAACAAGCAGCCCATTCCCGAAGGGATGGAACTGGGTGGCTCATCACAGCATCCGCTATACAGGCACTGATCTTTTTGTTTTATTTTAATTTTATACTTAGAAAAGGGACTGAATTTAGGATAAGGGGGAAGAATTTTAAAGCACTCAAAAATATAATTTAATTAAATATGACTGATACTTGAACAGTGCTGATCACAGAACAGGAACCTGAATAAATATTATTTCCCCCATCTACCTCTCAGACTTATTTGCCACATTTCCTGCACTCTAGCCTTCCTGGATTTTTCTCAATTCCTGCTTAATTTTTCTGTTTAGAGGGTCTTTCTACCCACCGTACCACCCCAGCTCATTGTTCATTGACTCTTTAATTCATATCTCCTTTGAACCACCTATCTGATTTCCTGATTATCTGTATTGCAGCACCTCGTTTGATTCCTTTCTTGTCCTTTTTCACGACTTTCTTATCATTTGTTTCCCTGTTAACTGTGTGCCTCCTTGATTAGACGGTAATGAGTAGAGGAACCATATTTGTTTTGCTTACCATTACATGCCCAGAGCATAGGCCCCCAGTACGTATGTGCTGAATGAATGAATGAGGGAGGGAGGGAGGGAGGGAATGAGTGAGAGCTCTATGATCAGTGAGGGAAATGCTGTGTCTTACAGAGACATAACAATACCTACCTGCCCTCCTCAGATCTAGACAGTTTACACCGTGGATAGTATTAGTTTAAACCCATATTTATTTTCTTGGTTCTGAAAATAATTTCACATACCAGCCAGGCGCATATATTTTTCTCTTAGTGGATCTTGGAAATGTGTCTGTTAATAATAAATGTGTGGCTTAAAACATATGGACAAAGAAAATATCTTTGTCAGTCATTCAACTGTTGTTGTTTTTTTTTAATGCAGATGGTTATATTATTTATATAATTAAGAATATTTAACCAAAGAGAATAATGAATTGTTAAATTTATTGTCCTTTACATGCTCAGTAGTAAAGTTATTAAAGTAAATTATAAAGTAGTAAAGGTAGCCCAAAGTAGTGTAAGTGGTTTTTTAAAAGTACTCTAGATATCAAAGTGCCTATATTTACATCTACCGCCCCCTCCTGTAATCTAGGATAACAGTCACACCCCAGCCTCCACCTGTAGAAACCACCTTGCCTCCTGCCTCCCCTACATCCTTCCTTCCATCCAGGAAGGCAGTGCCCCCATTTCTGCCTCAGAAATCTCATGCCTGGCATCTTCACATCCACACCTTCATCCTCTCTTGTCTAAATGCACCTCCCAAACTGTCTCTGCTGTGAGCCTCTTCCAGTTCCGACCCAAGGTCTTTGCTGCCTCCAGGGTGGTCCTGAGAACCAATCAGGTCAGGTTATTCCTCTCCTTAAAGCATCTGCTGGCTCCCTGCTGCCAGTGCTGTGTGGCCCACACAGCCTTCATCCTCTGTCCCCAGCCCGCCTCTCCACAGGCATCTCCCACCCCTTCATTTAGGCTCCTGTTCTGCCATATGCAGCCTCCTCCTCCCTAAACAGGCCCCTCATGGCCCCATGCCTTTCATCTTACTGTCCCATCTTTTCTGCCAGCAAACTCCTACTCATTTCTTAAGACTCGGTACAGAGACCCCTCTGACGTGCAGTCCACCTGCTCTGACTCCCCATTTCCAGTTCCCCCAGGGTCTTGATGCAAAATATTTATCATGGGAGATTATACTTGATCTGTGAGCCTCCTGGAAGCAGAGACTCTATTATAATAAGTATATTTAATAGCATACTCCACTATAGGGTGTGAGCTATATAAAAAGATTGCCTAAAGAAAACTATGAATTTACCTTCACGGAGTCCCCAGCTGCATCTCCCCCGGGTCTCCAGCTTTGCTAGAGAGAAACACATAGTTGGTCTCACCTTGCTTTAAATTCTTGAGTTCGAATTTAAAATGTCATACAACACTTCCTAGACGTCTCACTCGACTTCCTCATAAGGTTACTCCACCCTGTCCTATATTTTCAAGCCCCTTCCACTTCCCCTAACACTCTTCCACTCGCCCATTGCATTCAGGGCTCACTGCCTGCGCTTCTGCTTCTCAAACAGGCCAGCCCCGACCCTGCCTTAGACACTGCATCGTCAGTCCCTGTGCTTGGAACACCTCCCTCTCCCTCTCAGAAAGGAAAGACCTTTTCTCATCTCCACTCCACCCCCGCCTCGCTCGCTATTGTCCAGTATAAATCCCTGCATAACAGGGTAGTATCTGCTTCTTGTTTGTTTGTTGTTTTTGCTTTTTCTTTATCTCCTCTAATCAGAAGGTGAGCTCCATGGACCAGGGACCCCTCAGAAAAGAAAAGTCATGTTCCTGCTCAGCCAGCAAACTAGCTTTTAAACATTTTATGCAAGTTGTTTGGGCTCTGTGTACCTGTGTTTTCAGCTGTAAACTGAGCAGGATAACATCTGTATGGCCTTTTTCATTACAACACTATGAAGTAATAGTGGGAAAGGATTTTCAAAAAGTTAAGTAGATGATGGGTGCTTATTGTATTCATTTATTATTGTTTATACTTTTTACAAAATATACATTGGATTTGATTTTATATCCTCGACTATACATTTCAACAGAATATTAATGAAGAAACAAAATACTTTATGACAATTTATGGATTCAGTGGAATAAAGGATAAAAATTGGAGAAACAATCTGAAGCCACCTTGAAGGAAAAATACATTTTAAAATTCAGACCTAACATGAAAAATTACCCACCTTATATCCCCACTCAAAAATCAGATAATAGATATAAACACCAGTAGAGGAAGGCAAGAAAATACCCTGGGGGGAAAACAAGGTGGAAACTGAAGTGATATATATTACATTTCTTGATGATCTCCAAATATGGGCACTTGTCACCTAAGGTGTGTTAGTCTCCCAGCTTGTGTCGTGCAGGTCCTGTAGTAATTAATATGTGTCTCAACTTGTTAGAAGCACAGGGATACAGGGATTCAAGTTGCCCTTTCACCGTTACTAGTACTTAATTTAAAATAAAGAAAATCAAAATACAGAAGGTGAAACAATAAAATAAAAAGCTGTGGAAGATTTTTCCCTTCTCTCTCCATAGGAAAATGCAAACAAGTTCATGAGAATTTGTGACTTGGCTTTGAATGCCTGAGTTTCTCTGAGCGCTGAGAGCAAACGAATGAGCACAGATTCTGAGGAAAGACACAACTGGCCCCCTCACCAGAGTGCCTTTCCCCTCATCTGCACTGTTGTTTTTCCCCAACAGAGGGAATTCTCGGGCACCCATCAGGTTGTGCTGACCATCCCAAGCAAAGCCTTATTTCCTGTAAGGTTTTAAACATTTCTGTAAGCAAAGAAGTTTGGAGAATTATAAAATGACATGGATTCTTGACACACGGAGAATGTATGGAAAGTATAAGTGGCTGAACTAAGAGAAGGCGAGGTTTCCTGGAGTTTATATCCAAATCAATCTTTAAGGCAATATCAGCTCTACTTCACCCAGTGGCTTATGAAGCATTTTCACAGTTTCCTGGCTACACAGACCAACAACACCTGCTTTGTGAATTTAATTTGAGAGGAAGATGGAAACGCTCTATAGAGCCTGGCAAGGTATAAAGTGGTTTACTTAGAAAGCACAGATAAATATCACCACAAGACTAAAAACGGCGAAGACGATCTGTTTTCCTCTAGGGGCGTTGCCTCACTTGTCGGTCTATCCAATCCCTAAGTGCTGGTTGTTTTCTTTATCAAGATTAAGTGTCCAGGTTCAAGCGCTGACGTGTTTAAAAGAAAAGCATTTTAGGGAGGAGGACGCAGGACTCAGGAGCCTGCACTTGCCCCATTGAAGGAGTCATCCCCACTCTGAGCCTCTGAGCCTCTGAGCACTTAGTAATGAAGAAAGAGATGATTAGGCTAACGAAGTCCATCGCTGCTTAGATTAGAAATGTGCCTTGGCTTTGAAAATGCCTTGGACTTTCAGGTTATACCTAATTCACATGTAATTGTTTATGTTGTCAGAGGGGCGATGGTAGGAAAGACACTTTTATGTTTGGCATTAGAATCATACATGCTGTAACCTACTGCAGAGACATCTCTGTGTTTTTAATCATTTTATTTTAAAACAAGATTGGAGGACAGCATCAGTTTCAGTAACGCTATGTCATTTCCATTTATTTTCCTTCCTGAATGAGTTGTACTAAATTTGGGCAACTACCAGGTTTATGCTACCAAGCACAATAGATTATGAAGTGACCTTTTAAATGAAGTTCCTCTGTAGCCTTTGAATAAGCCACACCACCACCACACATACACACACTGTAACACATGAACGTGGGTCATCTGGGTACCTTGAACGCCTTTATCCTAAATTTATACCATTCTAATACATCAGTGCCTAGCACTGTGTGACAGGCCGCTCTTATCTCTCCATACGTACTTCCCCACACTGTGACATTAAAGGAAGAAACGAACACTACATAAATTACTACGGTTTGGGATCCCTTCTCAAAAACAACAGCAACATAATTTTTTATAAATTCAACTATAAATTTAATTACAAGATCTACTTTTTAAAAAAACTCAACCACTGTTTATACGTAAATGACACTTTCCCCTTCATCCCACTGCACCTGAGCTTCCTCTCTCTGTCTTGTGCCTGCGGTCAGCTTTCTGCCAGGACTCCATTTACTAAGACTGATTTCACTCCCTGAGTCCTTGAGAACAGACATGGTTTATTGAACAGCCATTTGTTCACAGGTTTGTTCTGTGAGTGGTTTGTTTTGTTCCTGAGTACCTGTGAAGGTATGCCCCCTGGCAAATTAAGCCTTTTTAGTAACAGTAGAGGATGGCAGAACCCCATCAGCCTTGTCAAGAGAAGTCCCCTGACCTCATTATTGCTAATGGATCATGGTAATTCAGCCTGTTGTGAAGTCTCATGTTCAATTATGCAGGATAATGAGTGACTCAAATCGTAATATGTCTCAACTGGGGTCCGTATTATAGGGCTTGTTCAGCTTCTTTCAAAAGTGACGGGTTTTAAATAGTGGTTCACTCTTCTGTCCCAATGAAAGTTATCACCAATATTCAGACTGTCCTGATTTTAAATATCTGATTTGGTTCTAAAATATGAGAGGATTACTCTATAACTTTATATTTCACCGATCCTTTTTGTAGGAAAGTTAGGGCAGGTTTATTCATTGTTAAGTGTTAATTTTGAAATTCTAAAAGCATGCAAATGGCATTTGTCTTTGGATTCACAAAAACTCTAGATATTCAGAGTTTGAATTATTTAAGCTCCCACAACACATGCACTTTTGCTTTTCAAGCATGAGTTATAATTTAATTAAAAACTTCTGGTGCGTTGCTAACATTTTAAAAATTAATATGTTCCATGGATCACTTTCTATTATCTGCTGTCTTGAAATTCTTGAAGATGTCAGATTTTTAAGATTCCCAAAGTCGCACTCAGAATTGTCTGTTGAGGCAAAGGGGACTGTGATAATTACACACATCCATTAGGATGAACAGAGGAGATAAACTTTGGGGAGGCTTAATGGGCATGTCTCAGTGACAGCTAGCAAAGAGCATTTGGCATGATAAAGGATGGATTTGAATGCACTTGAAAACATACTCTTATTATGGACACCAGTGGAAGCTGCACCACAAATGTTAAATTCCCCAGAAGAAGATTGGGGTGGCAGGGATGCTTTGAAATCCACTGTGGCCATCATCCAAATTACTCTCTTTCCTTTCTGTCTTCCTGCTGTCAGAATCGTTTTGAGATGCCCAATCCCACTCCCTGAAAAGAGGCCGCCTGTTGATCTCTGTGTTTCAGATTGTCCGAAGGTACATCAAGGACTGGCTTGAAAGAACGAAGCCTCCTTTCGGTGCTATCAGCAGCAGCGTGCTCCTCATGATCATCTACACCACCTTCTGCGGCACGTTCTCCAACCCGAACATTGACCTGGATAAGTTCAGCCTTGTGGTCATACTGTTCATAAGTAAGTGGGACACGGGAGACCTTCGCTGTCCCCTCAATAGCAAAGCATAGCGTGTGTGTTCCCTACATTCATTGTGAATGTTAATTTGATTAGAAAAGAATACTTAGTTTCATACTCTATGTGCTCAGTGACTTTACCAAGTGCATCTGTTTTTTACAAAGACATCAGTAATGATACGCACATGACTTACTCTCGTATGTCCTTTTATGTCTGATTTGCAAGGGTTGATGCCAGGTGAAAGAAGTCATAATATCTTTCCAATTCAAATGTTAAGTTGAGCACTTTTTGCCAATTTTATATTATTATAACGAGCTACTCTTATTCTTTATCATAAATCAAAAGTAGAATTTCTAATGTATACTATTATTTTATAACAGTTGGTTAAAATGTGAATATTTACATCATTTTCCTATTACAGTATACCCAAAGTAATATCATTTCATTGTAAGAAGTAGCAGACTATAAAATGCTTACCTACGAGGCTCAAAAATTCATGTATGTGTTATCTATAGCTGCTTTCAATTAGAAGGTAGAACAGAATAGTTGCCATAGAGACCATATGGCCCTCAAGCCTAAAGTATTTTTTTTTAAAGATTTTTATTGATGTCAGAGAGGAAGGGAGAGGGAGAGAGAGAAACATCAATGATGAGAGAGAATCATCGATCGGCTGCCTCCTGCCCACCCCACACTGGGGATGGAGCCCATAACCCGGGCATGTGCCCCGACAGGGAACTGAACCATGATCTCCTGGTTCATGGTTGACGCTCAACCACTGAGCCACGCAGGTCGGGCCCTAAAGTATTTTTTATGTGGCCTTTTAAGTAAACTTTGCTGACTTCTGCTCCAAACTAGAGATGGCAGAAAGGGAGGGAGTGTCCCTATTCTTTAACCACAGAAGAGGCCAGTCTGGATTTAAAGGTCATTTAATCCTGGCTGTTTCCAACTTCTCAGCCTCTATCGAGGCACAGGCAGAGCTCAGGACAATATTTTAAAATGTAGTAGGTAATTAAAACATGAGCTGTTAAAAAAAAAAAAGAAATGAAAAGAAATCTTTTGTTCTATTTATCCTGCAATACCAACGACAACTTTTGGTAATTGTAATATCGAAGAATCTTATGTTATTAAAAATCAAGATGAGTTATTCCAAAATATTTATTATATCCTACCACACTTATGCTATTTGCTATAAATATTCATAGTATAAACCAGTTGGCTCTAAACTGAACAAATTTAATAACCAAATCTTAAATCAAACAGCGTTTTAGATTTGCCATGAGTAGTAGACCTCATAGATTGTATCTGGGGATATCTTCAATAAGAACAGGCTGAGTCCCACTAATTTAAATGATTGTATTAGTTCAGCAATTTATGCTTGTTTGTTTTTCTATTTGAATTCCTATTAGTTTCAGATCAAACTAGGCATACCAGTAAATATGCTACAGCCACTGCTTTTATAGTGCTAATGTAGGCTCAATCCTTTTTTCTCCCCAGTATTTTCTATTCAGCTGGGCTTTATGCTTCTAACCTTCATCTTTTCAACAAGGTAAGTGATTTGGTATTCCTTGTTGGTTGTTTTCTAAATGAAGACGCATGCTCTTGACGTGACTTTTGCGCCACCATGCTGTTGCAGTTTTTCTCCTGCCCGCCTGGCCATCACTTTCCACCCTGCCCCTGCCGTCCTCCAGGGGAGACCTTAGGAAAGGGCCTGCCCGTGGCCCTTGTCTCCTCTGTCCACATCGTGTGCTTGGGAGCTCCTCCATTCGACTGGCTCGAGCTGGGAGCTGTCAGCTGATGAATGTAGAGCCCAGACCTGCCCTTCCGATGTCTGTCCTGAGTTCCAGCATGACTCATCCCTTACCATTTAGATAACTTCACCCTGTTGTCATCATAACACCTCACACTCAAGATGTTCAGAATGGGCTCCCTCTTTCCTCCAACACTTTCTCTCTCATTTGTTTATTTATTGTTAATAGAACCACCATCCACAGAGGTACTCAGACTAGAATCCTTCACATCATTCTTTTTTTTTTAATCTCTTGATCCTACTTCAGTAATATTTTTTGTGCTTCCAAAGCCACTTCCCTAATTCAGGATTTGTTGCCTCTTCTTGCCCTAGTCTATGGCAATGGATATCTTACTAGTATTTTCACTTCCAGGCCTGACTTCTCAATGCATTTCTTACTGCTTCGAGTCACTCAGAGTTCTGACAGTAGCACTCATGTTCCGAGAGCTTCATTGGTTACAGAGCCTGCAGAGTGAAGCTCACTTTGGGGGCTAAGGCAAGGCCAGTCTCATGAACCACCACTGGCAATCTTGCTGCCAAAGCTTTAGGTTGAGGTAAAGGCTTTGCTGCCCTTTGAAAGAACCTCCTGTGTTCTCATCCCTTGCCTTTGCTAAGGCTGTCCCCATGTCAAAATTGGTCTCCATACCCTCGTTCATTTTCCCTGGTCTTAAAGGCTCACCTCTAATGCAGCTTCTTCCATCAGAAATTATGTAAGCCTTTGGTATGAGAAAGTTACCATAGTGAATGCCAGAAATAAGAAATAATTCCAATCCTGCGTGAGTAGATATATGCATGGATAACTACCTGTCCTGAGTGGTACAGTAAGCCAACCTTAGTCCATTCAAAGAAGGAAGCACCTTCAAAGACAGTAATAGAGCATGGCTTCCTGGAAGAGATGGGGTTTGACCTGAGTCATGAAGCATGGCTAGTTATTCAGCAAACAGAGATGCAGAGAGGGGGTTCTTAGTGGGAAAAGAAACAACAATGCAGATGTGAACACACACACACACACCAAAACACGCTGGGACAATAAGAGTAGAGGGAGTTTAAAAATAATACTATTTGGAAAGGTAAGCTTGGGACAGATTGCCAGCCCCTTGAATGCCAGGTGATGCAGTGAGTTGCCACAAGGGAGGGGGCCGGGCTGTTGGTGAGGCCTGCTAGTGTCAGGGCAACAGAGGGCTCAGGCCTCGCGTTAGGCAGCTGGCCCCATGGCACTCAGTATAGCAGGAGCTGATTGTAAACAGTCAATGAAGACTTACTAATGGGTGTAATCTGAAGCATTTTTACCAAGCCTGTGTTGTGATTTATGAGTAAGAGTATCAGGGGTGGGCAAACTTTTTGACTCGAGGGCCACAATGGGTTCTTAAACTGGACCGAAGGGCCGGAACAAAAGCATGGATGGAGTGTTTGTGTGAACTAAAATAAATTCAAAGTAAACATCATTACATAAAAGGATACGGTCTTTTTTTTTTTTTTTTTTTAGTTTTATTAGTTTGCCCACGGCTGGCCTAGAGCCGTTGAGTTACCAAGAAAGTGTGACTCATTTAGGTAAGTCTGAGAGTAGGAGCTATTTTAAAGGTGTGTTTTTTGTTGTTTTGTTTTGTTTTTTGTAAATGGCTTGTTAGGGCACCTCAGAAAAGACATGTGCCCTTCACTGGCTGTTTTGCTGGTCCTTGTGGCAGCGTGATCATCGGGCCACTCATCCTGTCCTATCAGACTAGGCAGGATGCCATGCCTGTGAGTGAGTGACTGACAAATTCTTAAAAAACACAGAATAGCCACTCCTGAGGCTGCTGAAGGAGGACTGGCGGCGTCACAAATAGTGGAATGAGAACTGAGGATTTTCAGCCTGAAGCAGACTGGACTTTCCTGAGGCCTGTGGTTTTGAGACACTTCTGTTCTGCCTTGTTCTGCCTTCACTCAAGTTGTGTTGGGTTTTGAATGTGCTCAGCCTGGTGTCAGGCATCACATTCTTTGACAAACAAGACTATGGGGTGGCTGTAATTGTGTTCCTGGGGAACGGGTGTGTATCCCCAAATATTCCATTAACATTTGGGGATTTGCAATTGGACAAGATTTAATAGATGGTTTTCACTTTCACTTTTTTCTTCTTCTCGTGCTGAGAGGCCTTATAATGCCTGGAGATTTTGTTGGAGGAATGAAAATTATCATCATTTAGTGAACCCTGCTCAGGGCCGGGCACTGTGCTAGGGATTGTGCATGAGTTATTCCCTGTAAGTCTGACAGCAAAGACTATGGCCCCAGGCACTTTTGTTGCTGTTTTGCAGATGAGAACCCGTGCTTAGAGCAGTTTAGTTTAGAAACTTACCCAAAATCAGGTGACAGCACACCTAGAATTGAAATCCACTGCCACCTGACATTTCCAAAAGCATTGGCCCATGCTTTTTCTACTGCACTAAATAAACTACCTCAATTTCTTTAAAAATTCATAACACTTGTTTTGGTTAGGGAATTTGTAGAGAATGTTTAACTGGATTCTTTAGGTTTACACAAAAACACAAATTAATCAAAGACACCAAAAATTGGAACTAATACCCATTGGTTTATATGCTGTTGAATTTAATTTTCTTTTCCCACTTTTTGTTCCTTTCTACTTAAAATTGGTGAAAGTGGCCTGTGGGGCTTTTTTCTTATCAACTCAGTACATTTCAAACCAATCCAATTATCCAGACACAAAAGTCTCAGCATGGAAAGAAGTCTTTTTTGTACAGCATGTCACTGACCTCCGATGATGGCAGGTTAGCTTAAACCTGGGGAGACCCACCTAGAAAATCCAACTTCCCTGCACCACTCTGCTCCCCTGGTGAGCACCGCTTAGCCTGCCTGACCGGGCACATGAGCCTCCTCTGCTCTGAGTATTTAAAATACTCGTGAGAGTTATGACTGTGTTCTCATCTCCCTGTCCTTAGAATAGTGTTCAGGTTATAAATTCCAACTCTAGAGCCAAACAGACCCGAGTTTCAACCCTGTTTAATAACTGTAACTGTTGTCAACTTCCCCAACTATAAAATGGAGACAGTAGTAGTACTGTCTCATCGGGGCATTTGGAGAATTAAATGAGGTGCACACAAAGCCCTCAGCATAACACCTAGCATATAGTAAGTGTTCAGTAAATGTTAGCTACTGCAGAATATTTATTATATCAAAATAACATTATTTCAAGAACTAATTATGGAAGAGAGGGAATTAGCATTTCTGGTTTTGTAATACATCCTTTTGGATGTTTCTGTGTCACTGTTGCTAGGAAATGAGAGTTTATTCATCAAACCAAGACTCAGCCATCCATGGTGACCTACTCTTTCTACAACTTTGGAAAGCTGTCAAAGTTGAGGGAAAAAAATTGTTGAAAAGGCTTAGAAAAATAAAGCAGTCATTGGGAGCCTTTTAAAAATATATAAAAGACAGTTTGATAAGCAGATAACAGGATAGAAACCTAGAATGTCACTAGAGTGACAAAAGAAAGCATTAACAAGAGGAGGAAGAAAACAAATATTCAAATATTTGTGCAGGTCCTTTAATCTTTATCAGTGCAGTTTCAATCCCAGGCCTCAATGGGCCTCTCCCTGTAGCCCTGGGAGGGAGAGGGGTTGGGAGCAGGGGAGGGCGGGAGGGGGAGAAGGAAGACAACCCTGTAGTTAATGGTAAGTCTCTTACCATTTCAGAGATGAGGCAGCGGAGCCACAGAGCTCTGGAACTCTTTATGCTGCTCAGCTAATGACAGAGGAGGTCACCTCCTAAAATGAGTGAAAACAAAACACAGGTCCAGAGGTCAACAAAGGAAAGCACCTCACGTAGACGTCCCCTCTAACAGCACTCACACAGGACCCTCTGAGGAGCTTTTCTGCTCCACATTCTGTGATTCTCCCTGTAAAACCTCTGACATGTTTTCCTTTGTAGGAACTGCAGAGGGAGGCAAACGAAATGCTATGTGGGAAACATGGATGGAAAGCTCTGTAAGAGCCAATAAAGAAACCGGCTGGGAAGGAAAGGAAATAAACATCCCAAGGGAGGCCATAGGGATCAAAAGAATTATAAAAACAGAATAAAAAGAAAATATTAAAAAGACATAAGGTCGAATCAGAAAATAAATAGTAACATGATTCAAAAATGTGAGCAGACACAATAGAGATGCTAATCGCTGAAAGTAGAGTCATTACCACATAAGTGAGGTGCACAGCATGGCTGAGGGCAGGTCACTTCACAAGAGAGCAGCTCTCACCCACTCCATTTAGTGGTGGTTTTCGTTTGGGTGGTTTTTCTTTGTCGATGTTTTTTTTTTAAATAATTTTTCTTCTCGGAGGCAAACTTATCTCCAAGATGTGGGGCAGCCTACTTTCTAGTGTGACTTGCAGTTGTGCTTTGAGTTCCCTTTGTGGAAAAAACAAGGCAATAATACTAGCTACCTTATGAGACTGTTGGGAGAAGGAGAAGTCCAGGCAGCGAAGTGCTTAGAAAACAATCAGCGTTCCCTGCTGTGGGTACTCGTCAGCATCAACATCATCCTGAGTGGAGGGCTCAGTGAGCGGCGCTCTGTTGGTTTTCCCCAAGGTCCGTGGTGTGAAGTGATCTGTTACTTTCTGCATAGGTATAGGCCAGCCCTGTTTAAGGGGAACATTGTTTCTAACCTGAAACATTCCCCTTGTATTTACTGATCCTCCCTCCCGGCTGCAGACCCTGTCAACAGAACCAAGGGGCAGTTTCGCCTGAGATCAGGCCTGTCACCGCCCAGTGGGGGCCGGCTGCGCCTGCTTCCTGGAGCAGAGGCGTTAGCGAGTCCCTGCAGACGTCCTCCTCAGCCACTGTACGCGCTGCTCTGGCCGGTGGCAGCCGCGCCAGCTTAAGTCAGCGCCTTCTTGGCCAGAGAGCTCTGGACACATTGGGAATGTGCTCTAATCTGGAAAGGAACAAATATGAAGCAGAGCAAAGTTCCCCAAAGGAGAGGGTATTGTCAGATTCGCTGGGAAGAAAACCCAACTGCTTGGATCCAGATGCAGCAACCGCTGCATCTAAACGAGAGAGCAAAGAACTAGAAGGAAAGGCCTCCGCAGGGTTGCAGACCCAGGCATTTCTGGGTAGTCCACACTCGCCCAGCTGGTTACGCTGCGTGGTCTGCAGTCAAGGTGGCATTCATTCCCATACAGCTGGCTGTACATCTATCCCCAGTCTGCCTCCTTCAAGCTTTTCTATGTCTTAGGTTCCTGGGACTCCGTGTTACCTCCAATTCTCTATGGGTGAGCGAAGTGCCTCACCCTTTACAAAGAAAGTAAAATCTCTGATATAAATTGCTTCCATTTTCTCATTCTCCACCTGGAAATTTTCTGTAGTTTTCACTCACCTTGTCATCTCTTGTTCCAGCTCAGAGCAGAGAAAACAGCCCCTCGGAGGCTAACATCCGTCTCATCCTCTGGGGTCTCTCTGAGGACCTGGTCTCCCCGTTTGTCTCTCCTGCTGCATCTTCCCTCTCTAGGTGATCACATCCCCTCTTCTCCTCTTCACCAGATTTCCTGAGCACACTCTTCCCTCTCACCACTTCCAGTTCCGTGCACCTGGACATCAGTCCCAGGCTCCTCCCAGACAGCGCTGGGCCCGCCCATCCCCCACTCCCCACAATGCCTTGATGCCTTTCTCAGCCCCATATGCTCAAAGCTTCTCATCTCTTCGATCCCTCCTCCTTTGACAAAGCAACAGTAACAGTAAGATAACTAGCAAGTACTAAACACCGCAGCGTGCCAGATTCTAAACAAACACTGGCGTTTATCCTGAAGGTGGCCCTCAGAAGCAGGCACTGTCATCCCCGTGTTATGTCCAAGCAGAGGATGGTCTGAGTTTAAGTTCTTGTGCATTTGCCCCAAAAGCCTGTGCTCTTAAGCTGTTGGGAGGCAACATTTATTTCATAGAGGCCAACACTTGTCAAGTTCTTGTAAATCTGTCTTCATGTCTCGTCCCACCCCCCCCCACCCCACCCCCCCCCCCCCCCCGCCCCGTGCTTCCTGGGTCACCTCGTCATCTTCGGTCTCACACCACGCTGTGTGATTACTCCTCTTCCTCCTTCTGCCCCACTTACCAAGGCCACATTCCTTGTCACAAGCCAGTGTCCCTGCGCACAGTCAGCCTGGAGAGCCTCCACGTGTGTCTGCCTGTTCTTCAAAGGCCAGCCCACTAGCTGTTTCCCTCAGGAAGGTTCTTTGTGTTGCATCACCACCCACTCCCCTGCCAAGCTTGAGAGAAACCTGGCCCCACTCCAAATCACCCCCCCACCACCACCACTCTCGTTCTCTTTCTCTTTTATGGAGTATATACTGTCTTCCTTTCCTCCATGCTCACAGGACCTTATGGGGCTCCTTTCACCTTTGGCCTCCATGATGAATGAGGGGATCAAGGACTATGTGGGCCATGTAGTACAATGTTTACAGAATAAGTGTGGGCCCTAGCCAGTTTGGCTCAGTGGATAGAGCATCAGTCCGCAGACTGAAGGGTCCTGGGTTCAATTCTGGTCAAGGGCATGTACCTCAGTTGCAGGCTCAATCCCTGGCCCTGGTTGGGTGGGGAGGGGGGCCACGCATGCAGGAGGCAAACAATCCATGTGTCTCTCTCACATCAATATTTCTCTCTCTCTGTCTCTCCCCCTCCATTACACTCTCTCTAAAAATGAATGGAAAAATATCCTCAGGTGAGGATTAACACAAAAAAATTAATAAAAAAAATTAAACAATAAGATTGGTGTCACAATATAAATATGAGGATGAAATGTAGGAATGGCAAGGCAATCTTATTATCTCAAGTGACATATATCCACAGAGGATTCTCAGCTGAGGGGGACACCAAAAATGCAGTTTGGAAAGTTGTTATCAGAAAAAGAGCTGGAGGTAAGACCGTTTAGGAAGCATGAGCACATGGGGCGTTTCAGAGGCGATTAAATGCTGTCAACCTGTGAACTGGGGACAGGGAGGAGGCGCAGGAGATGGCCCTTCTCCCTCCAGTGAGTGTTTCACAGAGAAAACAGGATGTGGGGACCTGTTTAGGGAAGATTGCTCTTCCAACGAAGTCATAGATGAGGCTGAGGTTACTAAAGGAAATGGTGGGCTCTCTTTTTTTGGAGATCCTTAAAAATCGGATAGAGTGCTACATCTGCAGCTGTATGCACGCCGCCGGATCTAGCGCGTCTTTCCATTTGCTGACTCTTGTCTGGGTCCAGGGCAGGGGATGAACGGACTCACTGTGGCTTCACACCCTCATTCTTCAGGAAGGAATCGTCTCTAACATGCCAAGAACACAATGATAATAATGACATTTCTAGCCTCTGTCCTGGTCTCTAAATTTCTATAATCTGAATATGATGTTCACCAGTACTGACCCCCATACCATTTAATGGCTTTTGGCTAAGTGAGGGTCTTTTCATGCTTAACATACTGTATAGCAATAGTAGAACATAGCAGTTAAGAGTGTAGGCACAGGAGCCAGACTTAACTTAAATCCTAGCTTTGTCATGACCCGGCTGTGGAGCCCTGGGTCACATGCGCCTTCTCTGCCTCAGTTTCTCAGCTGTGAGCAAGGATGGATTGGTATGTTTTGCAGAGACCTGAGAAGAGGCTTGATATATGGGATAATGTTTTACTAAAACCTATGATGTTGAATCTTTGTTCATACCATGAACTTCTCAAAGGACCTGTTTGTTATTGAGTGAGCAGTTTTGCAGACACAATGACTCTTTCAAGCCAACAGGTTGCTATCCGGTGACAGCCTAGGTAGTGCCTCCCGGCATGACTTCCTTGGAGTCCTGCGCCACCACTGATTACATGTGTGATCTTAAGAGACCTCCACCACACCATTTTAAAACCATCCCCCTTCCAAGGATAAGTGGCTCAGAAATGATTCTCTGTAAAGACATTCAGACATTTGGGCATAGAATGGCTTCTGTCTCCAGGATTGGTTAAAGGGATGTCAACACGAAGGTGGGTACTACGTTTGATTTAGGATATGTTAAGTAGTCTGTTAATGAAAGTATTTGTAAAGCACTTTTTTCTCTTGCCCCTAGGAATAATTCCGGTTTCACACCAGCAGACACTGTGGCTATCATTTTCTGTTCTACACACAAATCCCTCACTTTGGGTAAGTGATTCACAGACTCACAAACTAGTTTAGCCCTCAGATATTTACATATTACGAGTGTGAGATTCAAGCAGTGCTTCAGATTAAATGGAATGGGGTATCATCCATTTCGTTAAAGAACAATAGCAAAATGAGAATGGGCCACTGCTTTGAAATACTATTATACGATTGAACCAGTTTTGGAGGGCCTATGGTTAAAAATGTAGGATCTAGCTTAATTTGTAAGGTTTTTGATTCTCATAAAAGGTTTTCAATGTGGAATGTTAATGTTAAAAGCTGGAAATGGGGGTGCACAGTGGGCAAAAACTCAGCTTTGGAAGGCTCTAGAGTTGTCCCTAAAAAATATTAACTTATTTTCTGGAAGCTTGGGGCAAGGTGGAAATAACATTATTTCTCTAATTGGATATTGACATTAATTTGAAGTTCATTTCAGAATGTTATGTTGCTTCGATAAAGAAACACATTATCATTATTATTAACTCAATCTGATTAGCATCTAAAGTGAAATAAGTATTTATTTAATAGACAAAAATAGATCAAGAAGGAAAATGCTGTTTTCTACTTAGCTTTATCCAGTTTAGTGGCATTATCCCAATAATGTGTTTAGGTATCCAGAATTCATGTTTCCAGTCATTAAAAGTCATTAAGTAATCAGAACCTTCACTGAAATATACATCACTCATAAACTCTTTGGGCTAATAGACACACTGTGGCAAAAACTCGTAGGAAAACTTTTCATTTTGGCTTGTGACTCACTGAAGAAAAGGAAGAGTCATGTCATGGCTGTGAGTCTGCTCATGTTCAAGTTCAGTCTGAACCTAGAAAACAAAGACATTTCATTATGTTTTTGGTAACCCCCCCTCTCATATTTGTCTGACACTCTTGCCAAGTTTGGAAAGTGATTTAGAAATTGGACAAACTCTTTGAGGAGCAGTTGCTATCTAGGGCTGGCAGCTAATTTGAATAAATATACTGTTCATACATTGTAGCATGTTTGGTAGGTTTTCTTTATAATCAACATCAAACTGAAAGCCACATTCCAGTCCTGATTTTGTGACCCTGGAAAAATCACTTAACCTCCTGAACCTCAGCTTTCCCATCTGTAAAATGGGACGGTATAATACTTTGTAAGGCAATTGTAAAGGTCAGAATTAAATTCGTTAAGTAGCTAGCACAGTGCTTATATGTAACGGGTAGTCAGTTCATGCCAGAATGTATGTAAATTGCTATGGGTTAAATGAGATAGCCCGGAAGAGCTGGTTTGCTGCCTGGCACCTAGCAGGTACTCTTTAAGCAGTAGCTATTGTTGCTAGTTACTTTTAACTGTATTAGTTATGACTGTGTTACCATTCCCAGTCTGTCTTGTAGATTTTCATGTAACAGGTGTCGTTTAATTGTTGACCTCAAAGAAACCATCTGACACTTTTCTCCCCATGTGGATATTGTGATGTGATGTCTGGATTTCCCGGTCTCCTAAAAAGTAAGGGGTTGTTATAAAGGTCGGGAGTCCAGAGGTGGGTGCCCGCAAATGTCTCAGATGTCCTAACTCGGGGTCTCCTGAGCCTGTGTCCTTCAAGCAGATGCTGAGCCACAGCATTTCTACAGGGGCCTTTAGACCCGCCCCTCCCAATGGGGCAGTTTTTGGTTTCTCCATGATCTTCTGTGCTGGAGTTGGCTGTGTTGAATGATGAACTCTACCCTCAAAAGCACACAATCAGCATCCTCTTCTTTTCCGTAAGCAAAACTCCTGTTCACTCTTTCTTTCTGTCTCTTCTTTCCATAATCCCAGAGCCATACTCTCTGTTCCTGATGCTTTCTGAAAGCTGATTTTCAGACAAACAGGTAGTTGCTCTGAACACCAATCAGATGTAGCTGTCTGTTGAAAAGCGTTGGGGGAACTTGGACTTGTTTGCTTTGTAGTGTCCTCTCCTGAAACAGGTACTTAGATTCTCCAATACAATACTAGTGTAGTTACCTAAGTAACCATGGAGTGTAAATCCTTAGTTACTTCTGTAACACGATAGACTCAATCTCTCTTGGAACTATAAAACCTAAATACTCATCCTGACTCTTCCTCGGGTACCTTCCAGGCCTGTTTCCTTAGCTCTTAGATTAGAGACTTTTAGTTCCAACTCGACTATTTTATCATGCCTTGATCATACCTGGCTAGCATTTATAAAAATGGCCTCTCTGCTGCTTCCCTTGTCTCAGGAGCCCCTTTATTTTCCCATATAGCTAGGGGTGTTTGGATCCTATTACTAGAATGGCCTTGCTATGCCCTGTGTCTGTTTTCACAAGATCGAGTACATATTCCCCTCTCCGGTGCCCGACATCACTGGTACAGAGGATGTGTCACAACAGTGGCCTAATGCAACTTCTATCTGCATGGAAATAAAAGAACATCACACTAAGTACGAGCAATTCATATTTCACAACCAAGGAGGAAATTTCAGATAATTTCACTTGGAGCTATACCTTCACCTCACACACACAGCTAAAATACAACAGATTATATCTACTTGGTATTTAGAATATGTATCTATACCTTTGGCAGTCACTGTCATAGTATTCTCCAAGTGGTTTTATACATACACACCCCCGCACACACACTCAGTATCTCAAATAGAATACTTATGAATACCATTCATTATTACATCCAGTATTTGTATTTAAGAATAAATCATTGCAGTCCAAGTGGTACCCATGTAACTACAGAACCAAAGGTGAAAACTCTTGCGTGAGAAGCCTTCTGAAAGCTGTCTTGTATGTACACTCTCGATTTATTTTATTGTTCTTACTCTTGCCCTGTCTCGATCTCCTCCATGTGCTCGCACCTACACACATGCTGAATTTGATTCATTGCTTTTATTAGTGCATTTGCCATTGATTGATTAGTTCTTCGTATTAGTACTTTTTCTATTGATTGATTGCAGATGAAGTGACTATTTGACCTTTAATTATGAGGCTTCCTATTGAAAATGACATTGAGCTATGGCTTCACATAATCCATCTGGAAAGCCTGACATGATGCCATTCCCCAGAGTTTGTTGAAGAAGCAAGAGGAGGCTCCGGAGGAAGCACAGACTATCAGGGGCTCTGTCGGAAACAATACCACCGCTTGTCCGTGTGCTCCCGTGGTTTCGGCTCAGGGCTGCAGATAATTTTACATTTTGCCAGGAGCACCCCTTGCTGTGGGCCGCCCTAAAGGCCATGAACTCTCCCAGAGCCCTCTCCAGCTTGACGCCGATGTTCGTACAGTAACCAGAGCTGTTTTACACAGCAGAGACCGAGAGCAGCTCGTGCCCTAGTTAACATGGCTGTGCGCACAGTGGGTCAATAGATCGCATCAAGAAAGAAATTCGATCCCAGGTGTCCTGTGAAATTAGTGTTTTATTTGTCTTTTCTCTTGAGTATTCAAGTCCCTTTTGTTATCTAGAGCTCTAATAGCCGTAGGAAACTTCCTCACCGTACCTGGAAAGAGAACGTTTCAGGGTGTTTGAGATCCTTCAGTGAAGTGTATGCTTGGATTCGTTTTTAATGTTTTTAAATGGCAAAATGAAAGCGTATATTCTGAGAACATGTCAACTGACAATCGGCAGTCCGGTGTGAGGTTCCGCTTGTTTCTTATTTGCAAAAGCATGTCTCAGTGGAAAGAATGCTATGTAAATGTTAAGTAGAGCTTCATGACCAACACTTATTGCAAGTCCAGTATATGTCTTACCATCTATACCAGTGATGGCGAACCTTTTGAGCTCGGCGTGTCAGCATTTTCAAAAACCCTAACTTAACTCTGGTGCCGTGTCACATATAGAAATTTTTTGATATTTGCAACCATAGTAAAACAAAGACTTATATTTTTGATATTTATTTTATATATTTAAATGCCATTTAACAAAGAAAAATCAACAACAAAAATGAGTTCACGTGTCACCTCTGACACGCGTGTCATAGGTTCGCCATCACTGATCTATACACTCTTTGTACAAAGGAGAATCAAGCAGCTCTTCCTCCCGACATTTATACTCCATCATGAGTCTGTAGCTGAGCTGTGACCAGAAACTATGCACTAAGCAAAAGGAATATAGCTTTTCTGTAGACATCGGCTTCTGGAAAGAGTAGAAAGAACCACAGACCTGAGTCTAGTCAGGATCCAAGTTCCGGTTCTCTCACAGCAGCTGGACCACATCCCAGCACTGCTGTGGGCCTCGGTGTCCTCGGCTGTGAAATGAGCAGGTGGCAATGAGCTTGAGGTTCCTTCCAGTTTCAGGTGTCTGAGTCTGTGCTCAGCAGCTGATGTCTCCGTTCTGTAAGAGAGCAGTTCCCCTGCTCTATGTGAAAGGAAACAAGTACTTCAGAGGAAGGGTTCTGCGAAGGATGTTACAGTATTTCGGGAAAGGAAATCTTCCTAACGATGAGAAGATACCATAACACTCTGGAAAGATGTTCAGAGGAGAAACAAAATCTGAAACAGTTTCTTTTTTAAAAATATATATAGATTGATTTCAGAGAGGAAGAGAGAGGGAGAGATAGAAACATCAATGACAAGAGAGAATCATTGATCGGCTGCATTCTGCATCCCCCCCTACTGGTTACAAGATGGGGATCAAGCCAGCAACCCAGGCATGTGCCCTGTCCGGGAATAGAACTGTAACCTCCTGGTTCATAGGTCAACGTGCAAACACTGGGCCACACCGGCCGGGCTGAAATGGTTCTTGTTTTCAGTTTTACTTGGAAGCTTTGCAAGAAGGCTAAACAATTCCCTGCAACTTGGGCTGAGATGATCATTTAATAGCATCTCGGTTATTTTCTCAAGAGGAAGTGGAATTGAAATACGAAAGTTTGCCTTTCTTTTTTCTTTCCCCTTAAAGCTTATCTGTGATTCCACTTGGCACATGAAGATTATTATCTTAATAAAACTACCCTTCCTACAATTGGGAAGCACTTTTTAAAAGCACTTAACTCATTATGTCATGGTACCTGAACAAGGCAGAATATTAGCAAGTCAGCAATTATTGTCCTATTTTGCATGTGAAGAAATGAAAGCATAGAAAGAAACTTAAGAACTTATCCCAGATCTCCTGGAACATTATTCCAGGCATTGTAACTGTGATCTCAGCTTGGACTTGGATGGTTTTATCAGTTGTTTAAAAAAGAAAATTACCTCCAGTTGCATTGCTGGTTATAAGATGGTTTTTAAGTACCTAATCTCTATCATTGTTCCCATAAACATATTTCCATGTGGCCCAGTCACAAACTTGCACTCATTCTTTCATTCTTTCTTAACAAAAGGTTGTGCCCTATTTAAAGTGAGTCTTGATGAGCCAGCCCCCCGCCCCTGCCTTTTGTGAGGCAGCAGCTGCCTGTCATCCATTCCTGCAAACTAATAGCCAGAGTGCTGTTCGACAATAAACTACTAACGTGGAAACAGAAGTCAGAGTAAAGATAGAAGATACAAGCTTGTCTTTGGGGCAGAGCTGTAAAAGTTTCTGCCCTGCAGTTCAGTTACAGTTCTGTAGGAAGGCAGCTCGGGGACCCCTGCCATTGGACCGACCCTTAAAGATGCCCTGGCATTGGAGGCCCGGTAGATTTTACTACCATGCTCAAGAGACAAGGGGGAGCATCTGCCATT
This sequence comes from Myotis nattereri, assembly GCF_964212035.1. Taxonomy (NCBI): domain Eukaryota; kingdom Metazoa; phylum Chordata; class Mammalia; order Chiroptera; family Vespertilionidae; genus Myotis; species Myotis nattereri. The sequence continues at coordinate 57,991,240 of NC_138080.1, forward strand.
TGGTGCTATTTTCTGATCCACATGAAGAGAGAGATGTAAGTTCTCTAACAGAGCAATGCACTTATGTCCTCAGAGGTTTTTGGACTATTTTGTTTTGAATTTTTTTTTCTGGATTTGGTGTCTGAAAATCACTACTATAACATCCAGACTTTGTAATAAAACTCCAGGAAGTCTCCAGGTTCCAGGCAGCAAGTATGTGATTAAAGACAATAAAATCTCTGTGGGGGATTCCCGGGCTGACCCTCAGGAATCAATCATCTTTGCTCGCCTGGACGACCAACGCCCTGGTGCACACAGTTCTCACCCATGGCTCCTGTACCAGGGACTGTCCAACCTGTTTACCCACAAGCTACAGTAAGAAGATAGGTTGTACAGGGTAATCCATTGCACACTTGCATGTGTGTGAACATTTTACAAAATAACGTCACTCTTACTGTAGGTGATACATTCCATAATCTATTCAAGTTCTAGATAAAACCCATTTGGTTGATTTTGCAACTCATTAAGGTCTGAACAATATTACTTTATGCCTCGGTTGGTAAGGTGATAACTCTTCCTCAGAGAGTTACTGGGCAGGCTTTGGCTTCTGCTGTCCCTTTTTCACTGAACTTTAACCCAAATTCCTGATACGTGAAGGAACCAGAGATAAATCAAGACTTGGGATAATTCTTGATTTGCAGTGATACAAGATCACCTACATTTAGGTTTTATTAGTTCAGCTTCTGTAGTAGAGTTTCTAAGCCTTTCACTGATTTATTTTAAAAATTGTTTCTCTATTATGTTTTCAATAGAAGTACTAATAATAACAGCTGACACTGAGTATTTAATAGGCAAACACTGTGCTAAGTGCTTATATGAAGTAATTCACCTGAAAATCCTTTTGTGTTGGCAGTGTGGTGTGTGACTGGACTGGTCAGTGTAGACCTCAGTGCCAGGGACAGTCGCTCAAATGGAAAATTCTCACTGGGGTAGTCAGCTACTATTTTATGAGAGCAGCTACACAACTGCTTGTGTTATCTTTATCAACCCAACCGGTGACGTTACTAATTAGCATAATGAATTCAGAAATAGGTTTTTATTGATGAGTTACTAACTTGTCACTGCCCATGATAAATGTAATAAATAGACTCCTTGATATGCAGACTGCCTGAGAACTTGAAGACACGTCCCGCCCTAGCTGGTTTGGTTCAGTGGACAGAGTGTTAGCCTGCAGACTGAAGGGTCCCAGGTTCAATTCTGGTCAAGGGCACATGCCCAGGTTGCGGGCTCAATTCCCCAGTAGGGGGCATGCAGAAGGCAGCCAATCAATGATTCTCTCTCTCTCTCTCTCAACATTGATATTTCTATCTCTCTCTCCCTCTCCCTTCCTCTCTGAAATCAATCAAAGTATTTAAAAAATAAAATAAAAAAATAAAGCCACGTCCAACTTGCTAAAAGATTCTTGCAAATTCCACCATCTGAGGAGCAAGTCCTAGGGCTGTGCTGGATGCGAGGCTCTGCCCGGTTTTGTGCCAGTGGCTGTGAGGAGGTTTCATGGTTGCCTGAGGCTGACTGTGAGGTCACTAAGTCCTGCCCTTGAATGAGCTGCACCCGCTCTGAGTGACACCCTCATGCACGCTGCCAGTGAGAGCACCGGGAAGGTCAGAGCTGGGCGTGCAGGTTGCTTAGACTGTTTTTGTGCTTGACTGCTAATGCACAGTGAGTTAAAAAATGCCTATGTGGAGTTATTTTGATAATAAAATGAGATGAAATTCTAAATCAGCCAGGCATAGAGACGTCCAAACTAGCAAGTCTATATTTTTCTCCCATCTCACCAGATTGAGGCGAACATTAAATCGAAAATAGATATGAGGACACTTTGAAACATTAAAAGCAGAAAGCTCTGGTGTTTCCTGGGTACCTACTACATGCTAAGCACTGTATTAGGCACCTAGATTGCCTTATCATCTTATTTATTCTTCACAGCAACTCTGCACAATAGCTATTATTGATCGCGTTGTCCAAACTAGAAAACCGAGCCTCAGAGAGGTCCCCCCAGTTCACACAGAGCTGGCCCGCAGCGGCTCCTCGGTCCACCTCCAGAATCTCCTGGTGTCCTCTCACTCCCCCTTGTTACCAGACTCGGCTCTGAACCTGGCCCACTTGGAATCACCCAGGAGCTGTCCAGGAAGAGGGGTGCCAGGACCTCTCCCCACACCCATCAACTCGGAATCTTTCAGGCATAGTTATGAGAAAGCCACCCAGGTGGTTCTGAGGAGTGGCTGGGGCTGATGGCCACTGCCTTGGACCACTTTTTGTGTCTGCCTTTATGTTCCACTGTGTCCCAACAAAAACACAAGACAGGGTTCTACCTACTTATTTGTTCATAAAATTGGCCATTCGTGCGTACCGATTTGTGGAATCCACAATTCTCTGTGTTATTAGATGCGTAAGTACTCAATGGTTAAGGAGGACAGAGGAGATCATCGTTTCCAGAAATGGCTCCCAGAGTTTCCTTAATTTCCTTAACTCCATTGTATGTTCTTCTTAATTTCTTCTTCTGCCTAAGAGTCTTCCCCATGAGGTCTTAACTGCCCAGTTCATGTGTCATTGAGAATAAGTGAAGGGCAGGAGCCGGTGGGCAGGACGCCATCTGGACAGGTTACACCCCAGAAACCCGAGGCAACCTTTTTAAGAGAGGTGGATTTAAGGGTAAATAACTGATTTCTAATCCCCCAATCAAAACTGCCTTGTTCTTTTATGTCAGAAGGCACCTTTTCTGAGGTTTGTGTTCATCATACACATGGTACCATCAAGAAGAAAGTTACCATGCTAGCCGGTTTCTCAGTGGTTAGAGCACAGGCTCACGGTCCAAAGGGTCTCGGGCTCAATTCCCAATCAAGGGTATGTACTTTGGTTGCAGGCTCGATCCCCAGCCCAGGTCAGGGTACATGCTGGGTTTTTTTTCATGTTTCTCTCTCTCCCTCTCTCGGGTGAAGATTAAAATTATATATATATATATATATATATATATATATATATATATATATATTTCCTCAGGTGAGGATTAAAAACATATAAATATATAGGCAGGTGGCCTATATATATATATCACACACACACACACACATATATCCTCCAGTGAGGATTTAAAAAAGAAGAAGAAAGTTATCACCAGAAGTGATTATCAGCCATGTTGCTAAAAAATTTTTTAAATGTACGTTAAAAATAATTATTGTTCATTGGGATCACAGCTTACATTTATCACTTAACTAATATTTTTGAAGCCTTCTGGAAGTTCCACTGTTACGAGGATTATGGATACAAAACTTTCGGGAAAACTGTTTTCTTTGCCTCAGACTTAGAATGTTCACGTGCTTTCCTTTATGTATGTGACAGCATGCCTGAAACATCCTATGAAACTAAACCAGGCTTCCCAGGGCCATCAGACAGCCCGTTCTGTGTCAATGACCCTGTCCACTACATTCTGGTGACTTTGCACGACGTTTGTCATGTGAAATCCTCGTTTCTATTTCTGATGTTCTCACATCCTCGAGTGTGAACAGAAGCCAGACTTTCCCTTTAGAAGACAGACGACTCTTCATTCACAGCCTGGAGAAGTGAAAAAGTTCCCTCACTGCCCTCCTGCCCGCTGGTCTCCCTCAACATGGCCACACCTCCTGGAGACACAGCCGCCGTTCTTCAGTTCGTTCTTAACCCCCTGCTCGCCAAGTACTCCCACGATGCTTCCAGACAGGTGAGGGTGCAACCAATCTTCCGAGGCCGACACCTTCCCTTGCTGGAGTTAAATGTTTCATTCCAGCATCTGCTGAGCCCGCTCAGCGGTTCATTAAACATCCTTTCCCACCAGAACTTGCCTATTTCAAAACAAAAGCTGCACCAGATGCTCATTTTGGTCTAGTTTGCATCTTTCTTGACATAAAACTTGCAGCAAAGTGGTAGCATTACAGCCCAGGTAACTGAAGGCAAAAACCATCTTTGATTTTCCTAATGGGCCGAAAATGCTCACAAACCAACTTCTATCCCAAGCGAGTCAAAGGCCAGCCACACAAGCCCCTTCGTTGAAAGGAGCGCCTCTCCCTTTCAGGCCTTTCCTTGTAAATGTTGCTCTTAGGTCTCACCCTCGGGTGCGCAGCGCTAATATTGTCAAGCAGCTCTTCGCGCTGGGGCTCCTCAGGCCTCTGTGCTGCTCGCTGCGCCCCCCGCTGCAGTGCCCGCTGGTACTTGTCAGAGGCCACACCTGGGCAGCTCTCGGCTGATCTGCCGGCCTCTGGCGGACCCAGGCCCCCATGCCATCCCCTGGAGGCAGTTGGCCTTCCTGTTTACTCTAAAAGTCGGGGTGATACAGGCTCGCTGCATCTGTTTGCCTGACGACCTCTGGCAGCAGTGCTGCATCTTCTCAGCCCCCTGTGTCCGGTGGGCTTGGGCTCTCTATCTTCTCTGGCTGTTAACTGAGTAAGAGCATAAGACGGGGGGCGGGGGGGGTGCCCATTTGTTCACTGCATCTACCCCAGTGTCTGGCACATAACAATGAAGACTTACTACTTACCAGACATATTATTTCGCTTAAAAAAATACCTACAAAGTAGGTACATTTTACAGATGTGGAAACCGAGGCTGTGTAACTTGGCCCATGATGGTCACTCAGGAGTTACGGGGCGGACATGGGGTTCCAGCCCAGGGCTTTCTGTCTTGGCTGCAGGCCTCTTTCCTGCTGCACTGTACCCCATGCAGGCTACTGGGTCTGATGGATTATCGATCGCTTCATGAGACATCTGTGTTACTAAAAACTAGCTTGCTATGGGATAATCCTTCCTGAAAGCCTTTTGTAACCAAATTCCACAACTGCCTTTGGACCTTATCAAAGCTTCATTTCGTGCTCTAGAAATGGCACATAATGGCCCCTTTGTTTAGTCATTGAAATAAATCAGTGCCGTTGAGTTTGATTTTCTGTGACTGTTTGTCTCCGAGAGAAAGCCTGTGGGGTGTGTGTGTGTGTGTGTGTGTGTGTGTGCGTGTGTGTGCGCGCATGTGCTGGGGAAGGGGACACGGAGATTGCCATTTAGTGATGCCGGACAAGAGGGTTCGTGTTTCTCAAACACTGACCGCCTTGCTGGACTGCATTTTGATTGAAGAGACCGTCCATCCCAGTGACTGTCAAAGGCAAACATGGGCTTTCCTGAGAGATCCACTGGCCAGGAAGAGCGAGAATTCAAATAACAATGTGTAGGGCATTTGGATAGTAAAGTTATGGATGTTTCTAACTAAGAACAAACTAAACAAAAGTGGGAAATCACCATGACAACTAAAGAGAGAAGCCACTGGACCCCCAATTGGCCAGCAGCTCTCCAGGGCTCAGCAGAGAGTCGGAGGAAGCACTTACATGGGAACAAGTCGTGTGAATTCAGGCGAGCGGATCTTTGAAAGACAGGAAATGGTCCAGGTGATTGGAGTAGACCATCTCTCAGCCACGTGAGAAAGTAAGTGTAATATTAGATTCCAAAAGACACAAAGGGCGTTTTCAAAATATTTCCTCTCCTGCTCCTATTTTTATCCTATAAAATACCGTCCTCCCCAGAGGGGGGTGTGAACAATTCCCTTTACAGTCCAGTGAAGCATCAGGTGTGTGTTCCACATCCTGTCGCTTTCAACAGGAAACATTCCTTTAGCACCTACTCCTACATAATCAATCACTCATATATTGAGTACCAGTCCTGTGCTTAAAAACACCATAGGAGAGTCAAAGAAAATTAAAATACTTGGCTTGTGTTCAGGGGAAACAAAACCTCCACAGAAAAGAGGAAGACATCCACGGGGGGGCCACCTTCATGGTGGAGGAAAATGCACAGCGGAGCCCAAGAGAACCCCAAGCAGGATTTAGGCACCTGGTGAGAAGGGACAAGCTCAGGCGGCTCAGCTTCTACAAAGACAAAGGCAGGGCTGGGCCGGAGCCGGGAGGGGAACGGCAGCAGAAGTTGGGTTTGAGGGAGTTAACGTCGCTTTGTGATGAAAAGTAAGAGACTGAGGTCCAAGTCTGCTCCACCACCTGCCCGGGTGTGTGATGGCAGACAAGCCACTTAGCTGCTCAGCACCCGGTTCCTCATCTTTCAGTGGGAAAACTGCCACCATCGGCTGCTGACGGATTAAGTGAGAGAACGCAGGCAACGCACTGGGCGTGCAGCGAGCACTTGCTGCAGGGGTAGTAACAGTGGTTTGCACTGAAGTTGAGTGGGTAGAGGATTCGATGAATCGGCTCTGGAAAGTCTGTGTGACTCTTGAGCAGGGAGTGGGCTTCCATTGGCATGGGCTTTAGGAAGGTGAATCCGACTGGTCTGCAGCGTTGATGAAGGGAAGAGTCTGAAGACGGGCTCCGGCAGGAGGCTGAAGAGTCATCTTGGCTTGATTGTTTGAGGCACTGAATTAGGAAGGTGCAGTGAAACCCGAGGGAAGGGGAGTGTGGGCGGAGGGGAGAATCTGCAGGAGCATCAGGTAGAGCTGGTGGCTTCCGATGGAGTTGGAAAGACAAATGGGATTAGTCCAGGTGATCCCCAAAGTTTGAGTTGTAGAAGCTGGGTGAGCCAGTGACAGAAAGGGGGACACCCATCCCTTAGTTGGAGGAAAGTTGAGGTAGTCAAGGCGCCAAGAAGGCAGGGACTTTGCCTGTGTTCTCCTTACGTCCTCAGCACGGGAACAGTAGTAACTCACAGACAGCAGAGGCCCAGAGAGTATTTTTTAATGAATGGATAGATAGATAGATAGATAGATAGATAGATAGATAGATAGATAGAGAGATAGGGAGATAGAGAACAGTGTGCGCCTACAAGTAAAATAAACTCTAAACAATAATATGCAGTCAATAGTTTTTATATTGTGAACTATAAATAACCCTTTAGTGGAAATTATACAAAGGCCCGTGTTTAATCTCTGAAGACAGATATCTGTTTCTCAAGGAAAAATAGAAAACAGTTCATCCAGTAGAAAGTAGTAACTTGAAACTCGAACACTGATACAAAGGGAATATTGTAATTCAGAGAACATAAAATAAACATATTTAAAGTGGGGGTGGGGGGCCTTGTTCCGGTTCATATTGTTTTATCCCTTCCATCCTGGGAGCAAAGAATAAAAGAAAAGGATGAAAGGAACCCCTTGCTTGCTTGTTAGAAGAAGAAAGCTTGCACTTGAAGTTCCTACCGGGCAGATGTCTGTTGAAAGCTGTGCTTATGGAAGATGCTGCCGTGTCAAACTCTGTTGGGTGATTTTAGACGAATGTGTCATGTGCGACATGGAAATGCGGCGTGCTGCACATTAGGGATTTCCCGAGTGCTCGCATCAGGCAGTGACGTGCCGCGAAAGGGCTCTTTATCTAGCCACACGGTGTGCGTGTAGAGCAGTGGGGAAATGCTTTGGGTGGAAATTACTTTAGTCAGAAAAAGAATCCATTTATAGTGTGCGCCTTCAAACATCTTTCAGACAATGCATTGTATTAAAGAGGCATTTTTTGATTAATGTTTTATAAACATTTTTCAGCATGACAGCTTATAGTCCCTGTAAAATTGTAAATGCATGCCTAGTGTTCACTTCCATAAAGTCGGATGCCACCTCATAAAGTCTCGTTGGCTCCTGTCAGCCATGGTGACACAGAATCAGTACCTGGGTGCATTAAAATTAATTTCCTTCATGTATATTACTGCAGTGATGGCGAGATGAAAAGAGTCCTATATTTAAATTTTACTTTTAAAAGAAAACTCTTTCTAGCGAGTTTGTGTTTTTTTTAAATCATTGCGCTTTTTTACCTAGTTAGTGAATGTAATAAACATGGAGCCGTAGTACGGTAAAGTTATGATGGGATCTGGAAGAATACAAACCCATCCATTCAACGCACTCCTCTTGAGCACCTGCTGGATGCTCAGAGCTGAAGGAGAAATGGTCTCAGACCCTAAGAAGCTGAGCTCAGTGAGGAAAACACACAACGATAGCAAGTGCTGGGACCCTGGGCTGAGATGAGCCCCAGGTTTGGTGAGCACAGAGCTAGAAGCCAGCGTTGGATGCAGCTTAAGAACGAAGGGCTGAAAGATTGAGCCGGCCAAGAAGCGGGTGATGGGCATTCCAGGCAAAAGGAGCTCAAGTGCGAAGGCCCACAGGCGGGACAGGGCGTGGGAATGGCGCATGGCTGGGCTGGTGACGAAGGACGCACAGCGGCTCCTCATGGCTGAGCACAGAGGCGGGAGAGGGGAGGGGTGAGACACAGAGGGAGTGGGGGCCAGTCAGAAGGCCCTCGTCCCGCATGATAAACGCCTGCCTGACTTGACATGATCAGATTGTGCTCAACAGCGGTCACTGGTGCAGAGGGGAAGATGGCGTGGACAGGACAGCCTGTCTGGAGGTGGTGTGGGAAGTCCAGCACTGGCAGGAGAGACCTTCCTCCCGTGAGGTGGAGGGTGGATTCGGGTCCACAGAAGGTAGAGGTCACTGTATCCTGGAAGCTTCGTGATGATAACGACTTGGCTCGTTGCTGTCTCTCTCTTCGGGGTGGTCCCCACAGTCGCTTAGTCCCTCGTCCACATGAAGTCACAGGAGCCCCTTAAGGAGAACAAGCCCACAAGGACTTCTGCCTGGAAAGCTTCCTGCACACCAGGCCCTGTTCTGCTTCGAGGAGTTGCAGTCCCCATGGCGTCTGAACTGAAGACCTCGGCGTCTCCCCTGACATGGGGAACAGGTTGCCTGCGTGCAGTTCCGACGTCACCATGGGGGAGTTCCCGTTTCCTCACTAGGAAAACGGTGCACAGGGTAGTTTTCATCAGCCTCCGGGTTATTGCCAGGCCTGGTTCAGTTCATGTGGGAAAGCGCAAGACGGCCGCGCATGGCATCTAGTAAGCGCTCAGGACCCGCGAACCGTTTTACCCTCAGCATTGCTGTCTCTCTGCCTACTCCGTCCCACCCAGGTGGGCTTCTCATGTCTCGGACACTAGGACACCTTGTATGTCTTGCCGTCGGTTTCCTGTTGACTTCCGGTAGCAGCAGCCGCCTGACTGTCTCCCTGGCTTCCCTCTGTGCCCAGTGACTCTGAGCCCGAGGCTTAGCCAAGAAGGGAGACCTCAGGCGTTTTAGCCCAGCAGCCACGGTCCTCGAATTTGGGGTCAGAAACCCTGCTCTGATCACCTTTAGAGGCAAATATTCCCATATTTCATGCGCTCCCTGGAGCCCCACCTTTCCTTCACCCCCATCCCCAGCTTCTCTGCGTCATTCCTTTGGACCAAGTCATCTTTCCTGGAAACAGGGTAGGTGTGTTCACATCGTCTCCTCGGAACAACTTTCCAATGTCAGATGTGGCTTTTCAACTGTGAACGGATTGAGCATATTGTTTTTTAAAAGAAACCTTTGACTTTTCTGTTGGCAAGAAGACAGAAACTGTGCAAAAACCTCAGCCTGTGCTTTTGAAGTTCTGAAGGATGTTGTTGGGAAGAGTAGAGTGTTTTCCGTTTACAGCAATGACATGTGAGGCTAGGAGAAGAAAGCAGCTGTGAAAATGCATGTTTAGTAAAGGTGTGAAACTTGCCAGAAGTACAAATAATTGAAAATGCAGAGCTTTCCCTCACTGGGTTATAATAAAAGGTGATTTCTGTGCCCTCACTGTGCATGCTTGGGAGCTGGGGTCCTCTTCAGAAGCTTTTCTAAAGAAATGAGGAGAGAGCTAAGCTATTATAGCGATTCAGGTGACAGAGCTGACACACGTGCACAGCAGTCCTGACCACCGGGCCGTATTAAAACCATTGGTAATAACGGTTCAACTGCCAGTGTCTGGATTGTGTTATGGAAGCTTAATAGATACACACTACAGTCAGCTGCTTACAAAATATGCACACCGTGCCCTTGGTGCAGTAGTGTGTAGACTCAGGAAGTAGTATTCATGTACCTGAACTCCATTAAAACTTTCAATGTGGGTTTAAACAGTCAGCACTAGTCTTAGAGTCCGCCTGCCATACGCAGTGTTGTATAGCACGCCTGAGACCCTTGGCCAAATGAGAACATGCAAAGCCTTTGTTAACGTTCTTTTGGCTAAAGTACCTCCTCCTTACAGCGGTGTATACCATACATTATCTGACTATATCCTTCCAGCTCTCAAAAGTGAACTTTGGGGCTTTGAAATGGTGCCAGGAAGGCCTCTCTATTCCACGACTAAGCAAGAAAGAATCTACTTTGAACTTTGGCCTCTCTGGGATTTAGCCTTCCTGAAGCAGCCCTATTCCACGCTATCTCCTCCCCTCTCCTTGGTAGACAGGCTGCTCATGCAGCAAGAGTTATTGGTGCCCTCAAATACCGAGCACCTTTTGAGCTTTCATTGGTTCCAAGTAGAGCTCAGAGCTTACGTAGTGAAAGAGGATGCACCGACTCGGTGACTCACTTGAGACCTTCCCTTTCCAGTCCTGTGAACCCCCGGGGAATGTGGCCATGACCTATTCCAGTGATGTCGAACCTACGACACGCGTGTCAGAGGTGACACGTGAACTTATTTTTTTGGTTGATTTTTCTTTGTTAAATGGCATTTAAATATATAAAATAAATATCAAAAATATAAATCTTTGCTCTGGCTGGTTTGGCTCAGTGGATAGAGCGTCAGCCTGCGGACTGAGGGGTCCCAGGTTCGATTCCGGCCAAGGGCATGTACCTTGGTTGCGGGCAGATCTCCAGTAGGAGGTGTGCGGGAGGCGGCTGGTCGATGTTTCTCTCATTGATGTTTCTAACTATCCCTCTCCCTTCCTCTCTGTAAGAAATCAATAAAATATATTTTTTAAAAAATAAATATATATATATATATAAATCTTTGTTTTACTATGGTTGCAAATATCAAAAAATTTCTATATGTGACATGGCACCAGAGTTAAGTTAGGGTTTTTCAAAATGCTGACACGCCGAGCTCAAAAGGTTCGCCATCACTGACCTTTTCCAAGTTCCAGTGTTAACAGGAAAGGTCCTTAATTGACGACAGACTGAATGTGCTCTCGGTTTCCTCCCTTTGTCCGCCAGGAATCCCGATGCTGAAGATCGTGTTCGCAGGCCACGAGCACCTCTCCTTAATCTCCGTCCCTCTGCTCATCTACCACCCGGTGCAGATCCTCCTGGGCAGCGTGCTGGTGCCCACGATAAAGTCGTGGATGGTATCGCGGCAGAAGGTGGGACTCCGGACAGATCTTACTTGGATCCGAATCAGATTGAAATGCTGTTTCTGAATGTTAGCTGTTCACACACTGCATGTTCTCATTCTCAGGGGACGTATTTCCTTAACTAAATCCAACAATGATGCATGGATCCACTTCAGTGTGAGCAGGAGGGTTGAGGTTAAATGTTTTGTATGGTTGTAAAAGTACAATTATACGTAAAATGCAGCTTGTAAAGCTCCTTTCCATTTGCTCATACTGAAGGCCATGGTGCAATGGGGTGAATGCTCAGTCAATACACTCAAAGCACGTGTGACCCGTGAGCCAGCCAGCAGCCGGCTCTGGCCCTGCTCACTGGTGACCTGGGGCACACCACTCCTCTGCCCCTCAGTGTCTGCCACTCGAGGACTGACGCTGATATCTCCTCCTCGGAGCTGTGGGAGAGCGTGTGGCAGGTGTCTGACAAAAGCTAGCTGCTGTGGTTCTCTGTGCTGTCACTGTTGTCCATTAGTGTCTGCAGCACTGTTTGCAGCAGCTCCGCTGCCCCCGCTGTACAGGTTGGGGAATAGGCTCAGAGAGGGAGCAACTTGCCCCAGGCCATGTGGGTGCTTTAGTCCATGTTAGAGTTAGGACTTGAACCCTGGTCTCTTTGGCCCCCAAAACCTTTCCCCTGCACCATGAGGGCACTCCGGACAGAAATACACATTGCGTTTCGAAGGAGCACCCCAGGTCCCCAGGATCCTACCTGGAAAGATTAACGCATCCAACACCATTGCTCATTTAGTTACTTAACAAAGTGTTAGTGAGTGCCACTCTGTGCTGGGCACGGCTCCAGGCCTGATCCTCCCCTCAGGGTTGGTAGAGGGGCATGTTAGTGCCTTATTCTTTACTGTTTACCTATTTTGAAAACTTTCACATAGACTTAATGTTTATATTTATCAATGTATGTGTGCATTATAGACCAGAATTTCTACATATAAATTTTGACAGAGAATGGAGAAAGTTATCCAAAAATCCTGATGCCCTAATGATGATATATAGCCATAGCAAACAGCAGATTAATCGGAGTGAAACTTTCTAAATATTTCAAAGCTCTGGCATTCGTTTTGCAGATAAGAAGCATTTCCAAGGGGGAGACGACATTGGACAGTGCTGTTCATCTTCCCACACTGGGGCCACTGTCTAACTTAGAATAACCCAGAGGCTTAGGGTGTCATCCCTCCCATTTGAGCACCAAAACAAACACAAAGCACCCATCCCAAGGGTATGCACAATTGCCCTGCAGACAATACAATACCATTGAGACCTGCAGCCAACTCCAGTGCACAGGGGACTGTGTGAGTGGCCAGGCCAGGCTGGGGAGGTGGGCGGGTGATGTCTGTGTCACAGAGGTTTGGGTCCCTGGTTACCTAGTGCTATCTGGGTGGGCCTCTTCCTTCTCGGAGCATCGATGATCTGGTGTTTATTGACACTTCCACTCGGCTCATGGATGCTGTCCAACTCTGAACTGCATGTTCTCCTCTCTTGCAGGGAGTGAAGTTGACGAGACCAATCGTATAGCGCAGGAGGTGCCCGGCCTGCGGCGATGTACATATGTACAGGGTTGTGCACAGTCCTGAGACTCGTACTTGTGAATGTTGCTCCGATGCATATTTTATTTTTTTACACACAGAAAATGATATAACTGTTGAAGTGCCTTAAAAATGTATTTGACAAGAGCGTTATTTCCAAAACCGACTTTGTTGGTTACTGCCAGGGGTGGTGCAGTATTTTGGAGTTGTTTAATATTTCTTTTCCTAACGCAGGGAACAGTCATCGTAAGTGACAAAAGCCCCAGCTTTGTGCATACAACTCTGTCATGGTTACTGTACTGTTCGAAAGGAGGTCGTACCATCAGAGAAATGCCCTTCCGAAGACGGGGACTACTTCCAAAGTCTTACTCACAAGTACTTTGATTTACTGTGTGATTTTCTTCTACAACTGTGACATGCCTTTTATCAACTCCACAGGAGTCATAGACTGAAAAGCATAATTTATCTGCATTCCTTGACATCATTTTTTTAGACATTCCTTCAAATAGTTTCCACACAGAAATTCCTCTGTGCCATGATCAGAAATTGTGATAGTATGTGTCTTAAATTTACTATAAGCTGCTTCAAAGAAAAGACCTGATGGTTGAGTTATGGTCAATTAAGTGACGTTTTGAGGAAAACTACAAGATATGGTTTTCAGGATTTTCAAAATCATACATGTTTCATTTTTCTTCCAATTTAATTTCTTTCCTATTTTCCAACACACTCGCAAACTCATAATAGCCAAATGTGAGACACAAAAATGTTATCAGTTTGAGAGCATCAGTGATTAATGATGGACTGTATTCACATTCCACGACTGAGAAAAACTTTTCCTGTTACATAGATGTGCTGAGCACAAATCACCCCTGTTAGCCAGAAGCAGCCTGTTACATCCTTGAATTAAGCACACTTACGGCATTTGAGACAAGTTATAAATGAAAATTTCCTTGGCAGGCTTGACAAACGATTGCGACATTTAAAAAAATTTAAATCAGATTGCTGTTATGAATAAATGGAAATATGAAGGTCATAGATGCAAACAGATGTTACAGATACACATTCTTTCTACCCAAATGGAAAAAAAAAATGGACACAGAAAATGCAAAACCATTTATTGGCCAAATTATTAAGTAAAATTCATTCCCAGTTGGGCTTCAGCTTTCAAAACAGTGCTGAATATTTGCCTCTCGAGTGAAGAGCATTCACTGGACCCAAAGAGAGAATAGAGCAATATGTAAAGTCAGGGGAACTCTCTGCTTCCCGCACACCTCTGTGACATCCTCTCCATGTGTCTTTCTTGATCTGACAGACAAGATTGGCGCCCGGGGGCACACCGGGGCCACGCTGTCCTCGGCAGCTGTCCTGTTGTTTTGTCAACGAAAGAAAAATCATTCCTTAGAAACCGATCAAGTTCATCAATTGTGTGACTTTGTATTCTTGTTACTACCAGGTCTCATCTCCTGTGGGCTTCTTCTGACTCATTTCAACATCACTGAATTTCACAAATTTCAGAACAGTTATCCTCAGTGTCAATTTTAAAGCCAGTGCCAGACCTTGCATAAAACTACGCTAAATGGGCTATTTGTCAAGAATTTTCATTGTCGAGACTTTTGTAATTTTGTTTGATACTTTGGATGCTTACAAATGGAGCTCAGAAAGGTTTTTGTGTTCTGTTCCTGTAAACTTCTTTAAAGTTCAGAGTAAATGAAATTGAGTTACAATAAAAGCTAGCATTAGAATACTGTTTTTCCCCCCAACTTATCTACCTCTCTTGTCAAACACCTATAGTAGGTGTGTGATTATGGGATAATATTCAACGGAAAATACTATAACATCTTTTGCTTTAAAAAAAAATCCTTTTTTTTTAATAATCTACATGGTGAATGTTGGTGGCTTTAGTGATATGTTTATGCCTATTTTTTTTACACAAATGCTGTGGCATATTTTTCCATAAAGGAAAAACAGAATTAAAAATTATTTTTAATTCATGTTTATTGGGATTTAATTATTCATGTCTGAAAATACTTTATTATGTTTATGTACTGTCAAGCTATCTGTTCTATGCATTTGTTTTGTCTAAGTGTATTTATGAAAGAAATAATTAGATTATATTTATGTTTACCCATTTTTCCACCAGGATTTTTTTAATGGCTGTTATGAAATTTGATTATTTTAGTGGGTGATAATGTTCATCTCTTCATATGTTCTTTTCTAAGTTTTAAAATTTTTGTGGGTTTTTTTCAAGTTCTTTCCTATTCTGTTTAAAATTAACACACCTCTGGCTAATGTTCAGTGTTTGTTTATGCTAAATACCAAATTTTTTCAAAAGGATTGGTAAAGTAATAAAGTGGATTATTTATGATGAATGGAAGATGAAAAGGATTCTATGATTAAACAAAGAAATGTTTCAGAAATCTCAAGAGAACCTGTGTCTTATTTTTAGCCTGATTTCAGATGCACTCACAATGCCTTCTGAGAACCTACAGATTTCTCTTGAGTCACCCAAATACTATTGCATCGTTTGTGGTGAAAGAGACACAAGCTCCACCGTCTTCCCAGGTTTCCATCTCAGTACTTTCTCCACACCATAACTTTAAAGCCAGAAGCAGCCCTGGCTTTTGTATCAGAAATATATGTGTTCTCTGCATCGGAGTTGAGGACCAAAAGAGAAACATACCCAACAATAGTGATAGATGTTAGGTGATCTGAGTGCTTGTTGCCCTTGTTATTCTTTTGAGAGACAGAAAAGATGAGACCTTGGAATGCCTTTTCCAAACCCCATGTTTCCCTAGGAGCAAGTTACTTTGTTTGAATTCCGTGCCTCCATGTTCTTCATTTGCTGAGCTTGGTTAGCAGCCTCTTCTCCCTGCCCCACCCGGCTTTCCTGTTCGCACCAGGGCAAGGCTGGCCCCCGTGATGTGCCCTTGGAAGATGCCTCCAGTCTTCTCAAACCTTTGCATCGTCTGATTGTTACTTTAGGTTTCTGTCTCCTCCAACACAGTCTTCATCCCCGTTTTCCTTCTGTGCCTGACACAGTGCCTGGCTCGGAGTAGCAGCCACAAAAATGTGTGTTGATTTTCCAAATTGTGATCTTAATAGCTAGGTCCTCACCTTCAAAATTTTGAGAGCTCTTACTATAGATTCCCTTTGAGTTAGTTGTTTACCTTGGCTATATACCAAAAGTGAGATTGCTGGATTATGGACGTTCTATTTTTAATTTCATGAGGATCCCCCATACTGTTTTCCATAAGGACTCTTTCTGCAGTGCTAAACTGAACCCCCCCCCCCCAAAAAAAAGCCTTTAGTCAAAATCTGCTTTACGCCAAAGCTTTCTGTTTATTTGGGGGGAAATAAAATAAAAGGTTCAACATCCACCAAAAGGTGCTATAGATGAGATAGAAGAAAACATTCCAGTAATAAAGACACCAAATCGTACGTGGGGATTTTTACAGGAGATGATGAGAAGAATGGATGCTCTTGGAAATCTTGGAGAAGCATAGAATTCACTCTTAAACCATTACATCCAGATATAAATTAAGATGCGCTCAGATGTCAGAGATTGTAACACTAGCAGCTGATATTCAGTGCTCCGTGGGGTACACAGCCCCACCCTGGCAATGCCAAGCTACCAGCATGCTGTTCCTCACGCTGGTGTCAGGAGGGATGCTTGGGAGGGCTCTCCCAGGATGAGATGGCCAAGCCCAGCATGCTCCGCACCACGGGCCATGCTAGGTTCCTCACCCAGACTTTCCGTTTGACTCTTGCAGCCACCCTAGGAGGAGATGTACGTTGCCGTCCCCACTGTGTAGGTAAGGAGACTAAGGCCAGAGAGACCAACAGTGGTTGCAGGCCTCACAGCTCCTAGGGGAGTGGAGATTTCAACTCAGATTTTCCTGACTCCAGAGCCCACACGACTAACCACTAAGCAGACTCCTCCACAGCCCTAGACTTCTGGAAACTAGCCTGATTCTAAACTCTGAAATCTGCAACCAAGGTTGATAAAGGATGTTGTTCTCTCCTTATGTGGCGTGAATCAAAGCCGCCCCACCCCACCTCAGAAATTCCAGACAATCGGAGGAAGGCCAGGGTTCCTGCAGACACCAGGCCTCCGAGCCCACGGAAGGGAAGGCAGCACACGAGGATGTGGGTCCTGGCCTCAGCCCTGTTCCTGCCTCTTCCAGACGTGAAGTCTTGCAGCCGGGCTGTCTGTGCTCAACTGCGTGCTCACTGCTGAAGTCCTGGGGTCTGGGTCCACGTGTGGCCCTTGGAGTCCTAGGCGGGCTTTGCCAGCGTGGCTAGAACTCAGCTGTATTTTTCCACCAGGACTTCCTGCCCCGGGACCCCCATTACCACCTCCTGGGCGGCCATTCTGACAGTCCCTCCCCGCCCCCACCAGCTCCCCGCCAGCAGTCCTCCAGCTCCAGCCCTAAGAATCCTCGTGTGCAAGGAAGACAGCGCAAGATCGCGTGTGTATCGCTCGCTTCTCTGCTCACGAAGCCAAATTGAGTAGCATCATAGGTTTGTTATTGGGGTCGAAGGAGAGAACCCCTGCAAACACTTTGTCACAGTGCCTGGCACTGGTAAGGCCCCGTACGCAGCGGCTACTATTGCTGTTGAGTGCGGATGGGGGCCGGGTAAACCGGATTGACGTGAGGCCTCAGACAGGTGGAGGCCGGCATGGGGATCTGTGCTGCCCGCCTTCTAATCTATGCAAAAGACCGATGACGAGTCCGTTACATGTCACTCATCAAGTCAGGAGGTGACCGGGGCACCAGTCTCTACTTGGTCAGTTCATGAAGACACTGCTTTTGAATGTTAAGACGGTTGCCTCAATCCCGGCTTCCAGCCGCATGGGGAGGCGCTCCCAGCCCACCGTGGCTGCCTGGGCCCTGCCCTTTCCTGCCTTCTCCGAAGAACTCCACGCGGAGATTGTGCCCGACTCCCCGCCAAGCCGGAGTCCGGCTGAGAACCGTGATGATGCGGCTCAGGGACAGAGCTGCCGCATACGGATTCTGACTTACGGACGCCTGGCTGGCATGAGTTGTGACTATGGGGCTGGCTCTAGAGCAGACCCTCTGTGGTCCTGGCCCTCCCTCTCTGAGGGCCCGTCCTTGAGCTCTGACTGTGAACAGGCTGAAATGTCCCCTTCCCACTTCATCCAGTGCCACCATGGCCCTGAAGTGGCTGTCTGTCCCCTTTAAGGCTACCCCCCCCCCCCGCCCCCATCATCCCTTTAACATTTCTAGGAATTCTGGTCTTTAAGTCTTTCTTCCCACCGGTGGTGGGAACTTTTGAGCCACACCCACAGCATCAGTCACCTTCTGGAAACCAGCAAGGACGCCCAGATCTGTGGCCCTGAGCTCACATTTCCAATTTCATTTGGACATTCGCACCTGAGTATCCCCAAGGCCCCTCTGACCCCACATTCCCTAGAGCAGTGGTTCTCAACCTTCCTAACGCCGCGACCCTTTAATACAGTTCCTCACGTTGTGGTGACCCCCAACCAGAAAATTATTCTTGTTGCTACTTCATAACTGTAATTTTGCTACTGTTATGAATCATAATGTAAATATCTGATATGCAGGATGTATTTTCATTGTTACAAATTGAACATAATTAAATCATAGTGATTCATCACAAAAACAATGTAATTATGTATGTGTTTTCCAATGGTCTTAGGCGACCCCTGTAAAAGGGTCGTTCGACCCCCAAAGGGGTTGCGACCCACAGGTTGAGAACCGCTGTCCTAAAGGAAAAGTCAATAACCTCTCCCTACATTCACCCTCCCTAAACCAGCTTCTTCTGTTGGCATAGCAACCTTTCCAAACCTGCTTCCTATGTTGGCATAGCAACCAGGCCTAGCTTTCTCCCCCTCAGCCTTCACAGCTCACTTTTAATATTTAGTTAGCAAATTCTCTTTATTCTCTCTGCAAAACTTCTTAATTCCTGCCTTCTCCATCCCACTGCCACTATCTTAAAAGACCTTTGTTAGTGTTCTTTTTCCCTCCAGGATTGCCTTTCTTCCATCCGGGAAGCCCTGTGCTGACATTTGTCAATCACCTGCCATGTGCTGGGCGCTCTGCTAATGCTTTCCATGAGTAATCCCATTTAGTCCTGTGACAATTTTGGGCATTGGTGTAATTGCTCCCATTTTACAGATGAGAAAATGGAGGCTCCAAGAGACCAAGTTCCAGGTGCCAGAACTTATAAGTGACAAAGTCTGGATTTCCACCTGGATGGCTGACTGGGCCAGCACCTGGGCTTCCCTCCCTCCCCCTCTGCACTACTGACTGGATTCTCAGTGCTCCCCACCCACACCCCGTCCTCACTCCCCCCCCACCGCCCTCGTCCCCCCTCACCCCTCCCACCACATTCACCTGCTTATGAGACACTGTCCGTGGTTTTCAATTGTATAAAGAACATCTTCACTTGCTAATTTCTCACTCATCAGGTTGTAGAAAATTATCATTCTCCACATGTTCCCCCTCCCCCCCACCCCCCAAATGATCAATTTCTTCCGTGGGAACCTGCTTTGTTTACTCTGTAACCCTGATAACTGACAGGATGCTTGCCTGACGGTAGGAACCTCAATAAATGCTTATGGAACGATGGGTTAACCCTTAAGGCCCACCAGGTTACTTGGCTGGTTTTGGAGGACAGATGTCTTCAGATTATGAAACACCGTTTTTAGAAAGTGGTATGTGACTCTCAGTTATCACTCAGGGAATAGGAATCATCATATTATCTATGGATGCTCCTAAAATGATTTTTTAAAAATGAAAACCATCAGTAAAAATAATGACAGTTTTGACCCCAGAGTAATTGAGACCCTTGTGTGGTCTTCACTTTGGGAGCCATCTCTTTGGCTGAAATGCATGTGCAAAGGCCCTGAGGTCAGGGTCAGGCACTCAGCCTGGGAGGAGCATGTGCCTTTTGGACCCAGGCTAGTCAAACAGGCCCCTGCCTCTATGCCCATCATCTGCCTTCCATTTCCTATTTCTCCTGGACACAAATTCTGGAGCATTAACCTCTCAGTCCCAAATGCTAAGTTAGGATCCAACCAAAATTCAACTGGCTGAGGCGAACACATGGGCAGATCCAAGATAGAACGCTGGGCCAGGCGCAGGGAGGCCCAGGCAGGCCAGTTATTGTAAAGAGAGCCTTACATCGGGGCCTTTTACCTCTGGGTCATGGGTTCAAATCCAGCAAGGCCTGGCCTGACAGAAAATCATTATGGGCTCTGTGTCAGGCTTCCTGAGAGACGGAAAATAAATCCCTGTCTCCGTCCAGCAGGCAAGTGTCCACATCGCGCTTGGCACTAAGCGGCTCTCGACTCCGTGGAGACAGAGTAGAAGTCATGCGACAGTTGCCCGGGTCCCCGAGGTCAGGCGAGCCTGCATGTCAGCGTTGTCTGCGTGCGGTCTGACAGCTCCCTCGTCGCACCCGTTCAGCAGCACTTTATTAATCTGGTGGCCGGGTTTTTCTTTGAAGACATTGTTTAACAAGTAGTTTGAAATAATGGAACAACTGGAAGGAAAAATATCTGGTTCTGCAGCATCAAAAAAGACTGGCCAAGATCACAATAAGGAATTATCTAAATTTTTTTCCTTGGCAGAGTTGGGCGGGGTGGGGCCTGGCCAGGCTACTACCTACATCCAGTGGGGGGGGGGGGGGGGGGGGCTTCTGGGCGGAGCCGGCCAGGCCACAGCTGTTGCACAAAGCTCTCTGGGGGACAATTCCCTCTAGAGCAGTGGTTCTCAACCTTCTGGCCCTTTAAATACAGTTCCTCATGTTGTGACCCAACCATAAAATCATTTTCGTTGCTACTTCATAACTGTAATGTTGCTACTGTTATGAATCGTAATGTAAATATCTGATATGCAGGATGGTCTTAGGCGACCCCTGTGAAAGGGTCGTTCGACCAAAGGGGTCACGACCTACAGGTTGAGAACCGCTGCTCTAGAGTATTTTATTTGTGTCTCACTTCGCCCTCTTAGAACCATCTAAGCCACCCGTCTAGAGGCATTGCAAGCTTAGAAAGACCTTTTCCCCTTCCTGTGCACAGACAGGCCCTCCCACCCCCCCACCCCCGCCTTCAGGGGTGTCCACCAAACATCCACAAGTGGGGCCTTCCTCACCCGCCCACCCTGGAGGGTCTGGCACAGGCAGAGGGGGGCGTGACCTGACAGCACTGTGCACCCGCAACGGTGGAGAGCTTCATCCTCAAAGGCGTCCTCTGGGCCCCGCCCCCAGGGGTGGCTGCAGAGTCCCCTCCCCCCCGTCCTGTGTCACTTAAGAAGCCCCCAGTCCTCCCAAGACTCCAGGCTCTGGACAGATGGAGGCCCCTGGTTGGTGTGGCTGCCTCCTCAGCGAGCGTGCTGTCTGGGGCTCCCCAGGTCAGCATGGGGCCGATGTTGGCCCTGCTGTTGGTGGAATCCAGCCAAATCACAACAGATTGGCCGGCCCTCTAGACTCCAGCGTATCAGAGAGGAGTCCCCCGACTCCAGCGTTCACCTGGCTCGTGGGCACCTGGCGAAGGTGTGTGGAGGGACCTGCTGAGCCAGGCCAGGAGCACAGAGGTGGAGAGCCGCCTCCACACTGCTGTCCCGGGAAACCTCTTCCTCCTCCTTTCTCTGGCCCCTCCAGCCCTGCTCAGTTTGGAGCGGGGTCTCCCTCCTCATTTGGTTGAACTGGGGAAAAGCCTAGCGCTCAGGGCCTCCTGCATCGAGCCAGAGCCTCTGCTCCCGCCTTCCTCACTTCCCCAATCCTCTCCCCACTCCTCCGAGCTCCCTAAGCAGAAAGAAGCCCCCCATTCCCCATTTCCATGTTTCTTCTTGTTCCCACTCTGTGAGGCACATGGGCTGTTAAAGACAACTGGGATCCTCTCTGCTACTGTTCACATAAACCAGCAGCTTCATGCAGAAGCCCCGCTGCATCTGGACTGGGGGTGGGCAGGGGGAGGGGGTTGCCATGTGCGTAGTCCCCCTGACAGCGTCCTGTGCCCCTCTCCCTGACACACTGCACGGGAGCAGGGTTCTAAAGCCGTGTCCCTGTGCACGCACGCGCGCGTCCACCTGTGTGTCTAGTTATAGAGTCATACATGCTCCCAGAAAGGCTGAGAGTGGAGCCGAGTGAAAAGGAGGAGCTGCCAAGGGCACTAGGAGAAGCACTGCCCTGAGCCCCGGGCTGCCTGCCTCCCCGACATTCTCTGCTGCCCTGGGTCTCAGCCACCAGCACCCCTTCAGAGTCCCTAGGGTCACCTTGCTTCTCCCAGAGTCCCCAGGGCTTCTCTCAAATGCAGCCTCAAGGTCCCCCCAGTGCACGCCCCTGGGCAGAGAGGCGCCATCTGAGGACTGCCCTGCTGCCCATGAGGGGGAAGAGTCAAGGTCAGCAGAGAGGAATGGCCCCCAAAAAGGCGGGACGGAAGTCTGCCTGACAGGCTGAACCTGAAGGAAGCAGCTGTGGTCCGGTCCCTGGACCAGCCCTGATCTCCAGAAAGTGGGACGCCCAGGGAAGCAGCGCCCCCTGCTGGCCCAGCCCGAGCAGCATGTAGGCAAAAGGGGGCAGCTGCCTGTGTGCCCTGGGCTTCCTCTGCAGCTGTGCTGAGGGAAGAAGGAGGGTGCGTCCAAGTGATGGCAAAGGGCTTGCTTGCCTGGACCTATAGAGAGGTTGTTGGTGCTGAGCCTGGTACACGGCAGATGCTCAATAAAACATTATGGAAGAGCCCGGCCGGCGTGGCTCGGTGGTTGAGCATTGACCAGTAAACAGAAGGTCATGGTTCGATTCCAGGTCAGGGCACATGCCTGGGCTGTGGGCTCGATCCCTGGTGGGGGGCATGCAGGAGGCAGCCAATCGATGATTCTCTCTCATCATTGATGTTTCTATCTCTTCCTCTCTGAAATCAATAAAAATATATTTTAAAAAAACAAATTATGGAAGAAAGTGACCTTCTCCCGCGGCCCTGCCACTGCTGTGGGGACGCCGCCTCTGAAAAGGGGTGAGGATGACCTCATCCAGCTGCTTCCAGGATGAGATGAGGTCAGAAGAGTGAATGATGTCAACACGACAGGGTGAGACAAACGTCGCGATGGAGAGTCGAGTGCTGTATGTCAAACATGCCTCGGATACAAGGATTTATTGGTTAAAAGGCAGTTCTTCTAATTTATCCCTTGACAGTCTTCTATTCATTGAATAAGAAATCCAAGTTATAGCCCTAATGGTTAGGCCTGGCCTAACCGGTCTGGCTCAGTGGATAGAGTGTCAGCCTGCGGACTCAATAGTCCCAGTTCGATTCCGGTCAAGGGCATGTACCTTGGTTGCAGGCACATCCCCAGGAGGAGGTGTGCAGGAGGCAGCTGATCGATGTTTCTCTCTCATCGATGTTTCTAACTCTCTATTCCTCTCCCTTCCCCTCTGTAAAAAATCAATAAAATATATTTTTAAAAAGAGAAAGAAATCTAAGTTATAGAATACCTCTTTCCACCATCCCCGCCCCCCCGCTTTCCCCCCCCTCCCCCCCAACACACCACCACCACCACCACCACCAGTGGAACTCAATAGAACCATTTTCCTTTTGGGTGGAAAAAAATTTGTTTTTCTAAATTGGGCTGTGAGGCTGCTCGCTGCCCTGGACAGCCCTGGCTACACAAAATGCGCAGGGCATTCTTCCAGCAGCTAGCCGGGTCTTATTTACACTTATTTACATATCGAGCGAGATCTCCATGGCAGCCTGCCCGGAAGCCCTATTTTTAATTGTTTGCTGCCCCAGCTGCCCCTCTGACCCTTCCTGGCACTCTTCTGAGGATTTCCGGCCACTGCCGGCTTTGGAGGGAAGGGCAGAAGACGAGACGCCTTGGAGGGGATTTCAGCAAAGACTGGACGCAAACCAGAGGCCCCCAAATTCGGCATCTCCTCGCCCTGCTCCAAGGTGGTGATCCTGGGGGCCCAGGGCTGGCTCCCTGGGGAGCAGAAGGGATTTGGGCTCCGGCCAGTGGGCCAGCCTCACAGCTTGGCCAGCTGCATCCCATGTGGACAAAAGGGCAGGGAAGAGGGAAGCAGCTGCCTGTGTGCTCTCGGCTTCCTCTCGAGCTGTGCTTCTGGAGGAATTCGGAATAGTTCCAAGTGAAGGCAAACGGCTTGCCCTGAAATTTGGACGGGCTGGGTTTGGGGGGGTTCCCCCCATTCCTTTTTAAAAGCAGCATTTCCTAGACAGAGCAATAGAATATAGATTTATAAATATTTTCCAAGAGTGCCCTCTAGTGGAAATCCGAAGGAAGTCACACGGCTCACAAGTGACTTGGATCCCACACTTGTGAATAAAAATAAAACACAATCGAGCGAGACCTCCGTCACACGTGACCTGCAAACATATCGTATTTCTTTCCACAAGTCCATAAAATGTCACGTTGCCTTCGCGGGAGATGGAGCCGGCCTTCAGGCTTTAAAAGGAAATCTCGCCTACTCTTGGAACTGGAGATCGTCATGGTATGTGTGCGGTATTTTGAACACCAAGTGCAGGGACGTGTGCGGGTGGGACGTGGAGGAGACTCGCTGACTGTGTTCCTAGGCTGAGCGGGTGTTGCTGGCCCAGGGCTCTTATTTTGGCTGCAGAGGGAGCCAAGGCTGTAACGGTGTCCAGCCCCAAAGGCCACACACACTGCTGGGCTTTTACCTCGGAGGATGTGGGACAATGAGTCATTTGTGCCTCTTCCTGGTTCGCCCTGGCCAAGGTCAGCTTTCCCACTGGAACCCGGCAGCTTGGCGCAGAGCCGGGGCCGTCTGGAGCCTTTCGGTGCTGCAGAGCCGGGAGGGTGTGGCCCCACCGCACTCCCCCCAGAGGACCCCAGTGCAGGCCTCCAGGCCGCCCTTGTCCACGTCATAAAACCGCATTCACTCTGCTCGGTTAGCATGAGGGGCCGCCTGGCGGAGGGCTGGGGACATCGCCCTGAATACAGGCTCCTGGGCAGAATTCTGTGACCAGGAAAGTCAAAGGGCTTCAGAACCTTCTCACTCTTTCTGGCAAGTTTTCCAAAAAAAAAACGATGACATTTTACCTGGATGCTGGTTGGATTTCCAAATCATCGCTACACGCATAGCAATAAAACAGCTGCCATCCACTTACTTCTCCAACAAGAGCGCGCACTGGCACCAGGCACTGTCCTAGACTGACCACCCGGACAGACAAGGACCTGACCGCATGGAAACTGAATTCTGGCGTGGAGATCGGTGATAGGCAAGCAAGTGTGCGATGTCGAGACTACGGAGGAAGACTAACAGAGTGCAATGAACCATAGCAAGGGGATGTCTGCCTGGACGCCGTGCCTGAGAAGGTCTCTCCGAGGCTGCACGTAAGCACCCATTTTGCGCCCAATATTCCCCGTGTGAGGGGTTGAGAACGCAAAGGTAAAGGACATGCAGTCTGCACCTCCAAAGAGCCCGGGGCCCGAAGGTGAAACAATAATTTCCCACGATTTCAAACAGCGGAGCCCTAAGAGCTACGGCTCAGAACAAACCTGCCACGTAAGCCGTGTTGCCCCCACTTCACAGCTGTGAAAACAGCTTGGGGGCTGGGAGGGCACTGGCCAAAACTGGCAGAGCTCATTGCCAAGGTTAGAACCAAGGGAAATACACTCCTAAATGGTTTTTTCTTTTCCTATGCCATGTTGCTTGGTGGAAATGGGAATAAACACGGAAATCTCAGCATCTCTGTCAGCTCAAAGGTCTCCCCCCGCACAGGGCACCATCTCGGGAGGGTGGACCGTACGCGGCTCCACCTGCCCCCCAGCACCGGCTCGCGTAGAGGAGGGACCAGCCCGGCGCCTGGTCACACCTGCAGTCACGCGTGTCGCGCCCCTGGCCCTGGGCCGTGGCACTGAGTGTGCGGTAGACTTCAGACCCTCTCACCTGGAAGTGGAGCTGATG
This sequence comes from Myotis nattereri, assembly GCF_964212035.1. Classification (NCBI taxonomy): domain Eukaryota; kingdom Metazoa; phylum Chordata; class Mammalia; order Chiroptera; family Vespertilionidae; genus Myotis; species Myotis nattereri. The sequence continues at coordinate 58,016,891 of NC_138080.1, forward strand.
CGAAGCTGCTCCACCACACTAACTCAGTGGAGTTACGTCTAAGTCCACACCCAGGGCTCCTCCTCGGCCTCCCTTCACCAGGCCCCTCTCATCCAGCAGCCAAAGGGACAGGGCTCCTGGCTGTGGGAAGAGGTCGCACTCCATGTATGCAAAACTCGTCACTGACCCGGAGCAGGACAGGAAGGAAGGAGAGGCCGCCAGGAGTGACCCCTGACTACCCCTCGGATGCTGGTGGGGAAAGATAACAGCCTTCAGCGGGCTGCATGGGGACCGCGGTGTGATGGCCGCGCCTCACCTCGGAAAGCCCTGTTGTTCCACCGGCTCTCCCAGGAGAACAGAGGACAATGGGGTCAACTCAGTGGGCGATAGGATTGCTGATTTGGTGCCAACTAAGCAACATGGACCCAGAGAAAATGGGTTGCTCAAAGGGGTGGGGGGCGGAGGCGTCCAACCTGCCTTCCAGCCCCGGGACTACAGGGAAGGGGGACAGAGGCACCAGTGAAGGAGTGACATGAGCTGGGGGGCTTGCTCCGGTCTGAGCACACCTGGGGCTTCCATCAAAGGCAGGTTCCTTTTGAGAAAGGACCTCTGATGCCGGGGAGAGAGGGGAGAGATGGCCTGGGGAGAGGGGCTGGAGAGGTCATCTTCAGCATAGCACTGGCCCTAGGGCCCAGCTTTGAGAACAGAGGACATCAGGGGCCCGGGCACACTCCTCAGAGGCAGGGACCCAGCCTTCCTCCCTGTCCTCCCCCCTCCACACACTCCACACACGTCCCGTCCTGTCGTGTGGCAGGCGGACAAGGAGTGTGCAGGTCAGCGATCTGAATGAATCCGGGCTCCAGTGAAGTCTCCAGCTTCCGATGTGTTTTGTTGAGCCCTTTCCGTCTGAGCTCTCCCTCTTTCTTCCTTCAGTCCCTGATGGAAGGACAAACTCCCATCTTCCAGGTGGGCGTTGACCAGCCCCAGACAGGGCTGGAGGTCAGTCACAGGGGCCTTTTCCAGGGCAGAGCTCCGCCGCGGAGCGCTCCCTGCGGCCTCCCGGGCTCCTCCACGGAGACAGTGCCGGTTCCACGGGCGGCCTCCGCTCGTCCCCAGAGAACCTGGAGCAGGGGCGCGTCTGTTTGTGCTGGGGCAGGGAGGGCACAGCTGGACCCGACAGCACGGTTCTCGGGCGGTAAGCCCTGCCCGGAGGCCGTCGGTGCCCTCAGTGTATCCAGATGGGAAACCTACATTCCGTGTCTTCTATGAGCCACGCACTGTGCGGGATGCCAGGGGACGGAGGAGGAAACAAACGCACACGATTCTCTACCTTATGGAGTTTATCTTCGGCAGAATCTAGAGCCGTGGGTCCCAGCTCGAGCAGCACGTGAGCCACCTGGGCCGCGTTCGAAGCCGTGGACGTGGGCCCCCCTCCCACGAAGTGCGCGTGGGTGGGGCTGGGAGCCGGATATCCGCGCTCATAGCGGAAGGATGGGGCTGGGTGAGGGGAGCTCTGAGGGGCTTCAGAGAAGCTCTGGTCTTCCCAATGGAGCTGGGAACCCTGTCCCTCCTCCAGACCTTTCCCCGAGGCCCAGGCCGGGGAGGAAGAGGGGAAGTACGCTGCTTGCTTTCTGTTTCCCCCGGAATTTCACTCCAGCTTTGGGCTTTGCTTTTATTCCTTAGTTTCCCATCGGGAGTCTTCTGAAAGTTGGATTGCCAATTCGGATCAATTTCAGAGGTGCCCAGCCTGCATCTTCTATCACCCTGGGCCTCGGATCTTCTGCCCCCACCCCCCACCCCCACCCCCCACCCCTTCTCATTGGCTTCCTGTTCTTTGTTGCTGGGTTCCGAGCTCTCTTTGTCTCCACCTCCTGGATCCGGCAGCCTGCTCAGTCATCTTCGTGGCCCTGATCCCCTGATCACAGCAGTGACCCAGGGGCGCCAAGAAAGGACCCTTCCCCTCCTATCCCTTCCTCTCTCAGCTTGGGCATCTCCCTCTTTCCAATCCTTCTCACCATTTTCCATGCCCAGGTCACCTCTTCTCCTGCCCAACTCCACTCTTTGAGCTCCTCCAGACCTCCGGAGGAGGGATTTGAGCTCCTCCAGACCTCCGGAGGAGGGAGAAGGCAGCCTGTCACTAGGTATCTGGGGGTGAAATCTGACACGGGGGTGCTCTCACCCTCACCACGCATGCCTGGAATGCGCCCCCCCCCCCCTTCACAAACATTAAAGAGAAAGAACAAACTATGTTTTGCTTTCTAGTTTGTGTTTTCATATCGAGAGGAGTTGATTTTCAGTCCCAGAGGGTCTGAGCCAGTAGGGGACTCAGCTTCATCAGAGGGAGAGGGCTTACACACGCCCCACAAATAACAATAATAATAATAATAATAATAATAATAATAATAGAACTAATGCGTGCGCTGCATTTGGAGCTTGAAATGATCAGTGGCATTTCCTCGGATGAGGTTAAACATCCCGGCAACAGGGGCTGCACATTTGCATAATAAAGATCAGAAGCCACTGCCTCCTACATCTCCCCGGGCACCAGCCGACCAGTGTCCTTGGCTCAGGACACAACTTCCTAATGTGCGTTCGTGCCCGGTCCCGGGCAGCCATTCTCCTCTTTGGCTTGTGTGTGAAATGTCAGGGTTTCCTCTTTTTTTTTTCTCAGAGAACAACAAATTAGGCCTCCCAGTGAGAAGGTGCCGTCTGTAAGGGAGAACACAATCTGAACGCGCAGGGGCCGCACCGGTGACCCCTGGCGCTGACCTAGCAAGCCCGAGCCCATTGTTCCCGCCCATCAGTGGACAGGAAAACATCACTTTAGATGTAATCATTAATCATTAGTCAAAATGGATATCCCCGTTGGTTCCTCGCCTCTCAGGCAACCCTGCCTAGCCCGACAATAAATCAGGAGAATACATCTCTTCATATCCAATGGAATGTATTTCCAGACAGCCTCTTTGCTATATGAAGTAACACAACACTTTGCAGAAGCCGTCCATCACCCGCGGATGGGAAGAATCTCCCAGGATGCTGTTGTAAGGACGGGAGAGGCAGCCGGTGGCTGTAAACCAAAGAAACGTCTCCTCACAGCGGTGGCTCTAGGTCAGGGGACAAGGACAGCCAGCCCCTGCCCGTCTGGACCCACGGGTTCCTTTCCCCTTCGCGAGATCTTCTCCCCAGCTGGCAGGTCATGCCCTGGCCTGGCCACCATGAGCACCAGTCCCCAAAGTCCGTCCTGGTCCTTGTTCTAATGTGGATTCATTTCTCCAGGCCATTTCTCTGCTTGCTCCTGGCTCTCTCTGGATCCACTGAAATGTTTACAGCCCCCCAAATGCTCCCAGAAGATAAGTGATCTGCCCGAGAACGGTGGGAAGAGAAGTGGACTGGCCGTCAAGAGGGGAGGAAGGGACTGAGGACTCCCCTAGACCCTAACTCCTTGAGGGTGACCTCCCGGGGGCGTGTTCTTTGCCCCTCCCCACCCCACCCCACCCCACTGTGAAAGGGAGATGCTGTCTATGGTTTCCAATCTGTGCTCCCTGGAGCCCTCAATTCCTGAGGCAGCGCCTCAGGGGGAGGTGTGAGGGAGGATGGGGAAGGGGGAGGGGGGGCCGCCTCAAAGTTCCACTAGAGCAGCCAGTTTTTATATGTGCTGGGGATACAGCCAAGGACAAAACTCAGTCTCTGGCCCTAGCTGGTTTGCACAGTGGATAGAGCGTCGGCCTGTGGACTGAAGGGTCCCGGGTTCGATTCCCCTCAAGGGCACATGCCTGGGTTGCAGGCTCGATCCCCAGTAGGGGGCATGCAGGAGGCAGCCAATCAATGATTCTCTCTCATCATTGATGTTTCTATCTCTCTCTCCCTCTCCCTTCCTCTCTGAAATCAATAAAAATAGACATTAAAATTTTAAAAAAAAACAACCCTCAGTCTCTGCCTTTACATGGCATCCTAGTCAGGGGAGGCAGAACAGAATAAAAAATACAAATAAATGCTAAGACCCACTAGGTAAGGAGCATGATAAATCTAAAGCAGGAGGTGCACTGAGAGTGGGAAGAGGTTCCTGTGGCCGGAGAAGCCTCTCTGATGAGGCAGCACCGGGACAAAGTTATGAAGGCTGTGCCCATCTGGGGGTTGTGCACATCTGGGGGCTGTGCACATCTGGGGGCTGTGCCCATCTGGGGGTTGTGCACATCTGGGGGCTGTGCACATCTGGGGGCTGGGGTTCCAGACAAAACACAGCCAGAGTCCGTGAGCTGAATGGGGCTGCACAGCATTTGTGGAGCCTTCACGGGGCGCTGAGAATGTTTGGGAGCCTTGAAGGTGGTGAGAGCCGGGTCAGCCAAAGGAGGTGCTCAGATTTCCTTCTGAGAGATGGAAAGCCATCAGAGAAGTCAGAGGCGGTGTGGCATAAACAGATTTATGGTAAAAGCAAAAAAATAAATAAAAAAGCACCAAAATACATTTGGCAGGCTTCAGGTGTCCTGGCCACTCCACCATCACTGTCACTGGAGCAAAGTCTCCAATGTCCTTTTTGTGCATTTAAAGAACAGAAGAAACAGACAAAACGTCCTCTTTCTTTGCATCATAAAGGCCCTCCTGATAGTCTAAACCGAGGCTGCTGGGGCTGGTTTTGCAGCCCCCCGTGGCCATTTGGAGCAGAGTTCTGAATATCCTAAGACTGGGAAAAAGTTCTCAGGTTTTAATAAAACAAATTAATGCAAATTCCTTTTACTCGAATAACAGGAGTTCCTTGCCACACACCACTTTCAGGAGAGGGGAGCTGCATTTCCGAAAGGCCAGCGTCGCTGATTAATGCCGGAAGTCCAAGGCCGGGAGAGGGGCCGCTGTCTGTAACTTGCTCATAAGCTGCTAGCCTTTCCCACGCGACTTTGCAAAGTAAACGCGACACTTGTTTAAATATTTACCAGCCTGTTGACCCATTTTTGTTGTTGTTGTTAATTAGAATTTTTTAAGAAGAAAACAAACATCGTAACAGCAAATTAATCCAGACAGCCTCAGACAGTGAGACTGCTCAGCCCGGCTACAGTTAAGCATGAAGTCAAGATTATAGTATCCAAGGGGAGACATTAATTAGAAATATCAAAGACAGGCTCTGAATGCAAAGGAGGTGAAGGCCCAGCCTGCCCCCAATCTGTGACTGTTAAATTAACAATGGAGGTGAAAACATTGTTTAGAATATAAAGAGTCTTCAGCAATTGTTTTTCAGTTACTTTCCCTTAACCGTGTGGTCAGCCCCAAACCTCTTTCTCCTACAAGAAGTGGTTGGCTGAGCAATCCTGTAGCTGTTCCTACAAAACAAAACAAAAAAGCTATTTTTAAGATGTTGCGTTGGAGTCCGTTGCCTTTGTAAAACTTGTAATGGCTTTGTGCTTTAGGAGGCCCCTGCAGGTTAAGTTAACAGCATCCTGCGCGCTCCCCTCTGGGCCTCCTCTGAGCCCAGGCTGAGACCTTCAGGATCCCAGGAACAGAGGGTTTTATGTCTGCTGATGCAGGCCTGTGGACTCCAGCTGCCCTTGCCAAAAAGAGAGTTTACTCAGAAAGTCTCAGCAAAAATGCCCGGCCCCCAGCAGGAACTGTTGCCAGTGGCGACCATGATGACTCGGGCAGCGTGCACGCCTTGATTTGCTGGGCTGGGGAAGAAGGGACCGCAGGGGTGGAGGTTGTCATGGGAAGAGAGTAACGTTTGCTTGGTGGTCACAGAATTTCTCTAAATGGACTAGGCTTAGAGCCCGTGTCGCAGCTGCAGGAGGAGGTTGGTCACCGTGGCATGCCCGTTGCAGTTAGTCTGGGACAGCTAAGTGCTGAGAGTGAATTTCTTCTACCCAGCAGCCGCAAGAGGTAAATAATTTTGTGATCCGCCTTTCTCTGACAAGGAAGCTCAGGCTCCAAGGCCCTCCGGCCAACTCTTCTGTGTCACTTGACTCTTTTGCCAGAGCTGAAGTGCCCAGCGGGAGGGGAAACGCCCACCTGAGCCTGAAGCCTGGAGAGTTTCCTCACCCGCTTTGATGCTTCGCAGGGAAGGTGACCCAGGGCGTCTCCCAGGTGAACAGTCTCTCCTCCCGCTCTCTTGCAAGCCCCGTGGCAGGTCGGCAGTCCAACGAGAGAGGCAGTGAGTTAGAGAGAGCTTCACATCCTTTGCCACTTCTTCCATCAAAAAATGAAATTGGCCCTGACCAGTTGCTCAGTGGTTAGAGCGTCAGCCTGAGGACTGAAGGGCCTCGGGTTCAATTCCAGCCAAGGGCATGTACCTCGGTTGCAGGCTCAATCCCCGGCTCCAGTTGGGGCAAGTGTAGGAGGCAACCAGTTGATGTGGCTCTCTCACATTGATGTTTCTCTCTCCCTGTCTCTCCTCCTCCCTTCCACTCTGTCTAAAAATCAATGGAAGCCTTCATCAGTTTGGCTCAGTGGATCGAGCATCAGCCTGTGGACGGAAGGATCCCGGGTTTGATTCCGGTCAAGAGCACATGCCCAGGTTGCAGGCTTGTTCCCCAGTGTGGAGCCTGCCGGAGGCAGCCAATCAATGATTCTCTCTCATCATTGATGTTTCTCTCTCTCCCTCTCCCTTCCTCTCTGAAATAAACAAATATAAAATAAATAAACAAAAATAAAAATCAATGGAAACAATATCTTCCGGAGAGGATTAACAATGTGAGGGGAGCACATTCAAGGTTTATATTGGAACCTGTCGTTTTGACCCTCCGTAGTGTCTATAGGACTCTGGCTACACCAAGATGACCTTCCTGAAGTCACCAGTGCACTTGGGTGGGCTCCGTGCACGATGCTCTCTTCCTAACACCCCCTGAGACCCCCTCTGCTCCCCACCCCCCCAAGGCTGATCTCCGAACTGTGCTGGCCTTGCTTTTTGTCCAGCCTGACCTTTGGCAAAAGGTAATACATCTGCTCACTGTTGGGCTACGTGAGCCTCTCGTCAAGTGTAAATGGATGGGCGGTCTCAGATCCATTTACACCTGATGAAGAGCTGCCTTTATGGCCTCGTGTTCTGTGTATGTTTTCCCACAGATGTGTTTAACCAAGCCCTCACGCTCTCTTTACTTCCAGTCGATTTCCATGGCGGGTCTGCCGGACCGCTGAGTTCCCGGCTACTCTGACTGCCCTTGCGCTCGCCTCGCCCAATGATCAGAGCCGGGTCTGAACTCTAGTTCTTTGCGGGTGGTTTGGATGTGTGAAGCGAGAGTTACAGTTCTTTCTCTTGCAAGAGACGCAACCCCACTTTCCTTTTTTTTTTTTTTAAGAGTTAGAGGAGATGAGGCTGACACAAGGGGGAGGGACACAATCTTTATGTCTGTGGGTTCCTTAAGGCAACAGAGGAAGCCGAGAGGCCACTGGAGTCTAGTTAATGAGCAGGTTATACAATATTCATTGTGTTGAGTTCAACTCTTCAAACAGGACGTCTAATTGCAAAAGAAGAAAAAGCAGCTAAATACAGTTGTTGAAACAACAAAGCTCGGGAAGGACTCCGTGCTTCCTGCACTAACCGCGAGCTGACAGCACCCAGCGGGCCCTGTGCTCCCCAGCTCTTCTCATTAGCTCGGTTCTGAGGCACTACAGGGTCTAAGAAGGCCCCTGAGAGGCTGAGACGACGGCTTCTCCGAGGACTGTTTTCTTGCCATCCACAGAGGGGGTGATCCAGTTGTATTCAGCTTCAACCAGGACACAGCTGTTCTCTCCAAGCTGCCTGGCATGCACAGCCTCACCCCCGTCACTCCTGGCAATCGCACCCCCTGCAGGCTCCCTGAAGGACACCCCTGTCCGCTTGTGGCAATACTGGGTGTGCAGATAGCAAAGGCCAGCAGCCAACACCATGCCCAAGGTGGCCAAAAGGCAAAGCAGGATTCCCAGTTGGAGAGTCTGGAGCTGGATCCCTGAAGGGGCATGGGCTCCCTCTTGCCCGGCCTCGGGCCTTGGGTGGGTCTTCCTGGGGTAGCCCACTCTGCCCTCTCCATTCCCCCCCCTCCTCTGAGCTCCTCATGCTTTGACTGAGGCAAAAAGCTGGCAGAGGCCCCAGCTGCCTCCAATTGGCCAGCAGTAGTGAGTGGCCCGGGAGAGGCCGAGGTGTGGGAGACAAGTGTTGGGTTGGCTGCCCCAGCCCCAGCCCCAGCCCCAGCCCCAGCCCCAGCCAGCGTTCCAGAAGACCAGAGGCGCTGAGGGTAGGTAAGATGGATGGTGTCCATGCAAGGCCTCATCACGGTCCTGTTAGAGGCCTCCACCTTGTCCTAGAAAAGCAGAGGGGAAGTCAGAGGGGCTGGTCTTCACCCAAGATGCCACTGAACATTGCAGCCAATCTGTGCTCTTGAAAGAATTCCAAGCAGCAGCTGAAAGCCCCGTCTTGTGCCTGCTCCTACAAGAGCTCAGAGTAAATAGCCCGACTAGATAAATATGCACGTGTTATTGATGGGACGGGGTGGCTAATGGAAACCCCACAGAGAGCACGGCGGCCAGTTACCAGAACACACTTGGGGTGGCTTCCAGACCGATGTGGATGGTTGTCATCGCCAGTGGCCGACAGCTGTGAGCTACCTTTTTCTGCTAACACCCACGTAAGCGGGACCATTTAATCTGATAAATCTGAGTAAGAATATTATACCACATTTCACTTTGTGTTCCTTTTAAGACCTCGAATGAACATTAATTCACTGGATACGTCTATTTTATATTGGCCATTTATCCAACCTCTGGGACTATGCATGGTCTTATAAGGCCATTGTTATGAAGCAGGGGTTGGGGGCAGGGAGGAGAGAGGAATTATTAACCAAGCTGAGTGGAAAAATAAATCACTAAAACCATCAATTTCTACAATTGCCAATAACTTCAGAGACAAAGGCTGGTATTGGTTGGTAGAATGATGCTGTGTATACATTTTACCCTTGCCTCCTTCTATCTAGCCTTGGCTATTAGGCTAGTAGCTCTTATCTCCCAGCCTGGACCTTCCCACTCTGAGTTCAAAATACTGACCTCACCCTCCATGCACAACTCAGGCTGTTACCTGTTCATTCCTATCTGAGGACAGGCAAGTTTCTGATGAATTGAAGCTTGGATCATCCTGAGTCCTAAAGGGAAGAATGGAGGTGCTGAGAAGAGGTCACTAGATCAAAACGCAATTTTTCCTATCACTGTTGTGTATACTGATAAAGTCAGATTGCCTTGAAAGATGCCCGAGTTTGGAGTTGGGGGCTGAATGGGGAAAGAGGTGAGTGAGGATGGCAGCAAAGAACTCACTGACCATTTTTATCTATTACTTTATATAAGTGTATATTTATATATTATAAATACATATGTGTAAAATATAAAACTTATATTTATGTTTCATTTTATTTATAGCAGCATGTCAGAGCCCTCACTCTGTCCAAGAGAGTACACTTTGCCCAGGTGATTATTATACCCAGCTCTTTTGACCAGTAGCCCTTCTACAATCAGCGTTTCTCATACATTGAAGAATAACTATGGTTGAGATCTTTTTCTGTCTGACTCCAAGAAGTTCACATTTCCTCAGCACCCTTGTGTGTGGAGTCATCCCACAAAATTACTGACTGGCCCACCCCCTGGCCCATTACCTGTGGTGGATACTAGGGCTGGAAGCAAAGCCCTCGGTGGACAATCTCCTGAGGGCCACGAGCCTCTCCAGCTGGCGGACATCCAGGGAGGGTTCTAAGGTTGGGTTGCTGTCCCCGCCGGCTGGCCGGCCACGGCTGTCTGCAGTAGCTGTGTGTGAGGATGGTTGGAACACAGCCTCTGCATCCCCAGGACACTCTGACACCGCAGTACTGGCAGGAACAGGATCAAAGCTGTCCTCTTCTGCAGCCCCAGCGAGGGCAACAGCAAGAGTATCTGTGCGCTGCTGCCCAAGAGTGACAGGGAGACTGGGAGCTAAACAGAGGCCCACAGACACTACAAAGAGAGGGAGAGCGTTTCGTGGCATTGATCAGCACCAGCAGCGGCGATAATGGGCAAATACTCGAGACTTTGATGTGCCTTGAGGACAGACCATTAAGTGTGAGCCACTCAGAAGTGTTAATATAAAATACAAGTAATACAAGCCAGTAATACAAGCCCTGACCAAGCAACAAAGCACTCCATTTCTCTTTTTGTTAATCCTTACCTGAGGATATTTTTTTCATTGATTTTTAGAGTGAGCGGAAGAGAGGGAGGGTGGGGGTGGGGGGGGGGAGGAGAAACATCGATTGGTTGCCTTCCGCAAACACCCCAATTGGGGCTGGGCATTGAACCTGCAACCCAAGTACTGGCCCTTGACCGGGAATCAAATCCACGACCCTTTGGTGCATGGGCTAATGCTGTAACCACTGAGCGACACCAGCCAGAGTGAAGCACTCCATTTCTTAGCTCTTTTTAGAGTAAATTGCTGGACTTCTGGGCTTGTGTATTCCTAAATCACCAATCAGGGAATATGGAAACCACTGCATTTTTTCTCATCTCTGCCAAAACCTGCTTCTAGCTAGAAAAAAAAGTGAAATCTCATAAATCAGATGTTGAACAGCCCTCGATCTTTCTAGCCATGTTAGTAACACGAAGTTTTCGGGCTCTGGCAGTGACTTTAGCCTCTGCTGTGAGATCACTGCCCTGCACTGCCCTCCACTGTCTCATGTCCCCTCTGTGACCGGCTAACACGACAGCCCAGCATCAGAAATAGCTGCACAGAGTGCAGTGAGCCAGTGTGGGTTTCACAGTCAGATTATTGTCTGGATCAGCGGTTCTCAACCTGTGGGTGCGACCCCTTTGGTCGAACGACCCTTTCACAGGGGAAGCCTAAGACCATCCTGCATATCAGATATTTACATTACGATTCATAACAGTAGCAACATTACAGTTATGAAGTAGCAACGAGAATAATTTTATGGTTGGGTCACAACATGAGGAACTGTATTTAAAGGGCCAGAAGGTTGAGAACCACTGGGATTGTGCTCTCCACTCTGCTAATTGCTGGAGGCTTTGGGCAGGCCCTCCCAGAGCATCAGTTTCTTCATTTGCAAAATGGGACCAACAGCAGTCCCGGCAGCACGTGATGTCGAGGGGGTGATGTGGGTCGTTGAAGGAGCATGACGCCCTCCTGGCACAGACACATGGTGCCGAGGGCCTTCCTCCTCGATGGCTAGGATGATGGTGATGGGGTTCTCACAAAGTGTTGGCAAAGTTTCCCTGCCCAGGGCTCCAACTGGGTTGAGTCGAATCTTTTTATTTGGCGGGGGAGTGGGTGCTACTTTGTTCCATTGACTTCATCACTCAAAAACATTGAGAATGAGGTGAAAAATCAATAAACCTAACACAGAGGTATGACAAAAATTCTTGACAGTGTAAAACTCCCACCTGAACTCTGAATGCACTCAGACATCTGCGGGCCCACTGTGTGCTGGGCACTGCCACAGGTTCAGAAGGGGTGATTTGTTTCTGAACTGAAATCTAGGAGAGGCTCTTAGATGTCCAATCTTATCAACGACATTGTGGCGATAGCTTTAACACCAGAGCTAAGGAAGCAGTTACATCCGCCTACTAAGGAGAATGGGAAAAGTTTCACAAAGAAGATATCTGAACTGCCCCTTGGAAGATAAATAGATCATCATGAGGCACAGTCCGGTTTGAGGAAATGTCGGAAGGCAAAACATGGAGACATAAAAGTAGGTCATGTCAAATGAGGTCGGGCAGGACCCCGAAGGGTCCCAAGGGTCTGTTGGGAAACGTTTGAGAAATACAACATGCTATCTTCCCAATGTGAAAATTCATAAGTCCCACTGGCCTGTTGAGGTCGTCTTATGGTTAAGAAATCTATTTCATTTTGTTAGATGAATGACACCTCCCCCAACATACACACACACACACACACACACACACACACACACACTCCTTTATCCTTTGAGAAACACTAGGGTTTATGTAGAGCAGCGGTTCTCAACCTGTGGGTCGCGACCCTTTTGGGGGTCAAACAACGCTTTCACAGGGGTCGCCTAAGACCATCGGAAAACACATATATAATTACATATTGTTTTTGTGATTAATCACTATGCTTTAATTATGTTCAATTTGTAACAATGAAATTGGGGGTCACCACAACATGAGGAACTGGATTAAAGGGCCACGGCATTAGGAAGGTTGAGAACCACTGGTGTAGAGGAAGAGGCAGGAAAACAGGCTGGGGTCAGAGGGGAGGAATGTGAGCAGCATAATCAGGCGTTACCCATTACCCACAGCTGCTCAGACTGGAGGGTTGGACCCCCTCGGGGACAAGGTTCCCGCGGGGTCAGCCAATGCGGACGTGGCAAGACCATCAGGAGGCCCCTTCCTGAAGCCTCACTTTTACTCAGGCGCATTGAAGGAAGCATGCCTGAGATCAGAAAGCCACATTTGCATGATTTATAAAATAAAACATGAGACTTCAGGCACATGGTGGGCTCGCAGCACCTGCTTCAGGCCACACGGAGAGGTTTGCTGCGCTTTTAGGAATATGCTGGTGGAGAGGCTGGAGGAGCAGCTGGGGGCTGGGAGAAGACAGCGGCTTGGAGCAAAGGCAGCGTGTGGGGTGGAGGCCCCGGGTTAGCCCTGGGCCTGGGTCTACCAGACTGAGCAGTCAGGGATTCAAATTGGATCCCGGGCATAACAAGTTAACAGAGAATAAAAGAAAGAATAAAGGAAAGTGGGATTGATTGGATTAAAGACTAGGTTTTCTGTGCATCTGTTCAGAGAACTTAACTAAAATTCAATAATGAAAATGAATTCCAAAGCACCAGTAATTTTCGGGTAGGTGAAGCATTTTCTAGCTGGTTAATGTTTTTGTTTTATTTGTTTGTTTCAGAAGTTCATGGGCCAGTGGGGTCTAAAATCACATGGTGAACAGGAAAAGAAATTTCATTGCCATCAACAGACTGATTCCTGGGACTGTTCTCCAACCCAGGCTGCCAAGAGCCATCTACGTACAGTGGAGGAGGAGGAGGAGGAGGAGAAAGAGGAGGAGGAGGAGGAGGAGAAAGAGGAGGAGGAGGAGGAGGAGGGGAAGTGATCATTTCTTTCTTGAGCTCCTCTGCAGGGTTTGAGGAAAACCACTGAAATATTGTGATGATTGGTAGAGTTGGGGGTGGCAGAAGGCGGTTGCTATTTTTTTGTTTTATTGTACAGTTCTAACTCTTCACCCTAAGGTTCAACTTAATTTGGGTGGTTGAGTGGACAGTGTTTGTTGCTACAAACACAGCAACTGGGCACATCCCTACCTGCTAACGGCTGTCTTACTGTGGTAGGCAGTGAGAGGACATGAGCAGAGCAAGGAGGATGGGCCAGGCACACAAGGTCGCCAGGGCCAATAGTCCTGAGTGCCTAGTAAAGGACAGCGTAGGATGGGACCTCGCCAGCACGGTGCCCTTTCCTCTCCTGGCATACCGGTGGTCATGCGGTTTGGACCCCTGACCTTTCCTCCCTCCCTCGAGATAACTTCTAGGCCTCTGTTGTATTTCAGCTCCAGGCTCAGAAAAGCAACAAAACCAGACCAGTGACCCCAGGGCTGACCTCAGGACCAGCTGCATTGAATAATGACCCCCTGCCCTGGTGCCAACCAATCAGTGGAGACAAGACCCTGAAAGGACACACCTGGAGAGCTGCTGAATATTCTGTTAAGATCTCCCCCTGGCCCTCCCCTGAAATCTCCACCCTGAAAACCCTTAGGCAGAGGGTCCAGTACCCCTCCCACCCCAGCCTGCCCCTGCCTTTCCCTTCACCTTCCCCACAGCCTCCCCAGGCACAATACCATTAGCTTCCTAACTCCCAGACTCCCAGGGCCTGCCTTTGCCTCTTTAACTTGTTTCCTCAGTACATTTCTTCTACGAATTACTTCTTCCATTTCTGTGAGTTTATAAATAAATGTTCTCTTATAGTTTGAATTCTTTCCTAGCCAGAACTTAAGTACCCAGGTTGCTGAACCCAGGTCCGGTCTGACCCCTCTGGTCTAATACTTGGAGCCTTTCCTGTCACCAACAACATTATCACAAATTGCTGCTGTCGGCCAACGCAGGTGACTATTGCTTGTGTTGCAGAAACTGGAAACGAGTACTTTGAAGTGAAAATAGGTAACTCTAAATTAGAATGCCAACCCGGCTAGTGAGTACAGCAGCCAGCGGTACCTGGGGCAGGTCTTTCCTCCACATCCTCGCCCCCGCCCCGGGGTGGGCAGCAGTGAGCCGCGCTCCGCGCTGCCATGGGGAGGGGCTCCGCTGCTCGTCTGCTGAGACACAGCGGACGACTCGATCCTTGCCCAGTAAACGAAATATGACTGGACGACTGATAAACTGGGGAAAGACAGCAGGGTGATCAAGGGTTTAGTTTTCCTTAAATAAAACCGCAGGCCATCCTACTAGACAAGAAGAAACGAACAAACAGATGAAGAAGAACGAAAGTCTGAATTAGAAGAGCCAGAGAGAGATGACAGCATTGCCCCTGGAGCGACTTCATTCTTTTTAAAAACAAAAACTCAATAGCAGCGAATAATGAAAATAGGAGAGGATAAGCACAAATCAATAAACATAGTCATTAAACATTGCATTTTGACTAAAGGGTGTCTTCTTTAACTGTTCAGACTCAAAAGGTTTTATCTTTGACTTTATTAATAGCCACTTCTGGTATATTGTTATTTGAATTACACCATCAATTATAATTCTATTGTACAATTGCACAATTCTATGTAATTGCAGATTCTATTGAAAATTAGAGATAAGTCATTAATAAATACTCTAAGCAATATTTTGAATACATATGCCTTTCTCCAGTAAAAATCAGTTTCATAAACACTCTCTCATTTATCCTCCCCAAAATTTCACCAATGTAGTAATCAGATTATTGGCAAGTGACATTTTTCTCACTGCAAATATTCAGAAAGCAGTTACACAAATGTGATTGATTCGCCATCCAGAGAGTGAAGGTGCCCGGAAGAGCCATGGTAGGGGACTCGACACATGGTGGTTATTGTGGGAAAGGACCGGAGGTGAGAGAGCGTGGGGCGACTTTGGGAGCCGCTTCTGACCAAGTGACTTAGCTCCTTTTCTGCCAAATGGAGATAACAGCTTCTAAACTAGTTCCTGTGGCAGCTGAGATGGTAAATCTGAAAATAGAAACGAGATGCTTTGGAAAAATAGAAGTAACTGTACAGGTTTAAGGACTTCACACCCCACACACCCCTGCATTTGGACCAGAACCAAATGCCTGGCAGAAGCTGGGTCACCCCAGCAGCCGTGTGGCAAAATCATCAGAGCCCGGGGTTCTCCCCCGTGCTGTTCTGCCTGCTGCGTTAGGACATGAGGAAGGGATGGAAAAGGAACAGGCAGGGTGGGGGCCACAGACCTCCGCCGTCGCTGTCCCCAGTGCGAGGGAAGCATGGGGTCTGGGTGCCGCCGCCCTCAGGCACAGCCTCCCTCTTACACGCCCGAGGGGGTGGGGAAAAGCAACTGAGGAAGAAAGGAAACACACCCTTCCCTAAAAACAACAGCAATGAAATGCTCTTTCTTTTTCAATGCAAGTGTCCCATTTTGGGCGATGCTGCAGCTTACACCGGGCTCTCTGTTGCCAGGCGCTGTTCTGAGCTGGTTGCCTGCAGGGCCCTTCCCCGGGGTGGTGCTGCCATTGCTACAGGGGCAGAGACCTCAGTGGCTCTCCCTGGGCCGCGGAGGCTCCACCGGCCTGTCTGCCTCAGCCGCTCTCCCACCAGCAGCTCCCTGGTCCTCGGCGGAGAATTCCCTGGGGAGGTTGCCCGGGATTCCTCTGTGCGCAGGGAGGAGGGGAAATCGCACACTTTCTGGACCGCGGAGAATGGGAAGGAGGGGAGATGGGGCAAATGCTTTCCGTCCCCCGCTGCTCAGGCTCTCTAGCTGGGGTAGCCGCAGTGAGCCCGTCCCAGTCATAAGGTGGCCGGAGAGGTGGGAAGGCTAGTGACTGAGGAGCAGCGCGTGGCTCCTACAGGAATGGCACGTCCCCCACGGGCTGGGCAGGGGCCTTCCACACGAAGGACTGGCTTCTCTTCCGGGACTTGTCAGCGTGGGTGACTGTCCGCCTCTTCCAAACAGCTCCTCAGTCCGGAGTGAGGAGGAACGAGCAGGAAAGGGCCGGCTACTTGATGATCGGACGCTCTCCGGGCCTGAAGCACAAATCCCAGGAAATCACGACCGCTCCTCACAGTCACTGCAACAGAAGACGCGCGCTCCAGGTGAGCGCACCTGGCGCAGCGCCACGTGCGGGCCTTACAGGGGCGTCCCCCAAACCAGAAGCGTCATGCTTGGGGCCAGCCCCAGAAAATGAACAGCTCATGGGGCGGGGGGAGAAATGGATGTGATATTTTACACCCAAATAATATCCATTTGGATCAGAGAAATGTAAAAATCACATGCCAAGGAATTAAACAATTAACAACAATGTTTTAAAATATATACATTGGAGTTAGGAATGCCTCTCTCTCTAAGCCAGCGGTTCTCAACCTGTGGGTCGCGACCCCTTTGGGGGTCGAACGACCCTTTCACAGGGGTCACCTAAGACCATTGGAAAACACATATATAATTACATATTGTTTTTGTGATTAATCACTATGCTTTAATTATGTTCAATTTGTAACAATGAAATTGGGGGGTCACCACAACATGAGGAACTGTATTGAAGGGTCGCGGCATTAGGAAGGTTGAGAACCACTGCAAGCAAAACCCAGTAGCCATAAAGGAAAAGATTATTTTTTTTTAAAGATACTGCATATGGAAGAAATCAAAAGACAAATGGTAAACTGAGAAAAAATATTTGTAAGATACAAAACAGACAAATATACAGAGTTACAGTGAATCCATAAAAAGATAACAAGACCCAAAATTATGAAAGGACTCCACAAGAAATGAAACAAGCTCGAACATAATTGTAAACATAATTATAAATGAAACACCATTTTATTCCCGTCATGTAAATAAACTTAAAACTGTGTCATCATAGCCGTACTGATTGGACTACAGGAAGAGGGGAGCACTCATTCACTAATGCTGGGCCTCTAAATCGGGCAACTCCTCGCGGGGGCAACGGGGAAACATTTTCCAGCCTTAAAATGCAGTCACCTCTGGTACACCTGCAACGTGGATGAGCCTAGGAAACCTTATAGCAAGTGAAATAAGTCAGGCCCAAAGTGACAACTATTGAATGATTCCACTTAGTATATGAGAGACAGAAAGATTCGAGGTTGCCAGGAGCTGGGGGAGAGGGGAGCAGCCTCTTACTGGTGTCTCTCTCTTCCCTGGCTTCCTTCCCCTCCTCTTCATCTGCACGTCTGGGGATCACCTCCCAAATAAACTCCCTGCACTTGAATTCTTTCTCTGCTTTTGGAGGCCCCTGAACTAAAGTAGTGGGAAATGCTCTTTCACTCCTCAAATAATTTTAGTTTTAAATAATGAGGAAAAAAGTATATTTTACACATCCAGATACACAGGATACATGAAGTTTGTTCAGGGTAACTACATTATGTCTTATACTAAGGACAGAATAATTTTTTAAAAATATATATTTTATTGATTTTTTTTACAGAGAGGAAGGGAGAGGGACAGAGTTAGAAACATTGATGAGAGAGAAACATCGATCAGCTGCCTCCTGCACAACCCCCACTGGGGATGTGCCCGCAACCAAGGCACATGCCCTTGACCGGAATCGAACCTGGGACCCTTCAGTCCACAGGCCGACGCTCTATCCACTGAGCCAAACCGGTTAGGGCACAGAATAATGTTTATAATAACGTTATTTGTGCCCTCCTCCTGTAAAGATGAGTATCAATAGAGAGATTAGCTATGTGATAACAAATATTTTGTGCTTGTCTTTGGCTACTTTATTGCTTCTTTGGATTAAGCCAGAGTTTAGCCCCGGAAACTCCTGGGCGGACAAACCAATTTGGAATTTGTCACTGGGGCCCCGAGGCTCCCTGGGGTGTCTCAAAGCCTCTCCCGTGGTTCCTGGCACTGTGCCATCTGGAGCTAGGAAGACCTGCAGGTGTAGATGGTGACGTGGTGGGGCCGGGGGTTCCGCCTCTGGGCCTGGAGGTGCTGGGGCTGCATGTCCTCGCTCCAGGGAGAAGACGGCGGAGCAGGAAGCCAGGCGAGGGCGGCACAGACCCAGCCTGTGAGGGCAGTGGCCACTCATATCCTGCCCTTCCCTGTGTCACAGGAAACACCAGCTTCAATCCAGATGCTATTTACCAAAATGACATGATGTCTTTGTGAATGTGACTGACCTGAGTCCCTCGCTGCCTTTAAGCCCGAGATCCCTGGAAGGCCGCCTCCCATATTGCAAGCACTCAAGGTCAAGATCAAAGACACACCACGCTATTGGGAGTGTTTCATTTCTAAACACTTAAAATAAAATCACCTTTCTTCCTTTAATTTTCTCAAAGTCCAGACCACTTCTTTTTAAAAAGAAGATTTAATATTTAAGTTGAAGAAATAAGACAAGAAAATAATTATGCTCTATTGCGAACTCATTACAGACTGTCTGCTATCCACGGTCAGGGTGAGCTAGAGTTGTTTAACACATTATTGCTTAAGCGAGACACCCTGTATTCCAATACGGTCAGGCAGCACGGCATATGGTAGCTTGGATTAACATCTTATCTCTATAATTGCAAATCACAGTTAAATGCTACAAAATTCTGCCAACTCTCAATTACTTAGAAGTCACTGCTGCGTTCCCAACACATTGACAGCTCCTGTCCTCCCTCCTGTTGACTGTTTTTAGTTATTTCACTACTTTTTCAAAGAGGAGATGAGCAGAAAAAGTTATAACCAAAGGGAGCCACTCTACACCTTGTTAAGTATAGTGGCAAAAAGAACTGGCTTGGAAATGGAATAAAATGATTGGATGAAGTAACATTGACAGAGTAATTTTCATTTGTGTTTGCCACCTTGAATGACCATCAACAAAAAGAATTCAAAGTTGACTGTGTAAAAGAAGTTCACAGGTGAAAATAAAGTGAGAGATAGCAAATAAGACAGATAAAAAGCTCTCTGAATAAATATTCAGGACTGTCAGACATTCTTTCTTAAATAGCTATTTGTTTTTATAGTCATATGCACAGATATTTTAAAAGTTATAATATTTTTATCTAAGGAGCAATGCAAAGTAACAATAGCCCTCCTCTCTAGTGAGTTGGTTTTAAAAGGTAAAAATAAAATGTACTCCAGAGTAACAATTTGGTGAAACTAGTTATAAAAGCAATAGATTAAAGAGACCATCCATACAACTAAATAGTCAAGTGCCATCTAATCCTATCTTATCTTCCCATGCCATCACCACCACCTTCTACACTGACCAGACAAGGGAGACAGGAGCATGATTTATAGATCAAATCTCTTAGACTTAAGAGTCCTTCAGACAATACCTTTCTCTGCTAGGTTTGTTTTCCATGATGCAAAAACCTCTACACCACAAGGTTTCCAGAACATCCTATATAATAAAAGGCTAATATGCAAATTGATCAAACAGAAGAACGACCAGTCACTATGATGCGCACTGACCACCTGGGGGCAGACGCTCAATGCAGGAGCTGCCCCCTGTGGTCAGTGCACTCCCACAGTGGGAGCACTGTTCAGCCAGAAGCCCTGAGCTGGGCTCACAGTTGGTGAGTGCAGTGACGGTGGCAGGAGCCTCTCCTGCCTCTGCAGCAGCGCTAAGGATGTCCAACTGATGACTTATGTAGGGAGCGAGCCTAAGCCGTCAGTCAGACATCCCCCAAGGGCTCCCAGACTGCGAGAGGATGCAGGCCAGGCTGATGCCCCTCCCCTCCCCCCCCGCCAATTGCATGAATTTCGTGCACTGGGCCTCTAGCTAAGAGATAATGAACAATGAATCGTAAAGCATATTCTCAGTGGAGGGGACCTAGGGCCCTGACATTTTCAGAAGGGTCACATAGAAAATGCCCCTGTGCCCTTGTTCAGGGCAAAAGGTGGTCTCCTCTCTCCAAAGGCAGATCAAACACTGATGCCTACAGAGGCAAGGGGTGAGTGGCACGCCCCACAGAACCCCACCGCAGCCACAATCCTACCCCTTCCCTCCTAAGATCTTGCAATTTCTGCTTTCTCCCAGCACCTGGTCTACCTGAACCCGAGATAGCATGAACTTACCTAAGAGCACACGGTCCTTCAGGTTTGATGGAATTGCAAAGACACATCTTTTACACAAGTCTTTTCTTCTCCATTCAGTTTCTCCTCAAATGGGCAGGAAAACAGCTGTTACCCTAATCCTGGCATCCATAGGAACTGTCCCTCTGTGTCCAAATCTGGCCTTAATTGCATTGATTTTCTCTAAGACCACATACACGCAGTTTCCACATCAACATTATCCAAGCCCATGTGAAGAACTAGACTGAACTGGAACAGGTTGTGCCCATGCCTGGCACTGGCAGCAGGAACCCAATGTCTTTACCTTGGTCTCCCTGCCAAGGGGAGAATGAATGAATCAGCCAACCTTTGCATTCTCTGCTTTGGAGTCAAGGTGGGCTGAAGATGTTACCCCTGGTGAGGTGGGGTTAATGCGGTGGCCAGAGAGCCAAGCTTCACAAAAACATCCCACAGCACACTCCCTCCCCTCTATTGCACTGAAGCTGGAGTTCACAAATTTGGATACACATAAGAATCACCGTAGACTCTTGATCATAACACAGAGCCTGCACAGCAGTGGCTCTCAAAGTAGGGTCCCCAGAGCACATCATCGGGACCTTGTTAGAAGTACAAATTTCTGGACCCCACTCCGGACCCACTGAATCAGGGGTAGGGTCCAGCAATCTGTGGTTTGACAAGCCTTCTAGGTTATTCCAGTACAAGTAAGAGTTGAGAAACACTAATATAGATTCCCCAGGCTTCTCTCTAGTCCTGTGAAATAAAATCTGCAGGAGAAAGTATTTTGAATCTGCATTTTTATTACACATCCCAGGAGATTCTTTTGACCAGGCAAGTTAGGAAAACACAGAGTTGAAGAATCAGAAGACAGTCAGTCAGTAAACCCACGGAGACTGGAGGCCCTGTCCCATCTGGGATTTACTGGTAACGATGCTGAGCGTCTCCAAGGACGTTTGACAGGTTGCAATGAGAGTTAGCAAAATGAGGATCTGAACACCAAATCTGTGCCAGGCATTTATTTGGACAAAAAACAAAGATGAATTAGACACTATCCAGACCCATCAATACGCACAAGAAAATGGAGGAGACTCAAAAGGCTACACGGTGTGTGATTCTATGTTTATAACTTTCTGAGAAAGGCAAAGTGACAGGAGCAGAAACAGGTCATGGGTGGCCAGGGGCAGGGCTGTGGGGAGGAGTGATTGTTTGGGGGATGATGACACTATTCTGAAAGGCATGTGGTGCTCACATAACTGCATGCACTTGTTAAAATTCATAGACTGTGCCCCAAACCCTCATATAAATAAAAACTGTGTATAAATAAAAAAGTAGAACAAAAAAAATGAAGGTGACAGACACAAGTAACTATTAGGGAAAAGGGATTTTTTTTAAAGGTGTTAGTTGAGATGAACTCTATGAGAGCCCCACAAAGTTTCACATAGGTTACGTCTGAACTGCATCTTAAATAGCGAGTGAGTTTTTCTTGTAAATGAAGAAAGAAGAACATTCTAGGAAAAGAGGGATGTGTTGAGTACATTGTAGTCCGTGCCCTGACTGCAACCCCTGTAGAGTCTGACGGGTTCGAAGTGTGGTCCCTGGGCCAGCAGCATCCCCATCGCCCGGAGCTCATGAGGAGGGCAGACCCTCAGGCCCCACTGAGTATCCACTGAGCTGATTTCGGCATTTTAACAGCCAGCCTTTCTCCCCTATGGTTCTTACGCATATTGAGGCCCAAGCACACTTCTCCAGAGCTCATCTGCCCTCTTCTCAGCCCTGGGAAGAGTCCCCACACACCATGCCACAACCTCCCCTTCTCACCAGGATTGATTGGTTACAGGTGGCAGTTTTCCCAAGCCCTCAATCCATTGATAGGACAGCAACCAATCAGGCTGCCTTGGGAATCTGGACTTTTCACAAAACACATTTGAGCTAAAAGATTAAGGAAAGCTAGAAGGGACTAGGTGACAGCAAGCCGAACAGAATTTCACTTCCAAGAGCTTTCCCAACATTCTCCTTCTCCTTGACTGGGTTTAGTGTGAGGGTTAGAAACATCAATGATGAACAAGAATCATTGATCAGCTGCCTCCTGCACGCCCCACATGGGGGATTGAGCCTGCAACCTGGGCATGTGCCCCAGCTGGGAATCAAACCACAAGTGTTCATACATCAACGCTCAACCACAGCCACACCAGCTGGGCCTCATTATCTTTATGGACCACTGGGAGAAAAACAGGCTAGGCCACAGTGCACAGATATTTGGTCAAATATCCTATGTGTTTCTGTAAGATATTTTTAGATGAGATTAACACATAAGTTGGCAGAATTTGAGTAAAGCAGATTGCCCTCCATAATGTGGGTGGGCTAAATCCAATCAGTCGAAGGCCTTAATAGAAAAAAAAGGGGAGATTCTGCCGGCAGACTGCCTTTGGACTTGAACTGCATCCCTTCCCCAGGTCTCCAACCTACCAGCCACCACTGTATTTTGGACTTGTGTGAGCCAATTCCTTAAATAAATCTCTCTTCCTCTCTCCATACACAGACACACACACCCTATTGGTTCTGTTTCTTTTGTGAACCTTAATACCTATACTGGGGTAGTTATTACCATTGTTCACAAATATTTCTGGTTTTCTCTCCGTCTGCATCCATGAAAGGATTACATGCTCCTGAAAACTTAAAAGTAAACCATGGTCATGTGACTTGCTTTGGCTAATAAAATGGAGTGAGTGACCGGTACCACTTCTAAGCAAAAGCATTGAAGAGCCAGGACATGATTTTAAGAAAGTATATTTTGGTAATCCTCACCCTAAGGTATTTTTTCCATTGAATTTTTAGAGAAAGTGGGAGTGAGGGAGGGAGGGAGGAGGAAGAGAGATGGATTAGTTGCCTCCCCAAAAGTGCCCAGACAGGGGCTGGGGGCCAGGGATGGAACCTGCAATTCCCATACATACCCTTGACCGGGAATTGAACCTGTGACTCTTTGGTGTGTGGGCTGACACTCTAACCACTGAGAAACATTGGCCAAGGCCAGGGCATGATTCGTTAGTCTCTCCCCTGTGGCACCAAGCTTTGAGTCATGCTGATATAGTAGAAACTTACGGTGCTGCCTCCCTCAGCCTGGGACCCAGGGTAGAGCACTAAAGAGAATCGTTTGCCATTTCAAAAAAACTGCGATTTGGGGTTGTTTATGATACACCGCTCAACATGCCGATTACAAATTTTTGATTTTTTCATTGTTGCAATTTCAGTAGGACTATTTGATATGGACAATGAATAGTGATTTGGAATACTGTGTGCATTCCCATGATGGCATGAGTTTTTCTAAAATGATTGTATGTAAACTTTTCACTAACTGGCTCCCCTTTAGTCCACACTATTGTTACAACATTTTGCCAAACCCACCAGCATCAATTCCATTATAAAACTTGGAATAAATGGAGCCCATATGGATATGAACATTTTGTAAACAAGACCTCGAGAACTAGTCTAACCAACTGTCAAATGTTTTATACTTTTATGGAGATCCTAGAATGTGTCCACCTTCTAGCTGCTACAAGTCCCAAATTACTACTAAGAAAAGAAAATCTTTCAATAAGGCAGATGAAACAAAACAGAAAATGTGGCTTTTGCTAGATGGAAAAATAAGTATCAAGATGGAGGTTGAACCACATGGGCCTGTGGGGAAATGAGATAAGCAGATGGAGACAATCATTTTCAAAATTATCTAGTCCTGAGGTTATCTGGAACCTCAAGACATGAACATATGGTTGAGATTATCAGATCCATCTAAAGTGTTCTGATTTTAAAATGAATTCTCAAAATTTTGGCCCACTTAGAAAAAAAGAATGGATAGCACCACTTTTTCCCACAAATACCCAAATCGACAAACTCAGTATGGAGGGAATGAACCAGGTAGCATTTACTTCAATGCCCCACTAGGCCTCGCAGTGCCCTGCCTACAGTTGTCATTCAGTAAGTGCTAAACTGACTTCTGTTACCACTTTCTCAAACCCGCCATCCCCCAGACAAGGGAAGCAGACGAACAGAGCAGCAGGGCGGACATCAGTTAGTGTCACCTCCACTCTCCTGTCCCCTTTCTTGCCTGTCCACATCTGCAGTCTTGGCCCCACTTTGGCAAACTGAACTCCCAACTGGTGAGTCAAAGCTGGCCAGTTAACATAGACACTCAGCGCTGCATGGCTGTGCATTGGTACAAACAGGCAGCAGCTATTGGAACGAAAGTAGTTGCTGGACATTCAGACCCCAGAGAGGCCAGGACTAACCCTGCAACTCGTCGAGTGGAGTCCAGCTCAACAGCGATCGGGTCAGTCTTAGTAAAGGTGCTCAGAGCCATGCTGGCGAGTACAGGACCTCTAGAAACAAGGTCACCGGAGACAAAACTTTGTCTTCCTTTTGGCAACAATGTCTTTTTGTGAAGAGAAGAATGGTTATGCAGTTTGGCTGTAAAGAATAGTCCTGGCCACAGAATGGGCTGGGATTTACCTCAATAGAGGAGCTAGCGAATCCTTGAGGATCATGTGCTCTGAGGACAAAGGTGTCCTCCACACTCAGGGAACAGACCGGCCCTCCGGCCTGGAATGCTGTCCCGAGGTCGCTGGTGTCAGGGCAATTCTCAGGCAGTTTCCCCTCAGACGTTGCTCCTCTTCTTACAGGTTATTATAGCCTCGCGGGCGATAAACCATACACAGCAAGTCAGTGCTGCCGAGACTTCAGACCTTGAGGAAATCCCTTAGTCACTTGTGACTATTTGTCACATAATTAAGCACACTCCACATTGCCCTGAATAAAAAAGCTTAAGCTGTAAGCCATCTCTCAGTCACATTCCCTTGCTGGATGCTGAGATGAGAACAGGAAAATCATACCACATGTCTGCCATCTGTATTTGTACTTGTCAACAGCTCTGTTTTGGGATAAACAGTTTTGAAGTCAGAATCAATTCGACTTGTTGGAAGATTAGCCAAAGAACAGCTCAGAAGACCAAAACAGAACATGAAGTCAAATAGTCTAAAAAATTAAGCACAATTTCTGCTTCTCACTCAACATTCCATTTTGTTGCAGAACAAAGAAAAAGAGCATAGCAGCCAGGGTTTGGGGGCAGAGAATATATGTTTGCTCAAGTGAAAAATTATTCAACTTAGAACAAATGCCTTTGCTGCGATGCAACTGGAACGCATTCACTGACCTCTAGGAGACTACAGGTAAGAAAAGAGTAATTTCAGCAGTTACACTTTTCTCGCGGTGCTATGTGAAGGCATACACAGGGGACAGCTTGCGTTGGGTACAGTGCATAATGCGGCCCGTTATTACCATAAAAACGGTAGCATTTCCCAAAGTCGATCTTGATTAGAAGTAGTTCCATGGTTGAAAACACTTCCCACTGTAGAGCTATTAAAACAGAGAGATGGCAAGGGGGAAATAAAGACATACAGCGAAAAGGAGGCCGGGCGGGAAGGTAGCACAAATAGGACGTACAGATTGCTGGGAGATAACAACGGAATTGCTTTCAGAGGCAGCTGGTGTAAGTGAATGAAGGGCCCGGGAACCTGGCAGCCCCGCAGATCCTAGGAAACAAATGGGAACATGCATGCTCCACTTGAAGGGACATCCATTTTCTCCCTAAAAGAAGTCGTTTGTAAAAGAGCAAATTGGTGATTTGTACTTACAGACTGGTTCCTTTTCAAGCCCCTGTCAAGCAGTGTTAAATTATTGAAGCACAGCGTAGTGTATTTTTGGCGTACACACAGTTAAACCTTGCAAATGTTTCTGGTCACCTTTCTCAAGTTATTAAAAAATAATTGTTTCCACTTACTCGACGATCTTTAAAACGAAACAAGACAAAGTGCCACACATCTCTCTCCAGAACCATCACCGCCCCTTTCCCCTGCTTCCTGATCCGGCCCCCCAATCCTTCAAGCAAGCAATTGTTTAGACTGGGGAGGGTGGGAGGAGGAAGGCCAATACAACATTCACACAATTGTCTGGTGTTCATTCAACCACAGGGTTGTCCCGAGACAGCATAAACTGTTCAGAGAATAAAGCGGGGTTGTGGACATCTCATTAATAACTTGTGAACCCCCCTCAGAGGGGTCACGTACTGCAGAGGGGCCGCCTTGTGCCAGCACTGTGCACGCTGGTGCTTGGCTCCTGGACAGCGGCCACTGCACACAGCTGCCACTTGAGGAAGGCTTCCGGACGCCCCTTCCTGATCAGGAGTGAGGAGATTCTCCCCAGTCAGCTGAGCAACTGAAACCTGACTATGTTTACAAACCCTAAGCTGTGCTTTAATCTAAATGACCACCAGACAGATGAGCAGGGCCAGCCCCTCCCCTGATGTGTTCACAAAATGAGTGGCATTGATGCCAATGCTTCAGAAAGGGAGCAAGGGAATCCAACAGGTCGAACAGCATACGGGGAGATATGACTGTGGGCAGACTTGGCTTAAATGGAACGTTTTCACCCAACAAGCATACTGGGAACCTTTCAAATTTCTCCCCCAAATCAAGTCGGATTCCCACTCCCTTCTGTGGAAGAGCCACTCCTAGGTCCCTGATGCTATTTTCTATCAGGTGACTGTATCAGAGGTTGAGCTTCTGACCTCATGGACCCTCAGACTGAAACTGGATGGCTTTGTAGAATATTTTCACTCAAGCATTTTGTGTGGGAAATAGAAGGGGAAGGAATAAAGGCGACAACTCTAAGATGTTTGAATTATCATCCTGTGCATCATTTTAGTCAGTTAAGTAAGTAAAACAATCAAACCAAATGACTTAAAAGTCATGTAGGGAGAAACAAAGATCTCTCTTTTTCTTTTTTTTATTCTTTTTGCATCCCGCAGACACAGAGGTTAAAAAAAAAAAAATGACTGAAACTTAAATATGAAAGAATTCTTTACAATTAAATCCACAACTTTATACATTTATCTTACTCACATGTCAGTGAAAAATCACCAATTATTACTGTTTCTACTTAATAACTGAAAAATCACCAATTATTATGAAATATGACAAATTATATAAAAGAACCAAAAAGATCTCATAAAAAAATATATCCAGGTCTGAAGAGTGCTGTAAGCTTGATGCCTTCACATCCTTCTCTTCTGTGTGCTTATGTATAACACTGAAAAAACAAAACAAAACATACAGACATTGAAGAACTGTCCTTAAGCATCATAACAGTAAGTTTTTTTTAAAAAAAATATATTTTTTTGATTTTTATAGAGAGGAAGAGAGAGGGATAGAGAGTTAGAAAACATCGATGAGAGAGAAACATCGATCAGCTGCCTCCTGCACACCCCCCATTGGGGATATGCCCGCAACCAAGGTACATGCCCTTGAGTGGAATCGAACCTGGGACCCTTCAGTCCGCAGGCTGACACTCTATCCAGAGCCAAAATGGTTAGGGCATAACAATAAGTTTTAAAAGCAACAGATTTTGGCCTGACACCTCTGCAAATCGAAAGGAAATTTCCATACTACACAATAAACTCTAGAACTACTGTAGACTAATTTTATGAATCTAGATTTGGTTTGATGTTATACAGGACTGTGTTCTAGTCTTAGCTGACTTACTTTTGTGACCAGGAGGATAAAACAAAATGAATGTGAAAGTTACCAGAATACAAAAATGTTTTATGATTATAGGTACATTAATTATGCTTGAAGTAAAGTAAATCAATAAATTTTACGAGGCTAGATTCAGATTACGAATAAAGAACATATTTTCACCCATTTCCCCAACAGAAACTCTAAATTTGCTGTCTAATTTTATAATTGCGACAGGATAAACAAGATCTGAGGAGTTTTGTTATTTTTTTTTAAAAAAAGTCCTTTTTCTGAGTTCCCTGGTGTTGCCAAAGTGCTGCTTTGCTAGGCTTCCTGTGACCACCCACACTGAACTCTTCAGGAGAGGTGGTCCATAAGAATAAGACAGGATATAAGACAAAATGCTATGCCTGGGTCACCAAAGGTGTACCTCCCTCACATCCCCACCTACTCAGATTCTGACGGATTTGTTCACAGGGAAATTTAGAGATATCTTGATCAAAGATCATCCTATATAACAAAAGCATAATATTCTAAGTGTCCAGTCGTCCATTCAACCAATCAAAGCATAATATGCTAATGATATGTTAAGGCCACTCAACCACTCACTATGAAGTGCACTGACCACCAGGGGGCAGACGCTCCAACGGGTAGGTTAGCTTGCTGCTGGGGTCCGCCGAGCTAGACGGTCTGGACATGCCCTGGAGCCCTACCTGTGGTTCCTCCTCAGCTGGCCAACCTCCCACATCCCTCCTTGACCCCAATTGTACACTGGTGGGGTTCCTCCACCTGGCCTGGGCCGTCTCGCAATCTGGGACCCCTTGGGGATATTGGAGAGCCGGTTTTGGCCCAATCCTGCTCAACACAGGAGCTGCCCCGTGGTGGTCAGTGTGCTCCCACAGGGGGAGTGCGGCTCAGTGAGAAATGGGGCTCACAGCTGGTGAGTGCAGTGGTGGTGGCAGAAGCCTCTCCCGCCTCTGCAGCAGCCCTAAGGATGTCCGACTGATGGCTTAGGCCCGCTCCCGATCAGTCAGACATCCCCCAAGGGCTCCTGGACTGCGAGAAGGTGCAGACTGGGCTGAAGGACACCACCCCCACCCCCAAGTGCATGAATTTCATGCACTGGGCCTCTAGTAGCACAGATTAATCAAGTAAGCCGAGATCCTCTTTAGAGTCTAGGATGTGTGTGTGTGTGTGTGTGTGTGTGTGTGTGTTTGTGAGGGGGGGAGGGTGGTGTTAATTGGGAAAAAAGGAGACATATGTAAAACTTTAGATAATAAAAAAAAAGTCTAGGATGTGAATGTGGGACTCTAAAAATAACTACCACTGATTATTAATTATTACATCATGGAAAAGATATATGAAGAGAAGCATCAAAATGACAGTAAAAACATCCTGGGAAATTGGACATGGTTTACATGTTGTATATGCATGTGACAGGATCCATCCTATCACTTACAGAACCTGCAACTGACTGCTATCAGTTGTCTTGAAATGTTGAAAAATCCTAACATTTCTTAGTAAATGTAAGAGATCAAATAAGAACAGTATGAAAAATGAGAAGAGAAATTCTACATGTCAGAACTAAAAAGCATATTATATATGAAGATATGGGAAAATATGGCATTGTACGACCAGGAGAAAGAATATCCACACTAAGTCAGAGCGCTGAGTTCACAGCAAAGGGGCTGAGGGAGTTACTCAGAAGTAAAGAACGCACACCAATAAAAAGCCCAAACTCAGGCTCCCAGAGCTCCATTTGGGGAATGGGAACAAAAAGTGGGGAGGGGTCAAGGGATAACTACCATCGTTTTGAAGTCTTCTCCTTCTCCCTAAAAATTCATATATTACTTTAGTGATAATGTGTTTTTAAATGAGGTACTTAAAAGTAAACATAATAATCACAGCCATATATTAGATGTTAAAAAGCTGAGTAATTTTAGAACCATATTTCCTGTTTTGTCATTTTTGTCAAATTAAAAGATACAATCTCCACAGAGAGCATTTAAATGATTCACAAAGGACAAATAGGACAAGCTAACTGCCAAATGATGCAAACCAAAGATAGCAGGGAAACACTGGCCATTCTTACAGCCCCAGATTCCAGTGTGAGAGGCAGTGTTGGGGGAATAGAATAAACTGTATTCAACAGAAAGAGTTCAGGTCAGTATACCAATGCCCCTCAGTAAGGGCAGGGGAGATTTTTCAGTCCCCAAATCCATGAAGCTACTAAAAATAAACTGGTCACACTGAAGATTTGAAATATAAGAATTTAAAAGTAAACAAAGTAAAACTAAAACTGAACTTTTAAGTTATCTAGAAAACCTGTTGGTGATCCCAACTATAAACACAAAGGCTTAGTTCAGATGTTGTACAACTACACTACAGAGCGAAGGAATATTACCGTTGTTTCCTCGGATAAATGCATCCCCATACTTATTCTTCAGCTGTCCATTTACATATTCTTCTGTCTGCTCCAAGGCTATATTCATGTAGCCATCCAGACAAGCCAGGACCCCTGCAGACAGATTGAGTCAAAGAGAAGATATACAAAGCAAGGAAGAGTTGAAAATTACAGGATATACCTTAGAGCTGACCATCTTCCCATTCATTAGCTCTTACATGCTTAATATAAAAATTCATACTGTAAACAACACTGAATAGATGGACGCATAGAAAAAGGCCTTTATTTAATGTCCATCTGAATAAAAGCTAAGAAGCATACGGCATGAAAGTAGGAAAAACAATGAACTGTTACTTTTTTCATGGTATGTGTGATAAGAGTAACTTGTAAAGCCTTCAAAAAAGTAACATAATAAGAATATGCCAAATATAACACCATTCTTTGAAAATTAAAAAAAGGAGTAGGCAATTATGCAGGAGCAAATGACCATTAGCCAAGACTCCTCCCTTCCAGGGGCATTTCTTACTTTAGCCACTAAGTGAAATACGGGTCTGGCAGATTTATTTCATTCTTTCACAACTACTGCAGCAAATGAATGTGCTCCAAGGTTAAGAGGAAGTCTCCACAATCTGTTAAAATAATAGAGGAGGAGACAGCAGGTGCTCCTGAAGGAACAACTTAAAGCTGTGACTCACAGTGAAGAGCAGCTTGAGAATACAAGGCAACATATTGCATTATAACACATCCCTTTCTGTTTGTTACAGTTATAACATTTCAAATCCGACTAATACAGAAAAATGGCCACAAACATTCTAGGGAACTTAAGGAAACTGGGTGAATAGTTTTCAAAACTGAGTCTCTAACTTAAAGAGGTATTTTCTAGAAAAATAATTTAAGTGAAAGCAAATACTACAGATTAGATTCAATTAACCAAGTTGACAACTTCATTTAGTCTCAATTTCGTTAGTATGCTCCTCACTCCCTGCCTCCGGCCCCATTCTCCTCTAAACAAAAGTTTCTTTTCAAAATTGTATGTGTAACGAGAGCACAAAACATTCACCTAACAGAATTCTGCTAAAAACTGGAAGCTTTCAGAGAATCACAATGGATTCTAAACATTAACAATTACCTCCTATCAAAAAGTTTATGATACAACTCTACAGTTTATTTCCTGCTGTATTAATTTTACAATTAAACCACAATTGTAAAAGAGCAAGAAACTTCTGAGACCTGGTCTGCAAATCTGTTTGAAAATGCATCAAGAGCATTTCAAAATTAAATGTTCACTTCTAATAAAAATAGCTATTCTCAAAGGAAAGGTTGTGTCTTTTTTTTAAAAAAAGAAAAAGGTGCCAGGTTATAATTGTAACACCTTCCTTACTCTAAGGGATAAACTACTATAAATAATAGAAAATAAAGTTTTCGTTAAGCTTAAAGAGAAACTGCTACAAAGAGCTGGTTTTTAGTAGTATTTAACCACAAAATGAGAGCTCTGTGTAGTAATACTCCCAACAGTGTACACCACTTTGCTTTAATAGTATAGAAGCCATGAGCCAGACATTCAGAAAGAGAAAAGTTATGACTACCACCCATGTGAAAGGTTATTTAGCCTCACTAGTAAACAGAGAAATATAAATAAAATGAGGTATTACTTGTTGCCAATTAGGATGAAAAAGTTGAAAACAAAGCTAATACAAGGGTAGGTGAGAGCCTAAAGAAGAATGAACCCTCTGCTCCAATGCTCTTCGACTCAGAAATCTTAGCCTAGGGAATTGATTCTAAAGAAATAGTTGGACAGATGCTCAAGATATGTCAAAGGAGCAAATATGTTTATAACAACAAAACTGGTAAACCCTTAAATGCGCATTCATAGGGAATTGGTTAAAAATTAACACAAAATTACGGTACATCCACACAAGGTAACCCCATGGAGTCATTAAACACTTTATATTGTCAAATAACTGAACATATTTTTTACTATTAAAGAAAAATCAGGGTGCATGTATAGCTGATCCCACTGATGTAAAATTATGCTTATATGGAGACAGATCCAGTTGGTTAAGGCTGACTGTCTCTGGGTAGTAGAATTTTGGGAGAATTGGCTTTCTTCTGGAGTATACTTTTCTCTAGTATTTGCTTTGAAATTTATAACAAAACAAAAAGTCCCACATATATTACATTTATAAATAGGTAAATTTTCCCTAAAGAGCAGAGACAAAAAGGTCCAGCTGGTTGATCTCCTCAATGAAGTGGGTACTGAGAAGATATTGAACACAGTGTTCACTCTAATCACCTGCTGAACATACTCAAATCTCTAGAAGTTTATTACATATTCTTTTAGGTTCATCAAAAGTTCAGGATGAGAAGCAGTACAGAGAGACTTTATAGTATCTCACTATTTAGTATAATCCACTGGTTTCACTAAAAAATCTTATTAAATTGGAGATGTTATTAATATCAAGAAACCAAAGCAGTATATAAACAGCAAGGTGTTTGTGTCATGCATGAGTCTGAGTCCTAGTTCCTCTCTTACCAGGTGGGGATAATCAACGGAGATCTCAAAGGACTTATATGAAGATAAAATGAAAATTAAAGTGTTGAGCACTCACTGGACCCACAGTAAGCTCTCAATAAAATTAAGTTTGCATGTGTGAAAAAAGTTCAAGAGATTACAATCATTATTCAGAAGAGAGATGAAAAATTATTCAAAAAGGAGACTAAGGAAAGGCCATAACACTCTGCTAACGAATGAGTTTTCAGTACCTGTAAACTAGTCCAGGTAATTTAACATTTCTTAATTTTGGAAGACTAGAAATTTAGTAACTTAAAAAAAAATTGAATTTGATACCCACGCAATTAATTTTAGTAGTGTCGCAGCCTTAAAAAGAGCATTCTCTAAAAGAACAGAAAGGTGTTTTTGGACAACCCGCACATTATGCGAGTGGGAAGTTTATGCTGTAAAATGACACTGTCTAAATAGCTGCTGCCAACCTCCAATACTTCTGCAAAACAAACGCTATTGTGCCAAGGGTTCTTCAGTATCCAGCCAGCTATTCACGCCTGAGGCGACTGGGAATCCTTGGCTGCCACCAGGGTACCAGGGAACTGAGGCACACAGGCTCTCAAAGCAGAGACAGGAGACAGGAGCCACAAACCACACCGGAAGTCAGAAGCACACACTCTGGTGTCAGTTGTGTCTCTAAAGGGGATCAATCCAGGGGAAGAAAAGAGGTGGGCATAAAAACTGTTGACAACCAATGATTTTTGAGATTCACTGGGTATGTTTAAAAAGTTGCTAAAAATCAGTTAGTCATATTTACTTATTTAATTACACCAATGAGGATGAAGCAGAAAAATATTACCTCGATAATCCACTCCAGAATTTAGTTTTACCACCACTGGTCGTCCAATGATTTGCTTTAAGAAGTCGCTGGGAGTTTGCTTCCGTAGACTCATTGTAACAATCCTGATCAGAAATCTGAAAAGGGGCAATAAAGGCAAGGACAAAAGTTAATTACTGAACCAAAAAAAAAAAAGCCTGAAGGCCTTAACATATTTATAGGACACCAAGCATCAATGGAGCACATGTGAAGACTCCACATTTGCCGGGAGCCGGTCCATGCTTGCTGTTTCAAGGGACCTGGCATATACGGCATACTGTTCTTAATATGTTTGCTCACCTTCTTGGCACTATGTGTTTTAACCAAGGTCTCTGAGAAAGGTTGTTTCCCCAGGTAGGGATTTTCCCCTGAAGTTAGGGAGGGAATAAAACCTCTTAACTAAGTGCCAGGCGGGTAATTAATCACTTTAACTATGAACAATCATGCTTAAGCTACATAATCTTTACTCCCTGGAATGGAGATAAGAAACGCCCTAACCTTTGGAATAGAGATTGATAGGATTGGAATCAACTGGTATAAATACAGATGTAAGAACACAGAACTTAGAAGACAGAACTAAGAGAGACAGAACCTCACACAGAACTAAGAAGACAGAACCTACACAGAACCTAGAGACAGAAGAACTTCGCTGGAGAGAACATGGCAAAAGATCCTGGACAGAAACTGGCAACAGAACCTAGCGAGAGAACATGGCAAAAGATCCTGGACCGAACCTGACTACAGAAATTGGGAAGAGAACCTGACTAGAACCTGGTGACAGAACCTGGCTGGAGAACCTGGACAGAACCTGGCTGGAAAACCTAGCGAGGGAACATGGCTACAGAACCTGGCTGGAGAACCTGGCTGGAGGACCTAGCAAGACACTGGACACAGAACCTGGCTGGAGATCCTAACCAGAACTTCGCTGGAGATCCGAAGCAGAACCTCTCTGGAGATCCAGACCAGAACTTGGCTGGAGATCCTGGCTAGGCTGCCGATCAACTGAACACTGTCTCCGTGTCCTTCCTTCTTTGCCGACTCCGTCTACACCTTTGGGGACCCCTGGACCTGCTGGGGTTGGACCCCGGCACACATTATTCTACAACCACACAACAGCTAACATGTTTCAGGACCTACTAGGAGCCGGAAACTAAGTGATGTGCTTTCCATACATTATCTCATCAGTCCTCACATCGACCCTCTGACATAGCCTCATCGTAGAAGGGCCCTGTTCTCAACCACTTGTACTACTGCCTCATACACAAATCAGTATACCCATTCATTGAATGCTTGTGTTATTTATGCAGAGCACTCTGCTAAGATCCTTATATACGCTACCAAATTTAATCTTTACAAGAACCCTGGGAAGGTCTTAATATCCCCATTTTGGTAATGAAAATAAAGGCACACAGAAAGATGAAATAATTTGCTCCCAAATGTGGTGAAACCAACATTCAAGCTCAAATCAGCCATATTTTAAAGTCTATTCAAAGGTTCTCATAATTTAAGTTAAATAATTTTCTTTTCCAAGAGAAGTCAACATCCCAAGTTAAATAACAGAAAATACAAGTTTTAAAAACTACTAAACTACTCTTGAATTTGGGACCTCCTCATCCACTGCATCTCCCCAAGGCCTGAAAAAAATCTTAATGTGATCAACTGATTATTTTGCTCAGCAAATTTTAATTTAACTTTTCCACTGAACTGTCAGTGTATTTTTTTTGCTACACAGTCTCAACAGAACTAAAATCACAACTACTATTCTGGACAACCACTATTCATTCAGGACTCAGACCACACAACAATGTTATGCAGTTTTGAACACAAGGAAAATAAAAAACAAAGTAAATACTGTAACAGATTATATACCTTTAATGGGTTCAGTAAAAACAAATCTTCCCATTCATTTATAAACTGCCTTATTTATGTGCTGAACATGTGCCGTTTTGTGGATGAATAGATCCAGAGACTATTAACCCTGAGGGCCTGATATTGACTCAACTCATGAGTCTTAAGTTCATTTCCTATCAGATGCTAAATCCCATTATGCCAGTTTCTTCATATATAAGATGAGATCAAACTAGCTA
Organism: Myotis nattereri; assembly: GCF_964212035.1. Classification (NCBI taxonomy): domain Eukaryota; kingdom Metazoa; phylum Chordata; class Mammalia; order Chiroptera; family Vespertilionidae; genus Myotis; species Myotis nattereri. The sequence goes on from NC_138080.1 coordinate 58,052,456, forward strand.
TTTTGTGTTAAAAAACTAGTAAGATGCATCATGAAGTGGAAATCTAGTTCACAGGGATAGTATTAACTGCCTTGTTCAGTTAACAACAGAAAAAAGAATACGAACCTAGACTATTAGTTGTTTAACTGATGGTGTCCCGGTTTTTTGTTCGTTTTTGAGTTTTTTTGCATTTTTTCTTTTTGTTGAATTTATTGAGGTGACACTGGTTAACAAAATTATACTGGTTTCAGGTGCACAATTCTACAATGCATCACCTGTACTGTACTGTGTGTTCACCATCCCAAGTCCATCACCATTTACCCCCATACCCTCTCACACCTCCTCCTTCTCCCCCCACACAAGCACCACACTGTTGTCTGTGTCCATGAGTTTTTTCTTTTTAACTCTATCCCCTCCATCTCCCACACCCAACACCACCCCCTCGATAGCTGTTAGCCTGCTCTATGAGACTGCCTCTATTTTGCTTGTTAGTTCATTTTGTTCATCCCAGACTATTAGTTATTTAACTGATAGTGTTATTATTTTAAAAATCTTATTAATATTCTCTCCCCTCACCTTTAAAAAAAAAGCTCAGCTATAGCCCGAGCCGGTTTGGCTCAGATCAAGCTGTGGACTGAAGGGTCCTGGGTTCAATTCTGGTCAAGGGCACATACCTCAGTTGTAGGCGCAGTCGGAGCCATGTGGGAGGGAACCTATCACTGTTTCTCTTATATAGAGTTTCTCTCTCCCTGCTTCTCCCGCTCCCTTCCATTCCTTCTAAAACATCAATGGGAAAAATATCCTCGGGTGAGGATTTACAAAAACTAAAATGAGTAAATAAATAAATGTACAGCTATATTCTTGTAAGCTTATCAAAGATCATACCTCTGCCATTACTAGTAAGCCTCATCTTTACTCCATTTAACACCGATTTCTGTCTGAAGGCATTCAACACTTCAAACTTTCACCAGCACCTTAGTGGCAGGCACATAGGCTGGGTAGGGATGCAACACCAACAAGATATGACCTTGGACCCTTGGAATTTATACTCCGAAGCAGACCACACACACACACACACACACACACACACACACACACACACCCTTGTAAAAGGAGAATTTTTAAAAGTTGTATGTAGTTGGATAGAATTTTGCAGAGACCAGCACACACAAAGATCAGAGAAGGACTTCTGGAGGGGACACCTGAGCGGAGTGTGAAGGAAAAGAGTCCACCAGCTGGAAGGACAAAAAGCTTGGCGAAGGCCTTGGACAGTGTGAGGAGAAAATCGACACAGGCAAGGAGGGCCAGCTGCAGCCTCCGAAGGCAGCAGGGCCACATTCCTGGGGAGCATGACTAAGAGCTTGGCCTTGAGCCTCTAGGGCCGTTTCCCAAACATGAGCCTTTGGATCACTTGGAGATTCCGCTTCAGTAGAACCAGGGTAGGAACCAGGGATCCGTTTGCACAAGCCTAGGAGACTCCTATGAACCGGTGGGTATGGGAAATACTGTCAGTGGCTGGGGACACGGGATGGTTGAAGCAGAGACATGCACGAGTACCACTGTCCACTTCAGATGGAGTGGAGATGTGCTCTGGCATCAAGTTTCACATCTGGTTCTATTTGATGTAACCTGTCACCAATTACTGTCTTATATTCTTTTTTTTTTTTAATACAAGTCTCTTCTCCCTCAACAGACTGTAAGCCACATGAAAGGAGAGACAAATACCAAGCTTTCCATTTATTCTCCAGAGCATCTATATTCTGGCAGATCTCTTGAAAAATATTTTAACAGTTATTTGGAAAGAGGATGTTGCTTCAAACACATTTTATCCATCACTTTAGAGTCCATAATTTTTACATTTGTCTTCATTAGGCTTCCTCGATACTCCCTTTTACTTAATAACTTGCCCATAAATCCATTTTGTATGAGTAAACTGGTCTCAACAATTTTTCCCATCACTTGGCTCACGTGAAAACTTTGTTTTCATCTTTGAAACTGGGTAAGGCAGAAGGAACAGTTCCGACCATTTATGAAGCAAGAGAACAGACGCTTGAACCATCTATATTATAAAAGGCCAGTGGCCGTAATGCAGTAACGACCGAACAACCGGTCACTAGGAGGGGCACTGATGGGTCTCCAGGTCCGGTGGGTCTGGGTCTCGTGCAATTTCACACACTGAGGCTTTAGTAGAAACATAAGAGGAAAAAGGCCTCCTTTCTGCCCGGTTACCTTGATAAAACTCCTCCCTTAAAAATTAACACCACAATCACCCTCTATGCCTCCAACCCCGGTTTGTTTTAACTAAATTACCTATTTTCACACATGGCTATTCAAAGGCAGAAGCTTCTGAGAGTTCTGAGATGAGAACATCTGCAAATTGCCCTGCAGAGATTTCCTTTAGTAAAAAAAATGGAGGGAAAGAACCAAATTTTACTCATCCAGGTATGTGCCAGGCATTAGAGTCCTGAACAATTCACAAGGTCACCAGGTGAGGTGGCAAGCAGAACCAAGGCTTGATCCCAAAGCCCAAGCCCTTGCAAAGGCACAACTGCCCTTTGGACTATGTCAAGGTTCTCCTGTTAAACAGGCGATGGCCAGAGAAAGTGAGAGGGAGCCTAAATTATTGTAAATCAGCCCATAAAGGACTATAACGACCAGAAAGAAATCTCTCTAATGTAATTTTGAGTCATGTCACTGAGCAAAAAAACGCGTAAATTCTTGTTTCTTGGCCATGTTCACCTGGAAATTTTTGCCTACTCTTAAAATATTTACAACTTAGGGTGAAAAAAAATTTGAAAAGCAAAATATTGCTATGTAACATAATATTACAACCCAAGCAAATAAACTTTAGCAGAATATATCAGTCTGAGAGGACATCCAACACTGAGAACGGCTCTCCTTTCCAGCGGACCAGTCTCCCACAGCAGGCTCCAAGCTTCTGGGGGATCTCTGGTACCTACACACACTGCCCAAGCCTGTGGAAGGGGCATTTAAGGGCAGTGCTAAGACAAGTCCCCCGTCCCTCCCCTCGCCAACTATGGGTATAGTGACTAATACAGTATCATTCATGAGCAGCTATAACACCTGAGTAGCTATAACATAGTAACCACCAAATAAAATATGGAGAAAGGAGAAATGTTTCTTTGTTGTCCAAGAAGCACCTGCATCTGAATCAACAGAGATGCTTGCTAAAATGCAGATTCCAGAAGCCTCCCCAAAGTCAGGCTGTCCAGGCAAGGGTCGTTGGAATTCACATAAAGTTCCCCAAATAATCCCCATAAGCAAATGGTTCCTGACCAGGAGAGATTTTGCCCCCAACCTGGAGACATCTGGAAATGTCTGGAGGCATTTTGGATTGTCCTGAATGAGGAGACTAGATACCTACTGGTATCTAGTAGGTAGAGGCCAAGGATATCGCTTACCCGTCTACAAAGGATAAGAAAGCCCTCCATAACAAAAAATTAACTGACCCAAAACGTCAATTTCAGGTGAGAAACTGCTGTAAGTCCTAAATCAAAAGAGCATTGTTCTCTGGTCTCCACATCAAGTTTTGAAAAAAAACACCTTCGAGGTGGAACAAATGAGAACAAACAGCTAAATTCTAACCGGATGACAGAGTATAAATTGTAACTTATTAAATACTTTATCCCAGCAGTTAGAGAATCTGAAAACAACTACTGTCAACAAATCTTGAAGGGGTTGTCATTCTAAATAAGGATTTCTAGCCCTGGCCATGAAAATGGACCCTTTCCCATTTTTCAGTGCCACAAATCCCTCGGAGGATCGAAATCTCTGTTACTTGGTACAATTGTAAAAGGAAAGATTAATCCGGGGATGTAAACATCTCTTCAAATTCTAATGTCGAGTGTGCCACAGTTCAGTGAGACCACTGAGGCAGCATCAAGAGTACTCACTTGGGAGGCAGGACACCTGAGTTCTAATGCCAGCTCTGCTACTTAATTAGCCGTGCGCCTCGGGTAACTCATCATTTCACCTCTCAAGGCCTCAGGCTCCTCATCTGCAAAATAAGGCAGTTATGCTAGAAGAGCACTAAAGTGACCAGGCAGCCAGCCTGCACAGTAACTCCAACAACACACACACACACACACACACACACACACACACACCCTCTCAAGATTCCTTCACAAAACTTAAGGAAGTGGACTTGCCAGACACCACCATTTAACAAACAAACAAAAAACAAACAACAAAATTCCAAAGACAGGCTCACCTTTGCTGGTTGGTGTATTAGAAATGTATTATCAGCTATCATAATTTTGGTGCAACAGGCACAGTCCTACATGAATGATGTAAACGACTAAACTATTTTGTTAAACAATTTGGCAATGTGTGTGAAGACCTAAAAAGACCTTAGTCGAAGGCAGCACCTATTCCAATAATTTCACTTCTCAAAATCTAGTGCAAGTAAAGAATCTAAAATACAGGTGTTTTTTTTTAAAGTTTATCAGAGTATTGCTAAAATGAAGCAAGAACTCACAAATATCCTAAATGCCCCAGAGTTGGGATAGTTGAGTAATTTTGGGGACATACATAATGATGGGTTAGGGAGCCAATCAAAAGAATATACAAAATTAGAGATGTTATTTAGAAGATTTTTTTTTTAATTGATGAGAGAGACAGGGCAGGAAGAATTTTTAAATAAAACTGGAAAACTAAATATACTGTGAAGCGACCAAATAGGTAATCTTAGCTCAAGGGGAAATGAGCACAAGCAAGAGTAAAATACGGAAAGAAATTCTAAGTGGAGGGTTCAGAGGATGGTTTTCTCACTGAGCTCTTCAGTACTTTCTTTTTTTCTACAATAACCTGTACCTCTAAGGGGACCACACTGAACCACGAGCACCTTACCTGCACCCCCCGATGCTGGAAGCCAGAGCCTGAACCCCGGCCAGGGACGCGCGCCTCTGCACACAAAAGCCCTGTGCCAGAGCTGACCACCGGACAACGGCAGGTGGGCGTCCCCAGCCTGGGAGGGTGGGCCAGCCCGCCCTTAATTCCTGGGGGCCCGGTGCAAGCACCCCGATGGCTACAGGCTCGGCGGACAATGTCCTGCAGCCCTAACACCCCGGCGCGGCGCGGCCGTGCCCGGAGTCCGCTTTCCCGCCGAATCCCCAGGCTGAAGTCGGGGTTCCCTGCGACAGCCTGGGGTGCACTCGGAAGCCACATCCGGGGAGCCCGGCGGGTGCCGTTCGTTACCGCGCGGTCCAGGCGCCCCCGCGGGAGGGGCTCTCGGGGACGGCTCATCCCGGCGCCGACCACCCCGGACCTCCCGGCCGCGCCAGGCGCCACGAGCGCGGCCTTCGCGGGACCGGCCTCCCGCAGGCTCCGCGGCTGCTCCCCACCCTGCCCCGGGCGGCGCAACACCGGGGCTGGGAGTGGCCCGTGCGTCTGCGGGCTCACCTCGTGGCTGGGACCCGGAATGCCGGCTCTGGGAGCCCCACAAGTCCAGCCTCCGCCAACGGGACGAAATCGAAAGCGAAACCGCGGAGGCGGCGGCACTTTCCCGCCTCAGCCAATCACTGCTCCCCTGGCTACGGCGGCCCGCGGGGCCGAAAGAGCCCAGCCTGGCGGGAACGCGCAAATCCTGAAGTTCAGATTCGCCTGAAGGCAAAGTCTGTGCTGCGGGGTTAAATGGAAAGCGCTGGTGCTCTCTCCTTTAACAGAAAGCCCCTCTTAAAAAAGTAAAAACGATAAGAAAAACAGGAAGTGATCTTTCAGGCAGAAATGTAAGAAGTAGCTCGAAGTCATAGGCAACTAGAAATTACTACGAAAGTAATGACTATACACACCCAGAAATGTCCTCGAATAATTGAAAGCAAATAAATAAAAGAAGGCGCCTCAAATATTTAAGTCCACCTTTGGATTTTGACTTAAGTGTGTGACGATGAAGCCATTATTATCAGGAGATTGTTTCCGTGGCAACGTTAATTGACACAAATAGGATTAAAATCACCAAAGTAACTCTGTATTATAATGGAATAAATTGCGTTCCATTACAAACTATTTCTAATTGGAAATGGTGCGCAGACATTAAGTGCTGCTATGGGAACCTGGTTTGGAATTTTGCTTGACTTCTCAATATTCTTGCTATAAATGGAAAGGAAGAGGTAAATAAGGAAACTGTCAAACCGAGACTTGATTCCTTTTTCTACACACATGGCCTCATCACATTAAATCTTATACTTTAATTCTACATAATTTGTAACACCATAAACAGTGGTGATTTCTTTAAACAGATTCTTAACCCTAAGTGTTATAGAATCTAAGAGGCAGAATTTTTTTCTAAGACAAAAATGAATTCCTCCTCTTGTAAGCTAAAGAGATGAACTTTTGATTGATATCACAGATAGGGAACAACTGGGCATGGTTTACTACAAAAGACAGACTTTCTTGTATCCTTCTATAAAAACTCACTTTGGGTAAAGACCAAGCATTATGGATTTTTTAAAAGACTGTATTTGAAGTCCTTGCAATATAAAATATAATGTAAACACAAAATTTAAATAAAGTATTAATTAAAATAATTAGCTGCAGCCGAAACCGGTTTGGCTCAGTGGATAGAGCGTCGGCCTGCGGACTGAAAGGTCCCGGGTTCGATTCCGGTCAAGGGCATGTACCTGGGTTGCGGGCACATCCCCAGTGGGAGATGTGCAGGAGGGAGCTGATCGATGTTTCTCTCTCATCGATGTTTCTAGCTTTCTATCTCTCTCCCTCTCTGTGAAAAATCAATAAAATATATATATAAAAAAAAATAATTAGCTGCAAAGAACATACATAATCTATACTAATAAAAGGGTAATATGCTAATTAGACTAGATGTCCTTCCGGACAAAGCCATGGTAGCAGGGGCTGAGGCAGCGGCGGTTAGGGGCGATCAGGCCGGCAGGCAGATGAGCAGTTAGGAGCCAGCGGTCCTGGATTGTGAGAGGGTTCCCAGGTTGGAGAGGGTACAGGCCGGGCTGAGGGACACCCCCCCCCCCCGCACGAATTTCATGCACGGGGCCTCTAGTAGAATATAAAGCCCTGTCCCTTAAAACCTTTTTCACAAAAGACATCAAATTGTACCATATTCCCCACTACTTGTTTCAATTATTTAAAATAAAAAGGTTTGATTCATAACCTCTTTCCCTTTGCCAGACAGCCCTGATGGAGTCATTAAGACTGGTGTGGTGGGCAGGGGGTCATGAGGAGTTTTAAGGTCATGGTTCATCTTCAGAGGCAGCTGTAATCCTTTCCAAGGGGCATGGACTGTAAGGGCCCAACTAGACAAATGGGGTGGGCGCCATGAATTACTTCACAAGCCAACAAGTTTACCTAAATGTGTTTATCCAGAATTCTTTCAGCAGCTTATGATTGGCTTTTACCAATTCACAAAGCAACTTTCCATATTTCACAGGGTATTTTTAGTATCTTTAATTTTGCAAAGAATCAGCAGGATTTTTCTGAAGACTAGTCCACCAAGAACTCATCTCCAAACCCATGGACATAAACATTAATTTATTAAGGCCATAAAAATAAATATGATAAATCATAACAGTAATTTGACAAGATTTAGTTTAGCTTACATAGTTGTTTAATTTAATTTTTAAAATTGACAAACCTACATTGACACATCATTATCACCTAAACTCCATAGTTTACATTGGGGTTCACTCTCCCCCCCCCCAATGTTTTTATTGATTTCAGAGAGGCAGGAGAGGGAGAGAGAGGTAGAAACATCAATGATGAGAGACAATCATTGATCAGCTGCCCCTTGCATGCCCCCCACCCGGGATCAAGCCTGCAACCCTGACATGAGCCCTGACGGAACTGAACCCTGCGTGACCTCCTGGCTCATAGGTTGATGCTCAGGTATGGTTTCTGAACCACAATGGCCAGGAGTGGGTTTACTTTTGGTGTTGTACATTCTATGGGTTTTGACAAACATATTTGCATGTGCCCATTATGATGGTATCATACAGAGTATTTTCACTGCCCTAAAATTCCTCTGTGCTCTGCCTATGCATCCCTCTGTCCCCACGAATCCCTGGCAACCACTGATCTTTTTACTGTCTCCACGGTTTTGCTTTTTCCAGAATATCATAAAGTTGGAATCCTACAGTATGCAGGCTTTTCCGATTGGCTTCTTTCACTTAGTAATATGCACTTAAGTTTCCTCCATGACTTTTCGTGGCTTTATAACTCATTTCGTTTTAATACTGGATAGCAGTTCATTGTCGATATACCACAGTTTATTTATCCATTTACTTACTAAAAGATGTCTCAGCCACTTTCAAGTTTTGGCAATTATGAATAACCTGCTATGAACATCTGTATGCAGGTTTTTGTGCGGACATAAGTTTTCAACTCGTGGTAAATGAGTTGAGTTTTCAACTCTTTGGATAAAAACCAGGGAGTCAATTGCTGAATTATATAATGAGAGAATATTCAGTTTTGTAGGAAACTGCCAAACTGTCTCCCAAAGCAGCTGTACCATTTTGTATCCCCTCCAGCCACGTATGAGAGTTCCTGTTGCTTCACAATGTCACCAGCATTTGGTATTTCCAGTGTTTGGATTTTGGCCATTCAGTAGGTATGTAGTGGAATCCCACTGCAGTTTTAATTTGCATTTCCCTAATGACATATGATGTGGAGTATTTTTCTAAATAATTTAAAATAGATTTTTATTGATTCAGAGGGAGAGGAAGGGAGAGGAATAGAGAGATAGAAACATCAATGAAAGAGAAATTGTACGGCCGAAACCGGTTTGGCTCAATGGATAGAGCGTCGGCCTGCGGACTGAGAGGTCCCAGGTTCGATTCCGGTCAAGGGCATGTACCTCGGTTGCGGGCACATCCCCGGTGGGAGATGTGCCGGAGGCAGCTGGTCGATGTTTCTCTCTCATCGATGTGTCTAACTCTCTGTCTCTCTCCCTTCCTCTCTGTAAAAAATCAATAAAATATATTTAAAAAAAAAAGAAAGAGAAATTGTACGGTTGCCTCTTGCATGCCCCCTACTGGGGACCGAGCCCACAACCCCAGCATGTGCCCTGACTACGAATCAAACCGGGGACTTCTTGGTTCATGGGTCAATGCTCAATCACTCAGCCACACTACTTGGGCTGGAGTATTTTTTTTTATATGCTTATTTGCTATCTGTATATCTTCTTGGGTGAGGTATCTTTTCTGATTTTTTGCCATTTATTATGATTGATTGATTTTTTTAATCATTGAGTTTTAAGAGTTTATTGCATATTTTAGATAATATTTCTTTAACAGATATGCCTTTTGCAAATATTTTCTCACAGTCTATGGCTTGTCTTCTCATTCTCTTGAACATATTGGGTATTCTTAAAATAGGCAAATACTAGTATAAAAATACTAAGGTGAACTCTTGCCATTTCATTAGTTGTTCCAAACTTCTAGAGTCCTATTCCTTTAAAAAAATATGTCCTTTAGAGTTTCATGTTCATAACAAAAAGTATCATGTCTAGCTTATTTTTTAAAACACCCACCAACCTTGTGGACATGTGTGTGATTGTATTTTGTTGATGCTGCTAATAATATATACAAACATGGAACTGGATTGGCCAACAGTCTCCAGAACAGATTTGAATACCCAAATCAGTGTTAGAATCCTAAGAATGCTGGTTGCTCTTCTTCAAGCAATGCATTACTGGGGAAGTGTTGGCATGCACCTGGGCCTTTCCTGGACCTTCAGACTGGACAATAAAGACATCTAATCTGTTACACCCTCGTTTTGGACTATTATTATCTCCCTTGTATCATGGGATGTGAAAGATACCCTATAGTTATTGAATATCTCCCCACGCCCCCCCCCCCTCTTTTTTACAGTGTAGCCTGTCAATCATCGCAAGTATGGGCAGGGCCTCAATTCCAACTCTCTACCCCAAATGGGCCCAATGTCTTCTCTCTTGTACTGCTGGGCATTAAAACTGCCACTTCCATTCTTCTTTCTTCTGATCCAATTCAAACCTCATCACCTTCTGGGTGACTGTGAGAGCCTTGAAACTGATCTCATCAGTTGGAGCCCAAGCCCCTTCTCTTCAACCAGGCCAACTCCTAATTGTACTTTAGGTCTTAGCCCAAACATAGATGCCTTAGAGAAGACCTATTTTTAAATATATGTTTTTATTGATTTCAGAGAGGAAGGGAGAGGGAGAGAGAGAAGTAGAAACATCCATGATGAGAGAATTATTGATCAGCTGCCTCCTGCACATTCTCATGTGCCCTGACCAGGAATAGAACTGTGATCTCCTGGCTCATAGGTCGATGCTCAACCAATGAGCCATGCCGGCTGAGCGTTATAGAAGACCTTTGATAATCCCTAAGACTAAAATATTTTCCTCTTGTTCATGATCATGTACTTCTCCTTTGTGCCCCTTGTCAATGTCACTATTAAATAACTAGTGTGTGTGCGTGCGTGTGTGTGTGTGTATGTGTGTGTGTGTGTGTTTTCTTCCTCATGTGTACTCTGTGAGCCCTGGGCCGATGTCTATATCATTTAATATTGTGCTGTAATATCTTCTGAGGAGTAACATGAGCTCATGGACTGATGGACAAATTTCTCAGGAAAGCCGTTGTGCCTTTTATTTTTGACACAAGATGGGACATATTCTACATCATGGGCACTTGGTTTCAGATATCATGTTTGAGATGCTTAAATAAATGCTCGGACTTCACTGGCCATCATTTTGGCATGACTTGCATTTCAAAAGCGATGGACTCCAGGTCTGAGCTCCTCTGCGCAGAGCCTTTCAACCGCCAGGATGCTTTATGCGCCACTGTGAACTCCAGAAAACCTCTCTCAGCTGTAAAACTCAGTGAAATCGGTGTGACGCTGCCCTTGTATTTTAATCAAGATGAACTTGAAAGGTGAACATTATAAGTGGGAGAAATTATTTATAATTTGGTAATAAAAGTTTATGTCCAACACTCCAAATTTCATACATCTGCGATGTGCTGGCCCTGAGATATAAAACAATTGGAGTTGCCTTTACATTTGGCCTTATATGAAAGGTCATAAATTAGAGTGATAGCATTCGTCCTCTTTCCTAGCTCACAAAATTTCCATATTAACTTCTTCACCTCAAACATAAATGGTTACCCAGCTGCAAAGAAAAGAGTTGCGTTGGCCTTTATGAATTATGGTTTACGTTGGAAATCTGCGGAACACGGCCTGCTGTTCGTCTTGCACTGGAGCTAATTCTGCCGCAGTGAAACTAATTAAAACTGTATGGCCAGTTCAAGTCAAGACAGCACAATATACAAAACTCAGGCATACTTTAGATGCCAGCAAATGACATGTGGTTCTTTTAACTCTTAAAAATGCATTTCTACATCTTTCAAGGGTTTTCTCTGCTAGAATACCTGCTACCACATTTATATAAAATAAATTCAATTTTCAAAATGTTCCTAATGTGGTTTTAACGGATAATGTGAAAATTTTGATTTTTTTTAAACTACAAAAACCCCACAATCCGTTTCTATTATGACATAGCATAACTAAATTCATTCCAAAATATTAATGAATTGGACCAGTGCTTTAAACATTTCCAAAAAATGTTTACAGCAAAGAAAAAAGAAAACAACAAAACATAACAGATGTCCTTGATTTTCTAGGGTGGCTTATCAAATCCATATGCTGTGTGTGTGTGTGTGTGTGTGTGTGTGTGTGTGTGTGTGAGGGATCCTTTTGCAAGCACTGTAGTGCAGTTAAAATGAAGCATATTATACACCAGCAGGGTCAGTCTCAAGAACAACTGCAGAACTTAGGCCTTCTAGGCCCTGGATTCTAGGGTGAATGCAAAAATGTAATACCAAATGCTACTTCTCTGTAACTTTTAGCATCAGAAGCGTTTTTGTTTTTGTTTTTTTCCGAATTCTGGATTAATAAACATAATGTAGCTGAAAATCACCAATATGTTAGCATAAGCTCGTTCATCTCAATTTTGCTTTTCTTAAGTAGTTAGCTATTTTTCTCTCTAATATCAGGAGAGATGGATGTCTCTGCAGTCATCGAAGTCGTTGCAGTAAGAAGCACATCTGTTGTTACCTAAAACTCCTAGGAGCAAAGGCTGTAGTTGTCTCTGCTGTAACAAAGTCTGCACCAATGTCTGGACAAACTTCTAGAAGGTCACCACACAGAGAGGGTGATCAGCTGTCTCAAAACACAACACTGGCCCGGCCAGAGCGGCTCAGTGGTTGAGCATCAACCTATGAGCCAGGAGGTCGTGGTTCAATTCCTGATCAGGCCACATGCCCGGGCTGTGGGCTCGATCCCCAGTGCGGGGCATGCAGGGGGCAGCCCATCAATGATTCTCTCTCATTATTGATGTTTCAATCTCTCTCTTCCTCTCCCTTTCACTCTGAAATCAATACAAATACATTAAACAAAACAAACAAACAAAAAACACTGTCCTCTTTTCATATCTGTCCTAAAAAGAATTGGGGGAACTGACAGTCATCTCCATAAATTCTAACTAGAAAAAAGAATAATACCCTTTTACCTTGAGAGTGTTCTCCACCAACTCAATGAGAAGAATCCTAACTGCCTCTATTAGAAAGAGAATCGAGGCCTTCTGATTTATGCTGAAGAACTGAGGCAAACAGGTTGCAGAGGACACAAAATGTGGGGAGGACAGATACAACCTCCACCGAAGTCAAGAGCCAGGGCGGATGTTGCCATTTCTAGATTGACTCTAATCACACTCCAGGGAGGAGGTGGGGGAGGGGACTGAGTTGTAGGTGTAGGCATTCGCTAGATTAAGGTCCATCCTAACATTATGTCCAAGTGACAAGTTGTTCCCTTTTTAATAAAGTCTTGTGAATTTGTTCAGTGCCTGACAAAGAAAAGGTGCTCCTAAATATCAAAGGATGAATAAACGGCCAGGTGGATGCATCCTCAGCTGGTCCCAGGATCACAGCCCCTGGGTATCATAGCTTGAATAAATGTTAAATAAAATATGAAAGAAAACAAAGTTCCTAGATGTGGGTTCTAAATCAGAATCTCAGCACTTCTTGAACCTTTCCCCCCCAACACTAATCACACAACTAATTAATAAACATAGCTTCACTGATGATTATTAAGTGCCTGGGCCTGCTGTCCCAATCGGATTTTTGCCTCCGTTCCTATTCAGGAGCAGCAAAGATCTCAGAACCTTCATTGAAGCTTACTTTTCACTCTCCTCTCTACACAGAGAACACACCAACCAGTTCAGTGCATAAGTTACCCCCTATTACACATGAAGGAAAACTAGGGTCTTATGGATCCCAACTCCCCCCCCCCCCCAATAATTTATTCTGAGCTAAATTCAATAGTACACTTATAAAATTCAAAACCAAGAGAAAAAGAGATTCTGGTGGAACTTTAGTCATACAGAAAATTGATTGCTTTTAAAATGTAAAGGAATATGACTTTTGTATTCTTGGGGTAAATACTAGTGTCTGTGTTTTAAAAAGTAATATGTTATTTGTTTCCACTAGCTGGAGCAGAGGGAGCCTTGGCTAAGTGCTGTGCATGGCCCTGTCCATCTTTGAAGTTTCTTCATTCCTAAACCACTGGCAACTTTCCATTGGCCCAGGAGTACACTCAGCTCACTTGGTGGTAATACTTGACAAAGTGTGAGGCCATGGACTTCACAGAGTGCTATATTAGAGAGAGGGACACTTTTTTGTCGGGGAAGAGCTACTGAACAAAACTGAGGCAGGGCTCATTTTCCTCCTTTGAACACATGCAAGACCAGTGCCGATACTAAAGCTGAATACGTTCATCCGAGGGCTTTGCTGGATGGGACGTTATGACTGTGGCAATCATGAGGTATACCACCATAGCTCACCCATCCCTCAGCCTGAGGGGGCCATGGCAAGTCAGATACAGTGGCACAGAACAAGAAAACCCACTGGAAGACACACTAGAAGCAAGGTGTCTATAGAGAAGGGGTGTGAGGAAGGGATACGCCTGGCCTCCTGGTAGAGGAAAGTAAGTTCTGGGATGGTGCCATCAGCCTCCCATGTGGATAGTCAATACTGGCCAATAAGGATGCTATTTGAAGGAGATGGGTGTCTTTTATGTCATCCCAAAGTTTCCTTGTCAAGGAGCTCCTCTTCCTAGTCTCATAAATCATCTTCTGACATCACATGAATTCTCACCATGGTGGCCCCAGCTAGTGCAACCTGGACTCTGGCCTCTGCACTTCTGCCCTCTCACTGTTCCCCAAGATAATTCATGTGCTCTCAGCCTCTTTTCCAGTTTTTTAACTTAATGTCATCATGACAAAGACCTTATAAACACGTTTCCCATAAGGTAATAATAGCAGATTCAATATGTGATGCTGCCCATGCACATTTTAATATGGTAGAGTTCCTTAGCAGCTTAAAGGGGTAAATCTCTTCTTATGATATGCTGGCATCCGGGCCAGGTGTGCATGTATTTGTAGGTGTGATGGCTTTCCCAGACAAGCAGGAGAAATGTCCACTTGCCTACTGACTAGCCTTCCTATTGTATAGGGCCAAGAGTGGACTACATGAGTAAGACCCTTTAAACTCTCCACATGTATGAATGAAACAGGCAGTCAAACAATTTCTACTAACAAGAAAAAGCTTAAATCCAACACAAAACACAAAGGCGACTTCATTTATCAATTACAGGTGAATTGTGGGTTAAGCATTCTTTTGCCACTTTTCAGAATGAACAACTAAAAAGGAAGGGCTAATCGCTGACAATGTCTAATGATTTACTACAAGAGCAAGTGTGAAGTGCATGCATTAGTAAACTGTCCTCCAGCCGGCTTTCCTATCTGAGCTATGCCAGCCCACTTTTTAAGCCTGAATTTTAAAAACTTAAAAAAACAAGAGGGAGCTATCTTTTCAAAATTGGCTTATATCATCTTCAGTTAAGAAAAACGTATATTTATTTTTTAAAGTAATGTCATTTCCAGAAGCCTACCTCTTTCCCTTTGACAGTCCAACAGAATGCTTATCTTCATATTTTCATAATGAAAACTCCCCCTGCTCAGGCTGCTCTGGCAGATTTACAACCTTTGAGCAGGAGAGCTGACAGGCATTTTAATATGAAAGGAGATATGATGTCTTTAATGTACAGTGATGTCACTCCTAACAAGGGGAAGCAGCTTTCCGCAGTGCAATCACCATAACAAGGCCAACCCGGCTGCTGCAGGCGAGACCTTCTAACCTCGAGAAAGGTCACAGATAAGGCAGAAAAGCAGGGCCTCTCCCGACTCAGGTGGCAGGGCACGGAGTGAGGTCACAGTCACAAGCCTATGATGGGGGTGCATCAGCCACAGGAAGTTGAAGCCAGGAACTGTCCAGACAGAGCCGACCTTGAGAAGGGAAAAGGTCAACTCTGAGACTGAAAGGGTAATGAAAACCCTCCAGGGACTGTTCAAATGGAAGCTGGATTGCCTGTTGGCCATCTTTCTCCTCTTTCTCCTCCCATGCATAGGCCTCAGAACTTTAAAGTGATATTGACAGCCATGTGGTCATTAGCAGGGTGTGTGATTATTGTGCCCAGAGAAATGACCATTAGCAAATGCTGGAAATTTGTGGCCTTTTATTTGCAAATGAGGCCTTAAAGGTTTAGCATTTTGTGTGGAAAATACTGCTTTAAATTCTCTGAGGCTGATATTCACATGTCCTTGTCCTAAGCCCCCTAACTAATACTGTAAGGATCTTCATCAGATAATCTGATAACTGCTACATCACTAAATCCCATGTACCTGGGAAAGGCTTTTCCCTTATGAGCCCCAAAGCTCCTTCCATGACACCAGAGAATGAGGCATGGTTCCCAAGGAAAATTCTAATATTAAATAACTGCGTAGGCTCTCACTATCCAAATAAACTTTCATTTGTTGAGCAACATTTCTGGAGGTACGAGGGTTAACTTAAGAATTTAGAAGATTTTGCTAGCTCAGAGGATAGCCAAGCATTGAAAATTTGCCAGCACAATTAAATGTACTTCACTTTAATTAAACATAGGTACATTCAACCATTACACACTCAAAATTAAGTATCCAAGATTTATCATGTCAAGGAGCCAAACAGCAAAGGCAAGGGTCAGAATTGACCAATATCAGAAAGGACTCTAATATTTTTTAATCTGTTATTGTTTAATTGACTTTACTGCATGATTATAAGCTAGGGCAGGCAGCCCTGGGTTGTGTTCTACCTCTGCCACTAATAAGTGATATGATTTGCAAAAGTTACCTCATTTCTTGAGGCCTTGGTTTTATTGTATGTGAAATGGAAATAATCATTTTATACATCTCACATAACTTCTGTAAGAATTAACTGAATCAATGAAAACCATTTATCACGATGTCTAAAGCATGGTTAAATATTCTGTAATTGTTACCTAACACTACTATAGTTACTATTGAAAACAGATAAATATACATATTAGTCATTTGTCTTGTATTAAAAATCTCATTTGTAATACTTCAGATTATATAAAATTACCTGATGGTTACAGTTTGTAAAGGAATTTTTTTTTTCCTGGTTGCTCAGAGGATCATACTTCAAGCTCTAAAAGATTACAAGTGGGACCATGGGCTAGTCATCCTTGCCTGATGAATTTGACATAAAAGTGGGTACAAAGCTGTGCTCAATTCTTAATGGCTACTACTACTCTTCATGTCTGCCCTCCCACACCCCATGCTACTCTAACCCAATGCTCTCAAACTTTGATGTGCATAGGAAAATAGGGGAGTGAATTATCAGTGCTGATATTCTGGTTTGGCAGATTGAGAAAAGAGCCCAGGCATGTGCAATTTAATAGGAAGTCCCATAGATTCTGATGCATGGAATACACTGATTCCATGGAGATCCTAATAGTCTCCTGGAGAATTAAGCTTTCCCTCTCACTTGTCAAGGATGAGAAGAGGGACCTTTAGAGGGACATGTAGTTTCTATATTCTTTCTTGGTTAAGACTTGGATTGCCCTCTGCTTAGGAGGGGCCTTCAGATCCAAGGATTCCAATGGGCCAGGCGAGGGCCAAGCAAAAAGCAAAAGGGCAGATTTCTTAGGCTCTTTCCTCTGTTCTGAGGGAAAGAGAGGAAGGATTTCTGGATGTTTCACTGATATAGGAGAGGAATTAAGGACACAGTTGAAATCTTGGTACAACACTTAACACTGTGTCTGTGGCTGCAGCATTTTTTGTTGTCTCTTAGGTTCTGAATGTGACGATAGATTTCAGATTCAGGGGAGGTGTGGGAACCAAAGGGTATGCTTGGAACATAGGTGGGAAGGTCACATTGTACTATAGGAGCTCTTAAACTTAGATCAAGTCTTACTCTGGCTCAGCACACGAGTTCATGGCCCACACACCAAACCTTTGATGCTTTACTAGCTCCATTTTCTGTTTTTCATCATCTGCATATATTTTTAAAACTCACAACAAGAATTTTATAATACTGTGAGGCATGCCAGGCAGCCTCATTACTAAAATATTGAATCAAAACTTTTATTAAACTCTATTAACATACTACTATTATTTATAAATGACGAGCAACAGAAAGCGCTGACCTCTGGTTTCCAGCTTGGCTTTATGGAACTTGGAAGTCATCACACCTATCTACAAAACAAGAGAGAGCTAAGCAAACTAAAAAACAAGTGTTCTTAGATCCATCAGAGCATTGAGGTCACAGGGCAAACCTCTACCCCAAAAGTTGGAAAGGCAGACAGGTGGCTATAGAGAACCAGAACCTACCAGAGCGGAAACCACTTTGGGAACCAGCGCTGGGGCTGGAAAACCTACCTTGGATGCTCAGCCAGGGGCCTCAGTCCAGGAGGCCTCCACACTTTTGTGAGTTTTACCACCAGGAGGCCTACAGGTTCCCCCAGTAAAATGGGAGAAAGAGCCCCTTGTGTTCCCGGGCAGAGGGCAGGCAAAAGTAGCCATTTTGAAAAATGTGAGAGGTCTCTGTTCTTAAGAAGGCCTGCTCTCAAGGAAACTACTTTACAAAAGCCTAACCAACATGGGTTCTACCCAGTGGAGTGGGAACACCCAACTGCAGCCACCTCTAGGCTTCCTGTCTCATCTAAGAGGGAGAGAAAACACTGAGAAGCACTTGTGCAGGTCACTGCCCAGGGGCCTGGGCTCACTAACATACGAAGACCTAATCATAGGATTATAGAAGGCTTCTCTCTCCCCCCATCTTACCAACATATCCTGTGTAATACATATCCTGTAGGGCTCCTTATGATAACAGAAGATTATAACGGAAATAACTGCACATTTCAGACTTCATTTAAGAAGAAGTCTCTAGGGAACCCAACAAAAACAGAGTTTAGAAAAAGAAAGAATGAAGACCACCAGAGAAAACGTTAACTTCCGACACCTATAGCTACAACAAAAGTAAATATATCTTAACTCCTAGCCAGATAAACATAAAACTTTATATTCAAAGCCTATTTACTTCAGTTCTTTTTATTCAGTACATCTTGTCCTCCTTTCAATAAAAATTTACACTCAGATATGACAGGTCCACATTCAGCTACGGCAGAGTCATTGGAATGATCTGACCAAGACTTTAAAACAAATATGATTAACATGCTAAGGGATTTATTGGCAAGAGTAGACATCATTGAAGAACAGATGGATAATGTAAGCCGGCCGATAGGAATTCTAAGAAAGAATCAAAAGTTAATGATGTACATTAAAAACACTGTAACAGATATGAAAAATGCCTCTCATATGCTTAGCGATAGACTGAACACAGCCATGGAAAGAGTCAGTGAGCTTGAAACTTCTAAATGCTCATTGAAACTTTTAAAACGGAAATACAGTCCATCGGCAGGAGAAGGGGCCTAGGAAATACGAGATGGTGCATTACCGAGGTGCCAGAGCTTCATAAGAAAACACAGCCATTTGTTTGAACATTTAATGTCTCCAAATAGAATGTTTGGAAAAACCACTTTAGAATAGACTGAGAAGAAGAAAGAAGAATTTACCTGCTGGTTCCTCACCCCCTGCTACTCTTATCTTTCACTGTTAAAGTTTGCCACATGAGTTAGCAACCCCTATACTTCTAGCCCCCCCTTTCCTCCTAGGCAGCTGCTGGGGAAGCCATGCTCCATGATCTACTGCATGATACTGCCTTTGAGTCCAGAAATAGGTGGGAGGACCCAGAGCCTCCAGGCCTGGGCGGTAGCTCTTGTAGTAGTAGGCATGGTGAGTCATTCCAGAACCAGCTCTTAACCTGGGGAAGTTAGGATAACTAGTGGTGTCAAAAATTGGTGCTGGTTAACCTTAGGTGACAGACCCAATGGGCACAGCTCTCCACTGAGAGCAGGTGGGGTCAAGCGAATCTGGGGAGATGCATAAACTGGGTCTAGTACACATTCTAAGCTTTGTCATTCAGTCCAGCTTTCATGCGTAATAAAGCAGATTTTTTATATTCATCTGAGCCAGCGGTTCTCAACCTGTGGGCCACCAACCTGTGGGTCTCGACCCCTTTTGGGGTTGAACGACCCTTTCACAGGGGTCACCTAAGATCAGCAGAAAACACATATATAATTACATATTGTTTTTGTGATTAATCACTATGCTTTAATTATGCTCAATTTGTAACAATGAAAATACATCCTGCATATCAGATATTTACATTACGATTCATAACAGTAGCAAAATTACAGTTATGAAGTAGCAAGGAAGATAATTTTATGGTTGGGGGTCACCACAACATGAGGAACTGTATTAAAGGGTCGCGGCATTAGGAAGGTTGAGAACCATAAGCTCTCTCGGGGTTGATTTTTAGAAGCACCTGTGCCCCTCCCAATTGGTTCCGAGCTAGGAAGGGGTAAATGGCTATTTCCGTTGCCTTTCCAGATCTCCTACCCATGTGTCTCCACCTCTCTGGAAGCTGCCCTCAGGCACTGTGTCTATAGGTTCCCCAGTTGTCTAGCTTCCAGTTGTTTAACCAATGGGATGAACCAAGCGATCTGAGGATGCAGTGAGAGCGAGGTTGTCAGTGTCAGCTGTGTCCTGTGTCCCTTTAACGAAGAGTACAGCTTCTATCAAGCAAACTTCTCCCACAGCAAGTCTCTAGTGGCTCCTCCCCTTGTCCCAGCTGGTCTCAGAGCTCCCCTCTGGTGCTAGCCCTTGGAAACTGCCCCACCCTGTACAGATTTCCTGTAACACAGCTGATACTTTTGAAAAAGTGTCCTTTCTTAAAACTCCCTTTCTTTACAACTTGTGCCTTCTCTTTCCTGTTAGCACCCTAAGTAGTACACATGGGGACAGGAATATAATTATCAGCACAGAAATAAGGCCTAATAGTTGTTAGTAAATTACTAGCAAATACTCTTTGACACAAATAAAAATAAAAGTTTTATTATTGGCTCACTGTATGCCTATCAGTAGAGAAATGAAGGACTTCATTTATTAATCAGTACGAGGTTCATCAGGCGAGCCACTGGGGCTCAGCTGAACAATTGCTGGGATGAAGCGAAGTGCCAGCGTGTTCTCAGGGGAAATAGACAGAACTCTCATTTCCTACCATCTGCCAGGGAAGAACTGGAAGGAAAGAGGTAATGAAAACAGCTAATTTACTCTTTTTGGGAAATTAGGCAAGTCCCAACATTGATTTTATGAAGGCAGAAGGAACATTACTGAGTGGCAAATATCCATGAATACTTTTATCTGAATATAATTCAACCAACTGTAACTCTAGGGCTGTGCAGTTTCCAATACAGCAGCTACTAGCTGTGTGTGGCTATTTAAACTTGAATTCATTAAGATCCAATAACATTTACAATTCAGCTCCTCAGTCACACTAGCCACTTTGTAAATGCTCGATAGTCACCCGGGGCTGATGGCTACAGTATGGGACCGCACAGAGACAGCACTTGTCCATCATTGCAGAACGTTCGATTGGCCAGCACCACTCCTAGGAATGAACTCCAGATTTCTCTATGTTGCATTGTTTTTTCAAACTACCATGTTTACTGGACATTTGGGGCACTAAATTATCTGATACCAGAGGACTGTATCAAGTGTAAGCGTATGATGTTATATGGAGAAGTGAAAGAGATCTGTATTGTGACCCTTTAGAGGAGAAAAGACTTTATGACATTGCAGAACATTTTAAAGTGTGCATTTTAAAATTTGTTAAATTTATTTTAAAAATAACAAAATGAGGAGATATTCACCCTAATTGAATAAATATGTATGCTTTTTTCCTCTAAGATATTAGCATTATAGCAACTTCATTTGTTTTAAAATCAATTCTGGGTTGAAGATAAAATCTTAAAAGCCATGCATAATATATTCAGAATGACTTTTGTTTTAGCATATTTGAAAGGGAAAGTACTTTTTAAGATAATAATAAAAATCATGAAAACAAATTAAGACCTACAACCTACTACTCCAGGTAAGGCCAAGAAAAACTAACATGTTAGGTACTTAAACTTGAAATCTATTTGAAAACAATGGGAAAGTTAATCATCAAGCTCTCCAGCCATAATGAGAATAACTGATGAAAGAAAAAGAGGTGGGGGAGGGGATCCATGCAAAACTGATAAACTACCTAGGATATTAGAATTGATTGGTATATGAGTAGATCCAAATAAATAGCCAGCTTAGCATAGATAAGAGGCCTTTAAATTACTTTTTATGCATCTCAATATGCATCTTTCATATATATTGAGATTAAATTAGTTTGCAATTTTTACTTTTAAATTCTCAAACAGAGGAGCCAGGGTTTCTTAGAAGGGCTGTCATCATGGTTGGGTTGCACTTACTACCTTCTCCTGGAAAATATGCTAAAAACCAGGCCACAGGGGTGGGCACCGAAAGTACACTATTGACTCTTTTAAATGGACGTGTTGTTTCTCTGGAAGAAAAAAAAAAAGACTGAGGGGCCCGGGAAAGAAGAATCAGCGAACATCTGCAGTCAGTTGCTTTGAAGTAAAGGCGACCACCCTGATAATATGGGTGGGCCCCCTTCTACCAGCTGATGGCCTTCAGAGCAAAGTCTGAGGTTTCCCGAAGAAGGAATTCTGCTCAGACTGTAACAGAGTTTCCAGCCTGTGGCCTGTCCTAGAAATTTCAGACGTGCCAGCCCCCACCATCCTGTGAGCCAGTTCCTTAAAATAAATCTCTCTTTCTCTCTCTCACCCTGACTGACACAGAAGCTAAGTCAGGAGAATATTTCAAAGAGGCCAAACCAGCGCCATCTACCCGTCTGACGCCCCAGAGGGGTCAAGTACGGTGCAAAAGAAACACTAGCAAGTCAGATGGACATTTTAACTCTTCCTATACTGTTAACTTTCTTCTGAGAAGGCTTTCCATCTTCGGGAAGTATTTCAAGCCGATATTAGACCTCCATACTTGGATTATTGTTCTTGGGCTTGCAAAATGAAACCTTGTGCTCTCAGGTATGACCTCCTCGCAGACTTCATTTTTCTTTGCAGTTCTGATGGTTCCTAGTACTGAATGAACCCAGTGGGGTCAAGGAATTTTAGCACAGTCCTCTTTGACTCCATCTTCCCGTTCATCACCTGTAACTAACGAGATATAAAGCACTGTCATTTCCTCCTCCTTGCTCAGATCTGCCCTGTTTTTTTTGTGTGTTTTCTCACCGTTCCCATTGCTGCCACTATTGCCCGGCCTTCACTTCACCTCTAGTCTCAGGAGCTTTGAGGTTAAGCAGGACCTCAGGATTGGTAGCCGCAGTGCGTGAACACGAGGGATTGAGGAACCTCCTGGGGAAGAATGGCTCTGAGGGCGGAGCTAGGTGCACAGTGTGGACCAGGGTCAAGCCCTCAGGCTCAGAGGGAGGAAGTTCTTAGGACAGTTTGGTGTCCCTCTGCCCCGACATCCCACTCCAATGTCACACTTGTGCCTCAGTCTTCTGGAGAGAGGAACAACTGACAGGGCCTTCCCCACAACCTTTCACAACCCTTTTGAGACTCTGGAAATCCGAAGGAGACGTCAGCTTTGGGAAGATGCAGCCGAGTATGTATGAGGGGGTTAAAGGATGCTGCCCACTTTATTCCAGAAAATGGAAGCTTGGCTTCTATGGACTTCAGGCAGTGGTGTGCTGATAATTTTTCTCCAGCAGCTCTCTGGAAAGAAAGAAATAAAGCCCAGATTTGTAGAACTTGCTGATTCTCATGGTGTGAATGTTCCCACCATGCCGATTCCAAGCTACCAATGTGGTGTCATCAGCGCAGCACGGGGAGGAGACAGACAGAAGCTCTTTTCCACTCATATGTTATTGAAACTAACGAGAGGTTCCCTTCCTCATCCCACTCCTACAGTCTACCTTCCATTCTGCTAGCCTTTTAGTTCATTTGAGGCCTTTACCCATGAGCTGGAGGGGGAACTTCTTGGGAAAGGGCAACTCTATGGTACTTTTCTATATCATTTCTCTCTTCTCAGAGCCACCTTTCCTAGGTCCTGGCTGTCTGTGACCAGGCTTTTCCGGTGACATGTCAGGGCAGTTCTTTCTCAACTTTGGGGAGGAAGGAGGGCCCTTCCATGCTTCGTAACACCTCCCCCCACACCCCCATTTGTATCTCTTGCTTGTACAAGAGAACTTTTCACTTTAAATGAAGAATCCCGGATCCCCAGAATCCCATCATGCTCACCTCTTTCCTAATAAGTAAAAACATAGAGTGAACGCAGTGTACGGTGACTAAAGATTTCCCCGGCGACAGTTCCCTGGAGTGAAACACGAGGTCCTACTTGGGCCACACCGCCCACCAGGAAGGGTCTTCGTGGACATGCTGCATCTCTGCCTCAGTCCCTGTCTGAGCCAGGCGGGGACTGGCACCTTGCCTTGTTGGAATTGGCTCTGCACCTTGTTTAAGTGGGCACCCCGCCATACTAATTGATGGGTATGAGTGCAGACATGCTAGAGAACCAGTATGCACATCAGATCTGGGGAGGAGAAGGATTTCAGCCCAGAAATAGCAAAACAGTGCTGAGTTCCTGTGCCAAGGACAGAGGGAAGATGGTATCAATGTCATTGCTGTAGCTCAGAGTTGGACTTATTTTTAAATGCCCCAAATAGCTTACAAAAAGAAAAAAAAGGAAGGTACGGGCCTGAGCAGGAGTAAGAAAGGGCAAGGTTATTGACTTTCAAAAGCAATAGCTATGTCTGCCAACTGTGGTACAAGAAGGTTTTTCATCTAAGAAGTTCCTTAGTTGGAGTAACTTTCTAATCAAGCCTTTGGGCAGATATAGACATTAGAGTCACTCTGGGGTGGAGTCCCCAAGTTAATCGTAGTGGGGCTGCTGAGGGTGGGTGTGAATTAGCACTCCCTCCCTGGGGAGTGATCTTCCTGCTTGTCCTTGACCTCCAGCCACCCGGTGGGACCCGCCAGCTCTGCAGCAAATAGTCCAGCCGGCCATCCATCCAGAGCATAGCCATCAACTTGTCAATCATCTTGTCAATTGCATATTTGGTGCAATACAGTCCCTCCATTGGAAGGATAGCTCAGAAACAACCCAATCTGAGTGCAGAAAAGAGAGACTTGACAATGTTAGAACAAGAAAGGCATTGAGAGGCTCTGCATGTACGTTAGCACAGGCTACTCCTTGTTTTCCTCTGTGGCTGGCAATGACCTTCTTCAACCTGGGGATAAAAAGCTCAAGAGAATATTAAGTGAAGGACTCAAAGACTGAATAACAGAGATACTATGTCACCAAGACATAGGACCTAGGAAGTGACAACTATACAGATCACTGATGAAGATGGAATTTATACCTCAATATATGTCTGTCTCAGGATAATATACAAAGTTAAATTAAAGAAGTTTTGGTTGAACTTGAAGAAAGGAGCTGTCTGAAGACTTTAAAAACTCACCCTGAACTGCTGCATCCCTATGTGAGTTGACTGACCACGTACCAGAATATGGGCCACCAATTCAGCCTCTGTCAGCTTTTGAACTCACTCACTTTATTAGCAATTGAATCTCTGTGCTGAGTAGGAAGAGAAGAAGCCATTGCTCCGAGCCTATTTTTACATCATCCCTCCCTTTCTGACTGTAAAAGTACTTCATGTTTTTCTAATATTTAAGTCATAAAGTCAAGATGAAAAATTATATAGTGGTTAAAATAAATATGATCATGTTTAACTCGTGTTTAGTTTCTCTCTGCCCTTTTATTTTGTATAGCATTTTTAAAATGTGAACCCAAAAGAAGCAAAATCGGGATAGGGTAGTGGGAACAACACCAAAAGTTTCTTAGTCTCAGCAAAATTAAAATGATTGGGAATAGGTTAGTTTGCTTTTACCAAAAGGCCCCAATCATTCACTTGAAACCAATGGGAAGCATTGAATTCTGAAGGAAAAGCCAAAAGAAAACCCTTTGTGTTGTCCTTGGGGATGATGGGCCCGCTTTTACTGAAAAGGAGGTGAAATCATTTGAGTTTAATGACTCTACTCCTAATGTCTTCTAATGTTGGATGTAGTCTAAGCTTATTGCATAGAAACTTGTGTCCATAATTCCCAGTAGTGCCATTAGAATGACTTATGCGTGTGCATATTTCTTTAGCTTGGCTTCAAATCCCATACCCTGTGATCAGTCCAACCAGCTCTCTACACCGAGGGTCACAGAGGCCCCCTCACACACAGCACTGCTCACAAGGAGCCTAGAGAAGTTCCAGGTCGGTGCGAGTGACTCGTGAAGTTTTCAAGCATTTTCTCTTCGTGACTAATTAAAGGTCAGAGGAGGGATGTGGGCCATTTTCCTCCTGTGATTTGTTAATTTAATAACCTTTAAGATTCCAACTCCACAATTGCGTCTGACATTCCAAATGCTGCTCCGAAACAGTGGAGTGCCCCGCTTTTCCTAGTATGGTTTCTACTTCTGAGACAGGGGTGGTACGTGATTGATGACTCATTCCGTCTTGAGTGTTTTCCTTCCCAATTCTGGCTTCTCAGACACTCAGCAACCAGTTCTGCGCAGAGTCAGAAATGATTTCTTTCCCCCAAAGGCCCCCTTCTTCATAAGGGCGGCCTCAGTTCTCAGCGGCCAGCACCGTGTTCCAGGCTCACCCCGGGGTTCACAGTGTCCGTTACCTGCAGTTTCAGTCACGCGCTTCCTGAACCTGTCTTGGCTCAGTCGCAGCCCAGGCCAGCAGCTGTGGGGTCTGTGGAGCCTCGTAACCATACACCACCTGGAATACTTAGAGTGAGTCTTCGGCTCCCGAGACCCACTGAGTGGCCCTCTCCCTGTATTTGTTTCCTATGCCGGCCGTGACCAAGAGCCACCAACTAGGTAGGACAACGTGAATCTATTGTCTCGCCCTTCTGTGAGCTAGAAGTCCACAGTCAGGGTGTCAGTGGGGCCATGCTCCCTCTGACACCTGCAGGGGAAGAGTCTAGCCTTGCTTCCTCCAGCTCCGATAGCCCCAGATGCTGCTTGGCTTGTGGCAGCACCACTCCCATCTTCACTTGGAATTCTCCCGTGTCTCATCACGTATGTGTGTGTTCATGTCCAAATTTCTATTTTCATAAGGACACCAGTCAGATTGGATTAGGGCTCACCCTGATGATCTCATTGGAACTTATTGCATCTGCAAAGACCCCATTTTACCAAAGAAGGTCACACTCTGAGGTCCCAGGTATTAAGACTTCAATGCATCTTTCTGGGGAGACACAATTCACCCATAACACTCCCTCTCAATCTTTCACCCAGTTCATCTGCTTTCATTCTACAAATGTGTTTAATTGAGTACCTACTATGAGCCTCACACTGGGGAGGCACAAGCGAGAGATGTGGAGAAGACCCCATAAAAGTTGCATTTTAATAGTCAAGGCAGACAACAAACAAAGAAAATGGGGCATGAGATAAAATCTGAGTAAAATAAACAGGGTCTCTGATTGGGAATGACAGAGGCTGCTTTAGAAAAGGAGTGACTGAAGCATGCGGCTAGCCCTACCTCTCCTTCTGTTTTAGTTTTTATTACTTCCTATACGATACCGCAGAAGTTTGCCTTTATAACTTCATTTGAACGGCCTTTACATTACAATCCAGGGCCCTAACTAATATGAGTCTATTGTTCCATTTTACAGATGAGGAAACTGAGCCTCGGAGAAATTAAATAAGTTGTATGTGGTCACATGGCCAGTAAGTGGTAGAGCCAAGATTTAGATCTCGGTCTAGGAGACTTAAAAAAAATCCCACTACACACGCTATGGACTTCTTATAGCTGTTAGATCCAGCTATGTGCTATTTCCATGAAACATGCTTAAAGGAAACTGTCACTGGTTGGACAGAAAAAAATAGGCAAATGTTTTTAAAAAGTAAGTAAAACTATATCAGCCAAATGTAAACTAAATGGCATGTAAAAGGTTTGTCAAAATATAGATTTTAATGCAGAAATCATTAGTGTAATGTGAGATAGTATATATTGATTTTCAAAATACAATACACAAAGAAGATAAAAGAGCCAACAACTATTTTATACCAAAAAACCCCAGTGATTAAAATATATATAAAACCCAAAAAGTTAGAAATACAAGGAACATTGTCAAAACCGCAATCCTAATAAGAGAGCCATACCTCTCAAAACCTGGCAGGTCAAGTAGTCAAAATCTATAGCATTCTAGAGAATTTGAATCACAATCAACTAATAAGCAAGCCAACACACAAAAACTATGAAACATTTAAATTTTTATTATGTATCAGGCCATGAAGAAAATCTCAATAAACTGTAAATATTATACACAAACACATTCCCTGGTCATTATGCAAGAAAACTAGATGTTGAGAACAAAATATATCTAAAATAAATCTAACTATATGGGATGGGGAAAAACTATGTTAGACATTCTTTTAAAAAAAATAAGAAAGGAAACTATTCAGAATGAGGTACATCTACAAGTGTGGCTAAATATATCTCCAAACTAAATTAAAATAGCACAGGTTATAAAACATTTAAATTTTCATGTATTTAAAAAGGTCTTCATATGTATCTGATATTAAATACATAAATAACTTTTCTGTAAGAATATACAAAGAACTGTTGACATTGGCTATCTTAAGAGAAAGGGAATAGGGTTCAAAGGCAGGAAGGGAAACATGGTACAGAATTTAAATCACACACAATTAACAAGCTATCCAATATACAAAATTACACATTCTTTCCAAATCCCTAGTGAGTATTTTTAAAAGTTTATTATATGGCAGGCAATGAAGAAAAAATTAATAAATTCCAAATACTATATACAGACCACGTTCATTAAATGAACATAACGTAACAAAGACCAGCAAAGATTGCACATAAAAGAAAACTACAGACCACATTCACTTATCAATCTTAATAAAAATATACTAAATAAAATATTAGTAAACAGAATTCTGCAGCATACTGAAATAATAATACACCAGGACTAAATGGGGTTTGTTTCAAGAACATAAGAAAATGTCAATATTTAGAAACTTTAGCATAATTTCCCATATTATTGCATCTCAGGAGAAAATCCATAGGATTATTTCCATAGATGCTCAAAAACATTTGATAAAATTCAAATACATTCTAAGACCAAATTTTTATTTATTTATTTGGTTATTTATTTTTTAAAATATATTTTATTGATTTTTTACAGAGAGGAAGGGAGAGGGATAGAGAGTTAGAAACATTGATGAGAGAGAAACATCAATCAGCTGCCTCCTGCACACCCCCTACTGGGGATATGCCTGAAACCAAGGTACGTGCTCTTGACTGGAATCGAACCTGGGACCCTTCAGTCTGCAGGCCGACGCTCTATCCACTGAGCCAAACCGGTTAGAGCTTTAAGACCAAATTTTTAACAAAACAAGGCTAGATAGGTAATTCTTCAACATGATAATTTTTTATATATCTATAGATATAGATGTTTTTCTCCAAAAACAAGGACTAGAGTCAATTATTTTAACTGAACCAGGACCTCTAAGGCTTACCAAGTGGCTAGGAGGCCCTGATGTAAGTTTCCCTTGGTGGCCCCCAACAATTATAAACAAATTGCTCCAGGACTGCAATTTTTGCTTGGAAGCCAGGCATTAACTTGCCTCCCTCCCAAAACTATGGTGACTTGCACTTTGGGGGTGGGTATCACAGACACCTTCAAGTGTTTAAGGAAACACCATGGGTAGATATCATATAGCCTTCAGAAGGCTGTGGAGCCCTCTCCAAAATAAGGTATTATTCATTACTTGGGGTTGCTTCCCAGATAGATATCACATTATTTATGCACACTTGGCAGGCAATTATCACTATGCTAAGAGATAGGAGTGATCCAATTAGAAAAGGTAGTAAAAATGTGTCCTTTACTTTAGCTCAAGTGAGCAGTGATACCACCCAGGCCCTGGAAGGCATTTTGCTTAGCCTCAGCTCACTGGCAAGGCTTGTTCTGAGTGATAGAATCATCCTAGGCTTCCTCCTATGGGTCGAGGAGAAATCTGCACGATCGCTGGTACATGCTGCTGTACCTGGAGTAATGCCATGGCCAAGTAGAAAGGTCAGTGCTGAAACTTCAGGAGGAAGCACCTGGCTTTCTAAGGCAGACCCTGGTGGTTTATCAGATTTGTGAAGCTGGTTGGCCCGGAACTCTGGAGGGCATGGCTGAAGTCAACACTGTAGGTTGCCCTCGTCCTGCCACTTGGGATCCTGTTCACTGGGGCCTTAATTGTATCAAAGGAGCCTCACAAATCCTCCCTGAGACAGGTTCTGTGGGTTTGGTCCCAGCCTCCGACAGTCAGATAACTCAGAATAGCCAATGGGGTGGCATGCTGAGGGGAAGATTCTTTAGAAGTCAAGCTAGCATAAAACAAGGGGTGGAAATTACTGAGAGGCAATTCTCTACTGATCTGTTGCATTCCTGCCTGTCTTGAAGACAGGTACCAACTACCCTGAATTTCAGACTATCTTTTCAAGGATGTTTGTATAGCGAACAGTCTGAAGGTAAAGATGTGTCTACTTCCAGTGAAAAGGGTAGTTTTGCTTACAGCCTTAGGCAATAATGTTTCCCACTGGAGAAAAGATGAGGCATACTTACTGCTTAGTCTAAAAGATTCAAGTTCCCAAAGCTCAGAGTTCCCATCTTGTAATGTGATGCATGGGTTGCATCTACCTGGGTCCATCTGCATCACTCCCATTGGGCTTGGGAGCAAGGATAATGGACACAAATTTGCTGATGCTCATGGTCATTGCTGTGCTGAGAGTAATCAAGCTCTTTGTCTCTGATCTGGAGTCTCATGTCCTCTGCTGGCTCCATAAAACCATGCCAGGCCAACTCGTTAGTTTGCAAGTAGAGTAACATCTCAAGCTCTTCATTCTTCTTGACAATAATAGAAGACAAAGACTGATTTATCTATCCCAGCTTACAGAAAAAAAATTTTTAATGAAAATTCTATGGCTTCTTATCTAAATGAGACCTCACCTTATCTTGATATCCCTAAGACCCAGAGGAATTGTCAAAACCTCCCCCAAGTTCCCTCCAAATAGGATAACTGAACCCACATAGTCCAATCTATACTATTCCATTCCACAATTTCTAAGGCTTTTTAAGATTCTACCATTGATCCCACTCGAAGAAAGTCTTTCTTTATCTATACTAATAACAGGGTAATATGCTAATTAGACTAGGTTGACTGGCCATCTTCTGGACTTCCAACTTCCTTCCGGACAAAGCCATAGTGGTGGGGTCTGAGGCAGAGGTAGTTAGGGGTGATAAGGCTGGCAGGGGAGAGCAGTTAGGGGCAAGATCAGGCTGGCAGGGGAGGGCAGTTGGGGGCATTAGGCAGGCAGGCAGTTGAGTGGCTAGGAGCCAGTGGTCCTAGATTGCGAGAGGGATGATCAGGCCTAAATCAGCAGCCGTAAATCCCCTGAAGGGTCCCAGATTGGAGAGGGTGCAGGCCAGGCTGAGAGACAACCCCCCCCCCCTGCACAAATTTTGTGCACCGAGCCTCTAGTCTAATATATAAAACTTCCCTCCAGGGATATCAAGCCATCTTGCAAAAGCATAATACTGGATTCTTCATTTTTCTTCTGGGGATTTCAATAGTCTTGAGTCCCTGGAAATAAAATTCTCACATCATTCACCCATTTATTCATTCACCAAATATCTGTAACACTTGGTGTACCCAGCACATAGTAAGTGCTCAATAACTATTTAACAAAGGAGTAAATCCCAGTCTAGTTAGGAGAACTGTCAATCAAATCAATACTCAAATATTACATAATTACAAACTGTCTCTGCTTCATCAGTCCCTCCACTGACCCCAAGCAGGTTCCCCATCTCAGCAGTTTTCAACCAAGCCCATGCTCACTGTGAAGGGACAGCCTCCACTCTATACTAATTTGCATACTCTAAGCCCAACTACTCACGCAACCTTCACTGATTATTGCCACTATAATCAATGATTCTCATCAATATCTCATCTCTCAAGTGACTTCAAAGAAACAAGAGTCACATTAAACTTTATGATACAACAAAACTTTTAAAGATGACAGAAATAACAGAACTAGAAAAATAGAACACCAGCTCCTTACAGGGTCATTTGTGAGCCCAGCAAATTCCTGTATTAGTTGATCCGGCACTTTTCCTGAACAAAGTAATAGAAAGTTAGCCAGCCACAAAGAAATGTCTGGTGGCCAGTGGTAGACTTCATAGATAGCAGTAAATACTGCTACCTTTCATCATATTAAAATAGTTGCTCTTTTCTCACAAAACTGTTGATTGGCATGGAAAAATGGTACTTACCAACCACTCTATAACAAAGCATAGGAATGTCTATATTTTAAACATCCTCCTTCATCATTCAGATCAGAAGAGGGGAGTGACTTTGAGAGGAGGAAATATGTGACTGACACTGAGTGTAGTATACACTCATCTCATGTTCAGGCTTTGGTATGGGGCAGGGTAACGCACCAATTCTGGCCAACGCCAGCCAAATTTGCTGTCAATAATGAGATAACTCCACGACAGGGTAAGAATTGCTGTCTACCACAGAAAACAGCTTCTTGTTAGTGACATTACTTTGCTGTTCTGTGACCTCCTTCCAGGGGTGATGAATAATATGACAGGCCTTTTGTGAGCTTGTCCAATAAAATTTACAGTTCCTTGCAGTGAAATGAAAGTGGGTGTTGAAGCTGTGTTGAGTGCATAGGCTACTATTTTCTTAGATAATACCTTGAATTGATCTGATTATGATGCTATTTTGATTTGAAAAAATAAATGATTGCATTTTGGATATATAATTTCTAAGTCTGAAGTATTTTGCATTTCATCCAGTTTTACTCTCTCTGAATTACAAATTCAACACTAAATACAGTAACTCATGATTGTTTGAGAACCTCTTATCTGGGGAGTTTATATTTTAAATTCCATAGGACTTTAGTTTTCAAAATTGCAAACAAAACAAGTGCTAATGTGAGTGGTGACTGAAAGAAGGGTCCATTCACATTAATACGAAATGACATCAACAAGAGCATGACAGGTAAGGAGAGTTGGTGGGTGTAATGGGAGATATCAGCGAATCACATTTGTGATCGTAAAGGCGACCCGTAAAGCCCCCTTGGCTCCGGCCATCTCACCAGACGCCAGTAGTTGGGTTTCGGCCATGTAGTGAATGAGCTCCCCTGAGATCCATGCTGGGACAAAAGCCGCCAAGGGAATAAGCGGGTTGCTTTTAGGACAAGCCACTCCACGGAGGGAGGATGGCTTCCCATGGAGCCTCTGGCCCTCTCCCCGGGGTCTTTCCCCTTTCTGTAGAGCACTTAGCCTTCTGTCCTCATCACCCCTGGGACATATGGTCCTCACTTTCCGCAACCATAGACACAGGCAGAGCACCACCCGAAAAGGCAGAGGGAATGACCAAGTGGCATTCTTCTCAGGTGAGTGGAGTTAAGAGCCTGGGCCTCGGCAGGCTCCTCTTCCTTCCAAAGCGCGCTAAGGAAATGAATGGCAAGTTATGTTCCTTTTCCTTCCACCTTTGGCCCAGTGAAGACTGAAATCTTCCAACAGGCTGTGGTAAGAAAACAGTTAAAGATGTAATTTAGAAAACCTCTAAAGGCCAAATTTATAATGTAGAAATTTCTGATAATTAAATTCTGGCAACAAGTAGGTTGACTCAGGCTGCTTTTCCTTCTGGTTCTGCTTTTTAATTGTAGTTTTTGTTTCTATGTTTGCGTATGAGTTTAGGGTTTCTTTTCATTCCATACCCCTCAATTCCACCAGTAGACCATCACCAACACAGAAATGTTACCTGTTAATAATAACAGTTGCCATTTATTGGTCATCTACCACATCCAGGCACTTTATATAAGAATCCTATGCCGGGTGAAGTCAGAATGGCCCCAGTGAGGTTGGGACGGCCCCGGTGAGGTTGAAACAGCCCTGGTGAGGCCAAAACGGCCCCGGTGAGGTTGGGACGGCTCCAGTGAGGTTGGGACAGATAATGGGGACCAGTATGGACTGATGAACAGGGGTAGATGCAGAGGCAGAGCAGCATTGAACAGACTGTCAAACTACAGTGGGAAGCCTGGGGAGGGTTTGAGCTGGGGTGGGGGGGGCGCGTTAAGAGATCAACCGAAGGACTTATATGCATGCATATAAGAATAACCAATGGACACAAGACACTAGGGGGTAGGGGCCGGGGGAATGTCAAGGGGGGTAAAAAAGGAGACATATGTAATACTCTTTGTAATACTTCAAGAAATAAAAATTGCCGAAACCGGTTTGGCTCAGTGGATAGAGCGTCGGCCTGCGGACTGAAAGGTCCCGGGTTCGATACCGGTCAAGGGCATGTACCTGGGTTGCGGGCATATCCCCAGTTGGAGATGTGCAGGAGGCAGCTGATCGATGTTTCTCTCTCATCGATGTTTCTAACTCTCTATCTCTCTCCCTTCTTCTCTGTAAAAAATCAATAAAATATAAAAAAAAAGAAATAAAAATTATTTTTTAAAAAAGAATCCTATAATGTAACTAATAATAATAATAACATAAAAATAATATCATACATAACTTTGGGGAATGTTTCCTACATGCCAAGCTTCATTCTCATTTAATTCTCACAACTATCCTAAGAGGCAGGGACTATTATCACCATTTTAGAGATAAGTAAATCCTATTAATTTCACGTAGCAGGTGAGTAAATGATGCTCAGAGAGGTAAATCAGACCGTTATGAAGTAGCAGAGACAGGATTTAAACCAGGGTCTCCGATTTTTAAAATCCATTTTTTAAGAACAGTGTTCCACTCCACCTAAGAGTGAATACACCACCTCACAACCAGAGAACTCCTCCTCTTTCCAAAGAGTCTGCAAGGTAGAGATCTAACATGACTAAGACCACTGTTGGGTTGGGGTAGCCCCATCCAGGATCAAGTTCTTAGCCTCACTCCCCTCCTAGAGAATTCCAACTAGTCTTTTCTCTCTCATTTTGGGTGGTCCTTTCTCTTCCATTTCCTGGCAAAATTCCTGACTTATTAGGACGGTTCACGATATTATCACAACATTCTGGCAGCAATGTCACCGAGGCGGAAGGGGGAAGAAAGGCTGTCCCTCGACTCCTGGAGATGTGGGGGCTCTGGGACCATACGTGGCACCTCCCTTCCCTGATCGCAGAGTCAGGGGTAAACTAGCCCTGTGATGAAGACAACAGCCTGTGGTCAGACCGCCCTGCCTTCTGGTGGCTTCCCATGCCGGAGCCAGGTAACCTTTGTCCAGCCACCGATTGTGCCTTGGGTTCTTCATTTGTAAAACGAGAACAGGGCCTTCTTGTAAGTTGCAATGCGCATTAGAAGTAGCATTTGGAGAGCACCCAAGGCATAGGGGGCCTGTGATAAATGGGAGCTGTTATTATCCACCCTGATTTCCAGGCTCCTGTTCGGCTTCATCTTTATTTTAAGGTGAAATTACAGAGGGTGCTAATAAAGCAAATCAATATTTTGCATTTCACTTCTGTGAACAGTTTAAATGTCATAGTCATTGAGAAGAAGGTGGACCCCGATGACTGTTCTAGATTTTTAATTTGGGCTGGAGCTTTGTAATACAACAGGAGGGCAACAGTCAAGGTGAGTTGCCCGGAGCCTGCCCCGTGGGTGCGTCATTAGATGGATGTAGTGGACTTCGGCCAGGTCTCCTCTGTCCGGGCTCTGAATTAGTGACTCAGGCAAGGATGGATCCATGAGCCTCAACCCTGAGCTGATTGTGCTACTTTTGGCTTTCCTTGACATTATCTCCTACTCTAAATTCCACAAATCATTGCTTCTTCTTTTATTGTATTTTGCTATGAGTGATTTATTTCACCAATATTCGAAATGAGCCTGCACAAGCCCCTGTGTCAGGTGCAGGGATATGAGCTTTTAATACACTGTCTCTCTAATTTCTAGAACAAACCGATGAGCTAGAGACTCCATCTCAGAGATGACTGAACAAGTTCAAAGAATGAAGTAACTTTCCCAAAGTCACATAACTAGTAAGTCACAGAACCAGGTCTATCAGGTTTCAAAGCTGATGGAGGAAATGAAAGCATTTCACAAGTCTACTTTCCTGGGGGTTTTGTCTTGCTTTGTTTTGTTTGTTTGGCTTGCTCTCTTCACCAGCCTGACAACTGATGCAGGTCTAACCAAGCTTTTACCTCCTGGAGGTCTCCCCTGTCCCTGTAAGAGGGGGCAAGTGGCCTCCTCTGAGCTCCGGTAGAGCCCGCACAGAAGTGGGCCATAGTACTTCCCACACTGAACGACCACTAGGGCGTTTCCCTCCGGCTGCCCCTTCTAGACTGAGCACCATCGGCAGCAGCATCTTCGCTCCCACAGCATCCCACTCAGTGTTTGGTGCCTTCGCAGGGGCTCAGGGAAAACTGTGGACTTGAACTGCAAGGGTTCACTTTAGCACAAGTATTCAATTCTAATATTGACCTGAAATGTTTGCTAAGGGAGGAGAGAGAGAGAGAGAGAGAGAGAGAGAGAGAGAGAGAGAGAGCAGTAGGCCTACAAGCTTTCTCTCTCCTATCCTACTATTATTCCCAACATCACTAGGCCCAGAGAATTTTAATTTCTCTACCTGAACATCAGGCATTTCTCTGTTCCCTTTAAATAATTCCTCATTTTATGTCTCCCCTTCTCTTCCTTATTTCCTTTACTTCAGACAAGATATGAGCCCTAACACCACCTTAATTAAAGTCTGAATGAACTGCAATTTGTTTCATGTTGGAGGCAATAAGGAAGACTAGATAAGACTATTTAGTTGAAATGTACAATCTAGCCCCATTTTTTTTTAACATAATAGCATAACTAAGATCATAGAATGTATACCATGTGCTAGGGACCATGCTAATCACCTTACTTACATTTACTTATTTACTCTTTACAATAACCTTTTGAAGTAGGTACTATTATTATCCTCATTTTACAAATGAGCAAACTGGGGAACAGATGGGGCAAGTTACTTCTCCAGGGTCACACAGCCAGTAAGCGGAGTCAAATAATGAGACCAGGCAGGCTGGCTCCAGAGCCCACAACAGACCAGCCCTGTTTCCTACCATGAAACCTTTTTATTTCATCATGAAATGAGGTCCATGGCGATTCTGACCTTATCTCAGTTGTTTAAGTTGTAAATGATAGGATCTTCAAATTAGAAGGGACCTTGTAATTAAACCTAACTCAATTTCCTATCCTCTGCAAAAATCCCTTCTGGAACTTCCCAGATTGACGAGTATTCATTGCACTCTGGTAGAGTACTCCCAGTGACAGGGAAGAAATGCTGAAATATGAATGTGAAATATAAACTGCTCACAGATAAATTATTGCATAATAAAAATATACCCAATGGCTACACTCCACTAATATGTTCATTTGTAGCTATTTTTTATGTGTAAACCTGTCTTGGTAAAATTGTTTCTTTTAAAAAAGTTATATAATTTGTCTTGAGACACCTAAATTTTCCTTTTGTACCTCCTTATTAATGGGCTTATTAAAGAGGAAAGTAAAGCAAAGACAAAAGAGAAAAAAAATAGTCACTGTTACTCAAGTTGTTGTTGTTTGGGGCTTAAAAATAAATGCTAACAGTGTGTGAGTGATCTTTTCAATATTTGCCGTTAATTTCCCACAAACACTTTCCAAAGCTACCATGGTACTGTTTTCTCCTACTATTAAAAAATCTGTTTGAAATAAACTACTGGAAAACTCAGGACATCATAAATCACGCTAAATAGAACAATTTCTTTGATATTTAATCCCCAATTACGATGAACATATCAATTGCAGCTGTTCGTTAGGTATGTTCTTGGTTTGTGTTTACGCCACAGCAGGGGAAGAAAATCCCGAATCCCATAATTTGAGAGAGATTGCTAAATGCTACTGTTACCCACAACTTGCAAGGGCAGATGCTCCTCCACTTCACGATGGGCTTACATCCCGTTAAACCCACTGAAAGCATCAGAGCCAAACGTGCATTTAATACTCCTGCTCCATCAAACACCTTAGCTTAGCCTAGCTCACCTCAGAGCCCACAGTTGAGCAAAATCATCTAACACAATGGATACACTGCGGAGATTCGGTTGTGTAGCTTCCAGATCACGTGGCTGACCAGGAGCTGTGCTCACTGCCGCTGCCCAGCATCACAAGAGAGTATGGTACCGTGTATCACCAGCCCGGGAAGAGATCAAAATTCAAAATTTGAAGCATAATTTCTATTGAATGTGTATCACTTTCATGCCATCATGAAGTCAGAAAAGTTGTAAATCAAACCATCCGAAGCTGGAGACTGTCTAAATGGCATTGTGGGAAACAATGGTGCCGCCACATCTGAGAGTGTGGGGGACATTTTATAAAATGTGTGATTGTTTAATCACTATGCTGTACACCTGAAACTAATACAAAATAATATTGAATGTAAACTGTAATTGAAAAATTTTTTTAAAAGAGTGTAAGTTCTGGAGTTACATGGCCTGGTTCTCATCCCTGCAGTCTTCACCTCATTGGGAAGCTGAGAACGTTCATTGTTCTTAACGCCCAGCTCTTTAGGTGCCCGATAAAAGCTGATGATATTGTTCCTACTCCAATGAGATCTTTTTAGACGTGTAGGCAAAGCTTGGGACTGCGAAGGAGGGGTCAGATGCAAAGTCTTGTAGTCCAAAGTTTTCTAACCATTTCCTCAATTTATCCAAAAATGAAATAGGAGGAGTGAGGTACTCCACGAGTGACATTTCAAAGCACCAAAAGATAGACCAGAGCAGTGTAGGCCAAGAAACGGCTATGACCCCTGTCAGGTAAGACCTCAGCAGCCAGAGCCCCACCCCTGAAGTCATCAGGGCGAGCGGGAGCAGAGATATTTCCCACGCTACGGTGCTTAAAGCCGACCCATCTCCTTATATGTCCTTGTCATGGATGAATGACCCCAGAGGCTTCCAGATACCTCGACGTTAGTCCTGGGTCTGCCCTCCGCCAGATTTCAGGCCGGTCACATTTGCTGAACCCCAGTTTTCTCATAATAATGTGTGTGTTTTTTTCTGCCTTCCTTAGAGGACGTTCAGATATTGTGTGGGAAAGTGCATGGAAACAAAGTTTTAGAATACTATCTACCCAAATGTCACATTTATCACTATTTCTGCTGTCTTCTAATACAATTACTGACTTCCCAGGACTAGCCAGCAGGGGCTGGGAGGTAGGCTGATGATGCAAAGGCAACACATGATAAAAACAGACACAAACTTTCTTTTCTCACCTCACAAGCTTCGCTTAAGGCCAGGCACATAGCAGATGCCAATAAAGCCCCGTGCACTGATTTAAAAGGGTTTACTTTGCCTTGTGTTTTCAGGAAGTCCTTACAGAGTACCTTTCAGTGGGTGACAATGTTGACATCAAATGCTCAGGATAGAAACATCACTCCAAATGAAAGGAATTAAGCATTGGAAGCAATCAGAATGGCAGTGTGCACACGTGCTTTAGAGCAAGGAGGCGATAGTACAGTTCGCTAGATGCTCAATGACATCATCAAAGTTCATAGGTAATCAAATATTGTGCAGTCATAGACGTGTTGCCTTTCCTTGTTAGACAATTTTGTAAACTTTCTCCGTATTGAAATTTTAAATATCAGAGTTCCCCTAAAATGAATGAGGCATTATGTCACTTTTAGTGATTAAATATTGCATTTCCTCCATCTTAATGAAGCAATTAATTTTGTCCAACTGAGTGATTTTATTAATTGAAAAGAATGACAGGTGTGTGGCAGTGTGGTCACAGAGTCCTCAGAGAGTTATAGAATTTTAGAGCCAGAAAGAGCCTGCCCCAAACCCCGTCTTAGTGCTCGCAGCGTCTTCGTCTGAGAGTCCGAAAGCTGATGTCTGGTGTCATTGGAGCCATTAAATAGCTCAGAGGTGTGGCCTTGGTCAAGCTACCCAAACTTTCTTTGGCTCAGTTTATGGGTCAATATGAAAAACAAC
This sequence comes from Myotis nattereri, assembly GCF_964212035.1. NCBI lineage: Eukaryota > Metazoa > Chordata > Mammalia > Chiroptera > Vespertilionidae > Myotis > Myotis nattereri. Next base: position 58,091,851 of record NC_138080.1, read on the forward strand.
CTCTAATCCATGACGCTTTAAGTTGACTTTGCTGGCATTTGTTTACATATTTCTTAAGGCAATAATAATGCGTTCTAGCAGTTCTACAGTTTTCTTTCTATTTTTTACAACAAATGGGGGAACTGGCTATATTTTAATTCCCTCTGTTACTGGGGAAAAATGTTTTTCTTAATAGGCCGTAAATACCCTGAACGTGGGGCCTGGGGTGGATTCTTTCATGCCTCCCACGGTGCCTCTAATCTACCAGGTACTAGAAAAGAGTGAAGGGCTGTAGAATTTCATTGTCGTGTTCATGTGTTTGGGATAAAGGCATACTGCTCTGAAACACTTCGAGGGGAAAATCCTAATGTACTGTGGCTTTCCAATAAAGTGCGCTTGGATTGTGTTGCCCCAAACCAGTTTATTAATGCTTGCTAACTCGCAAGGTTCACATACAGTTCTCCACCTCCATGCTGCTGGGTTGGTGCCTTCCATCATTCATTTATAGTCAGAGCAATAGTTCCCAGAGCTACTTTCTCTAGCAATGTGAATGGTGACATACATACCCGTTAAAACGGGTGATGTAAATACAGTCATTCAGAATATTTCAGACTTTCTATTTTATGATTTGAAACCCACACCATGTCCAAGACATGACAGACATTACAATTTCTCCAGGGAGCCATAACTGAACCAGCTTATGAATGGCTGGCTTGGCCTGTCTGTATCTCAGCCACAGCAGCGATCATGACGTTGTCATGAGTTCTGAGCTCCATGGGGGCTGTTTTAAAGGCCCAGCTGAGGTGCTCACTCCCATTCTCTGACTTCTACCATGCAGGTTCACCCTGCACCGTGGCAACACAAGGAGACCATGACAAACTTCACAACACATGTGATTCATTTTCCTCCGGCAATGACTCAAGAGGAGATTTTTTTTTTTTTTAAAGAATTCAATCTGAGTCTCGTAATTCAATTTGTAGAAAGAAGCAGGCAACGCTTTAATTCCATCATAATCAGTTTCATCTGTGAATGTACTAACGAATTGTTTCACTGGGAAATATATTAGGTGAGTAGAGTGCGAGTGGGGTGGGGTAGGGGATAAGGACAACAGATGGCTCTCCCTGAAGGCTGGTGGCAGTGCCCCTCCTGTAGACCCAGGGGTGGCGGCGTTAAGGCAGGTAGTTTGGGACAACCGATCACTGGTCTTCGTGCTTGAACTTGAAAGTACTTCCCCACCCAGGTTCTGTCTCTTTTTCAGCAACTGGCTCTGCATGCCCTGCCCACACACGTCTTTATGAAAATGTAACCTTTCCGCTGGCTTTCTGGGCGCTGCACGAAAAAAGTCAGTTTCCTCCTGCTAGTAATGAAACCGACTGTTGTAATACCCAGATTGAGTTACAGTAGCTTTCCGTGTGAGCTACGTGGCTGTCGCCTCTTTGTTTCAAAAACTTGGCTGGGGCTTTCAGCAGTCACTGTAGAGTTGGTGCGAGCCTGACACTTCTTCATTTCTGATCCTTGAACATAGTGGCAGAAGATTTTCTGTGGCCACAGCAAGGTTGTCTGGGTTGTGTAATCTCATCTTTGCCCATGCAATGTCTCACCAAGGCAAGAGCACTCAAGTTTATGAATAGCGTTGAGCATTATTTTCTAAAGAAGAATCACCCAAGCCTTTCCTGAAATTGTGGGGAGGAATTAGCTAAAAGAGGAGCGTGTGTGTGTGTGTGTGTGTGTGTGTGTGTGTGTGTGGTGGCCGAGTGGGTTTAACGGGGAGCCGGGGGTGGGGGTGGGGAGCTAGATGGTCCCTGTGGTTATTATTCTGGTGAGCCTGCTTCTGACTGTCTTTCATATGGTCTTAGTCCTCTCTTTGGGCATTTCCCCAGTGACTTTTGGCCTTTGTGGCTTTTAAAGGAGGCAGGGAACGATCCATAAGAGCAGGAGAGGAATCTAGCTGTCCAAAAATGGAAAGAATGTGTTCTCTTTCTCTCTGTGTCATACAACAGTGCTGCTTATATCATTGGCATTAGATGGTAGAAATGGCACCCCCTAAACTGAAAAGAAAAAAGAAATACACCCTGGCCAGGTAGTTCAGTTGGTTAAAGCATCGTCCCGAGACATCAAGGTTGTGGGTTTGATCCCTGAGGCACATGCGAGAATCAACCAATGAGTGCATGAATGAGCAGAACAATACATTGATGTTTCTCTCTCCCCCCACCTCCTTTCTCTCTCTAAAATCAACCAACCAACCAACCAACCAATCAATCAAATACAACACTGGTACATTTTAAAGCCAAAAAATAAACATTGGTGGGAAAAATGTCGAAATGCATGGGCAGTGTCAGTGTAGTCTGATCTGACCCATTATAATCAGTTATTGGGAAGAAATTAATTATTAAGACAGGGAAAGGTACAGCCACCCTCACCCTCAAATCCTGAGGGCCGCTCGTAGCCCGGGCCATCCTGCAGGCAGGCTGTCTGACTTTCAGGAACAGCTGGGGAAAGCACATTGTAAGAGAGCCCCTTCCTCTCCGAGCCACACACACGCTGTAGCTGCCTTATGAGCCCAGGCCAAAGGGACCTGCTGGTTGGTGAGAATCCTTGCCATGAAGGAGTGAGTGCACCCAAACCCAGGAGAAGGCAGCCCAGGGTTTAGGTGTGAGAGAAAGATGGCCCGGCCCCATTGAAGGCCCTCTCTCGTCCTCGTAGGCTCTATAAACATGGGTCAGGCCCTGTGCTGGATTTTTCACATAGATTACTTTTGATAATCCTTAGATATAAATACTGCTATTATCCTTATGAGGAAACTGAGGCTCAGAGAGATAAAGTCACCTACTGGGGGTACATGATGAATGATCGCAGGGTACTAGGCACTCCCATGTTTTTCAGACCAGAAGACCCTGCTCTGAATCACGACCTCTCCCCTGGGTTGACATCACTTGCAGTGGTGTCTGAGCCTCTGATTTACGCTGACTTCCTGATTCTTCCACCCCTCTATCTCTGTGCTGCCTAGTTCTTACAATTTCCCCCCTGCGGAATGGGGCGTGGAGGCAGGCAAGTTCCTCCCTCCTCATTTGCATACCTATTTCACTTTCTGACATACAAGTTCATTTAAGTCTTCATCAGCCCCAAGCAAGAATATTTCAATGTCAGGACCTGCCACAGAATAAGGACTTAGACTACAGCACTACATTCAGAAGTGATTACCCAAATTAATCAAGTCACCCGAAGCCTTGGCTGTACAGAAAACTTCAGCGGAAAATGTTCTGTTCTCTGTCCCCCCGCCTCTCTGCGCATACTGATGGATCCTCATACAGTGTCCTACTCAAGTATCCCTTTGACATCCAAAGGGACACTTCCGTTCGGATGAAAGAGAAAAGAGCATTTTCAAGACAGTTCTTTAAACTCTATGCAGAAGAGTATGGGGAGCAGGCATCTCTCCCACATCGCGGTTAAGAGTGGAGAGTGGAAGGCTTTCTCCAGCAACTTGAGAAACATTTTATGTTTCAAGAATTTGAGAAACATTTTTGCTCTTGGATCAAGCAGTTCTACATCTAAAAACTTAGGCTAAGTCCATAATCAAAGACATGTGCAAATATTTGAATACACAAATATGTTCATCACAGAATTAGATGATAATAATAGTGAAAAATTAGAAAATCTAAATGTCAGTGATAGGGGCTTGGTTAAATAAAGTAAATCATGACACAATAATACATTGTAATCTTATGCATTCAGAATAAGGGGCTCTATAAAGACGATTTAGTGATTTGTAGAAATGATCATGAAATATTAAGCAAATAAAAATATTTCAAGAAAATTCTGTTAAATATGGCATGTACGATATTGGTATGGACGTTATCACATGTGGCCAGTTACTTTTTAATTAATTAGAATTAAATACAATTAAAGATCTATATACTCAGTTGTACAAGGCACATTTCAAGTATTCAATAGCGACCAGATTGAACAGTGCAGACACAATATTTCCATTATTTACAGAAAGTTCTACTGGAGGGCATTAATATAGAATATTTTTTCATTGTACAGGTGCACATAGAAAAAGTTAGAAGGTGTATGCCAAATAATAATTATGATGATTTTTGGCTGGTGGGGTTGGATAGGTAAATATTTAGACTTTGTGTCCATACAGACAGTGCTGCAACTAGCATTGTAGCATAAAGCAGTCATTGACAGTACATAGGGAATGGGCATGAACCTGAGCCATTTGAGTTCAAGTCCCTGAGGCTAGATGCTTGTTAAAGCCCTTGCCTACTCTGCTCCCACAGTCCATTGGATTTCCATTACATTTATGGCAATTACTACTAAAATTAAGGCTAAAATCCTTTCCTTAAACTCACCATCTTGAGTTTATGAGCATCTTAGCCACAAATGTTCTGCTCATGTTAAGTGCTGGAGTCAGGAGCTGTTTTCTCATGAACAAAGAAGGTGTGTGAAGCCCCCAGCCGTGCAAACAGGCTTTCCTTCCAACAGGTGCTATGTTGAGCGGCAGGGGAATCACTAGGACTGTCCTCCAAATCTGCTTGTTCCTTCCTCACTTCTGGAAACAAGTTGTGCTTTCTGACCCTTGAAATGGTCTTATTAGGGAGTTGCGAGCAAAAGTGATGTGCCAGTTCTGGATGTTAACATTTCATATGATCTAAAACCCTGGGCTCTCATATTTCTGGAGAACAGAGATTGGCAAAGTTTAAGGTAGAAGCTGTATCATTAGCCACCTCGCTCCTTAAGTGACTGGTGAACAGAGATCTTCACCAACTCACGGTAGACGTCTACTGTGAGCAAGAAATAACACTATGCTGTTTTAGGCCTCCAGGTTTGGGTTGTTTGTTACTGCAGCATACCCCAGTCTGTCCTGACCACTTTAGTGCCCTGATTGAAAACAAGCCAACTGTACCTTTTCTTTCTTTGAAGACCCTTCCCTCGAACCTAAGCATGAAGCTAGACTATTATTAAGTGGTGCCTGACGTCAACTCCTGGTTCCCTGGCGTGGCTCCGCACTTGATCTTTACTCCCCTTTCCCCCCTGTTACATAATAGATGGGAGGTCACACGGGTCTCCTACTTTGAATAATTCATCTCCACAGAATCTCAGTATTTCAGTGAGAACATTTCTTTCTTTCATTTTAATATTTCATCATTTTTGTCCTAAATGTATGACCTTAACTGGTTGCCATGCGTTTCATTTCTTCTTGTCTTAAATATTTTAAAAGTTTCAAAGTACAAACATTACTCATAGAGAGTGTAACAAAAAAATGTCCAGTTTTAGTTCTGTATTACTTAATTATAACTGGGCATCCTTAGAATGATTATGTTTCCCCTTCTGATTTCTTTCGGCTCTGGCTCCAGACTTCATCTTTCTCGGAACATTTTGATGCTTGCCACTTGGCCGCAGCGCCTAGAGCTGGAAGGTGGACTGCGAGGCTTTGAGACCTTGGGGTCTTTTCCCACGTCAGAGTTCCGAGTTTCTCCAGACTTGTTAGTTTTGCTGGGGGCTCAGAAACCAGCAACGTTAGACACGGACTGAGGAAAGTTTAAACATGAACTGCCAAGTTCTCTTCATTTGTTAATACTGCAGAGGATGTTAAATGAGGTCTTTTAAAAAAACATAACAGTCTTACTGGGATATAATTCATATGCAAAGAACTTCACATATTTAATGTACCATTTGGTAAGTTTGGACATAGGCAGACACCCTTATATCATCATCACAATCAAGGTAATAGATATATCCAACACCTCTCCAAGTTTTTTTTTGTGTCCCTTGGTTTTACCCCTCTCTGTGGTAAGCACACTTAACATGAGATTTACGCTTTTAACAATTTTTTTTAAAGATTTTTTTTATCGATGTCTTCTTTCCTTCCTTTCTCATTCTCTCTCTCTCTCTCTCTCTCTCTCTCTCTCTCTCTCTCTCTCTTTCTTTCTTTTGAGAGAGGAAGGGAGAGGGGGAGAGAGAGAAAAAACATTGATATGAGAGCTAAACATCAATCAGCTGCTTCCTACATGGCCCCCACCAAGGATGGAGCCCAAAACCCGGGCATGTGCCCTGACCGGGAATCCAACTGGCCACCTTTCAGTGCACGGGACAACACCCAACAACTCAGCCAAACCGGCCAGGGCTTAACAAATTTTGACGTGCACCATACAGTGTTGTTAACTGTAGGCACTGTGCTGCATAGCAGATCTCTGGAACTTAGTCATCTAGTGCATATCTGAAACCTCATACTATTTGAAGAACAACTCCCCAGTTCCTTTTTTAATGATAGTGACAACTAATGTAAGTTCTATATGCAACCACATGTCAGGCAATCCTCTAAGAGCTTTATATGGACTATCACCACGTCTCACAGGGGAGGCCTCACTAAGACCCCATTTCACAGATAAGGAAAGTGAGGGGGTAATTTATCAGTTATTCCATCTACTCAACCCTTCAAGGGACAGAGGTCCCAGCTAACACAGAGGTGCACATACATAACAAGGAGTGAGCTGTGACAGAGGGAATGCCTCACTCATCTCCAGGTTCATTCATTTCTTTTTACTTATTTTATCTTATTGTGGTAACAACACTTTACATGTGATCTACCCTTTTACATTTCTAAGTGCACAGTACAGGATTATTGACTACTAGAGGCCCGGTGCATGAATTTGTGCACAGGTAGGGTCCCTTGTCCTGGCCAGCTCTCCCAGTCCTGGCCCCTGCTCAGGGGAGGGACCTTGGGAAGTTGGCCAGCTAGGGGGAGGGACCGTGGGAGGTTGGTTGTGGGAGTACACTGACCAACAGGGGGCAGCTCCTGCATTAAGCATCTGCCCCCTGGTGGTCAGTGTGCATCATAGAGACCGGTCGACTGGTGATTCGGTCATCCAGCCATAATGGTCGCTTAGGCTTTTATATATATAGACTAGAGGCCTGGTGCATGAATTCGTGCATGGGTGGGGTGTGGCTGGCCTGCCCAGATAAGGGCCGATTGGGTCAGGCTGGCCTGGGGGAGGGGCCATGGGCGGTTGGCCAGCCGGCACCTCCCACGTCCCCCGATCAGGGTGGGGGTGCCAATCAGGGCTGGCTAGGCAGAGGGGCCTCAGGTGGTTGGCAGGCTGGCCCCACTCCCTGGTCGAACTCCTGGTTGAACTCCTGGTCAAGGGGACAATTTACATATTAGCTTTTTATTATATAGGATAGGTTCAATATTGTACGGTGGATTTCTAGTACTTACTCACCTTAATTAAGTGAAACTTTATGCCCTTGGACTAGTGACTCTCCATTTATCCCTCCCTTTCCTCCTTCCCCTGCAGCTCCTGCCAACCACCATCCCACTCTTTGAATCTATGAGTGTGACTTCTAGATCCCCCATGTAAGTGGACTCATGCAGTGTCAGTCTTTCTGTGACGGGCTCATCTAATAGCGTAATGTCCTCAAGGTTCAGTCACGTGGCTGCACATGCTCTGGAAGACACAGCAGCCCTCCCACGTGGACAGCACACTAGTCACAATAGTCAAGATGTACAAACAATCCAATTGTCCATCAACAAACATAAGGAAAATGCAACATAGACATACAATGGAATACTCTCAGCTTTAAAAAGAAGGGACTTCCACGTTCATGAATTTCATTGTACAAGAGTTTTCCTGTCCCGCTGCTAGGGTAAGTGTGCTGTGCTGGGTCTGCTGCTTTCTGGCTGGGTGACCTGAGGTCAGCTTTAAAGGACTGCCGTAAATAAATGTAATTCTAGACACCATACTTCCTCTTTCTTGCTTCTGTCTCTACCCCTAAGTTCAAACATGCCAACTTGATACAGGGCCCAATCCCTACAGGGTTTTTCCTAAAAGCCCCGGATCTGTTCACATCGAGCATACCACATGTTGAGTGATGTGATAGAAGATTCGACAAGCCACAGGAGAGACTAAAATGAGCATCACTTCCCTTTCTGCCATGTTACTGACATCTCCCACCACTGAGAGGCCCTGGGAGGAGTGGTCCAGTTCCTGCTCAGCAGAACCTCCTCCAATCTGGAGTTCCTAGAACAGATGCAATAGAAATGACATTTCCTCTGTACACTCAGTAACTGACTGACTTATTTTGTTGCTGTTGTTAACCATATTATCTCCTGAACCTTGACTACAGAGGCAGTACCTAAGAATTCCACATTTGCCCTAGGTTAATTTTAAGACGGTATCCAGAGTAGGAATTCTATGACTCAAACTTAAAGTCCAATAATCAGGAGAGAATGAGGGGTCAATACTCAGCTATGGTGAACTTTGTGGAGACTGAGAAGACTGTGGCCCTAAACCCCGTTGGGGTCCTCCGGTCAAGATTGCGGAGATGTCATACATCTAGGCACTGGGTGTCCGAGTTACAATGCAATCTGACAGGTGTTCCTCTCAAACCATCACGGGCATCTCCCACTACTCAAGGCTCCAATTCTCAAGGAAAAAATCAGCAGTTAATTTCCTGGAGTTAAGGAATAATTTCCTTTTTAAGTTCCTTTGTATTTCCTCTTCATTTCTTGACCTGTAAATCCCTTATCGCCATTTCTTCTTTATTCCAAAACCGTTGGGTTGTTTCCTTTCCCCTGCCACATCTCCTGTTTGAGCCATGGCCGCTGACTTCCCTATCTCCAGCTAAGTCCCCGTCAAAAGCCATTAATCTATAGGTTAAGTGCAATCTGCTCTTTTTGATGTTATGGCATCGTAGGAACCTAGCTATCGCTCTGTGTAGTACAGTAAATGGATTGCAGCACAGCCGTCCAGCCATTCTTGCTGTCTGGTGTCTGGTTTAAAACTTGGCAGGGCTGTACTGACTGAGGAGATTGAAAGCAATGAGCTGAATCAACTAGTTTTACTGCCCTACAGTATGAGTCAAATGTCCAAACATGGCCAGCACCTACTCTTCCTTCTTTATAGCCTCTCTTAACATCGGTATATAAAGTCAACTCCTATCTTGCTTTACTTCATGCCTTGCTATGTCACTCACTGCCTCCTTAAAAATGCTCTACTATATCCTAAACACAATTTTCATATCATCGCTTACATCCCTTAAAACCAAGCATGTCAAACATGCGGCCTGCCCTCCGCAAGTTTGACATGCTTGCTTAAAACACTCCCTTTACAAAGTGAAAATCCTAATCCAAAGTAAGACTAGTAAAAAAATAAAACCAGTTAGGATTGTTCATGTGAACTAGACAGTAAAACATCAGGTATATTGCTGGACTTTGCATATACATAATGATATCAAATCACACTTTTTGATGCACTATTTTTGAAGTGTTTACTTAGCTCACGTTTTCATTTTGGTGATGCCAGTTTAGCTTTGACAATTTGACTTTGAACCATACTTTCTCTGTCATCATCAATGATCTCAAATAGCAACTGAATTTGACCTTGGTCCTGTTATCTTCCTAAATGTCTACTATTCCTCCCAGTCCTTTTGCTCTCAAGGTCTCTCAGACTTGCCACACCAGCTATTTTAGATTAAAAGAACCTGATGAACATACTCTCACACTATTCTCAGCTAATATAACTCCCAGTGCCTGTGCAAAATGTTTCTATAAAAATAATCTAATTTTAAAATAATGTTTAAAAATCACTTTTATGCACAAAGCTTAATTGCTCTACAGCGCCATCTGGTGACACTGGATGTTGCAAGGAGAATCACAACTCATAAACTCATTTGAGACAGTGATTCCCTCGAGTTATTTAGGTCCTAAAGCAGTGGTTCTCAACCTTGGCTGCACATTAGAATCACCTGGGAATCTTTTTAAAATCCTGATTTCTGGGCCTCATCCTCCAGAAATTCTGTTTCTTTGTTATGGGGTGGGGCCACAACATTAGTAACAAAGAAACAGAATTTCTGGAGGATGAGGCCCAGAAATCAGGATTTTAAAAAGATTCCCAGGTGATTCTAATGTGCAGCCAAGGTTGAGAACCACTGCATTAGGGAGATAGAGGCCATGCAAGTGATAAAAATCTAAGAAAATTAAAGTCAGGTTAATTGGATTAGTCTCCTGCCCAAACAGCAAGAAGATGGTCATTGCAGAGCTTAGAAAACAAGACAAGGATTGGATCGCGTTTATCCAGAACTACCCAAGTTATGAGTCTGGAGCCGTAGACATTTTCCTTGAACAGAGAGGTATGATCTGTCTTGGGATAAGGAGACTACATTGGAATTTTTTTTTTTTGGCTTGACTGACACATTTTTCAAAACTGTCTACCTTTCTATGAACTAATTTCATGCTAACTGACTTGGCAAGTGTGTCAGTTGTCAATCTATCGCCTCAGTGCTAAATCCACCTTTCATTACCTACTCAATAAGAATGGCGTGGGGCCCTGTAGATATGTTCCCTTTCCCATCTGGCAGAATGTTATGCATGTCATTAGAGGGGACAGGAGGGGCACCAGAAGAGGAAAGGGTTTGTCTTCCTGGCTCTCATCTGTTCTCTTCACCGTATTCCTTCACTGTGGGTGGCCTCTCCACCCCCCAGTTCCTGCAGCATGGAACAGCCAACAGCACCCAGTGGCCAGAGCTTCCTCTTGTACCTTCCCAAGTGATGTCACAGTAAATTCCAGGTGTGATTATACAGGATTCTGCTATCCTGGGTTCCTTGATACAACGCCAACATGTACCCTGGCATTTCACAAGTTGTGAATTTTCTGTGATTGGGGTCAAATTTGGGTCAAAATATTTGCCCTAGAATTATTCATATCTCTTAATAGCTGATTTCTTATAACTCCAATGCTCTGATATAGTTAATAATTCTTTATATTAAATTAGAGGCCCGGTGCAAGAAATTCATGCACGGGGGCGAGGGGGAGCTGGGAGTCCCTCAGCACGGCCTGCAACAGTGCAAGCGTTCTGCTCCTGGCCTGGCCAGAGGCCCTCTGCAGCCGGGCGCGGAGAGCTTGCGTTGTTGCCAGGGAGATGACCCAAGCGTCCACCTTCCCTCTCCCCATCCAGCCACTCTGTGCCCACTCTGTGCCCACTGCCCAGCGGCGATGAAGCAAGCATTCCACCAGGTCGCTCACGCTGCCCGCTCTCAGCGGCTGCCCCCCTGGGACTGGGGGACTCTGGCGGGGCTAAGAGGACTGGGCACCACCATCTTGTGGCTATGGGTGCTGCCATCTTTGTGACAGAGTGACAGTTAATTTGCATATTACCCTTTTATTAGGTAGGATGTTTCCTGTTTGAATTAGTGTGTGATTTAGCTCCCTCTTGATTGGACCCTGGCGGATGCAGCAAGCATCACTGTGAAATTTACTCACCTTTCCAGGAACAAAAGGTCTTTAAAAGAGTGGGTCCTAAATATGGAGCATCAATAATCTGTTCATGATAAAGTGGTATTTGCCACTAGAATTAAGAGATTGGAATATAAATTTTTATTTACATCAATCCCTTGTGAGTTTGGTTATTTGCTGTTACCTTTGACTCCAGTCAAATCTAAATGTGCAAACATGCCCAGCTGGCATGGCTCAGTGGTTGAGTATTGACCTATAAACCAAGAAGTCATGTTTCAATTCCCAGTCAGGGCACATACCTGGGTTGCAGGTTTGATCCCCAGTGTGGGGCATGCAGGAGGCAGTCAATCAATGATTCTCTCTCATCACTGATATTTCTAACTCTCTCCCTCTCCCTTCCTCTCTGAAATCAATAAAAATATATTGTAAAACAATAAATAAATGTGCAAACAGAACCAATTCTAGACCTGAACATCTGAGTACAGACTTGGGACAGTGGGGACCTCAGGATAACCCCACCACTGCATTGGCAGCCATCTGGCTTCTTCTGTAGCACCTCTGTGTCAGCTCTCAGCATGACAATGCTTAATGCTACTTCGCTACATCAGGAAAGAAATAAATTTACTAAATTGGAAGAATGTAATGATCTGGGAAAGAACCTTATCTTCTGGTTCATTTGTTCTGTGGTCAGCAGGAGAGGTTAGGATAATATGGTGGTTACTGACAATGAACTTGACCTGCAAATGGGTCACAAGCCAGTAGCCATCAATGTGCCATGAACACAAGTGATGGACCACTCTGCATGCTTACCATTCCATAGTGTAGACTGGAAATGTGTTTCTGCACAAGGCAGTACTATAATCTTAATACTCAACCTCCAAAGACATACCAAATTTGAATCTTAAAGAGCAAGAAATTAAATATTGGTCAAATAGACTTTTCTCCTTTCAATTTGCGGTATAAAACTCGTCTTTAATCTGTTGCTGCCATTTTCAAATAAGAGTTCAAAATAGACCTTGACCATATTAGGTCAAGAACTTGATCTCCAAATCACATTTTCAAACAACTGCCCTGCATTGCTTACATCAAAGGCACTCTATTCAGATTTGGAGCAAAGCATTTGAAAGAGTATAGTGTTTTACCAAAATTAAAGAAGTTACTTGCATTCACATAAAGGACAGCAACAGCAATCCATGGAAAGGAATTCTTTCTTTCTGCTCTTCTTCCTCAGGTGTCATCCATCATTGCTAATAGAATCACAGAACCTTAAAGCTAAAAAGAACTCTGAATTTATCTTTGATCTCATACATAAATAGAAGGACCTTTGAGGTTCACTCACTTTACATTTCCAACATAAGCAATGAAACTCAAGATGCTCAGCAGAACTGTCCAGTACTTTTCTCTCTGCACACTTAGTAAAAGCTCATTCTCAGAGCTCCAAACACTGTATAAACTGTGCTCCTCAGATATGTCTACTAATGGAGAGATAGGGTTATTTCATTAAATACATGTTTCCTTCCCAATACTGATTACTATTGCTTTATATTATCCTTATAAATACAGGATACATCAGGGTCAGCATACATCAGGGTCTGATTTATTTATTTTTAATTATGTTTGGCTGTTAGTCACATTAATTTGCTACTTAATTTCAATCTTTTGGGCAACTTTTGTGGATGTGTAACCTTATTCATTATGTGTTGTTTCTTATTAAGTTCATTCTCTTTATTCTCATGGTCTTGGGAGGTACCTCACTGAGTAGTCTCCTATATTATCTACCTTATGGACTTCCTTGATTTTCCACAATCTTTCAACCCCTAGAGTTGGATTGTGGGGTATTTTCGGACACTAGGGAACCCTTCTGTGTCATCAGGGGCCTTTGCTGTTCCTTATTGGACATCTCCTTTCAGGCCCAGCATGGTTACGTGGTTGTTCGTGTGAATGGAAATCTCTGCTGTTGACCCTGGTGATCCAGCCTCCTTTCTACCTGTTCTCTCCACCTCGCCCTCCTCTGTGGGCTAAGCTTAGTCATGAGAAGCTCTGAGCTTCAGTCTGGAGCTACACCACATCGAACTGAAAGCCACTATTTCAATCAGCTTGATTTTCTGGAGGCATTTTACAAGATCTCCAGAGGAACAGAGACCTTTCAATTGTTCCGTCCCTTTATTACTTTTATTGCTGCTGATATTTTGACTTTCCCTTTTTTCTTTAATAAATTCTCTAGTACAAAGAAAAAGAACAAAAAGGAGTAGGTGCTTGAATCTATTACCTTTTTGGTGAGTTCAAATGGCAATTGGGGAAAAAAAAATTGGCACTATTGATTCAGATGAAATTTCTGTATTAGCTTGAGCTCTCTGATAGCTCCATAGCAGGGATAATTGAAAGCTGACCATACAGAACTGTCCTCATTATATTGCTGTGAAAGCCCACGTAAAAATGAGTGCATACACCGTGAGAATTCAACCAGCAAGCACTTTGTTTAACATGAAAAGTTGAACTGCTTTCCAGTTTCACTGTGACAGAATTCTTTGGAGCCCATAAGTCAGGAGAAGCTTCATGTTTACATACAATTACACAGACAGCTTTCCCTCCCTCCAAGAGCTTAGCCTCTGCTCTAAAACATTTATTTGTGAATTATAGCTTATGTGTATGTGTCTACTCACATGCACACTTCAACACCTGAGAAAAGGTAGCGGTTTAAAAGGAAAGAGAGGCTGGGATAAAGCAACCAGGAAGAGTATGTTTTCCTATTGGATCCCTAGCCCCACCCAGAGCCTTTTTCTAAGTTCCACAAAAGCATGGAGCTTGAACTGATGTCACTGAACAGTACTTTGCAAGAGAGGGTGCTAGCATTTGTTTTGTATGCGGTGTGCCAAGTGGTTTATATAAGCTCCATTAAATTTCACAATATTCTATCATTCACAGTTGAGGTAGGCACAGATGGGGGGGAAAGCAGTTTAGTGAGATTAAATAACTTGCACATGGACCTACTGAAAAGGATGTGGACTAAACTGGGAACTGGATTTCTCTAACTCTCAAGACCTTCTCCTCTTAAATATTTCTTTGGTTTTTGTCTCATTATGAAAATGGTAAGCATAAAAATAGGAATGATATATCAAGTTTCCACATACTTGCCACCCATTTAATAAATGATATTATTTTACCTCTAATCCTTTTAACTTAAGAATAAAATGCTGTAGACAAAATTAAGTCACCTACATGATTTCCATACTTCTTCCTTCTCTAAAATCAACCGCCAGCCTGGGATTGAATGCATCCTTCCCATTCATGTGTTCATATTTTTATATACATTTAATTCTTATAAATGTATTCATGTTTTTACCTTCCTACATTGATGGTATCATGATGAACATATACTTTTAGTAGCTTGATTTTTATACTCATAATTATATTTATACAATTTATTCATGTTGATAGATCAATCATGTAGCTCTAGTTTAATCTTTTTAATTATTAGTTTACTAGAGGCCTGGTGCACGAAATTCGTGCACTGTGGGGGGGGGGGAGTGGTGTCCCTCGGCCCAGCCTGCACCCTTTCCAATCTGGGAACCCTCAGGGGATGTCTGACTGCCAGTTTAGGCCCGATTCCACAGGACATCCTCTCACAATCTGGGACTGCTGGATCCTAACCGCTCGCCTGCCTGCCTGCCTGATTGCCCCTAACTGCTTCTGCCTGCCAGCCTGATAACCCCCTAAGCGCTTCCCTGTCAGCCTTATTAACACCTACCTGCTCCCCTGCCGGCCTGCTCACCCCCAACTGCTCTCCCCTGCCGACCTGATCTTGCCCCCAACTGCCCTCCCCTGCTGGCCTGATGGCCCCCAACTCCCCTCTCCTCCCAACCTGGTTGCCTCCAACTACCCTCCCCTGCAAGCCTGGTCCCCCCCAACTGCCCTCCCCTGCTGGCCTGTTTGCCCCCAACTGTCCTCCCCTGCTGGCCTGATCACTCCTAACTGCCCTCCCCTGCTGGTCAATTTGGTTCTGATTGGTCAGTTTCTATGCCAGTCAGTGTCAAAAGCTCCGCCTCCTAGGCAGCCATTAGCTCCTCACAGTTGACCCAGATTTGGTTCTGATTGGTTGGTTTCTATGCCAGTCAGTGTCTCTGGGCCTATCAATAAGGCCTGATCAGAAAGGTGGAGCTGGTCAGCAGCTCTGGTGGAAGTCTAGAGAGAAATGGAGGCACAGCTGCTCACCAGGCCTGAAGCTAAAAAGAGAGGCAAATGCTGATCAACAGCTGCCACAGAGGCTACGGATCAGACCCTGCTTCTCTCTTAAGGCCTCTTTCTGGGCCTGATTTGCAGCCCCTCAGCAGTAAGTGCTGGTTCGCCATGGCAACCCAGTGCTGACTGCAGGACTGACTTCTGGTAGGTCAAGCCTCCTGGTCGTTGCGGATGTCAGGGATCCAGGGTTTTTATATATTAGGATTGTTTAATGATTCCACACTTTATTTCTCCATTTCAATCATTGTGGCTATTTATATTTTTTAAGTGTTGCTATTATAAATAATGCTATAAGTATTTTTTCTACATGTCCCTTTGTGCACATGAATGAGGGTTTATCTGGGAGATGTTTCTACAAGTGGAGTTTCTGGGTCCTACGGATGTGCATCTTCAGATGTCTTATATTGTCAAGTTGTTTCCCATATTGGACTGATTTCCACCCTGCCAGCATGAAGATAGGTCTCATGACCTCCAAACCTTACTAGCACTTGGCCTGCCCATGGCCTTGACCTTGTGCCAGTTCAAAGACTCTGATTCTTAGAATTAAATCTCAAGTCGAGACATGCAGGAATTTTATTGCAGAATGGCATGTAATTTTAGATAAATTGTGTGAGAGGTATTTAATTCCTTAAATTAAATAAAAATAACAAATCTCACAACTTGCTAGGTATTTGGCTCCCAGATATATCTCGTTAGCATTTTTATCATACATTTTTAACCGAGGATGCTTTACACTGTGATTAACTCCATTTGTTATCTAATTAGCTTTCCTTTCAAACTGGAATTCTTTTTTTTTCACTCCCGTCTTTACCAGATGTGGTCTGCAAAAGCAACTTTCACTCATTTTCTCTGGAGAAAAAAAGTAGTTTCTCTACTACTCATGGATGAAAATACAATGGCCAGTGAGAAAGCTCCCTGAACCCAAGGCTGGACTTATGAATGGCCCTCCACGCTAATGTACTATTACCGTTAAGAGAACTTTTCACACAGGTACTCCTTGTTATTACCAATCCAATGTGATCTAGTATGAGGATCCTTTGGAGTGCTGTGACCATAGCACATGTAAAATTCTCATCTCACCTTTACAACTGCCCCTATTTCACAGAACGTTAAAAGCTTTTAATTAAAGGGTCAGAACCCATCAAGGCTAGATTTCAGGAGATGTTGCACTGATCCTACTTCCTGCAATCTCTGACATCTAAACCAACATGGCGGCACATTGTTACAGGAACTTGAGTTAATTAACCTTCCCTGACACCCCAACCGCTCTCCTTGCAATGAGTTTAGTGTTACTATATGGCGCAGCCTACCTCAGCTGGAGAGGACAGAGTGGCAAAATAACCACTTTTGTCACAAGGTGCTAAGTACCCAGATACTGGCCTAGACCTAGAGTAAGCTAGGAAAGGATTTTGCAAGAAAGCAGGGCAAATTACTCTTTAATTTTAGATAAAATTATAACAAAAGAGTATAAACAAAGGCAACAGGCCTTATTTTCCCCTGATTCTGCAATAGTAGAGACTTTGAAAGCCTCTCATTTGGGTTGGTTTAGGTTCACATTGACTTAGCCCCACGGTTCTCCCATTGTGGTCCATGGACCTCTGGCAGCCCCAAGAACCGTTAGATGGCCAATGAGGTCAAAACTATTGTTTAATATATAGTTTTTATTTTTTTAAATATATTTTTATTGATTTTAGAGAGGAAGGGAGAGGGAGAAAGAGATAGAAACATCAACGATGAGAGAGAATCATTGATTGGCTGCCTCCTACACGCTCCCCACTGGGAATTAATTCCTCAACCCAGGCATGTGCCCTTGACCGGAATCGAACCACAGGCTGCCGCTCTATTCACTGAGCCAAACCAGCTAGGACTCAAAACTATTTTTATAATAATACTAAAGCATTATTTGCCTTGCTCACTGTGTTGCTATATGCAATGATAGTGCCAAAACAATGGAAGATAAAGCTGTTAGTGCCTCAGAGTGAATGAAGGCAGTGACTCCAGACTATACACGATCACTGCATCCCTCTCCGCCTCACATTCGGGGGAGAAGATGCCAGTTTCACTTAAGAATGCCCTTGATGAAGCAGCAAAAAATATTAACTTTATTAAATCTAGACCTTTGTATACAGGTTTTGAAAATATTGTAAGTGAAGAAATGTGAAGTACACAAATATCATTTCTGTTGCACCCCTCAGTACGATGGACGTCTCCAGGCAAAGTATTGCAGTGGTTGTTTGAATGTGGCTGAACTAGTTGCTCTTCATAGAATACTATTGTGACCTGAAAAAATTACTCTCAGAGAAACTATAGTTTTTCTCACTGATGTGTCTGGTAGACATTTCTTTTTAAAAATGAATGAAATGATCCTGCCACATGAAGGAAAACAACTGAGAGTTTTTGTTGCTAATGATAACATTTGAGCTTTCCAGTGAACATTAGAATATTTGAAAATCTATATTTTCCACTGTGAGCCGGAGAGCTTCCCGATACTTGGAGATTTTTAAAATGAGTTTTGGGTGACGTTAATGAATGTGGTTCTGATATCATATAGTGAGGTTTGTCAACATTGGGAAGATCTGCATAATTCAGTAAGCTGGTATTTTCCAAATAAACAATGCATGTTCCAAAATCATTTTAAATTAATTTTAATGCAACACAATAGGAAATGCTTATTGGTAGCAACTTCTTGGGACAGAATTAAGCACAGGCAGCTGTTAGTGAACTCTAAGCTAATAGGCAAAAGGCGTGTCTGTTGTCTTCTGATGCAGGCTGGGGTAGAGGGAAGGATGTGTTCTTTCCAATGTCAAAATGCCAAGGTCCAATTTCACAAAAGGATACAATTCATAAAGCATTCTAGAAATTCCCAAAATATACTAGGTTATCTTCCTTATAATGCTTGTATTTTCTTACCAATGCATCATGGTCTCATTTTACTAAACGCTGGAAAAGTAGAAACATTTTCACAGTAAGGTCAAGTAGAATAAGAAAGAGATTAGATCAGGACTGAAGATCTGCCTTCTAGCTCAAGCTCTAGAAAATTTACTTCGTTTGCTTGTGATTTATATTTTGATTCTGTTAAATGAGAAGGTCAATTATATGTTCTTTGAGGTCTCTCTCTGCCCTTAATATTTGATGAGAATGGAAGGAATTCAAGAGGCCATCTTTGGAAGTCTGCATCATGCAGTCTCTCCAGTAATTGAAAACATTAGACAAATTGACCTTTGAAGTCTCTTTCAGTTCAATGGTGGTTTAGGCCTTTTCTACTCAGGAAAATCAAATGTATACCACAAAACGCCATTCACAGGTGTGGTCGGCGGTGTCTTAGGCCCCCAAAGCACGAGGGGCAGCACCACATGGTTCAGCTAAACAGACAAAACTTGTTGATTTGAAATAACCACATTTTTCATTTCAGGCCAATTAGGCTGTGGTTGCATGGACACCATCTGTATTTTCCAGAAGGATCTAGAGTAAACACAGCCGGGTGCCAGACCCCAGGTCCTGCTGAGATGAAATGCCTGAGGGGCTGGACTCAGAAATGCAATTGCCAGGAGTAACTGAAAAGCCCAGTTTGAGAGAAATTCTAAAGTGTAAATTTTAAGCCATTGGGCATTAGAAGGTCTAAACTGGGCAAGTGGCAATAACGATAGACTGGCCCAGCCAGTGTGACTCAGTGGTTGAGGGTTGACCTATAACCAGGAGGTCACGGTTCAATTCCGGTCAGGGCACATGCTGGGGTTGCAGGCTTAATCCCTACTGTAGGGTGAGCAGGAGGCAGTCCATCAATGATTCTTAACATCATCATCATTGATGTTTCTCTCTCTCTCTCTCTCTCTCTCTCTCTCTCTCTCTCTCTCTCTCTCTCTCTCTCCTTTCCTCTCTGAAATCAATAAAAATATATTAATTAAAAAAATAGACTGAACACTGGGCATCACATTGAAAGCCAAATTTGGAAGCAAGTCTGAGGTTATCGGGGAGAGAGCGTGATGCAGAAAGACTGGGCGACAGTGTGGGAGACAGGAGCGGGAGGACCCTTTGGCTTACGAGTCCAGGGAGGTATAAACATTCCTCACTCTGCTGTTTATTAATATGGAAATAGGGAATAACCTGGCTTATTGTTTCTCAAGCACTCTGAGATGTAATGATTCTAGAAAGAGCTGAAATTTGTGACTAGAAAGTACAAAAAGTACAGGATGACACAACTGAGGTTTATCATTTTCATGCAGATATATAATATTTTGACTGAAATTGCCAGAAAGCTCTGGGATTTCTGTATCTTAATCCACTAATTTATCTTAACCCACTGGTTTTATGTACAGTGAGTACCCATGATAAGCAACTCTTCAGGGAAATTTGGAAATCCTGTATTGACTAGAACTTAGGTTCTGCGGAATTAATTGAGAATGTAGCATAAGCATTCCCTATACATGTCTAGGATTTGTAGTTTTGTGTCAAAGGCTTTCTATTATTTTAACATTGCCTTGAATTTTGTTTCTTATTTTAGCTAATGGAGGTGAAGGAAAGTTGAGAATTTATCTATTGAATGGACTAAGAAGCTCTTTTGTAAAGGAAGTAGTGTTAAAGTGAGCATTGCATGGTATTATTTCACTGTGTTAGAAAAGCATTTGCCTTTATGTAAGACTTAGAGGAAAACCAGAAACATAAATCAAGCAACTCTGCTATGAAGTGGATGTCAAATTATTTAAAAAAATTAAACATAAAAGGTAATATTAATGGCTTACTGTCAAGGTAATACTTTTTCCAATAGGTGCTGCAGTGGCATAATATTTTTAAATAGTCTCATTAACATCACATAATAATAATGACAATAGCCGCTTAAAAGATAGACTGGCGACCACATTAATAAATATGCAAAGATGCTTTGATGCTGGAGGGATCACAAATGCAAAAAGAATTGAATTAAAATTCATAAAATCATGACAAATTGAAGCAAATGATGAGATCAATAAAATAAGTTTAATAATGATAAATATAGAATAGCTATCAGGAGACAGTAATGCTTCAATGTACAAATTAAGTAGAAGGAAAGGATTAGGGAGTAATACAGCAAAGAAAAATATGAATTTACGTGAGGTGATTATTTAAAAAGACTCTATCAAAATAAATCGGGTCCCCTAGGCCTGCATGAGCTCTTCGTTCACTTGAGGCCTATTACTTCACACACACACCCCCTTTATACTTCCCTGTGGGAGAAAGATTTGGAGCAAGGTAGTGCTGGGGGTGAGGGATATGAGAGGTGGTGAGAGAGGATGGCAAGTATGGAAGAAAAGCAAACTCTAGGATACTTATGAGCTTGCAGGTAGAGTGCACACCTGAGGGATGGTGGCATCATCTGGGATGGGTCTAACACAGCCTCTCTCCTCTGCTTTACAAAAGTTGCCCCATTGTCCTTACATGGAAACTGAATATGCTAAGTTATCTGTTTGACATTCTGGGTGAAGACATTCCAGTGAAATTGGTTTGTCTGCTTTGGGTCCATTAACAATCACCCAACCGGTGAGAAATTCCAAACTGACTCTCTTTTCTTCCTAAAAGTCTGTTTACATCTTGATTCAGTAGGGAGATGTTTTTCAAATACTAATTTCTGAGCTACTAACTGAATCTAGAATGTTGGGGATTGGGTGAATGCTCACTTATTATTTTTATCATTTTTTTAATCTACCCAGATGATTCAGATGCAACCAGATTTTGAAACTGCTGATTGAGCTGATATTCATAGCTTTCATTTAGAGTTCTTGGAAATGTAATTTGTGAGGCTGCTAACGTGTTGGATTGGATTTACACTTATCTCCTTTATAAATTTGGTAGAATTTTTAAAATCTTTCTTTTGCTATATTAAAAGTCTATAAGAGTGGTTAAATAAATTATTTGAATGAGTAGCAATGTCAATATAGGCACTATCTTCTAATTTGCTGATTGATGAGCATAAGCAGGGATGAGAAACAGTTGAAATATGGAGCAGAATTTATCACTTTCATCACCTTTAATGATTGTTGACTTCAATCATTGCACTCAGCATGAAATGGACCTGAGAATTTACTGCTCGTTTCTTGAGTACTGAGAGGCAGAATACTCAAGGGTCTAGGGAAGCGTAATAAATATCAAGTATTTTTGTGAGGCTGATTTCTCACAGCTAGTTTCACTTAAAGGCTCTCATGAAACTGCAACCAAATATTGGCTTTAAGGTACCAAGAGTTGATGGAATGAAAACCTGTGACAATGACACGTAAAAGTTAGGGCAAATCACGTTGACTTACATGTAACTCCATTTCCCTTTCCTCAAAATGAGGGCAATAGCAGTTGCTAACTCCCTACTTCACAAGTTGAATGAATGGAGTAATAGCTTTAAATCTGCTGAGGTAGGCTGAGCCAAGAGCTCTTAGGAGAAAGATGTCAGATTAAATAAGTAGTACATTTTAAGGAAGAGAGAATGGGGAGTGTTTAAAACATACGTATGAAACATCTACCATGTGCCAGGCATGCTATGAAGCATTACCTCATAATATTTAATTTGCTGAAATAGTTTATTCATAAATACCCAGTAGTTAGGTATTTAGGGTTTTTAAAAATAGGAAACAAGTTCTACAGGGAAACATATTTTATATAAACTTGTGTCAAAAAATGTCTATAAGGATCATGCTGGTTTGGCTATGTAGGACCTTGAAGGCCATTGAAAGAGTTTGATTTTATTCTGCATGAGAGTGAGCTTTGGAGATGGTGACGCAGAAGAGGAACATCTGATTTGCATTTTAAAAGAAACCCTTTAGTTTCTATAATGAGAATAGTCTATAGAGTAGATAAGGGGGAAGAATGGAAATGAGCTAAGAGGAGATTGAAAGCAAGAAATGATGATGGCTTGCAGGATGATAGTGGAGTGAAGCTGATGAGGAATGGTTGACATCTGGATGCCTTTTCAAGGTTAAACCAACAGGGCCTCTTGACTGATAGATGTGAGATGCAAGATAAAGAAAAAAGAAAATAATGCTTCTAAGGTTTTGTCCTGATCAACTGGAAGGAAGGCATTGCCATCAATTGGGATTGGGGAAAGCAGTGAGTAGAGCAGGTCTGGGGATGGAGACTATCAGGAGCACAGCTTGGGTCGTGTTGAGTTTGAAATCCCTATTGGCCATGGAAGTGGAGATGTAGCATAGACAGTTATACATTTCTGGAGTTTTGGTGAAAGATCTGGGCTGGAGATATAATTTGGGGGTTCCTTGATCCATATACTAATATTTCCAGATAAAATATGTGTACCTAGTGCAATTTGAGTTTTAGATGACAAATGACTTTTTAATATTTTTTATTCTCTAAATGTTCCTTTTTATTTAACATCACATTCTTATTTTATCAATGCAATATATTGCATCCTATATTTCTAAGGTCATTAATAGGTTTGTTTAAATATTCTTCTCTTGACTGCATTGTGTTTGTTTACTCCAAGTTACCCTACTTTTGATCACTTATTTTTTTATTTTATTTTTATTGATTTCAGAGAATAAGGAGGAGGGAGAGAGAGAGAGAGAAACATCCATAATGAGAGAGAGTCATGGATCGGCTGCTTCCTGCACGCCCCCTACCGGGGATCGAGCCCACAACCCGGGCATGTGCCCCGACTGGGAATCGAACCCAGGACCCTTCAGTCCGCAGGCTGACACTCTACCCACTGAGCCACACCGGCGGGGGCGATCATTTATTTGTTTTAATCTCTATAGTTTATGTTAGAGACTTCCCTGGTGATATTGGATTATCTTCATATTTAAGAATGAGGCAC
Organism: Myotis nattereri; assembly: GCF_964212035.1. NCBI lineage: Eukaryota > Metazoa > Chordata > Mammalia > Chiroptera > Vespertilionidae > Myotis > Myotis nattereri. The sequence continues at coordinate 58,115,095 of NC_138080.1, forward strand.
TTAAAAAGGCTGATTGAAAGCTCTGTATATATTTGCAGTGCCTGTCAGCTGCTACTATTTACTGTAGAACAATCAGTCAGGCACCTAATCATTTCATCAGGGGACTTGCAACGTCAGTATGTAGGTCTTTTCTTCAACCAGTGGGTTTCATCAGAGGTGAATCTTCTAAGCTCTCCTGTCTGGGGAATATAAATCAAGCCGCCAGTGCCCTGGCACTGTGAGGGAAGCAGGAGGAAGGTCTCACGATTCAGTATGTGGTATATAGACTTTACCTAAGCTTCCTTTTTCAGTTACTCATCCTCTGGCAACCCTGTTATCATCCAATCAGAAGACTTTCTGGTTCCATTTTCCCAGAAATTAAACTTCCTGTTGCCAGCTGGGGTGGTGCCCACAACAGAACATGAGAGGGATTCTGGGGATCTCATTCCAGTTCTTTTTCCAGAGGTAACAACTCCATCCTGCTTCTGAGCTTTTCCAGGGTTCCCACTTGCTTCTGTTTCCACAGAAAACGTTCTTGCTGTTCTATTAACTCTGTTACCACTCATCTGTCTGCCCTCTCTCTTCCAACATTTTGTTGCTAGCTCTCGTCTGCTGCTGCCTCTCCTGTTCTCTGTATCCTTCAAGTTTTATAAAAAAAACAAACCTTAAAATTCCTTTTCAGTTATTTTAGACAGGCGTCAGGATGGAGGTGTGGTGAAAGCATATGTTCAATCCACCATGTTCCTGATTTTCTCACATAAATGACTGAAAAGTAGGGCAAGCAAACACTCTTGCTACCCTGGCCCATGCCCCCTTGGCTCCCTCTGTGGCTGCAGTGGACGTTGCCTCAGTGTGCCAGCCACTGTCCACTCAAGCACTGGCATCATTCCGCTCCTCTGACTGAGGATGACCTCCAGGACCACAAGCGCTCGCTCAGCCCTCACATAAGGAAGGTCTCCTGCAATTGCTGGGAATTTAACACCTCTCACTCATGAACAATGGGAACCAGTGGATGAACAGCCAACTTGCCCGTAGTTTGGTGGGACTATTATGAGGCATCCTGTAGGTTCCTCAGAAGTCCCCATGAGAGAAACCCATTCATCAGTTGGATTTTCTCCTTTTGTGCTCTCACTTTCTACACTCTCTTGCTTATGCTTCCCGGAATATCCTCCAAAATAAATTCCCTTGCACCCAAGACCTTGTCTTAAGCTCTAGTTTTGGAGGAACTGAAACTAAGACGACTGGTAGTGAAAGCAGCCGTAGGAAATGTATTCTCCATGATACGGAGGCAACCGAGACAGCATGGCTGACGGTAAGTTGGTGGTGATAGACCCTGACACTTTGTACATCACAATTGCCAAAACTTTCACCAGTGGAGTGCCGGGATGAGGTAAAGAGGAAAGGAGAAGCGTGAATTATGCAACAGTGCGATGTCTGACAGATAGAGGGGCGTGATAAGCATAGGAACTGAAGAGGTGTCTGGCTTTGGTTCACTGGCCAGAAGCACTGAGGAAAGAGAATGGTAGGTTTACATCATCCACCCATCAATTTAGAACGTGGGAATGAAAGCCAGGAAGCTCCTTGGAGATCTCCATTTCTTGAAGCCAGAGGCACACTTCTGAAAAATCATGCCGGAGTTCTTTGTGAGGGTAACAGAACTGCAATGCAGATTGAAGTCAGGCCAGGCAGGCATCTTATGCAAAAGCCAAAGCCCTGGCAGGGAGGAAATGGGCCCTGAGAACTGGGCTAAGGGCATGTAGGTAGAGAACTTTGACCACCTAGATTTCCCTGAACCATCCAGGCTAGCAGAAGTCTCCTTCACCCTGTTAGTGGAAGAGAACAGCTTCCAATTGCACAGAGGCCCTACAGCATTCTCCTCTGAAGCAGATGCCTCGAAGGCTGTCCTCATTTCCCCTCGCTGCCTCAATTCCAGAAACTAGGGATAAGTCCCAGCATAGCCTGAGTTATCGATGCTGTGAAAAGTGACAGATTTTCTTTTCTGAAGATGGTGGCGGTGATACCCCTCATCTCAATGGCTCTTCTACAATGAAACCTTACCCGTTCCCCCACCAAGAGATGGGAGTCTAATTTGCCTCTGCTTAAATCTGGGCTGGACTTTACCTTCTTGACCAACAGAAGGGATGCTCTGTGATATCCAAGGTTCAGTCAGAAGAGGTGATACAGCTTCTCTGTTCACGGGGACATTTGCCCTTGTAGGCTAGAGCCACCATGTAAGGTGGCCACCCATCCCGAGGCCACCATGCTGTAAGAAAGCCAAGGCTCAGGAATATGATGCTGCATGTCCAGTTCTCTCTCCTGTGAATGCAAACCGCTTTGGTGATAGCCTCCTGCGAAGTGCCAAAGGCTGTTGTCATAGCAAATGCACTCTATTCATCATTCACCACCTGGTCCTAAGGCTATGTTAACACTCCTCCTTTCTGTTGCAACATTGGTCTGCAGGGACCTGATCATCTTGACATACTGGCCCACAATATTAATGAGAGCTTGATAACTGGACTTGGTTTTTAAGAAGGAGCAAGTATGCTGGTTGCTTGAGTAACATGCGTCGTGCTGGAGGATGAGAGATAAACTGTACAAAGAATCTGAAGCCTGCCACATCAGGGAATGTTATAGGGGCCCAAAGATTGGGGACACCCCATCTAAAAGGCTGCATTGCATTTATTACCAATAAGAAAGAGGCACAGCACTTGATGAGCTACTTTGGATTGTTGAGGTAAAGATAATAGCACCTGCCCTGACTGGTTTGACTCAGTGGATAGAGCGTCGGCCTGCGGACCGAAAGGTCCCAGGTTCGATTCCGATCAAGGGCATGTACCTTGGTTGCGGGCACATCCCCAGTAGGGGGTGTGCAGGAGGCAGCTGATCGATGTTTCTCACTCATCGATGTTTCTAACTCTCTATTCCTCTCCCTTCCTCTCTGTAAAAAATCAATAAAATATATTTTTTAAAAATAGCACCCTTGAGAATACTACTCTGACCCATTTAGTAGAGCTGTTGATTTTGGGGGGCTTGAGATAGTATCTGAATAGCCTCCTAAAGACTCAGCATCAGTTTAGGGATGACACCTTGCATAGTTGGGTCACTCTTCTTAAGGATAAGAACAAAGGATCACTACATATAGTCACTAGGGGTGCTATGTCCCCAGTGGCCAGAACACACAGGAATGGTAGCTAAAGGATACACGTAGGATTGGTCCAATGCACCATACTCCCAGTGATCTGTTAGTGGAAATTGTGGTTTTAATCCTTATAGCTTTACTTTCTTCTTGTTCAAGGCCTAGGTCTCAGGACGTGTGTGTGTGTACAGAGAGGGATATTCCCACTAGGGATATAGTAATGGTTCCACTGCATCTAAACCAATGACTACCACCAGATGATGTTGAGATCTTCATCTTAATAGATCAGCAGGCAAAAATGGAAACTACTATACTGGTGGGGATGATTGACTCTAATTATCTTGAAGAGTTGGAGTTACTACATCATAATGGGGATATGGAGGAAGATGTCTGAAATTTGGGGGCTTCCCTGGGGTACCCTTTAGTGCTTCTATGTCTGGTGATAACCATGGCCTAACACGGGCAAGGTAGTCAGGGCTCAACTGCTCAGAGATGACAATCTGGCCATCCTACTGAGCAAGCCACTTAGACTAGTAAGGGTAGGGGACCTCTGGAATAGGTAGGAAAGGAGAGAGATAATGAGTATAGATGACGGCCTTGGGACCAGCTGCAGTAGTCAAGACTGTGGCTTGTCTTACAAATTGTTATTTTCAATCTTTTTTTTTTTTTTTATTGCAGCCAGTCACAACCTTGAACTGTCAGTAGCACAAGAAACTCAAGGTAGGCGTGGGAGGATCTGGTCAGAGCAAGGAGGGAACATGGCCATCACTTCCAATACTCTGCTCTGTCCCCAGTTCACCTCTCAGCTCCCCTGGGGCCGCAGTAAACATTTCCATGCACACCAACAGCCTCCTACCTGGAGTGTAGTTATTCTCTGCTTCACCGCCTCAGGCCCTGCTCAGCCCACAAGTGCTGGGATTGGTGCCTTCAAGGTCAACCTTTAACCAAAAGTTCAAGAGTAAGAAGAGACGTGCTCCTGCTTCCCTACCCTTCAGTGGATTCGTGCCGGGTATGTTTTACATGGCTTCTTAGGAGACCCCAGTGGGCATGAGCCCCAGAGGCTCTAAGGCTCATTAACACAACCTCTTTGGCTATTCTCCTTTTCTTCTCTCCCTTTGCCCACTCCATCCTGTGGGCTTCCTGGGATCACCAGATAAACTACCCCGGTCCATCCTTACCTGCGGGTCCGCTTTTGGGGGAACTCAAAGGTGGTAAGGTTTACCTATAGATGCATCTACCTATACTCCTTTGTTATTTACTACAAAACTAACCTTGTTGAGAAAAATGATACACTTTTAGTGGATAGGCCTAAGTAATACATATTTATAGTAATAGTAAAAATGTAAAGAATAGAAAAAGATTACTTTCACTAGTTTATAAAGAGTGAGGAAATGAAACTTTGAAAAAAATGCGGTAATATATACTTATACCCTGAGAAGAGGAATATTTTAATAACTATAGAAATAGTTGGCAGGGCTGTCAACTGTCAAGGGATTATTTTGAAATTGCTATCATTGGCCAACTACTAGGATTAATGAGATCAACATTTTCATGATGCAGGAGAGATAAACATTAGAAGTCAAATTTAATAAGTATACTTTCTTCCTTATAAATAGTTGAGATATTAGGTTACTCAGCCCCTCCCCCCACTTTATCTTTCATTTTAAGAAAGAGTTTTCACATATATGCATGCACACACACACCTCCCTGCATTTTAAACATTTTCAAAGTGTAGCTCTACACACTCATACATTTAAACTCTGGTAACGCACGCCGTATTCCCCCTAGAATGCAGCTTACAAAGGAATCCACATTGGAGGCAAGTGTCCAGTTCTCCGTTCTCTCCTCCAGAAGGGATGTTGCAAAGCCAAATTTAGAAGGGCCTCCACATGCACAGAGGAAGAAAATGTCAGAGTCTCGAGAAAGTCACAGAGCAGCCAAACACTGGGAATAAGCCATCTTTGCTCATCGAAAACTATAGCACTATTTGGTGAATAAACCCCATTTCATTTGTCTTCCCTTTTGATGGGATGTTAGTTCCCGAAACCAAATGGTATTCAGACCCTTCCCTCCAGCAGGCCTGGTGAATACCCAAAGGCACTCCTTGGCATATTTGCCCCCCTATGAGGGCATAGTTGAACCTCTATGGTTTTTGTCTACCTAGTTAGTACTGCTTATCGCTTCTTTTGATAACAAGTTCCCCACTCTTTGGAAGGAACTGTCCTGTCTCCGGACAGTTCGCACTGGAACAACCATGTGGTTCCAGTGCGAATTTCTCATAGAGCCCTGACTTTTCCATTGCTGTCGTAGGAGCTGGACTGTGGCTCATCTTCAAGTACTATGTACTGTCTTTCATGACGGCTCTCAGAGGCCATGGCAACTAAACCAATCAGAGGCCTTCTCCAGGAGTTTCCAAGTGGAGCTAGGGCTGGAGAGAAAGCCCTTCCTTTTCTATTGAAGCAGGCTTATAAGTGGGGAAAGCTGGTCTGAAAGATGAAGCCAGGGGCAGAGATCGGGGATGCAAAGGTCAAGGCCTTGACTCTAGTGTTCAAGGTCCGCATGGCCTCTTCTGGCCTCCATTGCCTTCTGGGGCTTTGTGGTCTCCCTTCTCCCTCTATTTGGCAAGGCCCTCTAATATCTTTCACATTATCCCCCTTTCATGCTCAAGGCAAGCCAAGTGGAGTTTCTGGTATTTACAACCAAGAGTTCTGAGGGATGCATCCCATTTACTTTTGTTGTTGTTTTATCAGATAGTTATAAAATCCCTCAGATATTGACTCAAGCCACTTGTTCACCACCACTGGCCTGGCTACAGATTACAGAGGTGGGTGAGCAACTCCTCTCAGGTTCAGTCGTGAGCATATAGCTGAGGTTCCCTCAATGTTCTCAAAACACCCAAGTGATTCCTAGGTCTGCCCTGACCTTTTTGCCCCAATGAGAAAAGCAAGAGCTCAGTGAATAGCTCTTATCTCACACTGCAGGATTGACAGGTCCTGTTTTTTTGTTTGTTTTTTTCAATTTTGGACATTTGCTTCAGTTTTTTTACAGGTTTTGTTTTATATTTCACTGAATACTCCCCTGTTTTTGATCTTCTTAGAGTTGTCACAATATTACATGAACATCAGCCATTTCAGTTGAAATGTCACTTTGTGTCTTGGGCTACTCTGGCTTCCATAACAAAATGCCATGGACGGGGTAGTTTAAACAGAGATGTGTTTCTTACACTTCTGGAGATTGGGAAATCTGAGATCTAGGTGCTGGTGAATCCTGTTTCTGGTGAGGGCATTCTTCCTGGCTTGTGGACAGCCACCTTCCCGCTATGCCTTCACATGGACTTCCCTTGATATGTGGGCCTGAGACAAGGGTCTCTCTCTCTCTCATCCTCTCTCTCTTTCTCTTTCTCTCTCTCTCTCTCTCTCTCTCTCTCTCTCTCTCTCTCTCTCTCTCTCTCTCTCTTTATAATGCCACTAATCCCATCATGAAGATCCAATCTCATGGTCTAGTCCAGTGATGGCGAACCTATGACACGCGTGTCAGAGGTGACACGCGAACTCATTTTTTTGGTTGATTTTTCTTTGTTAAATGGCATTTAAATATAGAAAATAAATATAAAAAAATATGTCTTTGTTTTACTATGGTTGCAAATATCAAAAAATTTCTATATGTGACACGGCACCAGAGTTAAGTTAAGGTTTTTCAAAATGCTGACACGCCGAGCTCAAAAGGTTCACCATCTCTGGTCTAGTCTAAATTTATTCACCTCCCAAACGCCCAACTTCCAAATACCATCACATTGAGGGGTAGGGCTTCTGCATATGAATTGAGAAGTGGGGACATAAATATTTAGTGCATAGCACTGATCAAAATGAAGATTTTGGAGAGGAAGCATTTACTAGTAATGGGCCTGGCTTGGGTCCCATGGCCACCCCTAGCTGAGAGGTGGGCAGGGCACCTGTTTTAATCCCAATAAACTTTATTCATTGGGAAGTTGTAATTCTGTAAAGGGAATTCAAATGCTGTTGGTAAGAGGGATGGGTGTTAAACGGTAAAATAACCATGAATGCCCATGCAGAGAGATCCCAGTGTTTCCAACAGAGCTAAACTGAACACAACTGAATATCGACTGCTTTGTAAAAGTATCACATTCATATACAACAATGTAAACAGATTAGATGTTTTTCTTGAAATTCCCACTTTCATTTTTCAATTCAGTTAGCCTTAGAAGGGATGCCTAGAATCTTCTATCTCCCCTCCCCCCCCCTTTTTTTTGGTTTTCTTTTTTTCTATAGAAAACTTCCCAGAACTGGTGAATATATGGCAAAATGAACTTTTTAAAATTAAATTAAGGATATTGAGGTAGGGAGATTATTCTGAATTATGCAGTTGACCCAAGTGTAATCACAAGGGTCCTCATACTTGATAGAGGGAGGCCAGAGAGTCAATGTCAGGGTCATGCGATGTGAGAAAGACTCCACCAGCCATTGCTGGCTTTGATTTGGAAGGGAGCCAAGGAATGTGGGCAGAAGCTAGAAGAGTCAAGGAAATGAATTCTCCCCTGGAACCTCCAGAAAGGAACTCAGCGGCACCTTGCTATCTGCTCAGTGAGGCTCATTTTGTTATTCCAACCTCCAGAACTGTAGATAATACACTTGCGGAGTTGTTTTTTTAAGCCGCTACCTTTGCAGTAATTTGTTACAGCAGGAAACTGATGCGAGTGCTTATTCTTAGAAAGTAGGTTTTTGGGAAGAGGGAAGTGGGAGGAGACATCAAGGGACATTAGTACTTCTAAGCTGGGAATTTTTGCAAGAATGTGTTATTATACGCTAAACACCAGTACATATTTTTGATAATAATTTACAAATAGGTTGTTTGGTAACTTATTTTCAAAGGACTGCTGAATTTGCTGAAATGATCAGTGTTTTTTTAAGAGGAAGAATTTGCTATTTAACATTCATAACAAAAAAATACATAACAGAAGAGGTTTGTATTAAGAAATATGGTGTGTGTGTGTGTGTGTGTGTGTGTGTGTGTGTGTGTGTGTACAGATACCTACTTGTTTATTTATTTGTCAAAGGTCAGGGTTTCCATTTCGATCATGTAACTGGAAGACCAGAGGTCCAAAGGAAGGAGGTCTGGGGCTAGTTAGAAGCTTCAAAGGTATAAGCATTTCTCAGTGTCCTTCTCACTCTCTAATCTGCCATCTGCAGAGAGCATGGCTTCTGCTCCCAAGGTTGCCTCATGGCGATAATGTGGCTATAGGAGCTCCACCCTTTACATCTGTATTCTGGGCAGGAAAAACAAAGAATAGCTGAGGACTGGGGAGGTGAAACAGCACATCCCAGCTGAGGCAGCCTCTTTTAAGGAACGTTCCTTAAATCAGTGTTGGCAATAATCTAGCCACATGGCCACTTCTGTCCACAGGGAGAATAGGAAATGTAGATTTCCAGCTGGGCTCATTGCCACCCCAACAAAATCAGGGTTCTCTTAGTGAGGAAGACGAGGAGAGAGGCCACAGACTTCAGTGGCAACCAAATTATAAAGCAGGGGCCTTTATAACTATGTCTTTAAGGATAAACATTATGCCATAATGAACAGTCCTTGGCTGTTTAAGGAAGTATAAATAGACATACCATAAACATTGTATAACTGTTCAAAGCTAAGCCATTGGGGGAAAAACTGCAATAAAAATTAGAAACCTAAAACAATCAGTTCCACTATGACTTTGTTTGAAGGACATGAATTTAGTTTCTCTTAAAAAACAACAACACTTTAAGATGAACTTCAGGTGGGATATAAACTACCCCCCCTTTGAAATTCTATACGTAATTTATGTTGGAGCATTTTTCCTGATTAAATGTTACATATATCCTCAAAGGGGTTGCTGACCAAAAGGTTAGTAATCATGGATTTAGGTGTTGTGCCCATTTGGAAGATGCCAAACAACTAATCTAATTGAACTCAGAGCTGAATTGGGCGTTTCGGGTCACACCAACCTTCTCAGGCCAGTCGAAATTCTACTTTCTACCTGATGGCGTTAGGAGAGCTGAGGACCCAGCTGGCATCTAGGAGGCAAGGCAGCAGCTCTCTGGCGGTGAAAGAGCAGGAGGGACTAGGGCTATTATTATCAAGGCCCCAAGACTGGGCCCTGGGGGCTGTCCCCGGAATGAGGGAAACCCTAGGGAGGGCAGTGTTTCATTCTGAGTCCGAGAAGGAAGAAAAGAACAATGCGGAACATCTGTTTTGACACATCTACAAACACAGATAGTTGGCATTTAGGATGAAAACTGTTTATCAAGCTCCTAATGCTGACAGTGAACGAAGAGGAGCCTCCTGTTCTGTGTTGCACTTTTTGGTTTGTGGAGGGAGGAGAGCTCTATTCCGTCAATCTAATGAATCTGCCGGCACAGGTTTAAGAAGACGGAGAGACTTGGAGCATCGCACAGAGTAAATCTGATTTGTTGTCAAGAAGGTCCACAAGAAAACAAAAAGCTGCAGTGGCAACATAATGATCACCTGGCCCTGTAGGCACCTGGAGTTTTGTTTGCCAAAGAAAGAGCATCGCTTCAGGGCTCCATCCAGGGATGTCTGGTCCCTCCCCGGCCCCCTGCCTCCCTGGGGGAGGGGAGAGCCTGTCTTCTAGTTTGAAGGTCTCCAAATCAGGTGTGACGTGCACCTCGTGGGATTCTCAATGCAATCACTGGGGTGTGAGGAGAAAATATTAGAACATGTACACGTTGATTGTGTTAAAAATAAGGGGAATATGCATTATGAATATTCACTGTATGGACTGACAGCAGCACCAGCACTCGGTAGAGATGTCCGATGGTCAGGCCCCCTGGCCGTATGGGACATTGCTAAGGAGGAGCAGGGGATTTATACCTGGTGGGGAGTGGGGAGGATTGACTGTGGCAGCCCACTCCTCGTCTTCTCCCAGTGCCTGGCAACATGTGGACGCAGACATCATAGTATCTAATTTTATGTAAACCAGCTCTCTCAAATATACAAATGACTTAAAAATATTGCAAAGGGGGGAAAACAGCCTTCTGATTGAAGGTCTCATGAAGGCAAGCAAAACGGAACAAGGTAAAGGCAGAGTTGATCTTCATGTTTCCCGAACAAGGTTCCCCCAGTCACACCGCTAGATACAAACAAGGATGATCAAATAGGATCCAACAAGAAGTTATTTGAACCAAACTGAAAACCAAGAAGACTACCAGAAATGTAGAGGTGCATCTGCCGCCATACACCTAAATGTCACTTGAGGTGCACCTGTTGGTTTTATATTGTGTCTGTGGAATGTCTTCTGTCAATGATGACAGCCATTAAAACCAATGGCAAAACAAACTGAACTCAGAAGGAGACCTTTGAATTTCTGCATCACAAGATGCTGAACTACAATTTTCAAAAATAATGTAACATATACTAGCACAGTATGTTGATTAAAATTAGCATTCTCATGAAAAAGAATTTTATGCTCTAAAAAAATTGATAAATATTTTCAAATATTATTTACTTCAAACTTAGCTCATCCTTTAAAAATATGTATTTTCTGGCCCTGTCTGGGTGGCTCAGTTGGTTAGAGCATCATCCCATGCATCAAAAGGTTGTGGGTTTGATTCTCAGTCAGGGAACATACCCAGTCAGGGAACAGACCCTGGTGGGGGTATATACAGGAGGTAACTGACTGATGTTTCTCTCTCACATTGATGTTTTGATGTTTCACTCTCTCTCCAAAATCAAATATATCTTTGGGTGAGGATTAAATATGCATATAATAGAGACCTGGTGCACAGATTTGTGCACCAGTGGGGTCCTTCAGCCTGGCCTGAACTCTCTTGCAATCTGGGACCTCTCGGGGGATGTCAGATTGCTGGTTTTGGCCTGATCCCCGCAGGCCAGGCCGAGGGACCCTGCCGGTGCACAGATTCATGCACTGGACCTCTAGTATGCATATAAGATATTGGTTAATCTCTTCCCACCCTTCCCCCTCCTCCTTCCCTCTGAGATTCATCAGTCTGTTCCATGTTTCCATGCCTATGCATTGAGTGTCTGCCCCCTGGTGGTCATTGTGCATCATAGCTACCAGTTGAGCAGTCAAATGGTCTAACGGTCGAATGGTCAAATAGTCGGATGGTCACTTAGGCTTTTGTATATATAGATATGTATTTTGTGTATGTCAGGATGTATGTAACGTGTTAATACAGCAATACATGTATTAAACAAAATATAAATACACATACTTGGGAGTTGCTACTCAGAATGGTATTTACTCTTGGCCTGTACAATAAAAAATGTTTAGAAACCACTACTGAAGATAATAGACAGTGATAACAACTTACCCATACACTAATCTAACCCCTGTCAATTTGGTGATCCACCTAGATGACTTAATGCTTTAACTCCATTAAAATATGACCTCTCATCCCTTCAAACTCCCACAGCAGCACAAGTGGAAGACCACTGTTCTGCAACTCTACCAAAGTAGACTTAACACTTTCTTCTTGGGTCATAGTGATTGGAGCAGGTGCGTGGCCCTCCTATTGACGTCAGAGAGGGCACACTGCAGACAGGATGAGCATTTGAGTCACTTTCCACTGAATCACTTATCTCCCATAGCACTTAGCAGCCAGGAGGTGCTCACCGAAAATTTATTTGGAAATTAAGAGAAAATGAGTAAGTGTCTGGAAGGCCCTTAGGATTGATTATCACAGCGGGCAGTTTTATTATTCGGCAAGTCATTGAGTGCTCTTTTCATTGGCAAGGATTCTTTTTCCATCCTCTAATCTTACAGGTCATTGTATACGCAAAGGACCCCTCATTTCTGCTCAGAAATGAAGCAGTAATATCTTTAGCTACTATTGGTGACTTGGAGATGCCTAACTCCTTCGCATGTGTTTCCCTATTAAATTGGGCCAGGCACAATGGCCCATGTTGTTCTCAGCTTGACTCTTACATATATGTCCATAGAAACAAAATTTAATATCACATTAATCTAATTTAGATATAAATATCAATTTTTAAAAAAATAACCTGCAATGACAGGTAACCTCACTATTCAAAACAATCTTAATACCTCAATTATTTATAAAATATGTAGTGAGTTCTAAGGGACTCCTTGGGAGTAAGAACTAGGCAGAATCTTGTTTTGTTTGACGTCAGCCATGTAACTAATTCTCTTTCTTTAAATGTCAAAATTATTTTATTATAATCTCTCTGCTTGGAACAGGTACATAGGTTTCCCTTGGTTCCTCAGTAATTTCCCAATTGGTAACCCCATATCTAGTAAAAATTTAAAATTTTCCATTTGCCTCTGCTAGAAAGTCAGTGATATAATTTGCTAGTAATCTTTTGGGTAATTTCTGCCCTGCTAAATTATGAAAGATTATCAAAATTACTAAATTAGGAAAAATAAGCAGGCAACAGGTCTTGCTCAAGAGATATGTTCTTTTGTAATTACCACACCAATTTGCCTGTGCTTGGTGATGACGCATAGCAACTTATTTTTGATTTTCTAAAGAAATAACATAGAAGGAAATTGGGCTGCCCTTGTATGAATATAACCCAATTGACTTGTAGCTATCGATTTCGAGCTTAGAATTATTTTTCAGAAACAAGAAATGGGTCGAGCTGAGCCACCCATCATCCTACACTGAGAGCTCCCACTGTGACCCTGAGCATATATAAAGTCACTTGGTTCATATATGATGTCAATGAAACTGAGATCCTAAGTCCTGTTCCCAGGCACCACAGCACAGACACAGCCCTAACTACAGTCTGCCCTTGAAATATCCATGTCTCTTTTCCTATGGAAATGATACAAGTCTTGGGCATGTCTGAAAGTCATGCAGCAAAACAAAAATCTCTCTGCAAAATTGGAAAGAACTTTTAATAATGATTTTAGTTTAGAGGGTGTAATGTTTAATTTTTTTAAATATATTTTTATTGACTTCAGAGGAAGGAAAGGAGAGGAGAAGGGAGATAGAAACATCAAAGATGAGAGGAAATCATTGATTGACTGCCTTATGCAAGCCCCACACTGAGGATCCACAACCATGTGCCCTGACTGGGAATTGAACCATGACCTCCTGGTTCAAGGTTGACGCTCAACCACTGAGCCACACTGGCTGGGCTGTAATGATTAATTTTATGTGTTAACTGGACTGGGCTAAGGGATGCCCAGATAGCTGCTAAGACAGTATTTCTGGGTATGTCTGTACTTGTGTTTCCAGAAGAGATTAGCATTTGAATCAGTAGACTGAGTGAGAAGATCATCCTCACCAATGTGGGTGGGCCTGAATAGAACAAAAAGTCAGAGGGACAGTGAGTTTGCTCTCTTGGCTTAAGTTGGGACACCCATCTTCCCCTGCCTGGGACACCTGTGCTCCTAGTTGTCAGACTTCAGACTCAGCCTAAGACTTACACCAACACCCACCCCGATGCCAGTTCCCCTCCCATTCTTAGGCCCCTGGTTTGGGTTGGAACTGTACCGCTGGCTCTCCCGGGCCTCCGGCTTACAGACAGCACACTGTGACCTCTCAGTCCCCACCATCATGGGAACCAAGGCCTTGTAACAAATCTCCACATCTTCTATTGGCTCTGTTCCTCGGGGAACCCTGGCTAGCACAAGGGTGTTCTTCAGCAGAGGGTCTTGAATAAAGACATTCTATCAGTCAGGATCACTGAGTAGAGATGGAGAGCAAACTAATCCAGGAAGTGGCATTTAAAAGCATTCAGTTTTCATGAATCTCAGTTTATAAAAAAGGGAAAAAGTGACCCCATTACATGAACCCCCTTTCAAACTAGACTTTAAGATTCCAATGTCCAAAGAGAGTAAGGCCACAGAAAGAATGTAAATAGAAACAAAAGAAGCTAAATCTTAGTTTTAAGTTTTTAAGCATGGAGCCCCAAGTGATCCATGCAATTTCCTAAGGTAATTTTGGTTATACATGATTTTCTCCTGTGGGAGAACTGACAACAGCTTAATTCACATGTTAGGTCATAGTATATGTGTATATGTGGGGTGTGTGTGTGTGTGTGTGTGTGTGTACATATACCTCACATATATAAATGCCTTATATATACATGCCACCTATACTATACATATATCTAACCCTTCTACGTGCATATGAAAACAAAAGTATGCTTAAAAATGACTCTCAGATCTTTCTGTAGAAAATATAATTAGAAAAATGCAAACCACTCTCATTTTCCTTCAATTCTTTCCTTTAATTTTTGTCATTTAAAACTTGTAAATTTGACAGACTCTATATTTATAAAGCTAGCTTAACATAGGTAAACAACCTCAGTCTGTCAGCAAACTGTGCCGATACGCCCCTGGGTAAGCAGAGCGGCACGGTTCTGAGCGCCGGAGTGCATAATACGGAACAGACACCAGCTTATGATCTAGAGGAGACAAGACGTCTACACATGTAATTACCTAACTGGGTACATAAGTACAGCTCTGTAATTAAAGAGTGAATATGGGAGGGGGGAGGGCTGGGGGGTTGGTGATGTTTACTTTTTTCTCTCCCATGCTATTCTGGCATTTTTCTCGCCCTTACCTTGGGACTTGAATTTTATGACGCAAGGGCAGTCATGTAGCTTATAGATCTCCTGGGCATAAACAAGTAGTCGCTAATATAAACACTATTTAAAAACTGGCCAGGCACATTTCTTCACAAAAGAGACCAGGTTTTTCGCTCTGCAAAAAGAAAATGGTAGCAAGTCTGAGCAAATGGAAATAAGAAAATGAGCGAATACATCTGGATTGAGTTCCGCTTACATAAGAGCAGACCCAGGGGTGGATATACAGGTGTTTTACAAGAAAAAAAATGGGCATGCAGCCAAGCCCCCACCTTCAATTGGTGGGACAAAGTGTAGAATAGGATCCATTTTCACTTTCCTGTTCATTCTTATCCATCTGTGGCATATTTGGGTGCCATACCTCCTTGGCCCCCAGCAAACATGTGTTAAGTAAGCAACATTTCTAAGCATTTTACATGTATTAACTCCTTTGGTTTTCATAATAACCCTATGGGGTAAGGACTATTAGCATGACCCCCATTGTACAGATGTGGAAACTGAGGCACCCCAATTAAATAACTCTCATAGGCAGCTGGGATTCCGTCGCAGAAGGCCTGGCTTCCGGGCCTCCATTCTCAGCTGTGAATTTTGCACTGTCTTCTTAGCAGCTGGAGGGTGAACTTTGTGCACTTGAGTAGCTGAGGGGATGTGGATGGAGTGAGGAAAGAAAGAAAGGCTTTGAAAGTTAGCCTGTCCTTTGAGAACATGAAAAGAGAGGAGGAAAGGAAGGGAAAAGCCCGGGTTAATTGTGGGAAGGTAATGGAAGCAGTGGAAGAACAAGAAGCAAGAGAAAAAGGCAAAGAGAACCCAGCCTTTGCCCTGCTCAGCTCCTTGGTGACCGGATCTAATAGCTGGGGCTGGAGTGGGTGGGACTGGGTGTCTCTGTTTCCAAGCAGCAGATCTAACGCCACTGGGTTTCTGCAGCAAGCCCGCAAGATACGCTTTTCACAGCAATTATGGAAGTGACGGTGGAGAGAGTATTCTGCCCTTATTTAGGTCCAGGAGCCACCCAAATAAAAGTACTAACCTAGTGCTGAGGTTACATTCTGGGCCCCAGAGGAAATTTCCCGAAGGTGCCCTTCACTATGTGTAAATAGGAAACGACTTCCTCTCTTGGGCAAGACAACTGCTGTGAGAGGTGTAAATAGACGTAGAATTTTATAAAGACTTGGATTTCTCTGATGCGTTCTGTGAAACACTAATAATGTCTAACTGCGGTGGTTCAAACAGTACACCCAGTAACTTTTTTCCCATGACCTTTGACTCCGCTCTTAAGTGACTGTAAAATAGGAATAAGATGGTAAGCCCGGGACAGCTATAGGGAAATGTGCCCCCAAAGAACCTGGTATTGGGGATGAAGGAAAATGAACTTGTCCTCCAAGAGCTAAACAACACAATCGATATATATTGTATGGTGCAGAGATGGGCCAAGTCATTGTGCTGAGTATAGTAACCCGATGGAAGATATTAACACAGCTGAAGGAATATGGTGAGTTTGAAGCAGTGTTGGATACCGTGGGAGAAGGAAAGGAGAGAGCAGAGAGAAAACAGATGTCACTCACTGGCTTGGAAAGACTTTGTGCGTCTTCTTTAAACGGACAGGAAAGACCCTCAGCAGAGATGACAGAGAATTTGAACCCCACAAATATAAAGAAGTACAACAGCTGGCTCATCCCCTCTGCTTTCTCACTCCCCTCCTCTCTTCCTCCTTCACCCCACTCTGTCTTTCCTGGGGTTGAAGAATTGTTATGTAATATCTCTTCATGGATAGTTAGCTCTTAATTATCCACCTCATGGAATTAAAAAAAAAAAAATCCTGGGTTAAGTACCCATGTCATGCTACACATCACCACAGCACCACTTCCTTTTTGGGCTCAGCTAGTATATTCTCAACATGCAGGAGAATGCAAAGTCATTATAAAATTAGCCAAGTCAACTGGGAAAATATACATTTCAATATTGTTCATAAATTTTGGATTATCTGAGCTACCACTCGCCTCTTTCAAGATACTAGTACATTTTCATTTGAAACCTACTAAATTGTCTCTTTCTTTTGTCTTTTCTAGGATAAATCATTTTATTTTCTCTCCATCTGTACCAAGAAAAAGAATAAATCCAATAAACTCAATAAAAAGGAAAAAAACCCACTTCACCTACATTCTACTCCTAATGCACAGATTATAGGGTACAGTAAACCCTGCCTACAAAATTGGTCCTGCAAATGTAGAAAAAAAATGTTTAAAACATCTGCCTAGGGGCATTAGAGAGAGATGGCACTTTTGTTGAGCAAGAGTCCACTAATGTCCAGAAGGTCCTAACTAAATGGTTAAGGACTCAAATTTAATGGTGAGAGGCAGGGAAGTTGTTGGATGGTGAACTTCTCACTTTCTATTTAAAATACTTCCTCATTATTTGAACTTATTTTTTTTAAAGCATGCATTGCTTTCATAGTTAAAATTTTTCAGTTTGGAACAATAAAAAGACGGAAAACCAAGATTCAGTAAATAAGAGTCTTTCCACGTCTCCACTGCTTTTCTTCTCTTGTCAAGAAGAATCATGTCTTGCAGGTTATGCAAGGTAGGCCCCCTGGTCTACACAAAGCCACTCAGAATCCCTTCTTGCCCTTTGCTGTCATCTCCCAGATCCCGGCTTCTCTCCCCCGCAATTCACCCTCTGAGCTGAGTAGGCTTCTAAAACCCTACACTCATGTCGCCCTCTTTTCAGCACCCCCTCTGCCCTCTATTCTGCCACCACCACTCTTACCCCACCCCACCGCCCCCTGTGCAAGAAGGTTACATTTTATGCAAGGAATGTATTCCTGGAGACCCCATGTCATTCCAAACCTGCATAATTCAAGCCTGCTTTCCCCAGAGGACCGGATATAAAAAGTGTGTGCGGGAGGGGGAATGCACTCTTAGAGTGCATAAATCTGCAAATGTTGTAATGTATATTTGCTTTAGAACTGCTTTTTCTTTTCCCCGGCATTTTCTCTAATATTTTGAAGTGCTCTCTCTTGAATTAATAGAGAGCATCCTGTTGGTTGTTTGGCCTCCTCAACCGAGATTCAGCGCGTCTGAAGTTCTGTGCCGAAGCTCCCGTGTTTTACAGCTCCGCCACTTAACAGACTCTGGGGTGACCTTGTTACGGGATTATAGACAGAATATAAAGGAGACTTTACATTATAATAGCAGCAAATGTTTGAATAACGGAGGAGAAGCCACCAGGTCTCTCACAGAGGCTCCCACGCAGGTAAACAGTGGGGGTTCGCCAGGCACTCACAAGGGACGGTGGTGGCGAAGGGGTGCTGCCCCGTGGCCGCGGAGCAAACCCGCTCCCTGCATTCAGCCCCCAGCTCTGATGGTGTAGGATTCTTGACGAAGGTTTTTTTCACTGGAGGAGGAAGGGGATTTAAATCAATTTTGAACAGAAAGTGAGACTTCCATGTTTTTATATAGCACTAGTTCCATTTTATGAAATTTCCATAAAGTGTACTGTGTATGGAGAAAATGCCTTTTTTGTTTGTTTATATTTTTATTAAATGTATGGGAGTTGCATTGGTTAATGACATTATACAAGTTTCAGGTGTACAACTTTACAATACAGCATCTGTGTACGTCACTGTGTGCTAACCACCCAAAGTCCTTCTGTCAGCATGTTTGATCCCCAGCCATACTAACACTTGTTTTCACCCATCTTACTACATGTTGACTAGTTTTAAATATCAACTTAGAAATGAAGATAATGCAAATAAGTAAAAATAAAATGGAAATCACCTATAATATTATCGCACAGAGATCATTATTATTATCTTTGGATGTGTTTCCTTGTTAGAGTAGCCTTGTGCTAGAGTATGCATGTGTATTTGTGTGTATACATTTTTTTAACCAAAAAGGGATGATTCAGCAATATTGTTCTGCAGCATACCTCTTTCACCTTAAAATCTATTAGCTGTTCCTCATTATTTTGTTATGAAATTGATTGGTTTCCACAGTATGACTGTTCCATAATAGATGGAAATAATCCTGTATTTTTGAAAACTTTACAAATTTGGGCTCTTGTGAACAATGCTGAAATGAATATTCTTGTTGCTAAATCTTGGCAATCTCCATGACTATTCCTTTAAAATAAAATCCTGTAAGTAGAATTTCTGGGCCAAAGGGAATAAAAAATTTCAAGGCTTCAAGTCTGACAAACTGCCCTAGGAAGTTGGAAACAATTTGCACTCCCCTCAGAAATACCTGCCAGTCATTGCATACTCATACAGTGTGGATTGTGATTTAAGAAACCCCCCCAAAGTCGCCCATATTAATTTGTTATATTTTAAAAGTAACTTTCTATTAGTATAGCACGCCTGGGAGCCCTCCATGGGCTCTGCTTAGTTGTCTGAGAATCTTAAACTGTGAGCTCTGAGAGGGCACATAGTGTGTATGTGTAAATTTCTTTTGGTGCAGGACCACATAGAAACAGGCTCTTAAATGTCAAAAGAGCATTTATTAAGTGGGCAGATAAATGTATTTTACTTGAAGACCTGATGTAAGGTGTTGATCTTTCCTTGGTCTCCTTTGATGGCACATTCATGGTAATTGATGGCATGGTTGTGTGTGTGTGTGTGTATGTGTGTGTGTGTGTTGTGTTGTCTTGATTGTTTAATTTTTAATTGATGAATATATGCTTCTAGCCCTTTTGATGGGTGCATTTTATAAAATATTCAAAATCAGTGAATTAATGTATAATACCTTAGGGATTGGATATATCAGGCCTTGTGGGGACTGAGTCTACTCTGGTGAAATGTAAAAGATGACACTCAATCGCTTCTCATATCATCCAGTACTAAAGTGACAGTGGCAAGGTCACTGGTAAATACAAACACGACTGGACCCAAGTTCATGTGGGGGATAATTGCTCTTACGAGCCTGTTTCTCTGTCTCCGATTGAAGGTTGTTAGCATTTTGCAGTGAGTCTTGCTCAAAGTTCTTTCTCCTTCAGGCGTAAAACTCGTGTGTTTTGCTCTGTAACTTCCAGGCAAGAAACTAGAATTAGTAAGACAACTGCAGTGCTCACCTTCCACCACTTTCTCCTGGCATAGCTGGCATTCTCTTAAGAGATAGTCAGTCCATTAATGGACAGATCCATCTGTTCATCTACGTCACCCACTTCGAAAATGGTCACTTGGTTAACAAACATCTCATACCAAGAGTCTAGGAAAAGTCATGTGACAAAGATTCACAACAATTATTATAAAATCACATTAGCAAGTATATATGCTTCTCCCTTTGGACACTCCACATCCTTCTTTAAAGTGCCAGAGAAAACGCCCTGTCAATGCCATTTTCTAAATTGGGGCTCTTTTCTCAAGGTGTTGGCCACTGCTGCAGGCTCTTAGGAAGAGTGATTATTGCTTTGGGTTGGGAAAGGGGAGCGGCTGGGTAACTTTCCTGCTGTGAGAGGATCTAAAAAGAGAAGGAATCTAAATCATTAACCCTTTCTCTCAGGCTCATTCAAATAGAAGAGGTCACCACCTAGAAAATATTACCCCTTCTTCCCCCACACCTTGATTCATGGAAATCTTCGCATCAATTGCTGCTTCTATCCAGCCTGCCTTTGAGTTATTATAAATATGCCGTTCGTTTCCTTAGATTTTTTGCTGGCCAAGCTATAAAGGGTGAAAGTGAACAAGACTCTGATTTCTGCACAGCGATGGCAACAATGTGACTGGGGTTTTGCCATAAAAACTCCAACCTGATCACGGCGCCGGCCATGGCTCTATCTGCAGGTGAACCTATCAACATACCCACGTGGGATCTGAATGCTCTGCGGGTCCAACCCTCCCCATATCCTGAATCCCTAAACCAATTATCAAGAGAATGAAGATGATGATAAACAAACCATTACAGGAAAAACCCCTCTTCATCTGAAAGTGCACTAAGCAAGTACTGAAGTCCTTCAGGTTTGCTCCCATGTGGGCACCATTTCTCTGGGCCAGTTGTGGCAGAACTAACATATGACCATCCTTCACCCAGACCGATCTCTTGCTTCAACAGTGTTTGGACGAAAAAGACTGAGAGTCGCCCCTTCCTTCTGCCTCTGACCACCCTCCAGCCTCATTTTCAGTCTCAACCTTTGGAATCATCTCAGCCATCCTTGGCCTCTGAGATCAGACTATGTTTTTTTTTAACTTACCTCCTTATTGCCAAGCAAGCATGAGCTCCCAAATTCATCAGAAGTATTTCACCAAAGCAGAGGTCACCATCAATCACCTGGCCAACCTGCACCTGTGGGCCTCCCCCACCTACCTCTCTTTGAACTTCTATTTCAACCTCCCTGATGTGGCTCTGGAGGGTGTGGGCCACTTCTCCCTGGAATTGGCCAAGGAGAAGTGAGAAGCGCAAGGGTCCCCACACATCTCTTAAAGATGCTAAACCAGAGCGGTGGACATACCCTCTTCCAGGACATCCAGAAGACTTCCCAAGGTGAGTGGAGTGAATCTCAGGACACCATAGAAGCCAGCATGGCCGGGAGAAGAACCTGAACCAGCCCTTTTGGATCTGCATGCCCTGAGTTCTGCCTGCCCAGACCTCATCTCTGTGACTTCTTGCAGAACCATTTCCTGGATGAGAAGGTGAAACCCATCAAGAAAATGGGTGACCACCTGACTAACCTCTGCCGACTGGCCAGCCCCCAGGCTGTGCTGGGCAAGTATCTCTTTGAAAGTCTCACCCTCCACCCTGGCCAGGTAGCTCAGCTGATTAGAGTGTCGTCCCCCATATGCCATGGTTGCAGGTTTGATCCCCTATCAAGGAACATACAAGAATCAACCAGTGAATGCATAAATAAGTGGAACAATAAATCAATGTCTCTCTCAAAATCAAAAAAATTAAAAACTTTAAAAAATTATTCCCTTTCCTAAATAAAGAAAAAAGAAAGGCTCACTTTCAAGCACAAGTAGGAGTCTCTGAAGCCCAGAGGCCTTAGAGGGGCCTCTCTGCATCTTTGCATCTGCCTGGTGTCTGGCTTCTGCCTGAGCCTCTCCCTGCAGCCACCAAGCATTCTTTTAACACCCTGGAGCCCGCTCCCATGCCTTGGACCAAATGGAAACAGTAAAGTTTCTTGCAGAAAACAACAACAACAACAACAACAACAACGTATGACCATCTTAGATTAAGTGTATTGCTTTTCTCTAACTTTTTTTTTTCTTCCTGGAGGTATTGAGCATCTTGAGACCTTATTCTCTTTACTTACAGATCAAATGCTTGATTCTGAAAGCACCTGTCCCAGGTTAAAGGACTTGATCAAGTGTTGAGAGAAAATGGTGATGTTTGTAGTGAGGTGGCAGGAGAAGCAAATACAGCTGCCATTCGGTGTCAGCAAATGCCACCCTGACAGGTGCATTTGCCTTCTTAGAAACAAAACGGTGTTGTACAATTCACTTCGGTCATAGACAGCTTTCATTCCACTCTGTTTCTTTTTCAGAAATAAGACTCATCCTGTCCAAGGGTTTTCATGAAGATTCAATAGCCCAACAGAAACAGGAATGCGCATTACACTCAGGTCACGACCTATAGCCGGAGCCAAATTTTAGGTGCCAACAAGCGTGTGCCATGGACTCACCTTTCCTATCATTGAGCTGACTCTGCTTCTGGACCTGTTTTGCCCCAGGTGGAGCCATCTTCCATGAACTACCCCACTGCCAGAGTGTTTTGTTCTGATCATGTAGTACTCGTGTACATCTGCTGCTTTAATGACATATTAATGTACTACATTATTAGAGCAAGGACAACTGATGATCTATTAAGGGAAGAATGGTGCCATTCAGAAAATGAAGGATTTGAGAAAAAGATTCATTGGAATGACAGGAAAATAGTCAACATATGGGATTCTGAAACCGTAATCTTGGTCTGTTTTCCAGAGTTAGATAAATACCTCCCTAGCTCCACAGGCTCTCCACACCACCCCTCACTCAGGTTCCATAAGACACTGGCTACTGCATATTTTATAAACTCTTTATATATACTAACCATGTCTCCCATGAGCCCTGGGTCACTGCAGGCTCATTGTGTCCAGTTACATTGTTTTTACTAGGAAGTCCTCCTTATTTACCCCTAACCGTAGGAAACCAAGTAACATTGACCTCTGGGCAGTCAGAGCAGCGTCTCATCTCTCATTACAAGAATCTGAACTCCAGTCATTGTTCAACATTAATTATTGGCAAGGCTATAGCATCTGCTTGCTATTTGACAGTTGATCTTCATCCTATCATTAACCTTAGGTCAATTTAATCCCAACCTCCATTTTCAGCACTATACAAACAATTTATTTATGTATTTTTTTTCCAACCACACAAAGACAAACAATGTCAGACTGCCCCACATTGTTTTATGCATTATGATGATTAAACATTTTTAAAGACATTCAGACATCTAAGTTTGGAAAGCACAGTAGTCAGTGAGAGCTCTGGAAATGAGATGTCATGGCAGTTTATTTTCCTGTAAGAGAATTATATAATCAAGGATTCAGAGAGAAGGTAAGTTCAGGACTTAAACTATAACTTATTTTAAGATTATTCTCTTTATATAAACCAAGAAGACTTATAGTCAGCCTCTACTATACAAATTATCCACTATGTTATAGAGTAATACACTTTTCGTGTTCTTAAAGCCATGAGCAAAGATAATAGCAATATTCGGACAATCATATCTGCCTATGTGATTTCCTTTTTTTATGCTTGGAAATCAGAAGTATGAACATATAGGAGAAGGGAAGCTAAGATTCCTGCTGAGAAATTTATTTGGTGTTCTCTATTCTTCTCGACCTCATGCTTATATTGAAATGCCAGAAATAACAGTTTGACACAATAGTATTTAATGCATCTAACTGATGAGAAAGCAAGCATTGTAAATATAATCACAGCCAATTGCAATTTAAAGAAACACTTTGCAGAATTTTGTTGAGTTCTCCTCTGCTAAGTAAAATATAAAACTAAAAAAAATGGCTAAACATATAAAACTCAGGAAAGCATTAATTTTAACATTTCCAGAATTTAAATAATTTCAGTACAAGAAAGATGTTTTATATCCACACATAAAATATTATCTAAGAAAAATGGCTAGTCACGCAAGTAAACAAACAGGAAATACATAAATGTTAGCCGTATACATTAATATACATTTATTTAAATTCTAATTATTTGTGTGGCTTACCAAGCAGTTAAGATAAAAATCCAATATTCTCTGTTAGGACTTTGCATGGTGACAGTAATGACATGACAGGTATTTAACAACTGTCCAGGCTGACTACTGGCACTTCCTTTGTCAGCGGATGCTTGCTGCATTCATGACAAAGAAGAAACATTTACCTTTTCCAAAACTATTTACTTTAGCAAGACTCAAAGACACGGCATACTGAATATGAGATTCTGGTTTGTTTCCATGTAACTCTTAATGCAGAACGTAGGGTTGAAGCTACTTGACGTGTATCTAGCATTAGCATTAGATAGCTCTTTCTATAAGCCAAGATATCTCTTTATATAGCATTTTCCTGACCTTGAACAAAAAGGGACTAATTTCAAAACTGCCTCAGTGCCTCTGAGTGATCCAGGGAGAGCTCTGTGGTCACCCTCCATACCTTCAGTTATCAGAGGCTCAAGGAAAACCAGCTGCTTTTGTTCTGAATGTGTGTATGAGTGCCAACAGCTTTCTCACTTCCAGGAAGGAATGTGGTCCAGGGACAGGGCAAAAGTTTCCCTTTGTTGTTGAACTTAGGAATTGACAACAAAAACAGGTGGGTAATAGGAAGTCTCCCTGCCATCCTGGCAGGCTGACATTCTGCATGGCGACCCAGTAGCCAGATCTGTCTGTAGTTCTGCATGAACTCATGGACAAAGGGACACAAGGCCAAGGCTTCCCGGAACCCTATAGCATCTGGAGTGGGGAGATAAGCCTACAATTACCCCTTAGCCTTGGGAGAAAAGAACTCTGCACACTGAGGCCTTGAACTAACTAGAGATCAAAAAAAGCCATCATCTTATTACTCTATCATTAATTCTTAGAAAATTCCAATTTTAGCAGGAAATCCTAGAAAATGAGTTCGAATTACAGTTGAAAGACTGAGTATAAATTGAACTACAAGAACCCACCTTTATGATGATTTTGACAGGAGCCTATATAGAAACCAATAGAGACAAAATCATTACCTTCTTTTTCTTATTCCTCCTCACAAATCCTTCTCAACCCCCCAAACTCATCTAACTTGCTTTAGGGCAGGGTGGGGAACATTTTTTCTGCCAAGGGCCACTGGATATTTGTAACATCATTCTTGGGCCATACAAATTATCAACTTAAAAATTAGCCTGTTATATTTGGTTAAACATTTAATTAACTCACCCCTAATGCCTTGGCAGGGCCAGGCCAAATGATTTCATGGCCTGTACTGCCCGTAGGCCGGATGTTCCCCACCCGTGCTTTTGGGTAGCACACAGGTAGGAGAATCTTGAGAAATGAAGGGCACATCTGAGATCTGTAGCAGTGTTTAGTAAAAGATGCTCTTGTTTAGATCACGCAAACCTGCCAAAAACAGCTGGCACTTTAACAGATGTTGTTAAAGATTTCGTGAATCTCAGAAACCCACTAAAAAACTCTGATTTCAGTGAATATTGAATTTTTAAGTTATTTTAAGTAATTCCACAGTCAAATGCTGAGTTCTACTTAACAATGAATTTCCACTAGTGTTAAAAGCATCTAAATTCTACATGTCAAATAAGAATGCTATTGCCATGCATATGTAAGTGTCTGCACATCCTCAAAGTACAGGGATTTCTATGTAGATTTGTCTAATTCTTGAAAAACCACAGGTGAAGATGGCAATCTACCTGAGCTTGTCTACCACGAGGAAGCAGAACAGTGGCCTCCACTAACCCCATACTGCCACCGTGGGAACAGCAGTCCTAAAGAAATCAGGGGATGAGCTACACCTCGAGGTGTGCAGCGGGAATGTGTGATGACAAATTCTCTCCAGGTTTAAAGACCACCTTAGTGTAATTCTGTAAGATGACACCCAGAATCTTGCTATAAGACCTCCTGCTGACATATTTCTGGTTGCCAAAGGTCAGGGGGTAAGGGATGGGAGAAATGGATGAACGTGATCACAAGGTACAAATATCAAGCATCCAGTTATATGATAAATAAGTCATAGGGATAAACTGTACAGCATGGTGACTATAGTTAATTATACTGTACTATGATTTTGAAAATTGCTAAGAAAGTAGATCTTAAAAGTTCTCACCACAGGATAGTTTGTAACGAAGTGAAGCAATGGATGTTAACTAGACTTATTGTAGTGATCATTTTCCAATATATACATACTAGAGGCCTAGTGCATGAATTCATGCATGGGTGGGGTCCAGCTGGCCCGCCCCTATGGGGGCCCATTGGACCAGGCTGGCTGGGGTGAGGAACTGCAGGCTGTTTGGGGAGGGGGGGTGATTGGGGGCTGATCAGGCCAGTTGGCTGCCGCAGTGTGTGTCATAGCCACCAGTCATTCTGGTTGTTCTGGTCGTTGCTCCGTTCCAGTCACTGGATATATATATATATATATATATATATATATATATATATATATATATCCAGAACAACTGGATATATATATATATATATATATATAGCCAGTGCACGTCATTTTCATGGCAGCTCCTGTATTGAGCGTCTGCCTCCAGTGGTCAGTGCATGTCATAGCTAACGGTGGGACAGATGGACACTTAGCCTTTGATATATATAGATATCAAATCATCATGTTGTATACCTAAAACTAATGCAATGTTATATGTCACTTATATCTCAATAAAACTGGGAAAGGAAAAACATCTCCTGGCTTACAAGCCCCAGAAGGGCAGACATGTGATCTCACTCTTGAAAGTCTTTGTAAATGAGAATTCCATAGAACAGCCTGGTGTAGGTAGAATACCACAAGAGATGAGTGGGGAAGGGGAGGAGTTCTTAAGCCTATGGCGTTAAAGAAATATTATACTACACAGCCTTCTCTCCAACTGCTGCCAAAGAGCCGGTGTTGATGGAAAGAGACAGGCCTTTGCATGTTGGAGAAGGTGGTGAGTTCTGGCTGCAGATGATGTTGAGTTGAAGCAGACCAAAAAAATGCTGGGATGGAATTTCACTCAGGAGTGGACATAAAACCTCAACCTCTCATCAGTGCCCTTCCTCTAAGTTTGCCTTCAGTCAGCACATCCTAAAGCTCATATAAACCTGTGTTCACAGGCCAACTTGGACACAAAGCTCCGTTTTCATGCTATCTATATTCACTTTTACAAACTACATGCACACATTTTAACCTGCTTTCACAAATATTGTTCTAGTCATTCAAACATAAGCTTGATGTGCCATACATAGGAAGACAAGCCAAACAGAAAAGCTAGAAAGGACATAATGAAAAAAGCAAATAAAGTATAAACTAATCTCTTGCCTGGCTAGTGTGGCTTGGTGATAGGGTATCAACCTACGAACCAGGAGGTCACAGTTCAATTCCTGGTCAGAGCACATGCTCAGGTTGAGGACTTGATCCCTAGTAGGGGGCATGCAGGAGGCAGCCAATCGATGATTCTCTCTCATCATTGATGTTTCTCTCTCTCTCTCTCTCTCTCTCTCTCTCTCTTTCTCTCTCGCCCTTCCTTCTGAAATCAATAAAAATTATATTTTAAAAAACCATTAAAAAGATATAAACTAATCTCTCAATAATCTTTCATTGAGCACTGTGTAACCAACTCAAGTAAGCCTCAAACCAAATTCAAAATGAACTCATGGAGGCGTTAAGGTTTTTGGTACACATTTCCAAATTGTTTTCTAAAAGCATTCTGACAATCGCACTCCCACAAGCAATGTAAGAAAAACCCTGTTTCACTGTATGTTCTGTGTTAAATTAAAATCTTAAGCAAAAACTGTCTCACGAATTGTATAGTATATACCCCAAAGTCCTGTTTCTTTAAATACCTGACATTTTAGATGGCAGACTAGTTAGCTTATAGCCGAGGCAATGGAGTCTCACAACTTAAAATAACAGACACAGTTAGGTGAGCAGCAAATATAACTATTTTGGTAATTTCCCCATATAAGCCAAGGAGCTTATGATCACCTTTTATTTAACTACAAAATCTATGGATTTGAAAAATTCCCTATGAATTTCTGATTTTCATGAGACGACAATCATTGTTTCCCTTCCCGTTTTCAGAGACCTGAGCCCCACCCATACCCTGATGAAGTGAGTTAATGTGCTCATATTTTTTTTTTATTTAAAAAATATTTTTATTGACTTTTAGAGAGAGATGAAGGGAGGGAGATAGAGAGAGACAGAGACATCAATTGGTTGCCTCCAATATGCCCCAACCAGGGATTAAATCCTCAACCTAGATATGTGCCTTAACTGGGAATTGAACCTGCAAACTTTTGGTGTACAGGATGATGCTCCAACCAACTGAGCCACCCAGCCAGGGCTGCCCATACTTTTATTACATGACTCAAACTCCATGACCAAACTGATTAGACAAAGAGGGAATACCTAACCCAAGTTGAGCCAATCTGATTCCTCCTAATGAATTTTGTGATTGGAACACTTTAAGAATAAGTCTCTGAGCAAGAGGAAACAGTCAAATTGAATCTAAATTTGGTATCCTGAAAAGTCAAAGCTGAAATCTAGGGGAGCAGAAGTGGAGTGGTGGATGGAGAGGTCAGCAGAAAGCTGAATTGGAGAGACACACAGAGAAAAGACAGCACTAGCCCTTAAAGTCCTTGTCTTGGCGACTGCCTGGTTCTTGTGAATTCTCCCTATACCTCCTGCCACTAGATTTTAGGAGATCTTCCTATGTCTTTAAAATAAATGCCATTGCCCTGGCCTGTGCACCAAAAGGTCGCCCGTTTGATTCCTGGTCAGAGCACATGCCCAGGTTGTGGGTTACATCCCTGGTTGGGGTATGTGTTGGAGGCAACCAATCAATGTTTCTCTCTCTCTCCATCTCCCTTCCTCTGTCTCTAAAATAAATAAAAACATTTTTAAAAAAATAAAAGTCAATCACTTTCCTACATACCAGCAATGAACATGTGGAAAATAAAATGGAAAATAAATAAATGCCATCTTTTAGTTGAACCAATTTGATAAGAACAAATTCCCTCCAAGTATTCATGTTTCTACCCCAATTTGAAGATGCACTTCTTCCTCTTCCTCTCTGCCACTTTACAAAATTTCTAAAATCAGAATTTATCATACAATCAATATGCACATTAAATGTAATGGGGGTCTTTCCCCTTTAACAGTCATTAAATGATGGTATATCTTGCGTGTGAGGCATCTCAGAACCAAGGGCTATAGAACATAAACGAGGGAAGCCAGCTTGGTCATCCATACTCCCAGGTTAAAGGGCTCCTAGTATGTGTTTCTAGGCAGAGGTCACCAGAGTCTATATCCTAAATTGCCAGGTATTTTTGAAGAACCAAATGGACAGACAAGGCTTATTATATTTATTTGAGCTCCACATTTTCAAGCTGATAAATCTGTCTCTCACCAAAAAGGTTTATAATGATTGTTCCATCTGGATTATCACCACCATCCCTAATGGCATAATACATTTTTAAAAGCTTTATTTCTTAGATTTCGAGAAATTGAAACTTTTCACTACTATCAACTCTATCCAAGAAAAGACTGTGGAATGAAGAAATAAAGTTTTCTGACATTGATAATCACCAGAATTTGACTTAGAAACCTGTAGCTTTCTCTGTAGACAGACAAGGGATCTGGTTTAGGCACGGAGTGCCACTCCCGATTAATACAAAAGCCACACCCTCTCACATCCCTTCTCTTAACCCACCTCCCTTTTCCCTCTGCAGGATGGAGTCAAGGAGCACTCGTTCATCCGAGGGATCCGGGCATTGGACACACGGAGAGGACTGTCCGAGGCACGGAGAACACCTCACAGAAGATCATTCTTAAAGGGAACCACATGTGTCTGGCATCTGCCTGCCATCCCTGTGGTAGCTGGCTTCCATGAGTTCTAATTTCTGATGGGAGCAAACAAAACTATGAATGTACTCAGGGACTCCACCTGGTGTGTACCTGTGTTGTTTCCTCATTTCTGCTCGTCTGCTTGTGGTCCTTCTTAATTTCTAAAACCCTCTAAAAATGTGCAATGAGAGAACACCATTGAAATCCAAAAATAAATAAGTAAACATTCATACAGTATTGGTGGAATCATGAAAACCCTTCTGCTTGTTTCTATTTGAGCCGAAGTTTGACTCACATAACCAAAAGATTTTAAAATTATTGTAACAGAAATCCTAATATGTTTTCTGCTCTGCTAGATTGGAATAGCATATATATAAATATGTAAATATAACAATTTCTATGACTTTATCTATATATTAATATATTAAACTAGAGTCCGGTGCACAATTCTGTGCATGGGTGGGGTCCCTTGGCCTGGCTGGCGATGGAGGCCTATTGGGGGGCTGACCGGCCAGGGGGAGGGACACCAGGAGGTTGTCCGGCTGGGGGGAGGGGCCATGGGAGGTTGGCTGTGGGAGTGCACTGACCACCAGGGGGCAGCTCCTGCGTTGAGATTCTTCCCCCTGGTGATCAGTGCACATCATAGCAACTTGTCGACCGGTCATTCCGGTTGTTTGGTTGTAATAGTTGCTTAGGAAATATATGTAATATTTCCATTATTATATATTATATTAATTATATTATATTGTATAATATATCAATATATAGGTATATAATATATATCATATTGATATATATTATCTGTCTATAGTGATAGTGCTTCTTCGTTTGCTTGCTCTCTGTCCAAAGGCTTGTGGACCTGAAACAAATGGAATCAGCCAGCACCAAAGTTAAGAAGAGGCTTGCATTCTGCATTATAAACCCACCAAAAAGCATAATATATGCAAACAAAATATGCAGTTCAGGATCACTTTTAGGGTCACCACTCCCATATGAAATAAGTTATCAGAGCACACTTCCTCCTGAAACTTTCCTCTAAAAGACGGCTGATCTGGGACCATGTGAAAATGAATGACCAACTTATACTGTTGGAACTATGGGGGGAAGGGGGGGAAACTGCCCCCTGCCCTCATGGTTCTTCCGGCTGGTCTAGTAACAAATAGACATGAGACAGATGAACAAGAGAGCATAACCAAATTTAATACCTACAAATGTATGGGAACCCTGGCACATGAGAGAGTCAGAGACCCCACATGCATGAGAGGTTCAAAGACATAAAGGGAAATGAGATGGGATGAGGTAAGGCACCTTGGGGCTTCCAAAGGTCATTGCAGGGACAGCAAATGTTTAGTAATTAGTAGTTTGCCCTGCCTCATGGATTATCTCTGATAATCTCTTATTATGGGCAAGGCCCCTAATTCAAGTTCTTCTGGGTAGTTAAGGGAGGGGCAGAAGTTTCTACTGAGCCTCCAGCTCCAGTTGCCTTTAGCTCAAACAGTCTGCATACCACAGAGGTACAGCTTGGGTCTGACATCCCTCCCCCCCCCCCCCCCAAAAAAAAAAAAAAGATCAGATGTTCCAAGTAAGGAATGATCTCTTCTGAATTCTAACTGATGTTTTCCAGCAGGGGTCCATGCTTCCCTCCACAGAATTTAGGATGGTGGCACATCATGCCAGAAGCTCACAGAATTGAGCAACACACACAGAGTTTTCACTATAATGTGACACTTAGGGTTATGAATGGAGCCTTAAGGAGGGAGAAGTCATGAAAGACTTTAAGAGAAATGAGTGTTGAAAGATCCAATTCAAAGGAACGTGTGAAGTTCCCAGATGTGGAGGGCTTTGTGCAGAGAGAAGGCATCCCCTCAGGATACACATTCACCCTATTGGAAACCTATGTAGGCCAGACAAAATATTCCACAGGCAGATTCAGTGTGTGGGCCTTCCAATCTATGTTCCCTGCTTTAGAGGTGGCGTAAGCATTTTAGATAGGGTAGCGCAACGCGTATAAAAACAAATTCAGGAAGGGCAGGTATGTCTGAGGACAGTTGAGAAGGTTGTAGTTTTTCAGGAGGGGCAGGAGATAAGATGGCTAAGAAAGACTTTGAAAGCTACTCTCTAATACTAGACTTTATCTTAAATGCCCTGTCAGCCAGACGATGACTCTAAGCAGGGGGGGTGACATGAAAAGTTTCACTTATCCTAATATATAAAAAACCAGGGGCCTCATGACCTAAATGACCAGACAGATGACTGAACAGTAGGCTGTGTGGGGCAACCAGGCCAGCAGAGGGAGGCAGTTGGGGGCTATCAGGCAGGCAGGCAGGCAGGTGAACAGTTAGGAGCCAGCAGTCCTGGATTGTGAGATGGATGTCTGACTGCCAGTCGGACATCCCCCAAGGGGTCCCGGATTAGAGAGGGTGCAGGTTGGGCTGAGAGGACCCTCAACCCCTGTGCACAAATTTCGTGCACCAGGCCTCTAGTAGTAAGATAATTGCCAGCAGGACTCTAGGGAGAGAGGCTGACAGCAGGAAGACTGACTGGTGATGTCAAAGACAAAGAAAGAGGCGAAGGCAGTGGCAATGGGGATGGGAAAGACGGGTTAAAATTGAGAGATATTTCTGAGTCAGATTAGATAAAGCTTAGAAATGGGGGTAGAGGAGAAGGAAATATTAATAATGATCCCATTCTGTCCCATGTGGCTCAGTTGTTTGCCAGTTTGATTCCAGTCAGGGCAGAGAGCGTGCAAGAGGCAGCTGATCAAAGATTTCACTCTCAAATAGATGTTTCTCTCTCTCCCCCACCCCCCTAAAAATCAATTTTTTAAAAAAATCATTTTAAAATTTTTTTTAAAAAGAATGAACTCAAGATTTTCAGTTTTAATAAGTGCTTAGGTAAAAACACTACTCACCAAATTTGAGAATCAGAAAAAGTGCAGATTGAAGAGGTGATCATTTCTGTTTGAGATATGCTAAATTTAAAGTACCTGGACTTTAACCAGGTGACAATATTTCTTTCTTTCTTTGCTTTTCTTTAAAATTTGCAATATCCCAAACTTACAGAAAAGCTATAGGTTTAGTACAAAGGAAAATAAAATCTTTTCATTCCCTAAACCTACTATGTCTAAGTTGCTGACTTGATGTCCCCCTGCTTCTTTAGTATGTATTTTCTACAGACAGGAACATTCTCCCATATACACAGAGGATATCTACAAAATTAGGAACTCAATTTGGGAGGTAACTACCATTCAATCCTCAGTCAAGTTTTGCCAAATGCCCCCTTCAATCGTTTTTAGCAGAAGGATCCTGTTCGGAATCATGAGCTATGCTCCGTTGTCAGGCCCCCTTGTCTCTCTGCTCTTCCGTCTTTCCTTGCCTTTCCTGTGTTTGTCTCTTTTGAGATTACAGGTCAGTTATTTAGTCATATGTCCCTCAATTTGTGTTGAAATTTAGGTTATGCATCTTGGGCAGGAAAATCAAAGAAGTGATTTTTTTGTTCTTATTGCATCATATCAGGTGGTACATGATTTCAATTTATCCCATTACTAATGATGTTTGCTTTGCTACCTTGATTTGCGTTTTCTTCACTTTTCTCTTTTTACTAATGTTAATAGTAAGTAAGTTTGCTATTCCTCATCAAACTTTCAATTTGTCCATTCATTAATTTATATCAGAATGGGCTTATGATTTCTTTATTTAGTTGGTTATAATCCATTACTATCATTATTGATGTGCTTAAAACTGTCCCAGATTTGGCCAGTGGGAGCCCCTCCAAGCTGGTTTCTGTGTCCCTTTGACATGCTCTTATCATTCTTTGAACACTTCCTTGCTTCCTGCCATAAATAAGATATTTCAGGCTCATCTTGTACTTTTTCTATCAGCTCTAAAATCAGTCATTTCTGTGAGGAGCTTTGGTTCTTTTTAGCGAAGAATGTTACTTAGAAGCCACATTCTGGGAGCTAGTGTTCATATCATTGAAGTATCACTGTTCCAGGCTGTCTCAGAGCTACCGAGTATATTGATGTACATACAGACATGCAAACATATAAATGTATATGGTCTGGCATTTTTGTTGGTTTGTTTTCCAATTGTTCTCTCTATTCTTAATTTCTCTTCTTTAACTTGCCTTCCTGTGGATTACTTAAGCATATTTTTAGAATTCCACTTTGAGTTGTCTGAAGTGTGTAGAGGAAGCATGTCAAAATCGAAGGCTAACGCTGGCCAAATAAACAAGGTTTAAGTTTATGTGGGCCGCAAAAAAACAAAAGCTTCAATTTTCATAGAAAAGTAGGTTTATTTCGATAGAGACATGCTGAATACAAAGGGCTGCAATAAATGAGTGATTGTTAACATAAAATTATAGAACATTTTAATAAAAATTAGTATTTTTTCTTGAATATTAACTTCCCAGACACGGAATAACTGCACAAATTAATAAGTGTAATGCAAATAAACCTATTTTTCTTGTTCTCCGAAAGCGAAATATTTCCTGTTGCGCACACCAAACAAGTCAGTGCAAGACTAATGACGTGGCAATCAGCTACTAAAATATTTGCTGCTAGTATTAGTGAAGAGAAATGGTGCACCTGTGCATAAGGTGTGTAAGGGAAATGAATGTAACACCATTATAGTAATCAGTCATTAATGAACATTGTAGTTTGTTATTAATAATTATGTATAACAGGATATTGTAAAAATTAAGTTACAAAATTTTTATTAAAATGTTTCTTACATATCAGGTCGTGAGTTTGATATGCTTAGTGTAGAGTGTATCTCTTTGTAAAGCCTTTTTAGAGGTGCTCTTGGTACTGTACTGTGTATATGTAACTTATAAGTGCACTGATGTCTTCATTTTACCAGGTCAAGTGAAGTATAAAAACCCTAACTCCCTGTAGCTCCCTTTACCCTTTTCTGTTTATAATATAACTAGGGGCCCGGTGCACGAAATTCGTGCACTGGGTGTGGAGGGGGGGGAGAGTGTCCCTCAGCCCAGCCTGCCCCCTCTCACATAGTGGGAGCCCTCAGGCGTTGACCCCCATCACCCTCCGATCGCCTGATCGGCCCTTTGCCCAGGCCTGACACCTCCGCCAGAGGTGTCAGGCTTGGACAGGGGACCCCCATCTCCCCCCGATCACTGGCTCTGGCCCCCGCCCAGGCCTGAGGCCTCTGGCCCAGGAATCATGCCTGGGCAGGGGACCCCCATCTCCCTCTGATCGCTTGCTCCACCCCCCGCCCAAGCCTGACGCCTCTGACCCAGGCTTCAGGCTTGGGCAAGGGGACCATCATATCCCCCCCAATCCCTGGCTCCGCCCCCCGCCCAGGCCTGATGCCTCGGCCAGAGGAGTTGACCCTCATCACCCTCCGATCACCAATCACCGGATTGGCCCCTTGACCAGGCCTGACGCCTCTGGCAGAGGTGTCAGGCCTGGGCAGGGGACCCCCAACTCCCCGCGGTTACAGGCTCTGCCCCTGCCCAGGCCTGACACCTCTGGCCTAGGCGTCTGGCCCAGGCAGCGGGGACCTGCAGTGGCAGTGGGGGGCGCCGCGATCGTGGGCTTCGCTTTAGGCCCAGGCAAGGGATCCCTAGCTCCTGGGACTGCCAGCTTCGACCGTGTCCAGCTCCCATCGCTGGCTCCACCCCTACTTCCTGCTATCACTGGCCAGGGTGGCAAAGGCGCCTGATTCTCCGATCATGGCTGGGGGGCAGGGCAAAGGCGGCCCCAGGGCCGCCTTTGCCCTGCCCCCCAGCTCTTAGCTCCCCCCTGGGTTTCTGATCACTGTCAGTGGCAGGGGGCTTCTTCCTGCTTTCCCTTTCGCCTCCCTGCATTGTGCCTACATATGCAAATTAGCCGCCATCTTGTTGGCAGTTAACTGCCAATCTTAGTTGGCAGTTAATTTGCATATAGCCCTGATTAGCCAATGAAAACGGTATCGCCGTACGCCAATTACCATTTTTCTCTTTTATTAGTATAGATTAGAGGCTCAGTGCATGGATTCATGCACTGGTGGGGTCCCTCAGGCTGGCCTGTGCCCTCTCACATCCGGGACCCCTCAGGGGATGTCAGACTGTCAGTTTCAGCCTGATCCCTGCAGGCCAGGCTGGGGGACCCCACTGGTGCATGAATCCATGCACTAGGCCTCTAGTATGCATGTAAGATCTTTGATTAATCTCTTCCCACCCTCCCCCCTTCCCTCTGAGATTCATCAGTTTGTACCATGTTTCCATGCCTGTGTATTGAGCGTCTGCTCCCTGGTGGTCAGTGGACATCATAGCTACCAGGCAAACGGTCCAATGGTTGCTTAGGCTTTTATATATATAGATTGTCTTAAAATTTCCTCTACGTACAGTTAGAATCACATCAGAGAGTATTATCATTCTTGTTTCAACCATCAAACATAATTTAGAAAACTCAGGAAGGAAAGCCTGCTATGTGTACCTATATATCTGCTTACGATGCCCTTTCTTACCTCCAAGGTTTGGTCTTTTATTGCTGCCTTCCTTTTTAGAGAAAGTCCTTTGGCCATCCTTTAGAGTAAGTCCTTTTTAGCTGTGTTTGCTTGTAGTGTCCAGGGTTTTTAGTTATACTTAATGGAAGGAATGGGGAAAATATGTCTAGTCTACTCCATGTCCCTAGAAACAGAAGCTGAAGATACACATTGTAACCTCTCTAAAGTTGAGTGTTCACTTGCTACTGGTCAGGCTGCGGTCGCAAGACAGTTGTTTCAGCCTCTCTATCTGGACATGTGATCATAGTTATTTATATTATATCATTTTAATTGCATTGTGTACATTGCTTGAGCAAAGGCTTAGCCTGTAGGGGACAGGAATTCACAGACA
Organism: Myotis nattereri; assembly: GCF_964212035.1. NCBI lineage: Eukaryota > Metazoa > Chordata > Mammalia > Chiroptera > Vespertilionidae > Myotis > Myotis nattereri. Next base: position 58,151,624 of record NC_138080.1, read on the forward strand.
TAAAAGGTTCTCTCAAAGAAAGTTGAAGGGAAGAGGATTGCTCCTGGGCCAAAGGAAATCCCCCAGAGCACAGGGAAGGAAAGAAGTGGAAATGCCTATATGCCCTCTGGAATAGTCCTCCATGAACCCCACACAACTCACCCCACATATTTGTTCTTAACGCATTTCATGGACTTGTCTATTAACAGTTAAAGATAAGCTTGTGGTGTTGTGATTATTATTTCTGGTGTCATGACTGGACAATGACATCTCCTTGACATTTCAGTCAAAAAATCACTTAAAGACCATTTGAGGAAGAAATATGAGCCCTCATAGTCGTCAAAACCTTCCATTGATACTTCCTAGTTAGATCAATAAGGTGTCAACATCAAAACTTGAAGGATGGGTGTCAGTGTCTTGGAAGAAAATGCAGAGACAATACAAGTGGCATTCTTGTAAAAATACTCTATCACCAACGCTGTGGGTAGTAGGAAGGGCAACTTTGTGTGGGAAATCATGGCTATCAAATATTCACTTTGAAAAGTGACTCAAAATATGCATACACTTGAGATTAAATTCCTTTACTTTTAGATACATAAGAGCAATACATAACTAAAATTATGCCTAAATAAGTCTAAAAGAGCTCTTTCAAGAAATATAAAATAAAAATTTTCTAAGTAATAAGAAATCATTGTGCTATTTTTAAATAAATGGTACTATTTTTCCTAATGGTACATAAAATAGTGATGTATTTTACAATCAAAAACATACTTTTTAAAAACAATTTAAATCATTTTTATTGCAATCTATATTCTTGAAGTTTAAAACAAATTTTTAACTTTGGAAAATAAACATAGCATAAATTTCACCATCTTAACCATTTGTTTAAATTATTATTTTTTAAATCTATAGTTCAAAGTGTTACATAGGTCCTCCTTTTCCCCCCATAAACTTCTTTCAGCCCACTTCCGTCCTCCCCACCTCCAGGCCCTCACCACCCCATAGTCTGTGTCCACGGGTTATGCATATATACATACAAGTTCGTTGGTTGATGTCTTCCCATCCACCCTCCCCTGCGTTCCCTCTGAGGTTCAACAGTTTGTTCATGCTTCTATGACTCTGGGTATATTTTTGATCATCAGTTTATTTGGTTCATTAGATTCCACATATGAGTGAGATCCTGTGAATCTTTCTCTGACTGGCTTATTTCGCTCAGCTTAATAATCTCCATCTTACCCATTTTTAAGTGCATAACTGGTTGGAGCATTGTCCTGTACACCGGAAAGTTGTGGGTTCATTCCTGGTCAGGGTACATATCCAGGTTGCAGGTTAGATCCCCAGTCAAGGTGTGTACAGGAAGCAACCCATTGATATTTCTCTCTCCCTCTCCCTTCCTTTCTCTCTATAATCAGTAAGAACGTATCCTCAGGCAAGGATTTTAAAATATCGATTTTAAGTCCACTTTTATTATTGTACAACCATCACCACCTTTCTTCTCCAGATGTTTTTCATCTTCCCAAACTGAAACTCTGTACCTACTAAACAATAATTTTCCATGTCTCCTTCCCAAATCCCAGGCAACCACCATTCTACTTTCTGTCTCTATGAATTTGAATACTCTAGTGCAGTGGTTGACAAACCGCGGCTTGGGAGCCACATGCAGCTCTTTGGCCCCTTGAGTGTGGCTCTTCTACAAAATACCACATGCGGGCACGCATGTACAGTGCGATTGAAATTTCGTGGCCCATGTGCAGAAGTTGTTTTTTTGGCCTGGGTGAGTCTATTTTGAAGAAGTGGCATTAGAAGAAGTGGGGGTGTCGTTCGGTCGGTTGGTCTGACGGCGGGCCGAGGGATACACAGCACAGGGGAGGCGCGCGGGATTCATGCACGAGTTGAGTGAGCCAGTCAGTCAGGAGAACCCTAATTAAGTTAATAACAATGTACCTACCTATATAGTTTAAGTTTAAAAAATTTGGCTCTCAGAAGAAATTTCAGTCGTTGTACTGTTGATATTTGGCTCTGTTCACTAATGAGTTTGCCGACCACTGCTCTAGTGGGGTCATGTAATATTTGTCCCTTTGTATCTGGCTTATTTCCCTTAGTATAATATCTTCAAGGTTCATCCACATTATAGCATGTGTCAGAATTTCCTTATTTTTTTTAAGGCTGAATATTTCATGGTAGGTGTATACCATATTTTGTTTATCCATTCATCCATCTATGGACACCTTCTTTTTTTTTTTTAATATATTTTATTGATTTTCTACAGAGAGGAAGGGAGAGAGATAGAGAGTCAGAAACATCGATGAGAGAGAAACATCGATCAGCTGCCTCCTGCACATCTCCTCCTGGGGATGTGCGCGCAACCCAGGTATATGCCCCTGACCGGAATCGAACCTGGGACCCTTCAGTCCGCAGGCCGACGCTCCATCCACTGAGCCAAACCGGTCTTGGCGACACCTTCTTACTTCCACCTTTTAGCTACTATGAATATTGTGTACAAAATAGCTATTTGAGTCCTTGTTTTCAAAACACTCAGGGCCAGAATTGCTGGATCACATAGTAATTGCATTTTATATCAAGTGAAACCCAGTACTTAAGAGTAACCTACCTCATAAGGTTATAAATGAGTCAACCCACTTAAAGCATTTAAAACACTGCCTATTCCATAGTAATGCCTTTATAAATGTTACTTATTTTTATGACTAAGTAACTAGAAATGTTTTTCTGATTCTTGGAAGAGTGCTAAGGGTTATAGAAAAGAAACAAGAGAGTCGTAAACACATAGAAGGTTATGGAAGCCAATGGAGTAGATGAGTTCACTCAAGGAGAGAATATAGAGCAAGGACAGAAGAGAACCAAGCTCAAGGAAACTACAGGCACATCAAGAACTAGAGGAGGTGTCATGAGTGAATAGGCCTGAGAAAAGAGCCTGGTAAGTTACAAAGTAAGAGAACAAGAGCTGAGAGGATGGGAGGTTATGGTCCAAGAGGAGACCAGTGGAGTTTCAGAGGTGGGGTGATTCTTGATGAGAACAATGTTTAGGGTCTGGTGTTGGTGGAGGTTTGGAGAGACAAAGATCAAGGTCATTGGCCTACAAGGGATTAAGGAACTGTGGGGCCAGGTGTTTAATGGGTGCTCACACGGACACAGAAGTAACCCTGATGGCAGGTGTTGGAGTGAAGAGGAAGATAGCGAATCAAAATTCCAATTACTCTACAAAGGCAGGAGAGTCACTTGGAAGTCAGAAGACTGCAGGAAATAATGATGGGGAGAGGTGGCAGCAAAAGGTTGTTATCAAATTCTAAGGAGAAAGTGTTGTTAATGTGGTAGACTAAATGCACTGCAATGCGAAAAGTTTCATTGAACTTTCTGATGCTCAGCCGTTCATTTTGATACTACATGAGATGGCTATGGAATACAAATTGATAGAAAATCATGGATTGGATTTATTCAAATATCTGAGCTTGGATATTTCAAAACTGCATATCATTAATGTCTTGAACTGTTTCCTATGTAAATGTGGAATTCAACACATAACCCAGTAGTTCAATGAAATCTATGGCCATTGGATATGCCAGGTGAATGAAGACATATTTGCATATTGAACAATAATGCTGGATAGTGGCTTATTGACTTGTTGGTTGATATTTAAAGCCATAGGAAAGAAGATAAATACAATATTTGAAAGTCTAAGACCATTCTATACTTACATACGATTTTCTTGCCTCTATGCACAATTAAAGTACTGTGCGCTAGTAAGGAGGTTACAAGTTAGTTGAGCATGTCATAAATTTACCTCGAACAACTAAGCTAAAGAAGTAAACTCAACTTTAGAAATGATCTCATGGCTCAGACTTCAATAAACCAAGAAATGGCAGAGGGTTAATCCTTCACTTGCTGTAGGCCAAAGATAGAGATATGGCCATGATTGTTCCAGAAAACATGTGAAAAAGTGTGCCTGCATGAAGGTATTCATAATAAACAAATAGTGAGGGCATGGTCATGAGAATAGGGATTCACTACAGCACGAGGGTCAAAGCAATCCTTTAAGAACTCCATTATTTATGGAAATAATCACAGCCACTCAAAGCATCCTAAGTGTTGGGGCAGTCGGGCTTCACCACTGCTGAACCTAAATCCTCCTCTTCATGGACAGCACTGGCTATGGGACAAGCTACTAGGCAGGTGACCTTTGTGGGGATCCAAGTATTGTATGCTCTTAGTACCAAGGGAAAGGTGATCTGAAGAGAGATTTTGACTCTCTGGAAAGAAAGGTGCACAGGAAACAAAGTTGAAAATGACACACTATGTAATAAATGAATATTGAAGAAAAGACTTTAATGTCACATATTGTAAAGATTATATAAATCATCTTAGATTGGGGAGATTTTTCCCCCCTATAAGCGTAATAAAGGATCCACTTTTTAAAAAAATCATTATTGGCCACATGAAAAGGAAAACACTTTCATGATTAATTTCTTTGTTCGGAGAGAAAGAAAGACAGAGCATTCAACCTCCAAGCTTGTAAAGTAATGTTGAATTCAATAAACCCATGTCTTAAGACTTATGTTTTAAAACTGACTGTATTATGGTCAATTATTGGGAGTGAAGGGGGGGGGGGCGGTGGTGAGACCTGAGAAAGATGGGGACATGAGAAAGATGGGGAAATGAAAGAAAGAAGAAAAGGATCATATTTAGTCCTGGCTTTGCCTCCCAGACTCTGCTCCCTTGCTCAGCCCCAGGGAACTTCCTGCGGGGATCTCCCTTACCACGTGTCTCACAAACAGCCCCTCCCTGCACCCACCACCACACTAATTAGTAAAAGAAAGTTACCCCAAACCTTGTCCAGGAGCCTTCAGCTCCCAGTGTCACGTAAGTTTGGACAAACAACACGATTTTTAACTTTCCTGAGAAGTTCAAGGAGATCAGATTTACGCAGGCCCCCATTAACCCTCCTCAGTTTAGGATGTTTGTGTGTCTTTACAGAACCTTTCGTTCCTCCCTCTTCTCTCTGGAAAGGAGGTGCCCTTTTCTGAGTTCCAACCTCACCCCTCCACCTTTGTCCTGAAGCGTTCGTTCCTCTGTAGCTGTATCCTTTCATCCAGGTCCTTTCTCTCTAAAATGTCCTATTATTTAATAGAAGTAAAAAGATATAACATTTGCATGGTATTTTTATGCTTACGTGTGCATCATTGTCTCTGAATCCTCACAATCGGTCTAGAGAAGATGTGGGATTGTCTTCCCAATTTTAAATCTCTGAGAGGTGAGGTGATTCCCCAATGCTCACTCAAATCATGAGCGGCAGAGAGAGGACTCGACCTGAAGCTTCTAGTTTGAGACCCAGCACTAGTTTCAGGCCATGGGAGGGCTTAGGTAGTACATTCTGTGCCCACCCAGGGGCCCTGGAGGGCTGAGGAGTTGAGTCCGGGACCATCTCCTGTCTCAGATCCTGCTAAGAGGTCAAGAGACTGGAGGGCTGTGCTATGGTTGATGTGAATACCAGTGGATGTTAGCAGGATATGGAGCCCAGATCTGAAGTCACTGGGGAAGATGGGAGTTTGCAAGATAAACGATGGAGAAAATGAAAAGAGGCTGGCAGAAGTGAATGGTAAACTTCAGAAGAGACGTTGGTGGAAATGTTGCCTGCAATTAGCAGAGTGCAGGGAGGGGATCCCCACTTCTCAGCCCATGAGCAAGAAGAGTGGCCTCTGTGAGAGAAGGTAGGTAAGAGAGTAACACAGGGATAGAAATTCGGGTTTCAGTTAAACTGATGAAATAAGGGACCAGATTAAAAATGTAAAATGGGATGGAGGGATTCCCTGTGGCAAAAGGCAGATGGCAGAAGGAAGCATTTGGGTAAAAGGTCACGGTGAAATCCTGCTAATGATCTGGGAATTGCAGCACTGGCAGACTATCAGGATGGAGGAAGTTCAATATCAGCATGTAGGATAGAATATCATTCATTCTTGCATTTATTCTTCAAGGGAAGGGAAGGATGGATGTTAACTGCATTATCTGGATTGGTGTCAAGATTTTATGTCCTGTTGCTTCTGAGTCTGAAGCCATCACTTCATCTCCCAGGTTCCTTTAGGTGATGTTGAGGGTGGGGTAAAGATTGGGGGATGACAAGGAGTAAAATAAAGTGAGAGTGAAAGACAAGAAAGGCTTGTGTCAGAGAAGACTCACTGGGTTTAATAACGGATGCTCAAGCCATGATATCAGACTAGAAGTCCATGGCTAAGATTCTAAAGACTCCCTCCACCCAACCCAAGGAGGAGGAAATCAGTATGTAGTGTATAAATCTAGTCGACTAATGAAAGATGTACTCTCTCTTTTAAGTGAAGGAAGGAAGCAGAAGAAGTAAAACATCTTGTGACAGTTTAGTTGGTCAACACAAAACAGAACTAGCTAGCATCATTTCAACGTCTTTTTTGTGTCTGGGTTTTTTGGTATTATTTTTTCAGCATAAAGCACAGCCTCTACCCAACAGCCCTACCCCACCGCCCCCCCCACCCCCCCCCCGCCCCCCCCCCACACACACTCTTTAAAAGGAGCACACTTACTGAATTTTAATTTTTGTTGCTTTTACAATGATATTTTAAGTATAAGACAGAAAAAAATGAAAAAAAAGTATGGCAATGAAATAGGTAGAATTGAATTAAATATTTTATTTGTGCTGTTTTGTGTTTTTTCTCTTTCCTCTGAAGAAGCAAAATACTCCAATTATGGCTCAATGGGACTCGTCACTGCAGGGGAACAGCCACGCACAGTGTTGAAGAAAAGAGCATGGAGCATTCTCAGTTTGCTCTGGTCTTAAGTGGGTTCCACTGTAGAGCAGGCAGAGAGGTGAGCAGACATCTCCATTCTGGGTGGCTTTTCCAGGGACACGGACATTCTCTCTTCTCTGACCATAGCCCGGGGAAGGGAAATCTGCTCTTGTGAGTGGCCTCTGGCTACTAGCGGGGCTGGAGGAGCATCCGTCTCCTCTTTGTACTAAACAAAATAAGATGCAATGAAAATGAGACATCTACCAAGCTCTCCTGTCTCACACTTAAGCCCACGCAAGCAGTCATCGGGCATTTACTCAGCTTTTCTGAGGCACAGAAATGACTTACTTAAGATAATCTGGTCAGAACAGCTGTATTAAAACCACCTACTCCTGCTGTACAGCAGCTTCCCTAGGGGACAGCTCCCTTCCCTCCCATGAAGACAGGTGATTCTCAGCTCACCCACACTCACACCCGTGGCTCAAGGCCAAAGCTGCATTAAAACAAAATGAATGCCCTGCCTCTTTTCCTTTTTTAATGTTGCAATAAAAAGGACACCTCCCTTATTCCTTAGATCATAGAAATTGCTTACATAACAGGACACAAGAATTGTGAAGAAGAGAATCTAATTTTCCTCCATGTTGGCTAATGATCATTGTCCTTAGGGAATCCAATACTTAGCATACTTCCCTGCAACCTCTTAGTCCAACGCCAGGCCTTTGATGCCAGACCAATCCATTACACTTGCTTTCTGGAGCCAAGAGTAGTGGGATTTATTTTTTGGCCACTCAGCATCCATAGTCCCTACTTCCTGTAACTGTGGTCAGGGGAACCCCATTCCATTCCTCCTCACTCCCTGTGGCTGGGGGTATCCCACTGTCCCTCCCCCCACCACCCACACACCATGCGTCATCCTATGAGGTGACCCCGGCCTCAGACAGTCAGTGCATCATCACTCTGTTCCGAGGTGCTGTCACTGGGCCAAAGGTAAGTGGATGACGGAATCAAAGCCAATAAAATTCAGCGAGACACAACAGATACTTCTGGGAAAGAGAACCTCTTTCTTCCATGCTGGATTTGAGAGAGGTTAGAGCTGTGCTTCTGTTTCGCTACAATGTGGAGGCTTTGATGAAGGCCAGGGCAGCAGGAGGAGGAGGCTGGTAGGCTCCCAGAAGGCCTGCAGCAAGCCTGTCCCTGGACTCTTTTTTAAATTAAATATGTTTTTATTGATTTCACAGAGGAAAGGAGAGGGAGAGAGAGATAGAAACATCAATGATGAGAGAAGCATTGATTGGCTGCCTTCTGCAAGCCCCACACTGGGGATCAAGCCTGCAACCCAGACATGTGCCCAGACTAGGAATCAAACCGTGACCTCCTGGTTCATAGGTTGATGCTCAACCACTGAGCCAGGCCAGCTGGGCAACCCTAGACTTTTCAAAGAGCCTAATGGTCTCTTTTTTTTTTTTCCTGAAGAGAGGAATTTTGCAACCAGAAGAGTGGTACCTGCTACTCCAAAGACCCATTGCTAGAGGGCTGCTATATTTATAAGCTCTCCTTTTGCACACTAAAATGATTCTCTTGTACTTTCAGACAATGTTCCCTGGCAAGGGCTCCCCAGTTTGTTGAAGCCTTCCTCATGAATTCTGCGCAACCCATTGTGTAAACATAAGCTCTTTACGCGTCTACAAAATCTTCTGTATCTTTCTCTTCTTCCTATTCAGTCACTTTCGATTCAGCAACAATTTATTGAGTGCTCAGTACCTGCTCTTAGAAACCAGGTGGTGCTGAGCAAAGGAAACAAGCAACAGAGTGAAAAGGCAACTGATAGAATAGGAGAAAATATTTGCCAACTGGTAAGGGCTTAATGCCCAAATTATATAAAGAAATTTTATAACTCAAAAGTAAGTAATAATAATTCAATTAAAAGTGGGCTAAAGACTTACATAGGCATTTCTCCAAAGAAGACGTACAAATGGCCACCAGATATATGACAAGATTCTTAATGTCACTAGTATCAGGGAAATGCAAATCAAAACCACCATGATATATCGCCTCACACTTGTTAGCATGGCAGCAAGGATGGGGAGAAATTTGAGTCCTTGCACACTGCTGGCAGGAATATAAAATGGTGCAGCCCCTGTGGAAAACAGTAGGAGACTTCCTCAAAAAATTAAAAATAGAACTAGCATATGATCTAGCAATCCCACTTCTGGGTATTTATCCAAAAGAATTAAAATCAGGATCTGGAAGAAATATTAACACATCTATGCTCATTACCGGATTATTCGCAATAGCCAAGGAACAACAAAAATAAATGTCCATCAACAGATGAATGGATATAGAAAATGTGGTATATGCATACAATGGAATATTATTCAGCCTTAAAAAAGAAAGACATTCTACAATATGTCACAGCATGGGTAAACCTTGAGGATTATACTGAGTGAATGAAGCCAGTCACGGGAGGACAAAAATTGCATGATTCTACTTACATGAGATATTTAAAATAGGAAAACATGCAGACTCCCAAAATGGACTGGTGGGGGTCAGGTGCTGAGGGGCACGGGGGGCGGGGGAGAAATGCTAATGAATGGGCATAAAGTTTCAGTCGAGGAAGATGAATAAGTTCTAGAGATCTGCTGTGACTACAGATAACAGCACTGTGTTGTACATTTAAAAAGGTGTTCAGAGGGTAGATCTCAAGTTATGTGTTCTTACTACAATACAAGAAAATTAAAAAAAAAAAGAAGAAGGCCGGAGGGATACAAAGCCTCAGTCCCAGCAACCTCACATAATTGCAGAGCAAGTGGTGTGCACTAGCATAGGGAAATGCCAAACATGACAGAAAACCCCGAGCAGGGCCTGTGTGGGGGAGCTGGCGGCTGCTGAGATCCTCTGTAAAATGGGATATTTGAGCAAGAACGAATTGTCCTTCTTCCTTCGTGCACACTTTTTATTTTCTTTACACGCCAGATAAGGAAGGAATATAGAAGGCACAGGGCGAGCCTCATGTCCATCAACAGATGAATGGATATAGAAAATGTGGTATATGCATACAATGGAATATTATTCAGCCTTAAAAAGAAAGACATTCTACAATATGTCACAGCATGGGTAAACCTTGAGGATTATACTGAGTGAATTAAGCCAGTCACGGGAGGACAAAAATTGCATGATTCTACTTACATGAGATATTTAAAATAGGAAAACATGCAGACTCCCAAAGTCTAGTGCTGGGTCTCCAGCTTAGAGTTTGGAGTTGGGGAGTGGGTAGTAAAAGGGAAAGGGGTAGCAAAGAAAAAACCTGAGTGCTCAGAATTTTTGACACTTTGAAGTCTGCAGTGAGCACATGGATCATTTCTGGCCATTTCAAGCAGGATGCTACTATCGACGTTTCCACTTTTCAGCATATCAATGAATGACTGCTCCTGGGCATCCACTCCACACGAGTCTCAAGATCAGCCTCCGTGGCCTCTGAAGCTAGGTGGTTTCCTTCTGGCCTCCCACCTGCTCCATTGTGGGGTAGAATAGCCGAGAACGATGTGGAGGCCCTTTGCAATATTCAAATGCCGCGAGGGCATGCATTGTTGTCATTATAGTGAATAATGAAAAGGAATAATGCTCCTACCCATGGATGGACTTTGGCTGAGCGACAAATGACCTTTCTGGCTGGCTCGCCTGCCTTGTGTCCATACTCTGCACACTCAGGCATCCCTCAGCCACCACTAATATTTCAAGAAAGATTTGTCACACTGTGTTGTGAACTCATAAAGTTTATGACACTGCTTGTAGCTGCTCATTTACTAATACCAGTGATATTTAAAGCTCTTAATAGTGAAGGCCCGGGCCACTTGCCGCAGCGCCCCTTCGCTGTCCTACATCCTGTTGAGACAATTGAGGTCATCTGCCTTCTCTTGTGTGCACACTCATATTTAACATGACCCAGCGGAACCGGAGCCTGAGCTGGCAAGACGGGAACTCCCAGCATCCCCCAGACCTTTGCAAAGCTGGCTGTTTGAGCAAGGAAGTCTTTTTTTTTTTTTTTTCTTTCTGCCTCTCTTCTTAGAAGAAAATAAGTTGGGATACCTTAAAGTCTGTGAGGTCAAAAGGGCTCACGGATTTTGTCAGAGCTCTGTTAGGAATTGCTTCTTATTGCCTTCTCCTGTATGGGCAAATACCAAAATGGAAATAATGCAAAAGCGTCCCTATATTTTAGGGTTAGGAAGAGCTTTCCGGGAAGGAGGACAGACTTGGCTTTTTATTGATAACTAAAGGGAGGAGGAGCCCTTATTAGAAATTTAGCTTTTAAACTTATAAGATTCCATTTACCTTTCAGTAGTAAAAGTGTCAGGAAAGGTGGGGGCAAGGTGTTTCAGCATCTTTCAGTCTCTCTTCTTTTCTGACAGACGGGAAAGCCCATCATGGACCAGACAGTCCCTTTAGGGTCTTTTTAAAGTGCCGGTTAATTTCGGTGGAAATTCAGATCTGTCCGTGCAGTTCCAGAACTCAGGAAGGAATTAAAGTAGTGCTTATAGATCGGCTTTGACGACGTCTGATGAGGCAATAACAATCCTGTGTGTCTCCTTTTCTCTGCTTCTTTCCTTCGAGGCTATCTGTCATTCGCAAATAATGAGCCAGGTTCATGATCCTGGAGGCACAGAAGAAAATGAGATAAAACCTAAGGCACTTGAGTCATGCCCTGGGCGGCAGCCTCCTGAAAGTCTGTAGGAGAGCAGGGAGGCCACCTTCCCGTCCCCCTGGGCATGCACGCCATGTCCTGGCCTGAGTGCAGGACCCAGAGGGACTGGGAGGACGCGGAGGAGGGCAACAAAGATGCGGGAAGGGAGACTGGGAAGTGCCAGGCTGCTCTCTGCCAGTAGTCGGAGGGTAGTCGGTAGTCGTGTAAAAGAGCAGACCAGGGCCGTGTGGCTTCCGAAGGCAGAAGAAAGAGCAGAGAGTGGAAATGACAGATTTCTCTTCATATTTTTTATGGTAGTAAAATATACGTAACATAAAATTTACCAACTTAACCAATTTTAAGTGTACAGTCCAGCGGCATTAAGCACGTTCTTATTGTGGTGCAGCCCTCACCACCATCCATCTCCGGGAAATTTTTCGTCTTCCCAAGCTGAAGTGTTGTATCCATTAAACTATAACTCCCCATCCCCTCCTCCCCACCATTCCTGGAATTCATCATTCCACTTTCTGTCTCTGAGAGTTTGACTACCCTAGGTACCTCGTGTGAGTAGGATCGTACATTTGTCCTTTGGTGTCTGGCTTATTTCACTTGGCATAAATGTCTTTAAGTTTCATCCATGTTGTAGCATATGTCAGAATCTCCTTCCTTCTTAAGGCTGAATAACATCCCATTGTATGTAAATGCCACCATTCAACCACCAATGGGCATCTGGGTTGCTTCCACTTTTTGGCCACTGTGAATAATGCTGCTGTGAACATGGGTGTATGTGGTCACTGCTTTCAAAGGTTCGGTGTATATATCCAGAAGTGGGCTTGCTGGATAATATGCTAATTCTGTATTTAATTATCTGAGGAATCGCCATATTGGTTTCCACACTGGCAGCACTACTTTACATTCACTATTTTCCCCATTGGCAGCACTATTTTACATTCTCATCAGCAATGCCCAAAGGTTCCAATTTCTCCATCCTCACCAAAGCTTGTTAGTTTCTGTTTGTTTGATAATAGCCATCCTAATGGGTGTGAAAGGAAGTGATAGATTTTGACTGACTCTAAGGAAGAACTCTCTCACAATAAGTTCTGTCCAGCTAGAGTCTGCCTCATTACTTGGAATAATCAAGTGAAAAACTAGACTAGAGTGATAATCCACTGCCAAAAGTGAGAGTCTATGAATCTATGACACATGATAGTATTTGAGGACCTTATTTATCTTTTGATTCAATGTATGTAAGAAGAGATCAGTGTATATGTTACCATAATCGGGAGTTATGTATATGTAGAGGGGAGATTGCAAACTGGTGATCCACAGATCTGACCCTCAGATGTATTTCGGTTGGTATATATGTCCCATTACTTGGAGATTTCTCAATAAAATTTGTATTTCCTGCTTCTTTTGAAAGATGGGAAGACATCCACTAAAGGGTCCACAGTCCCTGGAGCAGAGAAACAAGTGGTGCCCTCACTGCCCTTCTCCAGCCCCTGTTGTCCATTTAGACAAGCTACTCAATTATAAATGAGTGGTGAATTTAGGTGATTTATGTACTTAAAGAGCTTTCAATCAGATACAAGCTCTTTGACCAAAGCATCTGAAATAAGAGACATTATCACATTTATCATTTTTTTTACAATGTTCACAGACTGAATTATTTTGTTTTATTAATTTTTAAACAAAAGTAATGGGTAAAGTCTAAAGTGCTATCAGTAGAGCCCTTCACAAAAAGGATCATGACTAGACATTAAGATATTTGTTCTCTGACAGCAGGGACCACGGACTTTTTCACATGCATACCCCAAGCAGAGGAGGTGTAAGCTATCGGCGGCTATTATGCATGCAATGCTATTATCATGTATTGAGTATACTTTGTGGTGAGTTGAATGCAGTCCTCAACCACAGTTACTAACAGAGTGACACAGGCTCTTAGAACTGTAGTTACAGCATTCATTCATTCGCAGCGTTTGGAGACAGCCAACTTGTCTTGTGACTTTAGTCCTTTCAAGGGTAAGATTCCAACCTAAGATTTGGTTAAACATTATTGAAACTTGCATATGTGGGCTTTGCTTTGCTTTGTTGTTGTTTTTTGTTTGTTTGTTTGTTTGTTTTCGGGGGGGGGGGGTGTATAAAAATCTTCCTCTGAACTCAGAGGAAGTCCAGGTTTATAAAATAAATTTTGTTTTGCATGTTTTGTTTTTTAAATTTTGCTTGCCTATCTGTTTTAGACACAGAGAAGTGTTAAAAGGGAAAGACGTGGTTCTTGTTCAGAACTATACTTTTCTGTAGGACCATAATGTACACTTGAAAGTAATCCAGTGTGGGTTATGATTTATGTCAGATGAATGCCAAATAATACTGGGTCATTTATTTTGTTTCAGGCACAATAGTGGGGGTGGAGGAGGGAGAATAGGTTGGTTTAAAACAAATCAAATCATGAAAACCTCAATAAATGTTTTATAAGTGAAATTTATAACTGAATGTATGCCGCAATGCCTAAAGTTTCTGCTATTAAAGTCACTGCTCTGGGGTAAAGTATGGGGAATCCAGAAAACAGAGGTAATATATTCAAACTTTTCCTCTAGTAGCCAAAGAAAATGAAAACTCCTCCTCTGGGAATCTAGGGATGGAGCCAGAAAAGGTTTCCGGGCAAAATTTCTCTGAGACCTTGCATTTTTACTTAAAATTCACGCAGAATTTGGCCCTCAGGGCACAGTTCATGCCATTAGGAGCAGTTGCTGTGCTCAGGGCTTGACAACACAAGAATCACTGAAATCCCAGGCCCATCTTACAGGGTAAGAACAGTGGTATCATTACCCCCATTTTGCAGGAGAAAAACCAAGGTGTATGGTACATCCAAATCTAGCTCCATAAAAGTATGTGTTTCAAATTATCTGAACGTTAAATTGCTTGACTTTTCCCCAACAAACATTTGTATGAAAGGAGCATTCCAGAAAGACAGCCCTGTTTATCCTATGACATCTTGTACTTTCTGGCTACTTTATATATATTTCTATTGAAAAAAAAACAACACAGGAGAACAAGCTACCTGTACTGCTGAAGACATGGACATATAGTAACTAATATACTTATTGTTTTTAAATTTTTAAATAAAAAATAGCAATATAGTTCAATAATGTGGACAATAAAAGTGGAGGGAAGGAATAGCTCTTATTGTTCCATTGACTATGATTTGGGAGGGATCAAAGCATGAGGTGGTCATGGGAAAAGTGGGAGTGGGGTGGGGGAGGAACAGTTATATTTTGAATGAAGAAGGACCATGGGCTGCACTGATCAGGGGAGGGCAGGTTTGGTGGGCAGCACAGTGGCTATTTCCGGGTGCTGCTGGGAGTGCAAACGGCACCTAACATACTGCAGTGGGGTTAGGAGACAGGACAGAGGAGACAGAAGAATCAGATTCTGGAGAAAAGCACTGCCCGCTGGGCAGTTTTGCTTATGTCATTCGAAGCATGGAACCGTCCTAGATCCTGGGGAACAAGACTTTCCTTTGGGCAACTGATTCTCTTGGTTTTTGTTTCTTTTAAATTATCTACTATCTTAGTTAATTGGATTGACCATAACAAAATAACATAAACCGAGTGGGGTAAAGAACAGAAATTAATTTTTCTCTCCATTTTGGAGGCTGTGTGTCTGAGATGAGGATGCCAGCATGGCCAGGTTCTGGGGAGGGTTCTCTTCCTGGCTTGCAGATGGCTGTCTCCCTGCGTCCTCACATGATCCTTCCTCAGATATATATAGGTACATATACAGTAATGCATTGCATAACATTTCAGTCACCGACAGACTGCATATTGCATATATGACAGTGGTATAGCCTAGGTGAGTAGTAGGCTGTACCATCTAGGAGTGTGTGCGCACGTGTGTGCGTGTATCCCATCCCTCATGACCTCATCCCAACCTAATTCCCTCCCAAAGGCCCCACTTCCAAATACCATCCCATTGGGGGAGGGGAGGGCTTCAACATGTGAAATCTAGGCAGACACAATTCAGTCCTCAGGATTTACTAATTATGTGTCTATAATTGGGCGGGGGCCAATTATTACTTCTCGCTTAGCCTCATTCTCTGTTCTCAGAGTGCTTGGCTGGCCTGGAGAATTTCTGTACTTTAAAGGTTAAAAAAAAAACCCCAAAACCCAATCATTTTTAGTTTTATGGGAAATAACAAAGAAGGGTTAACTAAAATAAACCCTGGAGTTCTGCAAACTCTACAGGGTCAGGGATAAGATCTCTATTTGCTCAACTATGGCATCCCCAGTGGCTTGTGCAGTACAGAACAATGCTCATTAAATATTTGGTGAATGAGTGAAAAGAGCTTGGATCAGTGTAGGTCCAGGTAGTGAACAGAAGTCTTCTCAGATGATTCGCATGCAGAACCTTTAAGGAAGGGACTACTTACTTACAGAGTGTGGGTAAGGTTCTGGGAACACATGGGGGCTGATGAGGCACCCAGACACTCACAAGGGTGGCAGGACATTACCACCTCTAGGGCTGATGGAACAAGAGGAGGAAGTCATGCATCCTGAGGCCAAGAAGTCTGAATTCATGGAGGGACAGAGTAACAGCCAGACACAAGGCCGCAAAGCAGGAGGGAGGAAAGAAGAAATATCTCTTTTCCCTCCTACAGTAGTTCCTGTTGGCTGAACCCATCTGTGTGTCAAGCCATCCAGGGAGATTGGGTGATGCGGTCACTGGCGGTCAGCCCCTGGGGCACAGAAGAGGGAGGGGGCCTGGGGGAGGCGAAGGCTGAAGAAGCTGCATGGTGCAACTCCCACAGAGCCCAGGAAACAGCCTCCGGGTCCGCTTGTCTACGTTCTGGTTACTTTTAGAGATTACTTGGCTCTCCTTCATAACATAACAATTGATATCTACGTGGGAGCTCATCTTTTGTCTCTTGGGGAACTGGAAGCAACATTTCCTGAGGAGAGTTCACGGCATCTGGGTTTACTCCTTCCCTGTGAGACAAAGCTGGAGCCCCTCGGCCTCTAGGGCATGATACATGGCCCTTCTGCTCCTTGTGGCTTGTGCCTGATCGGTGCAGGGAGGTCACTGGGGCTGACGGAGAACACCAGTCATAGAATGAACATGTCTACAGCTCCAAGTGGAAGGGATCTAAGGATACACCACCTTGAGCAATTCCGTGCCTGGACCATGCCTCACTTTCCCCAGCCATGAAGGGAAGAGAGACATGGTTTATACGCATTAACCTTGGCTGAGACAGTATGTTCTCTCCCCTCCCCATATGTAACTATGTTGACACCAGACAGAAACAGTGCTATACAAAAACGCTTGTGTTATGCAAAAGTCACAACGAAGCTTCCTGTGGACACCCTACAAAGCAGCAAACTCTCGGAGGGGTTGGATTATGTAAAAAAAAAAAAAAAAAAAAAAAAAAAAAGCAGTCAGCCACCTAACCTTTCTCTAAAACAACAACCAACCTGGCACAAATAGAGCTTGAACCTCCTGGGGTGCACATTTCTGGAGGCATGACCTTTAAAAAATTGTCATGCCTGTTTTCCAAGGCACCTTTAGAAGGAAGCCCATGGCAGCCAGGTCTCTGTGCTCTATGGGAAAAAGACAGGTGCCAAAGGAGCCATGGCCTGGGAGGCCCTCACACAACACAGTGTCTGCAGTGCCGCTCTCCAGGAGAGTGGCCCCTCGCTGACTCCTTAATCCGCTCACCAGGGGCTATTTACTGAGAGACACTCGCTGAACCAGTTGGGTTCAGCTCCCAGGACAAGTATGTGTATTGTAGTTTACCCATTCTGTCCCTTCCTGTTGTTTTGAACAATTAGTGGGTATCATTTTTTTTTTGTCCTGAACAGTTCATGACGTTCTATTTTCCACATTGTCCCTCTGACAGCAACTCCTGAGTGCAGCGCAGAGGAGGGTGAGGTCTCAGGGGCTGCTGCTGCAAGGGCGCCCATCCTTCCCATGTCAAAATGACCCTGTTGACCTGCTGTCGGGAACTGGGTTGGTGCTTTAAAGGTAATAGATGTGCACTGACACATTGACATCCTTCCAAGGTAACTACAAATCCCACTGAAAGACTTTTGTAAGACAGCTGGCCAGGGCTCCGTGTACCACCGGCTCACACTGGAATGGAGCTGACGTTGGGCTGCAGAAGCGCTCTTTTCACGCAGGTGTATGTAAACATTTTATTTTGAAATGTCTGCAAGGTTTCTGCTCAGAAGATGCAACGCCCCCTCTCTCCTACTTTTTGTTAAGAGGTTCCAATGTTTAAGCAATAGTATCCATATACTTAGCATAGAGTTTATCTTTATGGTTTGTGACTTAAAATTTTTTAAAGGGTTTTCTCTAGCTCCATAGCTACTCTCTTTACCCATTTAAAAGAACCTTTCAGAAGCTAGTAAAATAATATCAAATCTATGCTGAATTTTCCATGTACAATATTTGAAAGCTTTCAATTCCCTAATTTTGTATGTTGCTATATCAAATGCCTCTAAGTTCTGGTTTGCAAAATTGGTTTGCTTAAATCCATTCGGATGCACAGGTATGTCTTCACGTCATCCTAGGTTTCAGCTCTAATTTTCTGGAATAGCAGGTTCACTCGTCAGAGCTCAGCTAGGACCATGGTTTCAGGCCCTTCAGTTCCCCATCAGTGAAACACTGGGGCTAAACTAAGTGATCTGCCAGCACCTTCTGGTCATAAAGTTCTATGATTCTCACTTGAAGCTCTGTTTTCCTTTCTTACTAGAATTATAAAGTATGAGATTAAATGATGGAAAAGAGGGAACATAGAATAGTTAACTCCCATGGCAGTATAATTTGCTATTTTATATAAAAAGACTTTTAATCCAATAAAAAGGCATAGCCAATCCCTCAAAAACCAAAAAGACATAGTTGGAGCTCAAGGTAACTTGGTTTTACCTCCCATGAGATATCCAAATACATCAGATCTGGCAAAAATGGAGGGAGGCAGACTGGCATGACTCCAGATGGCAAAGATAGGAATCACGGAGGTAAGAGTTTAAGGAAAACCCACAGGAAGCTCTTTGATTGGCTTTTGCTCCCATTTTATTTGCTGATCAACAAAAATCATGATTCTTGGTGTGGGATGATTTTGTGCTTTGTTATTCTTAAATTATGCCACACAGTGCTGCAATCTAAGGAAGAGTTGCTTAGCATGTGAGTTGGGTAAACAACCTTGCCAAGATGCCCTGGGTGGGTGCCTCAAAGTGGGGGGAGGGGGGAGGAGCAGATTTGACAAAGGGAAAGATAGACACTGTCAAGAAACTCAATCAGAGTGGTTGCAGCTCAAGAGAGGGGCTGTGAGAGAAGCCACAATGCACAGGGGACTCGTGAGGAAACAGCAGTATGATTTGAGGTAGGTCAGAGGGTGACTGGGTCAGGCAGCAAAGAAATACATGAAGCGACCAGACAAATCAGTTGGAAAAAAATGCATGAAGTGGGGAGCAGCTGCTCAGGGGAGTTTTCATCCATGCAGATTAAAAACAACAACAACAACAAAGACCCAGGGAATCTAAATTGATAGAGATGCTAAGAATTTTAGCAAATGAGGCTTGGGAGAAAAGAATTTAGTCTCAGTTGGGGTTCAAGTTTAGAATAAATAAGGAAGGGCTGGATGATGCAATCATTAGAGTTGGCAGGAAGGACCAGGTGAGGAAAAGGGGGACCACAGTGATCGGGAGCTTACCATCTAAACGCAACTTGGATTCTGAGATGGTGTGGAGTCAAGAACTAGTGGGAGAATCTCAGAACCCATGCACATGAATTTGGGTGAAAGACACCCAAAGTGCCAGAAGTGGGTTTTTTTTGCCAGGTTCTCTGCCTGGTCACGTGCTTGCACATCCACTCTTTTTGAAAGCATGATTTATCCAAATTGAAACAAAACTTGCTGATCCCAGCCAGGCCCTCGACTCCTAAGAACACAAGTAGAGATTACAGCAAACGCCTCCCCCTCTGTAAATGATGGCTGGTCATCGTCACCAGATACTGATTTACAGCACGTGAGGTCCAGGCCAGGAGAGACGCCAGACCCATATCTCTACTTTGGGACAGGCACTCATTATTTAAAATGTCAGACTTGGAGCGCTTTGGGGGAAAGGGTGTCCCTGTCTTAACTCTTGAGGCAGTAGCTCAGGCCCTGGGAAAGAGAGAGACCCTCACTGGTTTTATTCTCCTAAAGGGTCTGAAGCTGGAAGAGGCGTGGGCCTTCTGTACAGACTATCCAGCCTCTCTGTATGGCTGGACAACCTGTACCAACAGGACTTGCTGAACACCTACTTCTCCTCCGTGATGGCTCATTTTTTGGCCATCTGGACTGTGCTAAGGGATGCCCGGATGGCTAGTAAACTCTTATTTCTGGATGTGTTTGTGAGGGTGTTTCCAGAAGAGGTTAGCATGTGAATCCGTAGGCTGAGTAAAGATCACCTTCACCAATGCGGTGGACATCAGCCAATCCATTGAAGGTCTGACTAGAACAAAAAAGGCAGAGGAAGGGCTAATTCACTCGTCTGATTGAGATGAGATAGTCATCTTCTCCCGCCCTTAGACATTGGAGTCCCTGGTTCTCAGGCTTTTGGTCTCAGACCCGGGCTTACACCATCCACCCTCCAATTCTCAGGTCTTCAGATTTGGACTGAATTACACCACTGCCCTCCTGGTTCTCTGTCTTGCAGATGGCACATCATGAGAACTCATGGCCTCCATAACTTCGTGAACAAATACCTGTAAGTAGTTAATAGCATTTTTATTGGTTCTGGAGAATATATCACCTCTGGAGAACCCTGACTAATACATCCTCTCTGTGTCTCATAGGGGAAGCTAAACTTGGGCACAGGAAACGAGCTCTCAGTTCTTGGATCTAAGGGGGCTTTATTTTAGAAGAGTAATCATATTTACAGTTAGATTTCAAGACTTCTAGTAAAACACCCGTAGATGTTCTTTTTTTCTTTTTCACTGCATCTCAATTAATTTCTAGGGCAGTGGTTCTCAAACCTTTTGAATCTGGACACCTTTATACACTTCAAAGTTATTGAGGGCCCCAAAGAACTTTCATATATGTGGGTTATGTCTGATATGTCCTATATTCTATATTACAACAGTGGGCTTTTAAAAATATTTATTTATTAATTCATATGTAAATGATAATAATAAATACAAGTTAATACATTCTTATGAAAAACAATTATATTTTTTGAAAGAAGAGTAGCCTTATTTTACATTTCTGCAAATCTCTATAATGTTTGGGTTACTAGTAGACAGGTATTCTCATGTCTGCTTCTGCATTTAATTTGTTGTGCTATGTTGCTTTGGTTAAAGGCTTACATGAAAAAAAATTAAGTCACACATAGATATGTAGTTGAAGGAAGGGAGGAGTATTTTAAAGCCTTTTCAAACAATTGTGGATACTCTTCTTTGACACTACACCAAAACTCGATGAGTGGGAGTTTCTTAAAAGTTACTGACAAGTGGAATCTGAAATTATATCTATGAACTTTTAATACTCTTACATTAAAATCCATTAGTTGGCCTTGTACTTTGAATGGATCCTTTCCTACAGCATGGTTTTTGAAACATCAAGCTCTGGTCATTTGGAAAAGATTGGTTCCCTTGGTTATGCAGTTCTTCAAAAATGTTGATAAAGTATCAGAAAATCACATTCATTAACATCACCATGAATCTCATCAGAAAAGTCTTAGGAAGCTGTTAAGCTCATAGTGATAGATACCAGTTATCTAAAATTCTAGTTTTCATTTGTAACTGCAGACATTATCATCGTCAAAAATACCATGAATTGTTTCTCTTGAAGTTACAGACTCACTTCATGCATTTTTTTTTTTGAGAAATACCCAAGTGCGAGGAACCACAGTTTATCTGTCAGTCAATCTTGCAAGTAAAAATAATATTCCCCGAAAAAAGCAGTTATATGAAATGATCTCAGAAAAGGTTTTCCTTGAGACAACTGATGGACTTCAGTATGCAGCAGGAATATTTTATATGTTCCTACCATTTTGTCACAAATACCTTTTCAAAATCTTGTACTCAAGGGTCAAGATTTAATAAAGTTAATAATTTTTACTGTTCCATCAAGGACATCCCCCCCCCCCCAAATCCTTACCAGAGGATATGTTTTATTGACTTTTTTTTTTTTTTGAGAGAGAGAGAGAGAGAAACATTGATGTGAAAGAGAATCATGGATCGGTTGCCTCTCAGTCATACTATGACCAGGGATCAAACCCGAAACCTAGGTATGTGCTCTAATGGGGAATTGAACCCATCACCTTTTGGTGTACAGGACAACACTCTAGCCAACTGAATCACCCAGCCAGGGCAAGGATACTTTTAAATAAACCTTCTCTCTCTCTCTCTCTCTCTCTCTCTTTCTCTCTCTCTCTCTCTCAGTGCATGGTGGTAAAGAAGAGAGTGACTATTAATACATTATTTTGCCCCTGCCTTGATTAGCGCTAAGGTACAGCCTTTTATTCCCATTGCTTTTGTATCTTCACTGTCAATGTCAACACAGATAAAAGGGCAAATGACATCTTAATGCTATTATGCAGATACCTTTGACCTCAAGGACCTTCCCCAGACCACATACCATTCTAGAAGAATTGTCTACCTAACTCTAGCATACTTGGGCTAGGATGGAATTCACTCGTGTGAGAATGAGCATTTATGAAGCATCTTAGAAATTCTGAGAAAATCTATTTTAATCTCACATTTGAGAGGTGATGAAGAGCACTACAATTATTAAGATAAAATTTGCTTTTAAAAACTTGGGTGGTGGGGCTGC
Organism: Myotis nattereri; assembly: GCF_964212035.1. Lineage (NCBI taxonomy): Eukaryota > Metazoa > Chordata > Mammalia > Chiroptera > Vespertilionidae > Myotis > Myotis nattereri. The sequence continues at coordinate 58,173,858 of NC_138080.1, forward strand.
ATCAAATAGAACATTCCAATGTGATGACTACAGTCAACAATAATCTAAGTTAATGGTTCATGGATGCATGCACCCAAAAGGCACACGCTCCCCAAATTATTTATTCATTCAATTTTGAAATCCATTGTAGCAACTGCCAGCTATTTATCCCCCTAATATTTTAGGTTAGTCGAACATTAAAATTAGTTTGTGTTCCCTGAACATATAGCAATTGAGGGTAAGGCACCATTGCCCTTGAAGCATGCCTTGTAGTGGAGAGATACCAAGCTGAGATTTAAACAGAAACTGTTCTGTCCTTATTTCCATTTTCTATTGTTGTGTACTATTTCAAATGATTTTTTTGGAAAGAGGTAGAGGTATGAATAAATTCAATTTAATAATGCTTTTGGCTGTTGTTAGAACACCTATATAATTAAAAGTTGACAGCGTTTGCCTGCCCGCCTTTAAAAGGTCGCAGGAAATGTACTCGACTTTGAGGAAAGGCCTAACGTGTGTTTTCAATTACAGTGTACTAAGCATTGTAAAGAGTCACAGCAATTCAGGAAAAGGTGGTGGTGTGTCTATGCGAAGTAGTAGTCCTCCATCTCCTAGCCAAAGGTTCTGAGGGAGAAGGCGAGCATTCCATTGACTCTGTGTTAGGTTTAAAGATCCTACACACTCAGGGCAGCCAGTCTACTTGGAATGGATGGGCTCGGACTTATCATTCATATGTTAATTTCAAGTCCAACACTAGTGACAATAGTCAAAGTCATGGCGAATTGAGTTTGATCTGAGTTGAAACATAGTCAAAATTTTCAAGTTGAAACATGGGGAGACTTAATAAGCCAGCATCTAAGGAATATTTAAGGATGATGCTTCATTTTAAACTTGACTGTTTCTCTGCATTGGTTTTAGATTGAATTCAAGCAGGTGTTTCAATACCTGCTTCAGATGGCATTACTTGTCATTGGGAAGCTAGATCTTTCAAGGAAGTTGTCAGGGAGGGCGTCAGTCTGAGATTTTTTTTTTTTAAATTTTTGTGAGTTTATTTGAGCCAAACTGTCGATATATGCCGGGAAGCAGAACCTCAACGAATTGAGATAATGCTCCGGAGAATGGCGGGGTTACATCTGCATTTATACATCCTGAGATTTTTATTATTAATGAACAAAAATATCTTTTGGGAGATACAACACTTTTTAAGCTTCTCTAATAACAGTGTGCAATATAAAGCCTTGCTGTTATTTTTGAAGGGGTACATAGGGCTTGAACCCCCGTGGCTGCCTTTAACACCACTTGAGTTGTGAGAATTAAGTCAGAACTTCAAAGAGACATTAGCTATCTATGTAAGCTTATAAGTGTCATTTTAATGTTTTGCACGTTCCCCGTGCCTCCACCGTCTTTGATGAAAAAGTCTATTTTAAAATTGGTAAGAAAAATATTTAACATAATGAGATGATGAGTCAGAGTTTTTAAAAAGCTAAAAAGGGAAGACGTACTTAAATAATGCACCTTTTTATTTTTTGTAGCTACATCTGACTCATGACATATAATGTATTCTGCTTAAGTTCAAAGTTTCCTCTTACAAAGAGAGTTTTATGAAACAACTCTTCTTCAGACCATTTTTACTTCAATTATAGTAGCAGGTTTTGGAGTTTAAATAATTAACAACCTCTGAGTGAACTTTTATCCAAATGACTCCAAGTCACAAAGAGAACAGTCCTCTTTCACCAAGTACCTTTTGTGCTGGAGTGAGACCCATCCTATTCTATTTTTCCCCTTCATGTCTCTCTTTGAAGAAAGATGTGTGATTCGTAAAGTAATGAAAAATATGTACCAGTTAATGAAAACTGCTATGTTGGGCTCATAATGCAAACTGGAATTGCTTCAGTGTAAGCTTCATATACCTGAATTATAATAGGGAAAAAGGTAGATTTCAGAAGTCAAAATTGCTGTGTGCACTGTACGAGTATCATGTAGCAGTTAAGCCAACCATCAGGGGTGACCTAATCTTATACCCCTCCCACCCCCACCCTTTGTCAAGAAGCTGTAATTGTCATTTAGGCAGCATTTTTTTTCAGCTATAACTCCACTGGACACTCCAAAACTGGGCACTTATTCCATCAACCTACTTATTGATTTCACCATATGTTATCTTTTTAGTTTTTTAAAAATCACTTTTATTAGAATGTTTGTAAGTGTATATGGGAGACTGTCACCTCCAGATGCTTCAGGTGATGGGGTAAGAGAGCCATTCTTTGGGGGACAACACCCTGGAGAATTTTGTGCAGAAGAACATGTAGTTTAATAAACAAAAGAAAGTTAAGAGGCAAATCTATTTCCTTTTTTAAAAATCAGGAAGAATAATGCAGCAACCGTTTCAAGAGTGGGGAAAAACTTTCCCCCCCGCACCCCTCGATTTGGCGACTAGCGGGATAAATTCGAAGAACTCCATCCCACCCCCGCACGCGCGTCCCCCATTCTTTCCACATAGAGCGGTTGCAAATCCCTGGCTGAGTCCGCCCTGGGAGCCTTAGGGCACCTTCCTCTTTGCTGTGTGTGTGTGTGTGTGTGTGTGTGTGTGTGTGTGTGTGTGTCTAGCTCTCGCTCTTTCCCTCAGTCTGTGCCTCCGTGTGTGAGTGTGTGTGTGACAGAGAAAGAGAGAGAGAGAGCGCGCGCGAGAGGAGAGCGAGCGAGGGAGAGAGAGAGCGAGAGCGAGCTGTGAGCTGTGCTGCCGCCGCCGCTGCCCTTTGATCCCGACATTAGTGTTAGGGGCTCGGAGACACAGCGCGCGGCCATAGACACCGCCGCACCGGCGCTCATTTATTTATGCCTCCCATCACACGCGCGAGCTCGGGGCACACACACACTCACACCTATTAGGTCCGTTTCCATTGAAGAATATTGCGCTCGGGGGACAAGCCAGGTGCACGACCAAAAAAAATTAAAAAAAAAAAAAAAAGAAAGGAAAGAAAAGAAGAAAACCCCTCTTCTGGCTCCAGGAAACAAGCTTCAACCCATTGTACACACCGGAGAAGGGGTTTCCCCCGGCCCGCCCGCCCGCCCCCCAACTACCTCCCCGCTCCTGCCCGTGTCTGCCTCTCTGCCCCCACGGGGGTTTATTTGATCTCACATTAACCAAGGAGGAGAATGTGAGAAAAGGGGGAAAATGCCCAGGAGGAAGCAGGAGCAGCCCAAGCGCCTTCCCTCACGTAAGTCATCCCTTCTCCACCTCCTCTCGTGCCATTTTCTCGCCCTCCCTCTCCTCTTTCCCCTCCGCAGCCTCCTCCGTTGTTTTCTGCATTAGTTTAGGGTTACAGAGGTGAAACTGACAAAGACACAGCCCGGGTTACTCCTCGTTTAGGTCTATGCCGAGGCAGCCATGTTGGTGATGATCAGCCCCGTGCCCTTTCTATTCTCTCTCTCTTTTTCTTTCTTTCTCTCGGCCCCCCTCTTTTTTTCCTTGAGATCGAGCTTTTCCCCCCCGTCCCTTCCCCTCCCCCCTCCTCACTCCGGGTTGCTGGGGGGAGGGGGCCAGAGGAGGAGGAGGGGAGTCGTGTGGATGCCGGTTTTTGTGTGTGTGTGTGTGTGTGTGTGTGTGTTTTAATCGGGGGCTGGAGGGGAGGTGGGAGAGGTTGGAATCTTTAAAAAAATTCCTGGCGGATCCCAGCGCCTGAGGGTGCGGGGTCGGGGTGCGCGGAGGGCCGGGGGCCGTGACATGGCGTTTGGGGGTGTCGGGGCGAGGGCGCGCGGCCGACCGCCGGGGACAGGATCCAGGGAGAGGTCCGTCTCCGGCTAAAGGTTGCGCCGGGGTTGGTCGGCCCCGGAGCCGGCGGCGGCGGCGGCTGGGGCAGGAGCAGGAGGAGGCGGAGGTGGAGGCGGCGGCGGCGGAGGAGGGGAGTCGGGGGCGGGCGAGGCGGGAGCGGCTGGGGAGGGTGAGGGGGCACCGCACACAAACACCCGGTCCACACGCGCCGCGGGGCGGCTGGTCCCGCGGCGCCGAGGCGAAGGGGCGAGCCGGGGCGCGGGGCGCGGGGCGGGGGGCGAGGCCGGGCAGCGGCGGGCGGATGTGGGGTGCGGGAGCTGCGCCGAGGCGGCGGCAGGAGGCAGGGCGGCTCGCGGCGCGCGAGGTCCCTGCAGAGCGGAGGGGAGGGGAGGAGCAGGGCTCCTGGCCGCAATAAAATGTGGGGTCAGGCGGAGCAGACGGAGCCGGGCGCGACTCGGGCGCGCAGGCCCCCCTTCCCCGCGAGCTGTGCAGAGTCCAGGACTAAAGTGCATCGCAGCCCTCCCCGCCGCAGCCACACACGGCCGCTGGAGACTCACGCCCGCCGGCGCGGCCCGGTCCCCTTCCCCTCCTCCACCCGCACCCCGGGCCCTCTCCGCCCTCTCTCCGGCTTTTCTTTGCGAGACTCCGAACTTTTCCCCCACTCCCTCTCCAGCCCCCACCCCCCAATCTTTCTCCGCTTGGAGTGTTCTGAGATGCTGCTCAAGCTAAAAGTGAAGGAGAAAGAAGCGACTAAAAATATCCCCCGGGGCCGCCCGGCTCCTCGCATGCAGGGAGGAGGGGGCAGGGGAGCAGGCGTGGGGCGGGGTGACGGGGAGGAGGGGACGCCGGAGGCGCCGGAGGGAGGGGTCGGGGAGACGGAGGGTCAATTTCTCCTCTCTCCCCCCGCGCGGCTCCCCTCTCCGGGCGGTTTGGCGCGGCTCGGAGTCCGAGCCTGCAAAACCCGGGCCGGGGGCGGGAGCGGAGTCGGAGCGCCCGCCGGCCCGGGTGTCAGGCCGACGTGGTCGGTCACCTGAAGTTCACGGAGGGTGGGGGAAGGGTTAAGGTTATGGTGTCTCGGGCTCCGGTTGTGTGCGAGCGTGTGCGTTTCCGCTGCAGACAGGCAGCGCGATCGATCTCCCCCTCGCGAAATCTCCGTGGCGGGGCCGGCCCGGGGCCCGGGCAGGGGGCGCGTGTGGCTCGGGCCGGGTGCCCCCGCGGCTCCGTGTCCCCCGGGCCGCGGCCGAAGTGGCGAGCAAGGGCCCTCGCGGGCAGCCCTCTCCGCAAACACTCCTCGTTTCTTTCCCCTTCCCGGTACGCTGGAGTCGGCGCACAGGGCTTGGGTTGTGCTTTTTTCCCCCCATCCTCAAAAAAAAAAAAAAATGCCCCTGTGCAGTCCTTTCTTCGCCTGCCCGCTAGAGGTTCTGAGGATCATATCACATATGTAATATATATGCACATAAAATCGCTCGCAAGCGGCGGCGTGTGTAGGGGAATTTCGTGCGAGGAAAGAGAAGGCGGTGGAGTCCGCGAGGGCGAGTTGGGAGGCTCTGCGCTGCGATTCACAGAAAACTCGCAGCAGTTGGTGGCAGAGTGTGTGCGTGCACATGGCCGGCCGGCCACAGCTCCTAGCTGTTTGGGGGGGAGTGAGGGAGGGGGGGTGCGGGAGGGGGGGAAGGAGAGGAGGCAGGACTCCCCGCGGGGTCGGGGGGGGGGGGGCGGCGGGGAGGCTTGCCCTGCTCGGACAAAATGGGCTTCAGTGCTCTCTGCGAACTTGCCCTTAGATGGCAACTTTGGGAGCTGATGAGTTTGTGTGCGAAAGCCCAGGGCGGTGAGGTTATTTGGTCATTTTCCTTTCTTCTCAACTCCTGCTTAAAAAAAAAAAAAAAAAAAAGAATGTTGGCGAGGTTAGAGGCAGGGTAGGAGAGGAGAAGGGATTTATCTGTTTAGGCTGTGACGGAGATGGACCGCCTTCCCTCTGCTGTGTGCAGCGCGGCCGGGCAGCTGCAGCCTGCCCTGCTGGTGACCTTGACCCTGACCTCCTGCGACTACCCTCTCAGCCGGAGAGGAAATTCAGGCTCCATTTTAGCTCGTGTGCGTGGACCTCTTCTGCGCGCTGGTGCCTGGTGATTAAGTTATATTTTAAGAGTGGGCTCTCCCACCCTGTTCTCTAATTGAATACTATTATGCACTAAAAAAAAAAAAAAAGAAAGAAAGAAAGAAAAAAAAAGAAAGAAGGGAAAAAAAATCAACTCTTCTAGCCACATAAAGCTACTTGTACTGAAGTAAGAAGCAATTACCTTCGGAGATACTGTAAATGTCCCTCCAGTTTGTAAAGGGAAGCTAATTGGAGAAGCTTTTTCACTTACCTTTGCATTGAATGGATTTTTGTGGGTGTGTGCTGCTTGTTTAAATCATGGTTTACACATGTTTTATAAGCAATTTGCATTGGGACTAAGACACATTTCTGGGCAAATGGTGTATTTTGCAAGTCCGACAGTAACCGGAGGCTTGCTAAGTGCCGATGAGTCTTGAAGAGACTTGCAGTTTGTGGAGAAGTAACAAATATTGACTTTGGTAAATAGTGTTAATTGGTATTTAATGTAGAAAATAACTGTAGTCCGAAAATCCTGGTTCTAAGGCTAAATCCTTTATTGTTTGCTTATGTGTGTGGAAGAAGGATTTTTCTTTTCCTGGAGAACTGTTTTGTTTCAAAGTTAAAATTTAGTTAGTCTGGGGATCAAAGAGGTCATCCCAAGGTTTTAAGGAGTTATCTAAGGGCAGATTTAAAATTTGACCCTAGGAGGAGTGATGTGTGTGTAATTTGGAGGGTGGGGGAGGTTTGGAGGGGGAATGAGGTAGGAAAATTGCTTTTGAAACCCAAGAGCCCTTCTGAGGAAATGCAAAAGTGGTGAACAGCCACTGTTGATATAAGGTTTTAAGAATCTAGAGAACCTATAAACACACATTTAAAGAGTTCAAGTTAGAATACAAAGAAAAAAGAAACTTGTGAAATCGGAATCTCTAGAAAATTTGGAATACTTTCTACTTTATCCGAGGACCCCTGCCTTGTCTCTGCACCTCCCATACGTAATTGCTGCAAATAGACTCTTTCTCTGTGTGTTGAATCTATTTTCCTGTTGCTAAATCTACACCAGCCAGGCGCAGGGTGGCTGTACAAAGGCCACTGTCCTCCTACTCCACAGCACAGACACCAGGGAAACTGGAAGTTCCACCCTCGAGTAGATTAGTCCTGGAAGTCCAGACTAGCACTTGGTATTATCTGATACCAAGTCTGGGGTGAGCCTCGGCCCCTGGCACCGAGTGCCAGCAATTCCCCAGGCTGGGCTCCGGCCTGCTAAGGTTTCCTAGCTCCTTCTGTTCAACTGAACACCCATGGGACTGTTCAGAACTGAATTAGCTTTGGGGATGGGCGAGCCTTTAACCTGACACTAGTAACCTAAGCGTTAGGTTTCTGATTTAAAATTCTACACAGTCATTTCCTTCTGGGCCTCTGAAGAGACGAGAGAGAGAGAGAGAGAGAGAGAGAGAGAGAGAGAGAGAGAGAGAGAGAGAGAGAGTTATATGAGCCTCTTACATATGCAGAAAAACAAAAAGTCCTGTCCTATAGAGTTGAATGATGATCCTCCTGGCTACAAATGAAAAAGAAGTTATACACTAGCTTTTGGAGGTGACCCCCAACAAAGGTTGTTAAACCTAAATTATTTTGGGGAAGTGGCTTTAAAAAGCCTTTATTTCTTGGCCTAGAGTGGTCATTATCATTTTGGGATTTCACTGTGACTCTGCTGCTGCTGTTGATGGCCCTTTTATCCTTTTATAAAAGTTCTTTCCATTCACAAGGTCCAATACCGTGCCCAAAAAATATCCTAGAGGTCCTTGGAGCTATACCATGTGCTTATCTTTCGCAGAATCCCCAACTGCATAGCTTAAAAATGTCAGCCTGAGAAAGAGGAACAGAGAGAAACTGATACTGTCTGTGACTGTTGGCCAGGCTGGGGCTCAGGACATTACACTGGGGATCACAGACTGGGGAAAGGGTAATAAGGAAGGGCTTTCTCCTGTGTTGGTTGCATCTGTGAATGCATCCTTTTTCCATGGATGCCATCTGCACTTGCAAGTTTTCCTCATTGGCTTCAACTTACCAGAAACGTGGATGAGTTTACATCCTATTCTATTTACCATTGGAAATCGGACTGATGCCGTGCTCAAGGGACGCACAAAGGAAAAGTGAATAAAACGGTTGTTTTGTTAGTCTAGTATTTTCATTGTTTACTCTGGTGTGGGTCAAGACCTGAACAGGTTATTGTGCTTTTCATTAACAAAACTTTTAAAATTCTCCCTTGCTTTCTAGTAAAATTGGGAAGCAAAATGACTGGCAAGCAACCGGATCCCTTGTTTTTTATATTTTTAGGAGTCTTTTTTTTAAAAAATATATTTTATTGATTTTTTACAGAGAGGAAGGGAGAGAGATAGAGAGTTAGAAACATTGATGAGAGAGAAACATCGATCAGCTGCCTCCTGCACACCTCCCACTGGGGAAATGCCCGCAACCAAGGTACATGCCCTTGACCGGAATCGAACCGGGGACCCTTCAGTCCGCAGGCCGACGCTCTATCCACTGAGCCAAACCGATTTCGGCCTTCTACTTATTCTTATTAATTTTTTTCAGTGTGGAGGCCATACCTTATTACTAGGACAGGAACCACAGGGACAATTGTCAAATCTGAAGTAGTAAAGTATTTCACTGCTCCTGTCAGCCAGAGCTAATGATTCTGAGGTGCCTTGTGGCAGGCTGAGTTGATACCGGGCAATAATGGCTATTTGTTCTCCTAAAAAGAAATCCATATATTCCTAATACAGTAAGTAGGGTCCACTGAGCTTTCCTGTTAAAATAAGAAAGATAGCTCAAAATCACATTCCTTCTAATGCTTCAAAATAGTTTCTAATAAAAAAATTGATTTTTAATTTATCTACGTGCTGCCATCTCGCCCTGGGGATGACACGGCTGCTGTGCAGTGACAAGCCTCCCGCACAAAGTGTTAATAAATCATGCTGGAGAAATAGAAACTGGACAGCTTTCGGCCAGGGTTAGAGCTCGCTGTGCATTTGGAGTTTTAGAGTCTTTGAATGGCCTCTATTAGGAGAGTTCCAAGAGAGGTGTGGAAAATCGCTGTCTTTCGAGGCTTATAAAACTAGATGGACAAAGGCCGTGGAAACACCCAAGGGATGGTGTTGTGTTGGAGTAACCAGGCAGGCTTCTCCTGGGGTCAAAAGTTGGCTTAAAATACAAGGAGTCCTATTAATGTCAAAATGTTCTTGTAGGAAAGATTGGATTCGAAATGTATGGTGCCCGGCTGGGTTGCTGAACTCACTTATTTACTCATCCCAGTAGCGTGGGTTCAGATCCTGTCCAAATGAGTTTAGTTTCACCAAAGAGAAACACTCATCTAGTATCACTGACTGGTCATTTATATGCAAAGTGGTGTCTTTGGACTCAAAAGATGCCAAGGTGTGAAGGAAATGATGGCGGAGCCCAAACGGCCCGGTGGACAAAGCTGCCTTGGTTTCTGTGACTGGTCCGGAATGCATCTGAGAAAGCTAAGGAAAGGGCAGCATCTTCCCGAGGGTCAGGTAGCGCAGTGCATCACAGCTTTTCTTGCTGAAGTTGCCTCCTCCTGCCTCTGTTCTTTCAAAATCACTGCTGGTGCGTTAGGTGAGGAGGACAGAAACACAGACACCGAGCTGGAGCTGATCGCTCCATTCTGAGGGATGCGTTAGTCATTCTCTATAATTTCATCGGACTGATCCCAGAACAAGATAATGAGAGTGTGACCTACAAAACAGGACTTCTGTTGGGGGCGTTAAAGGCTTTCTAGCGTAAGGTTTTACAAGACCATGGGCTTTGTGGTGAGAGAATAGATTTTGAGATATCTCTTATCGGAAACAAATCCAGATCAGGCCTAGTTATGGTAAGGACATGTGGCTAGCTCCCCCCCCCCTCCCCCCCATCAGATTTCATTACTATTCTGGCTTGATTAAGGTGCTCTAGAATCACACTTTAGAGATATAGATAGAAATGAAGGTGCTTGGTCCAGTTCTGATGCATTCTTTTGTTTCTTCCTTTGTTGGTGTAGCTCAGCAAGTCATACCATCTAGTAGGACCAAGTGTACAAAATACTTTATGGTTCGTTGTAGCTGAAATTTCTTTTGTCATGTTTCATAAGAAACTAATGTACAAAGCACAGACCTTAGAAATTGCTAAGATGATTTGGTGGGCTGAAGTTTCTAGCTGCCTTCCCCGTCTGCTTAGGAGCAAGTTTTGCATTTCTATCCTCTGTCTGTGAATTACATTTTTATGATATGCGAGAATAGTGTATGACTAGGTGCTGAAGCAAGGGCCTCTCAGATGACTCTTTTCATCCTCCAGGGACCGACCTTGGGACAGAATTGCTGTAGCTACAAGGTGGTTTCATAAATTAAAATCAGACTTTAGCTGCATGGGTGCAGATTGCTGTTTATTTGCTCAAAGTCAGCTTCACTGCGTATACTCACAGACACACACAGAGGCTGCACTGTAGCTAATTTTATAAAGTGTGCAGTGATACACGCCCACGGTGTGAGATCAGCATGTGGCCTGTGGCAACTCTGCTTTTCACAGGCTGACCCAGGGTTCTGTTAAATGCAGCAGATTCCGTGTGCCTAAAAAGGATATTGTTTCCAGCCGTCCATTCCCTTCTTATGAAAAAGCACCCTCCACCACTCAAGTTCTGTTTCTAGAGTTCTGAAATGACTAAGGCGTAGGTATTCTTTGCTTCTGTTTTTAAAGAAAGTCCCAGTTCAGCCCAGTGCTATCTGCCAGCAAGGTAGAAATGCATGGGCCTTCTCCGAGGCTTGGGCCTGAAAAAGCTGACCCTAAAATGATACCTGTCTTTCTTTCCAGCAATTTCTACATGGTTCAGGAAAGTGGTTAGAACCTCTTAGAAGTGTGCAGTAAAGGAAAAAAGGCAAGGAGTGAGAGAGATGGGTGAACTATTTTGCATGCTCTGGAGAAGCTGGCCTTCTGGAGGGACCAGAGAGGGCCCGGGGAATGGACTTTTACATGATCAGCAGCACTCTGCTTCTCTGGGATTTCAAAACAAGCTACTGTACCTATGCAGGGGATAGATTCTTCTAACATTATATCAGTGGTTCTCAACCTTCCTAATGCTGGGACCCTTTAATATAGTTCCTCATGTTGTGGTGACCCCCAATTTCATTGTTACAAATTGAACATAATTAAAGTATAGTGATTAATCACAAAAACAATATGTAATTATATATGTTTTCTAATGGTCTTAGGCGACTGAACCCTGTGAAAGGGTCGTTTGACCCCCAAAGGGGTCGTGACCTACAGGTTGAGAACCGCTGCATTTTATAGTGCTAGGGTCCTAGGTTGTCTGCTGGTGGATTTTAGAAAGCTTTTGTTTTGCAGCGGTTGAGAGAAAATAGAATGTGACTTCACCCTCTTTTCACTGTGTCTGCTGTATATAGTCCCACTTAAGTAAAACCAGAGACTCACATGCTTTTTAAATGCACAGTGTGGTGGTCCAGTGGACAGACTCTGGAGCCAGGCTGTTCCGATCCCAGCTCTGCAACTAACTAACGGTGTGGCTTTGGGCAAGTTACTTAGCTTCCCAGTCCTGTTTTCCTCATCTTTCAATAGTTCCTATATCATGGGGTTATCGCACGGATTGATCGAATACTTATATGAATATCAATATTATGTGCACATACAAACCATGCCTAATTGGTGCCTGCTGCATTGAAGGAGCTCAAGAAGAAGGAGCTATTATTAAGTATATGAACTAGGTTTCTATTGGCTTAGATTGTGAGTAGACTACAGTCATTTCTGACCCAGACCTTTTTGGTGACTTCTGGGTTTTTGATTTTTTTCATTTTCCATATATCTAATTAGGGTGATGAGGAATAATACAGTCTGGTAAAATTCTTTTATAGGCTGTTATAATAGGGCTTGACTAATACTTGTTTCATAGGCCAGCAGTATTACATTAGACTTTTACTATCAGAATGAGTTCCTGTGTGTATATGATTTGACCTGGATTGTACCTAAATTGTATAATAATCATGCGAATTATGACTGAGTTTCCTGTAAAGTGAGGGTAGTGAATCCATGTTCACAGTCTTACAGTGAGATTCAAATGAGAGACTAGGTGATTAATAAATGTTTATTCATTTACTCAACAGTCAGTCCACTGATTAAAATTACCGGGGGGAAATTTATATTGGTTTTTCCATGTGTTGTATAGATAACAGTTGAAATTCTGCATGAAAGGAAAAAAGGCATGGTGTGCTGTTTCTAACTGTAGAAAACCAGTCCAAGAGAACACATTCAATGGAAGGTTGAGAGGTGTGTGTATGTGTGTGTTTGTGTGTGTGAGATAGATCATATCAGCAGTCAGTAGCTAGTGGCCTGGGAATGTATGTTGAAACGCTTGAGACAACATTTGGAAATGGGCAGTTTCACATAAAAATAAAAATTTTAGCTTCTTTAGAAAACTTGGAAGAGCCAGCAGCAGTGGGCCCACCTCCCCACATGGCAGCAATCTGCTGTCGTCAGTGGCGGCTGTCTCCCTTCCCCGGGCATGTGTTCGTCAGTCTGCCACAGTTCCTACCCCTCTGCCGCCTGTCCCCATCTGCACATACACCTGCCCGTCTCCCTTGTGTATCTTACCTTCTGGCCTCTGCAGGCATTTGGATTAGAAACTGCCTTACATCCCCCAATATTCTGTATTTTTTAATTCATCACCAAGGCTAAGGCATTGTAAACCACATTCTGTGGCTGTACCAAGAAGCAGTAAGTACATGGGATTAAGATCCTGGTACCAGGTGCATGAGTTACATCCTGGCTGCACCACATTTTAGCCGTGACCTTGGCAAGTTGCTGCAGTTCGCTGCCTGTTTCTCATCTGTAAAATGGGGAAGCATTGTAGGTTGTATCGCAACTATGTGAGTTCATACATAAAGATATTTATATTATACTTGTGCCTGGCCACATTGATACACACGAGGTGTGAATTCATTTCAACTAAGGCTCTCACTAGGATGGCTTTAATGGCACTGTGTGATTAATCACAGACAGTTATTGCTTCTTATCAGTTTCTGATCATCGTCAGCCCTACCCAGTGGTTCTCAACCCTGACTGCACATTAGAATCATCTGGGAGATTTAAAAAATGCAAACACCCCCAGAGATTGAAATTTAGCCCAAAGCGGAGCCTGGGTATGGGCATTCTTTTAAAGCTCCCCAGGTGATCCTAATGTATAGTCAGGGTTGAGGACTCCTGAACACATGTCTGAGGACTCCCAGATTACCCACACTCCAGCCAAAAATAAAGACGTAAGGTTGAGCCTGGGCCGTTTATTAACAATAATTTGTTAGACTCTTAAAACCCTAAAAATAGCTCATGGACATGAGTAATTGACTCCCGATTGGAAACCAGAGGCTTAGGGAAGGACTAGCACTAGTTATGAGACATAGCTTCCAGTCTGGTCTGTCCCACTCTCCCACCATAAGCATTAGAGTTTCTCACTAGCTTTGTGACCTTGGGCAAGTAACTTCACCTCTCTGTAGTGCCATATTGGAAAATGGATAAGAGTATATTAACCACATTCTGTATTTGTATTATGCTTCATTGTTCACAAAGCATTTTCACTAATATTATTTGTCTATGAGGCAGACAGGGAAGGGCTCCTCTAACCAATTAGAAGTAAAAATTGAGCCCATGGCACCAGTGTCAGCGCTGTTAAGGACTGGAGGGACCATCTCTTGAAGTCCATTGCATCTCTGAGGTCTGTGAAATCTTCATGGGGTCCCGAAACCTGAGGGACATGCCTTCCCCAGCTGCACTTCCTCTTGGAGACCCTCCAGTGTACAGGAGATCCCCATAGGTGCTGATGGAGCACACTGCTCTGATTCACGAAAACTTATGACATTTCTTCCTCAGAGATTGATTTTGACTTCAGACTAAGCAGAGGGCAAGAGAATAGAGTCACATGCAATGACACTGTCCGGGGTCTGAATTATGTGCTCCATATGGACAATACTGCCTTGGTGTAATGGCCTAGAATTATGAGTTGTTTTCTGATCTGTGCTTGTTTGGCCCTATTTGTTAACCCAACAGCCCTCTAGACTGTGAACACAGCTGTATTTGGGCTGGAGCAAAGTGTGAGACACCTTCTGCTTTAGGAGATATTCCTGAAATGTGCATTCTGATTTCTCCCTTCGAGGGGAAAGCAGACCTCAAATAATAACTGACTGGGTTTTAATCTGACCTTAAGAAAGAGGGAAATCAAATTATAGTGAGCTTCTTTCTGACATTTATAAGAAGAGAGAAATATCATAATCTAGAAGTGGGGTTTTGGTTGGCTAGACTACTTGATCATAGTTACAAGTGCTATATACCAGTGGCTACTTGAATACTTGTTGATAGGTGAGGAAATATATACAAAAGAAAATAAATACAAGTATTTTAAATATGAGTTAAGTGTACTCCTTAAGGCTGAAACCATACAAATCACAGGTATTAATTTGGTTTATTGGTTTATTTTAAAAAATCTATATTGGCTTTTTAATGAAAAGAAGCAGTACCTGCTTCATATAAATAATGAAAGCTATGTAGGAATGTTTAAAGTAAAATGGGAAATAGCCCAGAGAGAACCACTATGCATCATCAATCAGCATTTAAAATTCAACTTTTATTTGAAGAATGGATGCAGTTTAGTAGTTAACTAAATTCAAAAGAAAGTCTTGTAAACTGATTTGATCACATGTGTAATATTGAAGCCCAGACTGTGTGTCCTGATTTAAAGGGGGAAATTAATAAAGTACTCACCAGAAGAGAGACAACCAGAATGTGTGGGCTCTTGAAATCATCATATGAGGAATCAATTATTGAGGCAATTGGGAGTGCTAAATTTGAAGATAAGCATTAGAGTGGAGAAAAACCATGCATGGCAACTACACTTAAATATATGAAGTTCTAGCAAGTGAAAAAGGGGAGAAACTTACTCTGAATTGTTCATTCTAAATTCTCAGCTTGTAACCAATAACTGATACTTGACTGATTCATTGATTCATTCATTGATTCATTCATGTAGCAGTAACTGAGTGCTTCTGTGCCAGGGACTAGGGGTCTGTAGAGCTGAAGTGAGCATAGCCCAGCCGTGGGCAAACTATGGCCCGCGGGCCGGATCCGGCCCGTTTGAAATGAATAAAACTATTGAAAAAAAAGACCGTACCCTTTTATGTAATGATGTTTACTTTGAATTTGTATTAGTTCACACAAACACTCCATCCATGCTTTTGTTCCGGCCCTCCGGCCCAGTTTAAGAACCCATTGTGGCCCTCGAGTCAAAAAGTTTGCCCACCCCTGGCATAGCCCTTGCTCTCAAGGAGCTCAGAGACAAGTGGGTAGAAAAAGAGATGGAAACAAACAATTAAAATTCAGCTTCAAAAGCGTTTTCATAGATTTATAAATGCTGAACAGAAAACAGAGATTAGGACCAATACAGTAGAAGTTATAGAGAAGATAACTTTGATTTCTTAAGTCAAGGCCCATCTAATAAATAAAACTGCTCCCAAATGAAACAGAAGATCTGGTGTTCACTAAGAATCTGGCTCAACCACCTGCCAAGGGTGATTTTCTAAGGCAGTGGTTCTCAACCGTGGCTGCACATTAGACTCACCTGGGAATCTTTTAAAAATCCTGATTTCTGGGCCTCATCCTCCGGAAATTCTGTTTCTTTGTTATGGGATGGGACCACAACATTAGTAACAAAGAAACAGAATTTCCGGAGGATGAGGCCCAGAAATCAGAATTCTGAAAAGATCCCCGGTGATTCTAATGTGCAGCCAAGGTTGAGAACCACTGTTCTAAGGACTTCAAGTTATGACTGGAGGGATGGGGGGAGAAATGTTGAATTCTAGAGTTGTTTAATATTATGAAAAAAATTCAATAAAGCAAATGTTGCTTTTCTTGGGTTTTATTATAAAATGGGAAATCTTTTCCTACAGCAGGGGAAAACTTACCTGAATAGAATGAATTGAAAGCCTTTTGAGAATAAGGGTGTATGTCAACCATCATGGTGTCACCGTTAGAGCAGTGAGCATTTGATTGGCTGAGAGTTGTAGCTTTACTTGGTGCTCATTCATTAAGAAAAAGTTTTGAGGATGCAGCCTCTGCTGACTGTTCTTCCAAATGTTGACACAAAACAATCACAGAGGATAAGTACAAATCAATATGCTAACAAGGACAATATAATAGGACTCAGCTGTGTAAATGTGCGAGGCAACTCGGATTAAGAGTAATGGGTAATAGGTTCTTGGGGAGGAGTGATCCTTAAAGCATCCCCAAGGAAATGATGGATTTAGATCCCGGGAAGAGAAGGGAGAAGATTCCAAACAGAAGAAATGGCTTTAGCCAGAAGAGGTTGAAATAGACCAAAAGTATGCAGGAGACACTAAGAGAGAAACTTTATGGAACCAGAGGAGTCATATTGGTGATGTAAGGATAGGAGGTAGGAAAAATATAGTAGGAGCTGGCTCTGGTGATAAGAGATTATGATGGCTAAATTTAGTGGTTTGGATACAACACAAAATTATCTGTGAAATGTGGTAGTTTCTGTCCTTGTGATAAAAATATGAAATAGAGGATGAAGGGAGAAATGGCGTTTTTAAGCAGGGAGGGCTGTTGAAAAACCAAACCAGATGGGTGGCAGTAGATACAACCGCCATAGTGTCCGTGGAAGAGAACTGCCCAAGTGATGGACTTCTCTGAAGCCAGTGCTGCAGACCCTGTGCCAGAGCTTGCCCTACCCTCCCCCCCCCCCCCCCCCCCGTTGGCCCTTCCTCACCTATTTGGGTTCCGTTGGCAAGAAAAGCTCCCTTTGAAGGTTGTAAAGTATGCATTATCTACAAACAATAATGTAGCTGACATTCATACACATAAAATGAAACATAATGGTCAAAGCAACATCTGTAAACGTATCGCCCAATCTAAAAAATTCCAACACAATCGAACTTCTCCTGTACTCTTCCGCTACCTGTTCCCATTTTCTTCAATTTTCTGTTTATTTCCATTGCTTTTTCTCAACAGCTTTATTATATTTAGTTTGGCTTGTCTTTGAAATTTATAAAATTGGCAGCATACAGCATAGATTCTGCACCTTGGTTTTTCATGCAACTTACCTTTGTGAGATTTGTCCATGTTCATGCATGTGGCTATGGTGCATGCGTTTCCACTGCTCTCTAGAATTGTACTGTACAGATATACCACATTGGATGTGTGGTTTGTTTCCCTTTTTTTTTCTGTCAGGAACAGTGTTGCTATGAACATGCACATACATATCACTTTGGCCTGAGGGTAAATTTCTCTGACCCTAGTTCTCAAATGTCTTGATCTTAGGGCCTCCAAAAGTTGGTGAGGACTGCAAAGAGCTTTTTTGTATATGCATTGTACCTATATATAACAAATTAGAGGTCATAACTAAGAAATTAAATATTTTTATTATTAAAATAATTGTTATAAACTATTTAATGTTAACTATAAATAGCATATTTTTATTTAAAAATTTCATTTTTTAAAAAAAGTATTTAATGAGAAGAGTAGCATTATTTTATATTTTTGCAAATTTCTTGGATGTCTGGCTTAATAGAAGATAACTAGATTCTCATCTCTGCTGCTGCATTCAATCATGACTTACTGTTTTGGACGGGATATATGAAGAAAATCCTGCTTCACATAGCTATGTAATAGCCTTTTCAGATAATTATGGCTATTCTTTGATCCTGTGCCACTGTGTCAAGACTCAAAAAGAGGTAGCTTCATAAAGTTAGTTGTAATATGAAATATGAAATGACTTCAGTGAACTTTTTGTATTCTGTTACATTAAAAACTACTGGTCTATCTTGACTTCGAATGGATCATCATACATTGGTCATTTGAAATATATTGGTTCACTGAGTTATGTAGACACACCAAATGTTGACATATTTCATTACACAATGTAAAAAAATTTATTAACAACAACACTGATCTTACTTGAAAAGCCTGTATGGGGAAGCTGTCAAGTTCACAGTGCAGGATATGGGTTTTCCAAAATTTAATTCATGCTAGAAAGATTGAATTTTGTCATTGGCTGCAAATACTGTCCATTTTTCCTTTCAAGTTTCAGCCTTATTCATTTCCAAGAAATAGTCTGCCAAATACCCAAATTTGAATGACCATAGTTTGTCAGTTATTCTTTCAATTAAAAGTGATATTTCATGAAAAAAGTGGGAGGGTCAGCTCCCAACTCAACTCTCATTACTACCAGGCTTCAGTCATGGCAGAAGTGCTTTATGCATTCATTTCATTACATCACACAATATGGAAAGGATGGTTACTCAAGAGTCAGTCTTCAGTAAAATTAATAATTTTTACTGCTGCTTCCTCAAAGACATTGTTAAATGAAACTGGTCAGGTTATTTTGTTTTGTGTGTGTGTGGTTTACTCTGAGTATGTGGTGGTGGAGAACACAATGATTACTAGTATGATTTGGTGCAACCACCTTAATTCGAGTTAAGGTGTCAGCATTTTACCCACCATTGCTTTGGCATCATCAATGTAAATGTCAAAGAGTGAAAAGGACAGATAACATCTTGATGTTAATATGTTTTGATCTTGTTGTTTCCTGTGGTCCATAGGGGTCCACAGACCACACTTTGAGAAACAGTTAACCTGTCTACGTAGGAATGGAAATGTCAAGTCTCTATGTTTGTATTTCTTCAGTTTTACTTGATAATATTATAATACACCACATTGTGAATATTTTCACTGAAGAACCCAAAAGGAGAAGAGAACTCTGAAGACAGGAACCCTTAACCTCACCAGGGTTTTCCGCTTCTGTGACGTTTCTTTGAAGAAGTCTTTTTCTGTCTGTAAATTAGGATGAAAATGTGCATTTTACTCTATATCTGTTTTACAATACAAGTCATGTTTTAAAATAAACTCATCAGTTAAATTGCTTTTCTTCTCCACAAACATGTGTGTGACCCTGTTGGTCTGTAAAGATGCGCCATGTTTGTCCTATGATCCCCAGTCCCCTGGTTAGAGGAGAGAGTCCAGCATGATTTATCTCGCAGAGTGCATAGCTGCATATCAGAGACGGTTACAGTCTTCAGGCCTGGCAAGCCAAGAGTATTCCCGGTCCTCTGTGTCCTCTTGCTGGGCTGCTTGCCATTCTCACCAGCCATTAACCCCCTCACCCAAGACAGAAACCTGGGCGCAATCCTAGGTGCCGTCCTCTTCCTTTCCTCCCACATCAAATTGATCACCAAGTTTGTGTGGTTCTACTTCCAGACTATCTCTAGAATTCACTGTGCCCACTCCCTAACACTGCTTTAGTTTTTGCTATTATTTTCTCCCATAAAAATTGAGATTTCTTTTTTTCCCCTCAGTCTCACCTCCTTCCCCATTCTCCTCCCACTGGGTCTCTGTAATCCAGTCTTCACAGTAGTCTTCCTAAAACACTTATGTAATCCAGATAATCCTTATTTAGGATCTTTTAAACATGTCTTAAAAGGATAAAGTTTGCTATTCTTAGAAAAATATAGAAGGGTACTTCATCATCTGAGCCCCCTTTCTTCAGCCCTTCCGTACATTCTTTATTTCATTCATATTGAATTATCTGTTTTGCAAGCCACCATGCCTATATTCTTTTCTCTATTTCTGGGATGCCTTTAACCCATCTGATTTGCCTGATAACCTTCTACTTATCCTTCAACACTCAGTTCTCTGAGAAGCCTTCCTGCTTCCCCTCCTCGCCTACCATTGGACCACTTAATGGGCAGCATTAGCCATCCCCTCCCTAGTTCCCATAGGTTGCTCATAAACCTCCCATGCTGCATTAAAAATGACTCATTCATCTGTGTCCTCATTGACTGTGAACGTGTTAAGGGTGTGGACTATTTCTCACTCATTTTTGTATATTCTTGCACATAACAGTACCTGGTGTATAGGAGATGGCCAGTAAATATTGTGAAATAAATGGAAGGAGAAGTTAAGAACAGATCACAGAATCAAAGACATAGGAGGTGTTCCATAAACATTGTTGAATAAATGAATGAATGCAATTAAGAATAGGTCACAGAATCAAAGACTTAGGAGGTATACCCTAAACACTGTTGAATGAGTGAGTGAATGAATGAATGAATGAATGAAGTTAAAAATGGGTCACAGAATTAGGAGGTTTTAGGGGTAGAAAAGATTTTGGAGAACATCTCCTGCTGTCTTCCTCTGTCAGAAATGAGAGCACGGTTTGCCTAATTGTACAGCTGGGCTGGGTAGGGATGATGAATGGAGCCACAGACATTCACTTGGATGTGGCCTAGAGATGACTGGAGAAAGTCATGTGCTCCTGGCGGAGACTTGCCGAGAAGAGCAGAGGCCATGGCCTCCACCACAGGGGGATACCACAGTCTCAGTGAGAGAGAACTTCTGTGGTTGGAAGTCTGTGGCACATTCCAGACTGTAGAGCTTCCCCTCAGCTATTGGCTGTTGCTCTCTCTCTGTCCTCAAACTGTGCCAAGACTGTAAGATTTTCCTGATGACTGGGCATATTCCACATCTGGATTCCATGCTCATAACAGCTAGAAGTTTCCTGTCCTCTTTGGTTGAGGTGATTATGATATAGAGCTGGGTAGCAATAGCAGCAATTTTGAGGTAAGCCCTACTACTTAAAGTATTCTTTCATCTGAGATTTCTAGGTGCCTGGGAGGGAGGGAAAGGGGAAACTATTTACTAATTGCTAACTCTGTGTGAAGTGCTTTGCATACATAATTCTGATTTTGCCTTCACAATTACCCTATGAAATTGCAGGTCTCAGCATCCTATTCTATAAAGAAGAGAAAGGCTTTGAGATGTCAGCTGGGTCTTTGGGGAGGCAGAGTAGGGTTTGAGTGGGAGTGTCTGGTGCTGAAATTTCTTATTTTATCAAATTGGGAAGTTCTTGAAGTTGCATATATTGCATGTACTGAAAAGGAGAAGAATCTGTACTTTTCTAGTTTATGTGGCCTGTGCTTTGTAGTTTACGGTTGTTTTGCCATCTCTGCAGGACCACCTGTGGATGGGAAAAGGAGCAGGTGTTATGACCTGACCATACTTTATGGATGAGGGATCCGAGTAATGGGGCCAGAGTGTTCCACATCTGTCTGGTTCATTGCTGTCTTCCTAACTCCCATTCTGTGGGTTAGTATTTAGTAGGCTCTCCGGTTTTTGTTAAATAAACACCAGGACTTCTGTAGTTGGTAAGTTCCAAATTCAGACTAGAACCCAGATCTCCAAGTCTCAGTGCAGGGCTCCTTCTACTGTGAAACCATGCTGCTTTCCCCACAGCTCTAACCTGAGAGGGACAAGAATGAACTCTCTGTCATTAGCAGAGGTGGGGCTTGGGAACTCTGACATGCTTATCTGGTAGATTTCTACACATCTAAATGGTCTCCAGAAAAACGTATTTCTTGCTTTTGTTTCTCTTCCCTTAAATATTTCAATATAGGATTTTAAATCATTTCTTATTTCCCTGACACTTCCCAGTAAAATGATTGCAAAAAGATCAATAATCCAATACTGGATTTGTAGAGGGTTAGCAGCAGAAGAATTTCTGCAATCATCTAATACAGTATTTTTCAAAATTTAAACTAAAGTAAAATAAATAGTGGAAGCCTTGCCTTTATGGGGAGCTCCAATATGTAGACAAGATCCAAGCCGCTGTGCTGATGAGGTGTGCGCTAGGGTGGGAGGTAGGGATGGATCTATAGAGCCATGAGGGCTCCTTGAGGTTTGTTTTGTAAATCACCAATCTGTTCTAACACTTCATTGTGTAGGTCAAGAAACAGAGGCACCAAGGTGCTTAGTGACTCACACAAGTGACTGGACTAAGAAGGTGATGATGAAACTTGTTGCCGTATATCTGAATTTCCAATACTGTTTTAAAGCACCATTCTGCTTTTATTACAAAGAAAAGCACCTATTCTTTAGAGCAGGGGTCAGCAAACTATGGCCTGTTTTTGTGCAGCCCCTTGAGCTTAGAATGGTTTTAACATTTTCCAAAGGTTGTTTTTTTTTTTTTTTTAAAGCAACAAAAACAACCAAAGAACAAAGAATATGGGACAGAAACTGTATGTGCCCCACAAAGCCTAAAATATTTACTATCTGGCCATTCATAGAAAAAGACTGCTGACCCCGCTTTAAGGGCACACCTCTGCTGATAGCACCGTGAAACACCCAAAGAATTTGACTTTCTCCAAGGAATTTCAAAACAAACAAGCCTGAGAAATTGAGCACATTTATATCAAAAGGCTTTTCAAACTTGTATTCCTCAAATGAACTTCTTTAAATTGCCCAATACGTTTGCATCCTCCTTTGCCAGTACACGTTTTTGGTGGAGAATAGGCTGGTCGGCTAAGTTCTTACACTGTGTGGCAGACGTGGCTGCGGAGAACTGCAGACCGTTCTGTAAGGTGGAAAGGAAGTGGTGTGCTTGTTCAAGTACAGCCTCAGGGCATTCGCTAGACCCAAAAGTTAGGAAGAGGAACTGATGTACCAATAATATAAGAGGTCGCTCCCAAGAAATGGCTGTGGTCACTGGAGCATATATATGCAATGCCAGAGGGACTTTTTACCTTTTTGAACATTTACCTTGGGGTTGGGCTTTCACCTGAAGCAGCAGCAGAGCAATTGCTTAGCCCACCCTCGTCCTGACCACTCAATGTGCTTCCAGAAGCATCGAGCTTTGTTGGACAGTGGAATGGCTGCTTCTCCGGAACATCGCTCTTGATGACAGACCACTAGAAAACAGAGCCAGATTTCAGGGTACCCCGGCCCTTGGAAGGAGACAACCAATCAGAATACATTTGACCACTTCTGGTGCAAAGTCTGGTCAGAGTAAAGGTTAACATTGTTGGCCTAAATCACTGAAGTTAACTTTGAATTAGGGTTGTCCTTGTAATCAGTGTCCTTCGGTGTCACAGATGCTTGTACATAACCAAAAAAACTTACACAATTCCAAAGCACCAATATCCTTCCCCGAATATGTGGGGGTGGGGAGCTCTTCCTCTGCAGCTTTTGTTTTATATGTATTTAATCACTAAATAAAAGGCAATTTCATCTCTTCTCTCATGCTAAATCTCTTATCCCCCAGGGCACTTTGCTTTCTGGATATACACGTATTTTTTTTATTTTTATTTTTTAGTGCGCCCACCCCCACGCCCCTCCACCTATACACGTATTTTTAGAAAATAAAGGACTAACTGTGTGAAATTTTCCATTGGCAGGTGAATGATGATGACCAAGAAGTGTTTCATTACAAGGTCATGATGTCAGTGGTTGGTAATTGTGCCCAGGAAGGAATGTCTCATTTTATGCGTACTCTACGCATTCAATAAGCAGCCATTTTTCTCCCGATAGCATGCTGTTCTTAGACTACAGAATGCGTTATTATGTTATTAGAGCTTTTTGTTGTTGTTGTTAAGTTCTTTTTTGATCTACTAAGCATTTCCTGGTGATTTCAGTAGCTTGGTAATTTATTGTTCATCTTATAACAGGTATTGGTAATGGTGGGATGAAAACATTTATACAAGAGGAAATAAAAGTCAAGGAAGCAGATAATCGACCGATTTATCAGCCTTAGCAGACTATTTTTTTCTGATAACGCTATGGTGGCCATGGTAAATTTACTTCTGATTGCTTGAGGGGACAGATTCTATATGCTTTTTGTTACATGGAGGTGCATGAAAGGGTGAGGGAGCAAGTGCTCAATCCGTGGATTAACCAACAGTTTGGTCTCTAGATTTAGGCCAGTGGGTTCGTGCTATATATTGAACTGTCCCTTTCTTATTAATTTGCTACAACATATGTGGTGATGAATATATATATATATTTTTGTTTGGAGATTTTTAAGTAGCTCTAGTAAAAGATTGTCTTGCTTAACATCTTTTTCAAAGTCTTTTATTTGAAAGAAATTTGGATAAAGTTTAGAGATGGGCAAAAATAACCTATTTGTCAGCTCATCATCCTTCCAGCCACGGAGGACTTCACTCCAAGCAGCAGTGTGGCCAGTTTTATACAATAATAATCAACTTAAACAAAAACTACAGCTAAGGCTACAGCTTAGAATCCAGAGGCAAACAAACCCAGGAAAAAAGC
The DNA here is from genome assembly GCF_964212035.1 of Myotis nattereri. NCBI lineage: Eukaryota > Metazoa > Chordata > Mammalia > Chiroptera > Vespertilionidae > Myotis > Myotis nattereri. The sequence goes on from NC_138080.1 coordinate 58,197,860, forward strand.
CTTAGGCCTTTATTTAATCTTAAGTGTATTTGTTTTCTGGGGCTGCTATAACAAAGCACCACAGACCGGGGGGCTTACAGGACAGAAGTTTATTGTGTCTCTGTCCTGCAGGCCAGAAATCCAAGATGAAGGTGTCAGCAGGGCCACGCTCCCTCTAAAGATCCTGAGGAAGGACCCGCTGTAGGCCTCTGTCCCTGCTGCTGGCCAATCTTAACATCAGGTTGTTCCTGTGTGTCTGACTCTGTGTCCAAATGTCCACTTTATGGGGACAACAGTCCTACTGGATTCAGGCTCACCCTAATGACCTCATCTTAACTTGATCATCTGCAAAGATCCTATTACCAAATAAGGTCAGATTCACAGGTTCCTGGGTTTGGTCCTCACCATCTTTTGGAGGGAAACAGTTCAACTCATGACACTAGGTTTTCATCCTTATTTTGTGCACAGTGTTAATAAGCCTGGTGATGGTTATCTCAGCTGTGGCAGACAAAAAGCCACACATGTAGAAGGAAGGGGCTCTGCATAGAGCATAATAGAGAAAAAGAATTCAAAAGGACTGTTAAAGTAGGAACAGTAACTTCAAACACAGTAGCTGGGAGCCACTTAATATGGGCAAGCTGCTGAGAAGTCCCAGGAGCCTCCCAGACACGTCTGTGTGTTACAAACATAATGATCATGTTTAACACATCATGTTTGGGTGTGTCTGCATTTTTAAAGCCCATCAAAATGAAATTTTAAAATGTTGACTGCACTTTGGTACTTTTTGGTTACTTGAAAAACTAGTCTTTTTGCCAAGCTACTCATGTTCTGTTAGTTGTTCTGAAGATTTGGGTTTGAATCTGGCTTTGTTACTCAGTAAATGCTTATGTTAGGTAGGCTATTAACTTTTTGGTACCTTGGTTTCCTGGTCTGTAAAATGAGGAGGAGAGATGGTCTGCCATGTAAAATTATTGTGAGGATCAACTTTGCTTATGCATGTTAAAATATGCCTGTGTATAGAAGCTATAGTTTCAGTGCTTTATGCAGAATTGTTCATCTATTCTACAAAGGTTCATTGGGAGCCCATTATGTTCTACCCTTGTTCTAGAATCCATTCATCCACTTAATGATGATTACATCCTGAGTTAGTAGTAGAAGCACTGGCCTTTGGATTGGGACATCTGAGCTGCAGTCCTGACTGTGCCTGTAAATCAGCTATGGGACTTGGGCAAATTGCTGGCCCTTCCTCGGCCTCTGCCTAGAGATGAGCCATATGGACTAGATCTCCAAGGCATTTCTGTCTGTAAAGTGATTCATGTAACAAAAATAACAGATAGGACTACAGTTCTTGATATCCTGCAGATCACTTGTGCAGTCTGGGAAGCTATCCTCTGTGCTTTGACTTTCCTCTCTGAAATGGGGGTAATAGGACTAGTACTATCTGTCTCCTCATAGTACTAATAGTAACAATGATAGCCACCCTTTATTGGGCTTTGACATTGTGCCAAGTACTTTTCATGCATTCTTGCTTCTCCAAATAGGGCACATGTTTCTCCAAGGCGGGTGGGCATCCAGAGAAACAGGGTGCATCGTCCCAGAGAATAAATTTCCCCACCTGGTTTGTGAGAAACACCCCCAATATTATTAAGTAAGGACAAGCATAGCTATAGTATAGAATGCAGAAATAACTTCCAATGTTAAACTCAAACTCAAAAGAAATTTGGGGTTCCCGGGGGGGGGGGGGGGGCGGGCATCAGCTTCAGTCCTGTCTTCCCCTGAGGTGCAGTTCACTATTCTTGGCCAGTAGGGAGCCTTTGGTAGGAAAGTTTGCAAAACAGACCCTCTTTTCCCCTTCCGTGTTTGACTCACCCGAGAAAACTAGAATTATCATTTGTAATTTTGAAAATAGTTCTGATTTCCACTACTAAGTGCTACCTTTCTGATGATTAAGCCCATTCTTCTTGTTTATTCATACATTTAAATAATTGAGCATCTGCTCTCTGTTTGGTACAATTCTAAGTGCTGAGGAAACAGCAGCAACAGTACAAAACCCTCTCTCTTGTGGAGCGTTTATTTTAATACACAGTGATGTTTAAGGGGAGACCTCAGGAAGTCAGGGAATCAACCATGTGGCTACTTTGGGGGTGGTGGTGGTAAAAGGATTTCAGGCAAAGGAAACAGCAAGTGCAGAGGTCCTGAGGCAGGAGCCTGCTTTATTTAGGAGATAAGGTCAGAGGGATATAGATTTTATAGAGACTTGGAGATCAAGGTAAAGGCATTGGATGATATTCTGAGAAACATGGAAACCACTGATGAGAATAATAGAATCTGACTTTTTAAAAAATGTGTTTTTAATGATTTCAGAAAGGGAGGGAGGGAGGGAGAGGGAAAGAGAAGGAGAGAGAGAGAGAGAGAGAGAGAGAGAGAGAGAGAGAGACATCAATGATGAGAATCACTGATCAGCTGCCTCCTGCATACCCCATACTGGGGATCGAGCCAGAGAGAGAGAGAGAGAGAGAGAGAGAGAGAGAGAGAGAGAGAGAGAGACAGACATCAATGATGAGAATCACTGATCAGCTGCCTCCTGCATACCCCATACTGGGGATCGAGCCCAAGACAGCAACCCGGGCATATGCCCTGACTGGGAATCGAACCATAGCCTCCTGGTTCATAGGTTGATGCTCAACCACTGAGTCACGCCAGCTGGGTTGACATATTTTTGAAAGCTTATGGCTGCTGGCTGAGAGTCATAAGGGGTCCAGTTGGAAGGTTACTGCCACAGTCCAAGTGAAGATGGCAGTGCTGCATATCAGGGTTGTAGTGGTAGAAATGGTGAAAAATGACAAGATTTGGAATGTGCATTGAAAGTGGAATCAACCAGGCCTACAAAGGAATTAGATTTGGAGTGTAACAGTAAGAGAAGAGTCAAGGCTGGCTGCAGGGATTTGGGCCCAAGCAATAGTAAGGATGGAGGAGTTGCCCTTGATGTTGAGATGGGCAGTTTGATGGAGGAGTTTGGGTAGTTCCTTGGCCACTGGAAGATCTGACTAACAAGTAGCTTTATATGAGAATATTAAAACTGGCTCAGATACTGTTTGCAACTCACGTTGAAGACAAGGAGCGATGTGTTCATTTTTGTTACCTCTCTTTTACTCCTGGACATTTTAAAACAATAATCTGAAAACATGGCTGTGTGCAAAATGCTCATCAGGACCCAGGAGCCCTCCCTGCTCTCTCAGCTGCGGACACACGTCTTCCCCAGGCTCCCTGCCGCTGCCCCGTGCCCTCACGGCACCTTTTCCCCAGCTGGACTGGGGACAGGAATCTGGTTGTCTTCTCCACCCTGGCAGTTTTAAATAACTAGCAGTTCTTAAATTTTCTTCCTGGCCACACAGAAGGCTGTTGGGTGCCCTGGGCATCGATGTTTCAATAACTGTGATCTCTGAGGCTTTGTCCTGTGGAGCCGATTAGTGCGTTTAACTCAGACTGTAGACTTGGAGCCCCCGACCCCTGAGAGGTCTCATAGGTTCAGGCAGAACTGGTGTGTAGCAGGGGGGGGGGGTGGGCGGGGGGAGGCGGGGGGTGGGTATGTGCTAAAGCTTTCAAGCTACAAAGGGACAATTTAAAACTTGGCAGGTAAAACCAGCCTAAGTGAGGATATGTTTTATGCTTAAAATTATAAAATTGGTTCTGAACAGCCTGACATGCAGCATACTCAACCTTTATTAAACATTACAGAGGTCACTGCTTTTGTCTTCCTGGTGCCTCTTTCCCTCTCCTTTCTTCTGTGACCCACATTAAGCCAATTGTAGAACCCACCCCCTGGCTTCAGTGATAGGACCAGGGCACAGAACATGACCTCTCACAGGCCAATCAGAGGGGAAGGACCTTTCTCCATTGGTAAGTCACTGAGAGTGAAAGTCCAGAACCTGTGTAGCCAGGTTGTCAGCCTCTTAGGAAAGGAAGCCAGAGAAGATGAGGTTAACCTCTGAGGGAAGAGACTACTGGCAAATGAGAGGGTGCCTCGAGGGTGCTGTCACATCCTCCTGCGGCTAGTAACTCTTTGCGCCCCTCTCTGTTTGATACAGGGACTGAGGACATTAGCTATGGCTTCCTGCCATTACAACCACAGGAGCCCTACTACCCCTGCTATGCGCAGGGCATTGAGCAGGAGTGCAAAATGACTAACTCTTGGTCCTGCCTCTGGTCTTTGTAAGCTAATGGTTTCACAACTAGTAAGCATAATAAGATGATTGATAAAATCTGCCCTTAACAAATCAATAGATGGTGTCTTTTTAAAATGTGAAGAATTAGGAATATAACAATTTTTTCATTGCATTGATTTATCCAACAATTATCACCTAGATATTAGCTTTCTCAATGTCTGGACTATTTCCTGTTTGATGGTTTGCAAGGAGCAAGCCCACTTCTCAGGGAATTTCCAGTATCATCTGTTGAGACCTCCATCTTTTGAGGTCTGTTTCCATAGCCACCTGCATCACTGGGATTAACCGCTCCCTCTTTTGTGCACACACAACCCTTGCCCTGTTCCTTTGTGCGTCCTAGGCTTGGGCAAGCCTCGCACTCCTGTGGGTTATAAACTGTTGGGCCAGAAACTGCTGTACCTCTGAGTTTCCTTGTTCAGAGGACAGTTTCTTGAACATAGTAAATGCTCAGTAAATGTTTGTTGCATTAAATCAATTACTAGCATTGGTTTTGCTAATGACTTTTATGCACAGCTCCTTAAACTTTTACAAACCAATAAACACTGTTTAAAACTGTGTGGAAATTTTGGTTGAGCCTGCTCTCTTCCAAACCTGCTGGTAGATTCCTGTTCACCGGCTGGTGGGAGTGGTTTATGGGTAGACATAGTGGTGGGGGTTTTAGCCTCCCATTTCTACTTGCTTTAACCTCAGCCAAAAGGCACGAAAACGAATAGAAGTCTCTTTCTTATATTTTTTCTTCCGTCTGATCTTTCTGAACGAGGATCTTAGATTAACATTGGTCCAAATAAATGCATCTGATTACAACTCTTACACCGAAAAGGAAGTGAGTTGAAAAAAAATGTAGCAAGAGCTGTGGATCTCGAGTTACTGATTTTCTACTTGGGAACTGAATTATAAATAAATGTGTTAGGTAGCAGAATTTTGTTGTGTTTCCCCCAAAGGAGAAATTGTTGCTGCGTGGAAACAAAATTTATTCAGCATATTTTCATTCTGTAATTGCACCATTTCTATTCTTAATTCTTTGAGTTTCTGATTCAAAGTGAAAAAAAAAACACAAAAACAGACCGTTGTGTAAAGCTGACAGGAACGAGTGCGAACCTGGCTGTGAGACGCAGAGGTTGTTGCAAAATTAGCCACGGAAATCGCTTCCTATTCTGGAGGTGAAAAATAATGTATTTAGAAGGAAGTTATTTACATTGGCTGTTGAGAGGCTTCCCTGGGAGCCTCGGTTGGGAAAGCTGTGAGATCCAAGGTGGGTGGATGCGCGCAGGGAGCATTCCCAGCGCTCCGTGATTGCGCGCCCCAGGCCATGCTGGTGACAGGAGAGGGAGCTGTGTGCTGCCCAGGGGCTTCTCAGATTGTGAAGGAAGCTCAAGTCAAGCCTGGCTTATTCTAAAGTTTGTGGTGGCCAACAAATTAACCTCCTAGATCGCAGGAATGCTTTGTTTTGAGCTCCCAGCGGACAGAACCTTTTCTCTTGATGTATCGTCCAAGGCGCTGCAGGGCCCTGCAGACCCTGCTGTAGGGGAGCTCCCCACAGCCGGACCAATGCAGACTTCCGCCTGCATGAGGGAACGGAACGTGAAAACAGAGCGCATCCCAGCAGGGGGAAAATGAATATTTGTGGGAGAAAATCCTTGTTGCTGCTGTTTCGTGAACTGCACGCATATTTGTTTGAACCTTCTAAGATTTTTCTCTCACCTCTGCACGGCCCTGTGTCTCCTGCATTCATTTCTCTGAAAGCTTCCCCCACCTTTCGCTTGACCTCAGGTGATGCCAGAATAATTTCAGATCTGTTTCTCCGCAGGTTTCTGGCCTGGCTCTTTCTAGGCCATGCATTACAATTATTTGGTGGTTTATTACTCAAATAACCTCAATTTCAGTAGTGGCATCTTCGGAAAAGCGTTTAATAGAGCATTATGAGTTTTGAAATATTCTTTACCTATCCGAGTTTTCTTGTCCAGAAGAGAGTGGTAGCTCTGTGTTCAAGATTGAAAAGAACTGAAGAATGGATGGTTGAGGTTCTATCCTGGTATTTTAGAGACAAACCGGTCTGTTTAAGACAGTGGTTCTCAACCTTCCTAATGCCGCGACCCTTTAATACAGTTCCTCATGTTGTGGTGACCCCCTAACCATAAAATTATTTTCGTTGCTACTTCATAACTGTAATTTTGCTACTGTAAACAATATATGTGTTTGTAATTATATATGTGTTTGTAATTATATATGTGTTTTCCGATGGTCTTAGGTGACCCCTGTGAAAGGGTCATTCAACTCCCAAAGGGGTCGCGACCCACAGGTTAAAAACCACTGGTTTAAGAAATGCTTTGTTCGCTTGTTTGGGGCTTGTGTTTTGGCAAGGTTGGGGAAGTTGCTTTAAATGGAGATATCAGCCTTTTGTATCATTCAAGAATGTTCGGATCTCCTTATCACTGTTGGATAGGATTGGAGCAAGTTGACAACTTCTTTAGTTTTTGACACGCTTATCCGCTTCGGCACGCTGAAGGGGGAATATTCTTGCACACGGAGGTGGTCGGAATGAGCCTTTGCCTTTGGGGCTTTGCCAATAGATGTTGCTGAATTCTCTAGGCATTTGAATCAATATTTGACCAACTGCAACCAAGGAAGAGGCAGAGAGGGGATGGAGAGATAAGGGTCTAGGAATAATGGGCATTTACCTCTTAACGGTTTATCTCAAGATAAAGAGTGAACGCTGTCCTTATCTAAGAGATTTCTCTTGCTGATTTCTGTTTCAAGAGGGTGGAAGGATGGACAAGTGGAGCTGCGCGACACAGACAGCGCGCACGAGAAGTTGCTATTCAGAGTGCGTCTGGTAGAGAACGCTGAGCCCAGACTTGAGAGATTTGGGTTCTTGGTTTGGGCAGTAGCACTCGATAGCTGTGTATCTTTGATCCAACTGGGTAACTTTGGTAATATTTAATAGTCTCAGTAAAATCACAGGTCTGTACATATGACTGTCATTCTTTGTGGTTCTCAAAACCCTGCTCTTACATATATATACCTTGTTAGTTGACCCTTACAGCAAAGTTCCAGACCAGTCTTGCCTATCCGGAGCTACTCTAGTTGGACAAAAATGTAATCTAACAGTATTTACTTTTGAATCTCTCTGTTTTCCTATGTTAGTTCATTTAGCGAATTTTGATAAAGATTGAAGAAGGGAGTCTTCAAGGAGATATTCAGCTAATTCTCACTGTAGTGATTTTTAAATCATAGTCCCATCGATTCTCCTGAAGGATGAGATGTTTGATCTGAAATCAAGAAAGGTGGTTTGCCAGAGGAACAGAAAATTGGCCCAGTTGTTGAAATGGAGGTGGGCTGCTTGGTGTTCGGTAAAAGGCTTCTCCACTGGGGAGCTGAGGTATTCGGGGTCCCGCTGGTTTCAGGACTGATGGACAAATGCTGAAATCCAGTGGGAAGAAGGAAATGTGGCAAATCACAAGGAACCAGGCTGTTTTTAAAAGAGAAAATGCAATCTTATCTGCTTTTCCCCAGCAAATTTCATTTGATATTTTACGTTTTCTTGATAACTTAATAAAGACTCTCAGGAAAGAGTTGTAAAACTTTAGTGAAAGAGAATTTGTCATTTGTGACATTGCTTCTCCAGATAGCATGGGAAGATCAATGTATTAGCTTGTAGTTCATGCATTCCCAGTTCTAGCTATTTCTATTCAGATAAGACAACATGTTATATAGCAAAACTTGGCCTAGTGGGGGGTTCTGGCTCAATCCCTTCACATTCATTGAACTGTGCTAGGAACCAGGGGTTGTGTTGGGCACAGGGTGGGATATGTAGGTAATAAATCCCTGCCTTCAAGGAACGCCACTACTGACCTTTCCGAAGATAAACCAATAGCAGACAGATAATGAAGAGTGATATAAAAGCAAAATAAACAAAGCACAGGAATGTTGGCCCTGCATTCAAACTATGCACAGAATCAGCTGCTTCTCACCTCCTGTACCACCTTGCGCTGGTCTCCCTGCCCCCACCCTCGTGCCTGAATGTCCACATGGCAGCCAAAACAATCCTTTGAAAATGTAAGTCCCATCATTTGACTCCCTGCCCCAACCCCTCCAGTAGTTCCTAATTTCACCAGATGCCCACGACCTTTTCAGTAGTTGACAGAGTTCCACTGATCTGCACAGCCTCCTTCACAATTCTCTCTTTCTCTTTCTCTGACTTCTTCCCCCACTGCTCTGGATCTCACTCACCCCACCTTACCCACACAGTCGAGCTTGCTGTTCCACGGACATGCCAAGCATCTTCCCACAGGAGGGCCTTCACAGCGACGCCCTCTGCCTGGGACCCTCCCAGAGATATGCATGAACCACTCTTCACTTCTTCCCAGCCTTTGCTCCGAGGTCGCCACCTCAGTGAAGCCTCACCCTGACCCCCTATTTAAAATTGCAACGCACCTCTTGTCCATGACCCACTCCCCTCCTTGGCCTGCTCTGTATCTTTTTCAAAGCACTTGTCACCCTCTGGCTTACTCTCTGACTTATTAATTTTGTTTAACAGCTGTCTCCTTCCACTGACATGTAAGATCCAAGAAGGCAAGATCTTTGTTTTGTTTAATGTTGTTCAATCTAGAACAATCGAGAACAATGCCTGTCATACAGCAGGTAGTCCATAACTATTTGTTGAATATGTGAGTGAGTGAATGAGAAGGAGAGATGGATTCTGACTGAGAGTTCTGGGGAGAATCATGAGGAAGAAGCCTTTGAGCTGAGTATTGAAGGATGAGCAGAATTGGACATTCAGGTTTTCTGGGGAAAGACATTCCAGATAGAAGGAATATGTTGAGCAAAAGTAGAAAAGTGACAGACCACCTGAGTGTTCTTAAAATGTCAAAGAGTCCCAACTGACTGGTGCTTGGGGCAGGGGTGGGTGGGGACACTGAGAGTGGGGGCAGTAGGTGGATAAATTAACGGATGGAAAATAATTAAAGGGGACTCTTAATGGAGTGAGGGGCCAGATTACTAATCTCTGCCTGGAATAAGATGGCAACATGTCGGTGAGTGGAATCAAGGACTCTCAACCAAGTAGCCTGGGTAATGTGGCAGAGATGGTCGTTTTAAGAAATCAGTAATGTGAATAGTGTTTGCCAGAGAGATTTGATTTTCATATAGCCCTCGACTGTTTTCAAAACATGGTCACATGTTTATTTCGATTCAAGCTTCATAAGAACTGGGTGAAGTTGTTGAAATACATACATTTTTAATAAATTTTAAAAAAATCAATTGCATCTTTTATCAACCCAGCTAAGGGCCTGGCCTGAGGTGGCAGAGTTAGGAAGTGGGGAAGCGGCTTCGCACTGTCTGTCTCGCAGCCAACGTTTCCCCACTCTGCCAGCTGCCTCTCCAACTCTGCTCGAGACTAAAGATATCATGCTGGTTTCCTCACAAGGGGACACGCTCCTTCCCTTTCCCCCGTGTCCTTGAAAATAGCAGTTACTTCTGCACCAGATCCATTTCCCTCTTTCCTCCTTTCCCCTCTCCACGGATCTGGCATAATTTTTAGAGGGGTTAACGCGTGTCGTAAGTGGGTGTGTTTTTACCGCTGCCTGTTTAGCATTTTCCCTTCTTTCTTCTGCCAAGACGGTCTGACTCAGCACCTGCCGTTCTAGCTCAGGTCGCTGCCGTCTTCCATGTGGCTCTGGGTGGAAGGGGAGAGGAAGCGTGTCGGCGGGGCCGTTTGAATGTCTTCAGACCTGCCTGTTGCTCACTTGGGGAGTAAACCCGATCTTCTTAATTCCCCCAGATGTTAGTAGGCAGGACGAGGCGGAGGGCGAACTCAGTGAAGGAGAGCCCTGGTATGGAAACTCCTCCGAGACGCCGTCCGAAGCATCCTATGGCGAAGTCCAGGATAACTATAAGTTGTCCCTGGAGGACCGGATCCTGGAGCAGTCCACGTCCCCCGACACCTCCTTGGGAAGTGCCACTCCCAGCAGCCACACGTTGGAGCTGGTGGCGCTCGACGGGGACGTCCTGCGAGACTCATTGCAAGGCCAGGACCACCTCTCCCCCGGCCTGTCCTCTTTGTGTGAAGACGACTCCCCGGGCTCCACGAAACCTCTGAGCAGCAACTTGAGGCGGCTGCTGGAGGCCGGGTCCCTCAAACTCGACGCCACAGCCACGGCCAATGGCAGGGTGGAGTCCCCGGTGAACGTGGCCCCCAACCTCTCGTTTTCCCCACCGTCCCACCACGCCCAGCAGCTCAGTGTCCTTGCCAGGAAGTTGGCCGAGAAGCAGGAACAGAATGACCAATACACTCCAAGTAACCGTTTTATATGGAATCAAGGTAAGTGGTTGCCAAACTCAACCACCACCTGCGGCTTGTCCCCCGACTCGGCCATCCTCAAACTGAAAGCGGCAGCCAACGCCGTCCTGCAGGACAAGTCTCTCGCTAGGACTGAGGAGGCCATGCGATTTGAGTCCTTTTCCTCCCCTTTCAGCTCCCAGTCTGCCAGTTCCACCCTGGCAGCCTTGTCCAAGAAAGTCAGCGAGAGAAGCCTGACTCCTGGCCAGGAGCACCCCCCTCCGGCCAGCTCCTTCCTCTCCCTGGCTTCCATGACCTCCTCGGCCGCCCTGCTCAAGGAGGTCGCAGCCAGGGCTGCGGGGAGTCTTCTGGCCGAGAAGTCGTCCCTGGTGCCCGAGGACCCCCTACCGCCACCGCCTTCAGAGAAGATGCAAGAAAAGGTGACCCCGCCACCGCAGCCGCCGCCGCCGCCACCGCCGCCGCCGCCACAATCCTTGGAATTATTGTTACTCCCAGTTCCCAAGGGAAGAGTTTCTAAACCCTCCAGCTCAGGTATGGAATCTTTTACTTCAATGACTGTGTTCGTCTTTTTGATTATAAATTGCTACGTCTTATTTCACTTAAAAACATTTTTATTTTATTTTATTTTTGCCCTATTCGGTTGGGTTTCGCATCTGATCTGTGGCGGGAATAAAAAAGCAGGCTCACAACAAAGTACTTGAACTAAGCAGGGTAGTGGTTTTCCTGAATGTGTGACACAAAGACTTCACAAATGGCTCCATTTTTGAAAGGTAATGAATAATCTTAGAGAGATACAGTACTCTCCTCCCTTTCATAGAAGTGGGTTTTTTTTCATTGCCCAGTTCAGGCTGGGTCCATACGAGATATATTTAATGGGGGAGATCAAAGCATCTTTGTCATGAATTGCGTGGCATCGCTGAACATGGGAGGGGGGGCTGCTTTTGAAACCTTGGACGAGGGAGAGCCCACCCTTCCCGCTGCCTCCACCACAAATGGGCTTTTGTGCAATCAGTAACTCCTCTGCCCTAATTTATCACACTGTATACTTTCATGTTAGCATTCTTATTACCTTTTTGTGGGATTTAAGCGCTTTTCACCGGTCCTGCCCTGGTATAATTTCTTGTCCTACACGAACTCTGAAGCATATTGTCACTCAGACATAATCAAAGCATTTCCTGCAAGCGCTGTATGTTATTTCAACCCAATCAGATTCTGAAGGAATGTGCATGTGGAAAATCTGAATCATGAGCGTTTCTCGTGGGGACAGCTTTTCCAAAGGAGAAGTTGCTATCATGTAGAGGGAGTTATTCATCTGAGGGAGACACTTAGTCACTTGCGTTCTCACAGTGGAAACGTCGTTTCTGGGACTGGTTTGTTGTTCAGTTGTGCGCATGGTAAGTATATGGTCCTGGAGATGGACGTATGGAGTTTCCGGTGTCTCCCGAGGATATCCTGCCCGACAAGAACAGGAAGCAGGCGGTCTGTGTGTGTCCTCGGCAGTGTAAACACTGCCGTTGTGTGTCTAGCTGGCTTTGATTATTTGCAGCCTCATTGATGAAGAGTGTTGAGAATGGCAAATAATTGACTGAACGATCGCAGCTAACATCAGTCTGACGCATTTATGACAGATTTCCATTTAAATTGCTGAGTGAGCTATACGCACTAATTATAATTACTTTAAAACTTGTGTAAACAGCAGACTACAGCGAGGAAAATGGGTCTCTGGAACTTTTATGACTCTAAGCCATCCAAATGGTTCACGCCAGAGTTTCCAAAGTGTCAATAAAATCCTGAAGTGTTTATCGGTTCTGAGCATCATTTCTCCTCACTTCTCACCTGCCATCTGGTGAAATAAAGAGAGAAATGGCTACTATTTGGAAACAAGGAGAAGAGCAGAGGGAGCTGGGCAATCTTGCCATGGAATAAATCACTCCTGGTTTATGGAAATTTTATTCAGGGTAGAAGCAGAAAGAGAGGCATGGCTCTATGTAATATGTAATTTTATAAGTATTCTCTGCATCTGGTGATCAAATACATATATTAATGGTGCTCACACTGTAAATTCTCCTGGACGTTAGTTACTTGGAAAAGCTTATATAAAATGAATAATAAACTTTATTTTACTGAAGCATTGGAAAATGGTAACACAAAACTGTGCCTCATGAAAAACTAGTGGCTTTGTCACTTTATAGTGTCTTAGGAATAATCAGCAATAGTTGTGAGGTATGTTTTTTTTTCACTCCAGCGACTGGATGCATGTAAAGATAAGGAAGAGGCCATGAGCTCCCCGTGGGTTTAAATGCACTGAGTTCATGCCAGCATCTGAATGAGCTTCTCTCAGCAGGATTAAATATGGAGATCTATAAGAAATCTTTTTTTTTCTTTTCTTCTTACTGAATTTATTCTACTGCTGAAACACTTAATATTTTAATCAATGAATGTTTAAAATGTTTAAAATTTCACACAGAAGGAGGAGAGAAGGAACTGCTCGGACTGGGCCTCGGCTGTTGATTGTTGCCTGGGCCCCGGTTTTTATGCTTCTGTTCACAATCCAAGGCGCGGTGAAGCAGCTCCGCTGAAGGAGTCATTGTATTAAAAAATCATTCGTTTTGTCAAACTCACGCGAGAGGAAAGATCACTCCAGAGGAAACCACTAGGGCTCTGGAAATGGTCATTCGAAAAATGCCCCGTGCATCCATATGGACGCATCCTAAATCTCTGTGCACGTTTCATTGGAAGCGAACGCCATCCCTTCCCAGCATCCTAACCGGATTATGGGGCTGAGAAGGCGTTGCTAAAGCATCTAACTTTGTTGCTTATCTCTCTATCGTGGAGAGATGATTTGGTTAGTGTTACTTGGATTGCTGTAGTTTTAATTGGAGGAGTGGAAGGGGAAGTGTGTCTTTGCTACCTGCCCCCTCCCCTCCCCTTTAGACACTATACTGCTGGTTTCAGGGCAACCTGGGGGCTGGATTCAGATGTCCACTTGGCTTTACCTAAAAAGCATTTGTGGGGATGTGGTGAGATGTTTCTAAACATTTCATATTCTATTTTTTCCCCCTTTACCTTAGAAAGAAATCTTAGCTTAATGCAAAAGAGATAGGTGGGATTGATTTCTCAAAGCAAGAAGAAAATTCTGATTCTGTTGCTTAATAACTTAAATAAACAAAACAAGTCCACAAAAATAAACTATACACCATCCTGACTTCAAGCAGGGCTCCCATTTTCAAGCGATTTCTCAAAATGTTGCAAAAGGGGCATATCAAGTTAATTCTAGAGTTACAAAGAGGTATGTGCTAGAAAAGCCAGTGTATTGAGTAATTTAGACTCAGGCATTTCTTTGCCCTTCTTCAGGTCAAGGGAAGTCCAAACCATGAAAAAAAATAGGAGTCTTTTAGGTCTGGCCTTATTCCTCTTCTTTGAATGGGATTCGGTTGTTGCCAGGTCATGGTGTATTTAATTCCTTAAAGAATCCACTCCTCAGCGGCCGTTCCCCCTGCAAGACAGACGTGACACTTGAGGAGGAGGTTTCTTTCATGTGCCCTTGTGCCCCGGCACATGCTACACTGCTCCTCTGAAAGGGGACACGATAGAAGGAAGATTATGTCCGTTTGCTCTGAAGATAAATGTCACACATTGACTCCATTCTCTTTGAAGCTGCTGTTCTGTTGCAGCTCAGAAAAAAAAAATGGTTTTTATTTTAAGGACAAAGTTTTTGTGGAAGACCAACAAGGTTCTCAGGATGCCAGGCTCCTAGTTAAATAGCAAGGAGACTTTTAGAGACAGGGTCTCCAAGACATCTTAATTTTCTGCCTAAAATCTAAACATGCTTAGAAGCAAGCTGGTCTCATACATCTGAAGGCTCAGACTATTTCTTGGGTCAGTAGACAGGGGGTGTTTGGCTGCTGTTTTCTGTCATATTTACATGATGTTATTAACATTGTTGCAAAAGCAGGGAGACCCCTAAGAGTGAGGGAACCTCTTCTGATACTCCTCTCAGGTCCATGGTTTTCTGGCTATAATCTGGGAATGCTTGCATGCAGGAACTTGCTTAGAAAATTCACTTTTTATCAAGATTCAGATCTGTTTGTCGCTGATCTCAATTATATTTCCCCAGTGACTTAAGTGGAGACTGCCTCTAGATATCTGACTTCTAAGTTTTATCGAATACTTACCAGTTATTAAAATATGCATTGATAATATCAATGTCAATAGCAGCAGATAAACACAGTGGTATCCACTGCTAACATAGTTTTCACTTCCCTAAAATAGCATTTGAGAGACATGCCCATGAAATTCTATTAAAAGATATTAAATACGTGTGTATATTGCTATTAGGAAGGGGGATGGGTCCTCATATACAGGTGTGCACTAGTAGGTTAGAGGCCCAGAGTGGAGATGGTGATGATGCCTGCATTATGCACACCTGGGATCACCTGGCATCTTGTCCTCCTTCTATGAGTGTGGTAAGGTTTGTATGCAAAAGCTACCCACTTGCAAAGTACCTTGATTTTCTGCAAATTGTTACAGAGGATCTAACAAGAGAAAGTTTAATTTCAAAACCTACAAAATAATTACATTTATTTTTTTAAAAAAATACCTTCTTTAAATTAAAGCAAGTTAGTTACTATGACTTTTTTTTCTTTTTAGCCCAATGAAGTTTTGGTGGTGTTGCTTTGTGCATTTACAGATAGACAAATAGACAACAGGGTAGAGCACCAAACGGAAGTGAAAAGATTGGCTCTAGTTCTCTCCCTTCCCACCCCCCACTATAGTCACTTCAGTTTCTTCATCTCTAAACCGAGCTGGTTAGGAATTATCGTCAGGACTCCTTCCTGCTGAAAAATTCCTTTGTTTTACTTTCTGTTTATTTTTAATTCCATCAACTAAAAATAAAATAAAACAAAAACAATTAAACAAAAATTTTAATTAAATATATTCCTTCTTAAAATTCACGATCAAACCCCCTACCAGATCATCTCTGTCTTGGGCAGATCTGGTCCATTGCAGATAGTTTAAACATATATTATTGTACTTTATAAATAACTGGTGGCCCAGTGCACAAATTCGTGCACATTGAAAGGGAATTAATTAAAAGAAATATTTTAATATCACTATTTGCCCTTTCTCTCGCAGCGTCAAGCTCCCGCCAGCACCATGTGATTCTTCCCCGAGTCCCGGAGTCCTGTCCCATGGGGATGATGCCATGTGGGACTCCTTTGAGTTCCGCCCTCGGCCAGCACCGCGGGACTCCCCCGATGCACCTCCTGGTCCAGTCTCTGCTGGCACCCGCGGGAACGCAGCATCAAGTCCCCACCCCCCTCATGCGCCTTGCTGCACACGCAGCCCCGCCCACCCTCACACGCAGCCTCCTGGTGATCAGTCATTACGGCATGACAGCGTGACGACCATAGGCTTTTTATTATATAGGACAGGGGTCCTTAAACTTTTAAAACAGGGGGCCAGTTCACTGTCCCTCAGACCGTTGCGGGGCTGGACTATAGTTTAAAAAAAAACTATGAACAAATTCCTATGCACACTGCACATATCTTATTTTGAAGTAAAAATACAAAAAGGGAACAAATACAATATTTGTATTTGCATGTGGCCCGTGGGCCGTAGTTTGAGGAGCCCTGACATAGGATGTCATCACACTGTGCATTTTTAATATAAGCTGCTCCAGGTCATTTTGGAAATAGGTTGAGGTGTAAGTACACAAAGATCCAGCCCCCTCTTTATACACCATCCATTCAGGAGGTGTATTGGCTCCTGTGTGAAAGGCATGCACTCTTGGGCTAACCCCACTTGCATTGGGACTTACTGGCAGCTTCCCGTATCTTTTACTTTCATATCCAGTGCTCATTTCTCTTTTCCATATTCTTGACCAGCCCTTTCCACTTAATTTTATTACAGCCTGACACACAGTTTCTGAATTGTATGTTGTCCCAGCACTGTTTTGGGTGCTGGAGACACAAAGATGAGGACTTCCAGCCTTGCCCCAGCTAGATTCCAGCTCCAGCTTCTTCTTCTCTCCTCCTGTCTTCTCCATCTCTCTGGTTTCCTGCCAAGCTGAATTCGGCCCTCAGAATTCTGTCCGGGCTGAGCCAGACCCTACCTGAGCTGCACAATGGACGCTTGCTCTTTTATTTCCTCTGGGCTCCAGTGATAAACTACCATGTCGGGCCAGGCCCTGAGCTATGTATTTATTATGTGATGCCAGTTGTTTAAATTTACATCTCCTCTAATGGTGAGTTTTCTGCTTTGGAGGGCATGACCAGAGTTTATTGTCACTACTATTACTGTTACAGCTGCTCCCAATAGCTTCCATTTACTGCGTGACGGGCATTTCACACACATTTATTATCTCCTTTATTCCAATAATATTATTGCCTATCAAGAGAGCATGTTTTCTTCAAGATAACAAATTAGAGCTATCCATTCCACTGGGCCGATTAGCATCTGATGGGATTTAGTTTTGTTTGCTGTGATAATAATTAGCTAGTGATATATTGGGGGGGGGGGGGGAATTGTTTATCAGACAGTTGTAAACGAGGTAAATTCCTGAACATTTCAATCCGATTGCCTCAGGAATGTGTGGCTTATTCTGAGGAAGTGGTCACATTTCCTTAGGCTGTACATTTGGATGAAACAGCTGTCAGCTCCTTGAAAATAGTTTGGCACACGAAGTAGAATACATCCTTACTTCCTCCCTTCTCCAAGTAGTTCCCATCATATGCACATGCAGGACATCCTACTGAACTATGAAATCCTTTTTCTTGAATAAATAAAAATGCAGATCTTATCAGGGGAGATTACTGGCCAACTTTGAAGATGGGTCATTGTTTTCTAGTTACTTTTACCATTTGGATTGTTTTCTTCCTTTCTTGCCATGACCAGTTAAACATTTCAAACAGTTGTAGTAGCATAGCTGTTTGACCACATGACTTGGGGTTAGTTTCTTTTCATTAGGACGGTTCTAATTTTTTTTTCTCGTCAGTCCAAGGATCCCCTAATTTGTACATGATTCATATGTGTTTTGGTATTCATTAAAACTTAGGAAGCATAGCTCCAAAATAAAATAGATTTACATGAAATATTAATATGCAGGGTTTATGTCGTGTACTCTGAGCTGCATTTGAAAAATAGAGTAGGTGATGAGGATGGGGGTTGGGGGTGGTCACGTCAGGCAAGGCAAGGTGTCCGGGGTAAGCAGCTATGTTCCTTTTGTCACTTCATGCCTTTTTATTGCCTTCCTATGATGTGCCATGAAATCTCAGGCCAGTGGAGGACATCTCAGTTTTTCTCTCCTCTCTCAGAGTCCCCAGACAATTCTGTAAAATTAGGCAGTTCAGGGTTTATGCAGTGGGAAGTACTTACTGAAGATGGGATTGGTGGCAGCCTGTTTGTGTGCCTCTTTCTGACTACTTTGATGTTCTCTTATAACCCAAAGACACATCATTATTGGTTCCTTCTCCCCCTGTTTATGACAATAATCTCACCCGAAGGCCTGATTCAGTCTTTCCTCTCCAATCTGTTGTTCAACACGTGGTTTTTGCCATCAAGATACCAGAGTGAAGGAAATGACAGTGAAGGACAGAAAATGAGAGGCCCAATTAAGGGTAGGACTTCGGGTCAGCAGAAGCAGTCAACAGAAACACAGCAGGAGAGCCCTGGTGGGTTAATAAAAAGGCGTGTTTATGGGCCTCAAGAAGCGTGCTTTTCCTGGAGTGGAAGGAAGCCCTCATTCCTGCCCGTCCCACGGTCAGAAGAGGAAATACTCGTGATGGAACATGTCACAAGTAGAATTTCCAGGCTTGAAGGGTGTATTTTTAGATAGAGGAGTCTTTTTCAAGTTACGTGGTTAAGCAAAGCAAGATGGCCTATGATTAGTGTATTAGTGAAACAGCCTTTTGGAATGACCCAGCTTTATTCCAGAACCCTTCTGGTTCCATCTATTTTAAGTGGGTCTTTGCAGGTGGGGACTAAGTGAAAAATATAAAATTATTTTAAAGCTCACACTTGGGAATATTTCCCTTTAAAATGATAAAAATAACATGTGCATTAAACAAATTCAAATAGTATAGAGGAATATAAAATGAAAGTGAAAGCTTCCCTCCCTGACCCCCTGTCTCTTAATCCATAGTCTTTCAAAGTTTAACTGTTTAATGGTTTCTTGGGTATGCTTCTGGACAATTTTCATACAAATGAAAGGATGTCCTTTTTTTGTTTGTTTCATTTATCCAACCCATTCTTCCTACTCACCCTCTTTTTTTGCTCAAGTATTTTAAAGCAAATCATAGACATCATATCCATTTGCTTGTAAATATTTCCAACAGATAAGGACTTTAAAAAATAGCCATAGTGACTATAATCACATCTAACAAGATCAATAATGGCTACATGATATTATGGAACACCCAGGCTATAATCAGTATATCCTCAATTTATCTCAAAAGTGTTATTTTATCATTCTATAACCAGGATCCAAATAAGCTTCACACCTTGCATTTTTTATAAGTGTTAAGTGTCTTTTCATCCATAACCCCTGCTCTTTTAAAATGTCACTTCCTTGTTGAAGAGACTGGGTCATTTGTCCTGCAGGCTTTCCCACACTGTGAGTTTGGCTGAGTCCCTCCCCTTTGTGTGTTTAACATGTGGTTGTTTTAATCACCTGTATTTCCAGCGAACTGCTAGTTAGATAGAGGCCTGATTAAATTTTTGTAAGAATATTTCATAGATGGCTTATCAGAAGGCGCACAATGTCTGTTTCCTTTTTAGTGATGTTAAGATTAATCAGTGGTTGTATGTGTTGTCAGCTTGATCCATCCTCTATAAAGTTTCCTGTCAACCTTTCACCTCACGGTTTAAACAGCAATTGATTCCCATTTTCTAGAAAACAAAAATAGAAACACCCTAGACAGAGTTTTATGTTTTGCTTTCTCCACTAACTCTTTAATATCTTGGGCATATTTCTATATTAGCTTCTATAGACATATCTCATTTTTAAAATATAGCTTCACAGATCTTATGAGCGTCTTACAATTTAGGTAACCTTTTTCCAATATTTCTCATCCTTCATGATTAAGAAAGGAAAGTTTGAGGCCTGAACTCTACCTGTTTTGATGGTCTGTATTTCCCAAGTGCCAAGGCTGGTGTGGCACTGACCAATATCAACTGATAGACCAGACAGGTAGCAACTCAGTGTCCCAGCAGAGCCCTTCCCTGTGGAGACGTTGGAGGAGAGAGTGAGCTTAGCTTTCCTGGGAGGAACCAGTTGGTTTGTTTGTTTTTCTGGAAAATCGAAGCAGGTGTGACTGCCTGGTTGGTAGCTTTTCCCAAAGTGGGCAGTGGGGCCCCGTGGCAGTGCAGAGGAAGGCAGTGCATCTTGTTAGTGGCAGCCAGAGGGGCAGAAATAAGAGGGTAAAACCCCAACCTTAAGACCCCCTGATGGCTAAATTGGCAGCAGCATCTGCTCAGGCCATAACTAAATGAGTCAACAGTAGGGATCCTAACATCTGTCTCCACGGAGTCGGTGTGTGAGGTTGACGGTGGCTATTAGGTTTCCGCTGTGCCACATACATTCTTCTCTGTCCCGTTTGATTTATCTTTATTTCTTGCCATTTTCCAAGTTCAGGAATCCATAGATGGACTTGAGTCTGGCAGCTTCCTTCAGGAAACAAAGTCCCTGAATTGAGGCTACCCTGGGCTGAGCAAGGACAGGCCTAGCAACGTCCCTTTGCAGATGCCTTCCTAAGTGAGGGATGGCCTTCGGAAGTTACACTTTCACAAGGCAGGGCAGTTGGATTTTGAACAATGGAACCCTGATGGAAGCCATGAGATGAACGTGGGCTTGTACCCAAAGACAAGCAGCAATAAAACCTCCTGGTTAAAGTCTTGAGATTGCCAGGAAAAAAAAAAATCGAATCATTTTTAGTGTTCTTTATATAGCAATGCATGTGAATTAGTGTGGATGCAGTGTGCCTTTTCGTTTGCCTTAATTTTCCTTTCTTTCTCTTTCTTCCAAGCCTCGGAAGAGGAAAGTGGAAAGCCTTTCCAGTGTCCAATATGTGGTTTGGTTATAAAAAGGAAGAGCTACTGGAAGCGGCACATGGTGATTCACACAGGTTTAAAAAGTCATCAGTGCCCGCTCTGCCCATTCCGGTGTGCTCGCAAGGACAATCTCAAATCCCACATGAAGGTAAGCCAGCCGCAGACAGCCCTTCTGATGAGGCAGGCACCACCAAGCATGAGAGGGGCCTTTGGTGGATGACAGTGTTCAAGGTTACAAGGTAGAATGCAATGGGAATGAAGCACCTTGCAAAGAGTCTTCTTGTGAAGGTCTTCATTTCCAGTTTACAACCAGCAACAGAGAGAAGCTTCAATATCCAAATAATATATGTGGTGGAGGGCCATCCCTCTTTGGGGAGCAGCAGCCTAACCTGGCCTTGCATGGTGATGCATTTCTGGGGTGCTTACAGGGGCAGGAAGGGCTACTGGACCAGTGCCCAAAGAGAGGGTGCTTGGACCTGCTCCCCTTCCTGGCAAGACTGTCCTCTTCTGCTTACAAACCCAGAGGAACACCCAGAAACACCTTATAGGACAGTGATGGCGAACCTTTTGAGCTCGGCGTGTCAGCATTTTGAAAAACCCTAACTTAACTCTGGTGCCGTGTCACATATAGAAATTTTTTGATATTTGCAACCATAGTAAAACAAAGATTTATATTTTTGATATTTACTTTATATATTTAAATGCCATTTAACAAAGAAAAATCAACAAAAAAAATGAGTTCGCGTGTCACCTCTGACACGCGTGTCCTAGGTTCGCCATCACTGTTATAGGAGGTGGGAGGACACGAACAGACACCTGGGCTTCAACGCTAGCCCTGTGGAGGGCTCGGGGCCATTCCGACAAGACTGAGTCCTCCCTGAGGCTGACAGGGCTTAAGGCGTCACAATTCCCAAGAACACACTTGCCCAACATGCACGGGTTTTGTTTTCAGTGTCCTATGGAAAACGGTTCGGCTTGCACCTGTAATAGACATTAAGTAGCGTCTGCGTGTCACTCAAGTGAGATGGGGGAAAACTTAGTCGTCTAAAACTTAGCAAACTTCATTAATACTATGGGTTTTGTCTGAAATTCAAGGAAGAAACTCATGAGATCAAAAGAGCATGTGCTTTTGAATTTGATAGACCCATATTTAAATCTTATTGTGCAATTTACTAGCTAAGTGGCCTTGAACAAATGAGCCCTTAGACTTAATTTTCTCGTCTGTTAAATGGGAACAAGAATGTTAAGGAGAGCTGTTATTAGTATTTAAGGAGATAATATTAGTGAAGTATCTGACACAGAAATGTTCTTTAATAGTTATGTAATTTCAACAACTATCATCTAACACCTTAATAATAACAAGTCATTTTTATTGATATTTTCAATATAGTTTGGCTGTTGACGTTTATAAAGTTCTTACTTTCCTGCCATAAGAAGTATAGTGTATGTGCATAATTAAGAATTTGCTTTATTTTAAATCTTGTTAGTAATCACTGTTAAGTGTGTAGCTCTGAAAAAGTATGATCAGATGGAACCTCTATTGACTTTAGGCAATAGCTTAGAAGATTTTTAAAAAATTAAATCCATGGTGTAATTTGTTTTCTATCATTTGCCTTTTTTTTCTCCTGGGAGTAGCATGCCCTTCATCTTCAGAATCCACTTAACCAGGCGTTCTGGTTGGTTGAATTTTCGTGAGCCTGCTTAGTTTTTACTTTAACCCTCCTCATCCTCCATCACCTCTTCCCAAAGTAAAATCTCATATTTTACACCTGCAAAGTGGATTTCGTTAGCGGGATGAGACTTCAAAAGAAACGTCTTTAAAACTAAAATTTGTTTTCGTGACTGTGCCCTACGCTTTGTCAGTCTGGCAAATTTAAAGCTTCAGTGAGCAGAAAACCTGCATCTCGCCTGACACCTTGTAAGCTTGGTTTCAGCTCAGGGTCACTTAAAACAACCTATTTATAAACCCGTGGAAAAAAAGCTGGGTTTTCAAGAGCAGGAACTACTGACCCTGAAACTCCAGAGAGATGAGTTGGGTGCCTTGATGATACAGACAGTCGGCCATGACAGTGTTACCGATGAGAGCGGTGAGGGCTTTGCGGGTCATGGGGTCTTAGAAGGCTTTCAGAACAAATCAATAACCAGTACAATAAAGCTGTGTGCGAAATTACCACTTTATTCACACTCATTGTGTCCTAACCTGTTGAGCTCCGACTGAGCTTTTGATAAGGGAAGTGTGAGAAGGGCTCATACAAGTTTAATTTTATCAAACGGTGTACTGTTTCTTTTCTCTGCTCTACACCTCACTCGTGGGCCTCTCTCTTTTTTTTTAATTCTTCAATCAATTCATGGTTTTATTTTCATTGGACGTACTTAAATTCAGCTACATTTTGAAAATAAGAGTCTACAAGGAAACACGATGGCTATGGTTTTAGGAGGAGATAGTCTCAGCTGCCTTGACCAGAGATTGCAAAGATGGATAGATTTTCTAAAACAATTTCTGCTGAGGAAGTGGGGGCAGCATAGCCTGTAGATTAAGATCTCAAACTGTGTGGTCATAAGAACCTTAGTTAGAATCTCAGTTCCACGACTTTTGGTAGCTGTGCGACTCTGGGCAAATCCTTTAACCTCTCAAGGTTCAATTTCTGGCCATGGAGATGACAACCATGCGGCCTGTCTCATGGAGTTGTTATAATAGTTAAATGAGATAGTGGACATGAGCCACTTAACACAGATCCCAGGGTGGAGAAATAATAGGTAAATGTAGCTAATATAGTAATTGTTGCCCGAAAGCCATCGGAATATATATTAACATTTACATTTAGAAATAAATTAGCGACATGGACTAAAACATTTCCCTAAAAGGAATTTCATTGCTTTTCTCTTTTTATGATATATCTTTAGTGTTGAGAATGTAGAAAGACCAATAAATGAAAAGCATATAATATTGACCCATAATCTCATCAGACACAGAAATAACCCTTAGTGTCATTCTAATGTATCTCTTTCTATATTCATTATATAGATTTATTTAAGAAAAAAAAATGGGTTTCCACTTAATTTGTTCAACACATGTAGTGTTAGCATGTTCTGGTGCTGGACACTGTGTGTTTTTCTAAGCCTGCCTTTCCTCTGTAGTATACCGTCCGAGTGTTTTTATGGGCAGTGGCGGAAGGAGATGTAAATGCCTCCAGCTTCCTCGGGTTATCTTGGATTGCCATTAAGTCTTTTACAACTTTCCTGGATGACTGAGCATACAGGGATTAAATAGGAAATTCATAAGCTGAAATTGGACAGAAAAGGTGAGGAGGACTGCTAAGATAAAGAACATGGGTGAAGGAATGGCAAGAGAGTGGAAGAGAGTCAGGGCACCGAGTTCTGCTGGTCTCGGGCCTGCCGAATAAGGAGCTGGGACGCGTGGGTAAGCCCCTTGCCGGCTGGCCAGGCCCCCCGAGGGCAGTGGAGTAGATGTTTCCCAAGGTCTCCTCCTATTCATCCAACTAATGATATAACAGCACCTTCACGTCCCACCCCTTAAGGTAGGGATGTGCTTTTCTGGCAAAATGACCAGTCAGTAAGGACAGCGCCATGTGGCCTGGAAAGAATGACATGCTTCAGACAAGTGAGTTCTTTCCTGAGCGGAGTAAGAGGGATTTTTTAAAAAATATATATTTTATTGATTTTTTACAGAGAGGAAGGGAGAGGGATAGAGAGTTAGAAACATCGATCAGCTGCCTCCCGCGCACTCCCTACTGGGGATGTGCCCGCAACCAATGTACATGCCCTTTGACCGGAATCGAACCTGGAACCTTTCAGTCCACAGACCAACGCTCTATCCACCGAGCCAAACCGTTCAGGGCAGTAAGAGGGATTTTGAAGTCCGTGTTAAGCTAAAGAGAATGAAAATGGTAACAGAAAGCGCTTTCTGGTCTGGAGAGGTTGGAACTAAAACCTCTCCAAGGTCAAATGTGGTCCCCAGCCCCTTTGGGAAGGTGTAGCTCAAATAAAATTGTAAGTGTGAAAGTCAGGTCCACATCCACTGGTTTTCCTTAAACGGTCACCAAATTTTCGCCACAACTAAATGCAGCAGGGCCGGGACCTGGTGGGAAAGCCGTCTGCCTGGTCACACACTTGCACGCAGACTCTGTTCCAGCCGGGCTCCCCTTCGGCTCCAGAGCCGTGCTCACTCTCGGTGCTTTTCCTTCTTCCAGAAGCTGCTGCGGGAGCTTCTGTACTTGGATTTGCTCCTGTCCTCTCCCGGGTCAGTGGATGTAAGGACACTTCTGAAATGGAATTCTCGGGAATCCCCCCCCACCCCCAAGCTTCCTGCCTGGTGACCTTTACCACCTGGTTGCAGGGCAGGCTGTGGGCAGCACCTGCCAGGGTCTCCTGGGGCGGTGACCTGACCCCAGGTGCCTGCTTCTGCGTGAATTGAGTGGAGAGGTGGCAGGGAAATCTTACGATTCAGTGAGAAAACAAATGAACCCATCAGCGCCAGAGTGAAATCCCTTTGTTAAAAAGGAACAGAGAGGGGTGATGATGATGTTCAGTGATGGTGTGACAGTGTGGCGTCCCAACCCAGCGCCCCCACCCCCAGACCTGGTAGGGAAAGGCTTTCGGGAGCAAGTCTTTGCGGCCACTGAATTTAAGTTAATATGGCGATTTCTGTTGAGAAAGTCATGCTTTGGGGGACCAGGAATCTCTTCTGTTGTTTTTTTCAAAAAGCCACAGTGGGGTGCTGTAGCGACAGGATCTCACCATTAACGTTTAATTTCTTTGCTTTTGTTGGTCACTTAACATTATTTAAAAGTATGTTTTGGCTGGTGAATAATACTTTTGGATCGCATTCAGAATGCATAAACAGCTGTAGTAAAACTTGCTTTCTTGGAAAGGCAGCCTCCGCCGAGGGGCCAGGTGGTGCAGTGGATTAACGAACTGGCTTTTAACCTTCTTGAGACCTGGGTTCAAATCCCACTCAGGTCACCCCTGACTGGTGGGGTGTCAGTTTGGTTTTGGCTTTGAATTCCAACCCCTGACTTGTTTGTCCGGAGCACACAACTCCCCAAATCATTTGGCCCAAATCTACACAATTGGCAGTTTTGACGCAGGGAGGGCCAGTCCTGAAATAGCAGGGTGCAGCAGGTCAGCGCTGAGGCATTGGCAGAGATGAAAGGGGGAGTTAACAAGCTTGTGAGCACCGGCCAGCTCAGACGGAGCCTGGCTCAGGCCAATGCAATGATTTCCTTGCTTTTTCAAGCTCTAAATTTGGGAGTGACAGAAAGGGAAATAATCTCCTCTCAGTTTTTACAGGTGTATATGTGCAAGCAAGACAAACTGGATTTCAAAGTCTGCATTCTTTTTCTTTTTTTAAAATATATTTTTACTAGAGGCCCAGTGCACAAAATTCATGCGGGGGGGGGGGTCTCCCCTCAGCCCGGCCTGTGCCCTCTCATAGTCTGGGGGGACCCCTCTCTCCTTACCACCCACTGCACTTGCCAGCCATGAGCCCAGCTTCTAGCTGAGTGGTGCTCCCCCTGTGGGAGCACACCGACCACTAGGGGGCAGCTTCTGTGTTGAGCATCTGCCCCCCTGGTGGTCAGTGCGCATCATAGCAACTGGTCATTCTGCTAGTCAGTTGATTTGCATATTAGTGTTTTATTATATAGGATAGGATTGATTTCAGAGAAGAAGTGAGAGGGAGAGAGAGAGAGAGAGAAACATCAATGATGAGAGAGAATCATTGATTGGCTCCCACCTGCACACCCCCTCCTGGGGATCAAGCACACAACCTAGACATGTGCCCTGACCAGGAATCAAACCACGACCTCCTGGTTCATAGGTCTACGCTCAACCACTGAGCCACGCCGGCTGGGCACTCTTTCACTGCAAACCTCAGGATCTGAGCACAGGGTCACCACGGTAGGAAACACTGGCTTTGTCTCGCTGAGAATCCTTGGTGGGGACCAGGCCCTGGTTCTCCCCGCACCCCACTTGACTTTCTTCACTTGTAATTTTATTCAAGCCACTCAATCCCAGGTCTCAATTTCACTGTCTACGAAATGGGAATACCCTGGAGCCATTATTTTCCACATTCTTAATTATCTAGAAAAGCATTTTGAAAAATTGAAATTATTTTTGCAAAACATCACTAATTCTCTGGGCGACAGTCATTGGGAACAGGCAAAGCGTTACTATGAAGAGAGGAATTACCTGACAGGTGACCTCTTTTGACCCCCAGCTAGTAATTAGGTAAGTGTGCATTCTGCTGGGTTTATAATATTTTTTCTGAAGACATCGAGTGAGATCGGATGACTAGACCCTTAAGAGGATTTTACCCCGGATGGCCTCCGCAGGCTGACAGCACCTCTGTCGTGAGCCTGGCTCTATTAGCAAACTCTTCTCCTACATGGATCCACTTTATGTTTCGGGGCGATCTCATCACCCGGAGCGCAGTCATGAGATGCTCCCCTCTGGCTATTTATTCTCCGGGGGCAGCCCTTTGTTGGGGTGGAGACTAGTTGATGCTGAGTGTGCACCCCCAGGCAGTTCCCGTAAGCACGCGGTGGACAGCTCACTGTTCTTGCTTCTCCGCCAGGTTCATCAGCACCAGGACCGGGGAGAAACCTTTCAGTGCCAGCTGTGCCCTTTCACTTCCTCGCGCCACTTCAGCCTGAAGCTCCACATGCGCTGCCACCAGCACTTCCTGAGGACAGAAGCCAAGGTGAAGGAGGAGATCCCAGACCCAGATGTCAAGGGATCGCCCCACCTCAGTGACAGTGCCTGCCTGGGGCAGCACAGGGAAGCAGGAGGGACAGAGCTAGTGGGGACCATGATGCCGGCCAGCACTCCAGAGAGGACTAGCCAGGGTGGGGCTGGCGTCTCGCCTTTGCTGGTGAAGGAGGAGCCCAAGGAAGATAACGGCCTGCCAGCCTCCTTTCCCCTGAATGCTGCCGACAGGCCGGCCAACCACACAAAGCTGAAAGACCCCTCCGAGTATGTGGCCAACAGTGCGTCAGCATTGTTCAGCCAGGACATCTCTGTTAAGATGGCGTCTGATTTTCTCATGAAGCTGTCAGGTACTTGAATAGGGTTGTATTCATTCCCTCTCTCTCTCTCCCTCTCTCTCTCTCTCCTTCTCTACCAGTGCTCTCATCTATCAAATCAACTGGTAGGACTAGGTGACTTTGAGGTCCTTTAAATTCTAATGGTCAGCACCTTCATACATGTTCTTGCCTTTTCCCCCAGTCCTTTGGGTGTAGGCATTGCTGTGGTTTGGGGTCTGGAAGCAGCAGAGATTGCCGATGTCCTTCTGGTTTTACTCCTTTACAGGCTCTTGTTGTGGGGGAAGGGGCAATGGTGAGCCGGTTGATGGCAGTTCTTCGTGTGACCTTGGCCTCTATGTAACCTGTCTCTGCATTGGGTTCTTTACCGTGCTTGTGTGGAACGTCTCATTTTGCATTATTCAAGTTTTTTGTTTGTTTTTAATTTGAACGATTTTTTAAGGACATATGCACAGAGACTATTAGGACGTAGAGACTTTGAAAATTTGATTAAATGATAAAGATTATCGTAAAATGTTTTTCTAGCGGGGAACATTTTATTGTGGTAAAACATACCCAACATGAAATTGACCCTTTTTAAGTACAGTTCTTTGGCATGAAGTACATTCACATTGTTATATAACCATCATCACCATCCATCTCCAGACACTTCCATCTTCCCATTAAACAAAAACTCCCCATCCCTCACGCCCCCAACTCCTGATAACCACTCTCCCACCTTCTGTCTCTGTCAATTTGACTACTCTGGGTACCTCAAATAAGTGGAATATAATTTTTTAAGCATTTTCTTCCAACTGCCCCAATGCCATTTGAAAAGAATATGGAGAAGTTGTAAAAAAAGTATCCTTATTGATTAATACTACTTTGACCATCAAATTATATGTGATATTTCTTTTACTTTTTTGTTGTTTTTGTTTTCAGTTTCTTTAAGTTGTGTAGTAGAACAGGGTGCAACGTTGAGGAAGGCTATTTTTCCTGACTCCCTTTTGGAATGAGAAAACGTGTCCTGGGATTGCACTGCTACTCATTCCATTTTTTTTTTAAAGTATGATTTTATATTTTAAAGGCGACGTGGAGGGTGGGGAAAGGTCGGCTGAGCATTGGTTCTGTCTTGCAGTCCCCAGGATGATTTCCAA
This sequence comes from Myotis nattereri, assembly GCF_964212035.1. NCBI lineage: Eukaryota > Metazoa > Chordata > Mammalia > Chiroptera > Vespertilionidae > Myotis > Myotis nattereri. The sequence continues at coordinate 58,226,610 of NC_138080.1, forward strand.
ATGCCATTTCAGCTCTTTGGAGATTGACAATAGCCTTTTAAATGGAGAATAATTGGTCACCGTCTTCCTTTAAATGGACTGTGAGTCGCGTTTCACTAAATGTCATTGCCAGGTGCATTAGAGGTTCAGCGTCACTCTGAAGACCCCGTGCTCGGGGACACCGCAGTCGGGGTCTTTTGGATTGTCCCCGTCACCCCAGATCTCTGCCCCTCAGGAGCGCGTGACACTAGTTGGAAGAAATGAGAAAAGGTAGGGGTTGGAAATGAGGCGTCACAGAAATGAGCTGCGGAGGAAAAGAGAGCAGAGAGTGTTCCGTGGGGCACCCAGACCTGCCGTGTGTGCATGCATGTGAGGGGAGGGAGGCAGTCCTATGCTGGACACGATCAAGTCCCAGGGATTACAGTGCGTCTGACTGCGGCACAGACAGACAGGGGGTTCTCTACTCCCCCCTTCTCTTCCAGCTCATCTAGGGGAAACTGAGCTTTTAGGGACTTTGGGTTTTATATTGAAACATTTTTGAAAACGGGGCGGGGGGAGGGAGGGCAGGGGCACAGGGGAGTGCAGCTTCCAGTGTCCCTTTTGCTTCTGATACTTCAGCTTTCCCCTCTGGAGCATCTTTGGTCCTTCCTTGATGGTCTCTCCCGCCGACAGGACAGCACAGGGGCTCCTTTTCTGGGTTCTTCTATTGCAAAAAACGGAACGCAAATGGCATATTCACTTAGCCTAGCTTAGTTGGGGCGGGGGGGGGGGGGCATCTCCTTACTAACAGGAAAACTAAGTGGGGTGAGTAACTCCCAGGAAGGGGTTATTCCCTTTACTCCACCACCCCGGGACGTTTTCAAAGCTGCAGGAAGGGATGGAAGGAGGATTGGGTAAAATACCTGCTGTACAATAGATAGACCACTCCTGCTTGGCTCAGCCCTGGGTGCCCCACACCCGGCTGTCACTAGCTGCAGCCCTGTCTCAGGGAGCGTAACAGAAGGCCTGGGGCTGCTGGGAACCAGAATTGCAAACAGGAGCTTCCCCAGCAGAGAAGCTAGTTGGTAGGCTGGGGTAAAAACGTGCACCAAAGCCTCACGTTGTGATCTGTTTTCTCAGCTAGCTATTGATGGGGACTTGTTTACGGTTTGGCAGTCGAAGTATTTGCCGACCGATCAATCGGCAGGAGAAAACAGATAACAAATGCACACTGTTTATGCAAAAGGCCCATGCAGCGATTTTATGGTGGCTTACTGAAGGTCCTGAAACCTGACTTGTGTGCACTGTTACCTAGCAACCTGCTACAAAGTCACCAGGGAGTGAGATGCATCGGTAATTTTTTGTGTGTGTGCATATTTGGATGTGAATGTAAACTTGGTGACTGTGGCGATGCAGCCCCCGGGAGGAGAGGATGTGTTAAAAGGAGGAGGATACATTTTCTGGAGGGATTGTGTGTGTGTGTGTGTGTGTGTGTGTGTGTGTGTGTTTTAGTTCCACCAACTCTTCGGTGGGTCGAGCCCTATCATTGATAGCTGCTGCCGCCCTGGTGCTGTGCCTGGCTGTGTCTGTGGCTCTGATCCTGGGACCTAAAGGCCCAACCCCAGAGAACTGAGGCTGAGTTTCTAGCTCTTTCCCTCATCAAATGTAGTGCAGCCGTGGTGAGCATCGGGCCTTGTCCCTCGGCGTCATAAGGGCTCCATTGTTCTGGCGACGAATTTTAGCTGGGCTCTGCGCGTGCACCTGCTGGGACCGGAGGGTGCAGCTGTTTGTGGGCATGGAGCTTGCGAGTCCCGGTGCCAGCCACATCACTGTCTGCAGAAATGGAGCACAGTGACAAATTCAAGCGTGGACACACCTACTTGTTTCCAAAAGAGAGAGGGAAAACACTTGATTCTTTCTTGCCTGGTTATTAAGGGGAGTCTTTCTTGCTCCTTCCACTAAAGCTGAGCATAAAGATGACTTAAGGGAACCCAGTGGGATTAAAGAACAAGGGTGGAATGCTCTTTTAAACGGACTCTAAATCCTCCTCCCACCCCTGCCCTGATTTTGACGTTTCCCAGCGTATGTGATTGTGAAATCAAATCCCTTCTCCGGATCATCAACTAACTCTTCTTCTGCTCGAGCCCACACTTAACATTCCTCGGTCCTGCAAGATTAATGTTGCTCCCTGAGACTGAAGCTGTCCAGGCTCAGCACCATAATTGATTCAGGGAAGAGAACGGGGCAGCCCCTGCCCCTGGCTTTCTGGGCTAAGAGAAAAAATAATTTTGTCAGCTTCGTGCAGGGTTTGGCCTGGAAGGCAGGTCTTGGATGCTGCAGCTCTGGGTGTTTGCACAGATCTTTCTTGGGAGCCTGAAGGCATATGCAGGCCGCTGCCTGTCGGGGTGGGGAGCAGGGGAGAGGTGCTCACCTGACCTCACAGCAGGTTCCTGCTCTTCTGGGCCTTCTCCCCATGATCCAGCTTCCAGCAGCAGTTCTAACGCTGGAGTTTTTATATTGTTGTTGTTGTTGTTGTTTAAAATATATTTTTATTGATTTCAGAAAGGAAGGGAGAGAGAGAGAGAGAAACATCAATGATGAGAGAGAATCATTGATCGGCTGCCTCCTGCATGCCCCCTACTGAAGATGGAACCCGCAACCCGGGCAGGTGCCCTTGACTGGAATCGGACCCTTCAGTCCGCAGGCCAACGCTCTATCCACTGAGCCAAACCGGCTAGGGCTATGTAGTTGTTTTTTAATGCCAGGGCCTAGCCCTACTCCCAGAAATTATGATTTAATTGGTCTAGAATAGGGGCTAATCATTGGTATTCTCTTTAAAATCCTCAAATGTTTCTAACATGTGACCAAGACTGAGGACCACTGATGTGGAATAGAAACCTGATACCTGGCGCAGTATTTTTCCATGCAGCTCTCTTCCCTCTTCTGTATCCCAGACCCTGAAAGGGGCGTGGTGTGCTCTGGGTCTGAGGCATTCACCGTAGGTCAAGGTTGACGTGCATGAGAGGCCTGGGTGAGTCATGGTCATGAAATCCCGTGTTTCTCCTCGTGGGGCCCCATGCCAGAATTAGAAGAAGCATCTTAATGTTCTCTAGTTAGAACTAGAAAGTCTCAAGACTCCTGGAACATCGAGGGCCTGGGAGTGTCGTTACTTGAAGCCTGAGTAACAGTTGCCTGCTCTGGCCTTACATCATGTCTCTCTCTGAAAACTACACTCTTCAAGATACATAATTGAATTCTCGCTCTCCAAATTATAACCGAGGAGCTGACAGAAACTTGGCACCTCCGTTGTTGGCTGGGAATAGCGTTTTGTCTCTGGCTTTCGAAAATAAAAGATACAAGTCATTTCAACTATTTTTAATTTGGAAGCGGGCAAAAATCATTTTTTTTTAAAAAAAAAACAGGCTCCCACATTCTATTAATTTCATAGAATTAAGGCCGAAGTAATTTTAACCAGGACTTACATATAGGCACAAGCTGAATTTTTAATTTATCAAGAGCACAGCCATACGCAGCAAAGGTTTTCTTGTGTAAATGAGTGGGAACTGGTGAATGTATTTGAGTCCCATAGGCCTTTGTTCTGCCGCTTCCATCGATTTTGTACAGTTTTAGTGACAGTATGGTTAGTCTATGAATGGCCGCTCCCCTATGCTGCCATACATTGGTTTGTGCTGCTGGAGGAGGCACGGGAGATGCCCAGTAAACCTGGTGGCTCTGATTGGCTTTCTGTGAAACATCTGAACAAAGGAGCCTTCTTTCAAGTAAATGCCATCCTTGGGCCATTCGCGCCCTAAGACTTCGGTGCCAGTGGCTCTCCCACACGCACGCCTAGGTACCTTCCCCAGTGGGTTTATCTTGGACAACCTTCCTTGGCGTCTTCAGTTTGGCCCTTCTCTTTAACCCTGCCTCGCTTTTCTCATGCTGGGCACTCGCTGACCATGTGCCTAAAATTCCCAGTGTCACAAGCTGCGTTTAGGGGCCGTCTCCACGCAGGCAGCCTGAAACCCTGGATTTTATTGCTGAACCTGGTGGTGAGTCCTGTGAGAGGGAGAGTGTGATGCCCTTCTGTTTTCCAGAGACTTGCTGCTCCGTGACACCCGGGCTGCTCTGGGTCAGGGAAAGGAGCAGCTAGCATGACAAGAGAGCTTGGATGGGTCCCCAACCATAGATGGGGACTTTGTGACATTTACTTATTGTTTCTTTTTTCCCCTTAACAGTCATTTATCCAGTGTTGACTTTATTCCATAACACATTTGAATTTCATAGCAACCCTGTAGCAAGATAGTACTCCCATTTTACAGATGAAAACTAAGAGGTTAAGAGACTTTCCCAGGTTTACACAGCTCACATGTGGTGGAGCTGGGGTTCTAATACAGGGGGCCTGGCTTCAGCGTTCCCTCCCTCAGGCTGCCTACACCCCAAATCATTAAGGAAGCAGCGACACCGGAACCTGGCTCTGCCCTCTGTCCCTTGTTGTAGAGTTAGCCGGGGTCCCCAGCATGCGAGTTGTGTGCTTGATGTCATTGGAAGTGGCATTAATACTTTTAGGCATTATTTAATTATTTCATGCAAATAGATTAGTAGCAATAAGGCCAGTTTATATTTCTGTAGAGCTTTCTAGTGTATTTCCAAATATATTGTCTAGTAACAAGCATGTTTATGAGGAAACTAGGACTTGGTGTACATCCTATAAATGGGTCAAGACTGGAATCCAGATCTTTCCTCACCGTGCTGGACAGAGCACTCCTCCTTCTAGAATTGCCCACAGAATTTTTTTTTTTTTTTTACCTTGATAGACTCCTGGGAAAACTTATCCAAGTCTACATTTCTGTAAAACGGAATCCAGTTCATTTTTTCCTTCTCTGAGAAGTACACTTTCTTCTACTTACTGCTGTTGTTACTAATCTACTATTATTATAAGCATTATTACTAATCAATTGTGTTTACAGTGAGCCAGGCACTGTGCCCACAACCTCTTGTAGTTTCTCACTTAATCCTCCCAACAGTCCTGTGGGGTCAGTGGTGTTAAACCTATTTTGTAGATGAGGAAGCTGAGGCTTAAAGACTTCAGCTCCACGGGACAGAACAAAGATCCTAATTATAAGACCTTGGCAAATGACCACTTTATTTGCTATTACCTTTTTTTTTTTTCTCAGTTGAGCAAACTGTCTTTTGACCTCCGTCTGCTTCACTGTTTATTTTCCTTGGCTTCAAACCATGGCATCATTTCTACATGCTAATTCGGTCGCTAATCTGAGTAAACTTTTTTGTGTCTTCAAAATAGATCTACAATCCATCGCTACAGGTGCAACCCTTCCTGGCTGTCACCTCAAACCTAGACAGCTTGCCACTCCAGCTCCCTCCCTGACTGACGCCTTCTCCACCTCAGCTGCCCCCCACCTCCAGGCCCTCCAAGCATTCTGGAGGACGCTTCTTCTAATGCTTCTTGCGTCAGGTTATGCCCCCACCTGCTCCTGTCTACTGAGTAACCCTATCCCCACTTCTCTAGAAGCCCTCTCATTTCCATTTCTCTGCCTTTACCTTTGTTGCTCAGGGGTCTGGTCATTTGAACTGTGGAGTCCCCTGTGTCTTCCTCCTGTTAGATACAATGGGAAGCGGGAATTTTTATAAAAATAAGTAATAATGTGATTAAAGCTAAAATAACTATTTTTAATCCACTTCTGACCCACAGTGGTTCTTTCTGTATCTTTGTAGAGCAGTTCTAGCAACCTCAGGCTCCATCCCTGTGATATTCTCCCCCTACCGCCTGGCCCTTGCAGATGCTGGTCATCCTTCCAAGAATAGCTCCCACTTCTTGAGTAAAACCGTTTCCTATTATTCGGGTCTTTAGTGCTCCCCCACCCCGCCCCCATTGTGAATACCAGTGATACTTAGAGTCTTTATCACCCTGGTTGGTGATTGTATTATGACTATTTCTTTCTATTGCTGTATATTAGTCTTGCTTTTCAACTATTTCAAGTTAGAGGGTTGGGAGGAGGGGAAGGGGATGTTTCTTTTGTAACATCTTTATCTCTTATCATCCACAGAGCATTCCATGATGGGTTATAAGAAAAATATTCCATTACTCATATTCTGGAAGTCAGGTTTTCAGAGGTTGTGATATTACTTCATTTGAAAAAGATTTGCAGATTCACAGTCACCTCCACATGCTATAAGAAAGGAGATGGAGTAGAGTGTGGTCTATGGAAAGTAAGCAGGCCATGTCAAGGGAGCCCCAAAGGGTCTGAGTACCTTGGGTCCTCATGTCTTATGTTCCTGGACCTCAGCTTGTAGCTCCAGGTCTAGGAACTAGAGTCCATCACACTGTTAGTTAAGGAACAAACTTTTCCAGAGTTTATCAGCTCAAAACAATAACCATTTTCTTCCTTTATGATTTTATGGATTGGCAATCTGGGCATGGCTCAACGGGGTGCTGTTCCTGGTCCCCCCAGGGCTGACTTCCCCATCTGCAGTCCATGGCCAGCGTGGCTGGGGGCTGGTTGGTCTAGGGTGGCCTCAGCTGGGATGGCTGCTCTCTGCTCCCAGGGTCCCTTGTCCTTCAGTGGCCTAGCCCAGGCTCACTCACACGCAGCTGGGCCGGGTTCCAAGGAGCAGGCCAAAGTGCACAAGATTTCTGGAGGCTTGGCTCAGAACTGGCCCAAGGTCACTTCCATCACCTTCTGTTGACCCGAGCAAGTCCCAAGTCCAGCCCAGATTCACAGAGTGGAAACACCCACTCCACCTCTTCACGGGAGGAGCTGCAGAGTCTCATTGCAAAGGAAGGGCTGTCAGGGAGGGAAATCATTATGGACACTTCACGGTCTACCTCAGCCCGGAGTTCTGCAGGTTCTCTGGGTGTTCCGTAGTAACAAACATCGCTTAAAAAACGGATGCACAAGCCAGAATGTTGGGATAATAATCAAAAATGACAAGTGTAGCAATCAAGAGGAGATGTCATTTGGGGCAGATGGTCACAGACTTCCCTGGAAAGTGTTGGAAATATATTATCCAATCTTTAGGCTTCCTTTTCTCTAATCTCCAATCATTTCTCGCTGTTCATACATTTCATTCTTTGGGTTGAATAGTATGAATTTAACGCACAGCTTTCTTTCACATTCACTCCCAGCTTGATGGGTTTTCCAGGACTTGTCCTTCCTGCTTTTGACAAGGGAGATATCCTGTCTGTTAAGTGGATTACTGCAAATAGCTACTTTTGCTCATTATGTGTTGGGTTTAGTAGTTAAGTACAGAGAGAAAAACCTTATTTATTTATTTATGCTAACGTTCTTGAGGCACCGCTCATTGTCACTCTCCTTGACCCCGCTCCAGGGGCTGTTTTGTTTCCTTTGTCACCCTGTCTGTAACTGCAGCGGCCCTTGTTGATGACCTGTGCAGTCTTGGTTTGAGACATAGATCCTGAAGTGTGGCCAAGTATCAGCTCAGGTGGGCATTAATGAAAAATATGAGATGCTTAAAACGTCACTAAGCACTAATTACAAAACTACTTAAGGCAAATTAAATAGTTTACCTTTTTGGAGAGCAAGGCTTAAAAATATTTAGCTAATGTTTTGAACATTCTATTTAGATATAATATGCTTAACATCTAAAAGTAATACTCCACTGTTGTTATTATTTAATCAAATCTTGCCTTTCCTTATGATTTTAGAAGGCAGTTTATTTTTTATTTTTTCTCACTTAAAAATATCAAATTATCAACAAAGCCCTGCTTCCCAGGCTGGTCATACGTACTTTCATACACTTACAAGGGAACAGCTTTGGTTTGTGATCTGGAGAGCTGGGCTCTGATTCTGGTTCTGTTGCCAACAAGCTGTGTGGTTTTAAAAAGGCCAAATCGTCCTCTGATTTCTGATTGTAAAATAAGGGAGTGGAAAACAGTAATGATGTTTATTTTGTTGGCTTGTATTTTAAACAGTAAACCCATCCCCCCCCCCAAAAAAAAAAAAAGTCTTAAGAGCAGACTCAACATATAAAACACATAGGACATATATTTTTAAATATAACTTTATTTTTAAAGTTCACATTTATTACATTTATTTACTTAAAAAGCCACATAATTAAGAAAACAGTCACTATTGGGTAATTAAAAAAATATGAAATTAGCATTATGATCAGGTGAAGCCTTGAGTCTACTAGGTGAAGCACCTAGTATATTTCTAAATTTATTTTGTTTATTGCAGATTCGAGAAACACCATTTACACAGGGAAATGTTGTGGTAAATGAGGTCAGATTTCAAGGAACTCACCTTTAATCTCAGAATCCCTTCACTGGAATGTATTCAGATACTTGAAAGAAGAATATAATAATAATAAAATTTTGTTTCAAAGTTGGCAATATTTAGCAACTGCCCTCATGCCTTATCATAATGAAGGGCAAATAGGAAGCATCTGCAAGGTTCAATACACACTAAAGCCATCTATCATTCTGTAGTAACTACTTGGTTATTAGTCAGTGAACTGTTATTTGGAAATTTATTTCATCTCTAGTCTCAGCTTCTCATCTGCAAAATGGAGACAATAGTAGTACCTACTTCAAAGGATTGTTGTGAGGATTGATCAGAGATATTAACCCAAGTAAACACCTCGCATGCTCCCTGGCCCGTAGTAAGTGCTCTATAAATGATAGAGCCAGTGTCTCTCTGTGTCTACATAAGCCTATCAGCCACCATCAGAAGCTTCACCAAAGCAGGTACACTTAGACCTGCCTTGGCATTTAATTTAAGGCAGTGGTTCTCAACCAGAAGTGTGCCCAGGGGACAGTTGGCAATGTCTGGAAAAATGTTTTGCTGTCATAGCTGCAAAGTCTATTGGCATCTAGGGGTAGAGAGGCCAGGAATGCTGCTCAATATTCTATACTGTACAAGACAGTCTCATAGCAAATTATCCAGCCCAGAATGTCAGTGGTGCCAAGGTTGAGAAAGCCTGATTTAAGGAATGCCCATAGACTCTAGGTGTACGCTGGGTGTGTAGTTTTACATGGATACACATGCCCAGGTGTGAATTTCTTGAAAGATAGCCAGCCACTTCCTTATTCATGATTGATTACTAAAACTCTAACACAGTGGTTCTCAACCTTCTGGCCCTTTAAATGCAGTTCCTCATGTTGTGACCCAACCATAAAATTATTTTTGTTGCTACTTCATAACTGTAATGTTGCTACTGTTATGAATTGTAATGTAAATATCTGATATGCAGGATGGTCTTAGGCGACCCCTGTGAAGGGGTCGTTTGACCTCCAAAGGGGTCGCGACCCACAGGTTGAGAACCGCTGCTCTAACACTTTCATGAGAGCAGCAAAAACTGCATTACAAGTGATACATAAAACTCAATTAACTTATCATTGCAAGTTAACATTGTAGTGATCATCAGATGGACTTATCAACACAAGTTAACGTATTAGTGGTTTCTAATTGACATCTTGGATAATGCAGCTGGGGGGTGCACATTTTAAAATTAAATTTTATATTAATTTTCAAACCAAATGGAGAACTAATTTTAAAATAATCTTACATTTGAAACAAACATTTGGAACCCCTGAAGCATACCCTAGGGTTCCTTGGAACACTGTTTGAAAACCACTGATCTGCTGTCTCTTCTAACTCTGAGAGTCTTTGGCTCTACTTTAAGGTGAGGTAGTTAATAAAACTCTCATTGGTCTAGCTTTTTCGTGTAACAGCTCAGAATTTGCAAAATTGCTAGACTCTGGACTGAAAGAGAGCTCCGTCTTATTAAACTCAAGGAAAATGTTTTCCTTCACCAGAGGGACCCGGCAGGACAGAACAGAAGCTGCCATGTTGCAATTGGTTTCTCCTCTTCCACCTCTTAGTCAAATGTTCACAAAATTCTCTCCTTTCAGAAAATGTCCCCTCCCTTCAGGTTGCACCGCACCCTCCCCTTTCTCATGTACGATGTGTAGTTCACTCCATATCACTTATTTTCTAAGCCCACAGTCCAACCTCTTAGGTTAGCATCTTTCATAAAGAAGCTTGGGTTTTCTTGGAGAGAAAGGAGAGAACTTGGGTGCATTTTCAGTCAGAAGCCCTGGAGTTTAGAGGTCCTGTGAGGTTGTTGTGTTTTTTTTTGGGGGGGGGGGGCGGAGGGGGGCCGGGCCGGGTCAGTCTGTTAACTTCTTGGGACCTTAGTTTCCTCGACTCTAAAATGAAGATAATAATGATCCCTATCTTCTGTGGTTGATGGATTAATTCCTGAGTAACTATTCAAATGCTAGTTATGTGCATTATTAAAACAAATTATGGCCTTTATGGAAGTTATATAGAATTTTCCTCAAAGGCAGGGGGGAGTTCATGGGAGAAATCTTCAGGCGAATCGATGACACCTTACTTTAAAGAAGGGCTTCTTTTATAACTTATTAACACCTGGCCATTAGAATTAGCAACTTGGAGTCATTTTACCCCAGTGGCTTCCACTCCTTCCCCATATTAGCCTTTATCTTGAATCCTCTATAAATCCTCAAAAAGCTAGCTTGTTTCTTCTAAATGGCAGCCCACCTCTCTTAAATGTGTAAACGTAAGATATGCATCATTTAGGCTCAGGCCCTCACATGTTTGAACAGTGAGAGGAGGGGCCTCTTGATGAGTGGGGCTTCCTCACTGTGTGAACAGCGGAGTATCTGAAGAAAAAATTTAAAATTTAAACATGAAAAAAAGAGATAAAAGGAGATCACAGATTAGGTTCTAATGTTACTCGAGAATCAAACTCCCCTATCACTCGGAGTGAGGTGGAGGTTTTGGGGCGTCGCTGACATGAGAATGGGATGTGGAAGAAGACTTTATTTGTATGAGGTTACATTTCCCAAGTTCCAAAGCCCCCTGCCCCTTGCGCCAGTCCTGGAAACGGTGCAGCTGGGGTTCCCGCAGGGCCAGAAACAAGGCCGGTGTCCAGAGCTTCCGCTCCATGTTGCAGCCAGGTGTGGTTCAGCATCCAGGCTAATCAAAGTCCATGAGTCCATGTGTGGAGTCCACCATGGCCGTGCACCATGTGGGCACAGGGGAGCGCATCCCCCTGCCACAGGAGAGCCAGGAACCAAGGGCATGAGAAAGAGAAGGAAGGAACTTCCTTTGTTGGGAAGTTTTGAATATTCCGGTTTTGCTCTCTTGCAGTGGTCACACCCATTCCAGCCACTGACTTGCTTTCAGGTGTGATTGACAGACCGGCACCTTCCCACATCGCTCAGACCTTGCTGGGCATGAGTCTGTCTGAGCTTCCCTTTCCTCCTTTCCTGTTAAATAATAGCCAGGTTATTATAACAGCATCACTAATAGCTCTTTACTTCCTGAGTTTTTCTCTTGCATTGAGTTACTGATGGATTCTGATAACTTTCTCAAAACAATAAATAATTCCTAAAATAATGTGACAAAAATAAAATGAAAAAAACAAAAATATTATGGTATCTTCTTAAAAACAGTGGAGTATCTGGAAGCTTTAAGTTATGCACACAGAAGTCAAGACAGGTGCTGGGAAAGTCCTTTGCAAATTGAGGTCATTGTGCACAAATCTCTGTTAGTAAGAATGAAGTCAAGACTATGCAGTGAGTCAGATAGGATTGCTTTTCCCTTAGCAATCCCCCCTATGCCCAAAAGAAAATATCTTTAATTTTAACTTTCTCTGAAGAAAGAGAATGGTTTGTTTTTTGAGGATAAAACAAAACAAAACAACAATAGTAATTATTTAGCCATATTAATGTTAAAATACAGGCTTTATATACTATTCTCAGTGTAAATATTTCTGGTAATTGAAAGAAAGCAGGATAATCTTCATATTTCCAGTTTTACACCTTTTATTTGGTCCCAAATGTTTGGGAAATGAAAACTTGAGCAAACGAGTGTCTCCCACACGCTTTTGTGACATGCCATTAACTTTACTTATATTTCCCCAGCACGTTACCAGTTTTATGCTATCCTTGTTAGAATGAAAAGCAGGTAGAAAGATTTGCAGATTTATAATCAGCAACATCCTGCTTGCCTGTTGGTGTTGTTTTAAGTGTCCTTGAGGTTCTGTTAAATCTGGGCTGTGCTAGCAGTGCTGAATACCTCTCTCCCCCTCACGTGTTCCATGGCGTGTAGAAGCTCCTTATAGCTCCGGAGCCTCAGTATAATGGCTGTGTCCTCTCTAGAACTGGGATTTACTCCTAGGGCCTCAGTAGTTTCTTATCTTTCCTAGCCTCACCTTAGAATTTTAAAAAGTTTTAAAGTAAAAGATATAGCATTGAAGCACTTTTAAAAACACCTAACCATTCACTTTATATTATTCCTTCCCAAAGCATCAAAGTCACAGACTTAATAGACCATACACTGTTTAATGACTCTGTCGTGACTAACTGGCATGCTCTTGGGAGAGGATTTGATGAAGGGTTCTGGAAGAAAGGCTGAGGGCAAGAGAAGCTTTAGGAGGTGGTTAGCAAACCCCCAGGCAGTGGTTGAAAGGGGAGAAATGCACTAAATAAACAAAGTCTTCCCAGGAGCTGCCTCCCTGGTTGAGGTTGGGAATATATACTTGTTGCAGATGGCTCTAGAGCAGCGGTTCTCAACCTGTGGGTCGCGACCCTTTTGGGGGTCGAATGACCCTTTCACAGGGGTTGCCCAAGACCATTGGAAAACACATATATAATTACATATTGTTTTTGTGATTAATCACTATGCTTTAATTATGTTCAATTTGTAACAATGAAAATACATCCTGCATATCAGATATTTACATTACGATTCATAACAGTAACAAAATTACAGTTATGAAGTAGCCATGAAAATAATTTTATGGTTTTGGGTCACCACAACATGAAGAACTGTATTAAAGGGTCGAGGCATTAGGAAGGTTGAGAACCACTGCTCTAGAGAATGACTTGGTTCCCTTTGGTTCAGATTCTGGTGGCATTGTCCCCAAATGGGTAGATTTTAGGCACTTTCCTTGATGTCTGGATTCCCCTCTTAGAAATGCCAGAGTATAAGTGATCCCTCAAAGACACCTCAGTAAGTGCCCGCAGTGTAGGCAACAAAGCTCTTAACTTTATAACTAAGGTTTTATCCCCCAAAAGAATGATCAGTTCTGAGAAAGCACCTCTGATTGCCTTTGGTGGACTATTTTGAGATTCTTAACTTTTGTTTACCACAAGGAATAGTGGAATGCCATCTGATGTCACTAATTTGTGGCCAGTGTATTTTACCCATTCAACCAATATATATCATGAACACCTACTATGTTCCAGGCACTGTTCTAAGCACTCAAGAGTCATCAGCATTAAAACAAAGATCATTGCCTTCATGAAGAACAAATCGCAAAGGAGAAACATAAAAGAAAATTATATTTTATGTGATTAGTCTGTGCTACCATAGCAAAATACCACTAAGTGATGGAAACAGTAGAAATGTATTTTTCACAGTTCTGAATGCTGAAGGTCCAAGATCAAGGTGCTGGCCAGTTTGGTTTCTTCTGAGGCCTCTTTCTCTCTTTGGCTTGAAGTTGGCCACCTTCTCGCTTTGTCCTCACATGTGTCTCTCTTCTTATAAGGGCACCAGTCATATTGGATTAGGGTCCTACGCTAATGGCCTCATTTAACTTTAAGTACCTCCCTATCTCCAAATTCAGTCACAATGGGGTTTAGGGCTTTAACATATGGATTTGGGGGAGGGGGCACAATTCAATCTTAAACAGTATGTTATGAGATGGTAAATACAGGGTGTCCCCAAAAATGTATACACACCTTAACAGCTGGTAGCTCAATTTTGAAAATGAAATGTATTTTAATAAACACTGCCTTTATAATTGTTCAGAGTGTGTGCATGCATTTTTGGGACACCCTATATTTTAGGGAGAAAAGGAAGATTAAAGCAGAGTAAGAGAGCCTGGGAGTACTGGGGAGGGGTTGCAATTTTGAACGGGATACTTCATTGAGAAGGTCGTATTTTATCAAAGACCTGGAGGTCAAGTTGCATTGGTGTTGTTATAACACAGGGACCAGAGGTGGAGGAGTGGTGTGATGGAGGTTGGTCAGGGACACCAGATGGACAGCCCATGGACTAGGTTCGAGTCCTAGCTCTTCCTCTTTCTGGTAGCAAAACTTCCAAATGTCATGTGGGGCCTCTGGGCCCCAGTTTCCAAATACGGTAGTCTGTATGAACCTGTGATTCCAGAATATATATTCATAGAGGGGCACGGGTAGAAAGAAAGACTTTTTTGTGTGTCTGTGTGTATTGGCTGGGGCAGATGGTGGGCAAGGGGAAATAGGTGTTTGCTTTGGGGATGTATTTTTCTTCCTCTTATTTGTTAAGCAGGAATGGGCTTAAGGCTCATTCTATTAGGTGTTACTGAGAACTCTGTATCAGGATGAGATCTTCCTTCTCAAAAGACAGACACACCCAATATAACTAACCTAAAAGTTCCTACCACATGGCCTTTTAAAGGGAAGCAAGATGCCTGTGAAAGTTGCAAGTGGTAGTAGAGGATGCTTGCCTTCCTTCTTGGTCTTTCCTGAGTGGTATGTAGCTCAGTGGTTTGCTGTAACCAAGCCACAGAATCCATCCCATAATAGGCCAGCTAGCTCTGCCCTGACCACACACTCCACACCAACCAACCATGCTAAAAAGGAACCGTGGAAAAAGGACATAAGTGGAAACACTGGTGAAATCTGAATAAAATCTGGAGTTTAGATCATAGCAATGTGAATTTCTCAGTTCTGACAAATGCATCGTGGTCAGGTCAGATGTTAACATCAGGATTCTGGGTGAAGGACTATGTGGGAACTCTTCCAACCATCTTTACAACTCCTCTGCAAATCTGAAATTATTCCAAAATAAATTTTCTTTTAAAAAAAAAATACCCATGTGGACTCAGAGATGACTTGGTATACAGACATGGACCCCAAAACAATACCAAGTGCACACACGCCCCACTGTTTGTGGGTCAGTGGTGTTGGCTTATAACAAAGTAAAATCGATATTTCTCTAGTCTGAGCTTTTCTTTCTGGCAAATTCTCCATCCTCACCTTACACTCCACCCCAGGTTTTCACTGTGGGTGTTGCCTCTGACTCATGTTTATATTCAATATTTTATTGCAAGATAACTGCCTGAAGGCATTATTCTATGATGGGATTTGGTGGGGAGAGGGCAACTAAGCCAGGGAGGCAGCCACATAGACAGGAAAGAAGACCTTGAGGGAGACCAAAGAGAAAGGCACGTTTCGAATAGGATAGGTTCGAAAGTTTCAGAAGCCCATGCGCTCACGAAGTGTATTGTATCTTTGTGCCCGGGGCACAGCTGATTTTGATTAGGTTGTGGTCCCTCCTGCTGTTAGCACAATGTGATCGTGCATCCATACTTCATTAAGTTGGGGGCAGCTAAGAGGGGAGTGGCCTTTTATATCTGTATATATATATAATCCCTTTCTTCTTTTGACAGCTGCAAATCAGAAGGAGCCCATGAATCTTAACTTTCAAGTGAAAGAGGAGCCCCAGGAAGAGGAGGCCCTAAGCGCCTCGTTGCCTCGGTCCAGCTATGTGTTCAGCTCAGACTCTGAAGTGTCAGCCCCAAGCATCTCTGAGGACACGCTGAAGGCCCAGGAAGGGAAGGGGAGTGGGCTAAGGCGGGACATGTCAGTCAAAGCAGCTTCTGAACTTCTCATGAAACTATCAGGTACTTGCTTTATTCTTAAATGGTCACGTCTCTTCATTTCATTTGGGAGCCAACCAGGTGGCTTCCTGCATGGCTCATAATTAGCCTAATGGCAGCACTGTGACGTTATTTTGGTGAATTCAGGGGTGATTGATCACTTGCCTTAAATTCCTGTGTTGTGTGCATGAGTTTATTTTCGGATGTTCACTGTATATCTGCCCTATTAAGTGCGACCTAAATATGACTGCAAGTTGTTGGAAAACACTGCTGCTTTCTAAGATGCTGTAGGTCATGATTTTAAATGGATTCTAGTGACAGTCAAAGCACTTCTGCTAATTGATCAGATTATCTATTTTTTTTTCCAAGTAAAGGACCCTGCATCTTTTGTGTATTTATACTTTACATTCTTTAAGAACCATTAAAAATATTTTTCTTAACCTAATAAGTAGTTGAGATGGCACTTGAAGTAATTATCCATAGAGTAGCAGTGAGGTGTTAGAAATAGAACATTTCATAATGGGATGCTGCAATAATTAATCTCAGTCCTTAAGATGAATGACTTTTTAAATTAGTATCTAAATGTAATCCCAGCCTATCAAATGTTGGCAAAACATATTGTACTAGTAACTTGAAATTTATGTACCCAGCCTCTTATCCTGCCCCGTCCCCTTCGGACCAGGTAAACATTTAGTGTCTTTTAGGTTCAGAGGTGTGACTTTCAGAACATGGAAAGAAAAGTTATATCAATAACAATATTTACCAAGTCATACCACATCCTTAGTTCACAACTGCTTAAAGATAATTTTTAGAAACACTATTCAAAATGCTAATATGAATCAAAAGCTGTTTTCAGTTTGTAGTTTGCTGTGGTTGGAGGATAAAAGCAGGATGTGCAGTAGGGCCCCTTCCTTGTGTAATTTCCCAAGCAAATCTGACTGTGTTTCTGGTTGACCAGTAGGTTGGAAGTTAAGAGCTTAGTAGTGATTTACTTCAAGTCATGTAATCAGAACAGTTGAAATTCCTGTATTTGCCAATTGGGGGCATTAATAATTCTTTCCTTTGGTGTTCATTCAAAATGCACTGGGACTTCAGGGGAGCGTGCTTTATTTTAGATAAAATATAATACCATCATTACATCCTACTGTAGCTTCATTTTTCTAAACTTGGCAATGATAGGGTAGCTTCCCCTATAAATGGGAGGTTTAGCAAGGCTGGGCTGATTGGTGAAAGTTTAAAGACATGATATTCAAGCCAACATACTTTCATACAGTTGAACCCTCCCCTCAGTGTCAAAGGCCTGGTGACAAAGAGGAATCTGCTTGTTGTTTTTTCAGTCAATTCAGAGAGGCCACCCAGCTCTCTGGTTCCTTCCCATGTCATAGGCTTTCATGTTGCAGGGACTTCAACTCTCCTACCAGTGACTCTTCCTCCTCCTGATGGTGAGTCTAGTGGGTAATATTTCTATTGCAGAGTTTGCTGTGCAGCCAGTATTGTGAGCGGAGAAAGCTGGGGTGGCCCTGAAAGAGAATATGCAAAAATGAGATTTCAAAAAAGATGTTCTTTCAGATAAAAGCATTTTATCCTTTCAGATGATGAGCATTGAGTCATGAAGTAGGAAATCATTTCCTAGTTAATGAGATCCCTCAAATGGAATATGGCTATGCAGCCACGCACATTTGATGACATCTGTGTACAGAAGTGGCCTTTTTAATGTTTATGTTGAGTTTTATTGAGTCCATGTGCTGTGGGTTAAACAATAGTTGAATGGACGATATGATCGCATTTCCAAAGGGCATCTGCCCTGCTTTGTGGTGTGGAAGTGAAAATGTCTTTGAAGACTAAGATAACTATTTTTTTGCCCTGAAAAAATTTCCCAGCATTCTCAGTGCAAGAGTCCTGGTTCAAAAAACATATGCATCCTAGTCCCTACCCACCAGATGCTTATGTCTGTCTGGTTAGGAGAAAGCCAGGGCAGGGGAATGCTTCCAGTAAGTGACTGGCACCTGGAGCTCCGTGCTTCCACTCTCTAGTGCCCTGCAAAGGAAGCTCCAAGCTCGTGCTCAGTATGGGCGTGTGACTTAAAAACAAACGCCATCATTCCGAAGCCGCAAGGCAAAGAGGACTCACCCTTGATTAGGTTTAAGGTGGACACTGGAGTTTCTTAGCATGGATAGATTAGTGCTCTCAGAAGGAGGAAGGTGTTAGGAAAACCCCTGCTGCTCCAACTTTCCTCAGGCTATAACTTTAACAATTTCGATGTTTGTGCCCTGAAAGACATCCAAATACAGGACTTGCCAGTGTCTTCAGACCTCCTTTTCCATGGGATAGACAAGGGTAATCATTCAGTCCCAAAGCATCTATGCAGGGGCGTCGGGTCTGCTCCGGTGCACCTCCCATGAGACCCCAGGCCTTCCTGCTGGCATCCTGTCAGGCTGGGGAAAACCCTTCTGGTCAGGAGGAGTCCGGGGAGAAAAGGGCGGCCCGGGCATTATCCTACATGTTTTTCCTCCTTTCAGTTTGGACCCGAGGAACAGCTACAATGTAGAATGAAGGGTTTTTCCTGGAGGATGGAAGCTGTGATCTGTGGTAGTTTAGGCCCTTTTGGTCTTTTCATGGAATTAATAAGAGGGACTTAGTCAATAATGTTGGCTGCTTCAATTCCCATTTTAATTTATGATAACGCCTTAATGGATGTTGGGCCCGTGGCCCAGTCAAATATCATGTGAAACTTCCCTTATGTGGAGAAACCTCTGTACTTATATTGTTTTCCAAATGGACAATTTACATTTCATGGGGAAAACACAGATGCGTTAGAGACTAGACTACATTTTTCATTAGCTGCGTGTTTGGGGACATCTGAGTTTTCTTCCTTCCTGTGGCTCGAGTTCTTTGTCAGTTGTTAATTGGGAAGTCAAGTGCCTAACAACTGGGCCCAATAAATTGATTACCATAAAGAAAGAAAGCCACTCCACTGGGAAACCACTGGGCACCGCGACTACCTGTTGTTATCTGACACGAGGCAGCCAAAATGATCACACTTTTCTGCTAAGCGTGTAGTTGCCAAAGATAATTCCCAGAAGTCTTGATTTAAGGAGGCCAACATGCCGAAGTTCAATACAGAGGATAAATGACATTCAACAGACTAAGGGAATCAAGTCATACTATTAAACTACGGTTTTTCGGTGCCTAGTGACCTTGCAAACTTACAGAACAGATGTGTTACCAAAGATAGAACTTAACGCCGAAAGGCACCAAATCCCGTCTGCATTATCTCTGTTGAAAGAAGCATCAAGACTCAAAGAGATCAAGTCAGGCTCTCTTCTCCCTTTGGGGAGCCACGGGCTTACACGGGGATCCGTATATAAAATGTACCACGTATATGGTTGTACCTAGGAGTAGCGGGTAACAGTGATTTAAAAATGTGATTCCACAAAAATAAGTAGCTGGAAAGCCAGAGTTATTCAGAAACATTATTGAAAAACCAAGCCTTTAAATTTATCCAACATGGTAAGTAAAACTGCATATCCAGACCTTAATTTGAAATCTGTCTATTGGTTTTCTTATTTCTATGTGCAAAAAAGGACACCAAATGGATTTATATTCATTTCGGATTTATATTCATTTATCCCAGCCTAGTGTTGGAGAGGAAAAGAAATGATAATTGCCTCTAGCAGAAGAATCCGAGCAGGCCCTGGATTTGAAATACACAGTGACAAAGAGTTCAGGGAATCAGCTAAACAAGCGCGGGCTTCAGCTGGGAGGGATGTTGAAGCAGTTGAACTTGGGCAGGATGAAGTTTCAGGTAAATATAATCTCTGAGCGAACTGAAGCAGAGAAGAGAAGTACCTGAAGATGAACTTTATTAACAGTTTTCATTAGGGCTCTTTTGGTTGTAAATGAGAAATCCTCTTCAGCCAGTTTTGGCAAGAAGGGAATTTAATAGAAGACGGAGGTTTGGGGTTACTTATGGAGCGAACCCAAGGGCAGGGCATCCGTCGTCCTCTGAAGCCAGGGGCTGGAGGACTGTATGGAAGCCAGGGGGCCCTCACCCTCCACATCATTCCTCCTTCTCTCTGCACATACAGATGGACTTTTTCTGTTACCCAACCACTTGGTAGGGAGTGGTGATGCCAACAGCTTCTGAGTTCAAAAGGGCAACTAGCCAGACCGGCGTGGCTCAATGGTTGAGTGTTGACCTATGTATGAACCAGGAGTTCAAAGTTTAATTCCCGGTCAGGGCATATGCCCAGGTTGCAGGCTCGATTCCCAGTGAGGGGAGTGCAGGAGGCAGCTGACCAATGATTCTTCCGCATCCTTGATGTTTCTATCTCTCTCTCCCTCTCCTTTCCTCTCTGAAATAAATTTAAAAATATATATATATATTTAGAAAGAGAAACTCGGCAGACATTCTTAGTCCCAATTCCAAATTCTAGCAGATTGCCTCACTCTGATCAGGGCCCACCAGTGGACACTCCTGTATCTAGGGATAAGGGCATGTTGGGCAGACATGGGTGGTATCATGTAGGGTGGGCAAGAGTGAGGGTGGTGTGAGACCAGGAAGATAACCAGTGAGTATGAACCACAGACGTTGAGGAGCAGATGTTGGTGGTTGCTGGTATTTAAATATTAGATGTAAATGTGTCTTGGCCTTTGGGTGGTGTTGCTTTCTGGTGGACTCTCCGGGAAGACCTGCCCAGCCAGGACCTTGCCCAGCAGCCCCAGCTCTGTGTGTCTGAGGCGGTGCTTCTCCAAGGGCAGTCCACAGACCAGCAGCATCGGCACAGGTTGGGAAGCACAGGGAAGTGTTAGAAATGCACATTCCTGAGCCTTCTCTGCACCTGGCTGACCCCTGTGGTTTTTACAAGCCCTACCAGTGATTCTGACAGCTAAGTCTCCAGAAGCACTGAGCTGAGGCAGCGGTTAACTAGAGAAATAAGTTGGTCCATCTGCAAAGAATGCCTTAGGTTGAAGCTGATGGAGAGCAAATCTCTACTGAATGTACATTTTACTTTTTAAAATGCACCATATCTTTTGAGGGGAGAGTCTTCTTAATTTATTATCAAATAATGGTACCTGGGAACCTTTCTTAGAAGGACACATGTACCTAATAAGTTAGGAGAGTGTTGATTAGGAGCCTCAGATAATACTACTGTTTTCAGTGTTTTTTGCTGTTAAGTGACATGGTTGTTCCTGGGCAAGGTTGGCATTCTTTTAAGAGGAAGAAGCTCCCCCCTAGACCCGTGGTCGGCAAACTGCGGCTCGCGAGCCACCTGTGGCTCTTTGGCTCCTTGAGTGTGGCTCTTTCTAAGCCTTAGGAGTACCCTAATTAAGTTAATAACCTATATAGTTTAAGTTTAAAAAATTTGGCTCTCAAAAGAAATTTCAACCATTGTACTGTTGATATTTGGCTCTGTTGACTAATGAGTTTGCCGACCACTGCCCTAGACCCAACAAATCAAAGACTATGTCAGGGACACTTCTATTCTAAAGAATTCCTCAAGAGAAATTAGAGATTTTAGCTAAATAATTTCTCAGGGCAAAAATTATTCACTGTTCCATTTGGTATGTCTCCTTAGGAAAGCTGTAATCTATCAAACTTTATAAGCAGTAGGACTTCAGTTATAATCTACAAGGATAGAAAATAGCTGTTTCAGTTTTATATTAATGTCATCTCACATTTGCCTCCTTCAAACTCATGTTATTTAATTATGTGAAACGAACACAGGAGGCCTAGCTGTATTTAGTTCCTTGTGATTCTGCCTCCTCATGTACAGCGGAAAGCAAAGCTCACTCCTAAAATGAGCAGGTGACATATTAGCAAAGCTATGTGAAAGAGTTAAAGAGTAATTTAGAATCATCAGTAGAAAAGTATTTAGTTTATTTGTTTTATTAATATCTATTTATCACACTGTCAAGCACATGCTACGGAAGCAGTTGCGAGCTTAAGACTGTCAACATGGCATAATCTAATCAGTCTGAAATTGAAAAATACTTCTTTTTATTTAAACTTTCTTTGAGCACCTGGAGAAATTTATTGAACCCAGTACTCTACTTTTCTAAGAATTTATATATTTTAGATTGTTATGCTTTAGAGCAGTAGTTCTCAACCTTCCTAATGCTGAGACCCTTTAATACAGTTCCTCATGTTGTGGTGACCCCAACCATAAAATTGTTTTCGTTGCTACTTCATAACTGTAATTTTGCTACTGTTATGAATCGTAATGTAAATATCTGATATGCAGGATGTATTTTCATTGTTACAAATTGAATATAATTAAAGCATAGTGATTAATCACAAAAACAATATGTAATTATATATGTGTTTTCCGATGGTCTTAGGGGCAACCCCTGTGAAAGGGTCGTTTGACCCCCAAAGGGGTCGCGACCCACATGTTGAGAACCGCTGCTTTAGAGGGAACTTCTAGACTGATTGTTAAGCACAAGCACCTTCTCATTTTAAAAAACATCTTTATTGAGATATAATTCGCATCACAAATTTATTCATTTGAAATATCAATTAAATGGTTCTTAGTATATTCAGAGTTGTGCAACCATCACCACATCCTATTACAGAATATTTTCATCACCCCAGGAAGAAACTCAATGCCCATTAGCAGTCACTTCTTATCCACCCTCCCCCCCACCCCCGCCACCAGGCCTAGGCAACCACTAATCTACTCTCTATCTCAATAGATTTGTCTATTCTGCACATTTTATAGAAGTTAAATCATATAATATGTGGTCTTTTGTAGCTGGCTTCTTTCACTTAACATAATGTTTCCAAGATTCATCTATGTTGTAACATGTACCAATACTTTATTCCTTTATATAGCTAAATAATATTCTATTGGATATTATTGCAATGGCTACAATAAGAATATATATAATATTAATTTTATACATGGTATAAATGGATATAACACATTTTTTCATTGATTCATTTGTTGATGAACAAGATTTGGGCTGTTGCCCAATTTTTGCTACTGTGAACATTTGTCAAGTATTTTTGTGGACATATGTTTCATTTTTCTTGGGTGGATAGCTAAGAGTGGAATTGCTGGGTCAAATGATAATTCTATGTTTAACATTTTGACGAACTGCCAAGCTGTTTCCCAGAGCAGCTGCACCATTTTGTATCCCCACCAACCATTTAAGAGTTCCAGTTTTTTTTATATTCTTGCCAAAACTTGTTATTGTCTTTTTTATTATAGCCATCATACTGGGTGTGAACTGGTATTTCTTTGTGGTTTTGATTTGCGTTTGACTGATGATTAGTGATGTGGAGCATATTTGCATGTGCTCATTGGCCATTTGTATATATTCTTTGGAGAAATGTTTATTGAAGTCCTTTCCCCACTTTTTAATGGAGTTGTCAATTTATTCTTGAGTTGTAAAAATTCCTTATGTATTCCAGATATCAGTTCCTTATCAGATATATAACTTGCAATTTTTTCCCATTCTGCTGATTTTCTTTTCACTTGTTTGATGGCACTATTTGCAGCAAAAAACAAACAAACAAAATAAAACCACACAAACATTGCAATTTTTTCCCATTCGGCTGATTTTCTTTTCACTTGTTTGATGGCACTATTTGCAGCAAAAACAAACAAACAAAACCCCACACAAACATTGCAATTTTGATATAATTCAATTTATCTCTCTTTTATTTTGTTGCCTGTGATAATTATGGAATTATTGCATTTTCCATAATTCCAAAAATTAGGTAAAAATTGAGACTTGTTTAATATTAAACTAAAAGCCCATTTTTACTTCTATTAGCAAGTATTTAATTTTCATATATAAACACAATGACACCTAATTTATTGAATGAGTAGCTCCATAGTAGAGTTAACCCTTTCATGTATAAATTTGCTGCAACATTTTGTGCTTCAGCTGATGGCAGAGAATATTTGCATGCCAGTTTTCTCAAATGATTTACAATGAATGTGACCAGCAATGGGCTTACAATTGGCCAGATGACCTTCCCTATTGCCACGTGTATCCTCAGCAACTCTCGGAATATGTGGGAAGGTTCCATCTAACTAAGGAATTAGACTCTTTTTTTAGCACTTAAAGACTCAGTGAGAACGAGAGATGTTTGGAGTGCAAAAACCGTATCTTATACAAACAAGGAATTGATCACTTTAACAAGATAAAAATGTGACGTTTATACATCCAGAGAATTCTTTTCTTGAAGGACTAGACCAGGGGTCCTCAAACTACGGCCCGCGGGCCACATGCAAATACAAATACTGTATTTGTTCCCGTTTTGTTTTTTTTTACTTCAAAATAAGGTATGTGCAGTGTGCATAGGAATTTGTTCATAGCTTTTTTTTAAACTATAGTCCGGCCCTCCAACGGTCTGAGGGACAGTGAACTGGCCCCCTGTTTAAAAAGTTTGAGGACCCCTGGTCTAGACCGTGTTAAGCTCGGAGTCTATACAGCCTGTCTTTTACCTGCGTTTCGGCAGATGGAGTCGGACATAGCCGATGCAGCTCTGAAGGGCTGTTCTTTTCCCAGCAAGAGGAGGGGACTTGCTCTAACAGGCTCTCCTCTCCCCCAACAACTGAGCTACCCTCACCCTTTGACTAGGAAGCACCTCTGTTTATTTTGTAACCTCACACACAGCTTGCCGGTCCTTGAACCCACACACCTGAGTGGCGGTGGTTGCTCCCCCTCTTCTTGTGGGAGCTGGGCTGGCCAGCTCACAGCCCAGGGCCAGTGACCCTGCATGCTTCACCCCTCAGAGCCCTCCACCCTCAGGCCACCCTTTTGCTTTCCTGGCCCAGCTTCCTCCGCCTCCCACACGGAGGCTGGGACTCAGAAAGGCTAGACTCAAAGGGCTCTTGTTGTTTTATCATCTCCCTGTTGCATAGCTGCATATGTTAATACAGCCACGAGCGTTTGTACTGGCTTGTGTTCCCAGAGACACGCCACCTTCTTTAGAGATTCCTTTTCTGTTTGGCTAGACCAGGGGGTTGAGCACAGTTGTAAGGTTGAGGGTAGGGCAGTAGGGTAGAGGGTGCGGGGTGGAGTAGGGTGTGGTGGGGAGGGCGTTGCAGATCCTTCTTTACAATATTGAGCACAAGAGGAATGACATCTAGGAAATGTGTTTGCAGTGGGGATGGTGTGCCCCGCTCCAGTTGTTTCTACGTGGTTTTCTGGTATAAATGACTACAGGTGTTATCTTATTCACAAGATAAACTGGCACTAACAGAGAGGCCATTCGTAAGTACTATTGGAGGTTAAAACTCTAAGAAGAAGCTTTATTTTCTGAGGGATCCAATCACAGTGTGGATGCAAAAATTTGAGTAACCAGTCAGACATTCCGTTCCATTCTTCACTCAGAGGATACATTTCCCGGCCGAGTAGAAGCTGTGTACCTTATCCATGCATTCAAATCATCTTCACCACTGCAGCCTTTTATGGTTCTCGCCCGCCTTTTCGGCCATGGTTGTTACCACAGTCATGGCCTTGCGAGGGAGCGCACAACGATTCTATTTCTCAGCGAGAGATCTGAAACATTTTCATTCCGTAGTGGTTTTTCTTCTTAATTAACCTTTCACTTATGTCAAAGAAGGGGACATTTGCATGTGTAATTAACCCCCATGGATCCTGTGCCCATCTGGGTACCGGCTGGTATTGCAGACCTACCTCTGGAGAGGGGACTCCTCTCCCACTGCCAGGTAGCCCGTTTGCTGTGGCCACGTCCCCTCAGCACGTGTGAGCACCTGGGGATGACAGGGCCATTTGTTTTCGTTGGGCAGGGGAGAGTCCAAGAACGTCACACTTTCATAAAGGAACTATTGCTCCCTATGGCTTCTGTTGTTCTTATAGGAGGACACAGGATCAGAAAGTGGTATTTCTTCTTTATCAGAGCAGCAGGACCTGTGGCATTCTTTCTGAAGGGACTTTGGCCTTCCCTCCTAATAATTCTTCTGTCTACTCCACTCACATCTAGCTTCCCCCATGTTTAAACCATTCTGAGTGTGTGCTGGGAGTTGATTGACTTACTATTTCCTAAATGTGGGATAGCAGCTGGAGTCACAACTTTCCCTGGTTTCCCCTGGTTTGCCGCATGCGTGTGTCGTTTACATCCACCACTGGAGAAATAGTGGAGGTGACTGACTATACATGCGCCCCCCACATTTTATCTGAGGTCGGAAATCAGGTGATGGGGACACCTGTGTAAAGAACAAATCACAAACATGTTTGCTTATGCCCTGCTACCACCTTCCTTATCCCCACAAGCACTTAAATATACACATACACTTCCCCATTGTCACGCCCAGAAATTCTGTTTTGGAGCCGGGACATTCATGTGGACAGGCTCACTGCAGGCTTCCTGGGGTCCACATACATGTTGCCCAACGTACACTTAATACCCTGTAGCCGAGAGGGAGAGAGACTGTCAGCAGAGCTGAAGGGCTCATGGGGACCAGCCGTGAAATTACAGTGATTTGGGGGACTGAGTGTGAAAGCGGAATCATCATCCCTCGCTGTGTCTTTGAATATTGATAGGAACCTTTGCTTGGAATCCATCAATGCTTATTTAACCAACATATTGGTAGTATGTAGGCAATACTTGTCTTTCTTCTGCCTTTTTTTTTTTTTTTAAAGAGCTGTAGGGACTGAAGAAGAAAACTGGGGACTTGGAGGGTAGTTTAATCAGACAGATGGTTATCTCCTTCCCATTGCTTGTGCTAAAGCAAACCTTTTGCACCGTGTTTACCCCATCCGAGTGCTGGTGAAAGCATTTCCTCCTGAAACATTGTTCACATTGGGAAGCTCTTTTTGTCTGACTCTGTCTCCGCTTTCCTGGAGACACCCCCAGCCTAAAGCAGTCATCCTGTGAGACAGTGAGTGTGCCCGTGTGAGGGCCTGGTTCTCGGTTGAGGGCTGGTGACCTCTCCCTCTGTTTTCTTGCTCTTCACCACCTGCTCTAGAGAGGACACAAGAACAGAGAGAGGAAGGGGAATAAAAATGAGTCACTCACCATACTTGTAAATAGCTTTGATTATAAAAAAAAAAAAAAAGTTTGGAAAAGAAGGTTGAAACCCAGCCAACATACTATGTGAAGGCTTCATGTACTCCATGTCTCCAAGAATCATGAGGTGAAATTAAGAGCCCAGAGAGATCATTTTCCACCATCGGATGGTCCCACCCTCGGTCCAGGGGTTCCCACGGGCATGGTACTAGGGATGGGGCCCTATCACAGGCAAAGGCTCATCCATCATGGGCTATTAGACTACCATACTTTTGCCTTGATTTTTGGCAAAAGTATGCAAAGATTTGTTGGGGTTTAAGTGAACCCTATACTTTAACTTTCCTTTACTTCTCATTCTATCTTTCCATTTATTTTCTATGATCTTCATTTTCTTTTTTGTGTCCCCCCCCCCCCCCCGCTTATGCATTCATTCAACACATATTATTAGAGCTCTATTGTTTTCCAAGCCCGTTTTGAGCACCAGGGATACGAAGGCGAATAGCACCATGCCCTTTTCCTCATGGAGCCTGCATTCTCCTCCCATCCCATCTACTGGAATCCACTTCTCTCTCTTGTTAGTGCCTGGGTTCTAGTCTCTGTTGTTCTGGCATGTTCCGCTCTCTGCTCCATGCTTACCGGCCCTTCCTTGCCCTTCTCTGCCTGCTAGAAACATCAACCAATGAAGGCTGTGTAGTCAGGATGTCTCAACAGATACATACCCTGGTGACATGACTCAGTAAGATTTAGCACCACCTAAGAAAAGTACTTTAAACTCGTCTGCATATATTAAAGCCCTTTAACCACCTGTTAGTGGAAAATACTTCAAAAGTTTTGT
The DNA here is from genome assembly GCF_964212035.1 of Myotis nattereri. Classification (NCBI taxonomy): domain Eukaryota; kingdom Metazoa; phylum Chordata; class Mammalia; order Chiroptera; family Vespertilionidae; genus Myotis; species Myotis nattereri. The sequence goes on from NC_138080.1 coordinate 58,254,050, forward strand.
AAAACTCTCAATAATTAAGTAAAACTCTTTGCTTGCTCCTTCTTCTCTTTCAGCATTAAGGACCCCTCTGCCTTCTCTCCCCTCTTTGTGCAAAAGGCACTTGACAAGAGATGGACCTTGCTTTTTGGTGAATTTTTATGTCAGCAGGAATTCTATTGAATCTTTCAGGAATTTGGTTTAAAACTGACGCCTGCACCCCTCCTTAGCATTCAAGTTCATGGAACGGTAGAGGAAGGCTTATTAATCATAACAAATGAGGTGAACAGGGCTTAGGTTTATTAAATGGCCAAGGATAATGATGTTAAATAGCTTTAAGGTTAGATCAGATACTTTAATTGACCCTATTTCTTTTTAAAAAAAATGTGAGACAAGAAAAGCATATTCTGGACATTAGATGAAAAATAGGTTAATTTTTTAAAAATGAGATCATTTGGAATGTTACCAAATGGCAGACATACAGTTTAAATGCACCTCTTTAGCTAATTTCCAGTGAAATCATCACATGAAAAGAAAACAAGATGATTGGGGAGAGGTTTTACATTAACACTGGGACTCTCAGAGTTCAACAGCTAATGCCTGAGCCACTCCACATGACGGCTGGTTGCAGAAGCTCTTGATTGCCATTTGGAAAGAAGCGAAAGGGACGACAGTGAAATGTAATGGAGACATTCTGACTTGTGATTATTTGAGAGACCTTCCTTTGTGTCACGGGAACCTCCCATGTAGCTTCACGCTAGGCAGTATCTTACCCAGAATCAAGTCCAAAACCTGTGCTACAACCTTGGGCCCAGTTTTGTAGCCAGTCTGAAAACAGTAGCAAAAGCCCAGGCATCTCAGCCAAGGCCCCGGGGCATTGCTTGCCGGAATAGGGGATGCGAATGAAGACTGACTTAAAAATCGACAGATGAAGAAAGCAGCTAGTACTTCGCACTGATGGAAAATATGTCCCTTGGGTCCCTGAAAGAGAACTTCCAGATCCCACTAACCCTTTACTACCTTCAAAGTTCAAGTTCCATTTTTTTAGGGCATATTTGTTCTTTGCAAATTCAGAACCATTAGTGAAATGGAACACCTGGGGCTGCCCATTGTGTGCGTCTAAGAACTTGATTCTAAGTTGACTCCCTGCTTACTTCTGGCTGATTGTGGATTCTAGCATGCATAGCTGATTCTTCAATGTTTGTTATTTCTCCTTCTTAAGTCACCAGGTAGTATACTGATAATAGAAGGCAAATGCTGGTTAATTAATAATTTTGGTGATTCAATTCAAAAGGTCAAGTCTAATAAAGTATCTTATGATTGTTTCAGGAATCAAAAAGGTGGTGTGTGTGTGTGTGTGTGTGTGTGTGTGTGTGTGTGTGTGTGTGTGTGAGAGGGAAGGGACATACAAAAAACCTAGCCTCATCATTTTAACAGAATCCTCCTAATGTTTAGATTACTGTGAAGACTGGCTTTTCCACCTGGAAAGATGATTTAATTTACCAGTAATTAATTGATTGTTGAATGCATTATTTAATTTTGTGCAAATTTTTGTTTGTCTTTCTTTTAGACATTGAATTGGTCTCATGGTTTGCTCAGTTCTGGGTAAATGTGGTGTGTGTGTGTGTGTGTGTGTGTGTCTGTGTTGTGTGTTGGAGGTCATTGTTGGGCTCTTCTGTTGAAGAGTACTATTTTTTCTTTTTAATTCAGGGAGGAAGAAAGTTCAGTTCCCTACCCCATACCATTAGCACCCATGCCCACTGTGCCTGTTATCGTGTAGACCATGTGTTTTGTCCATTCCAGAGAATTAATCTCCCACTCCACTGTTCCAAGAAGAGGGGGCTGGAAAATGCTATTCTGGAAGGTTCTCATATGTTAGAAGAACTGGAGAAAAGTCTGCCTCATGCCTCACCACTGGTTCCTCTCATGGAGAAAGTTTCCTCTCTTTCTCCCCAGGAACAGATGACCAATATGTCTATTAGGGAAAGTGGGTAACTGATCAGAGCCTGTGCTTCCTCTGGAGTGGGGCAGCCCCCGTGGGAAAGGCTGGGCTTCAGATTTCATTCCTCAGAGCAGGACTGGGAGCCTCTCCCCACTGAGGACCGCTGGACTCTGAGCACAGTGCAGATGAACCAAGGCCACACCGCACAGGAGAATGAAATTTCCTGTATAACCCCCGTGGGGAAGCACACAACAACCCAGTCCTTTAAAGAGCATGAAAGGTGTCTCGGTTTGCGTGTGCTGCTGTTCTGTGATGGCATGTAGAGTGAGGGAAGGCTGTGGCCCGAGGCTGCTTCGCTCCCACCTGAGACCAACTCTGATGCACAGCTTCTGTGGAGTAGCATTTCCATCTCGGCCTGCATCCTGGCCTCTCCCTGTGCCACCGAGGACACCCAGCCCAGCTCTTCATTCCGTTTTGATTTGGGCAAAGGCAGAACCAAGTAAGAGAAAATGAAAGGAGAAGGCCGCTCGCCTTTATCAGATGGCAGGCCCTGCGATGGGATGCTGCGGTGTGATCTCACCTCTTGTTCCTGGTCCTTTGTTTCACTTCGCTTCTCTTCAGCCTACACGCTGCTCGCAGAGTGTTAAGGAATGACTCCGGCGCCTACAGGCATCAAGTTTTATACCTGGACAGAGTTTTTATGCCCAACCAAGAACTTTGTGTCTTTGAGGACGACAGGTTGGAGAGGAAAGATTTTTAACTTTTCTGATTGACAGGAATATCCCTCTAGAAAGTGAGTTTTTCCCACACGGTGTAGTTGCCATTGCTTCTAGAGGCTCTTTGAAGCTTCTCTTTATTGTAAAACAGGTCTAGTTCGGGACCGTGACAGTGAGCAGTCCATAGAGAGAGCGGTCACTTACTACTGTCTATTTCAGTGCCATTGCTGGTGCTTTGTCCTATAGCATGTGTGAGTGTCTGTGGCAGACTGGGGATCAGGAGAGGGAGCATAGCATTGCACACCTGCTCCCGGCAATGCTTCAGGTGACTAACGTGCATTAAGCATATTGCGCATGCCAGGCCTGTGCCCAGCCTCAGGGATGAAAGATGAGTAAGCATCTAGCTCTCCCTGAGAGCTCAGTCCAGAGGGAAACGAACCCATAAATGATCATTGCAGTGACCACAGTATGCAAGGTCGGTACAGTGTAGAGGTTAGAGAGCAGGGAGCGCGCCAGTCAGGAGAGAGAAAGGAATGCTGCTCACAGAGGGACATAGAAATAGCGCTGGAATCTGAATAGGGTGTTTAAGAAGGGAAAATGGTGAGCAGCCGCATGGCACATCCAGGCAAGTGGGAATGTTCAGTGCTGGGGGAGCGTGAAGACACGTGGACGAGTGCTGAGAGCGGTGCAGGGGCACCATGGAGCTGGGCTGCTGTGGGACAGAAGCTAAGGAAAGGCATCATAGTAAGGGGACCAAAACCCAAGGCTCCTGTGGGGGTGCCTGTAAACCTCTCCCCTTTTCTCTGGGCTGCCATGGCACACACCCTGATGGACCTCTTTTCTCCACCTCTTTTCCTCGCTTCTTTTTCTCCTCCTTGTCTCTAAGAGTCAAGGTAACACTTCCACCTGCCCTCGTGCTCTTCACTGGCTGACCCCACCCAGTCCCCGGATTCAGATGACCCCTGCTCGGTATGTCGCTGTGGAGTCTCCTGCTGCCCGGAAGCCATCAGGAAGCCCACTTCCTGCAGGAATCATAAATACTTCGCCAAAACAGAACTGAAAATTTCCCTTTGTCTTTTTCCCCAACCCAACTCTTTGTATTTCTACTCCGATTAGTACCATCTTCCAAATCTCAAGGCTTCAAAGTCATAGAATTATTTTTTTTTCAATCCCACTACCCTCCATGCAGGCTGTGTACAAAGTTTCTTCATAATTTCTCCCACATTGGTCCCTTCATTCTCCCTTCAGATTCTCTGCCACCAGTTCCTCCCCATTCAACCTCTGGACTGTCTCATTCATTTTTCTGTCCTCATGACCATTGGTTAGGCCCTCATTGTCTCCATGCTCGGATGAGACAAGGTGCTCCCTCCATTTCTTCTGAAATGCACCCTGACCATGTCACACACACACACACACACACACACACACACACACACACACCGCCCCTGTGCACACCTCCCCGATCAGGGCAGGCTTCTGGGCCCAGGACCTAAGAGTCCACATTCTGCCCCTACCTACCTCTCCAATTTTATTTCTGTGGAATATAATCTGACACTTTTTGTTAAACAGTATGCCAAATGGAAGACTTGGCTTCCGCATCAAGATTACAGCAGAAGGATATTTTTAAAAAAGCACTCGCCAGAGTTAGAAAATAGATGATGGGTGCAGAGGTTGGTAGGAAGGGAAATGGGGAGACAGTGTTAAATGGGTAGAATTTCATTTGGGGATGACGAAGCATTCTGGAGGTGGATGGTGGCGAAATCTGCACAACAGTGCGATCTGCTTACTGCCATGGACTGCACTTAAAAATGGTTATCCTGGCCAGCGTGGCTCTATGGTTGAGCATCAACTATGAACCAGGAGGTCACAGTTCGATTCCTGGTCAGGGCACATGCCCAGGTTGCGGGCTCGATCCCCAGTAGGAAGGTGCAGGAAGCAGCCGGTCAATGATTCTTTCTCATCATTAATGCTTTTATCTCTCTATCTTTCTCCCTTCCTCTCTGAAATCAATAAAAATATATATTTTAAAAATTAAAAATATTTAAAATGACAAATTTCATGTTATGTATTGTTTATCCCCTCCCCACCCCACCCTACAGACAAACTCTTGAACCTCTTGGCCAAGTTGAGAGAATATAAAAGCAGAAGGTTATTGAAGTTTGGGTCAAGGGGGTTGTGGAGAGAATTGTGTTGCAGCTCCCCCACTTCAGGGGAGAGGGGATGGATGGATGCAGGGAACAGCCGCTCACCCCAAATCTGGAGAGCGTGGCTTAAAGGACACCAATTAGGCAGTCTGCCTTGTGCTGTCCTCAGCTGGGGAGCCTGGTGGATTGGTGCCCAGCGCCTGCCTGGGAAATCTAGGCGGTGAGACCTGGGGTGGCCAGCCGCTTTGGTAGCCGAGCGTGATGCATGGGGCCTGAGCTTGCCCTCTTTGGTCAAATAAAGGCACTGTTTCCTGTGTCCCCGACAAAGACTAGGTTCCCACAAGAGGGCTGGCATCGTGGGCATTGATTTAAATGCTATCCAGTGGGGCTGCCGAGAGAACTGATGGTCCCTCAACATGATAAATCCTTTTAGAATCTCTTGGCCCAGGGACCAAGTGGGATCTATAGCAAACAGCCTGCTCCCAAGTCAGCCTGCCTCCTGCATCCTAGGCCAGTCTGTCCCACACCTGGCTGTGATGGTGATGACTACACCGGGAGCCAGAGCTACAACTTTAGAGAAAGGGGAGTGAGAGGTGGAGAAGTTATAAGGGGGACATGGTGATGAGATGGGAGTGAACAGGTGGGTTCCTAGGGTCAGTGGAAGAAATGAGTGACCCTGGCAAGAGGGAGTTCAGTCAGGTGAAAGGAAGTACAGGGTAGAGACTGAAGATCTCCAAGACCCCATGCACAAATCCCATTACGCCAGCTGGCCTGCAAACATTCTAGAGCAGGGAGTGAAGTAAGGCCTTTCTCACCGCTCACTTCTTCTCCTCCATCCCCAGAGGCTTCTAACCCTCCTCTGGGGTCTGCAAGGGCAGCTGGTATGTTAAGTAGAAGGCTCTAGGAGGGGGAAGCCCACCACACTCTCCCCTCCCTCTGAAACAGGTAACCAGTAGACTCCTCCAGACAGCGGGAAGGACTATCCTCAAAGGAAGGTTGAAATGTGAATTAACGTGGGATTGGGTCTTCTGGATTCTGAATCAAGACTGTTTTGCTGTTTAAAAGGGTTTTAAGGCTTTGTATCATCTAAGAAGTATCAGGTATGGGCCTGCCTGAGCTTTCCCCCAGGGAGAGGGGAGGAACTCTTCCTACCAGGCAGGTTTAAAGAGACAATGAATGACAAAACATAAGAGTTGCTTTTATGTTTACACCCTATGAGTCCTGCTTACTCAAGGTGCCAGTTCCACCTCTCAGTATGGGCCCCCCAGCCAAACCAGACAACCATCTTCCCTGAACACCCCAGGAGGAGTACAATTCCACTTCTGTGCTTTGGCTCACGGTCTTCCTTGACTCCTCTTTCCACACTGTATTTTTTAATGTTACTTCTTGCCTTAGAGGCTGTTTGTACTTGTCTGATCTTTCATTTAATTTTAAACTGCTTGAGGGAAAGAACTATGTCTTATTTACCTCTGTGTCCCACGCATCATATATCATAGTACTTAGCACATGTAGCATTTGAATAAGATTATAGAATGACCAAATGACTGGTGAGTGAAATAATACGTTTGATGGCTGGTATGAATTATGCGTATGAAGGTAGAAAAGACAGAATTATTGCATTCTCATTGCCCCCCTTCCCCCCATTGCCAAGCAGCATTTGAAGAGGGTGTATCTGACTCACAGACCAACTTTTCCAATGCTACCTGCACACGCAGTGTTCTAACTGCGTCTAAAGAGGATTTATCAGCTTTTTCTGGGCGTATATAATTCTTTTTCATTTTTTAAAAATTTAGATAAATGACAAAATGTCTATATTTTTAATTAAAAAATTACAGAGTACAAATAAGCATTGCAATAAACAGTCACCTGCAAACCACCTCCCAGGCATCACCTACTGTTAACGCGGCCTCTCATCTTTGGTCGTGTGCCCATTTCTTTCTTGGAATAACAGTATAGGCCACTTGGCATAACATTAATATTTGTCCTGTTATTTTAGGAAGAGATTCTAAAAGGATTTATCATGTGCATGGAGGAGGAAGATGATGCAAAGGAATAAAATCCTGGATGTGTAGACCTATCCCTGAGAGTGGGAGTCAAAGCTAAGTCAGTGAAATGATTCATTCAACCATTGTTATGTTCCAACTCCCCAGGCTAAAGAGGGAGAGCTGGCCCAGGGACCAAGTGGGATCTATAGCAAACAGCCTGCTCCCAAGTCAGCCTGCCTCCTGCATCCTAGGCCAGTCTGCCCCACACCTGGCTGTGAAGGTGATGACTACACTGGGAGCCAGAGCTACAACTTTAGAGAAAGGGGAGTGAGAGAGGTGGAGAAGTTATAAGGGGGACATGGTGATGAAAAGAGACTTGACTTGGGGTGGTGAGCACACAACACAATATACAGAAGATGTATGGTAGAATTGTACACCTAAAACTTATATAATTTTATTAACCATTGTCACCCCAATAAATTCAATGAAAAACAAAAACAATAAGCTACAACTCTTGAGGAAGTTTCCTTTCTTCCTTAAAGCCCTGGGTGTTGATTGAATTTGGGAGGAGCGGTTTGAAAACTAGAGTGTGGAGAAAAACTTTAGAGCAGTTGTTTTCAGTTGGGGTGATTTTGCTCCCCGGAGAACACTGGCAACGTCTGGAGTTATTTGTGGGGTCACAACTAGGGGGACGGTGACCCTGGCATGTAGTGGGTGGAGACCAGGGTTGTCCATAAACATCCTCCAGTGCATCGCACACCCTCCCACAACAAAGAAGCACCTGGCCCCCAAAGCCAGCAGCGCTGAGGTGGAGAAACCCTGCTTAAAACAAGAAGGCGAGAAAACACTTGGCAGTAATGCCTAGAAGAGCGAGGACTGTAAAATATTTATTGCATTACTTCTCACTTGCCCATTGAGATGTCAGTTTGAAAGCTCTTCTCCGTGAGTTTAGAGTCCATTGGTAGATTAAGAACGCTAAAGGATGTTATCAGTGGCCAGTGTTTTATGCATTTTTGAAAGGTCAAGGGTTGTCATAAGAAAGGGCAGAAAGTACTTCATGGAAATCATCCTTGAAATTATCCCAAGTAGCTTTTTAAAACGATTTCATTAAATTCAGTGGTGCAAATGGCCAAGTGGTTTTTAATCCAGGAGCAAAGCTGGGGAAAGGTGTGAGTGTGTGCATGTGTGTGTGTATGGTGGGGGGTGGGGAGGAGGAAGAGAATAATGGAGCTTCTTTCTAGCTTTGCTGTTGAGATTTATTTACTTTTTAACCAAATTAATCTCTTTGCAGTATTCCTTTGTGTTTGTCTTCAGGCTTGGGAGTGACTTGCCGGGTTCAGAGACAGCATTATGTGCCTGTGACACTGACCCCATTGTTTATTTTCCATATTAAAAATAAAAGCACTTTGAGGGAAGACAAAGAGGGAAATGCGTGTTGTGGTGCAGCAGTGGGTGACCCAGCTGGAAGTCGGGATGGCTGTCAGGTCACCAGAACCTAAGAGGGCAGGGGGTGTGGTCGGTACTCGAGGAAGAATTAGATGGACTGGAAGTAGAGGCACAGAAGTTAAGCATGTAACTTGCAAAGCTTTATATTATTTTTTAAAGCTGTATTGAATCAGGAATTGTGGCTTCGCAGACATACAGAGATAAAACAGCTTGGCAGAGTTAGGGGAGGGGGAAGGGGATCTAAATTAAGTATAACAGTTGCCTGCAGTTCAGTTGCTGACAAAAAACAAGTAGTTTTCCCTGAGAAGCATGTGTAATCTGTCAAGAGGGAAAAAAAGAACAATTAGCACCCTTCTTACATAAGAGCTTATTGATAGCACCATATTAATTTTAATCATTTAATTAAAAATGCTTCTCTATCTTCTTTATTGCAAATTAATAAACTATACATGTCCCTGACTTTCACTTGTCTCATACTTAGCAAGGAAAACATAGTTTTCTCTGACCACCTAGTGTACAGCAATGAGATTTCCCCCCTTCACATCCCCTGACTGTCCCATAGATCAACATCTGCTTTTTATTTTTCTTGTTGCTCTATCATCTGTCTATCTATCTATCCACCCATCCATCACCAAACACCACAAATTTGGTAGCTTAAAACAACAGAAATGTATTCCCTCATGGCCTAGGGGCCAGAAGTTTGAAATCTGAAAGCTCTGGGGGAGAATCTTTCCTTCCTTCTTCCAGTGTCTAGGAACCACAGGCAATACTTGGCTTGTGGCTGCATAACTTCAGTCTCTGCCTCAGTGTCTCTGTGCTGCTTTCATAGAACACCATGGACCAGGTGGCTTGTAAATGACAGAGATTTATTTCTCATCGTTTTGGAGGCTGGGAAGCCCAAGATCAAAGAGTCCTAGTATTTGGTGTCTGTGAGGACCCTCTTCCTGGTTCATAGGCAGGTGTCTTTTTACTATGTCCTCACACGGTGGAAGTGGTGAGGGAGCTCTCTGGGGTCTTCTTTGTAAGGACACTAATCCCACTCATGAGGACTTCACCCTTATGACCTAAACACCTCCAAAGGCCCCACCTTTAAATACCATCTCATTGGGGATTAGGTTTCAACATATACATTTGGGCGGGGCACTGTGTCTGTGTCTTGTCTTCTTCTGTCTATTATGAGGACACTTGTCATTGGATTTAGGGCCTACTGGATAATCCAGGATGATCTCATCTTGAGATCCTTAACTTAATCACGTCTGCAAATACCTTTTTTCATAGTAAGATTACATTCGCAGGTTCCTGGTGCATAGATAATATCTTTTGGGGAGGTCACCATGCAATTCACTACTCTATCTATCTATCTGCCTGAGTTCTTTTTGTTTTTTTGTTTTCTGGAATGCTGAGTACACAATAGTTACTAATAAATGCTTATTGATTTGAAAGTTATTTGTGGTGGCCTTATTTTAAAGTGACCCAATTAATGGCTGAGCTAATTGCCTCACCTTGTTTCAAAGATATTCTGCCATTAGCTCTAAGGGACATCCAAAGTGAACGTGTGTTTCAGACTAGAGACCACACATCTAACAGTCACACCTAAAGTAAGCACAGTCCGTAAATTGAATTGTTATTATAACCTGTAAGAGTGCTGTTTTTCTAAATGTTAATCCTTGGGCTGCAATTAACTTCCTAGGTGGTCTTGAGGATTACTACCTCCCAGCAAGGTGTAAATGTTTTAGTTGAATCGACTGAATTTATCCTTTATTAATTTGGGTGCCCTAGAAGAGAAAGAAAAAAAATCATCAGAACTTTAAAAATAGTGGGAGAGAGTCATTATATTAACACTAGAGGCCCAGTGCTTGAATTCGTGCACGGGTAGGGTCCCTTGGCCTGGCCGGCAATTGAGGCCCATTAGGGCCATCTCTCCCAGTCTATCAGGGCCCAGGGCTGGTTGAAGGGACTGCGGGAGGTTGGCCAGCTGCGGGAGGTTAGCTGTGGGAACGCACTGACCACCCAGGGGAAGCTCCTGCATTGAGCATCTGCCCCTTGGTGGTCAGTGCATGTCATAGCTATTTGTTGTAATGGTCGCTTAGGCTTTTATATAGATAGATAGATAGATAGATAGATAGATAGATAGATGCTAGCTCTAATTTGATGCATGGAAATTAAGTTATAAAGCAAAGACAGATAGACACCATCCTCTCTGTAGGTTCTGGAGACAGCATGGCCAAGAGGAAGGGACCCTAAATTTTAGATCAGGAGACCTATGCCTGGCTCTGCTGCTGTTTGTGTGGCCTTGGGCAAGTCACGTAGTTTTCCATGCTTCAGTTGCCTACTTTTTCAGAAAACCCAATGGATTAAACCAGTAGTTTTTCCAACTTCCTTCCAGTGTGCCACGGCATCTTCTTCTAAACTGCTGCTTCACTCCTGCCTCATTGTTTTCTCCGAGATCAGAAAACTGGGTTTGGTTCCAAATTAAGAAACTCTGGTGTTTTTGTTTCTCTTCATGCACCTGCTTGCAGCGGAAAGCTACAAGGAAAGCCAGGCCATGAAGATTAAAGAGGAACCCATGGAGGTTGACATCCAGGACTCGCATGTCTCCATATCACCCAGCCGGAATGTTGGCTATAGCACTTTAATCGGGCGAGAGAAAACCGAACCCTTACAGAAGCTGCCAGAGGGCAGGGTGCCCCCAGAGAGGAACCTCTTCAGTCAGGACATCTCTGTGAAGATGGCTTCCGAGCTCCTGTTTCAACTGTCAGGTATGTTTGTGTGCAGGAAGATGTCAATCATTGGGAATAATTGTGAGGAAAGCCGCTCAAAGTAAAAACACCCAAGTGATAGGATTTGTTTTTAGACAGAAATCAGTTTTGTTCCTCGGACATGCCTACTGCAACTCAAACTCAGTTAATAAAAGGTTGCCAAGTTGAACTCCTGCCAAACTTTCTTTAATAAATAGTTAAGAATCGTTTGAAATTAGAACTCTATTCAATCCTGTGCAAATGATCCCTGTTGACTAGGCTACACGTCTCACCTCTAATTTTGTTTAGGCAGTTGATCTGATTAACAGCCTTTTTTTTTCTTCTAATGTGCAAAAGATAAACTTCAATTTACTCCAACAGTGACTGCATTACCATGAATTCCAAATTAGTGTGGTCTGAATTAATGAGATTGTACTGTATCTCGCCAAAAAAAAAAAAAAAAAGAAAGAAAAAAGAAAATCAAGGAAAGGAAAAAGCAAAAGTTGAAGAGTGAGGATTCTTTCTGGCTCTAGCCTAGTAGAAGGTTTTCTGTAAACCAACTGTGTCTACTTCAAATACTTGGAATTCAAAAGTGCAGTAATTACCAGCTCGGCTAAGGGTCTAGATAGAATAGCTGAGAGTTCTAGTACCTACATTTTTCCTTTGTTAACTCTTTCAAACTGCATACTTCCGTCCTTAACAGATTGTCTGAACATGATTGAGGCTGATGATATGAACACATATTAGATTTAGATTTACATAGAGGTACCTCCCTTGTCCACAGTCAGGTCTATATATTGAAGTCCATGCATCAGTAAAGTTTTTGTTGTTGTTGTTTTTTTTAAATATATTTTATTGATTTTTTACAGAGAGGAAGGGAGAGGGATAGAGAGTTAGAAACATCGACGAGAGAGAAACATCGATCAGCTGCCTCCTGCACACTCCCACTGGGGATGTGCCCACAACCAAGGTACATGCCCTTGACCAAAATCGAACCCGGGACCCTTCAGTCTGCAGGCCGAAGCTCCATCCACTGAGCCAAACTGGTCAGGGCAGTAAAGTTTGTTATTAATGTTGGATGAGCTCTTTGTGATGGATAACAAATTTAAAGCACCCATTAAGTGCCTCATTATTTAAGTATTCACTTGTTTCTCCCGCTAAGAAAAATACCAGGAAAGAGAAAAGAAGCTAGAATCCGTGTGCCACCATGATAGTCCACCTTCCATTGGCCCAGTCACACCCCCCACACCTGTGACACTATAGTTGGTGCCGAAAATGGAAGCCTCCGGGTTCTCAATCAAGGACTGTATTTGTGCAGAGTTCTGCCATGGTGGAAATAGTTCATTCTGTCCGCTCAAGAGGACACAGATCTTTGTAAGCTCCAAAACGTGCAAGGTGCTTTTTTTTATATATAGGCTTAAAAATCTCTAAAAACAGTATAACTTGGACGATGATTTAGCAGTTACAATTGGCACAAGTGGGGCCTGTGAGGTTCTTTTCAGAGTCTCCTCTCTGAGAGTCCATTATCACAGTCTGCTATCAGCTCGAAACTTTGTGTCTGAGAGTTCTCACCCTGGCGCTGCCACAACTGCCCGGGTGACCTCAGGCAAGTCATTTAGCCCCGATTTCCTGCTTTCTAAAAGAACACTGCCTGGGAATCTAAATTCACCCTCATTGTCACTGGCGAGTGGACAGAAAGGAATTGTCCCTGCAAACTGGCGTGCAGCAGCTCCAGACTCTTGTTACAGAGCATGGAACAGATGTGGTCCGTCTTTGTTGAAATTTTTCCCCAAATCCGTTAAGATTAGGTGGTTTTTTTAGTTGCCCTGCCGTTGAAACCTGAAACCCTTGTAGAGTTGGCCGGGTTTTCTCTGGACACTTAAAAGAAGCCATTGAGAGCTGTGACAGTCAGGGCCGAATCTTCACATTTGAACTGCGTGGGGGAGGCCAGAGTTCAGCTTTTGTGTTCTTGAAAGCTAATTAAATAATTCCTGACAGCTGGTAGAGACAGACCTCAAGACAGAGGCAGGGAGGGTCTACCTCTCCTTGTCTAAGGATAGTTTGCGTCCCGCGTGACATTTATCAGCGCCAGCGCGCGGTGGCTGCAGCACCCAGAGGTCTTATGGCTGTTTTTATATCCCCTCTCACAAAAGGGCCGACTGTACAGAGTGCGCAAAGGTTGCCATCGAAGTCAGGAGAGGAACGGTTGCAACAACGGCAGTTTTCCTGCTGAATCAGAGGGGAGCAAAAATTCTCAGCTGGGGGAAGATCCAGTAGAAATCACCATCTTTGTGCACGAGTGTGTGTGTGTGTGTGTGTGTGTGTGTGTGTGAGTGTGTGTGTGTGTGAGTGTGAGTGTGTGTGTGTGAGTGTGAGTGTGTGTGTGAGTGTGTGTGTGAGTGTGTGTGAGTGTGTGTGTGTGTGTGAGTGTGTGTGTGTGAGTGTGTGTGTGTGTGAGTGTGTGTGTGTGAGTGTGTGTGTGAGTGTGTGTGAGTGTGTGTGAGTGTGTGTGAGTGTGTGTGTGTGAGTGTGTGTGTGTGTGAGTGTGTGTGTGTGAGTGTGTGTGTGTGAGTGTGTGAGTGTGTGTGTGTGTGTGTGAGTGTGTGTGTGTGTGTACATGTACTTCCTCAGGCCTGATTAAAACCAGACAACACGCTTGAACGTTGTTGGTAACCGTTCCCTTTGATTGGTCTTCAATCATGTTTTTGTGGATGCTATCTACATGCTTCTGACGGTTGTCTTTACCAATGAGACAGGGAGGGTTCGGCTGGTTAAAAGAGAAACCAAAAAGTAAACCATGGGAGAGAAATGGTGAGGCTCTTTCGGCGGAAGCCTTAAAGACACAGTTGCGTGTGGATGACCTAAGAGACGTGTTTCATTCTTTCTCCTTCCAGAAAAAGTGAGCAAAGAGCACAATCACACAAAAGAAAACACCATCCGCACGACCACCAGGTAGGTGCTTGATGTGGGGGCCCTCAGGACACCCACGTCGAACATTGTCCCCAAACCATGTTCCCCCACCGGGTTCGAAGGAGTCAGGCCCTGACCACCGTAGTGTGTGAGAACTTTGGTTGGTGGAAACAATACAGCAAGCGAGGACACTAAAGGGGGGGGGGGGGCATTAATATTTATCAAACATCCAAGAGGGGTCTTTTGCTGAGGAGTTCCCTTATGCTTCTGTGTTCTACTCCTGACGGTCACTTTGTGAAGCAGGTATTATTTTCTTGGCAGAAGTTTCTGGGCCTGAGAGTGTAATGGGTGGCCCAGCGGAGGCTGGAAGCTGGATCTGTGTCTCAGGACAGCCCTGCTCGGGTGGAGACCAGTGCTCACTGCAGCTGCACCTACGTAGGTCTGAGGCCGTGGGCTGGTAATCCGTCACCAAGGAAATCCCAGCGTTTTATCTCATGGTATTAGTAGGAGGGCAGAAAAGGTACAAAGCAGAAGAAAGAGAGTGCTTTAAAAATAAAAAACCTTGCAGGAAAGCCGATATCGCTAACAACTGTGGGTAAGGAAGCTTGCCATTGGCTACAGGCAGTTTGAGGAGGTGGGCCAGAGTGGGCGCCCCATCAGGCTGCCAAACAGGAGGGACCAGCCAGTGCTGCTGGCCATCGGACTCTGAGTGGTGGAGGTGAGCGCCAGCAAGCGCAGACCCCGCCGCTGCGGATGAGTTGCTCCGGGAAGATGCGAAGGCTTTAAGCCAAAGAACTTGGCTTCCCTGAACAAACTTGGGTGCTCCCTCATGGGAGCGCTGATTAGTTTTGTGCCTTTAATTCTTGCAACAAGAGACACACGATGTTTTTCTCTTTGACGTGGTCTGGACTGACCTCAGCATCATCAGTCAAACCTTACCTGACTTGTGTTTTCTTTTTCATTCTATGAACTGGAACTGAAGAACACCACACATCACACAGTAATAATGAGCACAGAGCCAGCCTGCCTCACACAGAGATGACAGAGTGTGAGGGAAGGACCCTCCCGCTAACAGAGCAGGAGAGTGGTGTTAGCCTGGTCTCCACCGATAAGGGCCGGGCTGGGAAATGGGTCTGGCCGGTGGGAAGTCTGTTTCCTCTATGAAGTGGGATGTTCAGATAGGACATGTGGGCCACTGTGGAGTCCAGCCTACCTTCTGCCTGCACTCCGAAGGCTATTTAGTGTGTGTGCTTGTGTCTGTGGGTTAAACACATGAAACGGGCCAGATTGGTACACATCGAAAGGTGGCAGGCTACAAACAGTAAATGTTCCTTTTCATTGGCTTCCATGGGTTTCTCGAAGTGTCACAGGCCAAGTTCCCTGGCAGCAGAGCCTGAGACGGGTGTGGCTGTGGAGGGCTTTATCGGGAGTGTTCTCTCGGGAGCCTGCGGGGACAGGAGAGGAAGGCAGGTCACTGAGCAAGCATTGGTTGTAGCTGGATTCGAGCTTCTGCTCTGTCCTACAGTGAATTCTGGAAGATGAACTACACCAGAGTGAATCCTGCTTCAAAGCAAGGGGACAGCTCCTTGCAGCCACGTAGTATTTGTAGTATTCTCGGACTTCAGCAGGGGCAAATGTGACCTCCCCGGGCGGGGGGCGCGGATGATGAGGACAGTGAGCAGCCCACACTCCCAGCAACTTGGAGAGTGCACGGCGGGGAGCGAGGCGGGGAGGGCGGGGATGGAGCAGGACCCCAGCAGCATCTCCCGCGGGGGTCCTCTGCTGCCTGCTGCTCTTTAAGCTTACATTGTAATATTTATATCACAGAAAGGTATGCGGCAAGATCACGTTATTTTATGATTTTCAGGTGTTCTCTGGGAAGAGGGGAGAGGAGGTTTGAACTAACCCCAAACAAGTGAAATGAGCCTCATAGCCTTAATTGCTTTGGCTGGAGCTAGAGCATAATTACAGGATCGAAGAGAACGTTTTTTAGCCATTTGGCAAAAATGAAGCAATCCTTACACCCTCCTCCTGATGGGAGCAAGAAGAAATAAGATCTTTTGCCCAAAGTAAAAGAAGAGGTGCTGCCTATAAACGCCCCCACCACCCCATGCAATAGTGCTCAGAAATCAGTATTACAGAATTCTTGGTTTATTGTTTTTCTACAAAATCCTCCGTGTGTTTTTATTTTTCCTTTGAGTCGGCAACTTACTCAATTAGCCTCTCCTCAAATAGGCCTCTTTTTTACCTTCTCACCTCATTACTTCAGGTGAAATAGAATCAAGCTACTTTGTGCCAAGAAATCCTCTTTAACCTGAGTTAACTGATAGCAGGGATGGTGGGAGGGGGGATGCCAACTCTCCCCTTTTTTGAGTCCTGGTTTATTTCATATGCACAAGGTCAACTTACAGGTTATGTTTTAAGGTAATATTTGGGATACTTTTCAGAAAGATCTGCATCATCTCCACATTTCCATATCTCCAGATTTGTAAGGACTTAGTGGGATGTTTGGTTAGTTATCAGATTTCTCATGTTTGGTTTCCTAGAAGCCTCTGACTGTACAGAACAATGGCTCATGATTGGAATCAAGTTCAGAGTCTACCGTGTTTTTGAGTTGCCAGGCACATTTAAGACGGAGCGTAATTTAACAGTCAAGTATAATGGGGAAGGGAGGCCCTGGGGTGCTGCTCCCAGGGAAGTATTCCGATCAAGCTCCTTCAAACACCAATGGATGCATGAGCTCCTCATTCAGTGACACCTCCTGCTCATGGGGTCTGACACCCGGGGGGACGAGGGGAGAGACAATTCAGGCCACACTGAAGAAAGGAGCTCTCTCCCTGTCCTTCATAAACCCATGGCTTCCCCCACAAGTGTTTATCATTATTGATCTTGATTCTCATTCTAACCACAAGAACTAAGGAAAAGTGTAGCCACCAAGGATGAAACCTGGGTTCTCAACCTTCTGGCCCTTTAAGTACAGTTCCTCATGTTGTGACCCAACCATACAATTATTTTCATTCCTACTTCATAACTGTAATGTCGCTACTGTTATGAATTGTAATGTAAATATCTGATATGAAGGATGGTCTTAGGCAACCCCTGTGAAAGGGTTGTTCGACCGCCAAAGGGGTCTCGACCCACAGGTTGAGAACCGCTGCTCTATAGGTTGGCATTTCTATATGTGCTGACCAGTGAGACTTGGGGGTGCTGATTTCCCTGCCGGGCACCAAGAGAACATGACGCCCGTGGATGTGTTTACAGTGAACTCTCCATCCCACACGGGCTGTGACTACACCTCCCTCCTCATCACACCCACCCTGGTCCCGGCTGTCCATTGGCAATCCCGCTGTTGTTAATACCTCTAAGGTGGGGAGATATGGAAAGAGAAAATGATGTTAGACAGCATTCCTTGTTAGCAATGTTTAAAAAGAGGCTTAGGTGAAGCTAAAGGTTGAAACTAATAACGAGCACGTTCTGGATCATTGGTTCTCTGCCTCATGTTTTGTGTGGTGTGTTGTTGTTTTTTAACTCTTACAATGGAAAATTTCAAAACTACAGAATGTACTCATCCTTCAGTTTGAGCAATTATCATAACCCATATAATTTCAGACATTTTAAGAACTGGTTTAAGAATGTCTTTTTTTTTTTAATCCTAAAAACTTAGACTCAACTGCTTAAATTGGGATCATCTTCCCAAAAGTAAAGGAGGAAAACAATCACCGAGGTGCACCATGTGGCCAAGCAGAAAAAATCAATCTACGTAGCAGCCAGAATGATTGGCTCATGTGGTCCTGCTCACCAGTGCCTTGACCTCACCCCTCCTCCCTCGTACATGCCCTCCTCTGGCACCTCCATCGCATCAGTCCCTTGGTTGGGACGTCACTGGAAATGCTAAAACAGCCGTTCCTTTGCCTGTTTAACCTTAGAGTCTAGAAAATTCAATCCAAGTGTAAAGAAGCCCGTGTGTCTCCTTTGAGATAGTGTGTGGACGGAGTGTTCTTAACGCCATCCGACCTGACAAATGAGATGGGAAGGCAGGCCAGCCAGAACCATGAGAACAGAAAGCTTGAACCCTTAAGAGATTAACCAAATCCTGATTTTTCTATTTCCTTCCCCCGCACAAGACTGGGTTCCACAGGGACCAGATAACCAGCTACTATGATTGTTGATGAAAATATATGAGGCGTGATATCATAACCAGATCCCAAAGTTTAATGGAATAAAAAGATCTCCATCTTCTGACATGGACCATCACCCAGCCAGGTGCAGGATAAGATCGAAATAGGAAAATGGAACCCTAGAGTCAGAGTCAGATGGCTCCTGGCAGGTGAATTGGACATGCTCAATGTTGTATAACACCATGGACTTCAGACAATGGCTGCCAAGAACCCTCTCTTGGTTATGTGTTCTCCTTTCCCCATTAATAATTCAGTGTCCCTGGGGATATAAGATTGCAGGCCTATAAGAAAAACTTCTCACACCTGGCACACTTTATTCCAAAAGCAAGGAAGTGTTTACCTGAACTGTCCTTTTTCCCCTCACTAGACTAAAAAGCAGAAGTAGAGAAAATCCGAGAAAGGGAGATTTATATCATGCTGTGCCGACCAACATTTAATTTGCACAATTTTCAAAATTGGAAATGCAGGCTATTTTTCTGTGATTTAGATAATGGCACTTACAGTGTTTACTGAGAAACATATGCATTTGGAAGTGTTCAATATAGAATTTCCCCGTGTGTGGGTTTGGATGAAATGTCCTTAAATATTTATGATTCGGTAATAGAAATTGCACAAATTTGCAAAAGTATAATGTGCTGCCTCAATTTGTGCAATTTTCCCTTTACGTTTTTTGAAAGGCACAAGAGAACAATGCTCCATTACCTTAAAAAGTAAAAGATGACACATAAAGAACTCTGGGTTAGACGGAGGCAATTAAGAAAACAGGAAAGGGAGCAAATGAAATTGGTGGTTTTTGAGTTGCTGTCCTCAGATTCTCTTAACCCTTTACAGTTCACGGCTTTAAGATTAAATACACTGAGAATTCTATTTCTAAAATATGGAAATTACTGCTAATTTCATGGCAGTATATCCTTTGGTTAGGATATTCAGTGCTTTTTTAGTGAGGTCAAGGCTGTTGGTGGGCCATTGCAACTTTTTTAAAGTGCACTTCCTCTAGCCTGAGGATCAAAGGGTCCTGGGTTTGATTCCAGTCAAGGGCATGTACATTGGTTGCAGGCTCCTCCCCATCCTGGGCCCTGGTCGGGGTGTATGCAGGAGCAAACCAATAGACGTGTTTCTCACACATTGATATTTCTCTCTGTCTTTCCCTCTCTCTTCCACTCTCTAAAAGATCAATGGAAAAATATCCTCAGGTGAAAAATAAAGTGCCCTTCCTCTAGACCAGTGGTTCCCAACCTTTTTTTGGCCATGCCCTACCTAAGGCATCTCTAAAATCCTGATGCCTCCCTCCCCTGTGGTATATTCGTATTAATGTGAGGATGCCTGAAAGGCCGTTACTTTGGTCTAAACAAACTTCCAAAGAACATGGCATCCATGAAAGAGAAAAATAAAAGAACAAAGGACAGTTGAAGTACTGAGGAAGAAATCGCTAAAAAATAATAATAATAATAATATGAAGTGATATGAAAAAATAGCAAATAAGGTTTCAAAACATATAACAGAACTGAAATGCATAAATATGTCACATTATATATTTATATACTGTATATGAGGCCCCTAGGACCATAAGAAATGCAAAAAAATCACTGTTAATAACTCATTCTCAGATTGCCCCCCCCTTAAAAATTAAATTGCCCCCCTCTGGGGCATGTGCCCCACGTTGGGAACCATGGCTCTAGACCAGGGGTGGGCAACCTTTTTGTGAGTGCGTGCCAAAACCAGCAAAATCTCTGACTCAAAATTCTTCTGCGTGCCAACCCTAATTTTTTGAGAACATGTTACGCCTACTTGATATCTCTTAAGGTGTACGTATGTGAAGAACCTTGAAGAAAAAATAAAATTCATTCGAGCGACAAAAACACAGTATATGATGATGAAAAATACATTTATTTTTTAATGTGTACATGTACACTGATAGTCCGACAGAAAACTTTATGACACTGTTTGATATTATCAGTGGGACTTTTGCTGCTGCATCACTGATGACAGAGATTTTACATCAGGTTTATATTTCATGACCTTCAGAGATATGCACGAGCTACTACTTTTATCCGTCAGGCTACTCCTATTACAAGACTTAACAAAATTCATCACTGAGAACAAAGATTCACAAGCGTATGTGGATGAAACCAGAACACTGGTTGGATCTAGGAAGGCAGGGAGAATTAAGGCAGAGGCATAGAAATTGCTCTTCCCCTTTCTCGTCAATCCATGTCTATGGTCTTTAAGATAACTTGTTATGTAAAATTATTTATTTATCTAAGATGCACCTACACTGAATTTATCTGAAAAATAAAAAAGTCAATATTAAGAAAAAAATTGTAAATGGAAGATTATAAGAGAAAGTTTTGTGTGCCAGCAAAAGTTACTGGCGTGCCATGTTTGGCATACGTGCCAGGGGTTGCCCACCCCTGCTCTAGACACTGCCACCTACTGGCAGACTGTCCTAGGAAATATGTAAACCTCTGATGTCTACGATGTCATTGTGCCCCTTATGTGGTTCCGTGTGCAGGGCACAGCCTGCACCACAGTCTGCAGCTGCTACAACACAGATGTTGACTTGAGAGTCTTCTCATTGGCCATACACTCTTCAACTGACCTCTGCATTTTCAGTTTTCAAAGAAATTAAAACTAATCTTAGAACACAATGAATCACTTCTTAAAATAAAAACAGTCTGAAACAACTTTGTGGATTGCTGCCACTTGAAGGTTCCTTTTTTCTTATTTCACCAAACCTTTCTCAGGACTGTGATCTACCCCTACACTCCTTTGTTCTTAGGGATTCCCCTCTGCCATTTTCTCGTGCCCCTGTGACATCTCTATTGAACTGTTATCGTTGAAACTACACTGCCAGAACCGCTTTGTGTTGCGTGACTGTGGAGAGGCCAGTTCACATCTCCTTGTCAAGATCGCATGAGGGCTGTGCCTTTCTCCTCTTCGTGTTCCATGGGCTCTCCCACCCCTGTCCCTCCCCCTGCAACAGTGTCCCATCTTGTTTGTATAACTCCGGACAGTCAGGAACCCAGTGTAAATCTGTAGGTCCCTGTCAGTAGACACCCAGAGCCTATATTCTCTCCTGATCACCTTTGACAGGTGATGCAGAGGTGACACGACCCAAAGGTCTGTGTGGCTGAGGTGCCGGCCTCACTCCTGTTCCTCTTGTCGGGGATTTGCTCTCAAGACTGTCTCTATGGCTGTTCCTAGAAAGATATCAAATATTCAAGGGTTGACCTCCGTTGAGGGCTGAAAAGCCCTCAGGGATGATGCCACGGCCCGGGGCACCCACATTTCACTGGCATTCCCTAGAGAGCTTCCACGGGACAAAGTCCCGAGTCCCTGCAGGGAGACTGAGGTCGCTGTCCCCTGCTCCCCCAGCGAGGGCCCGCCGCCCTTGTTTATGCAGGAAGGCAGATTCCTGGGGGAGATCCAGGGCCCTCGCGGGCTGACATTTCGCCGAGCCGAGCCAAGCCGGACATGCAGGTTCACTTCCGTGGCCTGCGGTTGGCTCGGGCTCTCGGGGCCGGGCCCCCGGGCACAGTGGCCCTCACAAGGCCTGGCATTGTGCTCCCTGTCCTGAGAAGTTTCCCGGCTGCGCAGCGGATGAATGCCAGCCGCTGCGACAGGAATTGTTCCTTGAAAATGTGGTGTTAGGTTGTACGGGTTGGCCCGCCTCTAAGATAACTCTAAATAGAAGGTGTTTGTACTTTTCAGAGAAGAAAATAAAATTTTTAAATCACCAATATATTTTTTTCTTCCTAAGGTGCTCTATTGTTCTGCTATTTGAAACAGCCTCTTCCTTGGATACCTTTCGGCCTTCTGCAACCGAACTTGACTGATCCTGCTGGGATCATAACTTAGGTGGATCATAACCAGCCTATGTCTTTTACAATTGCCTTCAATGTTATCCTTTGGGTTCCTTCCTAAAAGATTAAAATAGAAATAAAGGATCCCAAACCATAAAACTTAATATATATTTTTTTAATTTTTATTTTTTTTCAATGACAGTTGACACTCATTATTATATTAGTTTCAGGCGTACAGCAGCTTGTTTAAATTTTAAAAATAACATTTGTTTCCAGGAGAACATAAAGAATAAAAGATAGTCATGAATAATCAGTCCTGCTACCCAGACAACCACTGCTAAGTTGGTGCTGCATATCCTGGCTGAATTTTTTTCTATTTATACACATATATGTTCCTATAAAAATCAACTACAACTATAGATACAGTTTTGTAATCTCTTTTTCACTAGCAATATAGTCTTTTCATGTCAATATTGTTCTTCTCGTGTTTGCATAGTATTCAGTGTTTGCATGTCATAACAGACTTAATCAGCCTCCTGTTAATGGGTATGAAGGGTTGTGTTTGGTTTTGTTTTCCCAAGTTGTTGGTAATAGAAACGGTACTGGAATAAATTGACTGACAAAAGCATTCACAGTTTTCAGGCGTTTGCTATGAATTGTCTAATTGACTTTCAGAAAGGTTGAATCTATGATTCTACCATAAGCTAATGAAAGAGAGAGAGAATATTTCAAGGATCTCTGTGCTTTATCATTAAAAATTTGTTTTTACCAATTGGGAGGTTAAAAATGATATCTTCTAGTTATAACCATTTTATTTATTGATTCCTAGTGTTATCAAGCATTTTGTTCAGGGGGAGGCATTTGTATTTGTTCTTTTGTGCATTTTCTTTCATTGTCATTTATTATTTCATTTGGTGGTTTGTGTGGATTGAACTTTTTGTTTGTTGCTGATGATTTTTTAAATGATGAAAATTTTAAAACAAAGTGGAAGGAATAATGTAATACATCACCATATCCCACCACCCAGATTAAACAAACATTTGCCATGCTTACTTCACCAGTCTTTCCCCCTAGATTTTACATCACATCCCAGACATCATAACACTCCCAGATTCTTTGATACACATCTCTAAAAAATAAGGATATTTTCTACAATACCTTTGTACACCTTACAAAATTCACAATATAGTTGATTGGTTTTATCATTGCTGAGAAGGTTCTGTTGATAGGCGCCAGCCAAGTGCACAGCAATGCCAATGGACTAGGAGGAGAAAGAAACACGTCTTAGCTTTCTCCTCACCTCAAAAATTAAAGAAGAAAATCTGGTGCCCATAGGGGTAGTTGAATGATGGAGGGACCTTGGTTCTCCATCTGCTCATAAGCGCCATTTAGAACCCACTGAATCTGCAATGTCAGCCTCAGTGTGTAGATAAATGCCCCCGCCGAGGCCTGCCAATGCATAGCCATTAATTCATGTTTATTCACTACAGTTCTTTCTTTGAAAATGTGTGCACCGAACTTGATCAATGACCGGGCTTTCAGGCCTGGTCCACTGGGGTCGGAGGAGGTCTTCTCTGTTGTGTCCATTTTAAACTTGAATAGGGGATTTACTATTTGGATGGTCAGGGTTGTCATTAGGTCAGAGACACCACCAACCCCGTCTTTTCTTTCTTTCTTTTTTTTTTTTTTTAATCCTCACCAGAGGATATTTTTTCCATTGCTTTTCAGAGAGAGTGGGAGGGAGGCATGGAGGGGCTGAGAGACAGAGAGAGAGAAACATCGATGTGAGAGACACACACACCGACTGGCTACCTCTCACATGTGCCCTGGCAGGGGGTGCAGAGAGAACCAACAACCCAGATACATGCACTTAACTGGGAATAGAACCCAAGACCCTTCGGTGCTTGGGCTGACGCTCTAACCACGGAGCAGCACCCTCCAGGGCCCAGTCACTGTTAAACTTGAGCACTCTTCTCCACCCCCATGCCCACTGACCTGCATCCTGGATACTTTTATTAAAATTAGTAAGTAAACAAATAAAACCGTTCAGGAATAGGGGCCCTCGTTTCTGCAGGATTGAGGAGGGAGGGACACTGTTATGAGCACCATTAACATTGTTTTCTTTCATGATCGATTACTTTTTTAACTGACGACAAGAATGGCCATAGGAAAATGGGCACTGACTTTTCCACCTAAACGGTCAATGTCTGGGTCCATTTCACAAGAAATGAAGCTACACAATCTCTCATCCGAAATGAAACCGAGAGCCCAAGGTGGAAGCTAGGAGGACCGCGTACAGTCCAGTGTGGCATTTAGCAATTGCTGTGCCCGGTTTTTAAGGGTTCAAGATTCTTTTTAAAAATCTGTGGACCTAAGCATTTTGTATATTTTAAATATAATCATTTATAAATATGTTACAACATATAGATATATAAAAATATTAAGCATCTATTATTCTATTTTAAATTATTAGCAAATAAATGAATCAAGGATGGTCATATTTGAGAAAAAATAAGCACCACCTAAAAGTAAAGAAAGTTGCATTCATTGTGATAATTAAGGTGAAAATAAAATCATCTTATTTGGTCTTTTTAAAACAATGAATATCTTTTTAAAAAGTGGCAACATTTTTGTTGTTGAGTTGTGAGTGTATTCTCATGCAGGCTGCCCCTGCTTCTTAGAAAGTTCCTTCTGGCCTTAAAGTCCTTGAGGAAATGTTGAGAAGGTAGTTATAACTAATCCAAATATTTCCCCCTCTTTCTTATCTTCAAGTAATCCCATCTTTTTCATTGATGTGTTGCGCAAGCTTTTTTTTTAAAAAAAAAAAAAAAAAGACAAACCCGTTCTGGTTTTTGGCAAGGACTGTATTCTGTTATTGTTAGCAAGGTCTGGGTTTTGTTCAAAGAAAACATTTCCGGTTTGTTGTCATTTCCTTTACTTTTGTTATATATACATGGAGATTCCAAATGGAAGTTACTGTATCCATTTCCGCGGTCGCAGTCCTGTTCCACACATTCAGAAAGTCTTTGAACTGGAGTGAGATTTACTCTTGGAATAACTTTGGTCTATCACCGTGTCTTCTTGAGGCTTTTGGAGGCTTGAAGGATTGTTTTCAACTAGTGTTTCCTGTGCACTTCACAATGTCACGCAGTGTGTCACTCCTGGGTCCGTCTCAAGGTCTGAGTGGTTCAGAGGTCAGAGTTTTAAAAATGCCAGCACAATGGTTTTAGATAAATATAGGGTGGACCCAAAAATGTATACACACGCTTTGAGTAATTGTAAAGGCAGTGTTTATGAAAATACGTTTCATTTTCAAAACTGCGCTATCAACTGTTAAAGTGTGTGTACATTTTGGGGGGGGGGGACACCTGTACATGGAATCTCAGTTCTTTAAAAATAACATGATATACCGATACAGAAAACTAGTGGTTCAGTGCACTGAGTTCATGGCTGGGACTAAGTGGAGACTGAGAAAGGCCCCGCTAACAGGGGGGTAAATAGCATGTGGTGCTGTGGTCCATGCTGGGGCCTGCCAGGGGGCAGCCAGAGGGAGGACACATTGGCTCCCATGGCCTTTTTCCAGCCTGGACTGGGGCTTCTGGCTCTCCTTTCACCGTATGTAGCTTCTCAGAAATATCTGAGTCAGATCGTTTATTCTTTACATTTTCTTAAAATAAAACAAAGCAATATAAAATTAACCCAGCCCAGCTGGCTCGACTCAGTGGTTGAGCGTCGACCTATGAACCAGGAGGTCACGGTTCAATTCCCAGTCAGGCACATGCCTGGGTTGCCTGCTCCATCCCCAATATGGGGCAGGCAGGAGGCAGCCAATAAATGATTCTCTGTCATCATTGATGTTTCTATCTCCCTTTCTCTCCCTTCCTCTCCGAAATCAATTTTAGAAATATTAAAAATTAGTCCAAATTCTTTTAGACATATTTTACCCAGAAAAAAATATGGAAGCTGGATGGAGACTCAAGTACTTTCACTTGAAAATACCCCATCTTTTTTATTCATTAAAGAAAATTTTGTCTCTTTGGAGATTGAAGTCAGAATATCACTCAGGATGATGTAACAGAAACCCTTACATTTAATAGGATTTCATTCCACCCTAAAATACATAGATCCTTATGTGTTCTTAGTAAAAAAAAAACCATTATAGAGCAAGATCTTTTTGTTTTCTATGTTTAATCTTTCTTTTCAATTTGCCATCTCCAAATTCAGTCCTAGGAGTTATTATCATTGCCTTCTAGAAGGAAAAAAAATTACTTCTTCTGTCACTCCTTAAAAACTATTGTGTCATTACTAAACAAAGTTTTTCTTCTTAACTTTCCCTTACATACTGTGTCCACCTTCTCCTTTTCCTCTCAGTTCCGTGTTGCTATGGCATCTCACCCAGAATCGCCTTGGTGTTTTGGTTTTCACGGTGGCCCTCGGGAGGGGTGGCAAACCGGCTGTTCTGTGGGCAGCGAGCTCCCTGTTGGCCCGCAGATGTTAAAGGTGGAGATCCCTGTGGCACAGTCAGCACTTAGCAAAACGTATCACTACTTAGCGCCATAATCTTTTATGGACTGTTTTATTATTAACTGTAAATCTTTTTGTCCTGAAGCCCCGGGCTGTTGACCCTATAGCCCAGGCCGTCTAATGCCTGGAATTGCCTAGTCATGTATTTTAACCTGTAGATTTTCTACAGAAGAACAACAGAAATACACATTTAATCTCCATTTCATGTTTACCCAGAAAAGAACGTTGGATAGATAAAAGTTTTGTCTTTTTTAAGTAACATAAAGCAGGAAAAGGAATGGCGTGTGGGGCAGTCCTAACTCTACACCCACAGCTTCTAGATGGTACTTCTGAGTGTGTGCTGAATGTTTACACGAATCAGCTACGTCTTCCAGGTCACCTGTCATTGTGCAGGGCCAACGGGAGGATGTTGTGGTAGATGGTGATTTGTTCCCTACGTGACAGACACCTCCCCCATTAACCATTAGTTTCAACCCGTTCGTTTTCCAACTTTTTAACCAAATATATTGATCATAGATCAATTTTTAACAGTTTTTGCCTTTTTTCATTTCCTTCGCTCACTTTTTGATGGAGAGGCTTTTTCATAGTAAAATGACTCAAGTTCTGGTCGCTGGAGAGTCAGGAAGTAAGAGGTTGCAACATTCACCAACTGGCTCCTTTTGTGGGAGAAGTGGTAACTGAGGCCAGTACAGGCGTGTGTCAGGGACGACGATGTTGTGAAGCTGTGTGTTCATGTATTTTTTTCCCTGAGAAGATGCAGGCTCGGCTCATCCTGTGTTGGGCACCTCCTGGGCCTTCCCTCCCCACTACCCTCTCCCACCCCTCAGTCACTGCAGCCTGAACAGGGTGCCAGCTTCATCCACCGCAAAGCTGGGCAACTGCTGAGAGTGGGTGGCCTGCACAGGGAAAGAAAAGGAGCTTAAGGAACACCATCCCAACACCCAAAATTGCACCACTCGGCACGAAGTTGCAGGGCGGTCATCTGTCCTCAGAGCATGGGCACAGTTAAAGATGACCAGTGTTCTTGGGGATCTAAAACCATTGAGCAAGCCCATGCTCCACGGGGCATGCTCCGAGTTTGGTCCCCGCTCCTTCTCTTCCTGAGGCATGGATGCCAATCTAGGTGACATAATGCCACCATGAGCTTCATATTTGTGTTGAGATAGAGGTTGGCCAACACCTCATGGCCTTGTTACCCTTCCCTTTTCATTTGGGCTTAATAATAGTGAGGAGCTTGCCCCCAGGAACGGTGGGTACAGGCAGTGGAGAAGGGTTAGGATTGCAAATTGCTCCATCCCCGGTGTTGTGGAAGTATGCGAAAAGTAGAGTATCTGTTAACTTCTAGAGAGAAGTAAAGACTAAAATTATTTTCACTTGCTCAACTTCTCAATTGATACAGTCTTCCTGCAGTGTCCCAGGATCCTGCTTACTGAAGTAGCTGCTCCCATCCTCCCTCATCCCTCCTACCCTCTCCCTTCCCTTTGTTCTGTCCGTTCCAAGCATCATGATCCTGTGTTGTCCATGAGTTGCCTAGATGCTAAGAGACCGCACAAAGGCAGCTTAGCGAGTGAGAGTGCACCCTGGACGCCAACCTGCCTGGATTCACATGCTGGCTCCGCTCATGGCATGGACAGTTATCTAACTTCTCTGTGCCTGAGTTTCTCCATCTGTACAAAATACAGATAATAATAGTGTAGCTACCCCACAGGGTCATTGTGAGGATTAAGTGAAGTTGATACACACAGAGCACCTTAGAACAGTGCCAGATACTTAGTAAGCAATATATATGTTCCTCTTTTACTGTACATCTACTAAGAACTTTAACATGAAATGTCTTATTTAACTCGGATAGCACCCTAATAGAGATGGTATTTTTAAACCTTTTCCCAATGATGAAACTGAGGCTAGAGAGGATATTGATTTGAAAAAGGTTACTTGACTCTCTAAGTGGCCAGTTTGGAATTCAGCCTCAGATCCTTCTAATCCAAACTCTGCGTAACCCACTGCACTCCCACCTCCCGGCCTGGGCGGATATGAACTCGAAGCGTTGCAGCTGGGCTTCTGCAGGCAGGCCATCCTGGCCAGGCCAGCCCCCAAGGGAGCTCTGCACCCTCCCTTCCTCAGCACCAGTTACATGGCGGTTCCCTGTCACAGGCCTCTGCGCTCCCTGACATCTGTTCCCGGGCCTGGCAGAGTGTAGGCCCTCCCGGTTACTGTGAGCCCGAGGGAACGAGGGTAGTGTACCTGTTTCTCTGCGGCAAGAAGGGTGATAGTCTCGATGCCTTTTAGGGGGACCCTCTTGGGACCCATGGAAGTCTCCACATTTCAGACCAAACAGTTCCATGGGCTCCCCTGGACTCTCCGATGTCAAGGTGACTGCTATAGCCAGCGTGACAGTACCAGGCAGGCCCATTGCCCGCTCTTCACCCTGTGCCCAGGGCCAGCCTGTGGTTTCCATGTGAACTGTCCACACGTGGATGTCACTGTCGCCTCCCATGGAAGCTTCAGAACGAGGGAGGTGGGAATTGAGAAATCTTATTCTCTGGGTTTGACCAACAATCCTCCAATGTCTCTACATCTTTAAAAGTGCTCTGACTCTAAACAGTTTTCTTCATGGAAATATTGAAACTTAACCTCATCCCTCCAGCAGTCAGCTGACCCTTCCAAATCAGAGCAACCTTTTCTTCATTCATTTTATTCAAGGAAACAGCACTTCTTGCCACCTTGTGAGGAATGTTTCACTTATCACCCCTTTAGGTAGGCAGATACAAGTAAAAAAACAGCTCACATTTATGGAGCACTTACTGTTTGCCAGGCACTGTGAAAAGCATGTTCCATGGAGTACCTTGATGGGTGCTCAGAGCTCCTCTGCGAGGTTGGTTACTGTTATCATGCCATTTTAGAGACAAGAAGTGAAGGCTCCGAGAGTTTAATATTTTGCAGGGGAGCACAGCCCTGAGTGGGGGAGCTGGAGTTCGAACCCAGAACTGCTTCCTCTCAAGCGCATGCTCTTAGACTCCATGCTGCATGGCCTTTTCCTTTCAGCGTTTGTATCATTTACAGGTTATGAGACGTTTGGCATAAAATGGCGTGTCTCCCCACTCCCCAGTGCCTGCTAGCCTACAGCCAGTTCACTGTTAAGCCTATTAAATTGTTTTTTGTGTGTAAGATATAACTAAAAAGAAGCATCGATCAGATACTTAAACCTCAGAGGGAAGGCAGGGGAGGGTGGGGGCAAGGGGAGAGATCAACCGAAGGACTTGTATGCATGCATATAAGCATAACTAATGGACACAGACACCAGGGGGGTGAGGGCATAAGCAGGGGGGGGGGGTAGCAATGAGGGAATAAGGACACATATGTAATACCTTAATAAAGAAAGGGGAAAAAAGGATAAAAATAACAAAGAAAAAAAAGTATGCAACACAACGTTGCATGAAACCTAGCCTAACTGTCCTGTAAAACTATGTTTATTAATGTATGTTTTACTTAAACATATTTATATGTCTTTTATCTTATCTTACTGTTCCCTTTATAACATATAATAATAGTAGCCATAGCCTTGCAGCATTTTTTAAGAAAGCAGCACCAGTCATGCGAGTTCTAGGCTGGGCTCCCTCAGATCTTTTCTTTCCCATGATCTGTGGGTGTGCAGGGGGCCTGATCCCTGCGGGCTGTTTGGCTTCTGGGATGGTTCAGTCAATCAGAGGCCCTGATGGAGATGGGGGTGGGGCTTAAGGAAGAGCTAGGGTGTTTCTACCTCCCTCTGTCTTCTGCAGCAGCTGCCTCTTCCCTGTGGCCCCAGCTCCCATTTAAGTCCTTTTGTCCCTATAGCCTCAGGGTGGTGGTGGCCTCCCGCTTTTCCTATCTCTGGCTTGCTTTACTGCTCCCTATGCATTGTCCACCACCTGTGTACCCAGTGCCCTGGATTAAAATTTCCCTGTTATAAGTAGGTATTGCCAGTTCTTAGATGCTGCTGGATACTCCAGTATTCTCACATGTGATCACGATACTTATTATGATCACAATACAGTTTATGTTTGAGGCATGGAAGATGGATGGATGGTGTGATTGGGTTAAAACCCTCTGATTAAAGCATCCAAAGGCTTTGTGCTCACTGTGGCTGTGGTATAAGTGGAAACCTGGCTGGGTGTTTGTGTCCCTGGTTCCAGTCCTAGCTGAGTCACTGGGCGTACTTAGAATCACTCAAGTCAGAGCCTCAGTTTCATGGAAAATGAAGGTACTCCTGGTATCCTTGCGGGCAGCCCCATTAGCTGGCTTTAACTCCTTCCGAACCAAGACAATTCTAAGATGCATCTGCGGGGACCATCGAGGTGTCTCCATCAGTGAAACAGCCCCTAACTCCAGCCATCTGCCCTTCTAAGGCACACTGTTGGTCCCCAGGGGATCAGGTGCCCGCCTGTGGGTGAGCCAGGGCAAGCCTATCACCCCTATGGGAAGAACCTCGGACAGGCCTTTCTGATTCTGACCCAGATGGTTGGTCTTCATTTGGACTTAACACACTTGAAGAACATATAATGCAGGGGTCCTCAAACTTTTTAAACAGGGGGCCAGTTCACTGTCCCTCAGACCGTTGGAGGGCCGGACTATAGTTTAAAAAAAAACTATGAACAAATTCCTATGCACACTGCACATATCTTATTTTAAAGTAAAAAAACAAAACGGGAACAAATACAATATTTGTATTTGCATGTGGCCCGCGGGCCGTAGTTTGAGGACCCCTGATATAATGCAACACTAAAATTCAGTGCTCAGCTGTCCTGACTGCGGGCTTAACCATCTTTCAAATACAACCTGTCATATATTCACCTGACATATAAAACTAGCAGCAGAATGTGCATATGGGACTTGTCTGATGTAATATACTTTCTCTGTTTTAAGCACAAGCTTCTTACGGTCTCTAAACACCATTTTTAAAAATACAGTATCCAGCGTGTGTGTGTGTGTGTGTGTGTGTGTGTGTGTTTGGGGCTGATGCTCTGGGTACCTTAAATAACTTTAATTTACTAAACTTCACTCCTCCTCCCCGACCCCCAGCCCTTTCTTTTCAGAAGATACATTTAGACAATCACCATTCTCCTCCAATTCAAAAGACCTGCTGCCCGGCGACTCCGCGCTCCACGGGAGAATACCAGCGCCAGGTATGGATACACTGTTGGCTTTGCTTCTACTATTGATTGCTTAAAAAATTACTTTTCTGAAATGTGTGAATTTTCAGATGCTTTCAGTGAATGTGTTGACGTTATTCATATGAAGAAGCCAGGTTTTTAAAAAGAGGGAGGAACTCAATTTCAGCAGCCACAAAAGTTCATTAAGAGAAAATGCAGGCGGTGAGAAAGCTCTTCGTCTGCTTCAGCAGCCCATTGTTGTTTACCTGCTGGTGTTTCATTCGTATCGTGACGTTCTTAATCTTTGAAATAGCGAAGTATACCCTGAAGATACCTTGCTTTTCACGTTGTCAGTGTTTCAGGGAGGCAGCCAGGAAGGTAGTGGAGGGTGGTGGCCCGGGCGGGACCCGTCAGGACCCCGTGGGGTGTGGGCCACTGTAAAGCCCACTCCAGTTCTTGTGGAGACAATCTTGCCCCAGATTTCACTCTCCTTAGACTGTCTGCATATATCCATCTAATGCTCCTTTTTGCCATCTGAGCATCAGCACATAATGTCTTACCTACTCTTCCTCTTTCCTTTCCAAGTAAAAAGGAAGATGTGTTTGCTGCCCCCTCATCAACAGCATGACCGTCCTCAGGGCTCGTGGGTGTCCTCAGAGTTGTTATGAAATGAGGACATTTGAGAACCTCTGCCCTGCAGCCTGTGCTCCTTACTCACCCACCCCCGACCCCAACACCAAGCCCGCAGCCAGGAAGCTTCCTGCTGTGGCTACCTTCCTTCCCAGCCACAGGGAGAACTTCAGAAGCTCTCGGTGGCCTCCACACCGATTCCTTTGTCCAGGAGAGCGGTGGGAGCCCATGGCTCGGTGCGTGTGCAGGACGGTCTAGCAGCAGGGGTGCTGGCCGGCAGCTCCTTCAGAAATAAGTCCAGGTGTCCTCCGCACAGCCGAGGAGCGGCTAACAGACAGCTGGAGATCTGAGTAGTGTGTAACTCAGAAAGAGCCGAGCAGCATCTTAGAAATGTTGGCGTGGGCATCATAAGTCATCGGAAGGGATGTCTAACAAACGGTTGGGAAAAGGCAGCTTTGTCGTCCTTCCATCTTGTGATGGCAGATCCATTTCTTCTCATCTCCAAAGAGTCCAGGGGCCGGCCTGCTTTTTAGCTCCACAGGACTTTTCAGTCCCATCACCCTAAATAACACACACACAAAAAAAACACATTACCTGCCACCCGGTTCCAGAGGTGGAGGGAAATCCCGCTTAGCTGATGTCTTCATTCTCAAACAGGGCTTTTTGAACTACTGTGTACTTCCCACGGCGTCCTTTTGAATAGCCATCTCCCTGGTCCCCAAATTATCGCCCTGCTGTTAAGTTGATGGATTGTGACTTTCTAATGTCAAAATAACTGCCTAGGAATTGCAAGTCGGAGTGCTGTTACCCATCCAGCCCGCGCCCGTGATGGATACACCGGCCCTGCATTGCAGCCTCAGCGTTGGGCTCGGCTATATTTTAAGGAGGGTTTATGGTCATGTTGCAACTTGACCTCAAAGAGCGAGATCAGTACATGTCTCACTGTGTGCAGGTGGCGTTTCTGTGATTTGCTTGGAAGACTTCTATTACGAATGAGATAAAGTTAAAAAGTTAACTTATGTTGAGGGGAAAGCCAGCATAGCGGGGATTTTAGAAATGCAAATACACCATTCTGAGAGAGAGCCAACCTCTGTCCTTCAAAAAGCCTTCCTTCAGGCAGAGGATGAGCAAAGTGATGTTCACATTTTACTAAAATCCACAACAGCACGGGGGCTTTTTACAAAGAAGCAAGGTGGCCATGCTTGGCAAGTGGCATTAAAATGCAAAAAGTTAAAAATGATAAGGACAACCTTGTAAGCACAAAGTTCCTGTAAGCTGAAGACATGTTTTGTAAAGGAAAGCCTCAGTAATTTGAACTCGTTGTGGAGAAGACCAATCTGAGTTAACAAAATATTGAAGCATGGAGACTTCCCAGGTAAACATTTCTTTCAAGTTCAGACAGTGATGACTGGACATGATACCCCTACTAAATTAATGCTCCCCACTCCCTTACCCACAATTCGGAAGCCCAAAAGCTCTACCAACCATTACTTTTAAAATAAATTACTCAGTGATACAAACGAATGGGAGCCTATTTACAGTCTTTATGTATTAGCCCAAGGGTAGAATTCATGCATTTTATTGCAGAAATATCAACATACTTGAGTATAAAGGCCCACTGGAGTGTTGCAAAAATATGCATTGTGCACCATATTATCTTCTTAAAATCAGGACAAGTATGAATCTCAAAGTACATCAGGCGCCAGGGGTCTGGGATGTGGTGGGCCTACATTTACTCGAGTACTCTGCTGAAATGCTGTGCTGGGGACAAGGAGATTTGAAGCTAGAGTTGAGGATCTTAGGTTCTGCAGTATAAGAGTCACGAATTCATATAGAAAATTGTGAAAGACCAAGTGGGCAGCACATTGCTGAATCACTGGAGAAGACGTGACAAGAGAGCAGATTCAGTGGGGACACCGCAGCACTCGGGCAGCCTTAGTAATGAGGGCCTGGGTGAGAGGG
Organism: Myotis nattereri; assembly: GCF_964212035.1. NCBI lineage: Eukaryota > Metazoa > Chordata > Mammalia > Chiroptera > Vespertilionidae > Myotis > Myotis nattereri. Next base: position 58,288,133 of record NC_138080.1, read on the forward strand.
AAGGCGGGGTGGGAGAGGCAGGTGGGGAAGACAAGGGTGCTGACTGGGCTGGGAGGCTGGCTAGCTGTGCCATGAGCAGGTTGAGTTAAGGAATGACAGTGACTCTGCAGAAATGAGGAGGCCAGGAAGGAGACAGCTGGCTTAAGTGACTAAGCATAAAATAATTTGTAGTTAGTATATCAACAAAAGCCCCAGAGTCCTTAGAAATCTTCTGTTGGGTGCTTTCAACCTTACCATTAAAATATTATTTCTATTCTTTATGTACCTTGCAAACTTCTTTCCACAGATAATCTACAATAGCAAAAGCGTAATATGCTAATTAGACTGGAGGTCCTTCGGAGGACCTTCCGGACGAAGCCAGGGCTGCGAGGGAAGCCCGGGTCCCGGGTGCCAGAGGGAAGCTGGTGCTGGCAGCCGGGGGAAGGAAGGCCTACTTTTGCACGAATTTCATGCAAGATAAATGTCAGTCTGGAAAATTATCTCAGGTTCCCAATTAGTAGAGACTGTAATTAATGAGATTACATGGGCCTAGTTCCAATCTAAGAAATCTCTTGCAAATGCTGAGAACCCATAGCATTCGTTCAACAGTATAGATTGGCATATGTTTATATCCCTTCTACCCATGGGATGAAATTCTTTCCAAACACTTTGCAGTGAGACCATGGGGCAGGGGCGCTGTCCCTCCCAGGAGGCTCACTTAAGGCGAGTGTGTGGGGGATAGCTAAGTGGGGAGGGTGGGGAGGACCGTGGGCTGTGGAGACATCGAGAATAGCACAGTTAACTAGGCATGTGCCTTCGGCAGATGGTATCTGAGACACACAGCTGCCACCATGCCAGAGAAACAGAATCAACACAAAGCTGCACGGTGCCTTGGCCTCTGGTATTGCCACTATTTTCTAGACTGACTTTCCTGCGAACCAAAGAATGCTTGAGAGCCCAGACCTAAGGTCTTTACTTGCCGTGAATGTCTTAGAGGTAGCACCAGGAGTCCTTAATAACACGATGATTTAGAAGCTGCTGTCACCTGCTGGACAGAATACCCTTCAAGCTGTGAAGAGATGCTGAGTGCACCCTGGGTGGTGATACTGCTGGTGGTGATTTTGCAAAAGAAAGAGAAGAACTTTCCTGTTCTGGGGCAGATAGAATCACAGGCCGTGTATAGTTCCGTGCACTTTATCTAATGCATAGTTGTCTCGCTCTGTGGAAGATCCATGTTAGGGAAGAAAGGTTCTGAGTTCGGGTGCTTGTCAGGGCACGGGGGCGGGGGGGTTCTGAGTGGACGGCAGACCTCTGCACCTGTAGTTGCCTGTGTCTGCTGCGGAAGGAAGAGTGTCTGTCTGAGCATGGCTGTCACACAGTGTGGCGCTTCTGCTGTGTCTTAGTGTGACTTTTGAAGTCACAGTCTGTTTGCTCTGTTTTAAGCCAAAACACAATAATACAACCTGTGCGGGTGTGAAGGGAAATGTGGGTCTCCGTGGAATTCTCTCACAGCATTCGGAGTCACTGGTGCTTCTGTTTGTCATTTCAGATGGGGCTCAGCGTTAGTGTAGAGCATTTCAGCAATTATAGGTGTAAATCCCGATTCCCATTATTTGCCAACTCCTTTTTAAAAGCCCTCTTTTCATTGTTGTTGTTTATAATATACAAACAGGGAGCAAAGAACCTGGGGAAATTTAGTTCCTTTTAGGACCTGAGATGCCAAGCGGGATCTGATGTCAAATGAAAAAGCTGGTTTGGAATGGTCTGCCTTGTCCCCAGGCCAATTCTTGATCCATTTTCCTCTCTCTGTTCGCCCATCAATCTAATAGGAGTGGTACCATGTCATACACTTTTCTGAAATCTAAATAAATGATGCCTTGAATTAGAGTGCCACTAACAACTAACGCAGCCTGCCATGCTGCTGGCCAGATATGAATGGCCTCTTTCAGACAGTGGCTTAAAAAAATGCTCCCGTCACTTCTTTATAGTAAGACTTCCCAACTCATCCCTCAAGGGAGACACATACAAAGCTGCCCTGGATTACAGCAAGGCATTTTCTTCAATCCTTTTTCAAACACACCAGGTTCTTTTTACATTCAGACTAAGTCACGGATAAACAATGGAACATCGGGTATTATTGGCATGTATCATTTTGTAGCTTAAGCTCCTTTTTGATTAAACAAATTTATTCTGTACAGAGAGGGAAGCTAATAGTTATCAAGGACCTTCTAAATTGTCAGGCACAGGACCTGTGCCATCTCATTTAATTCTGTAAACAACTCATTCAGACAGAAGTTATGCTCAATTTACAGATGACTAAATAGAGGTTCAGCGAGATTTAATAACCTTTTCTAGTTTATTGATATATAATTGACATATAACATTGTATTAGTTCAAGGTACATAATATAATGTTATGCTTATATTGCAAAATGATTACCACAATAAGTTTAGTTTACATTCATCATCTAACATAGTTATAAATTTATTCTTGTGATGAGAGCTTTTATGCTCTACTCTCTTAGCAACTTTCTTTTTTAAAGAAATATTTTTATTTATTTTAGAGAGAGAGGAAGGGAGAGGAAGGTAGAAACACTGGTAAGAGGCTGTCTCCTACATGCCCCCTACTGGGGATCGAGCCCACAACCTGGGTATGTGCCCTGACCAGGAATTGAACTGTCAACCTTCTGGTACACCGGTTGATGCTCCAACCAACTGAGCCACAGTGGACAGGGATCTCTTAGCAACTTTCAAACATACATTACAGTATGGTGAACTTCAGTCACCATGCTGTACATCAGATTCCCAGGACTTATTTATCTTATAACCAGAAGTTTGTACCTTTTGCAGAGAGATTTAATAGCTTGTTCAAAGTCGCAATGTGGGTGAGTGGCAGCACAGGAATTCAAACCCAGAACTGCACAGTACATCTTCTCTCTTTCTGCCCTGACACGGTGCCCATTAAGTCAGAGAATGCGTCACCAGCGGTGACCACATCTCCCCAGTGTTTGCCCACACGTACCCACATTTGGCATTTGAAGTATTACTGATGGCTTGCCTTTAGTGTGTGTGTTGTGTGCCATTGAGTCAGCTCTGACCCTATGATGAGTGATGGCCCCAATGCCGTGTCCTCAACAGCCCTGCTCAGCTCCTGCAGACTCATGCCTACACCTTCGTTTATGGAGTCAGTCCGTCTCATATTTGGTCTTCTCTTATCCTGCTGCCTTCTGTGTTTCCCGGCATTATTGTCTTTTCCAAAGAACCCTGTCTTCTCATGATGTGCCCTAAATGGAATAGCTTCAGTTTTGCCTCCAGCAATGTTTCAGGGTTAATTTGCTCTAAGACGCAGTTGTTCGGCTTTCTGGTGGTTCAGGATATCCATAGAGCAATCCTCCAACATTATATTTTAAATGAATCCTTTTTTTTTTCCTATCAGCCTCTTCACTGTCCAACTTATGCCTCTGTACGTAGGAATTGGGAACATAGGGGAATGTCTTCTAGAAAGGAATTAAAAGTAGTCTAAGACATTTCAAAGAATTTACAAGGTAAGAATGTATTGTTTATTTATTTTGTTTATTTATTGACTATCTTTTTGGAGAGAGATCAGTTTGTTGTTCCACTTATTTATGCATTCATTGGTTGATTCTTGTATGCGCCCTGACCGAAGTTCAAACCCACAACCTTGGTGTGTCAGGACGATGCTCTGACCAACTGAGCTACCCAGCCAGGGTTTGTACTATTTATTAATATCATTCTAATTCTGTTCTCTTCCATTTCTATTTTTCTTTCTTCCTTTAATACTTTGCTGTCTGGTGATCATAGTCACTTGGAATGTTTCTTTCAGTTATGAAAGTTAAAGCAACTGTTTATGTTTCTTTTCAGTAATCTTTAATGGATCATTTGGGCCATAGAAATAGCTTCATGAAACTGTCTAAAACCTCCTGGTTAAATAAAACTTGACCCACTGAAGTGAGTGGTGATCTGGTCAGCAGCGGCTCAGAAGAAAAAGTTCTTCACTGGAGAACCAAGGTGTAGTCCTGGCCGGGTTTCCAGTAGAAAGAGAATGGGAGATCTCTTGCCTTCTTCCACATCCCCTCTTTCAAAAGCTCTGCCATAGGTGACACTACTGTGACTTCTGCCCAGGTTCTTTTATTTTCTTTGTTCAGCCAAAACTATATGCTAGGACAGGGGGAGATCAGAGTGGAGTCTAGGCGCGTTCCCCCTGAATTTCTACCACCCCCACCAAGACTTGGGGAAGAAACAAGGCACCATAAGTGATGCTTGAAAGACACGGTGCTTGGAATTGAGGGTGGGACCAGGAAGAGGGCACGAGAAGGACTTCTAGGAAGCTGGACGCTCTGTTTCTTTATCTGGCTGCTGATTACATGCAAATTCACCGAGCTGTGCTGATGATGGTATTTCTGCCTTTGTTAGGGCTGATTGGCTCATTCACAGATAGGTAGATCTGGATGCTGAGTGTTCGCCTCCAGGCCATCGATAGCCTGTGAGCATTCACTTCAGAGACCAGGACAGTGCTAAAGATGACAGACAGTGCTAACGATGACAGCGGTCTTTCGGTCTTTCAATGATACAGTTTCCCGTTTGCAGGACCATTTCCTTCGGGAGCACGAGCTCACTGCCCTGAACCAAATGGCATGTAGGTTGATATAGCTGATTCCTCTTGTGCTTCAAATTGAGACAGGATTCTGCCCAGCGTATGGTGTTTCTTTGATATGCCTGCACTAGGTGAGCTCTAGTCTGTCAGCTGTTTACCAGAAGGAGAAGTTTTCATTGCTATGGACCTTCACAGTCCAGATAATGTAATTTCAGACTGCAAATGGTGGGTTCACAACTAGCCCCACCTGGTCTTAGTGTAGGTGAGTTCCCAAGGGGCGCTACTGATGCCATTAACTCTGTAGAGAAAGGTCTCGCATTAAGCGGTGTCAGCTCTGGGTCCAGTTTAGTTCTTGTCAAAAATATAACTAACTGGGTGTCTGCGGACCAACAATTGCAGGGTTCAGGCACATGGTTTGTTAAGGGCAGTGACCTTTCCAATGGAGACATTTCTATCCAGTTTAGCTGCATCACCTGAGCTAGCTATAGAAAACTACAAAGATTGAGACGAAAACTATGGTGTTGGCCAAGCCTCCTTATCTCCACCCAGATAGCACGGGGTTGAGTCACTGGGTGCTGAAGATAATCATCAACACTTTCATGTTTGTGCTTTGTGGGAAATGGTAACATCCAAAAGGCCTTTTTAAAACCCCGCTTGAGGACTTTGTTTCTCAGATAAGTGTTACCCCCTGAGGCTGTGATCACCTCGCCTGCCTGGGAACTTCCTGGGACCAGAGAGGAGTTGCTTGTGCTCACATAAAATATTTTGCACAGCATTTACATGGCCTCAGTAGTGCCTGTGGTGTGTCGTTACTTTTGCAGACTGTTGAGATAGATGCCTTGAGAATGACTAATACAGTAATAGACCAAACTCTCAAGTATGCCTAATGGATGGTGGAGAGTGTTTGAAAACCACAATGCAGTGAGCCTGACCTCAGTTTGGGACTGGCTCCTTCATTCTACAAGACCTTTTCCCTGTATACACAATATGCTCTTCCATTCCTTTGCTATGAATTGCATTCAATTTCTTCTTTGTATTTATTCTTTTTCAGGGCAGCATCTGCCCTCCAGCAACCAGGGGAGGGGAAAAAAACCATTCCACTTGCAAACTAGACCATCTATTTTCATTCAAATAAACCCATCCTATATTCTCATACATAGGCCAAATGGCTGCCTCTCCATGGTAAGAAAGGCACCCGCAGTGTCACACCACAGCCCTGCCTTGATGTAGCTATTGGAGTGACAGTCAGGAGCTGCAATTTGGCCCTATGATGTGTTTCCTTTAGCAAAGTACTTATCATTTATGTTTTCAATTTATCATTCAGAAAAGAAAGATGTTAACTAGAAGCGCTGAAGGAAGGGTAGTCTTTGCATTTGCTTAATGATATCAGGTTCACCACATCAGCCACTGGTGGTCTATTGAGACGTCCCACACAGAGGTGCCTCAAACTCTTTAAATTCAACAGGTCCCGAGCTAAGTGGTTCATCCTCCACCTCCCAACTGTCCCTATACCTTCTGTCCAGAATCCACTAATTAAATCCTCCTCTTGATCCTGTTTTTTCCTATCTTGGTGGATAGCATCATCACCAGCACCCACCATGACCGACCATGAGGTTGGACACCATTTGTCTGGGCTCCCCTCAAAACAACTATGTTGCTTGTGGAACTAATGTTAAATGTTTTTAAAGAGAGATCTGATAAGACTTTGATTACAAAACATAGTAAAAAAAGATGATTTTTAATACAGATTAAAATGGATCCATCTATAGATATAAGGTGTGCAGTAAAGCCCTTTCCAAGTATAGCTGGTCTCACTACCATGCTGAAGCTCTCTTTTTAGAATTAAATGGTTTATCTTGACAGGAGAAAGATCACAGAGCTAGTGTGCTTGTGTTTTCCACCTTAGAAACAGATCTGACAACCGCCAGAGAAAGTCTAGGGCAGCTTTTCTGAGGGCAGATCGTAGGAGATGGAGGTACAAGAAGCCTTTAGATGATTTGATGTGAAAGTCCAATCCTGATTTTTCGTATGTAATAATAGACTTCCCAGGCACAAAAAACTCACATTAATCTTATATTAAAAAGCTTGGAATTATTTCAAAAAGAACTGTTTCCCATCTGTGAGCCAATCACGCCATCAAATGAGCTTCTCTTTTAAAGTAAATTATTCTATTGAGGAACCGTGTTATATTTTGATCCCAATAGGGCAGAAGTTCACATAGGAGTGTCTCATAAGAACTCATGGGAAGCTGTGTGTGAGGCAGATTTGAATTCAGATCTGACTGTCTCTGAAATTCGGAGAGTCCACGAAATGGAAATAGTTCTTTTTCTTTTCTAAAATTTCTTCATTGATGAAGTTATTACATATATGTCCTTATCCCCACATTACCCCTTATCCCCCCCCCCCCCCCCACTCATGCCCTCAGCCCCTTGTTGTCTGTGTCCATTGGTTAGGCCTATATGCATGCATACAAGTCCTTTGGTTGATCTCTTCCCCTTACCCCCACCCTCCCCTACGTTCCCTCTGAGGTTTGACGGTCTGATCGATGCTTCTCTGTCTCTGGATCTGTTTTTGTTCATCAGTTTATGTTGTTCATTATATTCCATAAATGAGTGAGATCATGTGATATTTATCTTTCTCTGACTGGGCTTATTTCACTTAGCATAATGCTCTCCAGTTCTATCCATGCTGTTGCAAATGGTAAGAACTCCTTCTTTTTTACCAAAGTGTAGTATTCCATTGTGTAGATGTACCACACTTTTTTAATCCACTCGTCTACTGATGGGCACTTAGGCTGTTTCCAAATCTTAGCTATGTGAATTGTGCTGCTATGAACATAGGGGTACATATATCCTTTCTAATTGGTGTTTCTAGTTTCTTGGGATATATTCCTAGAAGTGTGATCATTGGGTCAAATGGGAACTCCATCTTTAGTTTTCTGAGGAAACTCCATACTGTTCTCCACAGTGGCTGCACCAGTCTGCATTCCCACCAGCAGTGAAGGAGGGTTCCTTTTTCTCCGCATCCTCACCAGCACTTGTCGTTTGTTGATTTGTTGATGGCAGCCATTCTGACAGGTGTGAGATGGTACCGAATTATCATTTTGATTTGTATCTCTCAGATGATTGGTGACTTTGAGCATGTTTTCATATGCCTTTTGGCCTTTCTTCTGTCTTCTTTCGAAAAGTATCTATTTAGGTCCGTTGCCCATTTTTTGATTGGGTTGTTTATCTTCCTTTTGTTAAGTTGGAAATAGTTACTTTTCTTTCAATTATTTAAAAGTTGTACATGGCCTTTTCCTCTTGCATGGGAAACAAGTCCCACAGATTTCCTGATACTTCCTCAGTTGTTTCTTACACATGGAGAAACAGTTTTCCACAGCCCTCAGGCTGCATACCTAAAGTCTTACACCTTCCTCTCCACCTGTACAGGACACAGGAGGGCCAGGCCCTATGGCCTCAGAGATGCCCACACACAGCCACGTCTGCTCTCAGTCTCCTATATGTACTCCCAAATGTTTTTGCATTCTGTCTCATCCCAATCTGTTCCTTCCCTCCTTCTATTATGAGCCATTGTAGGGCTTACGTGAGGCAAGACTTCCATTAAATACTCTGTTAAGCATGTAAATAAGAAATGAGTTCTCTAAGTTACAGAGAAATACAATGCTCCATGTGGTTTTGTGAACTTGGACCCTGATGTCCCATTCTAGGAATTGACTACAAATAGACTTGAGCAAGTCACACTAAGGTATGTGGACAAAGAGTAAGGTATATGGACAAGGTTGCGTTTTGTGGCAAAACACCTGAAAACAAGCTAGGTAGGGAGCTGGTGAAATGAACCATGGGACATAGGATGGAAAATTTCACAGCTATTATGGAAGTTAATTTTTAAAATGTATTTGAAAAGATGTTCCGGACATATTGTTAGATTTTAAAAATAAACAAAAAGCTGACTGCAGACAACATGTGTGACATGACCCTATTTATGTTAAAAACCAACACCACCACAGAGGTGTGGTACGTTTTATGTGCGCATAATGGGCTAGCATGTGCCAAGATAATTTCTCAAGAGATAAACTGTTAACAGTGACTACCACGGAGGTGTGAAAGGGATTAGGATGGGCAAGAGAGGGATAGTAAATGAGAGTTATTCTCTCATTTTTTAAGTTTATGTCCCTTGTACTATTTTTTACCATTAATTTACATTACTTTTGTAATGTTTTAAAAGTTTTAAAAAAGTAAAGTGGGATACATATATATTCAAATCACAGTTTTTTTAGAATCTGTCATTTATATATATATGATGACTTGGACCCTTAATAAATAATCTCTAAGTTAAATGAACTACTAAAAATATAGATAAATCCAGGTTGGTGTGGTTTCAGTGGTTGAGCATCGACCCATGAACCAGGAGGTCACGGTTCAATTCCCTTAGGGCATATGTCCGGGTTGCGGGCTCAATCCCCAGGAGGGGGCATGTAGGAGGCAACCTATCCATGATTATCTATCATCATTGATTGTTTCTATCTCTCTCCCCTTCTCCCTTCCTCTCTGAAATCAATGAAAACCTATTTTCAAAATATAAATAAATAAGTAAAAATATAAATAAAGCAATGATTCTTAGCCATCTTCCTACAATGAGCTCCTCCAGCTAGATGCCAGAGTTAAATGAGTTTTTCATACAATTCATGAGACTATAAAGTGGTTACAAACCCACATGAATGCTGTGACCCCATGGTTTGTAAAAATATGTACATAGAGGAAACAAATCAGGAAGGGTAGATGGAGAAATAACTGTTCTGTCAGTTTAAATAGGATTTCAAGTGATTTTTGCTTGTAAGGACTTCCATTTTTTAAATAAGCCTCTATTATTTTTATAATCAGAAATCATCACCATGCTCCTTTCATTTTGAACAAAGGAGAAACTGTCCTGTATATTCTGGTACTGAATGCTCGACACCAAATCTCTCTGGAAGTTTCTATCATAAAGATATGCATGGACCTTTGCACAAGGAGGTCAGCTTCACCAAAACCATATTTAAATGTTAACCCAGAAAAAAAGGAGAAAAAATTAGATCTAGGAGCATCAAAAAGGAATGAAGATACTTTCAGCTGGAAGAGATGAAAATGTTCGAGGGAAAAAACTTGTAAGGGGTGTTAGCAAAGTAGAGTCTCTCTTAAGATATCAAAGTACTTCAGACTAAGAGGTACTGTTTTAATGTGTTTATTGGCACCTATGACCATCACGATTTCTCCATCTTCTGCTACATGTACCCTTAGATACCTTTTCCCCATCCAGTCGAAATGACTCATCCATCTGCAAAATCTAGTTCCCTGCTGTATGTATCCTGGAGTGAGTCACTCAGATCAGTTGCTTCTCTTCTAACTTGAATGGAATTAAGCTCATGAACGTGCAATTGAACGGTTTATGAATGGGTGGATCCCAGAAAAGGCAATGGTGAGGTTTTCAGGGAAATCGGCTATATTCAAGGAAACAGAATAATTTGGGAGTTCAATAGCTCGGAAGTAGAATAATTTAACAAAAAAAAGATTAGGTCCAAATTCTGGTTGTCAATCTTCACTAGAGCATAGAGACAGGAATTATTTCATTATATGTGTTTTAGGTAACAATTACTTTGTCTTAAAGGCAACATGACTCATACAAATTATTTTTGTGCTCACTAATTTTTAATGCATTGCTAGATACTTGCCAAGAGAAAAGCAAAGGAAAATTTTACTCAGGAAAAAGAAAATGTGTACTCTTGCAAATGCTTTTAACATGTAGGCATGCTTTTGGTATGTGAAAGTTATTTTTGAAACTATTTTCGGCCAAATTGTTTTTCATTTTCATGAAAAATGTTAATTTTTAAAGCACTCTGGTCTATCTCCCAACTGTTACTTTTATCACTCGAAAATGTGGTATTTTAAAAATATCATCACTGGTGTCATACTAAGACTTGTCTTGGACTGCCAGCCTTTCATAGTAATTAATTTTTTAAAAAGCATTTGGACGTGAAAAATGAATAAAATGGGAGTTCACCAAAATGCTCAAGGCAGTTGTCTTTGGATGATGATGATGGGAACTGTGGTTGTGGTTTTGGGGTTTGCACCCTCACTTTTCTACGTTCTAGTTTTCTATAATGAGCATGGGACACTTTTATGAAGACAATGTCCAATTTATTAGAAGGCATAAGGTGTTAAGGAATAAAGATAAGATCCATGATGCTTTTAGTTATACTATAATAATTACTGTGCTCACACACAGAATAGGCCTTCTTCCAAGGTTCCTAAACACAATGAAAAAATATTGGCAGAGTTGTTTCAAAAAAAATATAGGTTACATATCCCGTAAGTTACTAACAAAGAGCTATGAAATCCTCATATGGAAAATATGACCACAGTCGTTTAAATATGAATTTCAATTTGAGTACTTAGTATTGGGTACTAAGCTCACTTGAGGATAATGACTTATTCTTAACCTTACAAGGGAGATTAATGAATTAAATTTGTGCCAGGGCACCAGCTGTTAGAAAGTAACTTCACAGCTTCTTATTTAATGTGATAGTTGAAAGTAGTGTTTAATAGAATAGTCCACTGTCCTGTTGCATTGCTCTATTGGTCTCATATCATGTACTTGGGTACAATTAATAAAATAATCACTGCTGATTGAGGATATTTTCAATAGTTTTATCAAGAAATATAATGAGTGTCCACATTTCTGTGGCATCTGTTTAGTTTCCTAATGGGAGAGGTCCGTTAGAAAAACGGCCTCAGTGCCTAGAGGGAGGTTCATTGACTTTCCCTTCAGATGATCTTCCGTCTTCTCCAACAGTGTGAGAGGACACTGAGATGTTATGAAGTGAAAATTAAACATAAAAGGATCTGAATGTCATTAAGTGTTTGACGAGCAGTGTGAAAAGCTATATTGTGAGGTGCATGAACCACTGGGGTGAAAAGGAGTTCATTCCTTCATCCAACAATTGCTTATTGAGCAGCTACTATATGCCAGGTACTTTTTAGGTCCTGGGGAACATCAATGAACAAAACAAAGTCCCAGTCCTAATGGGGTTTACACCTAGGGAGAGAGGCAGACAATAAACAAATAACTATACAGTGTGCATATTATATATATATATATATATATATATATATATATATATATATATATTTCATAACATTATAAGATTTATATAATACATTTTCATATAAATATGTAACTCTCCTCTCTCTCTCTCTCTCTCTCTCTCTATATATATATATATATATATATATACTAAAACATCTTGAAAAAAAACTAAGCAAGGTAAACAGGGATTGGGAAGGGGCCAACTAAGAAAGTTCTCCCTAAAAAGGTATAATTTAAGCAAACACCTATAGCAAGTAAGAAGCAAGTGATATCATGATGTGTGGGTTAGAGTGTTTGTTCTGGGCAAAGGGAGCAGTAACTGCCAGGCCCTGAGGTGAGGATGGGCGTGGCTTCTTAGGGAAGTGACTGTAGGAAAGGAGATGAGGCTGGAGGGCAGGGAGGGAGAATGGCTTATAGGGCCCAAGACACTGGACTTTTATGGCAAGTATGCCAGAAACCATTGGAATGTGTTGAGTGGAGAAGTGACATGATCTCACTTCCATTTTAAGAAGTTAATCTGACTCTTTTTTAATATTTAAAGCCCTAATAAAGTTCCCTGAAAGGCTTAATAGAAACAGAGAGGCCCTGCATAAAGATAAGAGAAGCAAAGAAAGTTAATTTAATTTGCTGGGTATTATTTTTATAGTGGATAGAATCGGTGCTATAATTAATTATTGATGGTGAGTGTTGCCCAATATTACCTCATTTAATTTTTATTCCTATTAAGTTATAAAAGAGGAGTTACATCTTTACTTTTTTATGCTTAACTAAAAGTGTGGGTTGTTGTTTTTTAACTAGTTAAAAATAACTATTTAGATATTTAGCTGAATATTTGAGGAGGGTGGGTCTCCAAAGTTCATCTCAATAACAAAATGACTCAGAAAGTCATAGAACTTGATATCAGAATTTTAAAAATAACGAAAAGACAAATTCATTCTTTGGGATTCATTGAAGGAAAGAGAGCATCTTCATGAGAAATGTGGGTTTGGCTTCACAGGAGTGCTCTAGCATCACTTACAAGGTGCTGTGTCAAGGAGCTAGGAATCATCAGTAAAACTGAAAATTACTCTAATTGGTGCTTTCCAAGCCATCCTAGAGGCTATTGTGTATGTGTGTTTAGCCAGTATTGTCATTGAAGAGGTGACTGACAATCCTAAAACCACTAGTGATGACATTTTACAAATGTTCTACCAAATTATATTGTATAAGACAGCAACATCCAGTTATTTACAACAGAATTCCTAAGTATTTGTTACATACATGCATTACTGACAATCAAAAAGCCCGTGCTTGCTGGTACACATCATGAATCTTTTGGAGTGAGGGGTATGCCTTTGTGCCATTTGCGGAAACAGTACTTAATAAGGGATTTCTTTGCCTGTCATACTTCAAAACACTACCCAGTTACTAAGTAAGGTGATCACCACCACTGAAAGCCTCAGGTTCAAGATCACCTTTCGGCTATCTATATCACGTCCCATTTATCTCCAATAATCCTCAGATGTTGAAATAACTTTTTAAAAATATCTTGTTATCCATAATATCTGAGGAAATGTAGATTCTTCATAGACTTTTCAAGACTTGCATATATAAATACATTGTTCGGCTACATTTTTGTTTTAAGTGATTTTTAGCCACCAGAAGAGAGTAGTTGATTCTCTAGTCTAGACCTGTTAGAGTACCATTCTTTAGACAAGCTGTTCAGAGGCAGTTGGCTGAGATAGGAGTGAGATAATATGTTTCAGTGATAAAATAAGAAGTCCACTCCTTGCTGGCAAGCTGTGAGGTTGACTGCTTAATACAGAGCTAGAGAGTGAGTCTGAATTGCAGTTTCCTCCAGGGTGATGCAAGCTTCAAAATTCACTGGGGAAAGGGTGAGCTGGAGAGAGGAGAATCCTTTACAAGTGGGCCACTTGCATCCATTTTCACGTGTGTGTGCGTGTGCGTGTGTGTGTGTGTGTGTGTGTGTTCATCTCCTTTGGCATGTGCGAGCAAACTGGTCAAAATCTCTAAAAAGGGTTTTGCTATTTGAAATAGAAACTTTCCCTTCAGACATTTTACAGTTTTTTAAAAAGTTTTTACTTGACTAATTAATGGTCCCTTAGCAGTGGTGGCTTATTTTCAAGCACACCACATATTAGAAAAAGTTATAACAGAAAGAAATGGATTTAAGGGAAACTGCATCCATCTTAAGAAACTAGATTTCTTTTATGCATAAATAACCCTGGGTGCTTAGTCCACTGAATGCATCTATGTCATTTTTATTTTCTTGGGGAACTGGGCATAAACCTGCAGCTAGACCTTTGGGAAATCTTACTGGCTCAATCTAAATGATATTGTTGACTCTGATGTTCTTAGAATCTTGGAGAATCCTATAAACTGATAAACTGATTCATAAGGAATCCTTTGATGAGCTGGAAAAAACTTCATGCTGCTCAGAACGAAGGCAGAGAAGACATCGCATGAGTCGGATTGTGTGATTGACATTCTCAAGATGATGATATTAACTGCTCTTCACCTCTATCCATGACACTTTCTAAATCCCATTGCAAACAGCTGAATTCTAGCCTGGCTGCCTTGATTTGTACCATTGAAGAACTAGGAGTGACCCCGATGCAGTGTGCTAGTACAGAGAGAATTTTCTTACCCTTCGGAAGGTGGTAACCAGCTTGGGCTCATTTTGTTCTAATTGCTGAGTTGAGGTTTCTAAAAGGAGTTTTAAATCTGTAAACGGATATTTCTTACTTTAGGTATTGGTTCTAATAGACTTGGACTCTTGAGATACTTTATCATAAAAAAGTAGATGGAATGATGTACCAAGTTAGTGGCTTTCAAACTTTTTGGCAAAAACCCAGAGTAAGTTTCATGTGTTTATATATGTGTGCATATATGTTAAGTGACAATGTAAAATACATATAGATTTGTTAATAAATAGGTAGGGAGGTAAGTAGACAGATAGAAATTGAGGTCAATGAAACAATCTTTACGCATGTATCATCTCTGATATTTTTCTTATCTATCCTATTTTATTTCACCCTTTTTCTTCTTAATGCTGGTTGAAACCCACTAAGTTTATTTCGTGATGTGCCAGTGGTTCACAACCAGAAATGTGAGCATCACTCGGCTAAGGGATAAGGATGCCTAGAGTCCACTCCCACCTTTGAGTTATCTTTTGGCAAATGCAGACGACCACCTTGGTGCCATCAGCTTTGGGTTTGACTCAACAAGCTAGTTTGTGCCAAACACTCTATGGATCCAAATTTCCGTTCTTACTGAGATGATCGGATCACTCCCTACCAGACCTTTGAAGCTGTGCCCACAGCACTAAAAACAAAGGAAACAATTGGAACCAAACCCTTGCCCTGTGTGGGCTGGGAATCTTCGCTCTATATCTCAGCGGGAAAGAGAAAGTAACGATGTCTTTACATTTAAGTGAATCTCACTGAAGATCAAATATCTCTGAATTACTTCTCAAAAATCTTATTAAAGTAATGGCACAGTGAAATTAAGTGGGAAGGAAAAGAAGAGAATTTTTAAGTTCTGCATTTAGACATAAGTGAACTCTTTAGGTCCTTAGTATCTGAAATTCATCTTCGGCCTTGCACTTTCTTGGATACAGGTAACTATGACAGGGCCCCTCCTTCATTCTTTTTCAGTGTGTTAGCTAAAGTTAAGTGGCCTCCTCTCCCCAATAAGTTGCCTTTAATTTTCATTCATTCATTCACTCATTCATTCACTCATTCATTCACTGTAATCCTCACCCAAGGATATTTTTCCATTGATTTTTAGAGAGAGGAGAAAGGAAGAGGAGAGACAGAGAGAGAAAAATATGGATGTGAAAGAGACACATCGATTGGTTGCCTTTTTCACATGCCCGGACCAGGACCAGGGATAGAGCCTGAAACCAAGATACATGCCCTTGGCTAGAATCAAACCTGGGACTCTTCAGACCACAGGCCGACACTATATTCACTGAGCCAAACCAGCTAGGGCTAATTTTTAGTTTTGAAAATAATCTCTTCCTGTGAATGGCAGATTGTCCCCCTTTCCCATCTCATGCTTCCCTATGAATGGTAAAATGTACAGTTTGAAATAATGGAGTGTTTTGGTTGTTGGCAATGATGGATTGCAGCAATCAGCTAAGCTTTTAAAAGCATGTGTATTAAAAGGGAAGAGAAGAGATGTCTTGGTTTCCACCCACTCCAGAAATCAGCAACGAGAGAACTCTCTCAAGTAAAATCTAATGTCATTTCCACCCCACCCCATCATCTGCTATGGTGATGAAAGTGAACATAAAGTTGATTGGCTTCCCATATCCTGACAATCATTAATTATGCCAAAGGTGCTGGGGACCTTCCCATTGTGTGCAGGGATCGGAAAGAAATGCAAAGTGACAGCATTTCCTCACCCTGAGTCCCACCTCAGGACAGGTGACGGGCCTGATGTATCTCTTTCCAGTGCACGCCTCCCCCACTCTTTCTAATAGGAAAGAGATTTTAAAGATATTATTTGCTTTGAGTGAGCCGATTCCGTGGAACAAAGGAAAGTCTTCATCATCAAAACAGATCTATGCTAAGGATTATGGGGGATACCGCGGTAGGAGACCTTGACAGGTGGGGCTAAAAAAGCTTACACATTTGAAAATGCCTGCAAATAATTCTCACTTATACATATATAGTATCTAAATGTCTGAAAATATGGTGCCAGCAACATAAAAAGGCTAAAGGAACTGGAAGCTCCTCTCAATTCTGAAAGGGTCAAATTTTCTTCTATCATTAGCGTTTCTATAAAAGAATCCTATTCATACATGGAGGAATTTTTTTTTAACTTCACACAGGCAATTATTTCCATCTGAACCTCGGCTAGAGGAAGTTGGACTAATAGTTAAATGTGCTTGGAATTATGCCTGTGACTTTTTTACTACCCCGTGAATTTTCTTATTGAAAGCTCAGTGAACTCCTTAATTAAAAAAATACGAATCAGCTCATGCTCCTTGCCCCTGGTAATCACCAGGGCACCACTGCCCTAGAATGTGTATGAAGGGCCTACCTGTCTGTATCCTGCTAGAATTTAAATAATATAGCCTCTGCTTTCTCAGAATGTTCAGACTAGGACATGAGAGGTGAATGGTTCTCAATGAGGGGGTGAGGGGGGGTGGGGGGTTGCCCCCAGGGGGAATTTAGCAGTGTCTGGTGATGGTCAATCATCATGTTTGGGGTACAGGTACTGGCACCCAATAGGTAGGAGCCAGAGATGCTATTAAACATCCGGCATTGCACAGGTTAGTAGTGCTAACACTGAGAAACCTGCCTCAGGACCAGATACACAAATTAAATGGCATTGCTTCAACTGTGTGTAAACATGTACTTCTGGAAACTTTTCAAGTTTTTAAGTTACAGTTTGGTCAGTTAATAGCTCTATTAACGCTTGTACTTGATTCATAATAAATACCGGGCAAATGTGACACTATTTCAGTATAATCATGGCCTGAAAAACAAGCATCGAACAGGACAGAATCTTGCTCATGAATTATTACAATCTCAGGCAATGGAGAATATATATATTGCAGATTAACTGAGCACACTTTAATTTTCAATTTCTTTATTAATTTTAGAGAAAGAGGAAGGGGGGAGAGAGGGAGAAAAAGAAACATGAATTTGTTCCACTTAGTTATGCATCATTGATTGATTTTTATATGTGCCCTGACCGGGGATTGAACCCTTAACCCTGGCGTATCAGGATGACACTCTAACCAATTGAGCTAGCAGGCCAGGGTGTGCATACTTTAAATGATAAAAAAGAAAATTACATGTATTAAGACATAGCTTCTATGGCTGGATGGCTGTTTAAAAAAAAAAAAAAAAGGCCAAAATAGTGGTGGCTTAAGTGAGGTAGAAGTTGGCTTCTCTCTTATATAGCAGCCACAGCAGTACTCCAAAGTGCCCAGGCTCCTTCTATATCATTGTTCTGCCATTCTTGGCATGCGGCTTCCATTGCGTGGCCCAGTGAGCCTGCTCCAACTCTCCTCATCACATCCACATCCTAAATAGCAGCAAGGCAAGAAGGAAGTCAAGGGCATGGCCCTCCTTTTAAGGGCATAGCTTGAAGCTTGAGCACATCACTTCTGTTCACATGAATTGTTTTTCAAGTGTGGTCTAGAACTTAGTCACGTGGCCACACCTAGCTGTTATGAAGACTGACAGAGTATTTTGCTGGACAGCCATGTACCCAGCTACCCCTGCAGGGTTCCTTTATTAAAAGAAGCAGAGCTGGGATGCTGGAGGCCAGCTAGCAGTCTTTGCCTCGGATATCTTATCTTATCTTAGGTTAATTCAAGGTCAGGGGCCCAAAGACTGCTTAATAATTCCAGATGACCTTTGGTCAGGATAGAGGTCACAGGCTGTGACGGTGTCTACAATGGCCTGCTATTTCACTGTTACATTGATCCTAAATCACATGAGAGGCTAAACCGTCAGGGTTCAAACCATAGCTCTGCCACTCAGCTGAGTTGATTTTAGCAAATTCACTTCCGCTCTCCGTGTCTGGATTTTCTCCTTTGTAAATTGCTGCTGATGATAGTACCTAACTCCTAGGCTTGTGGGGAAGATTAGTGAAGTCATTCATGTCAAACACTCAGAACAGTGTCTCACATAATGAGCGCTACTAAAAGCTCTAAACGCTGTTATTATTGTGAGGAGTCCTGCACCTGACCAGCTGATTTGATGTCTGCTAATTTGAGCTTAATGTATTATGGAAAGATGTCTGTTCATTTCATCTAGTTTTAAAGTCTTAATAGTATATTGTTGCGTTGATCTAATTTTGAGGTGAAGCTCCCCACCCCTACCACCAATAAAGTATCAGAATGAGGAATTTGATTCGCAATGGGATTTGCAGTCCAAAATTGGAATTGATGTGAACCTGGGCCAATTCATGAATCAGTGGATTGGCAGCATCTTAGATCTGAGCCACATTGGTGGACAAGCTAAAAATTCAGTGTAGATAGCCGATGCCCCGGCTTTGTCACATTTGTTGATTTCTCAACTGATATTACAGATTTCTGGTTTGATTCAAAAAGATTCATTAAACTCAAATAATTGAAGAACTCATAGTAAAAACATTGCCACTCAGACCTACAAATGGCATTAGTTGTCTTACTGTCTCTAATATTTCAGACTAGAGGCCGGGTGCACAAATTCCTGCACCAGTGGCCTCCCTCAGCCTGGCCTGTGGGATCAGGCAAAACTGGCTCTCCGACATTCCCTAAGGGGTCCCAGATTGCGAGAGGGCACAGGCCAGGCCAAGGACCCCATTGGTGCACGATCGGGCCGGGGAGAGACATGGGAGGTTGACCAGCCTGGGAGGAACCTCGGAAGGGCTCCAGGGCATGTCTGGCCCATCTTGCTCAGTCCTGATCGGCCATACCCCAGCAGCAAGCTAACCTACCGGTTGGAGCATCTGCCCCCTGGTGGTCAGTGCATGTCATAACAAGAGGTTGAGTGGCCTTAGCATATCATTAGCATATTACGCTTTGTTTGGTTGAAAAGACAACTGGACACTTAGCATATTAGCCTTTTATTATATAGGATTTCAACATCATGTAGCAGATGTCCATCCTTTCCTGACATTCTACCTCATCAGCTCTAATAAGCAAATGACTAAAAATAAGGTTAGAACATCTTTACAACATCTGCGTTGTGTGTATAAGAGAAAATTTTGTCCATTAAAACACACATGAATTGTTAAGTCATTTTATACTTTTACTGGTGTAAATTCTGAAAGCTGGTCAATGCTTTTTCTCTATACGAAGTGATTGAAATGCAAATCACATATATTGTTGAGTGGGAAGCAGGATTTTCTATAGGCTATAAATACTCTCTGTGAATGTGAAGTTAGTGAGGACAGCCGTACTGCAGTATTCAAACCTCGGTCTTGATTTTCTTCTCAAATTCCCTTTGGTCCTCACAACATAAAATTTAATAGGATGATTCTACATCCACTTATTCTTAAATTCAGTGAGGGAGAATGATGCTGATCCATTATAGTAATTCTTGTTTTGCCAACAGAAAATCATAAAGAAAACAATTTCATGCAATCATATGGAAATGAAAATTATTTAGACTGGCCTGTGTCAAAATATTTACTAGGCTGGCTGAAATTTTAAGCATGATTCCCTGTCCACTTAATCTTAAATTCAGTGAGGGGGAATGATGCTGATCCATTATAGTAATTCTTATTTTTATCAACAGAAAATGGTAAAGAAAACAATTTCACACAATCATATGGAAATTAAAGTTATTTAGACTGGCCTGTGTCAAAATATTTAGGCTGGCTAAAATTTTAAGCACTTAGAGGGCCTGTGGGTTTAACAACAATAAAATGAGAATTTCCAGAATAAATTTTCATTTCTACCACAGAAGATTCAATCTCTTAAAACTCAACATAGTACAATATAATGCTTTAAATTTATTCAGGAGTTGAAGAAAAAGGCTTTTGAGTGTTAGTTCCTCCAAACAGAAAAAGAGGGATTCCACTCTTTTTCTTTTTAAAAATAAGTGGACACAGGAAACAGAAAGGCACAGAAGGAGCAGATGAGCTCAGGGACTGGTTGGCTTACACTGGTGAACAGGCCCTAAAGAAAAAGGAGCAAAGTCCTTTTCCTGGAAGGCAGTGGGGGCGGGGGTGAGCGCGGGGGTTGGGGGCGGGGGGGAGGGCGGTAGCAGAGCATTCAGTAATCTCTCAAAGTTCAAGGACTTCACAAACCTCTCCCTGGCCAACTTGAGCAACGCATAAGACTCATGTGAGAGGCCAGGTGAACGGTTGTAACTTGATAGGAAGATAATCCTCTGGCTATTATTATATAAGAGAAGCGGAGGGAGTGCCGGTAAAGGTCAGTGTGAAGCTTCCTAAAATAAAGAGTTTACCTTTAAGAGCAAGATCTGCACTTTGTTCTATAGCATCTCTTATGCAACACAGAGGAACTCAGACTCTGACTTGAAACGCCCTCGCTTGACATTGAGATAGGATTTGTTTGTGGGCTATTCTTCAAAGACCTCCAATTTTTGTTTTGGGATATCCAACTAGGACTCCATTGATTAATAATTGTTGCAAACGGAGTCCCAGAATCGTGTGACTCCTCTGGGTCCCTGGTCCTAAGAGCCAGAATTTCTTTACAAAACATAACAGTGTCTTTGACCTTGTCTCTGACTTTGCACGACCCCCAGGATATGCACCTCTGGTCCGTGTGTGTGGTTCTGTTCAGTGTCTATGAAACGGGGCCAGCACCTACCACATAGGTAGTTAGGAGGAGCAAATGATATAAGCTATGTCAGGTATATTACAGACCCTCGTGCGTCATTAGCTCAATGAATTTTGTTATTGGTGCTGTTGCCATATTTCCTGCATGGGTGTTAAGAAGGTAAATGGAGAAATGACACCAAATTCTCAGTTGGTTAGAAATTTTATTTGCTAGTGATGAAATTGGGTGTCCCTTCCACCCTTCTCCCCCCACGGCTCCCTGCTCTCGCCACTCTCAGCCCCCTCCCTTTTCTCCTCCACTCAACCAGTAGTACCTGTTTCATGGGCATCCTTCCAGAAATACCATATGCACAGACAGACAAGTGAGGAAAATATCTGCATGTGTCAATAGTTTTTGGAACATTTATTCTTAATCAGTTCTCTACTTGAAAGAATAAAGGACCTCCTTTCAGGCTGAGAATTGAAATGGGGAAATGGAATAAGAGTCTCTTCCCTCCATAGTCGAAAATGGCAAGTTTATCTACGCTGTGGAATCATGGTTACATCCTTTCCGACTTCAAATGATATAGATGAAGGACATTAGCATCCTTTTGATAGGGCAGACGCTGAGGCCCAGAGCCGTGGCTCAGTGGAGTCACCGTGGAGCTTATTACTGCACTCAGTAAGCCATTTATCTCCATGATTGTTTAACTGTGTGAGCCGAACATATGGGTGCCCAGAATCAACACCAATTCCCGTTTACATATTTTAAAACGGTTTATTAGCTGACTGGTGCCAAAGTAAATTGAAAGGGAATTAGAAGCCTCGGTTGAAGAGCCATTGGTCAAGACACCCTACTGAGCTGAGCAGGTACAGCAAAGAATTTCAGGAAAATCACAGCTGTTTTCACTTCCCTTCTTTCAAACATGCCCTTTGCCCCACATATGCGAACCTAAGCAAATCATGACTCAGCCCATCCCCATTGTCACTTACGGCAAAAATGATTGGGTTACACGGGCATACTTGTGATTTTCATGGTGCCTAAGTCATGTGGCAATATGATGTTTAAATAAAGCAGTGAGGGAAGACGCAGGCACAGGCACTCCCCGTGAGCAGCTGCCATTGTTTCTGACATCATTTGGCAGGCACATGTGGTTAACAGACCTCGGCCAGGTTTCGTAGTTCACCATTTCGGTTAAGCCTTCACTTGGGAAGAAGAAATGGGTGTGCCAGTTCATTCGAAAGCCCTGCCTTCAGAAACTCACTCCTACTCATGGCCCCTGCCAGACCAGCATTTGGTGTCTGGTGTTATTCAGTTCTCTGTCCTGCTATGGATGTCACTGGTTTCCTAAACACTAGGAAAAACTCTGTGACTTGGGTATAGACAAGTAAAGAGCTTTTCCACTGTCATTTACCCGTGTTGGGTATGTGTCTGCTTTTTAAGTGAGAAGTATAGTTATCGCTGGGAGTTTCACCTGACAGCATCTCCTGTCTGTAAGACTAGAATGTGACCACATTTCCCGTTCAGGAGACACCAACAGGACCTTGAGGCAAATGTGTACACTGGAAAGGCAGCCAGCCATCCGCTGTTGACATCAGAATGTGGCAGCATTCCAAATCGAGGAGCATTTGTGAGTTCCCATATTAATATTAAACACAAGAATCTTGGTTCATGCATCATTAAGGTTACAAATGTTCACATGCCAAATTGGGGAAGAGCAGAAAATACGATTCTCATGGTGACATCTGTTCTCCAGCACAGAACATGTTCTATAATACAGTGTACAGTTTGAAGACTGATTAGTTATGCAAAGCCTTTGGTATGTAGTGTGATTAAGAACCTGCACTTCCGGATGGGGTGAGGGTGGGGTGTGTGTGGGGTTGAGGTGAAGAGGGCACCTAGGGAAGACTAGGTCACTCCCAGTCTGGGTTTGACTGTGTGACTTTAGGCAAGCCCTTAGCTGACCCACATCTTAGGTTTCTTATAAATTAGAAACAATAATGTGCCTTCTCCCTAGTTCACAGAAGGCGAGTCACAGATTATGCTGAGATGAAGTCTCCAAAGAATGCTGTACCTCCATCATCAAAGTTAGAGATACTGACTTTCTGTGAAGGGTTAGGAAGTGGTGCAACAGGAACAGGCTAGGACTAATGGGTCTTGTCTACTTGCATGTGATTTGCATTAATTGACCTGTAGCATATCTCAAAGCATGTTTTCTCTCCTTTGCCTAATTAGTGAAATTTAATCAAACCAACAAATATTTATTGCCTATTATATGTAAGATCAATGTAAAGAGAGAGTTTAGGAAGGGATGCTTTCAAAGATGATCAAATCAGAATGTATGAGAAAAACACATACATACAACCTACAGTAATACAAGACAGATAAGTAGAATATATTGCATTTCCACTGTGGAGTAAGATAGTGCCTCCATAATCTGATTCTGTTATTTGATTTCTCTAGAGGTTGATTTGTAACCAAAATATTGCATTAATATTTTTGTGTTTAATTTATTTGATTTCTTTTTTCAGTTTGAAATAGAAGGAAGATACTTTTTTCTTTTTATTTCTCCTTTTGCTCAGCTACTCTGGAGTTGTATCGCTGAGTTACATCTGTTCCTTAACATATCTTTAGGCTATCGGATATTTACATTTCTGATTTGTGAACCAAAAATCCATTCCTGACTCTTTCAGTCTTTAAATGATTAAATAGAAGTGGTTTCTATTTTTCAAGTGGTTATACTGATAATAGAAATGCCCTAACTTTACAAGTTCATTGTCTCAGAACCCTTCTTGAGGGGAGATGTGTTTGGAGCAGTATTGAATTTACATTAACCCTTCCACACTGTTTACTCCATTCTGTTCTTCAACAAGGACATTTTTGTCCAAGGCAACTGTACAGGGTAGGGCAAAAGTAGGTTTACAGTTATTCATGTGGAAAATAATACAAGAATTAATAAATAATAATACAAGAATAAACTCTGTTTCCCATACTCACAACTATAGCCCTATGTTTGCCCTGCATTTTCATGAGGCCATAAAATGCAGTGGCACTTGCACCAAGAAAGAGAAAACTTAACACATGATCTTGGCCTCTTTAGGACCCAGTCCAAAGGCAGGTCATCAACCCATAAAAATCCCAAAGCCAGCAGCTATCCGCCTTTTTCTACTGTGACACAGAGATTACTGGTCCTTCATAAAGAGAGGCAACAGCCTGTGGACACACCTAGAGCTAAGTCCAGGGTAAGGGACCATGGAGTGCACACCCTGCCAGATTGCATATCCTGGGTCCAGATCAGCTGGAACTCTTACCAGCTGTGTGAGACCAGGTTAACTCCTTAATCACTCTGAGCTCTGATTTCCCTCATCTACAAACGAGGATAGAAATGAGACCGGCCTTAGCATGTAGCTGTGAGGATGAAATGAAATAATATAAATAAAGGGCTTAGCCTTCAAACAGGGCTTGGAACAAAGTATGTGCTAAGTCCATCTTAGTCATACGTGTAGTTCCTCTTTCAGCTACATCAGATTTCTCCCCCATTAAAAAAGAGTACATGGAACCCCAGCGGTTTGGCTCAGTGGATAAAGCATTGGCCTGTGGACTGAAGGGTCCTGGGTTCGATTCCAGTCAAGGGTACATGGCCAAGTTGCAGGCTCGATCCCCAGTAGGGGGGTGTGCAGGAGGCAGCCGATCAATTATTCTCTCTCATCATTGATGTTTCTTTCTCTCCCTGTCCCTTCCTCTCTGAAATATATATATTGTACATGGATATTCAAATTATTGACAGTGATATGATTATGGAGGTAGCCTATTTTATTTATTTAAGAATAAAATGTTTGCCAACTGGGTTACTTATTATTACTGGTGGCAAATGACCAATGCTGCCCATCATTCTGATGTGCTTTCATAGAAAAATACTAACAATCCTTTCCCTCCTCTAAGAGCTAGCATGCTGTTTCCCAATCTTATATCTTTGATCCCTGCCTGAGGAAAAATAAATAAGCCAACAAAGAGAAATTTCCAGCATATGAAACATATAACTCTGCTTAATCAAATAGGTAGTATTTCCTGGTCAAAGAGAAAAAAACATTGTTGATTAATGTTACCTTAAAATGTTAAATCTGCCATCAACTAACATACATTTTATATTACGCTAAAACCCAAGGTCAAGAGAAAGGCAAAACAGAAGAGTTAAAGTGTCTGTTAGTGCAGAATTCAATAGATTAGGAGCAGAGAGAGGAAGAAAACTGAAATTTTGAAACTGGATGTAGTCACACAAGAATATTGCAGTGCATGGGAGCTGATAAGGGCTTTAAGGAAATTTAGAAATCTTTAAAGGGGTGGATGATATGATCAAGGCTTGTCCATAAGAGAAAAGGACTAGAATAATTGAGAATGCCAGTGGATTCTGATCTTAGTGAAGAAAGAGCAGAAGCCCTAACGGCTTACTTGAATAATAGTAGGAATATACATAGCACATCATATAATTTTAGGAGTAAATGGACATTAAAATTTTAGTATTTTAAACAGTCTGAATTTTCCTATTTTAGAGTATGTTTGGAAAGGTTAAATTCTCTAACAAGGGTGATTTGCTGTTTTCATTTAGTTTATTCATTTCCTCATTTATTTCATAAATTTTTACTGAGAACCTAGTTCAGCAATAAACCTGGGGAAGAGAAGTAATTCTCTCGTTTGTTCAGATAGTGGTAACGTCTTCCCTCCAGAAGTTCTCATATGTGCCCATACTTTATAATAACCTCTAGAAGGAAACTTTTGAATTTAGAGATCTCCCATCACATAATACAGCCGTCAGATAGCTCCACACTTGAATGCCGGTTCTTTTTCTTTCCTGGGAAAAGTTGAAAGAACAGCCATTGTAGGATCTGACTCTGGAGCACGTGAAAGCAGTTTCGTAATTAAAATGGACATAGTTGGTGCTCAGGTGTTTGATATGCAGAAACCCACCAGTATCAAAACCTCGGAAGAAGATGAAAGGAACTGGGCAACAGAAGTGAGATGGAGGCTCCAGGTTCCACCGTTCTCTCCGCATCTAGGTCCTGAAAGCATTTGGGCTGCCCCAATGAAGCCCACTTTAAATTTATGTGATCATAGACATTCTTCCTTATGCCTGTTGAGTACAGGGAAATCGGCAGCAGAACAAATCAAGATTGCAGCAGATAGAGTTGTCTCTGGTGAAATAAGTCAGAACTCTTAGAGTTTCTTCTTTGATTTTCTAGTATAATAGTATAACGTAACGAAGTGTTAAGGCTCTGGAGTCAGACAGATTTGGGTTTGGGGTAGACTGCTGCTTACCAGCTGGATGAAACTTCAATTCATTGTTCAATCTCCCTGAGCCTGATACTTTTTTTTTTTTTTTTTTTTTTTGTAAATGGGAATGGTAATAATAGTATCTAACACATAGTGCTGTTATAAGGTTAAATATAATATTTGGAAACTACATAGTACAGTGCCTAGTACAATGGTAAATCCTCATAAACATAGCTATTGTTTTAATTATGCATTATCCCCTTAATATACTCTTAACAAACTGATATTGTTTTGCATAATGGAGATGAACTGCCCAAATGGGGTGAAACTAGTTATATACATTAAGCCTGTATCTGTTAGAATTCTATTCAGCTTAACCACAATGACTTAACCAAATGGGGCTCTGTTTTTTTGGGTGTGTGTGTGTGTGTGTGTGTGTGTGTGTGTGTGTGTGTGTTTTCACTTAATAAGGAATTCAGAAGTAGGCAGTATAGGGCTGGTGCAGCAGCATGAGGTCCCAGCCGCCTCCTAATTTTCTGCTCTACCACCTTATCAGATGGCTTTCATCTTTATGGGTGAAAGAAGTCTGCTCCACCGCCAGACATCCGAGGAAGAAGAGCCCAGGGTGAAAGGCCTTTATTCAAAACTGTCTTTTTTTCAGGAAGTGGGGAGTGTCAGAGCCTCTATCCCTAGGAACGCCCATCTATATACCTCATTGGCCAGAACTGTGTTTCATTGCGAGCCTTTAACAACAGTGGAAACTGGGAAGACACAGTCATGTTTTAAATTGGGCTCATTGCCACCGTAAAAAAATAATTGTAGCTTTGTTGGATATTGAATAAACCACCAGCCGAATCTGCCACAAAGCCACAAGAAGTACCCAGCTCCCAAGCCTGATGGTTTTCTAGCAAAGATTTATAAATGTCCTCAACACTGGGACATTCTGAGGGCATTTGCTAAGACTTTAAGTCCTACCATCATCATTGATCTACGTAACTGACAAGATGATTACCAAAGCCTTTTGCTGTGACTCCTGAACCACTATTGTGAATTTATGTCTGTGTTTCTATGTAAAATTAGGTTGCCATTTAGTTCAACAATCATGATCTTGGTGATGTGACTGTCTCATTTATTCAGTAAACATTTGTTGAGGATCCACTAAAAGGGAAAATGTAGAAGCAACATCCGAAATCCCAGTGGATATTTTTAAAGGTTAAGTTATATAGAGGTGACGGACATCAGTTGGCCTAGGACTAGGTTCTGGCAGCGGTGCCCCATGTTTGGATGCTTAGAGCAGTTTCCTGAAATTCTCAAGTTCTCTGTCATCAGCCTCGCTGGACTTAGGAGTACCAGGTCTTAGCCACTTTCTAGAGGATTGCAGGTTTTCTTCCATTGATTTTAA
Organism: Myotis nattereri; assembly: GCF_964212035.1. Lineage (NCBI taxonomy): Eukaryota > Metazoa > Chordata > Mammalia > Chiroptera > Vespertilionidae > Myotis > Myotis nattereri. The sequence goes on from NC_138080.1 coordinate 58,315,756, forward strand.
ATGACCTGTGTATAAAATCAGATGTGGAAAACTTCTCTGGTTCTTTACCAGTTTAACGGGTTGAAAGCCAACCAGTAATGATTTGTTGAAGCTAACTGTTGCCCTGCACTGAGCAAAACATGTTGTCCAACTTTTCTGGGTTGATCTCAGGATGTTTACTAAGAACCAGTTCCACAAACCTGTCTGGTTGTAGACTTTGGCATGGATTTCTCATGGCTGAGAGGAGCTTGAATGAGACAGTGGGACAAGTGCTTACGTTCTCTGGGTCTCGGTTTTCTTATTTTTAAGAAGAGAACATTTAATAAGAGGATCCTTAAGGTTCCTGCCTGAACTACTAAGCTTTGGAGCAGAAAGAAGACTTGGTTGCTGTGGAAACCTTGATTCTGTTACTCAGCCTTGTAAGTTGTGGAGTGCGAGAGGCTCTAGACTTTCGTGCCTCCACTCCATCCTCATGGAGATAAAGGAGCTGAATTTCAAGAAATCTGAGTCCTCTACTTGATCTAATGTTCTGTCAAGTAAAACTCCAGAGAGCTCCCTCCCAAATTCTACCAGATGGGTTCATTTTATGAAAATTCTTGGAGAAATGCTTGATGGGTTTCATCTTCCCAGGACCTATGCATGGGCTTCGCTAAGTTTGTTAAGCATTAAAGTTTGAAATGAGCCCAAAGAAGATCAAGGCTGTGAACTCTTTTATGTCTAAGAATCTCCACCCAGTGTTTCTAATTGGGCGCAGATTCACAAAAACCATTGCTGAATTCTGCGATCTCAGCTGTTCTTTGAATTGGCATCTTGACCGGCAGAAAATCCCATACTTTGGAGGAGTGTTTAAAGTGGCCTTTAATAGTTATCTGGTTACACCAAGACCTGCAGAGAGGTGGTCATAAGGAACCTAATAATAGATCTTTTAGGACCCACCAAGTTATCTTAAATTAAAGTGACCCTTAAAAAGAAGGGGAAAAAATTTAAGCATATAGAAAACTTAACCCCCCAAAAGTCCTTAATCACAGCTGACTCCTTCACTCACAAGCAGCGCGCAGAAGGCAGCGGCTTGTTTCCAGCAGAGACCCCGCAAAGCCCAGGAAAGCAGAAGATAGAGCTGGTGGCGACAGGGTCTAGCCAGCAGATCTCATGCTCTGCCTAGAACTGGCCTGAGAGGTTTTCACCTAGCGGAGGGTTTCAGGATTTCAGTTGCAATGTGCCTTGAAACTCTCCAGGCTCGCTAATGAAATAAAGAAATTATCAAAATACCATCTGTCACAATGGAAAACCCAAGCGGCCCCCAAACCTCTTCCTCAATGAGCAGCCGATGCAGATTTAGTCAATCTGGACCCTTATTTGTGCGCTGAGGTCACAGTTTGGCCCATCTTCTGCTTACGGCTTTAACCAAATAAAGCCTTCCCTCCCTGCACTTCCCTTGCCAAAGTCAGGTTGAGAGATAGTTCTTTGTGAGGATTGTCTTGGCAGGAGATACAGGGATCTTCTCACACAGCAAAACGCAGCAACAAAGCCAAATGATACACCAGTCAGGGCGCTAAGTAATGTTAAAAACTGAATAAGCAAACGACAGTCCTTACCTTTGCACCCACTGTCTTTTTTGCTTGGTTTGCTATGGTTGGGGGCGAGGGGGCTGTTTTTGTTTGTTTTGTTTCTGTCTTTTTTTTTTTTTAAACCAACAGAACTCCCCAAATGTCAGTGAAAGGTCCAAGGTATCTTTCTTCAGTAATAGCTGGTTTATCTCAGAGGGGATTTGCTTTTAGGATTCTCCCATGTGATCTTCCTCTTGTTCCTTGTATTTTTGCCACATTGCAGTTTCTAACTTCTCTGTGGCTGGAAATATCCTAGGCTGGCACTTTTGAGAAGAGAGACGGAAAGAAATCCTAGTGTCTGTGAACTGTTGCTAAATCTGCACACGTCCACTTGTAACCAAGAATATTCAACTCAGAGCCAAAGAACAGGAGGAGAAGAAAAACCCCTTCCTGGTTTGTTGTAGACTTTGGCGTTGATTCCATGGGCCTTGGAGGAGTTTCAGTGAGACCGTGGGTCTAGCCTCTGCTCTCCTAGCATCACTAGCCAGGTTCCCTGAAGCAGTTTCTTAGGTTCTCTGGGCCTCCATTTCCTTATGTGTAAGAAGGGAACATTGAACAAGATGATCCTGAAGGTCCCTCCCTGAACTAAGGTTTGGGGCAGGATGGTGACTTAGTTACTGTGGAAACCCTGATTCTGTTACTCAACCCTCTATAAGTTGGGTGCTCTGGAGTGGGAGAGTCCTGGAATTTCATGCCTCGGTTTCATCCTCAAAGAAATGAAGGAGCTGGATTCCAAGAACACTTGATCTAATGTTCTCTCAAGTCTGTCAAGCTCCCAGATTCTACCAGATGGTTTATTTCATGGAAATTTTTGGAGAAATGCTTGATGGGTTTCATCTTCCCAGGTTCTGTACATGAAATGAGACATGTCCCCTTGGATCACGATGTCATAACAGGCAGAGTTTGGGATACCCTCTCTTGGTTATTAAAGCCTCCTCACTGTGAATGAGGGGCCTCGGTTCACTATAAAGGGGGAGAGCTATGTTGGGACTGCTAATACACCTTGTGTTGGGTGACTCCCCTTATGCCCTGTTCCTGTTTCCCCAACTGCACAATGAGGACAAAGTGCTTGCCCCTGTGAACACACTGACTTCATGTAAAACAAAAACCTGTTTTAGGAAGAGGAAAATCTTTAAATGATATTCAAGGCAAAGACCATAAGTGGAAAAATAGAGAGAAAGACACCTGTTCAGATAATATCTAATAGGAATTTATGGATATCCCAGGAATCAGAGTATAAGAGTATGAAGAGAAATAAAATGCTTGTAGGAGACAACATCCTCTGAAACTCTGTATAAAAGAATATACAGGGGTGGGGGGAAAAGTAGGTTTATAGTTCATATGAAAAATAACACAATCCTATATAATAAAAGCCTAATATGCTAAGTGTCTGGTCATTCAGTCAGCCATTCAACCAACCAAAGCGTAATATGCTAATGATATGCTAAGGCCACCCAACCTCTCACTATGATGTGCACTGACCACCAGGGGGCAGACACTCTGACCAGTAGGTTAGCTTGCTGTTGGGGCCCAGCCAATGGGGACTGAGCAAGATGGGCCAGACACGCCCTGGAGCCCTCCCATGATCCCTCCCCTGTCCCAATCATGCACTGGTGAGATCCCTCAGCCTGGCCTGTGCCCTCTCGCAATCCGGGCTGAGCCCCCCCACCCCCACTCCAGTACATGATTTTTGTGCACCGTGCCTCTAGTCATTAATAAATAATACAAGAATAAACTCTGTGTTTCATGTACTCACAACTATAAACCTGTAGTATTGGCTTTAGAAAAGTATTGTTATACTAGTAAAAGCAATGAGAATGCACAGCAAGAAAACCACCAACAAAATGAAAAACCAGCCTATTGAATGAGATAAAATATTTGCAAATTGTATATCTGGTAAGGAGCTAATATCTACAATATCTAAGGAACTTAAATGATTCAAGAGATGGGGGAAAAACAATTCAGTTAAAAAATGGGCAGAAAATCTGAATAGACATTTTATCAGAGAAGACATACAAATGGCCAACAGGCATATGAAAAGACGCTCAACATCACTAATCATCAGGGAAATACAAATCAAAACCACAATGAGCTATCACCTCAGATCTGTCAGAATGGCTATTATAAAAAAGACAAGAAATAACAAGTGTTGGTGAGAATGTGGAGACAATAGAACCCTTGTACACTGTTGGTTGGTATAGAAATTGGTGCAGCCACTATAGAAAACAATATGGAGCTTCCTTAAAACATTAAAAATAGAATTACCATTTGATATAGCAATTACACATCTGGGTATTTATCCAAAGAAAATGAAAACACTAACTCAAAAAGACATATGCACTCCCATGTTAATTGCAGCATTATTTACAGTAGCCAAGATGTGGAAGCAACTTAAGTGTCCATCAGTGGATGAATGAATGAAGAAATTATATCTATAATAATAAAAGTGTAATATGCTAATTAGACCAGATGACCTTCCAGATGACTTTCGGGAGAAGCCGCGGCAGCGGGGGCCAAGGCAGAGGCAGCCTCCTCAGCTGCAGGGGCCAAGCCCGTTGCATGAATATTATGCATTGGGCCTCTAGTATTTATATAAAATGGAATATTATTCCACCATAAAAAAGAAGGAAATCTTACCTCTCTAGTGGGAATGAGTAGAAAAAAAGGCAAGTTGTGAATATTTGTTGGGTTAACCAATAAAGTGTCTGCCAGAGAATTTGTGTTGAAGAAAATAATCTTGTGGCTTGTTATTAGGAAGAAGTAAGATATGAAACCTTTGGGGGTAAGGCTCATGACTGCAAACATTTCCTCTAATAAAATCATTAAATCGCGGTTCTTGTGTTGAGTTAAAACACCTATTCAAAAGGCAAACAGCCCTATTTTTCACCCCGAATTGGCCATAAACCTTACCTAGTGCTATTTCAGGCCTCCGTCTTCCCCACCATAAAATAAGAATAATGTTCATTCCAGGCCTCACTTGGATCCTTTCATTCAATCATTCATTTATTCAACAACTATATACTACACACCTACTATGTATCAGGCACCATGTTAACGCTGAAGACACACAAATAAATAACAGAACCCTTCCCTGGTGACTCCCATTCTAATAGGAAAGGGAGGCCAGGGGTATATTTATTGAACACTACTGCATGTTGGACTATGGTGGGAGCTTTATATTAAAAAGATGTACATATGATATATATGCTATGCAAACAAGTAATATAATAGGTAGAGTGGAGCAATAGAAGTATTTATAAAAGTGCTTTGGGACAGAGTAGGGGAAATGACTCATTCTGCCCCGGGAATTGGGAAGGCTTTACCAAGGCGATGAAATTGGAGATAGGGCTTGAAAATGAGCCAGACTTTGCTGGGCTGGGGACTAACTCCTGGTGCAGGCATAGCTGACTCACAAGCATTGAAGGCTTCAAAGGGACCAGTGTGTTCCCAAAGGCGCGAGTAGCTCGCTCTGCTGAGCCCTTACTGGTGGGAGGTGATGTGGGATGCTGAAGGTGGGGGGTGCAGCCAGGTGGTGAGGGCCCTCAGTAGCCAGGTGAAGGATTGGGTCTTGGGGAGCCATTGGCATACAGGACAGGACCTGGTCAGATTTGTGCCTCGGACAGATCATGCTGGAACCTGTGAGGAGGGGCTCCCAGAATGGAGGGCGGCTGAGGGCAGAGAAGCTGTTTGGGAGGATTTTGTAAATATCCTGGTGAGAGATGATGACTCAGTAAAGGCACTAGGGCTCCTTTTTTATTTTATTTTTGCCTGGTTTCCAACATTTATTGAAAATCAAAGAACAGAAAAACTTTACATAAAAATATGTCAATTTTAGCTTCCGCATTGCTGTACTCACACACACAATTGAAGGATGATATCTTTTTGTTAAACCTGCAGCATGTGACCCCACTGACCCCGGGGTAGCCAGGCTGATTTATCCAGTGCACTGTGACAGGGTGGAGCATGGTGCCTGTGAGCTTTAAAATGTGCAACCAGTTGGGCTGGTGTGACTCTGTGGTTGAGTGTTGGCCCATGAACCAGGAGGTTGTGGTTCGATTCCCCGGTCAGGGCACATGACTGGGTTGTGGGCTTGATCCCCAGTAGGGGCATGCAGGAGGCAACTGTTCAATGATTTCTTCCATCATTGATGTTTCTCTCTCTCTCCCTCTCTTTTCCTCTTTCTGCAATCAATAAAAACATATCTTTTTTAAAAAAAAATGTACAGCCACAGGACACTCGCCACTGTCCCACGGTGGTCTCCTTACTATAGGGTTACCATCAATATGGATCACGCACAGAGATTAGAATAGGCCTGCATATTAGCTTTTATAAATATGTCTTCATCAATAGGTTCTAGTTTAAATATTTGAAAATAGTTTTGAAAACATTTGATCATCAAGACCTGGGGACAAAACATGCCCCTCTTTTCTGGAATGCCTCCTCCAGGCGAGAGCAGCCAGCTGGAGGCCCTGCGGTCACAGCTGGCTGCTCTCAGTGACAATGGGTCCAGTCCTGTTTCAAAAAGGCAGACCACGGACATTCAGAAGATTGACCTCGCTGCGTATGCATCACAGGTCTCACCCTAGAAATAGACAAGCAGCTGGGGTGGCTGGTTGGACGTATTGAAAGACAGAGAGGAAGGAATCAAAAGAAGAGGTAAGATCAACAGCCTCTGGTGAATGATTGGATGGGTTAAAAGACTGAGCGGGAGGAATCAAAAAAGTGACTGAAGTTTCTCATGTGGCATTGGGCGGTGCCATTCGCAGGAAATGTGGAAGAATGCGGCATCTGCTGAGCTGCATTCCTGCTCCGTGAAAAGAGGAGTGGGCCTTTTACTTCAGTACTTGTTTTATCTCCGTAATACTCTTCCCACAGCTTCATCCAGCTGTGATGTCAAATTCACGTTCTGGGATAAGGATCCCAATGGCTGTGGTTGCCTTGTGCCTGTGGAGTGAAAACAGGTGTCTGTAGTGAATGCAGACAGCAACGGGGGAGAGAGCTGATCCCCGGACCAGGCTCGGGGTCCAGGCACAGGGAGGTGGCCGACCGGCCACGGATGCCCTCGTGGTGGCTCTGGCCTGCTCACCACCGCTGCAGGTTGTTCTTTCTGCTTCGCTGAAGCACAGCCTTCATAGTTTTAATAGTTTTTTAGGGCCAGTGGAAGGGATTGGACTTTTCATGATGCTTCAACTTCTCAAGTGCATGACTAATACTTGAAGGAATTAAGAGACTTCTTTATTTTTAATTGCATCTACTTGTTTGGTATGTGGCTCAATTAATTCATTCTTGTTGTGAATGTATTGGAAGACCCTGTACCCTCTTGACCTCTCCTTGTAATTATGACTATCATCCTGCTTTGAAGCACTGTTTTGATTACACACTTTAAAGGAACTTCTAAAACACCCTCTCACCGCTACGTGGCTGAAATGCCCACCGCTTGGACTCAAGGACAGTCATCTCAGAGTGGTTCTTATCCCCAGCAGGTCAACGGCCTCTCATTTCACCTTCCTTCCCCCCCCCCCCCCCCCCCCCCGCAATCTGCCCCTTCCCCTTTAGAAGTTTCCATTCACATATTCCAACTTTAATAAGACTAGCTCTTGTTTCTGAGGCCCAAAGAGCAGTGTTTTAACAAACACAGCTCAACCAATCAATTGCTGGCAGGTGCCTCACAGGAAACATTATTGCAATCTCACCATCATTCCATCACTGCCCCTCACCCCTCCCTTTCCAAACACACACAGGATTTGTTTCTCCTTTCCTTAGATTATACTATCTGGCAAGTCTGCAGTCAAATAAAAATTGATCCAGTCACAGTTTTAACTAAATTGCATGAAATAAAGTTCTTTGTTCTGAAGTTGTCTCTGACTGGTGGCCTGAGAATTTCATCTGCTTGGATCTTATGAGAAGTCTTTCCACTGGGTAATTTTCACCACGTGGTTCATGGCTTTATAAAGCAGCACTGTGCTTTAAGAAGATTCACAGTAATTTACTGAGGTAAAGGGCAAGATAATAACCCAGTAAATTATTTGTCTTCTTCAAAGTAGGGCCTACAGACCTTTTAGTGACCAAGCACCCTCTTCCATCTTTTTGGTACTTTCTCTGTCACCTGTCTTCTTATCTATATATATAAAAGCCTAAGCGACCATTTGACTGCTCGATCACTCTACTGGTAGCTATGATGCTCACTGACCACCTGGGGGCAGATGCTCAACACAGGAGCTGCTCCCTGATCATCAGTGCGCTCCCACAGTGGGAGCGCCATTCAGCTGACCAATGGGCACCAGATGCCGGGCTCATGGCTGGTGAGCACAGCTGCGGTGGCAGTGCGAGTTTCTCCCACAGACACTCCCCCTGTGTGCCCCTCCCCCTTCCGGACCAGGACTGGGACCAGGATCGGGACCAGCAACAGGACTGACTGGGCACAAGCCCACCGCCGCTCCTCGGTCATGGGCACACTGGAATTGCCCTAGGACGGGCGTGCAGAGACCACAGCGAGCCTACCGAGCGGTGGCAGTGGCAGGCGCAGCGGGGCCAGGATGAGCAGGAGCGGCGTGGCGCCTGCCCAAGCTCAGGCTCCTCCCCAGCCGCCTGCTGCTTTGCGCACTACTACAACCCTCAGGGCATATAGGACTGCCAGTTTTGGCTGATCCCTACAGGCCAGGCTGAGGGACCCCACTGGTGCATGAATCCGTGCACCAGGCCTCTAGTCTACACTAATAAAAGACAAAGATGCTAACTGACCATACCTTTGCTACACCCACCAGCCAATCAGAGCGACTATATGCAAATTAACCCAACCAAGATGGCGGTTAATTTGCATATACCGGCTGGGAGTGAAGACTGAAAACAACGTAGAAGGAAGCCAAGCACTGCAGAAGGGAGCAAAGTAGAGGCAGCAGAGACAGGAATGGAGCCAAGGCAGCAGAGGCGGGAGGCGGGAGCAGAGCCAAGGCACAAGGGCAGCCGGGGCGCGGCGGGTGGCGGGGGCGCAGCAGGCGGCGGGGGCGTGGGGGGGGGGTGGCAGGTGGCGGGAGATGGGAGGCAGCAGGCAGTGGGAAGCAGCGGGAGGCAGGGGGAGGAGGCATAGGCAGGAAGCAGGGGGAGGAGACAGGAGCGAAGCCCTATTCTTGCAGGAATCTTCCTGCAATGGGCCTCTAGTCCTATCTAATAAAAGAGAAACATGGTAATTAGCGTATGACCACTACCCTTCCCATTGGCTAATCAGGGTGATATGCAAATTGACTGCCAGCCAAGATGGCGGCCGGCAGCCAGGCAGCTTGAAACTAACATGAGGCTTGCTTGCTTCAGTGATGGAGGAAACCAACGGTCCCCGCCTGCCTTGCTGGCCTCTGAGCTTGCAGTTTGAAACATTGTTACAAATATAGAAGCTAAACAAAACCCCAGAAACCTGCTTTCAGCGAGCCGGGATCTCAGAGCTGGAGTTATACATTGTTTCAATTATAGAACCCAAACAAACCAGATACCTGCTCTCAGCAGCAGAGGCCTCAGAGCTGGAGCCAGAGCTAAAGCTGGCCCAGAATAAAAAAAAAAAGGAGAAGTTGGGAGCTTCAGCCCTCAGCCCCTCACCCAGACTGGCCAGGCACCCCAGTGGGGACCACCACCCTGAAGGGTGTGTGACCAGCTGCAAACAGCCATCATCCCCTCACCCAGGCTGGCCAGGCACCCCAGTGGGGACCACCACCCTGAAGGGTGTGTGACCAGCTGCAAACAGCCATCATCCCCTCACCCAGGCTGGCCAGGCACCCCAGTGGGGACCCCCACCCTGATCCAGGACACCCTTAAGGACAAACCAGCCAGCCCCACCCATGCACCAGGCCTCTATCCTATATAGTAAAAGGGTAATATGCCTCCCAGCACTGGGATCAGCGGAGCCGCGAGGCCTCCTGGCATCAGGATCAGCATGACAGGGGGCAGTGCCCAAACCCCCTGATCGCCCTGTAGCTCTGTGTATGACAGGGGGCGGGGCCACAACCTCCCTATCCGCCCTGCTCTGTTCCTGACAGGGGAAGGCGCCCCAACCTCCTGATCAGCCCTGCTCTGTGCCTGATACGGGGGAGCTCCCCAACCCCGTGATCGCCCTGCGGCTCTGTGTGTGACAGGGTGCAGCGCCCCAACCCCCTGATCGGCCCTGCTCTGTGTGTGACAAGGTGTGGTGCCCCAACTCCTCCCCTCCCCCCCACGGGCCCTGCTCTGTGTGTGACAGGGTAGAGCCATAACCTCCCCATGGGCCCTGCCCTGAGTGTGACAGTGGCGGTGCCCCAACCCCCTGATCGGCCCTGCTCTGTGGGTGATAGAGGGCAGCGCCCCAACCCCCTGATCCGCCCTGCTCTGTGTTGACAGGGGGCGGTGCCCCAACTCCCCTATCAGCCCTACTCTGTGAGTGATGGGGGGAGCTCCTCAACCTCCTGATGGGCCCTGCTCTGTGCATGACAGGGGGCAGAGCCCCAACCCCCTGATTGGCCCTGCTCTGTGCGTGACGGGGTGGCGCCGCAACCTCCCCATCAACCCTGCCTTGAGTGTGACAGGGGGCGGTGCCCCAACTCCCCAATCGGCCCTGCTCTGAGCCTGACCAGGGGCTGCACCTAGGGATTGGGCCTGCCCTCTGCCACCCGGGAGCAGGCCTAAGCCAGCAGGGCGTTATCTCCCAAGGGATCCCAGACTGTGAGAGGGCACAGGCCAGGCTGAGGGATCCCCCTCTTCCCCCCGAGTGCACAAATTTTTGTGCACCGGGCCTCTAGTATTATTATAAAAGGACTAGAGGCCCGGTGCATGAGATTCATGTACTTAGGAGGGGGGCTCCCTCAGCCCGGCCTGCGCCCTCTCATAGTTCAGGAGTCCTTGAGGGATGTCTGACTGATGGCTTAAGCCCGCTCCCTGCAGGGAGCTGGCCTAAGCTGGCAGTTAGACATCATTAGTGCTGCTGTGGAGGCAGGAGAGGCTCCCACCACCGCCGCTGCACTCGCCAGCCGTGAGCCCGGCTTCTAGCTGAGCAGCGCTCCCCCTGTGGGGGTACATTGACCACCAGGGGACAGCTCTTGTGTTGAGCATCTGCCCCCTGGTGATCAGTGCACATCACAGCGACCGGTTGTTCTGCCATTAGGTCAATTTGCATATTAGTCTTTTATTATATAGGATAATCTGTTAGAGTTCAGTGAGAAGAAATAAGTTTGAGAAAATTCAAGGTAATCCTTTGGATGATGATGAGAAAATAAAATTTTTTTAAGTTGACAAAGAATGTATTAGTATCCACTTATTTCATTTATGGCTATGAATTATGTACAGATAACTTGTGGCACTCACCATTTTCTGAATGTAATGAAACCTTGGGATAAATTCAGGTTGTGCAGTCATGCATTAGGGAGTTTTTGGTGGAAGAGTGTTTTAGTGTGTTCATGCTACTATAACAAAGTACCACTGACTGGGCGGCTTATAAACAACCTAAAGGTATTTCTCACCGTTCTGGAGGCTGGACGCCTAAGGTCAGGGTGCCAGTGTGGGCATGTGACCTCTTTTGGATTTCAGGTATTTTTACTGTGTCCTCACAGGGTGGGAAGAGTGAGGGAACTCTGTGGGGCTTCTTTTATAAGAGCACTAATCCACTCTCATGACCCAAGCACCTCTAGGAAGCCCACCTCCTGATACCATCACTGTAAGGATTAGGATTTCAATATATGAATGTGGGGGAGGGGCACAAACATTCAGACCACAGCAAGCAGCTTGCAGTTGTCGTCACTGATTCTCTGTAGCATAAGTTCCTCATTAAAGACTTTGTGCAACCCTTTTGAACATAGGAGAAAACTTTTCCCCATACAGGGCAGTGAAAGTGTATTTCCTTTCAAGGGATCGAACCATTTGTTTTCGCATCAGAATCTGAGATTCAGCATTCTTGATTTACTTACTACCTTGTAGCAAAAGTTGACATTTCTGAAATTTTAAAGAGCAATTCAACCATTGACTCATTCCACAGGTTTTTATTGAGTACTGACTATACAGTGGACACAGTGCTAACCATGCTACCCACCTGCTAGAAGGTTGGGTTGGCTGGCCTTTAGTGATGAAAGCGAGAAAACACCAGAGACTTGACTAAAATTTGGATTCATTCGCCACCACAACATTCAAGAATAGCCTTCTCAGAGACAGCAAATGAGCATGAAAACCAGAGGTTACTGGGACTTCTTTGTAGTTACCAGCCACATTCGTCAAAGGAAGCCCCTGCTAAACTCCTGAATGTTGACTAAACTGAAATTCGTTCATGTTGCCTTGTTTATTCCTCATGTTCTTTTGGTGCAGAGACAGAAAAGCTTGTACTAGAGGCAGGCAACGGATTGCCATCCTGGAAATTCAATGACCAGCTTTTCCCCTGCGATGTGTGTGGGAAAGTCTTTGGCCGACAGCAGACATTGTCCCGACATCTCTCGCTGCACACAGGTGAGTTGGCCTCACTGCTGTGTCTTCCCGGGTCTGGATCACCAGCGTCTCATTACCAAGAAGCTGAGTTGCTCTAAGAGAATTATTACAGAAAGTGATAGAAGTCTCTTATCATGACCTCCTCAAGCCATTTAACTGGCATGTTCAAATAAGGCCCCAGACAGGGTTTCTTATTTGTATTGAAAGGATTCATAAAGTTCAAGTAGGATTGATGAGAAAAGATGCACATTTAAGCATAGTTGGGTAAAATTCCTCGACTCCAAGGAATTTATTGATCTTGTTGGCACAGGGGATGGAGCTGTATCTCATCTTAGTGGGCTCATCTTATTGTGGGTGAGAACAGTAAGGACACGTTGGTGGAGGAACAGTTACTGTCCTTATTTATATACTAGAGGCCCGATGCACCAAGATTCGTGCAAGAATAGGCCTTCCTTCCCCAGGCTGCTTCGCTCCAGCCACCGCTGCCAACCAACCAGGGGCATGCTCCAAGCCGCGCCTCACACCTCGGCCGCTCAGAGCACACCCCCACCCCTGGTGTGTGTCCGCTGGGGCTGGGGGCAGCACGCAGTCCCCTCCCGCCCATCTGTGCGCAACTAATCCTGAGCAGTGGTGATGCAGCCTCTTCCTGAGCCGGTTGTGACGCCCAGCTAATTTGCATATTACCGCTATATATATTAGTAAAGAAATATGGTTGATTCTGTGTACTTGGAAAAGGAAAGCAACCAAGTTCAGGAGTAAAGGAGGAACACATATTAACTTAATCAATGCAGCAAAAATAAGTGAAGACAAAAAGAAATATAGTAGAATCGATTGTAAACATAAAGCAAGGTAGAAATAATAAAATGAAGTTTTCCATTTTTACACCCAAGATCAGACTTTTTAAATAGTTCAGATGTATTTTATTTATAGGAAATGACAAAGAAAATAAGTAGAGATTTTCCATATCACATGAAATCATAAAGAAGGCAGGATAGGCAGTATTAATATGACAAGATATATATATATTTTCACTAGACAAAATTTAGTCATATACTTAAGCCCAAAGAAAACTTTAACATGTTCAGAAAAGTGGAGTTTTATACGTCACATGCTCTGCTCATACTTAAATGAAATTTAAAATAACCAAAGGTCAATAAAATGTCCTAGCTAACCAGGTCAAAGAAAAGGAAGAAAATCAAAACTCAAATTATAGACATCTAGAAGAAATGAAAAGGGGAACACTTCATTCCTAGGCCTGGAACAAACGGCTTCAGCTCTGTTCAGAGGACAACTCATAGGCTTAAATGTTTTAATTAGAAGAGAAGAAACACAGAAAGTAACTTAGCATCTTAAAGAACTAGTAAAAGAGCCTTAGCCGGTTTGGTTCAGTGGATAGAGCATCGGCCTGCGGAGTGAAGGGACCTGGGTTTGAACCCGGTCAAGGGCACATACCTCTGTTGCAGGCTTCTACCTGGCCCAAACCCTGGTCAGGGTGTGTGCAAGAGGCAACCGATACTTCTCACTGTCTTTCCCTCTCTCTTCCACTCTTTCTAAAAATCAATGGAAAAATATCCTCGGATGAGGATTAAAAATAAACTGATAAAAGAAAAACAAAATCTAGGAAGAAAAAGACCACAAAAAGAGATTAATTTCTTTAACCCTGATTAAGAAAGGAAAAGGAAGCAAAAATATTCAAAATTAGGAATGGAAAAGGAAGCCTAATCATTAATGCTATTAAAGTATTTTTTGGAGAATAAAGGCAACTCTATGACAAAGAGAAAAGAACAGCTAAAAACTTAGATGACATAGCTAATTTAAGCAAAATTTCCAAAATTGACCCCAGGGGAGGAAACAAACCGTAAGTAAATCAGTTATCAAAGGGAAATTGGAAAGATGATGAAGGAGATATTATTGATAAAGGTGTCAGGTCCAGATGGGTTCTTTTTAACCTTTTGAGAGTAGGAAAGTCCAGTATTATTAAACCTTTCCAAATGATAGAAAAAGATGGAAAGTTCAGCAATTCACTTTAATACCAAAATTAACAACCTTGCTTATTAATACAAATGCAAAAATTCCAGAGAGGACTCTCTCTTATCTGCACCTCAGGGCCCCGTTCCCCAGCCCCGCTGAGCCCAGGCCACCAGCCCCTCCGACGTGGGGGCCACCTGTACTAACAGCCATGCCTTACATGTTGTTGTGGGAAAACTTGTGTGTGTCCTTCCCTGGGAAGCAGACAAGGCCAGCTCGGTCTCACAGAGGGAGAGCGCTCAGGACAGACAGTGAAGTCGCGCTTGTCTTCTGCTGCCCTCCATTGCCTGTCTGCACAGTGAAAGCAGGGGCTGCTCCTTTTACGGAATTTGCTTGATTCTCCAAATGTATTCAGGCGGCCACTCTGGAAACAGTCCTGAAACACTGTCGGTGCTAGGAGAGAGTTCCCATTAAGAAAGTAATTGAAAAATTTTATTTTATTTATGTAAAATGTAAATTTCCAATTCAATTATTTCACATGAGTCATTTTTTATTCCTTTAATTTCATTAGTTTTTTATTTCTTGGCTGACCCAGGCCTGGAGCTTCTTTTACTCACCAGTTCTGCGAACACGGTTTCACTCCTCCTTCCCTGGCTGAGCTCCCACCACACCTGACACGTGGGAGGCGTGTGCGCACACACTCACACGCACACTCACACACTCACACGCACACTTACTCACACACACTCATGCACAAACACACTCAAACACGCACTCACACGCACTCTCACCACACACTCTCATGCACACTCACACACACTCTCACACACTCACCACACACTCTCATGCACACACGCACACGCACACACTCTCACACACTCACCACACACTCTCATGCACACACGCACACACGCACTAATATGCTTTTAGCTCACCTTAGCCTGTGGGTGTCCAGAAAAAAGTAGATGATCCAATTGCCTGGGGACTTTCTTTTATCTTTGGAAGTATTAATACAGGAGTGACCTGCTGGGTAAAGACTTTTTAGAGACAATTCCAAGGTGTCCCCACTTGAAATGAGACTTGAACCGCCCCCTCCTTGATACCCTTAAGTGGTCTCTTGCAAGGTGTTGGGATTTCATTTCTCAGATCAGCTGGGGGTTTTCCTGCTCTTTCTCCTCCAGAGGAAAGAAAATACAAATGCCACTTGTGCCCCTATGCTGCTAAGTGCCGCGCGAACCTAAACCAGCACCTGACTGTCCACTCGGTGAAGCTGGTGAGTACGGACACTGAGGACATTGTCAGCGCCGTCACCTCTGAAGGCAGTGATGGGAGGAAGCACCCTTATTATTACAGGTGAGCTGGGGCTGGAACCCTAGTCCAGCCTTCCCACCCTCCCTGCCGTCTGCGAGGCAGACCTGACAGGCACCTCTGCTCAACAGACGCACTGGCCTGCATTGTCAGAGTTGCTTTGCTTAGACAAGCCCCTACAGTTGCAATGACTCCCTCTGGCATGGTGCCCTGGCGGAATGAATTGAAAGGGAAAGGGTCTGAGAGGTGGCTCTGGGGGCGGGGGGCTGGGGGGGTGAGCTCCAGAGAGCGGCAGGGCTCTGGGGATTATTAGCTTCCAGGGCTGGGCAGCTGGCAAGCTCCTGCCCTAGTAACTGAGCACCTGGCTGCTCCCTGAGAAGTGTCCGAAGGAAAACAGACGAGGAAGCATAAACCCAAGGGCCCTGAGGACGTAGCTGTGAAGGCAGAGCTTCTTTTCCTCGAGTCGTGTTTTGTCCTTTAGTGGCTGGAATTTTATGGTTTTCTCCCGTTCTGGCCCTAAATCAGTATTTGGTTTGGGTGCCATAAAACCCCAAGTTTCAGGCTTTCTACCAAATCTTGCCCACGAGAGAGGCTGTAGGGATTGGTAGAAACTTGCATTTGCATGAAATGTCTCCATGGATGGGTGGCTTCTATCGGGAATTGTTACAAGCAGGAGTGTCGTCTGACGGCCTGTGTGCTCTCACTGCTACCCGGGAGGTTTCTGGAGGCAGAGGGAGGCTCACAGAGTGCAGGGCCGCCACGTCGTTCCAGCCACACTCAAGTCTTGGCAAGGCTGTGCTGCATCCCTTTGCCCCAAGGAATCGCAAGGAGACATGCAGCATCTGGAATCCGGAAACTTTAATTAACTCTCTGATTATTTAGCGTCACTATAGCATGTATGGGATTGTTACATTATTCGGGCACTAAATCCATTTAGCACAGCGACCACTTCAGAGGCATCTGAGAAAGAGAAGAATTTCCTAACGCAGACCGTTCGGTGGGGAGGGCAGTGTGTACACGCCCGTGTTCTGGGTGTACTGGGCGTGAGTGGGCAGCCTGCATTTAGAATATCGCTCCTCTCTCCCCCTCTTTTCCTTCGTCTTCTCATGTAGCTGCCATGTATGTGGATTTGAGACCGAGCTCAACGTCCAGTTTGTCAGCCACATGTCCCTCCACGTGGACAAGGAGCAGTGGATGTTCTCCATCTGCTGCACCGCCTGCGACTTCGTCACCATGGAGGAGGCAGAGATAAAGGCTCACATTGGCACCAAGCACACAGGTGACCATTCCCATCGGTCCTTCTCTCTGCCACCCCAGACTGCCTGCCCACCTGGCAGAAGCATCCTCATCGCCATGTGACACTGACATCTCCTTCCTCAGAAGGAAGAACGTCCCCGGGGGTAGCAGAGCCACACTTCCCTGTGGCCACAGCGCCATGGCCAGGCACGGCTCCTGCACCGGCTGATCTGAAACACAGGTTGGGATGGTTGAGAGGGGCGGAGCTGTCTGCTTGCCATCATCATCCAGTAACAGCCATTGCGCTTTCCCTATGCCCCAGGCTTGCACCTTTGCACACTGGGTCCCATACAAGCCTCCTAACGACCCCCTGAGGCCCACACTACTGTTATCATACTATAGAGGCTAGAGAGCTGAGGCTTCACAGAGGGGAGGTATTCTGTCCTAGGTCAACCTTAGGATGTGACTCCAGAAACTCAGACCAGAACAGTTATCATTCTAGAACCTTCTTTCTGAGTCACTGCTATTCTGGCAGCCCCACCCAAACCTTGGCCAAGGCTGGACCTCTGTTCTGCTGGGCCAGGCACCACGCACCTGCCTCTGCAGGCTCTGCTCCTCGTGTGACACTGCAGCCCTGACACGCTCCGTGATGCTGCGTGGCCCGTCTGTCCAGGGGCAAAGAAGACCAGATGCTCCTGAGTCAGCCCGGTCTCTCCCCGGGCCGCGGCCACGCCTTTGCCAGTGTTCGCCTTTCATTTCAGACTCTTGCCATTCTGGTTAACTTCTTCTATTTAATGAAGTTAACATTTTGACTTTGCCATGCAATTATCCTCTCCAAGGGATGGTTACAAATGACACTGGCGAGGAGTCATTACGTGAGAATGAGGAAGAGCTCCCTGCGTTTGCTACAAATTACAAGCTGGGGTTGCTGACTACAGGCCCGGGTGCTGGAGCGGCCCCTCACATCATTGGCACTTGAAGGATTCGGGAAGGGAAATTTCCCTGACATTTGTGCTGACGATGTGCATGGCCAAGAAGGATCCCTCTGTGCTTTCCTGGCCGCTCTGGCTCCGTGGTGCCAACAGCAATAAAAGCTTGTTTTTGTCAGTAAGTTGAGCAGCTCTGACTTGGAGGTCTGCAGAGAGCTGTTCTGCTGAGTGGGAAGGTGCCATTTTTACAGTCGGTTGTCTGACCATAACCACATTAGCACCGTGGGCAGGTGAGCTGGGAAACCCACGTCGAAGACAAATTAAATCCAGCATTTCTGGAGTGGCTGCTGGAGGGAAAGCCAGCCTGTCTCCCGTTTCCACGGGCTCTTCAGATACTCTCTTTTCTATTATCCTCCCATTCTTCTAGCCTTCTCCGACCCAAAGTATGCCTAAATCTAGCCCAGAACCTCCCTCCACTGCCCCCATCCCACCTCAAGAAGACCATAGAAACCACAATAGCAGGAAGGGAGTTGGACTTCAAATCCCTAACTTTGTGAGTCCTCTTCTCTAATTTGATTTACCTGTCACAGGAACAGGCACCTTTTATTCTAGTGCCGTAGGGGATCTGCGATGCCATCTGGTTACCTAAATGAACTTGTGATGAGCTTTAATCAACACAACATTTTTAATTGGTCACCCACAGAACCCACGTGCTTTCTCACACTTCCTTACTGGCAACTCAGCCAAGGTACACTTGGGATTAGGGTGTTTCTGCAGTGACCCCTCCTTACTCTCTTTCTCCCTCTCTCCCTCCCTGCAGAGAACATCAGCAAGGGGAAAATATTCCTTCTGGTGCTGTGACATCCTCAATGCAAATTTTGCTGCAATTTTTAAAAGTTGTGATAATGGTGGTGAGGAATTTGAATAGCTATTTGGAAAATACAGCCATCAATATTTACCTCACACTGACACCAAAATAACCTACACAATCCTTGTTTACTATCTGTCCTAGAAAGGCTTGAGGAAAATAGAATAGAATATTCATCAAACACAGCAAGGGAGATTTGTAAATGCTTAATGGATAACAAGAAATCACAAAGGAAAAGAAGCAAGAGATTGGACACAAAAATTTTTTTTGCAAAAGAAAGGAAGAAGAGAAAGGGGGCGGAAACCCACATTCTGAAAAGGTGTTTGTAAAAATGACAAAAAGCTCATGTATTTATATAGAAAGTTCATAGAAATGGGTAAGAAACACTTTTGGTCTCTAAGAATTTGGAAAGAACATGAACAGTCAATTCACAGTAAAAAAAATAAAATAAAAGCTAATTGCTTAACATAAGGGAAAATGTTCAACCTCACTGAGCAGTCAAAGTAAAGCTCAAGAGTGGCTTATCTTAACCTGTTAAGTTAGGAGCACATTTTATAGTGTCACCCACTGCTGCTGGGTGCTGCTGGTACTCTTGTGTCTATGGCCCTGCAAAGGAATAGAACTTAGGGAAACTACTTGGGTAATATATACTAAGAGGCTTGTGACCCAGTAATCCCACTTCTGGGAATTTCTCTGTAGAGAAAAAAATCAACCAGCAAAATATTAATTTTAACTTAAAATTTAATTTTAAGGAAGTATTTAAGTAGAGTAGGATAAGTCCACTCCTTGGATCTGCAGTTTCCTTATATTTTCCACCTTAACGTAAAACTATGGGGTTGCATTGAATTAGTTTGGGGAAGGTTGACATCTTAATATTGAGACTCCTGAACAATGAATATTATGGGCCTCCAGTTATTTGGGTTTATAAGTACATCTTTAATTTATCACAGTGTACCATACCACTTCACATGTAGTATAAGACCTCACAATAGCATTCTTCCATTTCTCCCCCCACCAGCTGTTATGTTATTGTTAATATATATCTATATAGAGAGATATATAGATATAGATATAGATATAGGTATAGATATAGATATGTGTGTGTTATAAATATTACATTATTAATGGTTTTTTAAACAAAATTAGTTTTATTACTTTTTAAAGAAATTTAAATAAGAAAAACTCACATATTTACCCATGTAGTTGTCATTTCTGGTGCTCTCCATTTTTTTATGTAGATCCATTTTTGCATTAGTGTAATTTCCCTTCTGCCTGAATAATTTATTTTAACATTTCTTGTAATTCAGGTCTACAGGTAATGAATTCTTTCAGCTTTTATATATCTTTTTTTCTTTTGCCTTTGCTTGTGAAATATGTTTTCATACTTTAAAGATGTTGTTCCACTACTTCACACTTGCATTGTGTCCAGTGAGAAATCTGCTGTCATCCTTTTTTTGTTCCTCTGCACGTGTCCTTTTTCATCTGGCCACTTTTAGGACTTCTTATTTATCACTGGTTTTGAGCAATTTGATTATGATGTCCCTTGTATAGATTTCATCATTCTTATGCTTGGGACTCATTGCATTTCTTGGATCAATGGGGGTATGGTGTTCCTAAAATTTGGAAAGTTTTTGTCTTTTTCAAGTATATTTTCCTGCCCTCCCCACCCCATCAGGAACTCCAATTAAGCTTATACTAAGCTGCCTAAAGGCATCCCATAGTTCACTGGGTGCTCTATTTATTTTTGTGGTTCTTTTCTCTCTCTGTTTCATCTCAGATAATTTCTCCATTCAGGTTCACAAATCTTTTCTTTACTGTGTCTAAATTGTTAGTGGTCCCATCCAGTGTATTTTTCATCTCAGACATTGTAATTTTCATCTCTAGAAATTTGATTTGGGTATTTTTATTTATTTATTTTTGTATCTTCCATCTCTCTACTTAACTTTTTTAACATACGGAATACAATTATATTACTGTTCTTATGTCCTTGTCTGCAAATTCCAATAACTGGATCAGTTTTCACTGGTTGATATTCTCCCCTTTGGGTTGTGTTTTGTTTCTCTGCATGCCTGAGAATCTTCATTTGAGTGTCAGACATTGTGATTTTACCTTATTAGGTGCCGGATACTTTATATTCCTATAAATATTCTTGAAACTTTGATCCTCTTGGGTCTTGCTTTTATGACTTGTCAGACGGGTCTGGAGCAGTGCTCCATCTAGGGCTAATTATTACCCACTACTAAAAGAACTTCCTGTTTTCTACCCAATGCCTTAGGAATTACAAGTTTTTTCCAATCTGGCTGGTGGAAACAGGTACTGTTCTCTAAGCCTTTCAGATGGCTTATTTTCCCTCCAACACATGCTCCGGTCCATACTCTGCTGAATACTCACGGGAGACCCTCTGCAGGTCCCTGAGTTCTTTCCCTCTAGTACTCTGTCCCATAAGGTCCAGCCATGTTGATCTCCCAGACCATCAGTCTTATCTCCTCAAATCAGCAGGCCAACTGGGCTCCACCTCCATACCCCTCCCTACACTGCAGTCTGGAAGGCCTTTCCTGCCTCTCAGGGGTCATTCCTCCTTGCCTGGTGTCCAATATTGTGAAAACTATTGTTTGATATATTTTGTCTGTCTTTTTGTTAGTTGTTGCCGTAGCGATGATAAATTCCGTCTCTTGAATGGAAGCAGAAGTCTACTGACACTAGATTTGAATGACCTATTGACTGTTTACTGCTGGCTTTGAGGGAGAATTCAGTGCACTGATGAAGAACATGGATGATAGAGTCAGACCAGTTGACTAACCTCACTGTGCCTCCCCACCCTCATCTGTAAAATGGGGGTGATAATAGTTGTGCCTCGGCAGTTTTTTTTAGAATACAATGAGACAAAGCATTTAAAGCTTGACCCAGTTTCTGGAACTTGGCAACATTTTCAGTACATCTTAGCTACTATTGTCATTTTATTTTAATCATAGTAAGACATCCATAAACCCTCATCAAATGAATGAGGGCCTGCTCTTGGCCCCAAGTACCATGAGTGTCATCACCAGAGGTGACTGCGACCTGGGACCCCAGCAGGTGCACTAGAGGAGCTGGAGACCCAACTGCTGTTATTCTAGGGTTTCCATCTCCTAAATAACAGACTTGCATTTTTTTCTTTTTTAGTGGAAGACAGGAAGACCCCAAGTGAATCAAACAGCCCCTCATCATCCTCCCTCTCAGCTCTGAGCGATTCAGCTAACAGCAAAGATGACTCCGACAGCTCCCAGAAAAACAAGAGTGGGAACAACCTGCTGGTCATCTCTGTTGTGCCCGGGAGCCAACCCCCACTGAATAGTGAGGAAAAGCCAGAGAAAGGTAAGGGAGGAGGTGGCTTGGCCTGCTTAGCCCTCCCCACGCTGGAGGCAGGATGCCTTGTCAGGAGTGATGTTGGAAGTAGATATTGGGTCCCAGAACATTCCTTTTGCTTGCTTTGCACCCAGTATGGGGTGGAAGGATGGGGAGTGTGACATTGACTCCAAGCTGTAACTTCTTTTAGCACAGAGATGTAGGGAACAGCGTCTGGAAGGGTATAAACTGGGGGGGAGGGGTGAAGAAATGGGATCTCGGCCCTGCTCCTGCCCTCCTGTCCCTCTACCCCACGCACCTGTACACCCAGCTTCGGTCCTTCCAGGGTTCGAATGCGTTTTTTGCAACTTTGTCTGCAAGACGAAGAACATGTTTGAGCGCCATCTGCAGATACACCTCATCACCCGGATGTTTGAGTGTGACGTGTGCCACAAGTTCATGAAGACCCCCGAACAGCTGCTGGAGCATAAGAAATGCCACACTGTCCCCACCGGTGGGCTCAAGTAAGGAAAGCAAGTACAGAACCTTTTACTGTGTTGTTATTAAACACCCTTCCCCCACCCTTACCCCGGCCCCTCCCCTGAAGATTTTGGGGTCATGGAGAGGGAGAGCTTGGCATGAGGGGAGTTAGGCAGGCACCTCTGCTGCCTTCAGCTGGATGTGAATTAGACCTGTCCCCAAGGGGGTCAGCAGATATCAGCAGGAGGATCCATTGTACAAATAGCCCGGGATTCGGAGCAAGCAGGCATGTTGGAGCACCTGAGCACGCAGGGGTAGACTCACCCCACACTGCCTGGGTTTTGTTCAGACTTGATGGTAATGGACTTGGGTGAGCGTACCCAAGTGTAAAGCATTACACTGTCACCGCACTTCACCATCTCTGTTTTTTAGGTGATTTGCCATGTATCTTTTAAATAAGTATTACAACCACTGCATCCACACCCCACCCCAAATAATGGAACCTTGCGGGTTTGAACAGGCAGGAGGCAGCATTTTCCACGCAAGGCCCATGTGCCTCTCAGGTCCCTGCAGACATGCCTTATGCCTTCCCGGGAACTGGAAGTGGGATTCCCTGCCTAAGAGCTGATGTTTTCTGTCACGTAGTCACAGATTCCTCCCACCAGAGACCTAGGCAGTTAGCAGCAGCATCAACCAATATTTGCAGGAGGCCCTCGGTCTGAAGCGAGACCAATCAGTCATTATCCAGTGTACGGTGCGTCTGGCTTGATTAGGTGCTAGAGGGCAAATAAGGAATAAAACCTAATTTCCACCCTCAGGAAGTGTATGTCCTACCGTGACCAGAATTTCATCTTCCCGAGAGTCGATAATCAGGTCCCTGTTCACAAGGCACTTATGGTCTAGGAAAGAGGAAGAAGCTTATGTCATTGGGCACAGAAAGACACACAGTTTTTGAGGCAGAATTGTTCATGTTTAGCTGAAATGATCGTGCAATTTCAATGAATGAGAAATTACATTTTACTTAATACAAGGGGGAAAAAGCCTTGTCTTTAAACATTTTGGCCTTTGAAACTCACAACTTGCCGGAGGGGTGGCATGACCCTCCCCATTGGGCGTGGGATGGAGAGACCCAGGACCCTGGGCGTCGAGTGTTGGGGGGGCAGCCCAGGCTTGTCTTCCCCCCACCCCCGCACCTACCTGATCAGGGGGACTCTCCTCACAATCCTGCCCAAACAGTAGAGTCAGGGAGCAACACCTACTGTGGATTTCCATTTTGTTTCAGTCTTGGGGGGTGCTTAGGTGGGAGGGGGGAGGGGAGACCTGCAAGGGAGGGGGAGGGGCAGTTATAACTCAAGACCACCCGTAAATGGGAATTTGATTTAGTTTGTTCCCACTGTCCCTTTCTAAATATTTGTGCACTCTTGTTTATGACGAAAAGCCATATGCTTCTGTAGTTGGACTATGCTCATCAACCTCCCCGATTGCCCAGTCACAGCCATGCACTGCCAGTCAGCCTGTCCTCGGGGACCCGAGGGGTCCCAGGCTGCCACTGGGGAGAATGCACAGTGACCCTGATGCTTTTGCGGTACAGACACTTCCCGTGCGGTGCTAACGGTCCCCTGTGTAATAGTTTATGTTCTAGGATGACCAAGTAGAAGAATACTTTGAAAAAATTGATAAAGCCTTCTGGCTATACAGTGAGTCTTTGTTTTTGTTTTTGTTTTGTTTTGTTTTCCCTTTGCCATATCGGAGCGTTCATTTGCCTGAGAGAGTGCCGTGATGACAAGTAACGGGCCCCTGCTACACCCTTAGCACGTCCCCTGAGCAGCGCAAGAAAGACTGAGCTGTGGGTCACAGAAATGTCCTTAAAGTGAAACAGACTGCTGATGTCTCAATTGCTTTTCTGTGATGGAACTGCTTGTACTCTATATCCTGTTCATAATGCAGATCGAATAAGATTATACTATTATTTTTCTTTTGCCGTAGCTCAGGACAGTGGTGAGTTTCAGACTCCTCTAGGTAAGGCCCAGCTTGGCGTAGGGGTTGTGTGTGCACCTGACCTGGGAATGGGCTTTTATTTCTCTCGTGTGCACTCTTCTGTGAGCTGAGGGTCCAAGGCTAACGGCGAGCTTGGCGCTGAGGAGCAGTGCACGGTGCACCTGGTTGTGTTGGGCTCTGCTGAACACTTCTCCAAACCCTCAGAGCACACCTCGCTCCTGGGCCTGCCCTGCGGGTGCCCAGCCAGAGCTGAGGCAGCCACTTTTGCATTTGCATTCTGTTTGTCAAGAGAGCAAACACGCTACTGCTATCATATCAGCCACTGACTCGAGCCCGGCAGCTTCTCAAAGAGCAGAATTTGTAAACATGCCTTCATGGCTCCTCCTGGCCCCTCTGGAAGCCGGGAGGCTTGCGCGGAGCATAGCCTCATTGCGGAGGGTGGACAAACCGAGCCATCGGGAGGCCCAGGCTTGGCCCAGGGCGATCCAGCTAGAGCCCAGTTAGGTGGCGGAGCTGGGGCCAGAATCTGCCTAACTTATTTATGTGTAGAGACCAGTCCAATAATAACGCAGTGCCTCCCATGGGCTGAGCACTTACCAAGCACTGGACAGAATGCAGAAGAAATGTTAGCTGTGGTCCTGCCCCCTGAGCATTATGATGTCATAATGTACGAATAATGTCTTCAAGCTCCAGAGAGCAGGCATCACCCTCCTTATCCCTCACTAGTAGACAGCTGGGGGCTGGACGTCCCTCTCCCATGCCCCTGTCCTGGTCCTCCCCTTCCTTCCCTGGCGGGGAAACAGCTGTAGCAGACAGGTCCTAGAGTACAGACCTATGTACACACACACACTCACACACAGACACAGGCCTTCTTGTCCTAACCTTTCATAAGCACGATTCTGAGCCTACGACTTTCTGTTTGCTGGAGGTAGCTTTCCCCTGTAAGCTGTTCTTTAAAACTCTTAGCCTTTCTGCGTGTGCTTGGTGTGGTGCATGAAACGTCGATTCTTTGTGTTGCTCCCATCTCGAGGGGAGGTCGTGAGGGTTAGACCTCTGCTGTGTCCGTGGGGGGTGGGGAGGGCTCCGGGGGGCGGGAGGATGGAGGGGAGCCACAGCTACCGTAATTCTCCCCCTTTCTCAGCTCCCCTTCCTGAGGGTTGGTGTTCGCTGCTCCTGCCAGGAGACCCAGAGTAGGCTGAGCGCACCTCCTCAGAGCTGGCTCCTCCTCCGGGGGGACGGCTCTGTCGGCACAGAGAGCCCAAGAGGGTCCTCTTCACCTCTGAGAGGCAGCAGGACTGGGCTGGGCAGGGGCAGCCAGGCCTCAGGGTTTGCAGGGTGGCCCGTGAGGAGGGGAGAAGCAGGGCCGCGGCGGGACCTGTCTGGCTGACCCTCCCTTCCCTTGCTTCCCCCGGCAGGTGCCCATTCTGCATTTATTCCACCAACCGCCCCGCCGCCATGGAGTGCCACCTCAAGACCCACTACAAGATGGAGTACAAGTGCCGGATCTGCCAGACGGTGAAGGCCAACCAGCTGGAGCTGGAGACGCACACCCGGGAGCATCGCCTCGGCAACCACTACAAGTGCGACCAGTGCGGCTACCTGTCCAAGACCGCCAACAAGCTCATCGAGCACGTGCGCGTGCACACCGGGGAGCGGCCCTTCCACTGTGACCAGTGCAGCTACAGCTGCAAACGCAAGGACAATCTCAACCTGCACAAGAAGCTGAAGCACGCCCCTCGCCAGACCTTCAGCTGCGAAGAGTGCCTGTTCAAGACCACACACCCTTTCGTCTTCAGCCGCCACGTCAAGAAGCACCAGAGTGGGGACTGCCCCGAGGAGGACAAGAAGGGCCTGTGTCCGGCCCCCAAGAAACCAGCCGGCCCCGGGGCCCCGCTCCTCATCGTCGGGAGCTCTCGGAATCTCTTGTCTCCCCTGTCGGTCATGTCCGCCTCCCAGGCTCTGCAGACCGTGGCCTTGTCAGCTGTCCACGGCAGCAGCTCAGAGCCCAACCTGGCACTCAAGGCTCTGGCCTTCAACGGCTCCCCTTTGCGCTTTGACAAGTACCGGAACTCGGATTTTGCCCATCTCATTCCCTTGACAATGTTATACCCCAAGAACCACTTGGATCTCACATTCCACCCACCCCGACCTCAGACTGCGCCTCCCAGCATCCCGTCCCCCAAACACTCCTTCCTCGCCTATCTCGGACTGAGAGAAAGAGCAGAGACTGTCTGAGGGCAGCATGTTCCGTACCAAAAACCAAGTGACAGAGACAAAAACAAAAATAAACCCACGAAACTTACACACAACCCCAGCAGGTGTATGTTGCTGCAAAACCGACAGACCCCCGTGGGTCTGAACCACGTGTACTGTATCTCCTTAGTAAGGACTAGAGAATTGGCTCTGTGTGTATACCTATTGCATTGACCTGAAAGCTGCTTTATCCGATCTTCAGAGGTGACCTACTGCGTACATCTACCTTCAGAGGCATGCCTCCCCGGCCCCCCACACCCACTCTCAGCCCTGCTCCCGACCTTTCCCTGAAAGGAATTTTGTCTTGCTCAACCCTAAAGAGAGTGTCCTTAATAGCAATCCGCACTTGTCAGCTTATCTACTGGTGCATTTTTGTTTTCTGTTGGGTGAATGGGGTGTGTGGGCGTCTGTGGATTCTGAGAGAGAAAGCCGTGTGTTGTGTGCCATGAGATTTCTATCGCACATTCTCTGTGCTGGCTTCTTTCACCGCGATGAACATGATTTTCCCTCCTGGGTGGTTCATCCACTGCGGTCCCTCCCCGAGCCCCTTCTTCACCACCCGTTTCACGGCTGCAGAGTGGTGGGGCCTGGTGCGCGGTCGATGAAGGCATGGTAGACACCCACGGTGCTGCTGGAGATTTCCCACAGAGCTGGAGACCTTGTGCAGAGTCTCCTCTGGTTATGAAGACGCGAGGCAGCAAGAGTCCCGTCTGGAAGAAATGTCCCGCAGCACCGAGGCCAACATCACAAAACTTAAGTGTGTTGTGTGTGTGTGTCCATACATACACAACGCGTGTGGGACACACGCAGTGCATCATTTTTTAAGGGCAGATTATATATATATATATATATGATGTATTAATTCAGTGGTTACCATTTGTTTGCAGGAAAAAAAATAGTATGAGTGAAAAATTTTATGGTTGATAAATCCAGCCAAGGAGATTAAAAGGGGTTTGGATCAATTCTGGGTATAAATGCTCAGACTAAAAAAAAAAAAAAGAAAAGAAACGGCAGTTTTGCACAGTGCTTTGGTCTTGCACTAGTTTTTGTTTCTCATCTGCAAAAAAAAAAAAAAAGAAAAATGAAAGTGAAAGAAAATGTACCTTTTATATGGAACGAGTAGACTGTATATTTGAAAATTTTGTCACAGGCTCGTTGACATATAACCACCCAAAAACAAGGTGCTGTTTAGTCCTGCAATTCCGTTGATGCCCCTGAGACGTGTCCATTGTGTTTGCAGGTCGTCTGGCTCTAGTGGTATTCTCCATGTTGGTAATAATTCTGTATTCCATTTTGTTAACGCCTGGTAGATGTAATCTGCTAGGAGGCTAACTTTATACTTATTTAAAGCTCTTAGTTCGTGGTCATTAAAATGGCAACTTATGTGCAGCACTTTATTGCAGCAAGAAGCAGATGTGATTGGTAGCATAGCCCTTTGCTAGTCTTTCAAAGTAATGGGTGATGTAGAAAGGAGAAGAGGACAAGAATCTTTGGCTGAATACGTTAAGTGCTTGTATTTTTAAGACAACAGCATTTCCTGTATGAAACAGGCTAAAGGAGCAGGAAGAGATGTGCTTTGTATGATGATGGGAAGCTTGGGATATAAAAGTTTATATATTATTTATCTATTGAAGAACTGTGTACAGGAGGAATGCTTCTTACTGCATTGCTGTTTTCCATCAGGTGTTATCCTAGAGTTGGGAATTTTTCTTTTTTTCATCCGTTTCACCAGGGGAAAATAAAAGCATCCCTGATTTTCTTCCTCTAGTCAGCTTGCTTCACTGAGAGCCTCCTTGAAATTGGTACAGTTGTGCGGGAATCCAGAAGATTATACCATCTGTCCACACCATGGTCCCCCCCTCCCCGCACCCACCCACACACACACACACACACACACACACACACATACCCCCTTCCTCCCCCAGACTAGCAGGTCTACTATACTTCCCTTTGCCAGTCACGGGCCCTGGCAAGCCTGTTTACACTACAGAGATGCCCGGGGACAGGGAGGCTGAGCCGGCTAGGGCGGGAAGCTCTGCACCTTCTATCCTCCTCCCGCAGACATCTGTTCTTGGCCATGTGTGAACCACCCATCAACCTCGCCACCTCACTGTCTCAGCTAAAGACACTATAGACAAGTATAATACACTCCAAGAATACCGGGCTAATGGGTGGGCTGGTTTTTGGTGGTTTTTTTGTGTTGTTTTTTTTTTTTTTTAAGTTATGTCTTTATCCCCATATAATGGAGAATGTGCCACTTGGCTAATAATGTGCTTTCAAAATTACAAGTTCAGTGATGACAGGAAAGAAGGCCACGGGCATCCCACAGAGGCTGGCAGGAAAGGTGACTCCCATAATGCACCAGCAGGTAAAAACCTGATGGGGTGGCCCTGACTATCAGGACGACAGCTTTCACAGCTTTCACAGCGTGCCACTTGTGCAATAGGAGGCCCTGGGCTGAAGCCTGCAAGAGCGAGAGGGGCGTTGGAAGGAAAGAGGCGTTTCCCATTCGAATGCCATGTGTTTCCCTGCTTGCCACTGAACTTGTATTTGAATTACTTCGTTATGCTTAATGTAATTGGGCAACTTTTTTAGCACTTTGGAAAGAGTCATCCATCTTTCTGGTAAATTATAAAAAGTTTTCTGAGTGAGAAAAGGTGTGTTTGGAGTTTGTTTGACTTTTTATATTATTATTATTAATAAAGAAAAAAATTTACAGCATTTTTCAGACTCCACTGAGGTAATATGTACCCCTGAATTTGGTTTGCAGTTTGATACTCAGGGAAGGATGTATTCCA
This sequence comes from Myotis nattereri, assembly GCF_964212035.1. Classification (NCBI taxonomy): domain Eukaryota; kingdom Metazoa; phylum Chordata; class Mammalia; order Chiroptera; family Vespertilionidae; genus Myotis; species Myotis nattereri. The sequence goes on from NC_138080.1 coordinate 58,344,932, forward strand.
CAGATATCCTTTCCGTGTAAAACACTAACGTCTTTGAGACATTCACCTGCCAACTAACTTCAGTTGTTTTTCACGATGCATCCTTCAATGAAAGCTAGCTTACTTTCCCATAGAGCAATGCAGTTAGTGTTCCCAGCACTTTCCTTCTCCTGTCCTTTTTTTAACCCCTCATATTATGTTCAGATGATCATACTATCAAGGTTTGTGTACATTACTGAAAATTTGTATTGTATAAAGCTTTTTGCATTACAAGGCTGTACAGGGTCATTTTGACAGTAACTGGTATATTCCTTTGCATCTTATGTTGCATTGCCAATTTCTAGTGTATCCAGTTTGGAAGTATAATATACTCTAATTAAAAAAAAAAAAGGTTGGCTATACTCTTGTTTCTTTTTCTTTCTTGGTTGCCATCCTTGACTACGTGTTAGTCTCAGGGTTTGGTTTGTCTTGCGTTGTTCTGATTTTTACTTTTTAGTGTATTTTAAATGAGTTTAGGGAATGCCCACTACTAGTTATAACAACAACAAAATGCAAGTTTTGAACAGCCATGCTAATAATGCACACTTACGATGTTAAGTCATTAGCAGCCATGAGGTTGAGAGTATAACCATCATTCAGTACAATTGCCGGCCAGCTCCTTCCTGAAATTACTTCGTGACATTTAGAAGTGTTCACCAGCCTTACCCTCTTCTGCTTAACATCATTTTATTGACCCTATAGCTCAAGGGGCGGGGTTGGGGGGCAGGGGGACAGATGAATAATTCCATTTATCTTAATGAAGTTTGACAACTATGAGATTTTAATGAGGGGAGGTGGGAATGGTATATTGGAAAGCTAAATAATAATCTATTCAAATGCAAGTACTAGTTCATTCAAAGAAAGGTACCAGAGAAAGAAGAGATAAAAAGCACACTGTTAAAACAATAATTTTTTAAAACCCATTTTAAAGCACTATCGTTAGCCACCTCCCTCCATGAACCTGTGATGGTTGGTAAAAAAGGTAAAGCAGCAAGAGAGAATGTTTTGCCTGGTGCACAACTGGCACGCTTATAAATGTAACATCCTCAGCACAAGAAGGTACGAACTGCTTCACCTAACATTCAGAAAGATCAAATTTACTTTCTGTAAAATGAGGTCATGTAGGAGAAGCCACTTTGAGAGTGACTAGTCACTCATCAGACACTGTTTTTCCCTCCAATTTTTCATCCAATAGCTATTTCGTAGGTGAATGAATCAAGTTCTCTCACGTGATTCAAATTCCAGTGTTGTTCTGGGGTGGCTGGTGTTCATTGAAAACATTAAAGTAAGTCAGGCTTCTTCGCTTTTTGCTAACACTGTAGGCAGGCATGGCTTCTCCTTTTGCATACAGAGTTTTTTCCTTCGATTCCACACACCTACGTCACCTATTTTCCTTGTGGTTGAGAAAAGCCAGAAATGTCAAGAAAATAACCATCAGTTTGGTAGTTTCCCCTGTAGTGGGGACTGAGGAGTGGCTGGGTGGGAGCCATCCCTGGGCCACGTTGGAGCAGACCACGCCCCCTCCCATCTCCAGGTACCTACAGAGACCGCATTGGGGGGGGGGGGGGGGGCGGGGCTCTTCAAGCCAGCAATGCGGCTCCTGTTTGAATTCAATCCAAGATCATACTTAAACTTTCCCTCCTGTCGTGTTCAATCTAAAGCTGAGACTCAAGGCCATGTTTTCTATAATGTGTCTGTGTCTGATGGGCTCCATTGGGGGGCCCCCAGACAACTGCCCATGGCCCTTTCACCGCCACAGTTCTGGTCACGGGAATACGGAGAAGCATCAAGGCCTGGCGGGCCCAGGCAGCTCCTTCCCCAGAGTCAGAAGCCTCACCGTGGGCCACTTCCTGCCAACAGGCATGGGGGGCTGGTGAAACTTTGAAGGGAAAGACACGTCTGGTTTGTTGCCGAAACACAGAAACCAAGTCACGTGCTTCCGATCGTGGGGAAGGAGAAGCAGGAGGAGCTCAGTGCACCGAACGGGCCAGGAGGGAAGAAAGGGGGAGAGAGCAGCCCAGCGATTTCATCCCTGCTTCCAGAAGACAGAATGGAAAACCAGAATCCTTCCCCACGTGGCCTTAGGCTTAGACCCTGTGAGCAAAACCACAGGCGAATCTGTGGTTGGTGCCTCCTCAGAATGGAGTCCCGCCCAGTGGTCCTTTTCATCCTGTGATTTTGCTCACCGGGTCTACTCAAGAGACCTCAGCCAACATCCCTACTACCACCATCTCTCAAAGCAGGACAGTCCCACTAAAATGAGGTTCATTTTGCAAATAACTACAACTAACTAGAAAAGCAAATGCCCATTGAGCAGACCCTGGGGTAGGTACAGTGCAGTGACTATGGGGATCGCTCTTTCGACCCACCCAGGGTCTGAATGGTCTCAGGTTAGCAATAGAGACCTCTTCTTTGTGAGGTAGCAGACCTCCCACTCATAACTGTCCTGTCAGCTGGGTCTGGAAAACGAAATGCAAATCCTCACATTGGTAGGAGCGTCACAGGGGAAAGGAAATCCATTGTTCTATCCCCGTGGAATTCCTTTTTTCTTAAAATATATTTTTATTGATTTCAGAGAGGAAGGGAGAGGGAGAGAAAGGTAGAAACATCAATAATGAGAGAGAATTATTGACTGGCTGCCTCCTACACACCCCCTACTGGGGATCAAGCCCCTGAAACTTGGGCATGTGCTGTGACAGGGAATCAAACCCTGACCTCTTGGTTCATAAGTCAATGCTCTACCACTGAGCCACACAGGCCATGCTGGAATTCCTTTTTGATAGAGTGTTAATCACGTCTTAGTTTTTGATAGAATTATAGACCTAGAGTGGAAAATCTACCTCAATTCATACTTCAGAATGATTTCCCCTACCCCAGTCCTGTGGGTGGCTTTCCACCGATTGAGTGAGAATGTCTGGATTACATGGTCATAATCGTGGAGTCAGATCACCTGAGTTCAAAGCTTGGCTTGTAAGCATCTTTTTTTAAAATAAATATTTTTATTGATTTCAGAGGGAGGATGGGAGAGGGAGAAAGATAGAAACATCAATGATGAGAATCATCAATTGGCAGCCTCCTGCATACCCCACACTGGGGATCAAGTCTGCAACCTGGGCATGTGCCTGTCTGGGAATAGGTTGACACTCCTGGTTCATAGGCTGACACTCAACCACTGAGCCACGCCAGCCTGGCTGGAAGCATCTTTCAAAAAAGGTTGGACTAGATGATCTCCAAGACCTACACCCACCTAACAGATAACCTACAATATACAGTCAGTCCTCTCTTAATATCATCAGAGGTTCTTCGACTTTAAGCAGAGTAACCTGTAGAAACAGTTTTACCCCAGGGCAACTGAAACAAGAGTTCAGTTCCTACAGCATCTCATCAACGTTACAACAAACCTTCAGTAGACGAAAGTACGTTGTTTGAGGACTTGCTGTGCTAGGATTCTATGACTCTTCCTAAACAAGCAAACGTGGTCACAGAGCGGAATCTTTGCAAGGCAGTTATAGCGAAAATGGCACCTTGACATTTTCAAGCCACACCAGACTGAAGGGAGAGAAAAAAAATTTCTAAAAATATTTTTCTGCCTACTTCAGAGTTTGGGAGGTCTAAAATGTTTCTCTTCTGATTAAACACTAGCTCACCAGGCTTGGATTGCCTGCAGTCATCTTGAGGGTGGTTCAACCCATTTTATCAAACGGCAGTACTCAATCTGCTGAGATGAGTTATGGGTAGCCAGGGGGGATGGAAAGGTTTTGCCCTGCCCAGCTCCATATCTCTTACTCTCGCCCTCCTTTTCCCACCACACGACTGTTTCCAACCTCCTCCAGGTGACGTGTGCAATTGTGACCACTGAGAAATCTGCCATCCACGTTTCCAATGTTTTCCGTAGAAGAACAAATGGTTTCTTTTAACAGGTAATGAAAGACATGTTAGTCTTAATGTAATGAAAGCAAATACTAAACATTCTTATTCTGCCACCTGTTTAAAAAGACTCTCCGCCCAAGAACTCGCAGGCACTTGCACTGGGTGGAAAGACTCCATGTGTTTACAGAGACTCGGGGAAGTAACTGACCTGTCCCCATCATCAGACGAGTGAGGCCCAGAGAGCAAGCACTGGGCGAGGACCCGGGAAGTTCATCCAGCCACCCTCCAGCCCGAATGTGGGTTCCACCCACACCATCCCGGGATGCTGTGTCTTCCCAGTCTGAAAGATTCCGAGGTAGGAGAAGCTGTCCCTTGGCTTCAGTGTTCTCTTAGCTTTTTTTAACTGCAATTCCTGATTGGTAGTCCACACTTTTCAGTGTGCTTTGTACCACGCCCCTCTTCCCTTAGGTCCCAGTTCAAGCAGAGGATGTTAGGACATTCTCCGAGCATTGGGTTTGATTAGCATTCGCAGCCTCAGTCTATCTATCTATCATCTATCTATCATCTATCTATTTTCTGGGTTCCCCTAAAACACAGAACCCTGAATTATCATTTATTTTAATAGTTATTAAGAAATAAATAATAATTTTGAAAGCTAAATAATAATCTATTCAAATGCAAGTAGTAGTTCATTCAAAGGAAGGTACCAGAGAAAGAAAATGAGGCAATAAATAAATAAATAAATAGCACACTGTGGAAACATTTTTTAAAACCCATTTTAAAGCACTATCATTAGAGAGACCTTCCCCATGAACCTGTGATGGTTGATAAAAAAAAAAAAAAAAAAGGTAAAACAGCAAAAGAGAATGTTTTGCCTGGTTCACAACAGCTTGTTTTGGAAAGCAATTCCAGAAACAAAAGTGGGGGACTAGAAAAAGTGAGGCAAGTACTAATAAGAGCACTGGCCAGCTCGTCATTGCTGTGAGCACCTGGGTGGCAGCCCCTCTGGGCACCCTCGGGAGGAGCTGTGTAAATGTACCTCAGAATCCACAGCCCAGGCACAGGAGGAAGAAGGGGCTCAAGGAGCCCCAGAGAGTGCCAACTCCTTTGCGCCTCCAGGTTCACCCGTCACTGAGAGTGGCTGAGTACCTTCCGCAGGCAGGCACAGAGGTGGCAAAGGAGCCAGCGGTGCTGAGGGCAAGAGATGCTTGGGGAAGCTGAGGTGAAGCGCTGTCGATCACACCTGATTGTGGCTGGTTGTTACAGCAAAGCCTGGGTTGAAAAGGTGAGTTTGTAAGATGAGGAACAACAGGTTTCCAATAAAATGATCATATTTGGCAAGAATGTTGCCATCATTTTAGCCTCTAAAGCAGCGGTTCTCAACCTATGGGTCGCGATCCCTTTGGGGGTCGAATGACCCTTTCACAGGGGTCGCCTAAGACCATCGGAAAACACATATATAATTACATATTGTTTTTGTGATTAATCACTATGCTTTAATTATGTTCAATTTGTAACAATGAAAATACATCCTTCATATCAGATATTTACATTACGATTCATAACAATAGCAAAATTACAGTTATGAAGTAGCAACGAAAATAATTTTATGGTTGGGGGTCACCACAACATGGGGAACTGTATTAAAGGGTCACGGCATTGGGAAGGTTGAGAACCACTGCTCTAAACCAATGTTGGTTGCACATCCAACCTATCCAGTTAGCTCAAAACTCTTCTTTCCCCCAAGGACAGTGCTGGGTCATGGTGCTAAGGAATGGAAGAGGTGGCATATGAGAAGCAGGTAAAGGCTCTCTTATCTCTGTGAAAGTCTCATTAGAGTCCTCCCTTCTTGATCTCTCTGTTGGGATTGAGCTCTTCTAGGAAACCATTAAAGGGAAGTCACTTGACAAGGACATGGGCTGCCTCCCACCTCAGAGAGCCCCCTTGACTTTGGAAAGCCCTGGGAGAGCCCAAATGAGGCTGGAAGAAAGGGGGCCATCCCCCAGGCACTGAGGCCAGCTCAAGCCCAAGCAAAAGGCATCCTGGGGCTCTCCAAGGTCCCAACCTACAATGAATGGGGGTACAACACTGGGGTTGGCAGCCAGACCTCAGCTAGGAATAAAAAAGCTACATTTGCCTGGCATTTTCTTTGTACATATATATATCCCTCAGGAACCTGGGCTGAACAAGGCAGTATCTGTCCTTGTGGAAAACAGCTGATTGAAAATCAAAATATTCAGGATGTAGGTGATCTCTGTTTCTTTCCATCTCTAAACACAACCAGCAGCCTTTTTACTAATGGAAGATTGGGCTAAGCATGGACTGATGGAGGGTTACATAGATTCATGAAATATATGGCATAGAGGACTATATATATATATATATATATATATATATATATGGCATAGAGGACATACTATATATATATATATATATATATATATATATATATATATATATATAGGCATCCAGAAGGAAAACCATGAATTTTATTATCCTGGGAGTCACAATATTGAAAGATAATATTTTTCATTTTTCCTTTGCGCTGCTGAAAATAAATACAGGTTGATAAAGGAGTAACATATGAAAAGAATAATTAAGGGTCAAAGAAATCTCATTAATCAATACCCCCTTGCCCATCTTTCCTACAATTAAATAAATGGGCACAGCCATGGGTCATCGCCATACTATCAGTCAGGCTCCCATCTCTTTATGGCATCAGACAATAAACACACCAGCAGTGATAGCTGAATATGCAGGAGTCTTGATTACACTAAGAGGCCATGTATCTTCTCAGATGGGCAGATAATTAAATTTCCTGCTGATGAAGGACTTGACAATTTGGCTTATCTGCCTGTGAATAAGGCTACATGCATGATTTTGTGTCACAGGATCTTCTCTTTAAATATGAGTCCCTCACATTACCCATAATCCAATGCCTCGCTCATTATTATTCTCTACACTTATTTTTCACAACCCAAAGATGTCATCCCCTTGGCCATATTCTAAAGCAAGTCCAAGCCGATGAGAAGCAGGTAAAAGCTCTTTACCAATCACTTCTCTCCCGGCCCCCACCCTACCCCCTGCTGGTGCTCCTCTTCCACTCTAACCTTGACCGATTTCTCTCTGCTCTTCATTCATTTTTTAATGAGCAACAAGTATGTGGAAAGTCATATGCTAGTAACTGATAAGTAAAGGAAATAAACAAGACACATTTCCTAGATTTAAGAAGTTTACCAACCAATAGAAGAAACATGCTGAATAAATTCATTATAATACCAGGGGGAAAAACACACACAAATTGCTGTGGGAAATATTGAATAAAGAGCTCCTAATTCCAAGAAGGCGAAGGAGACTTGGGGGGTGGGGGGTAGCATGCAAATAGCAATCTAAAGGGTGAGTGAGATTTTCATGGGCAGAAAAAGTGGGAAGGCTTTCCAGATTGAGAGAACAGCTTGGGAGAAGACAAGACTGTGAGAAATTGCATGGTGGGGTTCTGTTGCACTAGAAGATCATAATGAAACCAAACAAAGCCCTCTTGTGTAGGGCTTCGGAATCCTTGTTAAAGGAACCGAACAGCTAAACTACTCTCTAGTTAATAAGAACTAAGAAAAAAGTTTGTGGAGGAGAATGGCATGATGTGACCTGTGCTTTAAGAAGATAATTTTAGCAGCACTACAAAAGCAAGACTCCAAAGACACACAAAAAAAGGCAGAGATGAGGTATGTTCAAAAATGTCCTAAACTGAAACCATCATCTTCTTCTTCTGATCTGCTTCTTAACCGTGTATTCCTTAGCCCCGTAAAGGCACACCCTTCCTCAAAGTTACCCACGCTACAAAACTGAGCGTCAACTTTGCCCCTTTCTATTTCTCCTCCTCCTTTCACTTCACACCCACCCCACCCCCGCCTTCCTTGGATGGCTAACCATTGGAGTCCTGTTTATTTTACCTGCAATGTACTTTATGAATCAGGATAGGTTCAGAACGTCCTGGTTGCAGGTCCTCAGCATCCTTGCCAGTGTCTAGCAATAGTTTCCTGTATGAATAGGACATTCCTGTGTAGAAAAGACTGTGAAAAATTCATTCCAGGGCTCAGAGGGGTGTTCATGATCAGACCTGTAGACACAGAGATGCTATTCAGAGCCAGCAGAGAGGGTGAGAGCACCATGGTAGCAATAGCAACAATGACAACAACAACAAAAGCCCCAAAGACAGCACCATAAGAAATGCCAACCTGAACGGAGAAGAGGGGAGGAACACAAGAGATGGAGGAGAAATAATCAGAGAAGCTGTAGCCACGCACAACATTGTTAGGAGAAGCTAAGGCTAGAGAGGTTTTGATATGAAATCGTACAGAGGATGAGTGGGTGAGGTTGAATCTAGAGACTTTCTACCAATTTGATGGTCCTTGGTGACCTTTAAGGATCCAGTTCCAGTGACAGGTTGGGGTAAAACCCTAATTGCAATAGATTAACGAATGGATTGATGGTGAGGAGCTGGGAACAAGAAGAAAAGTCAGCTCTTGTATTAAGTTTGGTAATGCGAGAAAAAACAGTCATGCCGATCTAGTGCTTGCCAAGAGATGCCAAATATACCCTCCCTCTCAGGGAAAGCTAACCATATAACTCATCCTTTGCAGTAGCTCAGTCTGTCTTCACACCATCCCTGCTATTGCTGTCTGCCTGGTCCAGTTTCTTCAGCCAAAGAAATCTGCAAGAAATGGGCTGCAAAGATAAGATTCAACAGCACTTCTCCCAAATATGAGAGTCTAGGAGGTGCAAAAAAAAAAAAAATGCCCAGAGATAGAGTCATTCCACCATCCTTGCACTGTGGCCAGAATTATGACATAAAGGTTGCAGTGTGGCCTGGCCAGCATGGTTCAGTGGTTGAGCCTTGACCTGTGAACCAGGAGGTCATGGTTCAATTCCTGGTCAGGGCACACGACTGGGTTGTGGGCTTTATCCCCAGTGTGGGGCGTGTCGGAGACAGCTGATCAGTGTTTCTCTCTCATCATTGATGCTTCTATCTCATTCTCCCTCTTCATTCCTCTCTGAAATCAATAAAAATATACTTAAAAAAAAAAAGACTGCAGTGTGGAAAGATAAAGGACTAGAAGGGAATTCGACATCTGTTTTAAAAACTTGATGGACATGGCCAGAGAACACTGACTCAGCCACCAAAATTCCTGAAGATTAGGCCTGGGGTAAACCGGGAAGCTTAAAAGAGCTGGTTTATGGTGGAGGATGGTCCCATGCTGCCCTGGCTGTCCCTTCCCGACACATTGTAAACCGGCCCTTGTGCAGAGTCAGGCTTTCCAGCCCTTCTAAAGGGCACACCACTTCTGCTGGGAACAAGCCACGCTCACTGCCACCTCACCGACAGGGAAAAATGACCCTCATCAGACAGAACAGAAAGAAAGCTACTGGGTTTTATGAGCTAGAGATGAAATAATCTGTTTTTTATTAAATAGCATGAGAAAGTTATTAATTCATGCCAGAAGCACAAATGTAAATATTATCATATTGCAAGCACTCATTCTGAAGGAGGCCATCTGGCAGAGACACGCAGACCACACTTTGAGAAGCAGAGGGAATGTGTCACCACGCCGGCCCGTCCGCGGAAGCGGCAGATCCAGACGCAGTGAAAATGGAAGGGTTTTGAGGGGAGCACTTGGCAGTAATGACATCTGCGAGATACTTGTTACGTGTTTCTCTAGAGGTGGGCCTGCTCTTACAAATGCTGTTACATGAAAACCGAAAACTTCAAAACAAGGGGTGGTTATTATTTCAGAACCTCTCGCTTGGGCACCGAATTCCAGAGGGTGTCTATGGACAAACTTCTGGAGCATTCCTTGTTTAATGTAAGGATTGGAGGGAAGAGGAAGGAGAATGTAGGACATCTAAAGAATTGGGAGCCACCATCCATTCTAGACTAACCCAAAATTGAAAAAACAGCAACTTTAAATGAAAGCATATGCATGGGCCCTGGCTGGTTTGGCTCAGTGGATAGGGCATCAGCCTGCGGACTGAAGGGTCCCGGGTTCACTTCCAGTCAAGGGCACATGCCTGGGTTGCGGGCTCGATCCCCAGTGGGGGGCGTGCAGGAGGCACCTCTCATCATTGATGTTTCTATTTCTCTCTTTCTCCCTTCCTCTCTGAAATCAATAAAAATATTTTTAAAACAATAAAGTATATGCATGGTTGGTTTGTTGTTGTTTTTTAAATATAAAAATGCAGTTTTCAAAACCTCACACGGTCACATCTTTTGCAGAAGGTGGGGATGTAACTATATCATTTGGAAAGCACATCGCCCTCCCTGGAGATGGATCGAGCACCAGTTACACACAAAGTGGAGGAAACCTTGCATCCAGAAGAGAAGAAATGCTGGCACAGCTGGAAGAAATGCCCCGTTTACTTGAAAAGGCAGGCGAACTGTGCTCACCTGGCCACCCTACATTTTCAGAGGACTCCTGGACTTAATATTGTTTGTATCTCCCCCTTCGTTTGCTCAGAGATGCAATTGTGGGTTGAATATGGGTTCTGCAATTGTTTCTATAACTCCTGTTAACCCCAGGCTGTCTTGTGTTTGTCTCAGCATCAAGTCACAGAAAAAACAGTCTCTCCTCTATGTCACATGTCAACTCCAATGAGTGGATGTAGAGAATCTATGGAACAAATTCCACAGTCTAGACAACGGGAGATCAGCAGAGCTTGACCTTGACAGCTTTCAAGTACATGAGAGTTCATTCCCTTCAAGACTGTCAGGCATCCACCTGCCCAGGTTCAGTCACTATGCATGAGTCATCAATAACGGGCCACGTTACACATCAAAATGGCATTAGTGTGACGACTTGCTTGGGATGTCTCAAATTCTAGTGAGAACAGCAGCAACTACCAACTAGGAGCTCAGTGCCTGTCAGGGGTGGTGGGGCTGCAGCTGCTCAAGGCGTAATTACCATCTAGTTAGGAGAGTAATTCAAATTATACAGACTGCACATGTTTACCATCTCTCATATCAAATACTTTAATCTGTATATTACAAGTGGAAGAAATAGCCAGTTTTTGTGTGATCCAAATCTCCTAGGAGAATTGGGACCCTCAGTGGCTACTCGTATATTCCTCATACTTTTGAAAGTTTAATAACTATTTTTGTTCTTTTTAAAAGGCAGCACATGCACATGATAAAATAAAAAACGAATTCAATGATTATGTTTCAAGATGAATACCTTCATTTTGTTTGCATCTTCTGCCTTTATTTGCTCAGAGACGCTACTGTGGGTTGAGCCTTCCCAGATATCTCCGCACTGGGCCACACGTCAACTCCAGTGGGTGGACTGAGAGAATCTCTGGAAGGGTTCCTCAGGGTAGAGGAGCGAGCTTCCAGGGAGGCCGGCAGAGCTTCATACACCACCCCTGAGGCCAAGGGTCCTGACCTGCTCTAAGCTTGGTCACTGTGCGGTCTCCTCTGTCCAAATCTGTAATCTATTCATGACAGCTCAGCCAGTGACAACTTACAGAAATGAGTGAGCAAACTATTTGTCTATTCTTCTTGTAAGCTATTAGCCATAAAAAAGAATATTTAGATAGGCAGTGAAAGATGAGTAAGAGTGAGAGAATGAGAGGTAAAGAGAAATGGCAGGACTTCAGAGCATCTAATTATATTTACTCATAAAAGAAGAAACCGGCCCTGTCTGGCTTGGCTCAGTGGATAGAGTGTCAGCCCATGGACCGAAGGGTCCTGGGTTTGATTCTGGTCAAGGACACATATCTCGGTTGCAGGCTTGATCCCCAGCCTGGTCAGGGCATGTGTGGGAGGCAACCAATCGATGTATCTCTCTCACATCAATCTTTCTCTCTCTTTCTCTCTGTCTCTCCCCCTCCTTTCCACTCTCTCTAAAAATCAATGGGAAAATATCCTTGGGTGAAGATTAACAAAAAAGAAAAAAGAGGAAACCAAGGCCTGGGCAGGGTCGGGGAAGGTAAGAGAGGAGAGAGACAGAAAGACATTTGCTTAATATAATAATTGTTTCTATAACTCTTATTAACCCCAAGATGTCTTGGGTTTGTCTCGGCATCAAATCACAGAAAAAAACAGTCCCAATGACAAAATGTAATTACAGCCACTCAAGCCAGAGCCTCTCCATAAAACACCAAAGAGGGAGTACATTCTTGATGTCCATCCAAAGATGTTAGAAATCTTCTGAGGGCATTTTCCTTACTTTACTGAGTCCTCCCAACCTCACTCTTCTCTGTCTCTCTAGAACCCCTTAACATTCTTCCCAACACTCAGGCCACACAGCGCTCTCCCTCCTCTTTAGCTCTTTATTATATAGATCGATTTAATCTTTCTGGGTTTTAACTCGCCACCCCACTTCCTAGAACTACAGAGACCTGGGCTCACAGAGTGAACAAGCCTATCAGTGCCAAGCAAGAAAAACTTTAAAAATGAACTCACACATAGAGATAGCATAATAAAACTCCAGAACAACAAGGTAAAAGAGACAGTCCTGAAAGGGCCAACAGGACCCAGAGAGATGACCTACAAAGCAGTGAGAGTCGCATCAACCATAGCAACTGCAAGAAAATAATGGAACAGGAGCTTAGAAATGCTCAGGAAAAATTAATTCAAACTTAGGGTTCTGTAGCAAGCCAAAAAACACTCAAGAGAGAGTTCTAAATGTAAATCAAAACAACAATGAGGTACCATCTCACACCTGTCAGAATGGCTACCATCAACAAATCAGCAAACGACAACTGCTGGCGAGGATGCGGAGAAAAAGGAACCTTCGTGCACTGCTGGTGGGAATGCAGACTGGTGCAGCCACTGTGGAGAACAGTATGGAGTTTCCTCAAAAAAATAAAAATGGAGCTCCCATTTGACCCAGTGATCCCACTTCTAGGAATATATCCCAAGAAACCAGAAACACCAATCAGAAAGGCTATATGCACCCCTATGTTCATAGCAGCACAATTTACAATAGCTAAGATTTGGAAACAGCCTAAGTGCCCATCAGCAGATGAGTGGATTAAAAAACTTTGGCACATCTACACAATGGAATACTATGCTGCTGTAAAAAAGAAGGAACTCTTTCCATTTGCAACAGCATGGATTGAACTGGAGAACATTATGCTAAGCGAAATAAGTCAGTCAGAGAAAGATAAATATCATCATTTGGGGAATATAATGAACAACATAAACCAATGAACAAAAATAGAGCCAGAGAAAAAAATAGTTTAGAATATAATAGAAATAAACCTGGTATTTGTAGATTTTTAATATTTCCTACAACTTTTGTGATATTATACTATGCTAGTACAGTTTGGGTAATATTATTATATTTAAAATCTTTTTTTCTTAAAATATTAATGTTTATTGCATGTAACATTATTATATTTAAAATAGTTTTTCTTGAAATATTAATGTTTATTGCATATAAATGACTAATTATTTTGTATCTACAATCTGGTAATGGATTTATTTTGTACATTGTAAAAAAAATTTAAATACACACTTTGAAAAAATAAAAAAAAAATAAAGCCTACTTTATCTAAAGAGAGTGAGAGAGAAATCTAAGTAAATTCTCAGACGCAGGAGCTCTCAGAAAAATGTATGATCTGCAGACACTCTCTGGAGGAGACAGGAGGGAGAACAAAAGAAAACCTACAGAGGATTTACTCCAGCAAGAAGAAAAAAAGAATGAATCCAAAATGTAATCAAAGGGCAAAGGAGAATGCATTTGTGTTTTATTTTGATAATCAAAAAGTAATTTTTGAGAGGGTTGGGGAGAAAGGAAAGTAGGAAATAATTTAATTCTTTACTTTTATGTTCATAGCATCATGTCATTACAGTTTATAAAATGCTTTTCGATAAATTGTCAGTAGCCAAAATCACAGGACCTGCAAAAATATGTTTTAAGAGGGACCGCTGGGAACCAATAATCATTCCAATAACACTTGGACATGCGTTCCCAAGGTAATAACGCGCCCTGCCAGGGAAGCTGGCTGCCTTGCACCAGTCATCACGATGCCAGTGCCAGTGTTTGGGGTGATGAACTCCTGGTTTAGCAGACTGGTTGTTTCTCTTACTCTGCTTACCCAGTGGGACTAGGTTACCAACTGGTGGAGAAGGACATGAATGGAGGTAAGAACCACAGAACTTCAGACCAGCTGACTCACTGGAAAAGGACTCAGCTGTCCCGGCTGTGAGGTCTAAGAGGCCTTGCTGCCAGGTGTGCAGCGGGAGGGACCCACTCTGCGCGGGCCTGCTTATGAAAGCTCTTAGGCGCCACAAAGGCTTCTGGTGAGAGGCTCATGGCATTATGGCCCATGACATTCGCCATGGATGTAGGGCTTGGAATCTTTCACTTGAACTTTTTGACGCTATCCCAGTATGTGTCAAAAAAGGAGCAGCTGCCAAAAAGCAAGCACTTTCCTGTCTCTAAAAATAAAGTGCTGGCAACCCTTCAGGCCCCTGTGCCAAGACCTGGGCCCTTCCCAGGATAAACAATAGGTGGCCAAGCTGATCAGAGGCGAGCCCTGAGCCCTGATGCAGGCCTAGTCCAGCCTGGAGTGCCCAGGCCAAGGCATGTGCAGCTGTAATGCAAAAAGCCAGAGGTGGCCCTCCCGCCTCACGGCTGGTGGAGGGCAGCTGCTGTCCCCCAGCCAGGGGCCAGGTGTGGCTGAGAGGGGACAGCCTTTGGTTACACCAGGAACATCGACCCAGGGGAGGTAACAGAGCTCCCACCATCCTCTGCCCCAGAGCTCTGGGGTGCACGGTGACAGACCCGAAATCCTGTCCAGAGAAAGCTCCCCAAAAGGAAAGTTTCATAAATACCTATCTGCGCTCATCACTCGGGGCTGTGCCCATCACCTGTCAAAACCCCTCATGCCCAGCTGAGTGCCCTCACCTGCGACACACAGACCCAACAAAACCACCTTAGTGTATAAATGCTCTAATAACAGCCATCATTCCCAGTCTAATTGCCTCCAAACTCGTCCACCGCTCCTGCAGTGCTTGTTCAAGCTCCTGCGCCTTGTCATTAGGGTTCAAATCCTCCCCAGACCGTAAACTTGGCTTTTTGCTGGTTTGGGGAGTTAAGAGGGCTAAGAGGGGGTTAGGGAAGGAGAAGACTAAATATAGCAATTATTTGCGGGCATAATCACTCCATAAACATGCTTCAGTGGAACAGAGTGTAGGGCCAACCCAGATGACGGGTGTCACTCACTCGAGTGTCCCAGCATAAATAAAACTGAATGAGCCCATTCTCCTGCAGAACCGGAGTGACGCCTATTTGCACTATAAATATTTATGAAGTCATGGTCCTTAAAAGACTTTATTTTTCCAGGTAAGTAGACTTTAATGAAGAAGTGAGCAGAGCTCTTCCTGCAATTACGGAATAGTCACTGTAGCTTTTCAATGAGTAATCCCTGGGAAGGAAAAGAGGAAAAGAAAAAAAGAAATAAGGCCTTGTGTCCGTGAGGCTGCTGTTGGAGATCTCATTTACACCAGTCAAGGTTCATTCTCATTCAGAAAGTGACAGCCTTCTCTGGGGTGGCAGAAGCCAGAGGCCTGGTCAGCCCAGGCCTGTGTAATGAAGAGGCACAAACAGATCCTTGTCCCCCAAGTGCAGCCCCCTCCCGCCACCTCTGCTGGCGGAGCCGGGCCTCCTTAGCGCTCCCAGCTCTCTCAGCCCATCTCTTAGTAACAGAAAAAAATGTGCACCTCGCCCCACTACTCTGCTCATTTGAAAAGAATTCTCAGAATGTGAGGAAGTGTGCCTGGATGTTTATGTAAAGTCCACCACTCCTGTTCTTCGTTACCCCTCCTGATGGCATCGGCGATGGCACCGCAGAAACCCCGCCACAGTCCGACCCGCTTTTCCTGCACTCTTCACCACGCACCTCTGCAAAGAGCAAACACCCTGGCGACCTCAGCAGCCCTGCCACCCTCCCCTCCTCCAAGGCACTGTGACAATCCTGCCACCTGGAGCTCGCAAGCCATTGTCTCCACAGCAATGCAGGCTGACTTTCATGTCCCTTTGCAGCTTCCATGTGATTCATCATCTCTTAAATGCACCAAAAACCCTTGCCCAAGTCCATCAGGCCTGTTTCCTTCCCAGGGATGGCCTTCTGCCCAGGCTCCCTTCCCCTCCAAACCTCAGGGTGGCCCCTGCTATGTCAGGCTCAACTGGCCCCATCGGGAAACGTTGATGATCCTTTGGCTCTAGCCTCCGGGAAGTCTTGTTCCACAAGGAACAGAGTCTCTGGTTTTGCGAAATGAGTCACAGGCTGCCCTGACCAACCTATCTGGGGAGGCCAGGCTACCATGTATGGTCTGTGCTCCGTGCCACCCACCTCTCCATGTAAGTCAGAGTTCTTTGCCAGGACAGCCTGAGTCATAAAACTCAGCACATTCCTTAGGCGTTGGATAGTCTTTCCTTGTTATTACTCTGCTTTTGTTTTATGCAGCACCTGGTTTCATTTTAAAATCCCAAATAAAATCTCATGGTCAGGGCTCCAGTGGGGTGGGGGATAGGAAGTAAAGAAAAAGGGTGAGAAGGGAGGGAAGCCCCAGTGAGGAGGGGAAGGAAGGAAAGGCTGTAACTCCCCAAAAAGGCAAGACCCAGAGCAGGACAGGGAGGGAACTACAGGGTAAAGGGCCAGAGAGAGAGGATGAGCTGCAGTTGAACTGAGTGTTGTCAAGGTCCTTTTGTCTGCATATGATTGAAACACTGGTGTCTAGGTCGCCTTCCCAAATTAGGCTGCAGTTCTGAGTGAGTACTTTACTCATCAGCTATGTGAGCTCCCCTAAGCCCCACAATTTCAGAGTCTCCTCAATAAATAAATGAACAAACTCATTTTGGTAAATTTTAAGGAACTTTCCAGTTACAACACACTATCATTCTATGAACCTGCCTGTTCCCTTTTTTCTTGGACCACTAGCCCCAAACCCAAGTGTAAAGGAATATTTTTCCACAAGCTAACCTTTGTGTTTTGTTGGGGTTTTTTGTCTTTGGGGGGTGGGGCTATAAGTAAATGGGGACAGCAGGGTTGACCCAGCCATACAAATGTTGCTGCTCAAAATGAATTTCTGTGGCCCAGGTTATTTTGTAAAATCATCTGCAAAGATGTTAACATAGATTTTTAGAATTTAAACAGAATTCTAATAAGCGCTGCCTTGCATACAATTAAAAAATACTAAATGGATGAATAATAACCATTAACACGGAGAACTAGTTTTCCCGGAGCAGGAAAGCACATTAATTACAGGTAAGACCAGGATCACTAGGGACAGGACTGAAACAGAGGTCTCAGAGCCTCTGACCCAGCTGCCAGGGCACAGATCCTGGAGGTTTTGAGCGGCTCCAAGGGCTGCATTTCCAATGCAGGGTTTGGCGAGCTTAATGGAAACCATACGAAGGGACCCGGGAGTGAGGCCAGATGGCTGGCCAGGAGTGTATTTTGCCTAACCTGGGCTAAAGAACAAAAGTAACCACTAGCAGGTTTTGTTGTTGTTTTGTTTTGTTGGGGGGGGGGGGGGTGATGGTGTGACTTAATTATCTTATCGTTTCAATTCAACATCAGTCATAACAAGGACAGGATGGTCTTGGTAACGGCAGTAAGTGAAGCAGGGGCCCGAGAGCAGCTGGGGGTGGGGGGGGCAGGGAGGGGGCTACTTTCCAGATCACACGTGGTTCCGCCCTCCTCTCAGGGCTGCAGTTGCTGGGGCCGTGCTGCCCAGACAGCAGCGGGGTCTCTCCGCGCGCGCAGGGTCCCGGAGCCAGGGTTCCCCCCCCCAAACACACACACTCCCTCTAGCGCGCTGCGCACGGGGTGGGGGCGGATGGGATCTTGGGGCGCTTGCAGGGGGAGAAGGGTCGTAGAGGGGGGAGGAGAATCGTGGAGGGAGGAGGAGGAGGAGGAGGAGGAGGAGGAGGAGGAGGAGGAGGAGGAGGAGGAGGAGGACCTACTGGGAAGTGGAGAGGCCAACCGAGGGGAGGAGGGAGAAGACCCAAGCGAGGGGCGGAGCCGTGGATGGGGCGGGCCGTGGGCTGGGCTTTGGGGAAGCAGGGTCCCTGCAGAGAGAGCCAGGGTGGTGGGAGGGGGGGCGTGGCCCCCCACACTCCCGGACCCCAAGCTCCCGCTCCCACCTGGACTCGGGTCGCCCCCGCCTGCCCGATGGCCAGAGCCAATTTGCTTCTGGAGGCGCCTGGCTCGGAGGACAATGTGGCCGCCTTAGGCTTCGGGGCGTGGGGCCACCGCTCTGAATACAAACGCGCCTTTCTCACGCCCCTGTGCCCCCGGCGCCCAGACGGAAGGATGGGCTCTCTGACGCCGGAGCCTAGAGTGTAGGGGCCCAACGCGGTTTCTGTAATTCTTGCAGAGACGTGGGGTGCCAACATTTATATTAAAGGAAACTTTAATAATAATGGTAACGATAGCATTTGTCCCCTCTTCCAATAAAGAGAAGGGAAAAAAGGAGGGACGAAGGCGTTCGAAGGCCAGGGAAGGGTCCAAGAAAGGCAGCCTGCCAAGGCGCAGGTAGTCCAAGGCCGTCTCCTACCTCCAAGTCTGTAATGAGGCAAACTCCGGGCGGGCGGGCGCGCGGGCGCGCGGCTTTGTGGCTCTGTCTTTGGACTCGGACATTACCATAACGGCCCTCCCAGGCTGTAAACGTAGTATTGATCCGCATCCGAGTCCTCGGACGATTCAGGCTTGTTCGCGGAATTACAAGGTTGCCGTGGCTGTTGAAAAATGGCCCGGTTGTCAGCACGCGCCCAACTGCAAAGGTTACTATTTGCACAAAATTGGGAATGAAATTGCCAGGCATCATTCAGGAGCGGGAGCTGGGGTTGTTCCTGCTCTTTCTTCCAGCTCCTTTAACCTTCCTAATTCATCCGCCCCGTCTCTGTGAGGATGGCCAGTTCGATAAGAGGAAAAGAGGAAAGAAAACGAGGCAAGAAGTCCTGGAACCACTAACCCACCCGTCCACTGCTCCTCTATCGCCCCTAAACCATCCTTCAGCGGCAAGATTCTTCCCCATGTTCCCTACCATTCCTTTGGTCTGGACATTGCCGGGTGGGATGAGTTTCTCTGCTTTCACTGTTACATCATGAATTTTTTGAAGATTGGGCCCAGAAATGTAAATATTTAGAAGTTGCCTATCAAAGGCATTAGACACCAAGCAAATACTTTTTAAAATGAGAATGTTGTTAATGATGGTTGAAAAGTTCATTCAATCCCTATTTGTGGCTGATGCGAGAATATGTACGTTTTATATCTCAAAGTTGTTTTCCTCCCCCCAAACACAGCATCTATTTAAAATTCAAGATTTTTCCCTTATCTAGTAAGTAAGAAGTCCTGATTTATTTTTTGGTCAGAACTGTGGGCCGTCACTGGCCAGTGGGGCTCAGTTGGTTAGATGTCATCCCATGCACCGAGGGGTTGCTGGTTGGATTCCCCGTTGGGGCACATGTCCTGCGTTTTGGGCTCAATCCCTGATCCCTAGGGCAGGGTGTGCAGGAGGCGGCTGATCGGTGTTACTCTCTCTCCCTCTCCCTTCCTCTCTCTCTCAAAGAAACAAAAAACAAGAAAACCTATAGGCCCAATGTTTCCTGAAGAAGTCCCTCATATGAATTGTGGTGTGTGTGTGTGTGTGTGTGTGTGTGTGTGTGTGTGTGTACTTTTAGTTTGCTGTTGCACCGTAAAAACAAGAGCAGGATGTAATGTTGCTAATTTTTCAGGAATTGTTGATTTAAAAGAAGCTACTGTGATATAGAAAATTTTCTTTAGAGGAGGGGGTCAGGGAAGCAAAGAGAAAGGCAACTGTTGCCCAGAACAGCTGCGGGCGCTGGCAGTGGAATTGCTTGGCCCCGGTACAACTCCATGCAGCAAGAGGGATTTATTTATTTAACAATAGTTAATGATTCTCCCAAGCAGCTCCCAGGAGGCCAGCGAGAGTAACTATACTTTCAGGAAATCCTCTACCCTTCCTTGAGGCATATACCAATCCTACAGCAAAGGAGGTCCCTGGCTGCCATACCCTATAATGGTCAGTGGACTTCCCAGTGTTAAATGCCCCCAAATACCTCCCTCCACAGCTGGCCTCCTTGCTGCCTTCCCATGCTTGAAATGCTCCAGACAAAGTTACCAGGCACAACAGCAGAAAAATCAAGAAAAATGCATTCTATCTGGAAGACCGCCGTTAAATAGGCCTGGGAACCGAGGTGGGCCCTCCAACACCTGTCCCATTAGCTAAATTCATCAGATTAGCAAGTTGGTGCCCATAGCTAGCACTTTCCAGAGTGATATCTCTGTAGAACTGGTGGTTCTTGAATAACAGTTTATATTTCAATGGTCAGGTTTTCTTGTTTCTAATTCACATGACTAACATACCAAACGCAGAGCATTGTGACTACATGATGGAACAAAAGTAGGTTTACAGGTATGAGTATGCAGAACACAGTTTATTCTCATAGTATTATTTATTAATTATTGCATTATTTTCCCTACGAACAACTATCGATCTACTTTTGCCCCATCCTGTATAATTACTTAGAATAAGGCTGAGTTGTTGTTGTTTTAAGTTAATTTAGAGAAATCTTAATAGCCAAAAGCAATAGGATAGCAAAAGCAGTTGTAACGTTTATATTAAATGAGGTGAAGTCAGTAGGGTACTTGCAGAAAACCATTTTTATTCTTTCAACTCATTCTCTAAGAGGTTCTGCCAGAACTCTAAGACATAAAAAGAGTCCCATTTTTAACATACTGTTAAAAACTACTGGATAAAAATCCTAGAAGAAGCCATAGGCAGCAAAATAGCAGACATTTGTAGTAGCAATATCTTTACTGATACAGCTCCTAGGGCAATGGAAACTAAGGAGAAAATAAACAGATGGGACTACATCAAAATAAAAAGCTTTTGCACAGCAAAAGAAACCATCAACAAAACAATAAGAAAGCTCACTGCATTGGAGAATGTTACCAATGTTATCTCCGATAAGGTTTTAATCTCCAAAATTTATAGGGAATTCATACAACTTAACAAAAGGAAGATAAACCACCCAATCAAAAAATGGGCAAAGGACCTAAATAGACCCTTTCAAAAGAAGACATACAGAAGGCCAAGAAACATGTGAAAACATGCTCAAAGTCACTAGTCACCCAAGAGATGTGAATCAAAACGACAATGAGGTCCCATCTCACACCTCTCAGAATGGCTATCATCCACAAATCAACAAACAAGTGCGAGGATGCAGAGAAAAAGGAACCCTCTTGCACTGCTGGTGGGAATGCAGACTGGTGCAGCCACTGTGGAGAACAGTATGGAGTTTCCTCAAAAAAATAAAAATGGAACTCCCATTTGACCCAGTAATCACTTCTAGGAATATATCCCAAGAAACCAGAAACACCCATCAGAAAGGCTATATGCACCCCTATGTTCATAGCAGCACAATTTACAATAGCTAAGATTTGGGAACAGCCTAAGTGCCTATCAGCAGATGAGTGGATAAAAAAACTTTGGTATATCTACACAATGGAATACTACACTGCTGTAAAAAAAGAAGGAATTCTACCATTTGCCACAGCATGGATGGAACTGGAGAGCATTATGTTAAGTGAAATAAGCCAGTCAGAAAAATATAAATAGCACATGATCT
This sequence comes from Myotis nattereri, assembly GCF_964212035.1. NCBI lineage: Eukaryota > Metazoa > Chordata > Mammalia > Chiroptera > Vespertilionidae > Myotis > Myotis nattereri. The sequence goes on from NC_138080.1 coordinate 58,366,480, forward strand.
CACTCATTTGTGAAATATAATGAACAACATAAACCAATGAACAAAAATAGAACCAGAGTTATAGAAGCATCAAGCAGACTGTCCAACCTCTGAGGGAAGGTGGGGGGTGAGAGGATGAGAGATCAACCAAAGGACCTGTATGCATGCATATGAGCATAACCAATGAACACAGATTGGGGGTGAGGGCATATGCTGGGGGGTGGGGGCGGCCGGGGAGAGGTCAATGGGGGAAAAAGGAGACTTAAGTTTAATACTTTACATGGTAAAGAATTTAAATTTTTAAAAAATTAATGGGCTTTAAGAAAGTCTGATCAGGCAAGACAGAGCAGCCCCTGCTCTAGAGGGCCATGTCAGGGGGCATGGGGACAGTAGATGCCGGGTGCCAGAACAGCCACATGAAGAGTGTGCGCCCAGCCGTAACCAGTTTGGCTCAGTGGATAGAGTGTCAGCCTGCAGACTCAAGGGTCCCAGGTTCGATTCCAGTCAAGGGCATGTACCTTGGTTGCAGGCACATCCCCAGTGAGGGATGTGCAGGAGGCAGCTGATTGATGTTTCTCTCTCATCGATGTTTCTAACGCTCTATCCCTCTTCCTTCCTCTCTTTAAAAAATCAATAAAATATATTTTAAAAAAGAGAATGTGCGCCCAGGACACGAGGCACCCATGTGGGTGCCCCAGGGGAGGACAGTCTGAGAACTTAATGCCTTGTTTGCAAGAGGCAGGACCCAGCCAATCACAGGTGGAAATTTGAACACTACAAGAGAAACTCCAATCCCCTTTGCAGCTTGCTTCCCACTGGAAAGCTGGAGACAAGAAATGTTCACAGTGCTTTAAGGCAGACTGCTTCTCAGAACAGTCTACATGCCTTTGTCACTTGAATGTAAACTAGGGAATACCTTCGCTCCAATGCTAAGTACACACACACACACACGCTAACACCCGCACTGCCACACCAACAGGCACACCCACTGGCACTACCCTGGGGACCCACTGTTGGGTGAGAGGTAAAAAGATTCTTACACATCTCAGGAAGACTGTCCGTTGATTGGCCTTCACCAGGTTCTTGGATACTGGCTTTTTCGTTCTCACATCTAGCGTGAAGACAAAGACAGCCAGGGGGTAAGTGCTTACAGTAAACAGAAGCTCCAAGAGTCTGAACAAATCAAGTTTACTGATTTTCCCAAACCTTTTTTAATTAATAGTTTCAAATCTTTCCCTATACTCTACCACACCCCCACCTCTGCCACCACCACCACCTTCTCATGCTTGCTCTTTTCAGAGCTGCGCTGGCACGTCTCTGGGGTTTCTCCCTCCTTCATTTCTGCATCCTACCGTCCTTATTGTCAGGAGAGGGACAATGAAGTCACATGTGGTGACAGGGAAGGAGGCAGAAATACAAAAGACCTTAACCAGCCTCAGACTCAGAATGGGATGAAAAAATATCAGATGAAGATCATAATTAAAATAAAGGAAGCCTGGCCAGCATGGCTCAGTGGTTGAGCTTCGACCTATGAACCAGGAGGTCATGGTTTGATTCCTGGTCAGAACACATGCCCAGGTTGCAGGCTTGATCCCCAATGTGGGTTGTGCAGAAGGCATCCGATCAATGATTCTCTCTCATCATTGATGTTTCTATCTCTCTTTCCCTCTTCTTTTCTCTCTGAAATCAATAAAAAATATTTTTTTTAAAAAAATAAAGAATAAAAAAAAGAATTGGTGAATCTTGGTGAAATGTATATGAAAGTACATTTAAAAATAATAAAATAAAGGCAGGACATGAATACAAAGTGATGGTTTAGGGTAGGACTTACATGGTTTTTCATAATTTGGGGTCACTGAAGAAAGATCACGAAACAGAATCTGGTGTGCCTGTGAAGAGAGATAAAAATAAACCAGCAATCACTTTCCCAACCATAGAAATGTAACAAAAGTCCTTTTCCAGCATTGTCCTCCCCATTCAAAAGGCCCTTTGGTACTGTTGCCAAAAGCCATTATAATAACAGACACTAACAGTAAAAGGGAAAGACAAAATTGGGGAAATTATTTATAAAATAGGATCGGCAGAAGAGTTCTATCCCAATATGCAAATAGCTTATACAAATCAATAAGAAAAGCTAAACATCCTAATAGGAAAATGGGCAGAGGAAATGAATGCCATCAGTGCTTACTATTCATGGGTTTCATATTTGTGAGTTTGCCTACTCATTAAAATTTATTTGTAACCCCAAGTTAATATTCCCAGCACTTTCGAGGTCTTTCAAGGACATGCACAGAGAGGCAAACAATTTGAGTCACTTGACATGCACCTTCTCAGTCAAGGTCAGACAGCAGGACACCTTTTCCCCTCTTGTTGCAGCTCTCATGCTGTAAACAAGTGTTCTTGTTGGGATCTATTTAGTGCCCTATTTTCTAAACTTTTATGCTTTTTGTTCTTGATTTATTTGTTTAAACTGCCCCCCACTCAGTGCCGTCTAGTGTTCTCAGCACAAGAAGGCTGTGATGTGCCTTACAGAGAAAATACGTGTTATATCATTTTCACTTAGGCATGAATGATAGTGCTGTGGGCTGTAAGTTCAATGAATCAACAATATATATTCAGTAAGGTGTCTTTGAACAGAAACACACATACAACAAATTTACGTATTGTTCAGTTAATGAAAATGTTGTGAGCAGAGGCTCATGGGAAACTGACCCTGCATTTCCCCTAGGAGCAATGGTGTGCCATCGTTTAAGCTCTCTACAAGTAAATGATCATTGAGGAATGTTGGACTTACCACTCTGTGCTTGACATCATGTGGCTTTTTAAAGGAACTGGTGATATGAGGGAATAGTCCTGCATGCAAACAAAGAGGAGAAACCAGGCTTACACCCAGTGTTAGAACATAAAATTTCCTACACTCCCAACAAATAGTACATCACTTATTTCCTTTTAGAATCTGACTAACAGAAAAGTAAGAGTCAGGGAAGACAAAACTGTGACTAAGAGTTAATTAATAGTAAACATTCTGGGGTTTTGGGGGGGAGGGGTGTAACACGTTTTTTGAATAAAAGAACACATTTATTTTTTTAATTTTTAAATTTATTGTATTTATTTTGTGCAAGAGAGGGAGATTTGTTGTTCCAGTCATTCATGCATTCACTGGTTGATTCTTGTATAGATGCCCTGACCTGGATCGAACCCACAACCTTGGTGCTATCGGGATGATGCTCCAACCGAGTTACTCAGCCAGGGCGGTATGGTACACATTTTAATTTTGTTTTAAAATGAAAGTGGTGCTGATAACAGCTAAGGAGACATTGAAATTATGAGCTTATAATTAAAAATGTCATCAGAATGATTCCGTTCCAAATGCCCTTTGGCTTTCTCTCTGAGGTTTTCCTGACGGGATCCTATGATTAGGTGTCGGTCTTAAGTGGCCTGTGCCTCTGGGCTGAGAACCAGTGCTTGTTTTCCCTCCCCTCTTAGGTGGAACCGGATAGTTAGAGTGGGCTGGAGGTGGGTATTCCCCTTCCCCACTCAGTTATGCTGTGATGGTACCCTGGCAGATTAAGTTCTGGTTGCCTAGTTTCTCCTGAGGGCAGACCTCATTAAGAACAGTGTCTGAAATGTTTCAAAATGGCTCCTTTCCCCTCCCTCTGCTGGAAACACAAAGGTGATTTTTCTCTGATGTTTATTCTAGGATCCTGGTCGAGTTCCTGGAAGTTAATCTTACAATACTGTAGGGACTCCCCCCTGCCTGGGTCCCCCTGGAGTTTTTAACTCCCAGGCTTGTCCATGTTGAGCCTCCAGCAGTTTGTCAATTACAGTTCCGATATTCCCGCCCTGGCTGGTAGCGGGTGAGTCTCCTGTGGCTCCTGTCTCTCCAATTTTGGGCAGAGTGGTTGCCCTGGGTCCACCGCTCTCTTAATGATCTGAGAAGAGTTGCTGATTTTTCAGTCTGTTCAGCTTTGTACCTGTTACCAGGATGGAGTGATGATTTCCAAGCTCCTTACATGCAGGACCACAGGTTGGGGTAAAGATTTCTCTGTCTGGAACATTCTCTATGATACGCAGCTTAAAATCTTAGAATCGAAGGGAACCAAGACCATGCTGAAATTCTGGGGCTATAAAATTTTCTCAAGGTCTAAAGCAGCTCTGGTGTATATTTTATCCCTGGCAGATTAAGTTCCTAGTTGATATATATAACTTATATACCATAAAACCCACCCATTTTAAGTGTATGTGTCAATGATTTTGAGTAAATATGTCAAGTTATGCAACTGTCACCATAATACCATAAGTTAGTAGTAGAACATATTCATTATCCCAATAAGATCCCTCATGCCCCCTTATGGCTAATCTCCTTTACTCTCTCCAGTCCCAGGGAAACCACTCACCCACTTTCTTTCTGTATAGGTTTGCCTTTATTGGACACTTCATATCAACGGAATCATACATCATGTGGTCTTTCATGTCTGGCTTCTTTTATTCATCATGTATTTGAGGCCCATCCACATTGCAGCTTTTTAGTATTTTATTCCTTTTTATTGATGAGTGGTATTCCATTGTCTGAATAGACCGTATTTTGTTATCCACTTACCAGTTGATGGACATAAGGGTTATTTCCAATGTGGACTCATATGGATCATGATGTAGTGAACATTCATGTGGGAAGTCTTTGTGTAGACATATGTTTTCATTTTTATTGGATAAAAGAAAGTAAATACCTACGTGTGGAAATGTTGGATCCTATGGTAAATTTGTTCCACTTTTAAAGAAAATGTCAACGTGTTTCCCAAAATGGCTGTACTATTTTACATCCCCACAGCCAATGAATGAAGGTTCCAGTTTCTCCACAACCCCACCAACACTTGTTACTGTCTTTGTGATCAGAATCATTCTTATGGATGTGAAGAGGTATCGCATTGCGATTTTAATTTGCATTTCCCTAATGACGAATCATGTTGAGTTCTCTCAAAATCTTAATTTGATTAAAACAAATAAAAACTGATCAAAAAGGGGGAGGGTTGTTGGCATAACATGATGGGGCCTGGTCATTAGGGTTGAGTCAAGGAAACGGAATAGCACTTGTCAAATACTCATTGTGATTTGTGTTATTTTACAGTGATGCTTTTTAAAACAAAATATCTTCAGCTAAAGTCAAATAAAGAGCCCAACAATTATTTAGCTAAATTCAAGAAAGACCCACCTATAGTGAAAGCTGGTGGACAAGAAGTTTATATTGCACAATTAACTCTGATTATTCCATTGGTCATGAATCCTTAGCCTTTCAAAGCTCTGTTAACCTTTATAAATCCTATCATCCTGCCAGAGGCTTTAACTAGTTCTTTGTCACCTTCTGTTAAAAAGTTATATGAGATAATCATTAGTTAGTAAATGAAATGACACTATATTAGAGTTTTACAGAGAGTAATATTGAGGCATCTGGTAGATTATGGAGGAGAGAGGCATTAGATTTTTTTTGCTAAACCTTTGCATGTGGGATTTACACATTTATGTCCATCGGTCATTTTTCTAACTGAGCTAGAAATGCCTCTCATGTTCGTAGCCTGCTTATGAAGAGGAACACCAGCAAGCTCACATATGTTGAAGTATGGTTAGCTAATGATTTTTTTTTTCCTTGTGAGTGCTCAGTTGACAAAATAGAGCCCACAGTGCAACTTGACCTTGGCAGTTCCAGCTAACCTTTTCCAAAAGGACATCTAATGTTATCCTAGTTTGCTGGTGTGTATCCACCTCCGTGCTTCCACTTCCTTGTCTTAAAACTGTAATCAAACTGGGTGATTTTGTGGATAAAAACAACAGTGTTAGTAACTGCCAACATAGTCCACCTTTATGTAGTAGGCCCTTCAATGTGCCCACCCCAATGGGATGCTACAGGTATTTGGTTTCTTAAAGTAAGTTATCAGGAAAGCAAGTGTGGTTTGGTGACCATGGGCTCTTCCAGAATTGGAGAAGCTCAAGTCTGGAAGTATTCTTCTAGACTTTCTAACCGGTTAGTCCACCTCCGGGGTGTCTGTCACAGCACAGCTCGCAGCTGTATTTGAGATTCCATGTCCGTTTCACAGATTGGGGATAATATGATCTCCCGCCTACCCATATCTGAGTTCCTTGAAATTTTGGTTTTGTGAAATGGAGCCTCATGAACACAGAACATAATGCTGGAAAGCGAAGACAAACTGTTCTCATCTTTCTGAGTATGTGATCTTACACTGTACGTACACAAAAGAGGAGACTTTAGATCAAAGATTAACAACACTTAACCTAGAGTCCATGGTCACCTGGAGGGACCCGGGTGTCCTTATAGATATTTTTCCGAAGGTAAGGGCCCAGAGCTTTCATCCGATTTTTTAAACTGCCTTAAAACCAGGAGGTGCTAACCACTGGGTAGATGATACAGAAAATCTTCTCCAATAGATTTTAAAGACGAAGGCATTTAATGATCTGTATATTAGGTTTTTAAAAAGTTTTCTGTCAATATGGAGTGGCGTTTCTTAAGTATGATAATAGTATTATTGTTCTGTAAGAGAACATTTTTACTCTTAGGAGGCACATGCTGAATTATTGAAGGGCATACTGTTTTGATGTCTGTAATTTACCCCCAATAGTTCAGCAAAGAAGTCTATACAAGCATCAATAGAGAGAGACTGACATAAAACTACATATAAACAAATGTGGCAAAATGCTCACAACTGGTAAATCTAGGTGAGAGTAGGTGAATACTGTTTGTACTACTCCTTCAACTTCTCTATGGGTTAAAAAAAATTTTTAAGTTGTGAGTAAAAGAGTAAGACAGTCATTCATCGGCCTTAATTTCACAATTGTAGGTAAAGAAGGAGTGCTATTGTATTTTATAGATGGCTAAAGGAAGGCAGGAAAAGATTAGGAAAACCAGCCAGCAACATCCCAACTACATGTGAGCCACAACCAAGGACAGGCCTAAAACAATGCTTTGCCTTCTTCTCCTCCTCTCCTCGCCGAACCCCAGCCCGCCCGGTAGGCAGACACGGGGCTTGCTCACACGAGCCCACCAAAGTCACTGCACTGCCCACTGCCGCACTCCCTTTAAGTTCCCAGGCAGGGGGGCATGTGTAACACTTTCTACAATAAGGATTCTTTTTTAAAAAAGATGCTCGCCTTTGATTATGAAAGACATGGCCAAACTACATTTTTTTTAAAAAAAGAAGAAGAAAAAGTTCACATGCAAAGCACACGCAGCCACCTCCTGGTGGGAGTGATGCTTGAACAGTGAAGTGCGCACGGTGACAGATGGCATCTGGTGACCTTCTTCACAACAGGCTCGGCTGCCAGTGTCCCCTTGTGTCCAATCTCTGCAGGGAATTTGGAAACTGTTGCCTTAGACTTGAATATTTTCTGGCAAACACATTTAACCATTTATTTGATGGTTTCCTAATTCAAAATAGAGATTGCAAAGCAAAGTTTCCGACCCCTGAGAGGGAGGTTGGTATTCCTGGGCCGGGGTGTGGGGGGGGGGGTGGGGGGGGGAGGGGGGAGGAGGGAGGGGGTGGGGGGAGGGGGGGTTGTGCATCGCTTCAGGAATTCTCCAGAGCCTGCTGGCAGTCACCCAGCATATCTGTCATTTTAACAGGGTGAGGACCTCAGTCCCAGGCAAACTGCTTACCAGGCTTTCTAGATTTCCTGGTGGCCAATGGGAGCTTTAGTTTTTTCTGTAGTTTAAAAGAAATGTATGCACTTCCCACAGCAAGGCATGCAAATTAGCCCGAAAACAAACTAAAGCCAGCAAACTAAGTCCCTCTGCTGTGACAGCCCCCACACCAGCAGTGAATGTGGGAACCCCAGGGCGAGTGGGGCTTGTTCTAAGTCACCTCGTTCCCCTACTGCTTGCCCTGGCCGGCCACCACGCTTGTCAAGCTCCACGGTGAGGGTAAGAGGGGGGGGTGGGAGGGGGAGGGATGAGGGCACGTTCCAGTCAGGGCACCCTGCCCATCGGGCCCTCCTCGTCCACAGCCATCCCACAGGGGCAGCTTTCCTCTGTGAGCAGTGGAAGGCAAACCAGTGCGGCCCTGGGAACAGACAGCGAAGACACACATGCCAAAGCCCGAAAAGCCCTCTTCTGCCCTCACCAGAGTGGACTGGGAGGGCCTGGACAGCGGGAGGTGGTAGTCAGTCCCCACCAGGCAACGGGCGCGGGAGGTGGCGGAGAAAGGGCAAGAACCTCCCTGTCCGCGGGCATATGGTGGGAGTGGGAAGTGTGGAGCCTCAGGGAGAAACAACTCAGTTGACAGAGGCAGGACCGTGTGGAGTCACACACACACACACACACACACACACACACACACACACACACAGACGGATGAGAGCTAGGTTTCTGTGTGAGGGGGACCGTCCATTCCGGGGTCTGCCCTGGTCTCTGCGGGGGAGGTGAGTCTTCCCTGGTGGCCCCACGTTTAAGCTTCAGTTTCAAGTTATTAAAAGAAGCCACGGTAACTGGAAGAGAGTGAGCGGAAGGGAGGAAAAGCGCAGCATGACCCTGGAAAGCGAGGCAGGGGCACAGTCATGACAGGCCTGAAAGGCCTTGGTGAGGAAAAAGGCTGATGGCAAGTGCAATGGGAAACAGAAGTCACATCGGCTTATTTAGGCTTTAAGCTTCCCCGTGTGAAGGTATAACTGGTGGGTAGTCTGGCGAGCTCTTTTGCTTTTAGAAGTCTTTCGAGGTTCGGAGAAGGCTTCACAGAGAAATAAAAAGTGGGGATAGAGGGAGGGAAGGAAAGGGGTGTTAAAAATGGACACAAACGCTCTTGAAGTAACATGACAAACCATATCGATGTCGCCTCCTGGAATGTGATTTGGTTCTCGCCCATATTCTCCTGTGCACTGTCATCCTTGTAAAAGCGTGTATGCCAAAAAACAAACAAACAAACAAACAAACACGGTTCCAGGGCGCCGCTTCAGACCCTTGGAATGTGTTACCTGCAGTCAGGGACTCTCCCAAGGAGATCTTACACATATGGTCACCCCTGGGCTTTGATGCGGTCGTACGATTTCAGACCTCTTCCCGGCACACATTACATCTCCTGGGCCAGCAAGAATTAAAGAGGCCCATGCAACCTTTTGCAAGGGTAACTTGGGCTCGTCTTAGAGGGGTGCAGGCGTGGGACACAGGGATAGCGCTAAGAACAAGAGAAGAGACAGGGGCGGCCAGTGAGTGCTGCCCCTGCTCCGCCAGCCTGCGTTGAGCCATGCTCCTCATAAATGGCTTCTGCTGGAGAGAAGCTTTGGGAGTGAACACAACTTGCTAGAATCTGTGTTTGCAGAGTGTAAATGCACAGTTGAATGGTGTATCAATTTCTGTTTGTTGTACTACAGTTTTACCACACTTGGTTTTTATAGTTATTAGCTATTGCTTCGTTCTTTAAATATAAAAGATGAGCATATGCTGGGGCCATAGGAGGGGAAAACCACAGCCAAATAAAAAAATTGGAAAGAAATTGATGGAATGCAAAAGGAAAGCCACCTTCAGGTGGGCAGAACAAATACTACTGATTGTCTGGAAGGCAGTTGTGAGAAGGAGTTTGAGAACTTTTTTGCTGTGATAACCTCGAGAATCAAACATAAGCCCTGCCCATCTTATTTGCATATTCATATGAATAGATACATTTCTACAAAGAGACCATCAACAGACCACTTTCCACCAGTGGTTAGCATATTTATAAAGTTGGCCTGTGTTGATAATTTGACCCGTGGCTTCATGCTTTAACTCCTTTCATTAGATTAAAGTTGATCATCCAAACATTAAACAATGAAAATTGAAAAAAAGGACAAGGAGCCCAGCCAGTGTGGCTCGGTGGTTGAGCATTGACCTATGAACCAGGAGGTCATGGTTCGATTCCTGGTCAGGGCACATGCCCGGGTTGTGGGCTCGGCCCTCAGTAGTGGGCATGCAAGAGGCAATCAATAATGATTCTCTCTCATCATTGATGTTTCTATCTCTCTCTCCCTTTCCCTTCCTCTCTGAAATCAATAAAAATGTTTTTTAGAAAAGAAAGAAAAAATACAAAAGAAGCACAAGGAGAAGTTATCTTGTGGCCAGATGACATAATTCTGCCTTGATACACTGTCACCTCTTAATGAAACGAGTACAGTAAGTCCTCACTTAACTCTGTGGATAGCGGTTCTGAACCTTTAAGTGAAACGATGTATAACAAAACCAATTTTGCTGGAGGCGGATTCATATAAGCAAGAGGAAGTTCCTACAGCATCTCATCAACGTTATCAGGAAACGACATTGACCGACACATTATCTGGGGACCTGCTGTAGCTATCATTTAAATCAAAATGACCACCTGAAGAGAGTGAAAAAAGCCATCTGGGAGAAATCTATTAAGAAGTCATCATTATGAATATATACACTTACGTCATTTCCTCCTACCAACACTTCACCATAAAAACGGGAGAGGATAGGAAAACAAAGTCATACCTGTCATACAGAGGTAAATTACTGCTTTGGCTGCTCGCATTACTACCCTTGAAATACTCCCCTCCCTTCCCCCACCTGACTGTGGGACTGCTGGCTCTCAGTTCCCCCAGGGCACAGGTGATCAGCGGGTTAATCAGAATTCTGAAGGGCACAAATGGAATATAAATGTAATAGGATTGTACTTGGTGCTACTCAGATCAGATGCGCTGTCACCTTAGCTTACAATGAATGATGTGACCAGGCTGTTTAATTTCCTGGACCCCAGCTCAGTCTTGTCTCTCAACGATGTAGTGTGTTTCAATTTTATGTTCATTACTGCAGAGGGGAGAAAGTAAGTCTTTCCTGATTTTAACAACTGCACAAATGGTTAGCTGTCCTGTCCTTTTGCCTCAACAAACCACAGAGGAATGCATAAAACCCATCTCAAACATGCTAGTCCCATAAAAGTCCAATTTCATTAGGAAAGCCAGCAGAACAATGATCATCCCAGGCAGCCGTTATAAACCTTTATCTCCATTACTGGAGAAAACCCCATAGGGCTGCAGGGTAGCTCTTTTCACCTCTCACACCCCTCCCAACACACATACCTCTTCAAGCTTTAAATACAACAAAAAGGTATTTCCAGGAAGTTTCCTAAAGTGCTACACAATTCTCATTTGAAATGACATTAGTTTTATTAAACCTTCAAAGATTTAGCCCTGAGATGGAAGTTATATGAGAAAAGCCTATTGTTTCTTCCTCAGAATCAGAGCGGGCAGCAGGATGGCCAGCTATTTCGTTGCAGTGTGTGTGGCTGGTACCAGGAGGTGCTGCCCCGGGAGGAATCCATTTCTGAACTCCTCAGCATCTGGGTAGAGCCCGGTGACTACTTCTCCCATTAGAATGTGAGTGTGAGAGATGCATGCCATTTCCAGCTGCCAGCTAGAGTCAAAGGATTCTGGGGTCCCAGGGGATGGTGGAACCCCAAGATGAATGAAGTCTGTACCCTTAAACCACCATGTGGAAGATCTGCCTGCCAAACCCCCATATTTGCCTTTAAATAAAGAAACGAATATATTTTCTTGTTTTAGTCCCTGGAATTTGGAGGTTTATCTATTATAGCAGCCAGCGTTACCCTAATTTAACTAAAACAGGGTGGAGGTGGTTATAGGTGAGCAAATACCATTTACTAGCTGGTGGTTTATAGCTTTGGTTTCTCTTTTTAGTACTTTGATGCACCCAGGAAAGCTCAGATTACATTACCTAGAGCTCCATGCTCTGGCCCAGTTACATTTGGGGACTAATTGGAGGAGGAAAAGGTTTCTCTAAAGTGACTGTCATTTTTAAGAGTGACAGACCCAGAGTAGAATACGTTCGTTTTCCTTCTGAAGACACCTTGTCTGTCGTCAGCCAATGGAAACCATATGGACTCAAATCAAGAACCTAGAAATTACAATGAGGGCAGCCCTGCCGAAGGGTCTGCTCAGAATGATGGCTGCACCTACCTTTACCACCTGCAGCGTCTTGGGGACCAGCCCTGCAGAGGGTGGGGCTGTGGGCAGAGGCCCTTGGCGATGACATCCTGAAGAAAGCAAACAGAAGAAACAGGTTTTAAGTTTATGGACTTAGGAGTCACAGCCTATGGACTTCAGAGGGATCTCCGCTCATCTTTTCATTTAATTTCTGAAACTTGCTTCCTCTCTTCCCTTTTCCACTCTCCCAACCATAATCTTGCACGCCCCTTAAGTCAACTTTCGTTACACAGGTTCACTGGTGCCTCATAATCAGACTTTCTAAGGGGAGTGGCTTAAAAATCATCATTTTCAACAAAATGAATCATTCTCATGATCAAACATGTGTAGGAACCATTATTCTCAAGAACGATCAAGGGGATGAGAGTGGCCAAGTTTCTATGCCAAAAACCCTGCTGTTCTTACCAAAGCTTTGCAGATTTCCTGGAAAACACTCCTCAGATTGCTGCACACCTTTGGTTAATTTTGAAAGAGGTGATTTTGACAATATTTTTTTCCAGAATTTTTCTGCTTTTATGGAGGATTGCATTCTGGAAGTCCTGCCTTCCCAGGGTATTATAAAATGGACATAACATAAAATTTACCATTTTAGCCACCTTTAAATGTGCAATGTAGTGGCATTAAGCACATTCACAGTGTTGTGCAACCGTTACTAGTACCATCTCCAGAACTTTTCATCATCCTCAACAGAAACTCTGTGCCTCTTGAATAATAATTTCCCGTTCCCTCCTCCCCACCAGCCCCTGGTGACCTGTATTCTACTTTCCGTCTATGGGCATTTGCCTCCTCCAGGTCCCTCCTGCAAATAGAATCATGCGGTATTTGTCTTCTGTGTCTGGTCCTTTCAGTTAGCGTCATGTGTCCAAGGTTCTATAAACATGCATGTGTAGGGTTTTGTGCAGACAGAAATTTACAAATCAGTGAGGTAAATACCTAGGAGTGTGACTGCCAGGTCTTATAGTGCGACTGTGCTTAGTTTTGTGAGAAATTGCCACCCATCTTCTTTTTTTCTTTTTTTAAAAATATATTTTATTGATTCTTTACAGAGAGGAAGGGAGAGAGATAGAGAGTTAGAAACATCGATGAGAGAGAAACATCGATCAGCCGCCTCCTGCACACCTCCTACTGGGGATGTGCCCACAACCCAGGTACATGCCCTTGACTGGAATCGAACCTGGGACCCTTCAGTCCGCAGGGCGACGCTCTATCCACTGAGCCAAACCAGTTGGGGCCCATTTTCTTTCTTTAACCAATTTCCCCATTCCTTTCTTTCAAAGCACAGACTTTTTACAGGTGGCTGCTCCCTCACCAGACTGTAAGCGCCATGAAGACAAGGCCCACGGATGTTTTATCACAGCCCCAGCCCCAGCCCCAGCATCTAGCCTAAAAGGCCTTACACAAAGTAGGATCTTAAAGAATATTTGATTAATGAATGAATAATTTAATAAGTAAACAGAGCACCAAGGCCTAAAAATTGATCCTTGTGCCATACTTTTGTCTTAGGAATTCCAAAATGCAACTTTTCCCTTATTTTAACCTCGGCAGACAACTGGAATTGATAGCAATATTCCATAGTAGTGTAAGTTTTGTACCACACTCACTTCCACGCTCCCAAAAAGCAGGAGCTTTTTTTTTCTGTGTGGTTATGAATTTTACATATTTGCTGTTAAAACTGGTTCAGAACCAAATGACCACCTTTGCTCCATCTTGCACAATATGGGTATCCAATGTATGTGATGAAAAAAAAATATTATGTTTTATATACTTCAACATGTTCCTGACCTGACATTTTAAATGATTAGTCACTTCATATTTTATTCAGTAATCCCCCTTGGACCATCTGATTTTATAGCAGAGTAAAAATGTCTCTTCATGGCTTTCCCAAATTTTAATCAAACAGCTTTTGCTCCTAACTCAAGACATTTGTCTTTGGGGCTAAAATTAACCAAGAGAAAGATTTTTTTAAAAGCAAATTTAAACTATAACCAGCACTTTCCAAATGAGCTGAATCTGCCCTCCATCTTCATTCATAAGCCTTGCTGTGGCTTAGCCTGTAACAGAATAAGCAGCCATTCTGCAAAGGATATATTTTGAGGTTCCAAAAAACAGGTGAACCTCGCGAGCTTGTGTTCTTTCTTTGTGGTTTGCAATGTCACAGGGCACCTTGGTTGGAATGATTCATATAATGATCTCAATAAGAAAGAAGTTCCAAGTTCTGTACATTTTCACTAGCTACTTCTGCATTTTTTCTATTTATTAACTCTTGCCTACTCTGATAGCAGCTTTCAAACTATTTGTTTTCAGAGTGGACCTCAGCAGTACTGGAAAGATTCCCCGATCTGGCCGAGAGATGCCTTGAAATTCACAGAATTAGCCAAGGTGCTTCCCAAATTAATTGAAGTATCAACATACTTGAGAGCTATTAGAGATGCAGAGACTGTGGAATAAACCAGAAAAGGCCCCCAGTCGGTAGCCTTTCTGAGACATCTGAGCTTTAAGCATTGTTTTGATCATTTGAAGAGCCCTGGGAGGCAATATAACTAATATTTATTAGGGTCTTAGTTGAGTGAGTCCTCACATCTCAAGTCAGAGCCAATAAGCCAATTGATTTTTCAAATAGATTTCCAGAATTTGGACAAGATAGTTGACAAGTAACACACAGAGGGACATCTTTCATCATGAGTTCTCGTGTTTTCCCACATTTCCATGTAAGTTTCCTGCAGCTCTCTGATTATATTGGGGACTAAACACTCCTTTCCCTCTGTGCACCCTCCCTCCGGCAGGGTCGTTACCCACTTTCCAGACCAGCTCGCCAAAACCTGCTTCACTGAGATCTTTCTCACAACTGCCCCCCGCTGATAGCATCTCCCTCCCTGTGCTGATTACTTAGCTCTGCGGTTTCAGTTACCATATTAAACTGAAAATACTTTTTTTTTTGGTGGGCCTCAACATAGGGCTTTACTTATAGCAAACATTTGGAAACTGTGTTTCGGGCCCTCAACACTGCAATTATTGATAGACATTAGGAAATGGAGAGCAAAGGAGGATTAGTCAACTTTCTTCCTGCTCTGGGGGAATTTTTCAGCTAAAAGTGGTAAAACTAAGCACCACTTTGCTGAGCAGAGAACACCAAATATCTACAGTTTAATAAAATACTTATATTTTCATGTTTTCAAGAGTACGTAGTTCTAATTTTACAAGCACTAAGCTAAAGACAATCATAATTTCAGCTGATAACTGACATTTACAGCAGGAAAATACGCAGTACTTTCTCTGGGTTTACAATACCCTCTTTCTCTAATAGCATTCTTGCCTATTATAGTGACATATTCAGGTGCAAATTACAAAGAAATCTTACTGGCGACTCTCAGGCCTCTGCTTTCCCGCTTCCAAACAAAATTGGCTGCTTGTGGATTTATCCAGTTCTTTCCTCCGGTAACTGCCCTTGTAGGTTGTCAGAGAAGAATCTGACCATCTCGTTTCATTCTGCCAAGATGCCCCAGCCTTGCGTCTGATCAGATCAAACTCCTGAGAAGTAAGAGGGCTAAAGGGCAGAAGAATTTGTGGAGTCAAGTAGAGAAAGTGCGACATGGCTATGGATGGCCTGCTCTGGGTGACTTCTCAAGCCCTCTGCATAATGAGGGGTTAATTTCCTTTTAGTGATAAGAAGTAATTGACTGGGCTCGGCAAAAGTTGCCGAGCAACAGATTCCACAGACAGGCCTGCCCTCATGCCCCCCAATTTTAACTAGCAAATTTGTAAGTTATTCAACTTTCTGGCCTTTGTTCTTCTAAGCAATATATTGCTACAAAGTATGGCAAGAAAGCAGGTGGCAACCGCTTTTATAAATAGAACAGTAAATCTTAAAGACGGTGGTTTAAGAGGTGGGAACAAGAGATCATAGGACAGTGCCAAGCATTCATTTCTTCTAACGGGTCTGGAAGCGAACCTGAACGGCTTGTGATGTAACAATAGCAGGTGACTCAAACTGTTTATGTCACAGAGCGATGGTGCTTAGGCTGGCTGCACACAAGGTCGACCCAGGAACTGTTAAGATAAGCAGCAGCTCAGGCCTCACCTCTTCCCACCCCTGAAGATTCTGATCTAATTGGTCTGGTGTAGGACCCAGGCGTTGGTATTTTTTAACAGCTCACTCCCAGAGGCTTCTTAAAAGAGCAGCCAGGGTTAAGAATTCAGGTCACTGAAATGTCACTGTGAACCTTTTTTAGGTTGAGAGGTCATGGCATTCAATCTTTTATTCACATGAATGATTTCCGGCTTCCATCAGGAATAATTACTCTAAATTTGGTTAATATGTTTGCCTGTCTTTCTCCACATTCACAAACAATCCATTGGCAAACAGTTCCTCCCCCGCTTCTTTAACCATCTCTTGGAGCAGTTCTCAACCCTTGCACTTATTCATGTAACCTGTGGAATTCTTATAAGGTCAGATGTCGTGCCTCACCGCTATCAGCCACTCTGAGCGGATCCATCATCAGCACTAAGAACAAAGAATCTCCACAGGGGATTGGACCAGCACCTCTGTCTGGGGCACGTTATACATGCAGAGGACTGAGCCCTACTTCCACAAACCACAGGTCTGAGGAAAAGCCTGGAAACCAGCGTATTTATATTGTTACACGTTCTGATGAAACTGACCTCTGAATACTAGGAATACTGCTCCAGGAGCTGAATCTAAACAGCCTTTCACAGCAAGGCTGACACACCAAAGGGCATGTTTCTTTGAGAATAGCATAATTTGCAAATATTTGCTAGTATTTAAAATTAGGGCCCTACTGGTTCGGTTCATTGGATAGAGCATCAGCCTGCGGACTAAAGGGTCCTGGGTTTGATTCCGGTCAAGGGCACAAGTTGGGGTTGCGGGCTGAATCCCCAGTGTGGTGCGTGCAGGAGGTAGCTGATCAATGATTCTCTCTCTCATCATTGATATTTCTCTCTCTCTCTCCCTCTCCCTTCCTCTCTGAAATCAATAAAAATATAATTAAAAAAATAAAATAAAATCGATGCACTTTATTGTGTAAAAATTTTTTAAAAATAGGAAGTTATTTCCTTAACTTTGAGTTTTGGACCTTGGCACCTTTGCCCTAGTACAGTGGTCGGCAAACTCATTAGTCAACAGAGTCAAATATCAACAGTACTTCTTCAAAATAGACTTGCCCCAGGCTAAAAACCGACTTCTGCGCATGGGCCACAAAGTTTCAATCACACTGTACGCGCGCCTGCACGTGGTATTTTGTGGAAGAGCCACACTCAAGGGGCCAAAGAGCCACATGTGGCTCGCAAACCGCGGATTGCCAACCACAGCCCTAGTAGGTAGGTGTTGGCACACCCAGCTGCCTTTGCTCATGGAGTTGAAGGCAGGGATTTCTTTAGAGATCTCTTGTGAAGGCAGGGATTTCTTTAGAGATCTCTTGAGGAATCTAGATGTGACGAGATGAAGTGAAAAGTGGAAGAGGGGGAAATTGACTGACCTCTCTCTTTGGCCCACCCAGTGTCAGGTAGCAACTGCTTATGTGCTTAAACCTTTAGCCATTGGGGAAAAACGGAGGTTTTAAAGAACTCTCTGCTAGTGATATTTATTGTTTTGATACAGGAAAATAGAACACATTGTGTAAGATTATTTGTAGAAAATATTTTAAAACTTTCTTCTTATATTATGAGGTAGTCTGTAAGAATATGTAGTATAAACTCTTTACAAAACAAATAATTGTACTTTACCATAACTTACCACATTTCTGGTTCTATATATTACTTTTATTTCTTCTCCCCAAATCAATTACAATATAATTTAAACAATTATAACCTCAAGAATCAAGAGTAGTAAAATGTAACAATTTAAGCGACAATGTCTAATATTGGGTGTAGATGGAATTATAGCTTAGCTCATCAGTCTATTAGATACTGAACAAGTCTGTTATAATAACTTAGACTTCAAATTAGAGAATAAATAGAAAAGAGTAATTAAATTTATTTTCATCGGTATTTACTTTAGAATGTCCTAGAGTTGTAAAGGCCTTTGTAAGCATATCATAGGTATTTACTCTAGAACATCCAAGAATTCTGAAGGCCTTTGCACTCATTCTTGGCTCACATTTAATCAAATGTTCACTTCCTTGTCTTGGACACTGGTATTCAGTACTGATTCATATGGTCTGACTTCCAGGTTGAGAGCTTGCACTAAAAACTTCCTTTTGTAACTGAATATGGCAAGTTATGTTGCTCAGTCCCTGGTATGTGAAATGTGAAAAACTCTAATCAAGAGCACCTTCACAATGAACTCTGGATTGTGAGTACATTTAGTGAAAATAGAAGCTTCCAGAGTGAGTGACCTCATACCCAATAAAACCAGCAGGTGGCGTACATACCACCTGCTTGGGAGGAGGGGGCGGGCCTTGACCAGGCTTCTGTCTAAACACAAGGCAATTATTCTAATACGGTGTTAATAGATACTAATTAAAAGAATGTCAGGGTTAAGTTTCAGACAGCTGGGATACACATGTTTCTTTGCTGTAGGACTTACAGCCTTTACTATTTCAATGTTCACTGTCAATCTTTTGAAGGGGCCTAGATAGTGGCCTCTTACTGGACCACACACCCCTTTTGTGGGCTGGGGAGCATCTTCGGGTATTGCTGTTCTATAGAACAGTCCACAGACTGAAAAAGCTAGAGGTCTCTACCGTTAGGACAAGGGCTGGTGTGTCATCTGTGGAATTTACTAGATCTTGACCAGATCTCCAGCCCAACCACTGACAGCCTGAAAAGAGGTTGGATCAAGCAGTATTTTTTTTTTAACTGAGACATAACATCAAACAGTAAAGTACACAAGTACACTGATTACATGTGTGTACATCTATGTAACTACTACCCAGGTGTATCATTTTGGTCCCTTTCCAATCAAAACGGCATGTACATACACACACACACACACACACACACACACACAAAAAAAAAACAAAAAACCACTATTTCAATTTCTATCACTACAGACTAGACCAGGGGTGGGCAAACTTTCTGACTCGAGGGCCACAATGGGTTCTTAAACTGGACCGGAGGGCCGGAACAAAAGCACGGATGGAGTGTTTGTGTGAACTAATACATGTTAACACTGCTGCTGGTGAAGGAGCGGAGGGGAGAGCAAGAGAACCCTCCACTCTTTCGGCTCAGCGGGCCGGATAGAACAGCCAAACGGGCCGGATCCGGCCCGTTTGAAATGAATAAAATTAAAAAAAAAAAAGACCGTACCCTTTTATGTAATGATGTTTCTTTGAATTTATATTAGTTCACACAAACACTCCATCCATGCTTTTGTTCCGGCCCTCCGGTCCAGTTTAAGAACCCACTGTGGCCCTCGAGTCAAAAAGTTTGCCCACCCCTGGACTAGACAGTTCAGGCTGTAAGCTGTGGAGGCAGAAACTTCCCCATGCCATTCCAAGGTAAAACCTAGCAAGAAAACAAAGTCGAGGAAAAGCAAAATTCCCTTGAGAAGAAAGATCCCACATAAAGCTGACACTTCCACCTCAGCAAGAATCTGTCTCCTTCATAAGGTGCCAAATTCTGATATTTGGGTAAGTGTGGCCAACAGCTGAATGAGCATACAGAATGCGTTACAGTCCATAACTGTTCGGGTCTGTCAACTATAGTAATACTAGAGGCCCGGTGCACAAAAATTTGTGCACTGGGGGGGGGGGGGGGGAGGGGAGGCTGTGCCCTCTTGCAGTCTGGGACCCCTTGGGGGATGACCACCTGCTGGCTTAGGCCCGCTCCCCTGGTGGATTGGGCCTAAGCTGGCAGTCAGACATCCCTCTGGCAGCCCGGGAGCCCTCAGGGGATGTCCATTTGCCAGCGGGGAGCGGACCTAAGCTGCAGTCAGACATCCTTAGCGCTGCTGAGGAGGCAGGAGAGGCTCCCACCACCACCGCTGTACTGGCAGCCATCAGCCTGACTTGTGGCTGAGCAGAGCTCTCCCTGTGGGAGCGCACTGACTACCAGGGGGCAGCTCCTGCATTGAGCGTCTGCCCCCTGGTGGTCAGTGTGTGTCATAGTGACCAGTCATTCCCAGTCGTTCTGCTGTCAGGGTCAATTTGCATATTATCCTTTTATTATATAGGATAGAGGCCTGGTGCATGGGTGGGGGCCGGCTGGTTTGCCCTGAAGGGTGTCCCAGATCAGGGTGGGTGTCCCGCTGGGGTGACTGGCTAGCCTGGGTGAGGGGCTGAGGGCGTTTTCAGGCTGGCCATACCCCCGTCAGAGAGGGAGGCCCTACTGGGGTGCCTGGACAGCCTGGGTGAGGGGCTGATGGCTGTTTGCAGGCTGGCCACGGCCCCCACACACCCAAGCTCCCAGTGGAGGCTGGCTGGAAGCAGGTATCTGGGATTTATTTATCTTCTATAATTGAAACTTTGTTGCCTTGAGCAGAGGCCACAGCCGGCCAGGGCAGGCGGGAAGCTTGGCTTCCTCCATTGCCAGGGCAACCAAGCCTCCTGCTTGCTCCAGCTCCATGGCTGTCAGCCGCCATCTTGGTTGGGTTAATTTGCATATAGTTGCTCTGATTGGCTGATGGGCATGGCTTGGGGCATAGCAGAGGTGTGGTCAATTTGCATGTTTCTCTTTTATTAGATTAGATTAATTCTCAGTCCTTGATCTTAGAATAATTTCCTCATGCTTACCAACTGTGTCATTTGGAAATTTTTAGTCACTTACCACTGTGTGGCCCATGGTCTAAAGGACATAGGAACCAAGGAACAAGTTGCAAAAGGACTAGACAGAAAATAAAGGAAGGTAAACATGCAAAGGAACAGGAAAAGGAAACTGATAAATTAGTGAGGAGATGCCTAAAAGGAAGGATAGTTTTCTTTTCTTTTTTGAAATTTATTGTTTGGTTATTTTTACTATTTGGAAATTGAAACTGATTTCAAACACTGTGATCCCAATTTTAATAAACCAGAGTTAGTTTTATAAGGGCAGAACACATTTTATATGCTCCATCCCTTCCCCACTCTCTGGTAGGTATCAGACATTATCGCCTTGGGCAGAAAAGCCTGCAGTGGCCAGACGGGTCATGGTGGTTTCTCTGTTGCTCATAGTTAATAGCCTTAGATTGTCTCTGTGATGTCCTGAATCCCTCCGTACAGAAACCCAAACTCCCAGACTTATAAAATTTAGGCCCTTTGGGATAGTCAAAGCCCAGTATTGAATATCAACAGAAGCAGGGTACCTTGTCAAAAGAAGCGTGAAGAATCTCGTGTTCCTTTGGTTTCATGGGTTTTCAAGGTCCTAAGGGAAAGGCAGAATTTGGAGGTGAAAAATGCATTCTTATTTGGGGTGGGGAGGAGCGTAATAAAATCTCTGTAGAATGTCCCCACTTGAGTTAGACTCAGACGGAGGTTGACACTAGTGTCCTAGGGCTTCTGTAACCAAGTACCACAAACTGGGTGCCTTCAAACACAGAAATGGACTGTGTCGCCGTTCTGGAGTCTAGACGTCTGCAATGAAGGTGTCAGCAGGGCCCGGGCCCCTCTGGAACGTGGGAGAATCCGTCCTTGCCTCTTCCCAGATGCCAGTGGTTTTCCAGTCATCTTTGGCATTCTTTGGCTTGAAGCTGCATCATCCAGTCTCTGTCTTCATCATCACAGTGTTCTCCCTCTGTCTTTTGTCTTCACATGACTGTGTTCTTATGAGGACACCAGTCACATTGGATGGGGGCCCATGGACTGCAGCATGACCTCAGCCTAGCTAATCACATCTGCAACAACCTTATTGCCAAGTAAGGTCCCATTCCGAGATACTGGGGATTAGGACCTCAGTGTATCTAATTCACACCATAACAATAATGATGCTGCTCTACATTTCACTGAGTAAAATGGTCTGTGTCAGCTATTATTCCAAGAGCCCCAAATGACTGGAGCTGGTGAGAAGAACGTTGCTGGAGCCAGCAACCTCACTGGTTTTATCCAGAGGTGGTGTGATTTCTCAAGTTCTTATCTATACATATAAAAGCCAAGCAACTGGAATGACAGAATGACCAGTCCCTATGATGAGCACTTTGGCAGCCAACCAGCCTGATCGGTGCCCCGATCAGCCCCGATTGGCCCCCACACCCCGATTGGGGCTGGGCCAGTTGGCCAACCACCCATGGCCCCTCCCCCCCACCAGCCTGACCCCAATCAGCCCCCATTGGTGCAGGCCGACCGGACCCCACCTGTGCACAAATTTGTGCACCAGACCTCTAGTCTATATATTTAAAAGCCTAAACAACCAGCCGACTGGCCAACTGGCTGGTAGTTATAATGCATACTGATCACCAGGGGGCAAATGCTCAACTCAGGAGCTGCTGAGTGACAGCAACTTTGCAGAGTGCCCTCTTGCACTCTGGGACCCCTCTGGGGATGTTGGACTGCTAGTTTCAGCCCCATCCCTGCAGGCCAGAGGGACCCCACTCACTCTGCAGATGCCCTTCAAGCCCGGGTGCCGCCCCAGGTGTGTGGCCAGCTGGGGAGGGACCACGAGAGGTTGGCTCTAGGGCATGTTCAGCCCATCTCACCCTGCCAGCCATCTTCTAATTAATTTACTTTCAATGTGCACAAATCTGTGCACCAGGCCTCTAGTCCTAAATAATGATGCAGTGTGTGTAGCACATCTCCAGTAAACAATGACATTTCTAGAGTTAAACAGACTGATAACCTTCAAAGAAAGAGCAGGAATCATATAAAAGATTATGGTCATCAGGCAATACATTTTCCTTAAGAGCTGGTTTCTAATCCATGTAATAGATCACTGAGCAAAGAGTTAGGAGAAGTAGGCTTGAGTCCGAGTCACACTGGCTGCTTAAGCAAATCACTTCACCCCTCTGAAACCCACTTACCCACCCAATAATTTGTTCTGTGGTGGAAGTATACATCATGCCTGCCCCACCAGGAACCTGAAGAAACTATGCCCTACAAACTGTTCCTGCAGAATAGGAAGGGACCGTATTTATACTTTATTCACCCCCTGAAACAACCCACCACAGATCTCCCTCAGTGACCTCTGTTGCCTCCCAAAGATAAACAGACCCATCCTACTTCTGTCAGGAATTTGAAATTGGGAACCAAGAAACTATGAAGTATTAAAGTGGAAACTAGAATTGTAAAATATGAGACAAAATTGGAGCTAGAAAAGCCCACATGACTTGTGTGTTTTGGAAGCATATTACCAATAATTAGGTTAATAATTAATCAACCCTTTCCCTGAAGTTCACATTTTTTAGTATGACAGTGATTTTTAACTGGTGTGCGGCAAGAATGCAATCCCTGACTAGTCAGGGGCACTGACCTCTTTTCCCTTAGGTTGGCAAATAAAAAAATGACAACATCCAACACAACAATAGCCATCCGGTGTGGGTAAATCAAACTTATACCTATTTTCTTTGTCAGATCAGCAAAAAACATATTTTTTGGTGTGCCACAGAATTTTGGCAATTAGTTTATGTGTGCCAAGAGGTGAAAAAGGTTGAAAATCACTGGTATAACACATCAATAACACGAATTTATTTATACCTTACCTTATTTCAAGTATTTGGAGATTAAAGTATTTGCAGTAGACGTTTGTTTTGCCTGCCTGGCATCCTACTTTATTCTGTAACTGACACCCCACTTATTTTGAAGACCGGGTCCTTCCCCAACTCCAAGTGTTTCCTGTCAATCATAGTACCCCACACACTGGTCATGGAGACGGGCCTGTGACCTTTCAGGCAGGCCAATCGAGTGCTTCCCTGGGACTTTCAGGATTAAATCTGTGGAGACAGGGAGCCCTTCCTGGGGACTGAGGTGCTGCTGGCTGCCACACCTCCATCTATGTGTGCAGAAAGCCAGGAACATGAGGTCAACACATAGGAAGAGGTGAGACACGGAGAATCCTCGCATCATGTGTGTTCCTAAGGCTTGCTACACCCCTCCCCTTCTCCCCGTATGAGTAGATGAGCCAATAAGTCCCTTTTTGCCTAAGCTAGTGGGTTTCTGTTACTTCTAGCCAAGAGTCCTGGCTACTATAAAAGCTGATATTAAGGTTTCTTTTGTTTTTTTTTGTTTTTTTAATGTCTAAAATGGTATCTTCAAACTTAGGCAGAAAAGTCTACTGGGAAAAATACCTTGAGGCACCATTTTCCAAAAGAGCAAAATCTAAGATAGTGGTTACAGGAGAAAGGCCCTAAAGATAAACTACTGCACAGGAACTTACAGGTTATGCACAATCCCTTACCCATACTACACCACAGAGGCGTCTATAATGAAGGGACTACCTGTCACCGTACTATCTCATAGAAAGCACGAATGAAGATCATTAAGTGCTCTGAGCAACTTGGAAAACAATAGTTTTTAAATCTATTGTATAAATGCATCATATATAGGAATGGTGAATTTAGATAAATTTCTCAGTCTTTTCCTTGCTCAATTTCCTTCTGTAAAAGGGGAGCAACAATGCCCCTCTTGAGGGGAGGTTCACAGAATCAGCAGTAACATACAGGGCAAAGTAGGTTTACAGTTGCAAGTACACAAAACAGAGTTTGTTCTTGTATTAATATTTATTAGTTATTGTGTTATTTATTTGTATTAAACTGTAAAGCCACTTTTGCCCACCCCGGCATACATGAAGCTGGGAGAACACGACTCCTCTACGGCTGATATGCCAGAAAAGGAGAGAATGCTAACTATCCGGGCGTCTTTTGGAGTTGAAAGACATTTTGAAAGGGGGGCTTCTGGGGGACCTAGTTTTCTGCAGAGATTATATGTTTATTAGGTCCTGGGAGAAGAGGCAGGAGAGCTACCCCAGCCCTAAGAGACACGAGGATCCTGTGCTCTGGGAACAGTTTGGGAACACCTGAGCAGGGCCGCATTCCCTACAGGCGCAGTGGCAGCGGAAACAGTGGAGGCCCAGCAAGAGCCTGGCAGGAATGAGCTGCACCCAAGAGTGTGAGCTTATTTGTGAATCGGTGAGGAAAATCTGGAACTTCCAAGAATACTTGGGAAAGGACTTTTCAGGGGACTGGGATCCTGCGTAATGTGAGGGAATCCCAAGTCAGCAAAACTTGGGTATAAAAGCTAATGTGATTTATTCTTAAGAAGAACGTGTTGATCATTGAAATAGTTGGGTTCCATATGTAACAGGATTTGGTACCTGAGTATGAGCCTAATAAACAGCTGTCCTGTCATCCATTGTAAGATATCTCTCTATAGAATTCTAAGATTGGCCAGAGCTCTGAGGAGGTCACACGATGTCCTGTGTTAGTTAAAAGCAACATTAAGAATTTAGACTTGCTGAGAGCGGAATAGTTTACTGGCTTACATGTGCCCTCACCTCATTCCATCAAGACACTGAGATTGCTAAGCAAAATAAAATGCCCCAAGATGATCTTTATGCACCAAAGTTTCAGGTACGTATTAAGGTACTCTGACTCACACTAGCATCATCTACATTTTACAGTACAAAGTTCACTTTTTTTCTGGGGGAAAAAAATTCAATACCTTAGAAGTGCTTTTGTACCGACTCTAATATTTTGTCAAACATACCACTAATGACAAAAAAGTAAACTTATATATACCTCATGGGACAGGAATTATCACCAAGCATTTATGTCAAATGGGTTTTAAAAAAGTTCATAAATTTAGTAACCAATTAACCAAAATACTATCGTGGAAGCAAAGAAAGACAAATAGGCTAAAATTTCTTTCAGATTGTTCCTTTTTAAGAAAAATTTCAACTTGTTCATCATTTTTCATCTTCTCTGTATGACAATGCGAACACTGAGTGAGTGCCAGCCACCACGCGTTCACCAGCTTTTGTCTTCAGTGCAGACCGGGCAATGGCTGCAGAGCTCAGGGAAGGAGGTGAGCAGCCATGCCTAGAGCGATTACGAAGAGAAAGGTCCTTGCTAGGCTGTATGGTGTTTGCTAATGCTCCCTGCAGCTGTAACTGTACAAGGAACAGTAGTCACTTTAATGAAATTGGGTATGGTTTTAGCAACATGCCTGCCAATTTTGGAGCTCAGTTTGGAACATAGCATATTTCTGCCTACTTACATAAATTAGTGGGAATTATGCTTTTGACAAAGGCGAGGTCAACCTATGAGGTTTTCTTCAGAAAAGAATTATCCTTCTAAGCTGAAGGGAAACTAATTCATTTAATCCTCACAACCACCCTAAAAGGTAGGGACTATTGGTAAATATTTATTTAGCACTTACTATGTCCAGGCACTATGTATGCTAAATAGTCCTTTCAACAACTCTGGGTGGACACTGTTGTCAACCCCATTTACTAACGAGGGACGTTGAGACACAGGGAGAGTAAGCAGTTTGCCCAGACTAAAGTTAAATGATGCCAGTCTGTATTATAGAACAGAGATCTGGCAGGGTGTCCACGTGTAATATTTCTAGCAACACCAACCAATTATTGAGTGCTAGCCATTTTATAATTTCTGCTTTAGTTATTCCAACAATCCTGTAAAGTAGCTTTTCTTACCCTCATTTTACAGATAAGGAAACTTGAACATTGTGCTCACGTCATGGCGGATTCCAACCGCTTTGCCATGCGTGTACATGGCCATTTCAGAAATTCTTGGAGCAGTCACTCATGATTTTCGGCTCTTAGAAACCCTCTGTGTATCGTTCGGGCCTCAGAAATGTGGTGACTCTTTGCTTCCGGGTTCTCTTGAAATGCCCAGAGAACACGGAATCAAAGGAGGCACTTTCAGGTACACGATCTACCACTCAGCTTTCTCTGCTCCTGACTGATGAGAAGAAACTATTTTACACGCCACTGTGCCAGGGTACAAGGATAGAAGGGAACAGAAAAAAAATGGAAATCAGCAACATACAATAGGCACCTTACAAACACTGCCCGACCTTGGCCTGACCGTGGCCATCCACATCTAACATTCTTCAGTTTTCAAATGGGAGGCCAAGGACACCACAGAAGAATCACTTTTAATATTAAAACACTTTACAAAACAATATGTAACATTACCGTGTAGCCTACATCTCATTAGTCTCTGCTTTAAAAGCTTTCAGCAACAAGTCTGCCGCTAGCCCTGGGGAGAGGGCCCCGCTGAGCACCTTCCTTTCCAGGAGAGGAATCTGGCCCCGCACGGTGGGGTGGGTCCTGAAATGTTCTAGCACGCTCTCCTGAATGAGGTTCCACATCCAGATTTTCTGCTGCTTCTGTCGTCTGGCCGTCAGCTCGCCGCTGGCAAGCATCAGGTCCTGGAATTCTCTCATTTTATCCCACATCTCAGCGATCCCCTCTCCAGTTCTGGAAGAAATACGAACTACCTATTGAGAAGAGAAAAACCAGAACTGTGTTACTTAAAATGATAGAACACACTTTCATGGGACTCCAACACTTGCCAATTCGTTCTTACAGTCCAAGGTCCTAGGCAATGGTGAGGAGGAGACACTTTATTGATGTGTCAAAGTTAATATCCTGGGAAATGCACCGAGGTAACTTACTAGGATTCCTAAGTGCACAGCAGAAATGAATTACTGATTCAAGGTCAAGTTTTCTAGCCCAGAGATTTATTTGGATTTACGATTGCTCAGATGGGTGTTCAGAGGCATCCTGGGAAACTGTGAGAGTGTCGCAAGGATGAGAAGGGCCTTGCCAGGTAGGTTTCTTTGAGGCCCGAGTGCCAGAAAAATGAAACCCAGTTGAGCAACTCTGTCCAAGGTGCCTGATTCAGCAAATGGTGAGAGCGGAACATCTGGCACCTGACTGCTCTGGACCCAACACACACATGACTGGGGGAGGCTGAGAGCTAAAGGTAACTATGTGAGCACTGCTCTCACTGCAGTGATTACAGCTTAGTCTCTTTTTCAATCCTCACCTGAGGATATGTTTTTATTGATTTTTAGGGAGAGGGAGAGAGAGAAACATTGATGGACTGCCTCCTGTATGCACCCCGACTGGGGGTCAGTCCCGAAACCTTTTGGTGTACTGGACTTTGCTCCAACCAACTGAGCCCCTTGGCCAGGGCATGTTTAGTCTTTAATAACACAGAGTCCTCCTGCAGAGGAAGCTGCCCACGTCAATATTATTGCATCACTTATTACAGGGTTTTCCTTTTTCTTTTCCCTTGTTGAAAACAGCACCCAATGAGCTTAATGGGAAGCTATCACTTCAAAAGCCTTTTCTGTCTTACTCAAACACTATTATAGATCATCAATCATTAATTACTCCATAATCTTAAGGACGGTTCCTTTCGGAATGGATCTGCTATCACTTCCAAGTGGCTCAGGTCAAGCATTCAGCAATCTAATCTATCACCTCACATCTCGTTGTTGGCATCTAGTGGTTAAAGAATTATATTTAAAAACATGACTACATACTCAATTTTTACATACAAGCAAAGACTGATTATATGTCTAGCTGGGGACTTCCATCCTCTAGGATGCCCAGTGTACTCATGGTGAAAAATGCAGAATGGAGCGCAAGCTCACCTTTGGTCTCCAGACTTCTGAACGCTTGCGGAGTAATTTCAGCGCATTCACATACTCTGCTTGTATCCTTCGAGCTGGCACAACCAAGTCTCCGTCAGACTTGGTGATAGCTACCAGATCTGCCATCTCAATTATACCTCTTTTGATACCCTGAAGAGAAAAGGAGAAGAAAGTGATTTATCAGAAATATTTAATTTAATTACAGCAAACAAATGGGACACCCATGGGTACTAAGTTTTTGAAAGTCGTACACTTCATTAACTAATGTCTTCTCTGCATCTTCCCAAGCCCTGGGTACCAGGAATCACAATTACTGACAGAAATTACTCAAAAGCATCACCTCTTGGTATGTGAAAGTCATCTGTAATGCCTCTTTTCACTTTAGAGCCTAACCTGCTGGAATCATTCAGAATTAGAGTAGATATATCATCAAGACACATGGCAGGAGACAGGCACATTGTCTCGTGAAGGATTTGTCTCATGTGCTAACAATGCAAGATGCAAAAGCACCCACCATTGAGGTGCTTGAACAGAAAACACCTGTCACCACATCTGTTTCTGGAAACAAAGTCTGTGAAGTTTTCCTTAAGTGTTTACAGCGTTGTTGTTTTTTCCAATTTGCTATTGAGGAAAAATAACCTGATGGCTAAAAATGCCTCAATCTCTTGATTTAAATTACATTGCATAAAAACACTGGAAATCTAAGGCCAACCTTATTGGGAAAATGTAGATTTTTCCATCTAAGAGCAATATTTCTTTTCAAATATTTTTAAACGTAATTTCTAATGATTAAATCTAATAGTTAATGTTTCTAGATTGCAGCATCCATAGTCTGCTGTCACTATTTTTTAAAAGTTATACAATTGGGAGGGAGGTACCGTATAATAAAGAATTTATCTGTTCTTTGTCTAAGGTTCCTGGGAAGTAACCTCTAAACCCTTGGAATTTCCTGAGTGATAGGCATGTCTGTGTTATTCCATGGGTGCCTGGACTATTCTGAGTTCAGAATGGGAGCTGCCCACACCAGAAAGGGCAACCTTGTGATGAGAGGGTTGGGCCTTAGGCCTGACCTCTGGGGAAGATGGGGGTGGGGGAGGGCCTGGGGACTGAGATCAGTCATGTGGACAATGACTTGGTGAGTGGTGTGCGTCTATGTAAAGAAACCCTGATAAGAACTCCAGACACTGATGCACAGGTGAACCCCCTGGCAGGAGATACACATCAATGTGCCAGGAGGGAATGTGTCCTGAGGACAGAGAAGCTTCAAGTTTGGGACCCTTCCAGACCTCTCCCTGTGTCTCTTCGTTTGGCTGCTCCTGATTTATATCATCATAAAACTGTGACTATAATACAGTGCTTCCCTGAGTTCTGTGAGTCATGCTAGTTAATCATCAAGCCTGTGGGAACCCTCCCGCCCCCCACATTTGTGGCCAGTTGGTCAGAGCCGTGGGTGGGCTGGGAACCCCAAGGCCTGCTGCTGGTGTCTGGAGTGAGGGCATCTTCTGGAGGACAGTGGCCTCCACCTGGGTAGGCTGCCAACTCCAGGGCGTCAGTGCCGGGTTTGCATTGCAGGAGGAAAGCGAGAATCCTATTTTACAATCCATAAACCATGACAGTGGGATCCTGATTAAAATCAAAGTGGTATCTCATGAGGAACTTCTGAGCCAACTGTACTTCAAACACCATGTGACAGTGGTCCCTTCCTGCCGGAGCTGCCCATATATGACATCACTCCCATGTTCCATGTGAAAACATCTAAGTTGCATCATTAGCTCAAGGTCATAAATTCTATTACTATAGTTGGGAAAAATATACAGAATCTGCCTTTGACAAGTATTTCAGCCAATGTGGATGCAGCTGTTTCTTTCCCCACACTAATATCAACTTAATTTACAAAAAAAAACAAACAAAAAAAACATTTGAAACTGCACTTTCAGAGAGGTATGCTTTGTGTTTTGGGGAGGAAAAAGTCAAAACAATTACCTGCAATTCATCCCCTCCTGCTGGTGGCAGCAGTAAAACAAACATGTCAACCATATCAGCAACAGCAAACTCCGACTGACCCACACCTGAAATTTTAAATCACAACCATACACTAAAATGTTCACAGTAATTTGACTTTTTCAACTACACTGACCATCATTTCTATTCTACTTCATTCCCTCATTCAATCAGCCTCTCACCCCGATCCCACCTTAAACACCCACCTCTGCAGGACTTATTACATGTCTCACCCTGCCAGTACACCTGTCCTCCTTCCCGCCTCTCCTGTCCTTCCCACTAGTCTCCGGTCTCTGAAAGAATGGGGAACCCTGAGGCCTCCACTCCCCCCTCACTCCTGTGGCTTCCCTGGCTTCCCTTCACCAGTGAGCAGCTCGAGCACTGTGATTCTAACCTGCACTATGCCTGCCTTCTCATCCTTCTACACCAGCCCTGCAAACTCCTACCCACGGTCAGTGCAGTTATCTGGCCTCTATAGGCGCCTGGAGAAACTGCTCAAGTGAGGATCTAAAGCACTACTATAAGTTCAGGGGTTCCAATGTCTCCTGCAAATTCCTCACGGCCTGTCAAAGCAATGCCCCTAAAAACCCTCAGTCAGCTCCTTCCCATTCCTCACAGTGGCCATACAAACAGTCAGCGTCCCATAATTTCTCCACATGGTGACGACCCTGCACCTACTGCACAGTGAAATGACAGCAAGAATTTCCTCAGCTTCTCCCTCTCCCCTCCAGC
Source organism: Myotis nattereri (assembly GCF_964212035.1). NCBI lineage: Eukaryota > Metazoa > Chordata > Mammalia > Chiroptera > Vespertilionidae > Myotis > Myotis nattereri. The sequence goes on from NC_138080.1 coordinate 58,397,667, forward strand.
TTCTCCTTCCCCCCTCCAGCTTCTGTTTCTCCCCCCAGCTTCTGTCTCCCCCCCCCAGCTTCTCCCTCTCCCCCTCCAGCTGCTCCCTCTCCCCCTCCAGCTTCTCCCTATCCCCCTCCAGCTGCTCCCTCTCACCCTCCAGCTTCTCCCTCTCCCCCTCCAGCTGCTCCCTCTCCCCCTCCACAAATAAGCATATGTGAAACAAGCTCTGCCTCCTGCCTCCTCTCCAGTCCCAGCATTATAAGCACTGGCTGACATGACCCCCTTTTCTGCCCTCCTCTGGGCCGCTCTGCTTTGTCTCTAACCTCGCCTGTGTCAACAGGCTCTTGTCCCTCAGCACATCATGTGAATTGTACTCAAGTCTTTCTCATCTGAAAACCAAACCAAACCAAACAAAAAAACAGACCAAATCTCTCAACCTCCTCCAATCATCACCAGATTTCCCACCTTCTCTTTAGAGCTAAATTTCTAGGAAAAAAAAAAAAAAAAAAAAGCAATACATCAGTGGTTCTCAACCTTGGCTGCACATTAGAATCACCTGGGAATCTTTTTTAAATCCTGATTTCTGGGCCTCATCCTCTGGAAATTCTGTTTCTTTGTTATGGGGTGAGGCCCAGAAATCAGGATTTTATAAAGATTCCCAAGTGATTCTAATGTGCAGCCAAGGTTGAGAACCACTGCAATACATGCTCATGGTCTCCATCCAAATACTTCACATCAATCTCAATCCACTTACAGAGGACTTCCACATCCCCCGCTCCATTAAACCCCTCTCAACACTCTCTCCTTCCTCAGTGTGGCAGACTTGCAGTTGCCCATTCAGCATTTATTTTTCCCTACTTCCTAGCCCCAGTGTTACTAGGAGACCATGGACCTGGTGAGAGACCATATTCTCCAGAGCCCCTTTCAGCTACGGGTGATTAACGAGCAGAAGCAAGTCATAGATGGGGTTTCCAGGAAAGGTGTACACTCTTCTGCCTGTCTTCTCCCTTCCTTATTCCCCCTTCTCCTTCCACTTGGAACATGGATGTGACAGGTAGTGCTTCATCAGCCATCTTTGAACCGTGAGCAACCTTGGGAACTAAGTGCTAAGAATGGGGCATTGAGGGCACAGTAGAGCCCCCATATCTGCTCAGGACACCTGCCTCCAAGCTTCTTTTATTTGCAAAAGAAATACACCTCTTTCTCATTTGAATCACAGTTATTTTGAGTCTCAAAGACAAGCAGCCAAATGCAACTCTGGGGTTTTGGTTTTTTTTTAAATATATTGCTATTGATTTTAGAGAGAGGAAGGGCGAGAGGTAGATAGAAACATTGATGAGAGAGAAACAATGATTGGTTGCCCCCTGCACGCCCTCCCCCCCCCACCCCCCACCCCCACTGGGGATCCATCCTACAGCCCAGGCATGTGCCCTGGCCGGGAATTGAACTGTGACCTCCTGGTTCATGGTCCGATGCTCAACTACTGAGCCACACCGACCGGGCATACACTTGGTTTTTATGGTCCTCTTCTCCCTGGATTCTCCTGTTACCACTAGGGCAACTTTCCCTCCATCCAGCCTCAGATGGTAGAGTTCCTAGCCTCCAGCCCCATCTCTATTCACATCCAGTCTTCATGCTCGCGGCTCTAAGCATCCTGAGCACACTTCCGTCCTCTGAATGGGCCACATTCCCTGGCTCCTCTGTCTTTGCAAATGCCCGTTAGCCCATACTTTATGTAACTCCAATTCTTCCTTCAAGACTGAGTTCAACTGTCACCTCCTCTTGGAAGTCTTCCCTGATACCCCAAATCTGAATCAGGTTGTGTCACCAACGTTTATCACACAGTAACATAACGGATGGTCTCTCCACAAGAATGTTAATTTCTTGGGTTTCTATTTCAGTATTTTCACCACATAAAATTGTGCAATAGCGATATAAAAATGAAGTAACCATGGCCCTGTATTCAACAGGCACCCAACTATAATAATTTGGTTAGTGGACATTGCAGACCTCTGAAATGTGCTTAAACAAATAGGTGTCATGTTAAAGTACCATTTCCATAGGTCATCCTGACACTTACAGGTCTCCTCTGACACTCATAAGCCATCACCTGTGCAACAGTTATCCAGATACATGGCTTAGCTTTCTTCTCTCTAAGGGCAGGATTATAGCCTATATATTCATATCTCTATACAGCCTGAGACATCTTGAATTTAATTATGCTCTTAGTCAATACCTGTTAAATAACCAATGAAATTAGTTGTCACTCATCTTTATAGAGGTCATTGGAACAGTATTTTGTTAGGAAGCAGAAAATCACACTCACCTACAGTTTCAATAAGAATGATGTCATATCCCCCTCCTTCACACAACAGAATAGCTTCATTTGTAGTCCTTGTCACACCTCCCAAAGTTCCTCTAGTAGGAGATGGTCTGATGTATGCATTCATATCTCTTGATAACTCAGTCATTCGGGTTTTATCCCCCAAGAGTGATCCTAAAACACAGTTACAATCACGGAACACTTATAAGGGCCAGTGATCAATGAGCCAAATGTTTTATGACATTTATCCCCAAAACTCAAGTTGTATTTCATATCATTGAGCTTTTCCCCCACATAGTGTATACAATGCTCCACAAGTAATTTTTTTAGCATTTCGAGCCCCTCAAAACCTATAATGGCTTCCCACATACTAGAGCAGTGATGGGGAACCTTTTTTCTGCCCAGGGCCATTTGGATATTTATAACATCATTCAAGGGCCATATAAAATTATCAACTTAAAAATTAGCCTACTATTTGGTCAAACATTTAATTAACCCACCCCTAATACCTTGGCAGGGCCAGACCAAATGATTTTGCGCGCCGTATGCAAGCCGGACATTCCCTACCCCTGGATTAGAGTTCAAATCCAGATTCTTCAGCCTGACATGGCCTGTCCAATTTCAACTTCCACTAGGCCCCAAACCAACCTTGCATTCCAGCCAGGGTGGTTTCTTTACTGTCATCTTAACATTATGTTTATGGCTCTCAACTGGGGGTGATTTTGCCCCAGAGGAAATTTGGCAATACCTAGAGATATTTTTACTTGTCACAACTGGGGGTTAGGGTGCTGGTGTCACCGGGTGGGTAGAGACCAGGATATTGCTAAGCATCCTGCAACATGCAGGATAGCTGCTGACACCAGGAATGTCAGTGCCAAGGTGGAGAAGCCTGGCTGTAACGTCAGCTCCTGCCCACAGGAGCATGTCTTACATATTTGTATGCTGAATGCTTGTCCACAGTAGGCAATTAATTTAATTCCTATGGTGATTTACTGCAGTATTTTGGCAAACATCAATATTTGCAAATTCTGCAGAACGGAGAGCTCTGGAACTACGGAAATCACCTTGAACATCTTTCTTTTAGCCACATATTAACATCTGAGAATGTAGTGCTGTTCTAACCTGAATTTCCATTTTCACTCTGCCCAAGAGCTAACTTTCCCACATAAAGTTGATGCTAAACATTGAGAACTTGCTTAAAAACACGATCTTTTCCCTTATGGCCCCAGTGTAGAGTTCTCATAGGTTCTAATTCTGGAGCACAGACTCACCACATGTCTCAACTACCTTATTTACTGCACTTGAAACTTCTTCCTAAAGTAATTTTCTGCATGAAATCCTCTCTGTACGTCAACAATCTGCCAAAGCTATGCCTGGAATCACTATCCTGTAGATCCTAACACACTGAGCTCCACATTATGAAATTACTCTCCCATGTAATTGTCTTTGCCAGTGAATCCAAAACTGTTGGGTGCAGGCCCTTGGGAAAGTCTCAAAGCTACTGCAGGACGTCTGTGAATGCAAAGCACAAGGTTTGCTTCTCAAACCTTAATGTAATGCTATTTTTCAAATGTATATATTGTAGTAGTGAGGTAGAAATCTGTACTTATAGTATGCTGTGTATCTCTGTTTATTTTTTTTTTCAACGTCTATATTTTGTTTTACCTGGGAAAGGGACCCTCATTTTGGGTTTGAGAAAGGTCAGGAGCCACATAGCTATGCAACTTGGATCAGACTATTTTATGTCACCATTTCTGCTAGTACTGCCCCAAGCTATTATTTTCTTTTTTAAAAACATATATTTTATTGATTTTTTACAGAGAGGAAGGGAGAGGGATAGAGAGTTAGAAACATCGATGAGAGAGAAACATCGATCAGCTGCCTACTGCACACCTCCCGCTGGGGATGCGCCTGCAACCAAGGTACATGCCCTTGACCGAAATCAAACCTGGGACCCTTCAGTCTGCAGGCTGACGCTCTATCCACTGAGCCAAACCAGTTAAGGCCCAAGCTATTATTTTCTTTTGCTATTGCAAGTATTCTAGAGTATTATGGGGAGTGGCGGTAGGGGGGAGGGTAGTCTTCTCACCCATATGGAAATGAGGGCCACTATAAAAAATTCTTCATTCAGGTATATACCTTTAAAAAAGTTCTTAGACTTATAAAGAAGACACTACATTGATATAAATTTTATCCTGAACCTTGTAAACATAAATTTTATTTTATAATTAATCTTTTATTATAGCGAATCAAAAACTGTGAATGTTCTCAGCCAAATTTCTCAATGGGTGGTAACATGAATTGCTGTCAACCTCTCTATTAATCTAAAGCCCCAGAAATACAATTATATCCTCTTTACTTTTTAGCCTTAAACCCACAGAATGCAAAGCAAACAATTCCACACAAAGCACACGATATTTCCCCATTCACAACACACACTACTTTGTAATGGCCTGTGTTTCTCTCATAAGAAATAAAGCTCCATAAGGCCAGGAGGGCTGTGTCTTATTCACTGTTGGACGATACAGTACTTCCTTGCACAATGCCTCACCTATAGTAGGCACTGAGATACTTGTTCAATGGGAAACTGTAATGTGAGAAGCTTAAATCATGTAGGGGGTAAGAGAAGAAAAACCTTTCCTATTTGTATAGAACGCGTTATGTTTTCCGTAAATGATCCTTTGGGGAACTACCTTTATTCATTTTCTCTGATTAGCTGCAAATTAAACTGAGTGACTGCATGACCTCGAATCAGTAAGTAATTGCTGAGCGAGCACCGTGAGCAGTGTACTATGCTAAGTGCTGTAGTGGGGCAGTGGGATACTAATGGGCCCTCTAAGAGCTTTCTGTTCAACTGAACATGTCATGTAAACAGGTGACAAGTTATAAAGCTATAAGGTGTGTGTGTGTTTAAGCTTAAGAGATGTTACAACAATAAGAGGAAAATAACGAATGAGGAAGGACCCATTTTCTGAATTGTGTAGAAGCTGATGCAACCAAGAAAAACAGGAGGGAAGAGGGGCCTCGCCTCAGGAGTGATAAACAAAGAGATGAAATTTGCTTTTAATTATCTTCAACTTGGGGCAGTGTTCTCCTAGTTCTCTAAGTACCAGGCCACTCCTGGCCTAACCTTGGCTGTAGAGCCCAATATCTCCTTCAGCCTCCACCTCACCCCAGAACTCCCTTCCTTCAGTGAGGCCAAACTCAGCTCGAGGGTAGAAGTCACCTGACTGTGCCAATTCCCACTAACTTGTAACAGGGAGCCCCCCAAGCCCATGCTCTGCAATTTAAGAAGAGTTGGCAATACTCACCACCACTGGTACAAGAAGAAGGGTCCACAGCCAGCACAGACAATCTGTGCCCTCTCTCAGTAAGCATCTTTCCAAAATATTCTATAAAGGTTGATTTTCCGGCACCAGGGGGCCCAGACAACCCTAGTGAAAGAGATCTTCTGATTTAATAAAATAAATGATGATTTCTATTAAAATGTTAACTTCCTTCTGTGTCTCCTAATTTATTAAAACCATTATTGTATTTTAACATTTCCGAAAGCAGTAAACAAAAATCCATTTATCTATCTAGTTCCTAAGTAATAGAGATATAGGAAGGAAGCCATTCTGAATTCCCTACGTGCCCAAATTCGGTTTTTAAAATTACAAAATGTGATCGCCTTTTTACTATAATGCTGATCTTTGGAACAGACTTCATCACCTATGTTATTAATGTGCTGAACTTCTACAACATCTGCCTACCTCTCATCATGATCAGTAGTTATTACACCTACCCATATTCTGTACACTTTATCTTCCCATTAGAAAAAACAACTCAGTATTCTAGAAATTGCTAGTGATTGAGAAAATAATTTCCTACTTATAAATTTTTCCCATCTCGCCCATAATTCAAAGAATCCTATGTAATAATAGGCCAATATGACCGAACGGCAGAACGACGCACACTGACCACAAGGAGGCAGACGCTCAACACAGGAGCTGCCCCCTGGTGGTCAGTGCACCAGAAGCTGGGCTCACAGCTGGTGAGCGCAGCAGTGGTGGCAGGAGCCTCTCCCACCTCCACGGCAGTGCTAAGGATGTCCAAATGCTGGCAGGGAGCAGGCCTAAGCCATCAGTCGGACATCCCCTGAGGGCTCCCGAACTGCACGAGGGCACAGGCTGGGCTAACGGACACCCCCTCCCCCTGCCACGAGTGCACGAATTTTGTGCACTGGGACTCTAGTATAATATAAACTCCATCCTGAAAATAATTATTTGTCTTAAGAAAGGCAGAGGGTACTATGCTAAGTGAAATAAGTCAGGCAGAAAAAGACAAACTGGTTTCATTTATGTGTGGAATTTAAAAAAAAAGTACAACAAAAAACACACACAAAACTAAAAAACAAACAAACAAACAAACAAAACAGACTCATAGAAACAGAGACTGAAGGGATGGTTGCCAGAGGGGAGAGGATGGAGGAATGAGTGAAAAGGGAAAGGGGAATTACAGCCATTAATATTGTGATAAGTTTACACGATGACAGATGATTACTAGAATTAGTGGGGTGATCACACTGTAAGGTATAAAATTGTTGAATCACTACACTGAAACCAATATAACTACTTGAAACTAATATAACTACTATAAGATTGTAAACCAACTACACTTAAATAAAAATATATATTTACTGAATAAAAGTAAGGAAAGGAGGGAGGGTGGGAGAGAGGGAGAGAGAGAGGGAGAGAGAAGGGAAATTCCCCTACTTGGAGAGTGAGTAAAGCATGGCAGGTAAGGGCACAAACTCAGGAGCCACTCACCAGTTCTCTTTCTAGTTCTGCCTTTGATGAGCTATGTAATCTTGGGTAAGTTACTTAACCCTTCCGTACATAAGGATATGCTGCAATAAAATGGATATAACAGCACATATCTCTTCAGGTTGTTATAAGGATTAGGTGAGTTAATATTGACAATATGTTTAAAACAGCTCATGGCATAAAGTAAAAGATATATAAGTAGATGTTCAATAAAGTATATAACACATAAGCATTTAATTGTAACTATATTCAAAAGTATGTATGGCATACATAGTATGCTTGGTTCAGGGCAGGTCTCTGTCTTAAACCTCTCTATGGGTGCTCAATAAACATTTGGTGCTTTTATTTATAATGGGAATAAAGTAACTGCAACAAAGACACAGGTTTATCCGGCCTCATAAGAGCAAAAAAGAAGAACCCAAAAGGCACTGAGAAATGGCGAGTTGCCAGTCATGTGTGGTTACTGGTTAACACCACATATTTCTGGGACATTTTTTCTTCAAAGACTCTTTAAAGCCTAAGAGATAAATACTTTGTCAGCACTAAAATTTCTTTGGGAGTTTGCTAGTTTGTCTGCATAAAGATTATTAACACCCTGTGTAGTATTCTCAGTGAGGGCAGAAGAATAAGATGTAAGATGTGTGAAAAGTAACACTCTTTTTAAAATTATCTTTAAAGCATTTATGCCCTGTTACCCTAAAAATTAAAAGGTTTTAGTCCCCATATCATCAATAAACTGAAACATGAAAGTGTAATGTCAGTCAATTTTTAAGTATACTTACTCACTCCTCACAAAATCCCTGCACTTTGCCCACCACTGTGAATTGCTTTTAGTGAGAGGTTGGTTGGAATCACCTAGTTTGCCATCATGAACAGCTCTTATGCCACCCAAAACTGACTTAATTCCTAATGGTTAAACATATCTAAACTGTTTTTAAAATGCATAATTTCAAAAATACAACAAGCTTATATGCAATTACAGAAACAAGTCAACTATTCAAGAAATCAAGTGAACATTTAATATTTTTAGACAGCAAATAAATATGATCTCCCCTTTAAAATACATTTTGGTAATGAGATGGTTGTGCTTGGAGGCAAACTACTCCCAGAAACTCTAACAAAAGTGTCTGAGAGAAGTGAGACTTGCCTCTAGAAAGACTAATGAAACAGCCAAGAAGTAGAATTTTAAAATGTGACAAGGATGATTATAATTGATATAACCACAAAAATTGGGAATTCACTCTAGACTAGTAAGCTGAAGGACTACCGAGACAAAGAAATAAACTAGATAACGGTTCTTCCTATTCATATTTCTGTCTGGGAGACATAACAAAATTCTTGCCAATAGAAAACTTATATTATTCTTTTTTTTTTTTTAAGAGAGAAAGAGAAACACTGATGTGAGAGAGACATCAATTGGTTGCCTCCCCTACTCACCCTGACTGGGGATCAAAACTGCAACCTGGCTATGTGCCCTGACTGGAAATCAAATCCACGAACTTTCGGTGTATGCGATGATGCTCCAACCAACTGAGCCACCTGGCCGGGGCCTTATGTTATTCTTTTAAAATACAGAGCCTGATTCAAATGGCCAGAAATCCTTTTCTCAATATACCAACACTAATACTTACAGTGAAAAAACATTTAAAATTCCTAACATCAAAACAACGAGATACCATCTCACACGTGTCAGAATGGCTATCATCAACAAAACAAACGACAAGTGCTGGAGAGGATGTGGAGAAAAAGGAATCCTCGTGCACTGCTGGTGGGAATGCAGACTGGTGCAGCCACTGTGGAGAACAGTATGGAGTTTCCTCAAAAAGTCAAAAATGGAACTCCCATTTGACCCAGTAATCCCACTTCCAGGACTATATCCCAAGAAAACAAAAACACCAATCAGAAAGGATATACGTACCCCTATGTTCATAGCAGCACAATTTACAATAGCTAAGATTTGGAAACAACCTAAGTGCCCATCAGGAGATGAGTAGATTAAAAAACTGTGGTACATCTACACGATGGAATACTATGCCGCTATAAAAAAGAAGGAACTTTTACCACTTGCAACAGCATGGATGAAACTGGAGAGCATTATGTTAAGCGAAATAAGCCAGTCGGAGAAAGATAAATATCACATGATCTCACTCATATGTGGGATATAATGATCAACATAAATTAATGAACAAGAATAGATCCAGAGACAAATGGCAGGGGAGCGGGGGTGGGGTGGGGTAGAGAGCAATCAAAGGACTTGTATGCATGCATATTAGCAAAACCAATGGACATAGACACTGGGGCAGTGGGGGCTTGCCAAGGGTGGGAATGGCTACAAAGGGTGGGGGGTCAAGTGGGGAAAAAGGAGACATGTAAAACTTTAGACAAAAAAAAAAATCCTAACAAAATTCTGAAAAGAACAAAACTCCCCATTAGAACACAAATTATTTAGACTTTTTTTTTTTAAAGAGAAAACTTAGAAAAGTATTTCCTGGACAGATTAAGAAAAAGAAAAGAAAAGACTGACCCACTCGAAATGCCCGTGGTTTTCCTTTATTTAATTGTTCTTGTTCTTTGTGGTAGACCAACACTTTCTGAAGAAGCACCTGGGCCAGCTCTTTTTTCCTGTGGTGAGTTGATTCTATAAGAGTTATGGCCTCTGCTAAACAGGCCCTTTGCCCTTGGATTAGACCAGTATAAAGTTTATCCACAAGTCTTTGTTCTTTATCAGAAAGTCCTTCTGTATGTTCCTTTAAAGTTGTTTGTACACATAACTGTCTCTTTAAACCATTGGACAGCAGCATCCACTTTGTACAAGGAAGTCCAAGAGAATCAGATAGCCGAGCACATGGGCCTCCTAATCTGAGATGAGTTCTTGAGTGCAAGGTGAAGTGGTAACGTCGGAAAGGTGTTCGCAAAAGGCCTTTCAGGAAGCACTGGTGAGGATGGAGCAGCACTGGGAAGTTCATTTTGTTTGTAGCTAAAGAAAACACTGGACGGTTTTTGGCTCAATGTGCTTTGTAACACCTTAAAAACAAAAACAACAACAACATATTTTTGCCAGTTCAACATACACTTAAGATGCTGAAGTGGTAAAACTACAAGGCTTAGTGTTTTTTTGCTATATTCTAAAACACACATAATCAAGGTTCTTGGTAGTACCAATGGGTTAAAGTTTCTTACCGAACTTAAGAGAGAAGACCCCTCCTTGCCTACAGTGAATATTCTGAATAACCCAAATCGTGGAACTACTGCTCTACGGTGAAGGGCAATGTGCATACATGTTTTCTTCTAAACAGAAAACAAATTCACACACAAAAAAACAGTAGGGCAGAAATTTTACGTCATGCTTATTTTCTTCTGACTACAGATCTTACATTCACCTTAACAATTTTCTCAGATCAAACCCTATTCTGAAGTTCATTCAAAATATTTTTTAAATTTTTCTTATTTGTTTGGGTTTTTTTGTTGTTGTTTTTTTTAGAGGGAGAGAGAAGGCAGAAGGAGAGAGAGAAACATCGATGTGAGAAAGAAACATCCCCTTACTGGGACGGAACTTGCAACGCGGGCATGTGCCCTGACAGGGAATCTAAGTGGTGACTTTGAAGCACGGGACAATGCTGAACCAAGCCACACCAGCCAGAGCCAAAATGTTTTCTTAAAAAAAATCCCTGATGACAGCTAGTCTCAACACAATATATGTGACTAGTAGTGCAGGCACCTGAGGTATAAATTTAGATAGAGTATGTATTTAATAGACTCATGCTGGAACACAGATATTTGCAAAGAATGGCCTAACATACACACACAAATGACAACAAGCCTTCATGTGAAATGAGCTGTGAGGACTGTATTCCAACCAGATCGGTGTGTCTCAAAGTACAGTCAGAACCGCCTGGGTGCTTATTTAAAATGCACGTTCTCAGCTCCACGAATCAGAATCTCTTTACATAAGCACACTAAAGGTTGAACCACTATGGGGTTAGTTGAGGATCCTTTACTTAAATTTACTGACCTTCTCTACTTCAAAGTGTATTAGACAATGAAAGCTCAGTCTGCTGAGAGTCAGGAAAATACAGAGGTCATGAACCTCAGTAACTCCGAGTCTCTACCACTTAAGCTATTATGACCGTGGGCCTCTTAACCACTAACCACTCTGTGCCTCAACTTTCTTGTAAGAGAAAAGGAAGAGAATAGATGGCTGTGAGAATGGAATGAGTTCCTGTAAAAAGCTTGGAACAGTGCCTAGCACACAGTAAGAGCTCAATAAATGTTAGCTTTTATTATTATTATACCAATTTATAAAACCTTAGTAAAAAATTGGGCCATAGACCAAGTTTGCAGTGGCAAACAAAAACTTACATATTGTCTACCGAGTTTGGGTTTATGATTATTTGAAAACTTTGGTTTTCAAGTACCTCAGAGCTTGTGTTCTAATTTATCTATTTATAGATCTCACTCACCAAATCTCATCCCTCCACCCAGTGATAATCCTCCCAGAGAAAGGACAATACCTTCTTCTTAATTTCCTTAGAAACTAGCACAATGCTTGGCACATGGTAATTGGTTAATAATTTTTGTTAAAGGTTCATAAATGGATACTCTATCTACTTTATGTTGAACTGCTTTACTACAAAGAAAAGTTTGAGTAATAATCTTAACCTGAGAATCTTGACTAAAAATATTCCACTATCTAAATTCCCTATTTTGAATCAAGGTATCTTTCACATTAATTTTCCAAGACAGAAAGACAAGTTTATAAGGAATAAAGCCCAATAACAAGAGCTTTACTAGGTGAAAATATGCCCACTTATGCTAATGCAAGCAAATAACATTCCCTAAGTAAATGAGACAAATAAAAATCATCTAATGAATAGTGTATAGATTGCTCTAACATTTAAAATAGTGATTTCTTACTATTTAATTGCAGTCTTTCTCAGAAAAATCCATGTCAACCATCTGGCAAGTTTACGGTTTATACTGCAGAGTTTATCATAGTTTGGGATTGTAAAGTTCTCTGCCCTTTGATGCCAACACAAATCTTAAAAGGTCTTTAAGTGAAAAGAGACAGAAAAAGGATGATACAATTTTTTTAAAAAAAAGTTTAATGTTACAGACAGTCCTTGGGTTATGTCGGACTCGATGTGCATCCTTTCATGGTTATGTCGCCATCTCCCATTTATTTATATATAAAAAAAAGTTTCGTCATTTCAACGTATGTACATATGTGCTTTATGTTTTTTATTATTTATTTACAAGTAAAGGTCAGGAATCGTTATCTTTCTTTTAAATTGTTTTTGCTGTTTCACTTCATTTCTGCTGTGTATGTGCTCCATGTGAGTGACTAGGTGCTTATGTAGGTGGGTTCTGACTTAACGACGAAAATCGCGATACGTCACACCGTAGGAACTGATCTCTGACGTAACCCGAGGACCTACTGTACAGCCCTGAAAATATGGAATGCTTCACCAATTTGCATGTCATGCACAGGGGCTCTGCTAATCTTTCCTGAGGATGATACCAGTTTACTACATTCTTTTGCCCAAACCACAAAGCTATCCAGGTGTACATAGTTCTAGGTTTTTATACCTTCAAATCTCTTGGTGCCCCAAAATCTGTGGGCCATCTGAATGGCAGAGCAGCAGCTGCTGCCTTTTATTGAATGTTTATTATGTGTGAGACATTGTGCGTGCATTTCCTCAGCTAAGCCTCACAACGCAGATGAGATTCTGTTTTACAGGGGAGGCTCAGGAAGGTCACACTGACTGACCAAGGCCTCTCAACTAGTGGCAGAACTTGGGAAAAACTATGGGTTTCAACTCTAGGTTACTGTATAAAAAGAGGAGTGGTGGCACCTCACATCAAAGGAACACCAAATAACCCTTTACCTTTGAATATGGAATGATGATGGCAGGCTGCTTACGTTTTCTGTGTAAACCTTATCGTAGGAGATCCCAATAATGTATTAGGTGACAGAACAGACCAAGTTCCTAAAAACTGTTTAATGTTTTTTTTTCCATGAAGAATAATTCACACCTGATAACTAAAAGCATAACATATATGAACCAATTAACTTAACCAATCAGACTTTAAAAGAGTCTATAAATTTTTTAAAAGCCAATATAACTCAGCCTGTATGAGCAATTTTCTAGGCTTATATATATGTCACAGGCACAACAAACTAAGTCTACTGGAGTGGCAAAATCATAGAGGTAGGGAGGACGACTTCCCACCTGCTTGTGTAACTAAGCATCTATTCCTACTTCCTTATGGGAACAAATCAAAGAATTTGGCCAATAATCAAATCAATCTGTTCCAATGAATTTCCAGGATTCCTGGGAATATAGTTTCATCCTATCTATGATTTTAAGCTGAGCACTACCAAAACACAAGAGAAATTTTGTAGCATTTACAACATTCAGTAAGATACCTCAAAGCTCTGCCATTCCTAATAAACCAGATGTCAATGTATTAATGCACAATGGAAAACATCAAGTGAGCAAAAATAATGAAATGGGTTGGTAAGTACATCCTCTCCCCTACAAGAGAGTTCACATGGATAGCAGCATTTTAAAATTCACATTTGTTCTCCCCGCAAATATCTTTTATATCCATTCCCTTCTCTCCAACCTCATTCCCACATTTCTCTACTATAATGGCTTTTAAACTTTGACTACAGTCCATAGCAAGAAATACACTCATCAGTCAACAGAGAGTCATATAACTGAAACAAGTTTCACAAAACTTCACATACCCCTATTACATGTGACACACCTTGTCTTTTTTCTACTCTACTTTTTAAATGTAGATTGCAACCTACCAATGGGCACAACCTTAATGAAAACCCCAATCTACTACAGCCATCTCTACAGCCATTATTAACTCACCTTCCATATTGGCACTGATCTACAACAGTTCCCTGGGCTCCTTTCTGCGCCCCTTCAGTTGTCACTCCTGTCACCCCGTACCAGTCACATCCCTCCAGTATAGCAATGATCACATTGTTTTGTGATCATTTTTTAAAATCAGTCTTGCCTAGACAATGAGTTATCTTTGTATCCACATCAAACTTTATTGCTCACTGAATAAATGAATGAACGTATGCTATAATTTTGTACAGGTCAATAACTCCATTACCTTAATAATTCAGTCCATCGATGTTTGAATACATACACTTTTTCTAGATTTTAAAGTAAATATATATTTATTCTAAGAACTTTCTTTTTAAAGTCTGGCTTCAATATATGGATATTTTCCTTCATTAAAAATTTGCTCAGCAGCAGCCAGTCTGACTTGGGATATTTGTCTTGAAATTGATCCAATGAATATTTTCAATTTCAATAACTACTCTGGCAAGTAAGAGCATACAGGATTTCCAAAACCAATACATTAGGTCAGTGTCCGAGGCACAGCACAGTTCAGTCAATGCAGTGTTATACCATGTGTTTCCATTTCTCAATGCTAATCACTTCTGATTTGAAGATAAGCTGTCAGATGCATTAATCTATTCAGCATCTCCCACCACCCCCAAAGAAGGCTCAAAGAAGGCTTTACTTTCTCCTTTTCAAATAACTTCAGGAAATTTTGGTAGAGCAGGATGACTTTTTAAACAAGCAACTTTTAAATAGGTCACTGTTATATAAGAGTAACACAGAACACACACTGAACTCATGCAGGGAACATTCTCAAGTTCCCTGTCCACTTTACCTTTATCACTTTTCCCAACTTTTACTTTTACATTTCAATCTACTTGGGAAGTCTCTATTTTTCTAAATTCCATCACCATTAAATGTTTTCGTTTCTACTGCTACTACCTTAGTCCAAATCTGAACTAGTCTTAGAGAGCTCCTAGATTAGCCTCGCTATGAGACCTGGGCAACCTCTACCACTCTCCATATGAAAATATTAAGACCAACACATCAAGGTCACAGTGAGTATCACATGAAATAGTGTGCATGCGAGAGCCTGGCGGAGGGCCTGGCAGCAAACAGGTGCTAATTAACTGTAAGGAATCTTCTCTCTCTCTCTCTCTCTCTCTCTCTCTCTCTCTCTCTCTCCAGTCTTGGGCTTCACAGTAAGATTCATACTGAACCATGAATGCAATTGATCTTATCCACATCAAATTCCTCCAGCAGTTCCCCACACCCTAGGACGGTGATTCTCAAAGCGTGGTCCCAGACCAGTAGCATCTGCACCAACTGAGAACTGATGAGAAAGGGAAATTCTCAGGCCCCACCCCAGACCTTCTCAATCAGAAATTCTCCAGGTGGGGGCCAGCAATCTCTTTCATAAGCCTTCCAGATGATTCTGATGTATGTTCAAATGTGAGAACCGCTGACCTGGAATAAAGTCCAGCCTGGCCCTGTAGAATTTCCCAAACCAGTTTTCTTCCAGTTACTGTACTTGCTTTCTCAGACCTATTCCAAGGAAAGTTTACTCATTATCTCTACTGACTTTCCCAGCTGAGATTTTACTCACCTTTTATGTCCTCTCCCCTCTAAGACACCTCTCCTGTCTGACCCAGCTTAAATCCCACTGTTTTCTTAAATCCTCACCTGATCATCCGTTTCCAGGAATTTTTTCCACTTTCAATTCCAATTATTTCTGAAGACTGTGGTGATAATCTGCAGAAGTCACAAACTGACTGTTCCTGGCTCATAGAGGTGTGAGTAAATTGATTGCCAATAACATTTAAACAAATTTTTAATTACATAGAAATATATACTTCAGCCTGTGTTGGGGATTATTCCCACATGGCAACAATCAGCTGAGAGGCAATGATTCAAGCACTCACCACCACTTTCCAAGGCAGGCACAGGTTTTCTTCAGACAACTCTGAATATCTCAAACCATGACTACCTTCTCTTATGGTCATGTAATTTTTCACATGTTTATTTTGTCTCCAATAGAATACAAGCCTTCAGAGAACTGACCTGTTTGTTTTTCTTTTTAATTCTTATTGCGTTGAACAAAAAAAATGATGTGAAGTGCTTACTACATAGAAGAATATTCTGGGCATCCTGGACGACCCCAAAATGATTTAGAACCTGCACAGACCTTCAGGAAATGTTTGGTTTTCTATCATCTTGGAAAGATACAATAGCCTTTCTTGAATTTTGTTTTCGAAAAGTACGTGTACTAGGGCACAACGCTTAAGAAAGGTTTCAAAGAAATATCATCTGGCACAGGTTGTCTTTCCATCTCTAATAAGAAATGCCAATTATCTGCATACAGTATGCTTGCTGGAAGAGGCTTAGCCCGCGGGCACAGTATTGACAGACCTAGGAGCTGTTTAAACCCTGTTACATCCTGGATTTCCCTTCATACAAGACGCGTTTTAATTTTACCTCTGGCAGTAGCTACACTGGACTACCGTGCTTTTCATGGGCCCATGCACTGGTGAACCATTCGCCGGCTTGGGCAGCGGCAAGGGGCGAGCCCGACTGTGCACCACGGTGAGCTCACAAACCTGCCCCAGGTGATGCACTCGCACTGTTCTCAGAGCTCGTCCTTAAGGAGAAACAAACAGGGAACCGTCCCTTTGCGCCATCTTCCCGACGCCTGCCCGTCCACACACCCCGCGCACCCCATGCGATATTCTTCTCTTCCTTCCCCCACCCCAGATCCTCCAGGGGGCGCCCCCGAAGTCTACTGGGCACCCCCGGCGGACCGGCTCCGGCCGCGCACAACCCCCGCCCCATACTCACCCACCAAGGCCACGGAAGTGCAGCCCCGCCCCGACCCCGCCCCTTCCGCCGACCGGGTTCGCCCCGCCCCGCGCTCTCCGCGGCGCGCAGGCGCAGCGCCCACTGCCGGGCGCCTGGGAGCCGAGTGGCAGCTCGGGGCGTGGCCAGGTCCCGGCGGACGTGGCCGCGGGATTCCGGCGCGTGGCGGGGACGTGTAACGTGACGGCCCGCGGGGCTGTGGCGGGCGCCGGGAAGTTGTCGCGAAGTGGAGCGGGGGAGGCGGCGCACGGCCTTTCGGGTGGCTTTCGCTTTTCGGCAAGTGCAGATTGGGTCTCTCTCCTGCGGGTTCGAGGGGCACGTTCACCCCCCCCCCGCCCCCCGGGCCGTGGCGCTTCGCGATGCCGGGGAGACCGAGCCGGCGTCCAGCCCGGGCTCCGCGCCCGCAGACCTCCTCCTTCCGCTCCCGAGAATCTGGACGTTTGGGGTCGAGGGCGAGACAGGGGACGTTGGACAAGCTGATGAGGTTAAGGAGACTCAGACTCCGCAAAGCAGTTTCCAGCCTGCTGCAAAAAATACTCAGCGTGCCGCCGAAATAGAACGCAAAAATTTTTAACCCTGGCGTGGTTTCTAAAGGTGGAAGGCCTGTCCGTTGTTTCTTTTAAAAGTCACCCATTCGTATAGATTACATTTCTGAACTTGCACCAAAAGCAAGGACTCGCGCTCACTTCCTTCGGAAAGTCATCTGGGGGGAAAGGCTCTCGCCTGAAATGGAGATAAAAACGAACATACTTAAATATTTGCTACCTCCCGGCGGGGGGCAGAATGGTAACGAATATTTTGAAAACCTATTCGATTACATAATAAGTCGTAAAATCTGAGTTCTGGGATTTTTAAGGAAAACTGATGTCTCCAGAATGTTTGGTGTAATGGAACCATGACGGCATCGCTGGGCAATAGCAAGGATCAAGTCATGGCCAATAGAACAGGTCATAAGCGGGGGCTCTGTTATAATTAGTATCTGCAACCGAGACCCCAGTCTTCACATACGATTTGCATAGTTGCATACATTTGTGAGGAGTTAGGCCTTCGTCAGCTACTTGACATAGGTTGATTCTTATTGAATATAGAACAATAAAACGGTTTCTTAGTGTCTTCATTATTATTTCTATTAAAAGACCACCACGGTTTGGCTCAGTGGATAGAGCATCGGCCTGCGGACTGAAGGGTCCTGGGTTTGATTCCGGTCAAGGGCATGTACCTTGGTTGTGGGCACATCCCCAGTGGGGGGTGTGCAGGAGGCAGCTGAATCGGTGTTTCTCTCTCATCGATTTTTCTGACTATCCCTCTCCCTTCCTCTCTGTAAAAAATCAATAAAATATATAAATAAATAAAAGACCACCATTTTTACCCCAGAGTAATAGTAGAGCCAAGAATAGTCCATTGTGCCCGGTGTGGCTCAGTGGTTGAGTGTGGACCCATGAACTAAGAGGTCACTGGTTGGATTCCCATCAGGCCACATGCCCAGTTATGGGCTCCTCCCCAGTTGGGGGGTGTGCCCTCTCTTTAAAAATCAATAAAAACATTTTAAAAAATAAGTCAATTGTAAAAAATTAGACAAGTCCAAATGAAGCAGAGGGTCTGGAAAGAACATGGAAGCAATCAGACCTGCTTTCAAATCTCAGCTCCTGAACACTGGAACTACAATAAGGATAGAATTTGGGAGAAGTTAGTTAATTTCCTTACGTTGGGATTGCTTTTCTGTACAATTGGGTTGTTGAGTGTGTGTGTGTGTGTGTGTGTGTGTTGTAAGTTAAATTTTGTGAAAGCTCAGTTTGAATTTTAATCACTACTTGCTTTTTAGTCTACAAACTCTTAAACATGTCCGTGCATTTCACCTTTTTTTCTTGTACAGGTGTTCCCTAGACTATGTTCCACAGAACAGTAGTCTTTTTTTTTAATATATATATATTTTATTGATTTTTTACAGAGAGAAAGGGAGAGAGATAGAGAGTTAGAAACATCGATGAGAGAGAAACATCCATCAGCTGCCTCCTGCACATCTCCCACTGGGGATATGCCCGCAACCCAGGTACATGCCCTTGACTGGAATCGAACCTGGGACCCTTCAGTCCGCAGGCCGACGCTCTATCCACTGAGCCAAACCGGTTTCGGCAGAACAGTAGTCTTTTGCAAAATGTTAATAAGTATCGGGAAAATTTTCTAGCATCAATAATGGGAAAAACACAAACCTGTTGCTGTGAGGTTATTGGAAGTACACCTATGTAGCATTCTTGCCAAAAACATTTAGTCTGTAAGGAAACACTCAGATAAATTAATTTATTTAAAAGATTTTTAAAATTGAGTTTAGAAAGAGAGGAAAGGAAAAAGAGAAAAATAGTGTGGAGCAAAACATCACTGTGGAGTTGGCACATCCCCCACTGGGGATCAAGCCTTTGACTGGGAATAAAACCAGCAGCCTTTTGGGGTGCTAGACCACACCCAACCAAATGAGCCGCAGGCCAGCGCTCTCAGATGAATTTAGAATGTGATTTGTTTGGACTTTCCAATAATGTCAATATCATGGAAGACAACACAAAAAGATAGCACTCATCTCCATTAAGCCAACTGTGAACTGTATAGGATTATGAATTTTGCAGGACAATCTACGGACAACTGGGAAAATTTGAACATAAAAGCATAATAGATATATTGATGACTTACATTTCTCAGATATGATAATGATATTGTGGTTATTAGCTTTTGTTCTTAGGAGATGTATGCTCAAGTGTTCAGGGGTGAAGTCATGATACTTGCAGACTGCTTTCAGATAGTCAAAAAAAAGTGTGTATGTAGAGAGAAAATATGGTGCTATTTTAATTGTGGTTCTGCATGAATAATACAGTTGGCCTTTGAACAAGGCCCTTGCACAGTCAAAAATCCCAGTGTAATTTTTGACTCCCCCAAAACCTAACTAGTAATAGCCCCCTGTTGACCAGAAGCCTTCCTGGTAACATAAACAATCAGTTAACACATATTTAATATTGACTTCTTCCAGGTCCAAAGGTACCTGAATTATGTTTTGTTTCATGGGATGGGCAAAGTTTTACAACTTCTAAGGTCATCATTCTTGCCCTTTAAGGAGGCTAGAAACCCATTTCTGCCTCCCAGCAGGTGGCAGCAAACTAATACTCCATAAGGTGCAGTGAACTTGTAGTTTTTGTGTCCTGGTAAATGTTCTGCAGGTGATAGATTGTGACTTTTCTTAGCTAGGAGAGCAAAAAGAATACAGCTGCCATATTGTAGGAATGTATACCAATTTATAAACTAGTTCGGAGAGTGTATTTATGTGACTACATTTTATTACATAGTTATATTAATATTGTTCTTCATTGCTTGCCCCTCACAAAACCAAAAATCCATTTGTAAGCAATTCTGTTTGTTATGAAAAAAAATGCTCATTTGTTATCTCCATAGATAAACAATACTCTTTATAGCCATTCATTGGTTAATATCCATTAACTCACAACATTTCAAAATTTATCAAAATTTATGGGATACAAATTGTGGGCGCGGCTACAGTGTTTCGGACAGGTTCAAGCCTTGGACTGATGAGAGGGCACAGTCCTCTCATTGTCACATGCAAGTCCCAGCTTGGAGGGCAGAGCCCTCCCAGCACAATTCTAGCCAACAGCTATGTGGTCCTAACATGTGGCCCCATGTGCCTGAGTGATGTGGGTTGATAGAGTTCAGGTGCATGTAGTTGAGTAGGAGTGAAACCCATGAGAATGTTGTAAACATCTCGATCACGCCCTTACTTTGCCTCATGGCATCTGCTATAAAATAAAGACACGGCTTGTGGGCGTCGGCGCTGTCTCTCCGTTCGGAAGCAGCGTCCCACCGAGACCCAGCCTTCATTCTCTTGTCTGTCTTTTCTAAGCCTTCACCACCCCCACTCAGGGTCACTGAACCAGGCTGAGCTGGCATGGCACATCAGGCGCCCTAGGGCTGAGTATGCCATGGCCATGCCAGCTCCCCACAACAGATAAAGTATTCTTAGAGGAGAATTTATAGCTTTTTTATTCCTTTATTAGAAAAGATGAGTTGCCAGGCTGGCATGGCTCAGTGGTTGAGCATAGACCTAAGAACCTGGAGGTCATGGTTCAATTCCCAGTTAGGGCACATGCATGGGTTGTGGGTTCAAACACCAGTGTGGGGCATGTAGGAGGCAGCCAATCAATAATTCTCATCATTGACATTTCTATCTCTCTGCCTCTTCCTTCCTCTCTGAAATAAAATATATATTTTTTTTAAAAAAAGAAAAAGAGTTAATGATCTAAATCAAAGTCAGCAAAATGATCCATGGGCTACATCTGAGGCATAGCCTACTTTTGTTTACCCTACAAAGCTCTTAAAAAACTACTTTAAAAATAAAGAGACAAAGTAACAGTATCTGGAATGAAAGATCACTAAAGATTCTACAGACATTAAAACAGTGGTTCTCATCCAGAGGCATTATGTCCCCAAGGAACATTTGGCAATGTCTAAGGATTGGGGAGGCTGCTATCAGCATCTAGTGGGAAGAGGACAGGATGCTGCTATTCTACAGTGTACACAGTCCCCCACAGCAGTTTTCTGAGGTTGAAAGATTCTAATTAAAACTATAAGAAGAAAATGTTAAATTTAGGTCAATAAAATTTGATAACTTTGAAAAAATGAACAAATTCTTTGAAAAACAAAACCTACCAAAATTGACAAAAGAAGAAATAGAAAATCTGAGTTGTTGTACATCTATTACAGAATTTGAATTTATAATTAAAAAAACATTTTACAAAGAAAAGTCCAGGACTTCACTGGTGACTTCTATCAACATTTAAAGAACACATAATGTCAATCTTATAGAAACTGAGAAAACCGCGGAGGAGAGAGAATATTATACAACTCATTTTATAACAGCATAGCTCTGCTAGAAACACCTGACAAAGACATTAGGGGGGAAGAAATCATGATGAATATCACTTATGAATATAAAAGAAAAATCATATGCAAAATACTATCAAATTGAACACAGCAATATAGAAAAAGAATAAAATACAGTAGCCAATTGGGGTTTTTCCCAAGAATGCGAGTTTTGCCCAACATTTAGTAAATCAATGTAATGTACCACATTATTAAAGGAGAAAAAGTCACATTTCAGTAAGTTCAGAAAGAGCACTTGACACATTTATTGCCAGTTCATGATGAAAACAACCACAAAACTGGAAATAAAACTAACTTTATTTTATAAAGAACATCTACAAAAGACGTATAGCTACTTTGTGGTGAAATATTCAATGCTAGGATTAGGAAGAAAGTGAGAATGCCTACTCTTCTATTTAACTTTGCATCAGAGGTTGTAGATAGTGCAGTAGGCAAAAATTAAAGTAAAAGGTGTAAATATTAGAAAGGAAGAGTAAAGCTGTCTAGTCACAGTTGTCTATATACAAAGTCTTTTTTAAAGTTTTAGTTGCCTTTAGAGCAGCCGTGGGCAAACTACGGCCCGCGGGCTGGATCCGGCCCGTTTGAAATGAATAAAACTAAAAAAAAAAAAAAAAGACCGTACCCTTTTATGTAATGATGTTTACTTTGAATTTACATTAGTTCACACAAACACTCCATCCATGCTTTTGTTCCGGCCCTCCGGTCCAGTTTAAGAACCCATTGTGGCCCTCGAGTCAAAAAGTTTGCCCACCCCTGCTTTAGATGAATAGATTATCCATGTAGAAAATTTTTTAACTCTACTAGAATTAATCCTTGAAATTAGCTCATAGGATGAAAGATCCGTATATAAAACTCAATATTTTATGTATTAGCAAGCAGCAACTAGGAAATGAAATTTTAAAATATACTATTTATAATAGTATTACTAATATTTAGGAATAAATTTAATGAAAGAGGTGCAGGAGCTATATTGAAAACTTCAAAGCATTGCTGAAATGAAAGATTTAAGTAAATGGAGAGGTATACCACATTCATGTATATAGAACATGTACCAAGAAAGACCATACTGGGCTAGAAAACAAGTCTCTATACAAAATGTATTCTCTGACCACAATGAAATAAAAATAGAAACCCATACGGGATGCCTGGAAAATCCCCAAATCTCAATAATTAAGGGCATAGCTTGTTTAGACTGCTGGCCTGAGAAGTTCAGGTTGACACCAAAAACATTTTTCTTCTCTGCAGAGCCAGTTGAACCACATAGGAATTGATTGTGGACATGTTAATGCCACATTCTAACCAACTGCACTACCCTGGCATTGCCCAAGATTGGGGTATGCTGGGAGCAACCACAGATGGCTGTTACGTAATTGAGTATTGCACTGAAACAGTTACAGCATATTTGAAATTCATTAAATCATTCCTCCCCCCTCCTTTTTTCCCCATCACATTCTGAAAATACTGATGAAAAAATCTGGGAACAAGACTGTGGGTGTAGTTGACAAAACAGAAAATCTGTTCCTGGGCAGCTTTTGATGAATTTAATAACTAGAAAGATAATGAGCATAGACTACATTTGCATAATGGCATAACAAAAATTCATTGAACGATGCTAACCGTCTGGGGAAATACAGTTTGGAAACTGAATGTAAGATTCTGGTTCTGGCAAGATTACCCATTCCATTTAAAGAAGACGCATGGTTTTAGAGGGGGTAAGTAACCCCACATGCTTTATTCTCACTGATTTTAAGTACCTTTTCATTCTGTTTCTCTAAGAAAATCATTAAAATTCATTTTCAAATAGAAAATTTTCTAACATCCAGATTTGTCCAAACTACAGCTCTTTCAAGGATTTATAAAAGTATACTTTGCTCTTAAAAAGACCTTTGAAAGGATTTGGCACTATCAACCTTTTTAATATTAAAAAGTTTGTTCCACCCTCAAAAAGGATTATAAGTTACTATCTCCCATAATTACTTATTTGACTATCAATTGTGGTTAATTTAGCCATAGATTTAGTATGTAGTAGTTTAGAAGACCATTCTTTTTTTTTTTTTTAAAATATATTTTATTGATTTTTTACAGAGAGGAAGGGAGAGAGATAGAGAGAGTTAGAAACATCGATGAGAGAGAAACATCAATCAGCCGCCTCCCGCACATCTCCCATTGGGGATGTGCCCGCAACCCAGGTACATGCCCTTGACCGGAATCGAACCTGGGACCCTTCAGTCCGCAGGCTGACGCTCTATCCACTGAGCCAAACCGGTTTCGGCTAGAAGACCATTCTTTACAGAAGTTTTCTTCCTTTTTTTCTAAAAAAAAAAAAAAAAAAAAAAAAAGCATTTTAAGTGTTTTTCAAAGTCTACTGTTGGCAGTTTATTTTTATTTTTTAGCTACTTGCTGCTTCTGATCATTCTGAAAATAATTTATCATTTTGGTAAAATTTTATAAAACCACAGGGGATGTCTGCTCTGATACTCTTTCTACTCTGGGTTTGAACATAAAGGGAAAACCAAATATGATGGTTTGCTAACAGTTAATCATAGCTGATATTATGGAACTATTTGATGGCCATTGTGCTATGATCATGCAATTAATAGTTCCTCTCAACATGCCTGTGAGATAGATGTTCCTGGTATCCTTGTACTTATGAGGAAACTGGGTTCAAGGATATTAACCAATGTGCCCACCTTATATAAATAAGTGCGATAGCCATGGTTTGAGTTCATCATGTAACTAAACACCAGTGTCCACATATTTAACCACTGGTGTTTACTAGCCCCCATTTCGCTGTGCAGTTACTAAAGTAACCGGATTATTTCAGACTCCCCAACTCTGTATGACCTCTCCAATTTCGTTTTTAATCTCTGCAGTATAAAATGTGATATCATGGCAGCCTGCCTTAAACATGCAGCCGCTTTCCAATGTGATACACAATTTCACCACATGATGGTGCCAATGAGGTGAGAAGCCCCGTGCTTCTAGTATTTGACATTGGGCTCAAACCTAAATATAAATGTCAACAGAATGGAATTAGAAGTGTTAAAAAATAAAATGGCTTTTTTTTTTAAAGCAGCTGTAAAGAATTACAATCTAGAGGGTATTTTTTTAAAACATATAGAATGAAAAGATCACAACTACAAAAAGGGGAAGATTAATTGACTAATAAAAGTTAAAAATAAAAAGATAAAAGATGAGCCTTTGTATTCATAAAGAAGTATGTGGGACAGATGTCAGAGACTTCCCACAGGAAGGAAAGCACCAAAGGAAATGAATTAAATGAGAGCAGGTGACGTACCGAGAGAAGGAGAGAGAGAGAGAGAGAGAGAGAGAGAGAGAGAGAGAGAGACCGACCAGCTGTGTAGTGATGTAGTTCCAGGGTCAAATGGATAAGTGTTGCAGTAAGATTCCCCAGTAAGTACCAATGGGTTAGCACAAGCCAGTGAGTAAAAGATTGTAGAGAATCTTTTAGTAGACATCTCTGCTTCCTTCCAAACCAGGATAGGCATTGCTGTTTCTTTTCCCTGCAATAGCCAAGGTATAAACTACTATGAAAGGAAGAAGCATTGATGTTCGGAAACAAAATTCTAGAAAAAAATAGAAGGAAACAAGCAAAACTAGTTAACAGCAGTTGCCTTGGAGTGATGGAACTAGAGCAACCTTTTTTCCCCTATTTCTTTATAATGCAGATGTGCTTTCAAATTTTCCATGAGGAGCTACTTTACTCCTATAAAAATATGTGTGTGTTTACATGAAATTTAAGTAGCCACTGTTTTGTCTGCCAACCTAACCAAACAACCAACATTGTAATGTCTAGGATTTTGATAGTTACATTACCATAATTCCTTTTTAGGGCAGTAGTTCTTTTATTTTTTTAAATAAATCTTTATTGTTCAGATTATTACAGTTGTATCTCCCCCCCCCCCATAGCTCCCCTCCACCCAGTTCCCACCCCACCCCATGCCTTTCCCCTTCCCCCACTGTCTTTGTCCATACCTGTATGATTTTTGTCCAGCCTCTTCCCGCACCCTACACCCCTTCCCCTCAAGAATTGTCAGTCCACTCCCTTTCTATACCCCTGATTCTATTATATTCACCAGTTTATTCTATTCATCAGGTTTTTTATTCACTTGATTTTTAGATTCACTTGTTGATAGATATGTATTTGTTGTCACTTTGTTGTTCATAATTTTTTTATCTTTAACTTTTTCTTCTTCTTCCTCTTCTTGAAGAATACTCTTCAGCATTTCATATAATACTGGTTTGGTGGTGATGAACTCCTTTAACTTTTCCTTATCTGTGAAGCTCTTTATCTGACCTTCAATTCTAAATGATAGCTTTGCTGGGTAGAGTAATCTTGGTTGTAGGTTCTTGCTATTCATCACTTTGAATATTTCTTGCCACTCCCTTCTGGCCTGCATAGTTTCTGTTGAGAAATCAGCTGACAGTCGTATGGGTACTCTCTTATAGGTAACTGACTATTTTTCTCTTGCTGCTTTTAATATTTTCTCTTTGTCTTTTGCCCTTGGCATTTTAATTATGATGTGTCTTGGTGTGGTCCTCTTTGGATTCTTTTTGTTTGGGGTTCTCTGTGCTTCCTGGACTTGTAAGTCTATTTCTTTCACCAGGTAGGGGAAGTTTTCTGTCATTATTTCTTCAAATAGGTTTTCAATATCTTGCTCTCTCTCTTCTTCTGGCACCCCGATAATTCGGATGTTGGTACTCTTGATGCTGTCCCAGAGACTCCTTAATTATCTTCATATTTTTGGATTCTTTTTTCTTTTCCAGTTGGGTGTTTTTTGCTTCTTTGTATTTCAAATCTTTGACTTGATTCTTGGGATCCTCTAGTCTGTTGTTGGATCTCTGTATATTATTCTTTATTTCAGTCAGTGTATGCTTAATTTCTAATTGGTCCTTTTTCATATCCTTGAGGGTCTCACTAAATTTCTTGGATGTTTCTAGAAGATTCTTAAGTAACCTTATAACCTGGTGTTGAACTCTATATTCAGTAGTTTGCTTGCCTCCATTTCTTTCATTTGTGACATGTTTCTTTGTCTGTATTTTGGCTGCTTCCCTGTGTTGATAGAGTGGCTTTCTGTGCTAGGTGTCCTATAGGGCCCAGTGGCTCAGCCTCCCTAATTACCTGAAATGGACACTCTTGGTGCACCCCTTTGTGGGCTGTTTGCACAGTCTTGCTGTAGTTAAACCTTGATTGCTGTTGGTATCACTGGGAGGAATTGACCTCCAGGCCAATTGGCTGTGAGGACCAGTTGTGTCTACAATGGGAGAACTGCTGTTCTGGAGACACCCTTATGGGCAGGACTTGCTTCAATGGGGCTTTGTTGCTCACTGAGTCTGTCCCCTGAGTGTGTCTCTTATGGATGCGAAGAGTTGTACTCTGGTATGGTCTCACTCTGACCACTGGGTACACTGGCTCTTGGATCTCCAAGGAGGTGCAAAGTCAGCCACTGCCTAAGGCCACCCAGCAGGAGCTATAGAGAGATCTGCAGATTCCTCCTCTTTGTTTGGGATTTGGAGGTGCCCAGATGAGGTCTAGCTGTGAAGTAATGCAGGCCTTCTTTTGGAAGTGCTGGGGATCTCTGACCCAGCTGCAGTTTGTTAGATTTTAGATTGCAAAAGGCCAGTCCATTAATATGCAAAAGGCTCTGTGCACAGCTTGGGTAGGGTTGTAAATTGCGTGGGGCGTGGTCTCAGGGAATCACTGTGGCAGAGCAAACAGCAATGGCTGCCCGTCAGCCCTGTAGGGCAGTAGTTCTTAACTTTGACGGCAGATTATAATCAGCTAGGGATCTAGAATCTCAGGTGGGTACGAGGCATCAATATTTTTAAAATTGACCCTCCCCTACTCACTCTACTGTCCACCACTGTCCCAACCAGTGATCCAAATGTGAGGTCAAAGTTTAGGGAAAAAAAATCAATATTTTCAGGTATTTAAATATTCTCGTTTATACAGAGCTCCATAAAATGAAAAAACTAATTTCCAAAATAATTACCATAATCTAATTTGATGTCTCTAAACACATTGTCTTAACTTGACAGTAATGTGTGCAATATATCTGACATGACCATATTTCTTTAGAAGTACCCTGTGTTTTGCTATATTTCTTCAGAAATGTTACACTTTCTTTCCTCTCATTCAAGAGAAAAATTGCTAAGGATGATGGCATAAAAGCAAGCAAAAGCTATTTCCTAAACTGAGATGAAAAGCAATGCAATGTATTTTCTTAAATTGTATTTGGTGATGGACTTTTATTTCAAAATAGAAATTTTTAGGAAAAAAAACAGATGTTAAAGTATGAGCAGTTGCCTTGAAGCATAATTCAATATTCATCAAATTCTTTATTTCTGTTGAATTTGGAAAAAGTAGCTTTGGGCTCAGATGATCAATATTCAGCTGTTTATGATAAATATTCTTAGTCCTACTTACATCAAATTCAAATATGTTCATTTTGTTTCTTTTCAGCTTCATAAGAAAGGGGGACAAGACTCAACAGTTGATCTTACACACTATTTCTGCTTCTTAGGATGAATGAGAAATGTCTGTTTATTTAAGTGGAAGGACTCCATTGGCTGTGTTAGTCTGTGTCCCTACTGATAGAATCAGAAGTTGTAAGTTCAATTGCTCCTACATTTTCCAATCTATTTTGATAGCTCTTTAGAATATCAGTGAATTTTTTTAAACTGGTTTATTATAAACCTTTAAATAACCATTTTCTACTTCACATTCTAAATTGTTATATTCCTAGGAATAGTTGATGAAGTGCCCCCCAGATACCTCATCATTGTTAATTAATGCAAATTTCTGATTAGAAAGAGAATTTACCCTAAAGCTGATAATTTTAAGGGGAAAGCCTGCTGGTAACCCAGGCAGGGGTGCTGGGGGCAGTACCTGGGGGCTGACTGCTCCATCCAGAGCCAGCCTTCGGCCCTGCAGGCTTGATTTATAACCTCTCAGGTAAAGACTCTTGGAGACTAATTTGTGTGACCAGATACCAATTTATTGATTGTTTATAAAAATATAACATATACTTATCAATAATTTCCCCTATAGGTAAATTTCCACGTAAGGCCACATTTCAATCAGAAGAGAAAATGATGCTAATGGCGAGTGTCATCAATCTGTAATACCTGGTACACCAGCTCCATTTTAGGCTTTTCTAGCTTCCACATTGCTGATGACCAGCTGTGACTGATACCAGTTGTGCTTTTTTTTTTCACATAGGATAAAACAGCCAATCAGATTACAGTCCAGTATTGTTGGGCAAGGATGTATTTCTTATCCTCATGTTGCTCTTGCCTCATTGATGAAATAATGCTTCATAAGCTTTTTAAATAGTTTACTCCAGGGTTTAGCTGTATTTTTCTCTTCTCATAGTTGGAGGAACATCAGCTGAACAACAGCTGCTTGGGAACAGAAATCTTATCTGTCTCATTCAAACTATACCCAGAGCCTAAAACAGTGCCTGTACCATAGTAAGCACTAGTAATAGTAGAATGAAAGAAAATATGGATGTTGTCTCAAGGTTTTCCTACACTACACAAATGTTATTAGAAAAAAAGAATATATGCTAAGAACTCATGGATTATGCCCCTTTTTGAAGATATCAAAGGAACTTGCTCACAAAGCCCTTGCCTTTGACCCACCAATTTAAGTTAGATGTCCCCACCCCCACCCACCACTTTATTATTCCTCTCATCTTTGTTTTCCTTCAGCATTTTCACAGCTGGTAGTTTGCAGTTTATTTATTTATGGTCTGAATTCTGAGCTCCAAGGGGCAGCTGTGTCTATTTTATATACAGACAATACCTACAGCCCACCTGTATGCTGTGAGCTTCATGATATTTAATGAAATTCACCTTGAAATTTATGAGCCAGAGCTACCTTGAAGACATAGAGGGAATAACTAATGATATGGGGACTTTGGATATCAGGGTGGTTGGGTGATGAGTTATATTGGACAGCAGGCAACTGTCATCCCAACACCCCAAGATCACACCCGATGGGACTTGCTGCTCACAGGCAGACCAGGGATCATCGGTGTTCCCTAGGCTATCTGTAGCAGGAAGGAGCAAGAAAACAGTTTAAGTTCATGTTCATTTTTAAATTTGAAAGTTCAGATTAATTCATTATATTTTATAGAAATCTAGTTGCCTATTTAATAATCACTATGTTCCTAGAAGTAGTTCATCTCAGCGAACATTCAATTAATGGTTCACTTGGCCTTGACTATTGAATTTTCTATATAGAAATGCTACTTACATCTGTTAATTTTACATTTTTTACTGTGTGTTAGGATAGCCAATTCAGAGAAATAAATCAGGTGCTTACAGGTAGTTAAGTAAAGTGTAAAATGGTAATGTGACTACCACAGATCAACACTATAAATGTAAACCGTGAACAGGAGTCCAGTGTAGATAGTGAATGTGAAGCTGTGTGCTAGACCCAGTGAATCCTGATGAATATGTGAAAATTGGATTTTATCAGACCAGCAATCAATTTGCCTCTAGTTTCTATTGCATTGTCTCTTACAAAACTTTGTTAAAGAATGGCAGGAAGCCACTGGAGCTTTTGCATTGCTTTCAAAGGACCGTGACCTTTCTGATAAACCAATTGAGTTTTTCCTGAACAAGCAAAAAATAATGCTTCCTAATATGAAATTGATAAATGTTGTCATTTAAAGGTGGAGAAGAGACCAAAACTAAAGAAACACTAGTCAAAGTTGTGTGTGTGCGTGCACACACACACACACACACACACAAAATAGAAGTCACACTATTGCTAAAAGTTTATAAATTCAGCTATAAGGTTAATGAATAATTACCATGCTCAGGAAAAAACTTTAGCCACTAGGAGTTCCATAATCAGTGTGGACTGTTGTACACCATATAATATTAATGGCATACAGCACAGAAGGGCAATGTCTATCATGCGTGCATGCTAGCAGATATTTGGCTTACATTTGGAAAGTATCACAGATGTGCACAGTATCAGTCCACACTTGGCAGAAATGTGCAGAAACATACAATAGGGAAATGCTCAGTGACTTACTGGTGAGTTTGTGGCTGCACCGCCACTCTAAAGGAGATTTCCCCCGAGTCAGCAATTATTTTCTGAGCCATGATGTAGGCTGCAAAGACCGACAGCAATAGTAATGCATGCAATGAGGGAGTATTTACTTATTTGGAAAAAATCCTTGTCCCCTTTCCCATGGTTTCATCATCCCCAGAACATGGTTGGTGAAAGTAGTTTATATGTTCAAACTGTGGTCAACAAGCGAGTGTTTATCTTTGACGCATGCTTTGTGAAGAATCTGGCAGTAAGAACAAGCCTTCTAGTCCACACAGAAGTAAACTGTTTATCGAGGTGAAAGTGTTTAACAAGCTTTGAAAATTAAGGATGAGATAAAAGCATTTCTTCATGACACTAGCAAAGCCAAATTTTTAAAAACGTCGTTTTTTCAAGAAGCATATTTCAATGATTATATTCTATATTTTAGTAGCTTCTGTCTATCATGTCGAAGTATAAATTTTATTATTTTAAATATTGTGGCTATTAGAATTTCTTAAGACAAACTATGGTTTAAATATATTAATCAACAAATTTGATTTTAACACTTGATTTTTTCATTCATTGTGGAAACCCAAGACATTATGGAATGTAGTTCTATGTCATGTCCCCCCCCCCCCAAAAAAAAATAAATAGAAGAAATGAATACAAATGCTGTCCCCAAAACTGGAGAAGCGCTTTCCAACGCCAATGAAATCAAAATGGAGTAGGACCCCATTTACATCATCTCTGAGGTTGAAACAGAGCACATTCCACATGATATGTACATATTTTTTAACCTAGTGCCTGACTTAGTGCTGAGAAAGAACTAACTCTGATGACCAGTGATCATGATTAGGACTTTCTATTTCAGTAGAAATCAGGTAAGAGAAGAAACTGACCGGATGTGACATGGGCTCTAACCCGTACCTCAAGCTATCTCTTGGGGTTACAGAAACCCTGGCGAAAGATTACAAGCAGCACATCCCTTTCACAGATATGAAGTATTAATAATTATTATTAATTGAAAACTCTTTTGTTTTGGAGGAACCTGGGAAACATTATGCTAGGTGAAATAAGGCTGACACAAAAGGACAAATATTGTATGATTCCACTTATGTGAATTACCTAGGATATTCAACTTCATAGAGACAGAGAGTAAAATAGAATTTACCAGGGAAGTGAGGGTCGGGTACAGTCTTGAGGGACTGAGCCCTTAACCCGTGGGATCTGACTCCTTCTCCAGGTAGTATTAGAATGCACTTAAATTATAGGACCGCCAGCTGGTACCCGAGAATTGCTCAGTGGTGGGGGAAACCCTACACATTGGAACTGGTATCAGAATGAAAGGAACCCTTTATTATTGTTTGCTTCTTACTCATGTTTTATGTGATCACTAAAGTTTAGCAGTGGCTCAGTTGCCGCCAAATGATCTTAACACTTTTTGTTATATTAAAGCAACATTTATTATTCTTCTTATTAGAAAATATAGTCAGCTAAAAGAGTAAAACTAAAAGCACCCACGATCCTACCACCTAGGGTAATCACTGTTAATAACTTCTAGATAGCAATTCAGCTCCCTTTTTTCCCTTTTTTAAAAAATATATTTTTATTGATTTCAGAGGAAGGGAGAGGGAGAGAGAAACATCAATGATGAGAGAGAATCATTGATCAGTTGCCTCCTGCATGCCCCGCACTGGGAATCGAACCCACAACCCGGGCGTGTGCCCTGACCAGGAATCAAGCCATGACCTCCAGGCTCATAGGTCAACGCTCAACCATTGAGTCATGCCAGCTGGACTGTTCTTTTCTTAATATAAATATATACACATTTATTTACTACAAAGAGGCCATTCGGTACGCATTGCTTTTTTAATCTAATTTTAAGTTGTCTACCACAAGCTTCTTCCCATGCCAATAAGTATTCATTCACAGTGTAATTTTTAATAGCTAAAAATTACATATTTGTAAATATGCATGTATAATATTAAAAAGCAGTCCTGAATTATTGGCATAGACTTTGCAGGTTCAGGAAATACGTCAATGACTTCATTTTATCTTTTCTATGTTGCACATTAATATAATTTTTCAAAAAGGATTTGGTCAGCCTTTCCTAATCCCTCCACAGCTGCATTTTGAATCTTTAGATGTAGTCACAGCCGATCAAGGCTGTGTGTGTCATTAACATATTTGCCTGTAATACATGTAGTTCCTAGATGAATCCTGAAAAACTACTATAATTTCTAGACACCTGTTAGCCACTCATGTGTGTTTATTTATTCGTTGACTGTTGTCTCATTGTGTGCTCTGGACTATAAATGGTGGTTACCAACTGGAATGCAAAGTTTAATATAGAAAATGGGGAAGGCACAAAACTTCTTCCAAGAAAGGAATTTGGCTTTTAATTGAAATCTGTAGAGAACACCACTCTTTTCCACAGATGATGCGACCTAAGTATTTCCATGTGCCTCCCACAACCCTATTTGTAATGAGGTTCCTATATCAAAGGCCCTTGGAGATCAAAAGGGAGTGAGGGCTGCATTCTGCTGGCAGAACCACTGTTCCTTGGGGAGGAAAGAACGTGTTGGTGAAAGGGAGACATTTCTCCCTGACCCCAGTGAGGCTCCCCCCACCCCCACACCAGCCTGTTGATCATGTCTCCTGACTGCCTCAGTATCATCCAAAGTAGAGCAGCATTTCCTGTGAGTTTAGCTAAACAACACCTGAGTTCTCACCCTGTCCATGATGAGAGGGACTGCTCCTCTAGTGAAATAACAAACTCCCTTATATTTGAGGACCAAGTGGGTCACTGGTGCAAAGCTCCTAAAGGCTGGAGAGTTTAATTCAAAGGAGGAATTAAAAGTATGAATATAAACAAGGATACTTATGAAATTAAAATAAAAGATGGATGTGCATATTTTTATTTTTAAAATATATAGGCAATTGATTCACTTAGAGGAGTGACTGTTTCCAAACCAAACCCATTTCTAGTCAAGAACAAGAATAATCACAAGCTGGAAAACAAAGGATTGAAGATGACACACTTTGAGGAAAGGAGCGGGCAAAATTCTTACATCTATGTTGGTTTAGTGATCACGTATACGGTTCCCCTGTCAATTTGTCAACTCACTCAGGCCATTTCTAAGGATATTTATATGGACTTAGAAAAGAGACCTTGTGTTTTTCCCAAAGAGGGCTTTGTTAAAAATAAATAAACTATACATTCTGAGATATACTAGCTAAAAGAAGATAGTATATGCATAAAATAAGAATAGAATCCTATAAAAAGAGAAACAGCCAAGAAACAATAGTTCTTGGAAACTGAAACATGCTATCTGAAATAAAGCATTCAACTAAAGGAATGGATGATAAAGATGAATACATCTCACCAAAAAAATCTGTATTGGTTTCCTATTGCCACTGTAACAAGTTATCACAAATTTAGTGTCTTAAAGCAACACAAATTTAGTGTCTTAACAGTTCTGGAGGTCAGAAGCCCAAAATGGGTCTTCCTGACAAAGAAAAGATCCCAAAAGCTTTCAGTGGAAAAAAACAACAACAACAGGTCATAAAAAACTAATAGGTTGGCATCAGTTTTTCACCAGCAATCCTACATAGCAAGAAATAACTCTATCAGTGCCTTCAAAGGTTTTGGCACAAATTATATTCAACCTGGAATTCTGTGCCCAAATTATCCCTCAAGGGGAACAGCAAAACATAAAACATTTTTTCAAAGTTAACCTTCATTTTTTATAATATATTTTTATTGATTTCAGAGAGGAAGTAGAGGGAGAGAGAGAAACATCAATGATGAGAGACACTGATTGGTTGCCTCCTCACGCCCCCTACTGGGGATTCTGCAACTCCAGCATGTGCCCTGGCCAGGAAACGAACCACGACTTCCTGGTTCATAGGTTGATGCTCAACCACTGAGCGACATCAGCCAGGCTAACCTTCTTTTTTTAATTTATTTATATTTTTTTGTTAATTCTCACCTGAGGATATTTTTCATTGATTTTTCAGAGAGAGTGGAAGGGAGGAGGAGAGGCAGAGAGAGAGAAACATCAATGTGAGAGAGACACATCAGTTGGTTGCCTCCCACATGTGCTCCAAACAGGCCTGGGCATTGAGCCTGCAACCAAGGTACACTCCCTTAACCAGAATCCAACCCAGAATCGAACCTGGGAGCCTTCAGTCTGCAGGCTGACTCTCTATCCACTGAGCCAAACCAGCTAGGACTAACCTTCATTTTTTTTAAAGGAAGTAACTTTTAGCTGCACTCTGACAAAATGAGGACCTAAACCAACAAAGAGGACGATATAGAATCCAGAAAACATAAGTTCGATCTATGAGAGCAGTGAAGGTGAAGTCCTGGGAGTGTGCCTGTTCAGATCTAGAGAGTGACTTCTGTAGATTGGAGGGGAAGGGGAACAGCTCCATGAGGGAGGGCTCTAGAAAAAAAAAAAGGGGGGGGGGATTTGGTATACTAAATAGTATGATGAAGACATGGTAAAAGTTGAAAATGTAATAAAGGGACAGAAGGGTTGAAGGAGAAAATCAGAACCAGTTAGAGATGATAGAAGATAGGTAGGTAGGTAGATGATAGATAGGTAGATAGATAGATGATAGATAGATAGATAGGATGATTGCTTTGTTACAAGGAATTGGCTGGCTCACATGACTATGGGGGCTGACTCTGCAAATCCGAAATCCATAGGCGAGGTTCTCAGAAAGGGAAGGTCATGGCAGGCTTGACCCCACAGGCACAGGCTCAAGCTGCAATATACAGGAGAATGTCTTCGTTTTCTTTGAGGAGAACTTCAGCCCACCCAGTTTAATCGGCCTTACTTAGAATCAGCTGATTAGGGACTGTAACTAAATCTTCAAAATCCCTTTACAGTCCCTTTACGGCAGCACTAGAGTTTAGGAACAGGACTCTAGCCTAGGAAGTTGGCATATCAAAAAACTCATTCCATGCATACAAAAGAAAAGGAATCAGAAACTACAAGAAAAAAAAAACCCCATTATCAGGAAGTTGGGGTCCAAATAAAAAGGAAACTAAAGTTAAATGTGATTTTGGTGACATGGAAGAGCCCACAACAGGAGAATCCATTTAAACTTTACTCTCAAATCATCTTCCATTGGAGGACACAGCTGTGATCATGGAACCACAGAGGAGGCTGGGTGATCCGAGCTCACCACCTGGCTCTAGTCTAGATCAATGGTTCTCCACCTCGGCTGCACATTAGAATCACCTGGGAATCTTTTTAAAATCCTGATTTCTGGGCCCCATCCTCTGGAAATTCTGTTTCTTTGTTACTAATGTTGTGGCCTCGCCCCGTAACAAAGAAACAGAATTTCCGGAGGATGAGGCCCAGAAATCAGGATTTTAAAAAGATTCCCAGGTGATTCTAATGTGCAGCCAAGGTGGAGAATCACTGCTCTAGATAGATACCATTTACAGATTTATGATCATATAAACGGCATCTATTGACTTGGAATATTTAGAATCAACCTGTGGGCCAATCACAGGAGACCTGACTCTGTGGAATACAGTTTAAATGCCAGAAACTTCAACATTATGCACACAGAGGTTCAGGCCACAAGGTTGGGAGAAGTTGAGGGCAAACTGACGGAAGCAGGAATCCCTGGGAAGAGGCGAGAAGGGGATGTCACAGGAGGGAATCAACAAATGGGGCCTAAAATAGATAAATCAAGAAACAGAAGTAGAAGCTTGTTGTTTAGAGCTGTGGAGATGGCAACCAAAACAAACCCCAAAACCACAGATGGAACAATGGTTGCCTCAGGGCAGCAAAATTAAGAAGGGAAGAGCAGAGTCCAGGATTTTTGCTTTGTAATCTTTATGACTGTCTGTATTCTTTAGCTGTTAATTAATCATGTGCATGTTGCCTTTGTAAAGAAGTTAAACAATTGATTTGTAAGCAAAAATCTTAAAAACAAAGGACCCTGTGAGAGATGTAAAGGATGGAAGTTAGACCAAAGAGAGCACTGTAGGAATCATGTTATTTCCAATGAGAATGCAGGATTACCACCCAGTCTTCTGCCTGTGTTCTCAATGAAGCCCCCAGGGTTGGGGTTTGTGGGCCAACGATCAGCATGGTAGTACACACAGCTGGCTTGGAGATTGGGGAAGAACGGTGGAAAATGGGTCAAGAATAATGTAATAACAACAACCAACTCCTAATCAATATCACAGGGCATTTCTCCAATTGCCTGGCACCCAATTGTCCACTCACACATACAGACTAGTGTGTTCAGATGAAACAGCGACTCGGCAACCGTGTGAAGGAGCCTGGGGAAAGGGGGCCGTTTGGCCAGTGACCCCAATTCTATTAGGATGTAACTGCACACTGCAGGTGATTAAGGCTCTTGGAACGGTCCCAGGTTTCACTTCCTTGTGCCATTTCCTGGCAGCCCTGCTCCAAGGCTAGATAGATGAAGTCATGACTCTTGCCAGAAGCCATTCTCAACAAACATTGGCTGAATAAATGCTCACATACATGAATGAATGATTGGAAGCGAGAGGAATATGCTTCCAAGGGGAGCTTGGAGAGGCGGGACAGCAAGCGGGTACCTCGGGTATCTTTGCAGGTGCAGGATGGGCTGAGGAGGGTCCAGTGAGAGAGTGGGGAGTGGAGGGCAGACTGCAGGAAGCTGGCTGCCCCTCCCCCTCTCCCTGGTCCTCTTTTGCCATCAGCTCTGAACTCCTGCTCCTCCTCTGCCCTGTGTTGCTTTGCCCTTGGTCTGGGCATTCATGTCTCCTTCATGCCCCCTCCTGCTCCCTGGGTTCTGTTCTGCATCGGCCGTGTACCTGCATTTGTCCCGACTGTGTACACAGCGCCAATGCTTTGTTTCTCCACATTTACATCATGTGCCTCTCATTTTCCCTCTGGCCTTTCTTCCTCTGTACGAGCCAGTCTTTTTTAGGAAATCCTAGAGAGGGACAGGTCTCCACCCCCCGCCCCCGCCCCCCCCCCCCACCTCCAACTCAGCCTCACAATGATAGTGCTACATGTCATTGAGCTCCTCTGCCACTGGGAGCTTCCTCCCCTCACCCCGCCCCGGAACACTCCGAATGAGACTTCTTCAGCAACAATCCCAAGCTCTAAGTAGAATCACCATCACCAGGGGCAGCTGTGCGGCCTGGGAAGCACCTCCTGCTCTCCTTGGCTATTATTCAAGAGCCGAGAAAACACTCCTGATGCTAGACCAGGGGTGGGCAAACTTTTTGACTCGAGGGCCACAATGGGTTCTTAAACTGGACCGGAGGGCCGGAACAAAAGCATGGATGGAGTGTTTGTGTGAACTAATATAAATTCAAAGTAAACATCATTACATAAAAGGGTACGGTCTTTTTTTTTTTTTTTTTTTTAGTTTTATTCATTTCAAACGGGCGGTAGTTTGCCCACGGCTGTGCTAGACCGTTCCTGTCCCCTTTGTCAGCAAGGGCACGAAGGCAGGAACCGAAGAGGGACGAGTTCCACCAGAAACAGAAACAGCCCCTCTTTCTCACTCTTCCAAACCAAAGGGCATCAACATGGAGTCGAAACAAGAATTTTCCAGGGAACTCAGTCATTTCCAACAGAGAAAACAGCGTTACAAAGTACATAGTCCCTTTAAAGGAGCTCAGTAACTTGGCTGATGTATAAATAAAGCAAGCCATGACAATTTTAGAAACGAAGAACCTACAAAACTGCCATTTTAAAAGCTCCAGCACAGCGCAGTAATTTTATTATAAAACGTGCATTCTGACCTGCAGGACAAATTTAAACTAAATTCAAAGGTGTCTCCGGAGTGTGTGTCGAGCAAAAAATGAAAAGTATCCAATAGCACTTAATCGTAGCAGTTACGTAATCTGGTGTAAAACGGAGATCAAAGGCAAGCCGCGTATTCCTTACCCCGGTTCTGAAGGGGTACCCTTTGATATGATATTTAATTTAGGACACATGGAACACGGCCATCCGTTTAAGAAGCCTTTCTGAGGAAACTGCCAGAAGCATCAGGCTTCTCTGATGGGGTGTCAACTGGGCCAGCCGGGGGAAGGTCCCTGGGAACTGGGTGCCAGGCACAGGCCACCCAACTGCCCGGGGCTCAGTTTCCTTCATAAAGGGAAGGGTTGATCCTGGGCTACATCTTACCCTTTTATTGGTCTCAGATGGTTTTTCAGGCTTTAATGAACGCTATGGGCCCATCCACCCCCGGGAACACACACCTCAATACTTAGACAAAACATGTCATGTGCAATTTCAGGGGCTCACCCCCCACCCCTAATGCCCACGCATGGACCATCGGAGGACCTGTGCGCCACGTGCTCTCCCTGGTCCCTCTAGCTCTCCCCCCCGCCCACAACTGTCTGCGGGGCCACATCCTCGCCTCTTGGAAACCCCCTTGTAGCGTTACGGTCCCAGATACCCTGGATAAACCTTGTTGGGTTTAACGTGCATAAATATTCACCTGCCGTCACGCATCACCTGTGTTTTTGCTGAGCAATATTTTAAAGAAGTGAAACCTGTGAATCCAAGGAAAGAAAGTCTAGGTCTCCCATTCCGGCTCAGAGTGAGCATCCTCTATGGAAAAAGTGAATTGTGTCCAGCTCTAAAAAAAATAAAAATGATATTTAAAATTGCAGTTTCTAGTATATCAGTTTCCTCCAGCAAGAAGAGTTATGAAGCTTTAGATTCATTCCCTCTTTCATTCAGACCAGCATTTTACTGAGTGCCTATTGCGTTGCAAGCCCGCGGGTATACTGCAGATCCTAAGATAAATGAGTTTCAGTCCTGTAAGGAACAGCTGCTGGTTGAGTGGAGGCAAAGAAGGAGAAAATTAGTGTTTATGGCTTACCACGGCGATATGTCGCGAGTGCCATGGAAGCATAGTGAGGGGGACACCCAGAGCCACCTGAGACAGACGTCAGGAGGCTACCCAGAGGAGGTGATGCCGCAAACACTTTTTATGATGAGTTAGAATTTTCTAGGCCGCAGTGGAAGGGCCTCTCAGAAGGAGTCTGTGTGAGGCGAGTGGCTGCTGTGGGTAAGGATGACACGTTTTCCAGTGCGACTGAAGCTGGGGCCTGTGCAGGCACACACTAGGAGACAGGCGGCCATGTCACCTATGTGATAAGGACTTACGGAGGGATTTTCATCAGGGTTGAGAAATGTGATGGTATTTTAGAAAGAGGATGTAGGATGCATTAGAGGGGATGGAGGGGTGAGACAGGTTAACATTCTTTACACATCTCCCTTTGTATATACTCTCTAGATAAAAGTTTTACTCACCTAAGCTCTATGCTTATATGCCAATTTTTTTGAGTTTTTTTTTTTTTAATTAACTTCAGAGAGAGGGAGAGGGAGAGAGAGATAGAAACACCTATATATATATAAAAAGCTAATATGCAAAGTGTCCCCTCGGGAGTTGACCAGGAGACCGGGAGTTCGATCTCTTGCTATGACCTGCGCTGGCCACCAGGGGGCAACGTGGAACATGGTGGGCGACCAGAGGCGGTGGCAGCGGGGCGCTGAGGGAGGAAGGGGAGGAGGAGGCAGGGAGGTGGGGGTGTGGGCGGGGGAAACCTGATGGGCCCTGATTGCCTGCCAGGCCTAGGGACCCTACCCATGCATGAATTTTGTGCACTGGGCCTCTAGTCAATGATAAGAGAAAATCATTGATTGGCTGCCTTCTGCATGCCCCCTACTGGGGATCAAGCCTGCAACCTGGGCATGTGCCCTGACCTCCTGGTTCATGTGTCAACGCTCAACCACTGAGCCACACTGGCTGGGTTTATATGCCAATTTTTGATGCAGATAATTTGTTTTTTAGTAACCAGTGTTTGCTGGGAGTCATCTGACCTTTCAACATGATGTTTCTTTTTAACCCCAATTTGAGCTGTTATACTGCCACCCCAAATGCCAACAAATAGACTCTAACTACTAGTAAGAAATACACCTAATTGGAAAAGAAGAGCTTATCAAATATTGTGAATGTTACTTTCAGTCAGCACTAATCTGCAGTCTCTGAAATGGTGAGTATGGGTGCCACTCATGCCACCATATTGGTTCAAATATCTAAACATTTGATTTCATAATGCAACACTTTACAGTTTTACATGTTCTCGAATTATGAATGTTACTTACATATTAGCACCAAGATGCTTTGCCTGGCCTCACCTTGCTCATTCTTTCTTTCCATGGATTGGAGAATGGAGGCAGTGGCCTTGTGCGGGGTGGGAGCCTGGAAGAGAAAGGGCAGCAGGAGAGAGCCGGGGCTTCCCACACCCGTAGCTGAGGCACGCCAGTACTCACTCCAGTAAGAGGAACACTGACGTTTTACACCCATTTGAATGGGACTATTTAATGATTGATGATGACATTGGTTTTGGCTTAGGAACCCAATTTTTGGAACTCATTGTACCCATGTGTCAAAACATGAGGATGTACTTTTTTCATGAATTTCAAACTATTTCCCAGGACGTATGATTATCATAACAACGATACGAAAGTGGTAATTAATGTTTGGATTCAGGACAGGCCACATTGTGTGCTCATGGAAAACCACAGATGAAGTCCATTAACCAGTATTTACTGTATTTACTGGTCACCTTCAGAATAGGCACTGAGGCTTTTCAGTTTAAAAATCACTTTTACATTTTCTAAGGGAATTTGATAGATTCCATTTTCTAAATTAAAAATAAAATTTAGTTTTATTGAGCTAGAACTTTCACACCATGCACCTTTAATGTTTTTGAATTTGAAAGCAGTTACGATGAATTTCCAAATAGACATATATTAATTAAAAAATAAATCACCCTGCCAGCTTAACCAAACATAATAATGGCAGCTACTATGTATCGGGCATCCACTCAGGTGACAGGCAGCACTTTACGTAATGGTTCCTAATCTTCACATCGTACCTGAAGAATATGTCTCCCATTTCACAGTGAGAAAATCCAGCCTCCCAGGACCTGGAGCACATCACAGAGATCACGAGGGAGGGAGTTCAGGGACTCGAATATGGATGCAGGTCTCTGGCTCAAAGCCTTTCTGTCTTCCTTCCTTCACCTTGCTCCCGGTCTCCTGAAAGACAGAAGCTAGTGTCTGGAATGGCTATAAAAACCCT
This sequence comes from Myotis nattereri, assembly GCF_964212035.1. NCBI lineage: Eukaryota > Metazoa > Chordata > Mammalia > Chiroptera > Vespertilionidae > Myotis > Myotis nattereri. Next base: position 58,439,637 of record NC_138080.1, read on the forward strand.
CCCCCCATCTTAAAGATAGAGCAATGTCACAAGCCATTGGGATTGGTATTTTTTGATTTTATGTTTCAATTACAGTTGACATCCAATATTATTTTGTATTAGTTTCAGGTGTGCAGCTTACTTGTTAGACAGTCATATACTTTACAAAGTGATCCCCTTGATGTTTCCAGTACTCACCTGGCACCATACAGAGTTATTACAATATTATTGACTGTATTCCCTATGCTGTACTTTCCATCCCTGTGACCATTCTGTAACTACCAATTTGTACTTCTCAATCCCTTCACCTTTCTCACCCAGTCCCCCAATCCTGCCTCCCATCTGGCAACCATCAGTTTGTTCTCTGTATCTATAAGTATGTTTCTGTTTCGTTTGTCCATTTATATTGTTCTTTAAATTCCTCCTATAAGTGAAATCATGTGGTATTTGTCTTTCTCTGACTGATTTTTTTCACTTAGTATAATACCCTCTAGGTAGGTCCACCTTTTTTTATGGCCGAGTAGGGCTTGGCATCCCTCTGGTTCAAATTTCAAGGCATTTTACTGTCCTGTGGGGATTAGCTCAGAAATATTTCTTAGTGGTGTTACATTTAATGCCTTATGTTTACGCAGAATTACATATCCTATAAAGATTAAATGGGCTTTTCTTGCCTCCTTCCTCTCAAAAGAACTTATGCTAATTGAAGTTCCTAAATATATTTAGGCAAATACAGGGGTGGAGTAGGAAAATTGGTAGGGATGTGAGCTAATGGCCTTTATTAGATACAAATGAGTGATTAACATATGATGACTTGTAAATGGTAGAATCTGCTGTGTATTTAGGCAGACGCCCAGGGCAGAGTGGCCGCCAGGTCACCCAGTTAGACATCATATCCTAGTACGTCCATGTCCTGACCAGAGGAGAGAAAATTACACTACCCAATGCCGACTCGCCTGCAAAGGGATAAGCAAGAATTTGGAATGTGGACTCACACAGAAAGACAACAGCTAACATTGTGGCGAAGGCATACCCTGGATGGGAATTTCCAGTGGGGCGTCCTTTCCCCAGATGAAGTCAAATGTGTGTGAACGGAAGAACTGAAAAACAGCTGGAACCCTTTGGGGTTAATGGCGCTCTAAGACTGATGCGGGGAGCTGGTCCAGGTCTGGGATCAGGTGTGGCAAACATGCAAGGGAGAGTAACTTATGATGGAACCAGGAATAAAGAAATTATTTTAACACCGGAAATCACAAGGGTAAGAGCAGCTAGTCTATAAATTAGAGGTGGCTTAGGGAGTAAGTGAAAAAAAAAATCTATTTATAAGCCCCCCCCCCCCCCCTAAAAGCACAAGTACTTAGTAAGTAGGATAAAACTTGTAATACAATCCGACCAAGATTCTTCAGTCAAGGAGCCGCGGATGGGACTCTTAAATGGACGAGGCTTATGTTTTATTACCATTTGCTACGCTGCACCCTGAGCATTGCTTGTTTGTTTTTTGTCTGTGTGTGTGTGTGTTTGTTCTTGCCGGACTCACTGCATTTTTCTTTACTGTATTGACTATCATTGCTGTGGGGATTTAAAACATTCGTACTGGGTTTTGAGTCATCGAGCATAACTACCCAACGTTACTGAGGATCCTCCACCTCCACTCATTAGAGGCCACTAGACCTGTATTTTTTAAACCCTCTCGGTCATCATCATTGCAAGCAAGCCACTATTAAGTGCTTACTGTGTGCCTGGCTCTGTGCCAAGGATCTCGTATGCAGCACGCCATCACACACCTGGGAGAGCGTGATTGTATTTTCTCACTTTACAGATAATGAGACTAAAGCTCACACATTAACTCACTTGCCTCAGATGACACACCTAAAAAGGGATGAGCCAGCATAAAAAGCAAGCCTGGAGAACATGTACCCAGACTCTTCACGCTCACATCTGCGTGGCATGAAAATGCAGTGGAGGCGACTCTATTCTGGCCTCCCCCTGGCCCACATCCAAACGAAAGAAGAACATTTTCTCTCATGTTCTCACCGCTGTGTCTCTAGGCATAAAGGGTCACAGCGGCTCAATTTTTTCTTTATTTTTCCCTTTTAAAACTTATTCTAAGTTTAGGGATGATGGGAGCTGTGTTACTCTATTTCTTTTTGGATCAAGGGAGGAATTTACAAATTGTCCGATTTTTACAAAGGATTTCTTAGAGAAGTTGCTCCCAAGCCTTTGACTATAACAGATCCCTGGCTTTTACTTCTCGTGCTACATTCAGACCCGGATGGATTGGGGCCTCCCAGTCGCTGGCACCGCGCTTTCAGATCCATCCAACGTTCTCGGTTCCAGTGCTTGGAAACGGCAGGCCCGAGGTTTCCCAGCAGCACCCTCTGAGGGGCAACTGCCTTAAAAACCACGTGACGGTTATAAAACTGTACCTGCTACACAGTCACCAGGCCCGATAAAAAATAAACTTTTCAGTAAACTGCCTATAGTTTGTACAATCCCCAATTCTCCCCGAACAAGAAACGTATTTGTAACAAAGAAACCAATTCACATTGTGGCCAACAGTCCCTCTTCTATGTTGGGGGAAACCTCATAGAAATAAAATGTTAAGTCTAGTACAATAATATGCAAAGCACTTGGCAAATTACTTCTTATTAGTAAGTCCTGCTAGTGTAAGAAAATGCTGTAGACCCAATGCAGGCAACAAATGAAACATAGTCTGTTAAGAAATGCTGACTGTTCTCAATGACTCAGCTGGTATTGTATCAGCCCAGAAAATACCCCAAAAGTCCCTAGAGCTGGCAGAGACGTGCTCTTCTCCAGCTCCGGGGGTTCCGTGCGCTCTGGAAGAGGGGGAGCCTGCCCCACATCCCACAGCAGCGGGGATGGCCATATTCTTGTCTTGCTCGTCTCCCTGGGACCGCCTCACTGCCTTCCACTCATTCTGCTTGCTGAGTCTGACCTTAGTTTAGACTTTTTTTCAAATTTTATTTTTCAATTACAGTTGACATTCAATATTATATTAGTTTCAGGTGTACAGCAAAGTAATTAGACATTTATATAATTTACAAACTGATGCCCCTTTAAGCCTACTACCCACCTGGCACCATACGTAGTCATAATATTTCTGAGTATATTCCCTATGCTGTGCTTCATATTTCTGTGACGGTTTTGTAATTGTCAGTATGGACATGATTACTGACACGGTAGGATCTGGGAAAGCAACTGGTCCGTAACCTGAAATACGAGAAAGGAAACTCTCGGGAGCCTCGGCTTTCCGTCCGCTGCGCCCCACCAACCTCCTCCTCTTCTCCCCACGCCCGTGTCCTCTTGCCTGGCTTCCTCCTCTATTTTACTGTATCACAAAGACTACGGACTGAGCTGGAAAGTCTTCAGAAATCCTTCCCAAACCCTGGCCATAGAGAATCTTTAAAAGACACAGATGGGCCCTAACGGGTTTGGCTCAGTGGATAGAGCGTCGGCCTGCGGACTGAAAGGTCCCAGGTTCGATTCCGGTCAAGGGCATGTACCTGGGTTGTGGGCACATCCCCAGTAGAAGGTGTGCAGGAGGCAGCTGATCGAGTTTCTCTCTCATTGATGCTTCTAACTCTCTATCCCTCTCCCTTCCTCTCTGTAAAAAATCAATGGAAATATACTTTAGAAAAATAAAGACACAGATGGCATAAGATTAAATCTGTGAAAAGTACGAAGCTCTGGTACAGTACCAGCCTCTGCCAAGCGCTGGGAGAAGGAAGCTCTTCACCTTTCGCATCGCCCCTTTCCTGATTCCCGGGCGGATCGATAGATGTTCCTGCTTCTGCCTGGCTTTCTTTTCCAGGTGTCCTCCCTTTTCAGAGCCGTGCTCAGTTCTGGATTCTTGATGGTTTGTTTCCTCCCCACTGTGCATCTTCTTCTCCGTTGCCCTAATTCCACTGTAACCTTTCAGTGTCTTCTGCATCATCCCAAATGACTTCCATGTCCATGCCGCTAGAGCAGTGGCTCTCAACCTTCTGGCCCTTTAAATACAGTTCCTCATGTTGTGACCCAACCATAAAATTATTCTCGTGGCTACTTCATAACTGTAATGTTGCTACTGTCATGAATCATAATGTAAATATCTGATATGCAGGATGGTCTTAGGCGACCCCTCTGAAAGGGTCGTTCGACCCCCAAAGGGGTCGCAGCCCACAGGTTGAGAACCGCTGTTCTAGACTATGCCATTCATTCATTCATTATGCATGGAGTGTCTACTATGGGTTAAGTACTATCCGGTGATGTAATGATGAGCAAAACCACAACTCCTCTTAGCCTACTTCTTGGTTCCTTGATTCTTCTCTCCTCCAATGAATAACCTTCACACCTCTGCACCATATCAGCACCCTTCATGGAGGGTCTTGGCTCAGGACTTAATGTCTTTGAGAATTCGAAATTTCTCTGAGTGAAGTAAAGAGAGAAGGCTGGGGTCATTCACATTGAATGTGCTCTTTGCTCTCATCTCAGCTTCCCTGCAACTCCTGAGACGTGACCAAGCTAGCAGGGGGGGGGGGCAGTTGGGGGCAATTAGGCTGGCAGGGGGGGCAATTGGGGATGACCTGGCCAGCAGCAGGGGGCACGTCCCCTTCTTGTTCACGTCTTAGTCTCAACCACATAGACCTACATTCCAATGATGATCGTTAGTCCCCTAGGATTTCCCCAGGACTGTGTTGTTAATCCTCAACTCTAGAAATTTTACATTCTTTTTCTCTGATCCTGACCCCAAATCCCAGAGCCATTACAAAACCAGGTAGATTGGGCCTATTTGGAGGCCATGTCACCCACCTCAGCCGTGTTACTGATGCTCTCCACAATTCTCCAGCCTATTGCTAGTTGGCTCTTCTCTTCCCAGCAATGGCTTTGACCTTTCCATTGTCCCCAGCCCAGCCGCAGTCCCCTTTCAGTGGATGACCTCACTCCGGAAGCACACTTCATCTTTGTTCTGACACGGCCTTCCTTCACATCCACTTCTCTCTCCACAATCCATGCTCTCTATTTCCTCCTCACCAAGACTTCCTAATGACCAAGTGTAAACCTTTCCTAAATTCTCATCCTTTTCAATCCCATACTGCTCACCTTGTTCGTTAAGCCCTCCTTGTTCAAACTCTCCCCTTAGCGTCTGTGGTTCCTTCCTATGTTGTTAGCTGCTCTTTGCTCCTTATCCTAGAGGCCTGGTGCAGGAAATTCGTGCAGGGGGGGCGGGGGGGGGGGGGGGGGGGAGGGTCCCCTCAGCCCAGCCTGCACCCTCTCCAATCCAGGACCCCTTGGGCAATGTCTGCCTGCCGGTTTAGGCCCTGAGATTGGGCCTAAACTGGCATTTGGACATCCCTCTCACAATCCTGGACCACTGTCTCCTAACCGCTCACCTGCCTGCTGGCCTGATCATCCCTCACTGCCTCTGTGTGTCGGTTTGATCGCCCCTAACTCCCCCCATGCCAGCCTGGTCACCCCTAACTGCCCCCTGCTGCTGGCCAGGTCATCCCCAATTGCCCCCCCTGCCAGCCTAATTGCCCCCAACTGCCCCCCCTGCTAGCTTGGTCACCCCCAACTGCACCCCCCCCCACCGGCCTGGTTACCCCTAACTGCCCTCCCTGATGGCCTGGTCACCCCCAACTGTCCCTCCCAACCCCCCCGCTGGCCTGGTCACCCCACACAGCCTGCTTCTTCAGTCGTTTGTCGTTCCTCACTAACCTCCCTGCCAGCCTGGTCGCCCCATGCAGCCTGCTTGTTCAGTCATTTGGTTGTCCCTCACTAACTCCACTGCCAGCCTGCTCGTAGGCAGCCATCTTGTGAGGGTGTGAGGGTTAATTTGCATATTACAGCTTTATTATATAGGATGTATGCCTCACTGTCCATTCTCTCCTGGACCCTGCACTGTTTGATCCCCGGGTGACCTCAAGCATTTCTAGGTTCAGATCTTTAAGACCCAAAATCCTAGGGGGAAAAGGAATCCCATTCCTTAGAATAGTATACACAAGATCTTTAATGACCTGGCCCCCACCCGTCCGTTCTTTCATTTACCATCATCATTAGTTGCCCAACACTCCAGGTAGACGGCAGTACTGTTCCCAAAGGTGCCAGGCTCTCCCACATTCTGCCTGGTACACATCTTCCCCTTCCCATCCCTTGCCTGTAAGATTCCTAGTTAGCACACTAACCACTAACACTTAGCTCTGAAAAGTCTTCCCTTCCTCTTCTGGTCCAGTTTACGATCCCTTCTGTGCCCTTGCAGACACAGTAGTGTGTCACTGTCTAGTCCAGTGGTTCTCAACCTTCTGGCCCTTTAAATACAGTTCCTCATGTTGTGACCAACCATAAAATTATTTTCGTTGCTACTTCATAACTGTAATGTTGCTACTGTTATGAATTGTAATGTATATATCTGATATGCAGGATGGTCTTAGGCAACCCCTGTGAAAGGGTCATTCGACCACCAAAGGGGTCACGACCCACAGGTTGAGAACCGCTGGGCAGGTCTGAGGATTTCTCACTTTTATCACCTTGCACAGTGGCTGGCATGGGATTGGTGCCAACAACTGCTTAACAAACGGAACTACTAAAACTAACCTTTGGACCCGAATTTCCTACAGCACACCAAATATCTACACTAAGTTGTCATAATCACCTAGTTCAAGGATAAACTAATCATAGAGGATTAGTACAGGTGACATTTAATTTCTCCTTTTGGTTTTTCCTGGACTTTAAAAATCTTTAGTAAGCAAGTATTGTTTTGATTAAAAGAAAATTATCTATAGAAATGATCTATATGGAGCTATGTCATAAGTTAGGCTTTATTGCCTCGGTTCTCACAGATGAGGAAACAGGTGCAGAAAAGTCATGAAACTCGTTTGAGGTCAACTACTACCAGCTGACAAAGTGAGGCCAGGGAGGCTCCAGAACACTCCACTTCTTATCACCCTGTCATTTCTTAGTTGCTGATAATACATCTGCTATGAAACAGTTCACATTGCTTGGTTTTGTTTGAACTCGCTGCTCTTTTTTTTTCTTTCATATAGTTGCTCTTTTTCATTCCTTTAATTGAAAACTTCCAGATTTAATGGCTTCTTATGGCTGATGACAATGGTCTTCACTAAGATCTTACCAAATATACAGTAATTGCCTTTGAGCATAAAAGGGCTATTTATGCACCATGCTGCAAGCTCCCAAGGCCCAATCTAGTATGTTTCCATCTGCGGGATGATCTTGGGGTTTATCTGGTAGATCTACAAGCTACCAGCATTGCCACATGCAATTAACTGGCATAACTATCTCATCAAGGTCGGTGCAATAGCTGTTCACGAGGAAAAGGGTGAGAAATCCTGACCTGAGCTCTTTATTTCCAGACAATTTCCAGTTACACCTTACTGTTAAAGTCCAATAGTCTTAATTTATTGATCCTTCTTTTATTATATCTCACTAATCACCACCATCGAACCAGATCACCTGTACTAGGAATGACGTAGCAGGTAAGCGGAAAAACAGAGCACAGGGGAGGGTTCAAGAAAACAGTGACCCTCTACTTACATGCAGCTATATTTCCAAGGTATTTTCACACATATTTTTACTCCAGTAGATCCTCACCTCAACTTTGTGGTAAGAACACAACATCATCTCCATTTTACAGATAAGGAAAATGGAGGTTCACAGCAAAGACACGCATGAATTTGTGTTATAATGTAGGTCTTCCATTCTGGGTTTTCTCCATTTGCACCATGATGTTTTCGGAGACTGTAAGATGCAGTGGACATTTCTCTGCTGAGTCATAGTTTAGGGAATAAGGGGGGCTGGTAATAATTCTGGGAAAGAGACATAAAAACGTCAAGGAGAACAAGTTGCATCTATTTGGCCAAAGAAGAATTGAAATCTTCAAATCTGCAGCCTTTGTAGGCAAAATGTTTAGGGGGGTGAGGTGGAGGATGGGAGAGATAGGATCCCAGGCCAAACAGATTGCAAAAGTACAAGTCCTCACTTAATGTCAATAAGTCCTGTGACATCAAGCAAAATGGCACATAATGAACACAATTTTACCAGAGATTAATTGACATAAACAAAAGTTAAGTTCCTACAGCATTGCATCAACATTATAACAAAGTGACATTGAACAAAACAACGACGTTAAGGACCCACTGTGATCATTTTGATTTGTTGCAGTTTGGGCTCTCATTCCTCCCCAATGTTATGTCCTTTCACAGCCACCTTTTCATCTCACCCGAAGTTTAGAAATTGGGGATACTTTTGGTTGACTGAAGGGCATCCACCAATAATTGCTGCTGCTATAATTCATCACATAAAAAAGCTTATACATTTAGATTAGGAATCCCAGGTTTTACTAATTTCTCTTTCTTAATTTTTAAAGTTCCACATGTCCTTTCTTTTCTGATTTAAAGCAACTCTGTTCTCTTAATGATTCAATATTCTTGTCTCTATGGCAGTGATTTAGTTTGTTACGTCTGGCAAAGAATCTTTGAGAAAATCCCTCTAAAAGGTAGTGAATCTTATGGATCATAAAATTTAGTGTGTGAAAAAAGGAAACAACAAATTTTTAATCAAAGTAAGCAATAATGACAGGTTTATTTAAAATTTCCAGTAGAGAAAACCCACTAGTTTTGGAATAAAAGTACTCAATGTACGAGAGCATAGTGAATATAAAAGATTAGCAGAAGAAAAATAAAACCAAACATAGTACAAAAAAGTTTTAAAAGTCTAAAATGGATTTAAGCAGGGATGTTCTTTAAATCCTCCAAATAGTTAGCAGAGTTACTAGGTTTGGCAAATAATTCACTTGAGAATTAAAGCCTATTTCTGAACTGTAAACTCCATAAAAACTGTTTATTAAATTCAAGCATTCCATACAATTGGTATTTAAACATTTTTGCCGTCAATTTCAGAATAGCAGGAATTATTCATTTGCTCTCACAATTACATGAATTAACCAGCTGCATAACTGTTTTTTTGGAGCGAATGAACTAGAAGATGCCAAAAAAAAAAAAAAAAAAAGTAGGATAAAAATCTCTAAAAAATGGAAACACAGCAAAATTCAGATATCAGTTTGTTTCTTTAAAGCAACAAACTGAATTTTTACAGTATATTCTACATCTGTAGTTGTCATTTCCCTCGCCCCCACCCCCTCCAATACTCCTAAAGCCACTAGTCTAATCAATTCTTAGCTTCCAAATAGTCTGTACATATATATTTAGCAAAGAGCATATGCCTAACATTATTCTGACAGCAGTATGGTCAGCATACAATTTTAGAAAGATTACTATGTATATCATCAAGATTAACCATTACTTAAAAAAAAAAAACCCATTACTAAACAAATAGTTTTAAAATATTATGAAAACCCATGAAAAGAAGACTCCACATGGGCTCTAAACCTGATAAAAACACACTCCAGAAAGACTATTAATGCTAAACTTCTGCCGAACGATGACCTTAAAGTGCCAAACACAAAAGAATCTCTTAGGACCAGTCTTCCAATTGATTTGTCCCTGGCTTGGCCATCTCTCCTTTAACTATACACAAAGTCCTGCTAAAAGTATGCATTTTCGGTGATTTTTACAACAGACTGTTACAATGTAAACTAAACAGATTCTTGATATCAACAGTATGTTACCAAGGTGTTTTGTTGGTGTGTGTTTTAAATTTCTGAATCCAACAATTGGTCACAGAGGTCAAGTATTATCGAGGCTCCTTTGTCAGTTGTCAATCGTGTCTGACTCATCCATCCTTCAAGTACATGCAAGGCTCAACAGTTTTCAAGAGGCAGAAGCCTGAGGCCGTTTAAGACACAGACGAAATGGGATTGTGAGGTGAACCCATCTGAGTGAGAACTTTATCCAGCCACTGGAGGGGGCCATGCAGGTGGATCTCAATCCAGCAGGGGGTGCTAGTAACATCTTGGCGGTGGTATTCTGCTCCCCAACCCTAGAAACAACATGTAGGAGGTCATTTAACTTGCTTAACTCAGTGGTTAAACTTATTAAGTAAAAAGAGCTCACATAACCAGACATACAAATATGGATGCTTTCCACAAGACGAATGCTTGGGCGCATACACACACACACAATTTGGCAGGCGCTTTCAGGGAATGGGTGTGTTCCCAGCTCCCCAAAGCCCATCCATGGATTCTGGATTAATCAGTCTTGGTCTCGGGGAATAAAAGTTTTAGAATACATTATAAGGCTGTTTTAATAGTGTTAAACTTTCATTTTCATTGCCCATTCTGTTACTAATAGTATTGTAATAGATATTATTAAATTCTCACTTTATCGCCAAAAAAAATAAGGAAGAAGGAAGTATGTGAGACAGACTGACAGTCTGTTCCTTCTTATCCAACCACTGGAGGTCCTCCTATGGACACAGGGCTCTTGAACTTTTAATCTCTAAGCAAAACTGGCAGGAGTACGTAAGTATCCAAAAGCTACTGTTGAAACCTAATCATTGCCTTGAATCTATGGATTCTGTTTTCATTTGCACAGGAAGGGAGCTTGCCAGGTATCTTCAGGATTGCTGAATCAGGACACTAAGGCTGCAAAGAAGAAAGTCACTGTGCAGAAGGGAAAAGTAATTTTGCTATTGCAATGATGAGTAACTCACTGGTGTGGTAGCCAATGGAATATGACATTCTGATAAACCCTGGTTTCATGAGGAATAGCAGAATAGACTGGGTTCGATCTTTGAAGGTGGGACCAGATCTTACTTATCTTCTATCTCAAACATCCACTGAGTGATTGGCACAAAGCAAAAGCTCTAGAGAAGTACCTGTTCACCTGAACGGACTTGGATTTTTGAGATAGGGGGAGTTTCCTGTGCAAATAATTTATAAAATATATGTTTTGTATTAAAGTCCAAAACTGATCACCTTAAAAACAGTACAAGACTGGCTATTAATATTAGTAAAATGTTCTATATTGTTCCCCTAAGATGCGAAGTGTGAGAGGGCAAAGTAGCGGTCTTTATGATAAAGAACAAGGTAGTGAACATTTTTTGTTGCTAATATATAAGCCGCTGCCCTTTATCATGTCAGCAGGAGTTTTAAAACAAGATTTATTTATCCTTAACTCTCCAAATCCAGACTCCCAGTTATGTCCATTATATCTTATATAACTCTCCATTCCAGCACTGACCACGTTATAATTAAACATACACTAGGCCATAAGCATCTTGAAGCTAGAGATTTTAGGTACTTTTCCATCTCTGTGTTAATTCTCTGGAAAAGTGGTCAAAGTATTTGCTAAATGAATAAATTCTAATACATTTTTAATGCATATCCTTGTGTTTTAACACTTTTTATTAGTGTAAAGGTTGTTTCGACGTGTGTAAAAGTAAATAATTAAAAATGTGTAAAAGTAAAATAATTAAAATTGATTGGGTAATCAACATGAAATGAGTTTGAGGAAAAAGTCAATTGAGCAAGAGAGTCAGAAATTCTTGTAGAGTGGTCCTTCAGTAATAACAGACTCACCCAGGGACCTCAGCAATGACTACCACAATGCCCGACTCCATGCACCCATTTTAAAGATGAGGACTATGAAGATCAGAAAAAAAATCCCTGTGCCTGAACCACATCGTTAAAATGGCAGACTGAGCTAGAACTTGGATCGCCTCCTCTCGAGGGATTCTTTCCTCTTTACCAACAAAAATAGCAAACGAAAAGCACTGTCCTCATTTTAAAATTCATTTTAGCCAAAATCAAAGTCAAAAATTAAATATTAATGTTAACAGTGGACAAGGAAGGTCTTTGTAGTCACATAGGTACAAAACATATAGGTAAACTTCTTCAAAAGGTAAAAAAAAAACCCTCTTTTAATACTAAAAAGGTACCAGACTCAGCAATGACGTGCTGTGGAATTACGTTTCGAGAAAAACAACACCCAGAGAATACACTGAAAATCTGCTAATATAACTCAAAAAAGTAGGAAAAAAAAGATACTCGGGGAAGGATATCTGTGATCCACAAGATGATTAACACAGTCAGTTTCTCAAATTGCCCTCTGTAATAAACACATTACAGAACAGGTTTAACAACAAGTCAGATGAGCTTCTGAAGAGAGGACATGAAAGGTGGTTGCCTCGCCCAAATATATAATTAATTTTGTTTCTCAAGGTAACAGAGGATAAAAAGTTACCTTTGAGAATTCAGCAACAAGGCAGTCAGTCACTAGAATAAGTTACTGACTCATGAAACTGAATCAGATACTTAAATGTTTTACATTTCAATGGCATCTTAAAATTTTTTTATTTCTTAGAGGAAAAGAGGAGGCAGCAAGGAGATCAATTATTGTGAGCAAAGTCCCTCACCTTCTCCATCCTCCTACCTTACCATACAGTCTTAGAGCCAAGGCATCTATTTATCTTTGGGCAAAGGCCTTATTAACTTTTGAATTAAAAGAAAATTCATAGGGTTTACTGGAACCACTAAAAATACTGACCAACTGAAAATAAATCCCAGTGTGATGAACCTTTATTTTTACAAAAACACTGCTTGCTTATTGTTAAAACAAAAGCAAGAGGTGTTACCATCATAAAAAACATAGAATGAAAAGTAAAGGAAGTGGGTGTGTTGACTGAATTGATCTTATAAGACAACCAAGCATTTAAACTATGTATCTTAAGTATAATACATAACCTACTAATGCTATTACCATAGCTAAGATAGCGCTATTCAAGTAAGGGAAAGGCATTAAAGCCTGCTACTATTGACATGTAACACACACTCGTATAATCCAATGATACTGGAAGTCCTCTATTAATGTTCTGTGACTTTAAGTGAAATGACCAATTTTTCATAGGGTAACTGATATAAACAAGAGTTAAGTTTCTATGGTGTCTTGTCAATACCGCAACAGAATTACGTTGAATGAAATGACATTATTCGAGGACCTGCTATATTCTCCTAATAACTGACATCCTTGTTTAAGTTTACAAATGCCTAGCTAACAAGCTGGCCTCCACGGACATGTATGGAGAAGAGACAGATTGATATACTGGGAGAAAGCACAGCACAGGTGTGTTAAACCCCCACCGGAGGAATCAGGGCTCACGCACCTTCACAAAGCTCATGCGTATAGTACACATTTTCGTGAGCTCGTAGACGGTCTCGAAGCCATGGTTCACAGACTGTGCCAACAACTGAGCAAACTCCTGGTTATTAAAAATTTTCAAACTGCACCCGCTTGGGATCTTGCACACAGTAGTGGGATGAAATCCGTGATGGTAGTTGCAGTTCCGGCTTTGCACAAAGATGCTACTGTCGCTGAGGCACTCGGCATACACCTCCCCTCCAACATAGTAAAGGTGGACTCCTGTGGGAAGGCAGAGCACGGAGTCAGTTATTACAGCTGAAAAGCATGTGAGTTTATGCAACATATGAATATAGATGGATCTGAACTTTAGCTAATTAGGTAAATAGATATTCTCCCCAAGTCTTGCACAATTGATAGAATCTTAGTTAACTGTATTAGTCAACATAGTGCCTATCTGTCAACATGCACGTCTAGGTTTCTAAGAGAAAAAATATAACAAAGTCTCTTAAAACTCCGTAAGAGAGTGCAGCAATTTCATTCTGATAAGTGTTTAATGCCCTGTGTGGCCACGGATTGAAAGCAATTCCTGCTTTAAAAATACAGCACAATAAAGCTGGACTTTATTAAGGGATCCTGCACAGATTCACCACACCAGCTTGTTAGCATTTATTTTGCAGCTGAACTGTTTGAAAGTGTTTAGGGTAGGAGAAGGGAGGATCGAGACGCAAAAGAACTAGGAAACCACAGGTGGAGGAAGTATGGCTGAGAGCTGTCAGAGGTAAGGTCCCGGAAAAAAACACACACTAGAAAAATAATCCAAACTGTGTGCAATCTGATCTCACTGAACTACCATCTGCTCCGAACCTTTTCCTGTGAGATCCAGAGTGCCAGGAGTGTAGGAAATTGATCTTACCCAGCCTTTAAAAAAAGGGAAGGGGGAAAAAACCATTCTGACGAAGCCCCACACCAGTTAGGAAGATTATTACAGGCCACCCAGAGAACAGGGTCCCATCCCATGTGGCTTCAAGTGATCTCGCTACCTTGCAGGTAACTCTGGCATGGTTTAGTCAATGCTACAACCACCGTCTCACAGGAAATATTATGTGCTGTGTGTACGTGTGCACACAACAGCTAAGACTTCTGCAACAATTCAATAGTGGCTGGAGCAAAAGCCCATTTTTCTGTCTGATCCAGAGAAAATTTAAGGGCGTGTTCTGTGTTTTTTTGTTTGTTTTTACTTTTTTCCTTGATTATACAAGTGACAAATATTCATTTTTAGAAAATTTAGAAAGTGAGACAAAATATAAAGCAGACAATAGTTTCCTTTCTTTAGTGACCCAGAGGCAAGAATTGTTAACAGTGTGACACACTGTATGAGGTTTTAAGGATCATTAAACTTTCTTTGCAAACATCTGAAATATCTACATGACTGTAGGGATACAACATTTATTTAACGATTCTCCCATTACTGGACCATTGTGTTCACACTAATTTTCTGCTATTATAAGAATGCTATGATAAATGTCTCTGGATCATTTTTTTTATAATACCCTTAGGAGAGAATCCTAGAAGTTAAATCATTGGATTAAACACTTTTGATTCACTCTGCCAAATGAGTTTCCAGGATGCTTCCATCAATTTACACCCAGCTCACCAGCTGTGTATGGTACCTTTCTCGTCTCACCCGTACCAGTACTGAGTCTGAGTTTAAAACAAAACAAAACTTCCCTAATTAAGAGCTGAAAAACAATACTGTTTTAATTTATACGTGAGGCTGATATGATGATTTCATATGTTTATTAGCCACTTGTGTTTCTCTTATGAATTTACTGTTCATATTTCTCACCTATTTATCCTGCCGGGGCTCTAGGGTTTTTATTTATTATGAACTGCACATATATTTTAATTGTTTCCCCATTAGTCCTTTGCCTTTTAATTTTGTCTATGTATTTTTTTTTTTTAACCTACAGAAGTCTGAAGTCTTTAAGTAGTCAAACCCCTTGTGGTCTTTTCTGTTGCTTTAAATGCTTAGAAAATTTCTCTCTCTCTGATCCAATACATTTTCTCCTAACTTTTTAATAGTCTGTCTTTTTTTTAAAAAAAGTTCAGCGCATTAGTCTATTTGCATATATGGAATGAGGTCAGGGTTTCTCCCCCGAGCCTCACCCCAAAGCTAGCATTGTTACTGCAGGCCCATTAGAAGAATACTCTACTGATCTTATCATACATTAAATTTTAAAATACTGTGTAGTCTGAGTTTAATTTATTCCACTGTTTTGTCTACACACTGATTTAATTGTAGTTTCATAATGTTTTATTAACCCTAACATCAAGTATATTTTCTTTACTCTCCCACTAAAAAAAAAAAATTAGCTATTTTCACTTGTTTATAATATTCAGAAAACATTTTCCAACTTTCAAAAAACACTACATTGTGATTCTGAAATGGATTGTCTTAAAGTATAGGAAGAATGAATATCCTCAAAATATTTTCACAATATTAGGCCTTTTCTTTAAGGAACACAGAATGCCTATTTATTTATTCAAATTTTCTTTCTCTTGTAATAACATTTGATTTTCTTAACATAAATCTTATATATTGCTGGTTCAGATTATTCCAAAAAAATGTGTGTTTTCTGTCGTTATTGGGAAGTCATTCCCCCCTCTAGCGTATTTTCTAACTGATTATTGTCAGATTAAAGGAAACTGACATATAATTTCTAAAAACAGATTTATTGGAAGTTTCTAAATAAACAATCATATCCTTTGAATCGACACAATGACCATAAGTAATACTGACATATGGGCGAAGGAGGAAAGGCACTCAGAAACTTATGGTTCAAGTGGAAATTAATAAAAACTTCCTGGAAAGTAAATTAGCAAAGTACATCGAGTTTATGACCTACTAATTTCACTTCAAGAATTTATCCCCCCCAAAATCTATCCTAAGAATATCAGCAACTAATTAATTAATCATATCATCTGCAAATAATGATCATTTTGGCCTACTGCCATTATCTGTAATTCCACAATAGTCAAGGCATCTGGAACAATTTTATATAACAGCATTCCCAGAATTCTCATCTTCTTCCTAATTTTTAATAGGAATGTCCCAGAGTACAATGGCTTTTTACTACTTTGGGGCAATGGCCAACTTTAGAACGTAATGAAAACTATGTCCCTCTATCCCAAATGTGTGCAAAATTGTGTTTATCTGCAATCTCAGGGGTTTGCAGCCATAGAAAGGTATGTGTATGCTAAGTTCTAGCATTTCATCTTTACATGTGTAGCTTAGGGTTCCACCCCCCCTTAATCAGGTTAAGAAACTATCTATCCATTCCTGCTTTGAGAGTTGTTGCTTTTTTGTTTTTAGGATTGAATGTTAAACTTTATTTCAAATGTCTTTTAAACATCAATTAAATAACCTTTTAATTTGATCCACTGTTCTAAATTTCATAGGTCATTTAAAAAAAACCTTTACTCTGGAAATAATTTCAAACACACGGAAATAGGAAAACAGATCAAAGCCATATAGCCATCATCCAGATTTATCTATTGTGACAATTTACTCCACATGCTTTATCATCTGTACATCCCTCTATTCTACTCTTCTATACACACCTACTCATACATACATGCATACATACATATATATATTCTAGCACGGGACTATTTTAGATTGATATTTATACACAGAATAAGGCAAAAGTAGGTTTACAGTTGTGAGTACCCGAGTTTATTCTTGTATTATTATTTTTTAACTAGAAGCCCTTTGCACAAAGATTCGCGCAATAGGCCTTCCTTCCCCTGGCTCCGGCACAGGTTTTACTCCGGCACCTGGGACCCAGGCCTTCAGTCTGGCCGCAGCAAAGAAGCCAAGCCTCTTCAGCCTTCAGTCTTCACTCCAGCCGGAGCCTTCAGTCTTTGCTCCGCGCCTGCATATGCAAATTAAGCACCATCTTTATTGGGTTAATTTGCATAGTCACTCTGATTGGCTGGTGGACATAGCAGAGTGACACCAATTTGCAGGTTTCTCTTTTATTAGTGTAGATTATGGTTGTATTTAATTGTATTACCATGGTAAACCTACTTTTGCCGCACCGTGTGTGTATGTGTGTGTGTGTGTGTGTGTGTGTGTGTGTGTAAATAAAATTTCATCCTGAGCCATTTATTTCATCATGGCCCTTTACTCCTAAATACTTCAGTGTGCATTCCCAAGCCTAGGGATATTCTTCTACACAGGCACCACACATTAGCAATGCCAGCACATTTAACATTGATATAATACTTTAATCTACCACTCTTATTCCAATTTTGCCTGTTGATCCCCATAATGTCCTTTATAATATGTTTTCCCTGGATGGTACAGGATCACATCCAGGGTCAGGTTATAACACTGAGCTATCGTATCCCGTTAGCCTCCTTTAATTTGGAACATTCTCACACCTTTGTCTTTTGACATTGATATTCTGGGAGAATACAGTCCCTCCTCACCCTTTTGAACAGGATGCTCCTTATTTGGGGTTTGTCTGACATTTCCTGATTATTAGGTGCAGATTTGCATTCTCAGCTGGAACTCGGCATAGGTGATGTTTCCTTCTCAGGGTACCACATCTGGAGGTATAGGATACCCATCTGTCTCTCACTGGTGATGATCATTCTGATCTCCCAGTCAAGATGTTGTCCAATTCCTCCACTGCGTAATCACTGATCTTTATTCTCCCTTGAAACGAATGGGCTGTCTGTGAGGAGACACTTTAAGACCATGCACAGATCCTGATTCTCATTTTAAAATTCTCTCTATTTTTAGGATCCATGGATGAGTGTTGCCTGATGGCTACCACATGATGACTGTCCAACTCTAGCACTCAGTCTACATTTACCAGTCAGCCTTCCCCATTCATTTATCGATTCATTACTAGCATGGATTTCTGGATTGCTGTTGCTTTTCAGTGGTTTGAAACTCATTACTTAGTTATTTTGGTGCTCAAATTATCCTAGAGTTGGCTCCCATGCCATGCGCCCATCATTTTCATAAGCATTTCTTTACTTTCTGACACAACAGAATGTTCCAGGCTCACTTGGTGCCTGTCTGTCCCAGCCTTGGAGTCAGCCCTTTCTCCAAGGAGCCCTGGTTCCTCTGAGTGGGAAATGGTGTTAGAGGTGTCTCACTAGACGTGTTTATTGTTCCTGGGTATCTTAGCCTGTTGGCCCTTTCAGCAGACAGGTCAGAAACTATCTGCATGTACAGATGCATCTATATCTGCACACACACACACACACACACATACATGAGATCACAAACATGTATGAACACACACATACACACATAACTAAAATCATGATTTCACACTGATACTTGCACAGGGTTCATTTCTTTGCCGTCCTCCACACGTGTACGTCTCTTATTTCCCAGTGAAAACCCAGGCTCCCCACATCACACATTCAGTATCAATCTTACAATCGAATCTGAAAGTTTCAGAACTGTTTCATTCATATTGCTACTAAATAATCAAGTCTACTACAAACAGTTCAGGGTTTGCTTACAATCACGCTACCCTACCTGGCCCAGACTGAGGATAGATAGCAAGGTACTATCCATTCCTAAATTGTTTGGGATTATTTCACTCTTTTTATTTCCTCAGTGAGTTACGGTATTTGTCTGACATACATTAGGTTTACTTATTTTAATCTGCTTTTCGTTTCAGGTGGTAAGTAATTGTTTAACAGCGATCCTATTCTGCAGCAAAACACAAGATAGACCAGCGATCCCGAACAGCAAATCACTGTTTCTGCTAATGACGACTAATTATTACGCGTGGGTCGGCCACAGAAATCGCTGACTGGAAGGTGGACTTCCTGGTAATGCGCATTGGGAAAATATTTACAAACTGAAGCAAGTACACATTATCTGGCGTTGCTACACTAGTTTTGCTACAGGAAAGTCTAAGAGGCTCTGGGGGGACAGGAACACAACAGACAAAAGAGGTTAAAGTGGAAACTCACCTTTTCCAATGTGCCGCCTCGTGTTTTCAATAGTGGAATTCCGATTAACGTTGGAGAGCAGCCCAAGGCAGAAACGGTTCTTATTGTTGGAAGGGTCGGTGAAACCGTCCACCAACACACTGGTGGAGGAGGCATGGAACGCTTCTCCCACGCGGTTATTGAGCTCATAATAGACAATAGAGCACCAGTGTTTTGGCTCCTCATACGCAACTGCCTGAACATCTGTAAGAGAGAAAAGCTCCTAGTGAATCACGGTGGGTGCCCTGGGCTCGAAAAACTGAAACTGTGTTGTAACATTGGCTCAGGACCAATGGAGAAGCAACTGCTATTTTAGGGTATGGAGTGTACCTATGATGTCTTAGTATTCCTTACTAGGTGCAACATTGTCCTTTCATTGGAAAATAATTTTCTCTAATTACTATTGGATAACCAAAATGCCAGCTAGGCAAGCATACCCACAGCGTGTGCGGAACATCACAATATGCTCTGTAATATGCCAAAATGGAAATTACCCCCATTACAGACCCTGGCTCACCATCTAAAGAAAGGCAACAAGTGGTAAGTGAGCTGAAAAAAAACAAGGGGGAAGGGAACAATAGAGGACGGGAAATATGCCAAAGGTGCTGGCACGGAAAGGAATTACTTTCAACCAAGCCTCAGCGTGCCGATGCTTTTCCAGAGCAATGAAAATCAGTTTCCAATTATTGATAAGAAGTTCCTTTACTTCACGTTAAGTTGCCAATAACCATCACAGCTACAGCTCTGCTCCAGTCCTCGGACTCAGGAAGAAATCGTGCCAGCTGGCCAACTCGCACAGAATGAATCATATCTCTCTCATCCAGATTTCATGCTAACTTCCTTATATTTGCTTTAAGTCATGCAGAGCAGGTGTGTTTTGTCTCTCCATTCCCAGAATGGGCCAACAATGGAAATTACCCAACTTTACTGACAGGATGCAGCTTGTTAAGTCAAATCTCTTAAGACTAACAAATCTCCAAACAGAACATGCTTCTAAATATTTGCAAGTAGAAGGTTCTAAAGATAAGTTCCTTCTGTAGTAAAACCTCTTATACCACTGCATTAGAGATTCCAGGAATACAAACCAGATATAGCCAGCATGCCAGTACGTAACGATCTGAGGTTTATGGTCTTGAATATATAATCATAAAAAAAAAGGAAAGAAAATCCGAATTGGAGGCAAGTACTTCTGTGTTCTTAACATCAACCTCCATAATATTAAAATGCACTTTACTTTAGAATTCGGTACAGAAAACAAGGAAAATGATTGTTAAGAAACCACTCAGCCACAGAAAAGAGGAAATACTGCCATTTGCGACAACATGGATGGATCTTGAGAATATCATGCTAAAGCAAAATAAATCAGACAAAAAAAGTTAAAAACCATATGACTTCACTCTTGTGCGATATAAAACTGAAAGCAACAAATGAACAAACAAGAAAAACAAAAACTCATAGACACAGACAAAACAGTACACTTGAAATCTATATAATTTTATTAACCAATGTCACCCCAATAAATTTAGTAAAAAAGAAAAGAAAACCACACAAACATTAACTGCTTTATACAGTGAAGCGGGTGAGCTGAAAACATGCTTGCTAAGCAATTATCCCTTGTCAATTTGCTATACTTCAAAGAGCAAAAGTCTAGTGATTTACAAGTGTCAAATCTTAAACAGGGCTGCAACATCATTAACAGGATGCTTTATCAACTATCAGTGTTGTTCAAAATACGTTCATCTAGGTTGGAGGTTGACGATTTTTTTTTCTATAAAAGGCCAGAAAAGTTTTGTAAGCCACGTGGTCTCTATGGCAACTACTCAACAGTACCCTAGGAGTGCAAGAGCAGCAACAGATAATATGAAATGAATGAACACAGTGTGTCCTAATAAAACTTTATTTATAAAAACAGGAAGAGTCTGAATTAACCTGGAGACTGTAGTGTACTGACCCCTGCTCTAGGAAAACCACTCCAAATTAAACAACAGCAACAAAAAAGGCCAACGTTCCTTCCTCATGAAAAAATTAACTAGAAACTTATTCTAATGGAGAAAATGTTTAAAGCTATTTAAAGGAAAAAATTTTAAAACAATTTAAAGGTCAATTTCCTGAAATCAGACATTTTAGACTTAACAATAATATTTACAGGTCAGCATGCTCATAACTGTATATGCCATCCTTTCCTGCAATCCTGATCCCCAAATAAAAATCCCAAAGATGTGTGAGACAGGAGTTCTTTTCTCCAACCAGAACCTTCGTTGGCTCATAACCATATGTTTGAGAGGATGTTCTAGAGATCATCAGAGCCAACAAAAAAGGTGTACATTCCAGTTTATCACACTGCACATCTAAGAAAGGGTGAGTTTACCATCAACTTTTAAGAACTTCAAAAATACAAGCAAGTCTGACAAAGTGTGAGGTGTCCTCAATTTTAATTATAAAGTTGATGAGAATGACCTAAGACATATCTAGTCATCGAATTGCATTTCAACTCCAATGTGTGTAAGGTCTGCACAAATTCGATGGCCCAGGCCATGTGCCGAGTGCACCTGTGCAGCACTGTCCTCCATGAGAGGTTGTGGGAGCAGCTTTACTCAACGGCGTGGCCGTGACTTCTTACCGATGCTCAGAGACTTTCCCCGCCCTCATTTACCTGGGCTCCCTGCTCCCTTAAGCCACTCGACTTGGCACTGCGGCCCTGGAGGAAGGATGGCGTCCTCCCCTATGTCATGGCCAAGGAGTGTGCAGAGCTGCAAACAGACCCGCCCGCTACTTGAGAGAGAAAGAACCTTCCTTCTGCTTAGAGCTCTTCCAGGTGAAGACAGGAAAGACATGCGCCTCAACTTCTTTTAGCAGCGAGGTTAGAAACAAACACAGAAAGCAAGAAAGAAGCGAACGTATGGTTTGTGCCAGCTGCCCTGTGCATGGAGGGGGGAGGGAGGGGGCTGGAAAATAGAGGGGGTTGATCACTATCTATCCCAGCTACAAAAGGGCCTTCTTCTCCAAAGCCTTGTGACATGAACTCCTAGTTTTGGAAATCACCCGTGGAAACTCCACTTCGGTTATTGTTATGATCATCATTTCTCAATGCCCCTTTGTCCTTTACGTAAAAATACCCTTTTTTCACCAATTCAGAATTACTAAGTATGGAAGCTCTAAACATGACTGCTCACTTACACGTCGGCCTTCATTAGTTAAATCAGTGTGTTTGTTCTTCACAGCAAAGACTTACCTGTAACCCAAGGAATTGTTTCTGCAGAGCCTCTCATTGTGCTCTGTCTTCCTCAAATAGCTATCTTTTTAAAGACTAACGCAATTTTGTGAGAGAAAGCCACATTTGGGCAGATAAACCTGAGACTCTCAAAAGGGAATCAGCGGCAATTCACTTACCTCCTCTGTTGATTTCGGGGGGCAGTGAAGGAGCCATCATGTTTGTGTCCATTGGCTGAGAGCCATCCTGGGTCATGGGGTCTTCAGGGGGCAGGTAAGCAGGTGGGGGCGTATCAGCTACAAAGTAAAAAAAGAAAAGAAACCAAAAAAAAACACCCCATAATTTTTAAATCCTTAATAAACACACACACTTAAAACATATATATCCTCTTCTGTCCTGAAATTCCTAAGAGATTAAGTTGCTGTTCCCACCACCCTTTCCGAAGACTGGAGGCTCCGGACACTGGGCTGCTGTGCACTTTCTGAGGACTGCTACCATCTCGTGATCTTACACAATTTTAGTCAAAACTCAGGGGGAGGAAAAGCACCGAGTGCCAGTCCCGGAAGT
Organism: Myotis nattereri; assembly: GCF_964212035.1. Lineage (NCBI taxonomy): Eukaryota > Metazoa > Chordata > Mammalia > Chiroptera > Vespertilionidae > Myotis > Myotis nattereri. Next base: position 58,462,470 of record NC_138080.1, read on the forward strand.
GGTCTGCCAGCCTGGGATGGTGCCATTGGAACACACTCGGACGAGCATTTAAACCGCCTTGGGTACAACCCACGCTGAGCGGGCCTCTGCCTTTCCCTCGCACTGGTAGATGGAAACCTCTGAAGGCTCTAGAGGACTTCTCAGCGAAAGGGGCTTCAGGGTCTCCTACATGCAACCTGTGGGCCCGTGGGAATCACCACTGAGTTTCATTACTCAACTTTCTGACTGAACTTAATTTTTCAAGACTTTAGGCGACCTGTCAGGACCACCTTCTCCCACCCTCTTAAATAATCACTAATTTTAAAACCCCTAATAGCGGAAGAGGAAACAAATCCGTTTATCACAGCTATCTTTTATTTCAGAATTTACATATATGTTTCCTCTGGAAAGTCATAGCCAACTGGCAAAGAAGAGGCAGCAAACAAATATTGATTTCGGAAACAAAGACCATCACACAGGTATTCTGTATTCTTAAACAAAGAGCATGGTTTTCCCCAAAACAAGTTACTCCCTGGCTAGCGTGAGCCCATGGGGCACACGGGGCAGAGCAGGGAACAAAGTCTCACCCTAGGGACCCACGCTAACTTAGGTAAGTCCCCTAGACCACTCGGGCAACCCTCAAATGCAAATACTAACTGGGCTCCACTAGAGTTCCGCAGCGATTTCCCAAGACTGACTGTTCCAAGGTTGAATCACAGCACCCAGTGACTTCCCACGGTCCAGCTGCTAATGAGCAAGGGCTTGGAGCACAAAGACAGGGCTGTGGGGACCTTATCCGGCTGCCTTTTTCACCCTTCTCCAGCTTCTTTTAATTCGGCTTCTTCCCTGCACCTGGAACACTGACTTGGCTTCACTTCCAGTCAGGAAGGAAGACAAAGAGCCTCCCCCGAGACCAAAGACAACACATTTCTCCAAACACACAGGTGACACTTCATGGGCAACCCACGGCATCAGCACCACTGAGAGGGACCAGACGCCACTGGTGGTGCCCACCGTCCCCACAAGTGCCTCCTCCACCTCCTCTTCTTCACATTTCCCCTGCTGGGAGTGAGCTTCCGTCCCTCAGAAGCCGGGGAAGAAGTGTACATCCAAGCAATAACCTTCCAGTTTTTCACCCTTGGGCCCACCCCGGTTTGCCACTGCTCAAAAGCCTTCTGAAGTTATCTCCTCCCTATTATCCTGTTCACCACACACAAAGGGTCTGAAAGGGAGTGGATAGAAGTCACCAGATGCTATTAGCTTGATTTTTTTAAACTAGTCAATCTCCCACCCTCATCTGAAACGGTTTTGCATTGAAAACCAAGCAAAACAAGGCAAAGTGACCAGGCTTAAAATAAAAGGAAGCAACAGGTACATAAACTCCAGACAGCAACATCAAGTGTGGACCACTTTTCAGTTTTTGAGGACACACCCGCGCTGATGTCAAATTCAAATTTACTTAAAAAACAAACAAAAAACATTTCAGTGGCCCAATGAACATGCTTGCCCACTCGTTCATAGAGGTTAAGTATGCAGATGCCAAGTATATCTTTATTTCGACTATGTTTCTTGAGGTCTACTGGCAAGAAATTCATTACTAATCATTTTTGGTCTCTGAGGTGCTGGCTTATTAACCTATTAACTTGACAAACAAAATGTCCTAATTAATCATCTATTCTGATAAATATTACACCCTCAGTTAAATCTGAAAAAGGAGGATAATTGTTTTCTGTCTTTGCTAAGTTAAACAAGCAGATGGTTTCCAGTACATCTGTTGCAATTCCTTTGTTGTTAAAGTATATGTTCCTTGGGATTACATCACCCCTTAAATGAATTTAATTAAGGAGGGGACTGTGATCCCTCAGGAAATATCTTTTCTGAGGTTGCACCTGCAGCAGGGGTTTTTATTCCACGTATGAGATGATGCTGATGGAGCCTGTGCTTCCCCTAAAGCAAATGTGTGCAACACACTACTTTTCTCTTCCTTTTATCAAGAGCAAAGACTGTTAACAATGATGCCACGCCCAGGAAGACGCAGCTGTTTCGAAGCCCTTCAGAATAAAAACACAAAACTTATTTGAGCATCTGTGCCTGACAAATAAAACAAGACATGTGCCTATGACTTAGCGATGAGGTCTTCTTTCAACCAGTCGGGTCCTGAGCCCTGGAGCACAGGGCCATGTACCAGAACGGACGGCCTCTCCCTCCAGGCACACCAGCTTCCCCCCACACTGTGATAACACGGTGGGAACTGCCCACAGAACGGCCCCCAACAGTGCAACCTACCTGGCATCTGAAAAGGGCTTCCTGGGTCAGAGCTGGTGGGAGAATGAGGGTAGGTGCTACTGCTGCTTCCGGGAGAGTTGGGGTAGCTGCTGTTGGGGGAGTGAGGGAACGGGTGGCTGTTGGGCTGCTGGAAAGAATCCGGAAAAGTGGCGTTGAGTGGCATGTGGGGCTCATTTTGTCCCAAGTTGCGGAACTGGGCTAAGAGGCTGTGCTGAGGGTTATATTCACTGTGTCTCGGGACCAGCACTGGAGGAAGAACTGGAAAAAAAAGAAAAAGACAAAAATGAGAATGATGGAAATCGATAACAACATTGCGATAAAGTCGCAGCATAACCTGTACGTAACAAATTATCTGAACCCGGCCCTGCTGCCCCCTCGAAAGCGCCATCCAAATGAAAAGCCATTTTTCACTCGGGAACAAATGCGCTAAAAAAAAAAAAATACTGTCCCTTTAGAATCACTGGAGACTTATGGTGAAGATGAGCGGCAGTGACAGACAGTCGGGGAAAGTCTGCAAAATACATCCATGTGGGTTAACAAGGTATGGCTCCCCTATTCTCAATTGTTTCATTTACTAAAAACCAAAGCACAATTAAGAGCATACATATGTCATCACTGACGAGTCCACTTTATATCCCTGGCTGATAAGATTTGACATTTAAGAGTTAATAATACCTATTAATGATATGAATTATTCACCATACATGTTTTAAATGGACCCAACTCACTTTAAACCAAAAGGAAGTGAATAAAGGTGAGAGGGTAAATACAGTGAACAGTATAAATCCAAATGCCAATGAAGACAGTTAATTGGACAAAATAGGATATTTTGTGGGACAGACTTTAAGTTGTGTCCTCCTAGTCCAGCCGTGGGCAAACTATGGCCCGCGGGCCGGATCAGGCCGTTTGAAATGAATAAAACTAAAAAAAAAAAAAAAAAAAAAAAAAAAAAAAGACCGTACCCTTTTATGTAATGATGTTTACTTTGAATTTATATTAGTTCACACAAACACTCCATCCATGCTTTTGTTCAGGCCCTCCAGTCCAGTTTAAGAACCCATTGTGGCCCTCGAGTCTAAAAGTTTGCCCACCCCTGTCCTAGTCATATAGTCACATGCCGCTTAATAGCAGGGAACACTGTAATGGCAGGCGCATTAATATGACTGGCAGCCCAGTAGGTTTGTTTACACCAGCGTCATTACAAACATGTGAGGAATGCGTTTTGCTACCGCATCACAACCACTATGATGTTACTAGGCGACAGGAAGTTTTCATCTCCATTATAATCTTACACTAGAGGCCCAGAGCACGAAATTCATGCACGGGAGGGGGTGGGGTTGGGTGGGGGGCAAGCGGTCCCTCAGCCCGGCCTGCGCCCTCCCGCAGTCCGGGAGCCCTTGGGGGATGTCAGACATCCTTAGCGCTGCTACGGAGATGAGACAGGAGAGGCTCCCAGCTGAGCGGCCCCCGCCCCCTCCGCCCCCATGGGAGCACATTGACCACCAGGGGGCAGCTCCTGTGTTGAGTGTCTGCCCCCCGGTAGTCTGTGTGCATCCTAGCAACCGGTTGTTCCACCGTTCGGTTGATTCGCATATTAGCCTTTTCTTATATAGGGTATGTGTGGTCTGTTGTTGACCAAGAGTGTTCTGAGGTACATGACTGTACCTTGGGAACATCTTTTCTCTAAGGATCTTAGTGTATTTACCCACTTATCAGTCATCCTATTTACTACCTGGTAGGTTTAAAAAAAAAAAAAGACATTTTATACAATCCACATTTTGCTAAGGTGAATACTCAAGGCTAAAACTGTTTGTATCAGTAGAGAAGGAAAGAAAACAAGCCATGCCTCAAAGCTCTGTGTGTGAGGCGCCTAAGGAGTTAATAATTAGCATGGTCGGAAATCTCCAGCAGCAGAGCCCCTACAAGTACAACGAGAGTCCAGGGGAAGGGCTGGCAAACAGAGCCCTCACCAGGGTTAGAGCCTAGCTTCCTGCCAGGGTCACCAGATGGCTCTCCCCAGTAACAAAGGCCCTTGGAATCCCTGCTGTTCCGTGGCCTTGGCTAGAAAGACAAAAACAACCCATTTGGTAAACTGTATGGGAGGAGAGAGGAAGACATTTAAAATCTGTTATTGTTGCTGGGAGTTAGGATTCAGAATTTATTTTCCCAATGAAACAATACTTAGAGGCTTTAGGAATTAAGTAGATTTTTGAGGGCTATCCAGGGAATTTATCCATAATTTCTAACATTTCTACAAGGGGAAAAAAAGTGCTCTTAACACTTGGATCATCACTTATTCATGAGCTGAAAAATGTTAAAAGTTTCTCATACGCTGTATCTTAAATTTTACATAATCCTGTAGCAATGTGATGTCCCTACTATTGGACCCCTTAGAAACAAACCCTGTTAATATAATAAATAAATGTATTTTCTTTTAAGCACAGTGATGTAATCTGCCCAAACCAAGTCATTAAAAGAATAAGTCCTCCTTTTACCTTTCAATAGCCACCTGAAGTGTAATCTACTTTTGTTTTGTTGAACAAAAAATTTCCAACAGTCTTAAAGGCTCACCCTACACCAAAAGAAATCTATATTCCAAAATAAACTCATGCTATGAAATAGTCCACTGCCTTTAAATTGTTTATGCAATCAAACATTCTCTTTTTCTTTTAGCTGCTGCAGCTGATGGTAAGCTACCACTTTACAACTTGCCTTGTTTGGCCATCTAGCTATTGCCTCACTTCTGATTGGTACCTTTCAAAGGGGGCAAATATTGGCCTCTGTACCCCTCCCTACAAAGGTAGCACCAGACAGCAATTTGAATCAATTCTCCATTTTAACCCTTCAGAGGACCCCTAACCCCCAACACACACACACACACACACACACACACACACACACACACCCTGCACCCCAAGCTGATACTCTGCACAGTGTTCCGGTAACTGCTGTGTGGTGTGCAGTGGTCAGGCTCCCAGGCACAGTGCTATCCTTAGTGGACACTGCAGGTGAGCCTGACCAGCTTTTGCTCATCACTGGGAGAAGTGCGCTACCAGCTACAATAAATTAGCATCCGATGAACTTGACAAGAAAAATAACGTTTTTCCTCATCTCTGACTATTGAGATGATTTTGCCACTGCTGACATAGGTACAGGTATCTTTTAATAAACTTAAAAATGTATTGATGTATCACACATCTACCCTAAAATGCACAAATCTTCATGTAAATGAAATCATACAGACTCATGTATCTAGCTTCTTTGGTTCAGCATTATGTCTGTGAAACCCACCCATGGTGTGTATAGCATCTTATTATGCATATATATTACAATTATTTACTCAGTCCCTCCACCTAACCTCCTCAGAGGATAATCAATTTCATTTTTTTCTGATTTATCCTTCCTTTAAAAAAAATAAAATACATAAATATATGCTTTCTTTCTTTTAATTTTCTTTTTTTGTTGCTAATCCTCACCCAAGGCCATTTTTCCCCACTGATTTTTAGAGAGAGTGGAAGGGAAGGGGGGGGGGGGAGAGAAACATCAATGTGAAACACATCAATTGGCTTCCTCTCGCATGTGCCCCCCACTGGGGCCATGGATTAAGCCTGCAACCCGGGTGTGTGCCCTTGACTGGTAATCAAACTCAAGACCTTTTGGTGTGCGGGCCAACAGTCCAACCACTGAGCACACCAGCCAGGATAAATATATGCTCTCTTACTTCATTTTTATTCCTAAAAATGAAAGTCAGCCTACTATGCTTTTTTTCACTATGTCCTAGAATTAACTTCACTTTATTTTTTTTTAAATATATTTTTTATTGATTTTTTACAAAGAGGAAGGAAAAGAGATAGACAGTTAGAAACATCGATCAGCTGTCTCCTGCACATCTCCTACTGGGTATGTGCCCGCAACCCAGGTACATGCCCTTGACCAGAATCGAACCTGGGACCTTTCAGTCCGCAGGCCGACGCTCTATCCACTGAGCCAAACTGGTTTCGGCAACTTCACTTTAATTTATAAAGATCTTCCTCATTTGTCTTTACAGCTAATAACACCATCGTTTATTCAACCAATCTCCAATGGCTGGGCATTTACATAGTTTACAATATTTTACCATCAGATATAATACTGCAATGAATAAGCCAGCACATATATATTGTACTGTGCAAGGTGTAGCTCCAGGATAAATTCCTAGACATGGAAATCCTGGGTGAAAGGGTAAATGCAGGTATTATTTTGCTATTGTCGAGTACTTATTAGGGTGGCAGCATTCTGCATTGCCACCAGCAACATATGAGGATGACTTTTTCCCCACAGCTTCCAGGACAGACTATGTTGTCAAGCTTTTGATTTTTTTTGGACACTCTGATGGGTGACAAATGGTATTTTGGTGCAATTTTAATTTACATTTCTCTTAATATGGTGAAAGTTGATAGTTCAGAGAACATTTTAATATCGTGTGTGTGTGTGTGTGTGTGTGTGTGTGTGTGTGTGAATTGTCAGCTTGTGTCCTTTGCCCATTTTGGGGTAATTTTTCATTTAAAAATATATATTAGAGATGTCAACCCATGATATACTTATATGTCACAAATACTTTATCACAACCTGTCTTGATTTTGCTTCTGTGCAAGTTTATTTTTGGGCTGCAAATTTATCAATAATTTATTTTACTGTATGTGGATTTTGATTCATAGAAAGCTCACTCCTACACCCAGATCGTAAGGAGGAATTCACCCATGTATTCTTGGAGTGCATATAAAGTTTCTTATTTTACTTAGAGCTCTGATCCATTTGGAGTGCAGTTTTATTTATAGTAGGAGGAACAGATCTAATTTAATCTTTTTCCAAATGGCTAGCCAGTTGCCCCAACACCATTAAAAAGCCCATCTTTGTCCCAGTGACTGGAGATACCACTTTTCTCATAAAGTTCCATACATGTTAGGGTCTATTTTTAGGCATTCCATTCCATTCTATTCTAGTCTGTGCCCCAGTACCGCTCTGTTTTAATTATAGAGGCTTCATAGTATGTTTTAATATAGACAGGGCTAGTCCCCTCTCACAGTTCTTCGTTTTCAATGCTGCATGCTCACTTTTCCATATGAACTTTACTTATCACTTTGTCTACTTTCAGAAAAAAAAGGTATTATTGGTACTTTAATTGGGAACATATTATATTTATACATTACCTTACTAAGAATGAATGTCTTGATTATGTTGAAGTGTCCTAGTCAAGAACTAGGAAGGTCTGCTCAAGACTACTTCTGTGTATTTCAGGAGTGTTCTATAGTTCTGGTCTGTATGAGTTTGTGAGGGCTGCCGTAACAAAATACCACAGACCCAGTGCTTAAACAACAGAAATTTATTTACTCAAAGTTCTGGAGGCTGGAGTTCCGAGGTCAAGGTTTCTCCTGAGGCCTCTCCTCTTGGCTTGCCGATGAGCACTTTCTTGCTGTGTCCTCATATAGCTTTTTCCCCTAGTGTCTCTCTGTATGTCCGAATCTGCTCTTCTAATAAGAACACCAGTCAGCTTGGATTAGAGCTCACTCCAATGGCCTAATTTTAACTTTGTAAAGGCCCTATCTCCGAATACAGTCACACTCTGAGGTACTTATGATTGGGGCTCCAATATATAAATTGGGGGGAGGGGGAGGGTCACAATTCAATATATAACACTGACCATAGGTTTTAAATTTCTCGTTAAATTTATTCTTAAATGTTTTATCTTTTCTGCTGCTATTTTAAATGGGGTTTTCTCTTCCATTATATCTTCTAATTGGTAATGGCATATATGGTTATTGATATTTATGATATTTCTGTTACCTTTTTATTTCCTACTACCTGGGTGACTTCTTTTGTTGTCTGAGTTAGTTTTACCTTTGATTCATTAGAGAGCTCTCGAGATAAATGATCATGTCACCAACAAATACAGTTTTAATTTTCCCGTTTCAGTTGTTTTCTCTTGTCTAATTGCATTGGTGAGTACTGCCAATGTAATGTTAAAAAGTAGTAAAGATAGTTAACTTCCTTGACTTATTCTTAACCTTGGTGAAAATGCCTCTACTGTTTCCCCATTAAGGAGCTGACTTTAATAGGAGAGAGAAAGGGTGACAGAAGGAGACTTGACTTGGGGTGATGAACACACAATACAACATACAGATGATGGATTATAGCATTTTACTCCTGAAACCTATGCAATTTTATTAACCAATATCAGCCCAATAAATTAAATAAAAAAGTTAAAAAAAAAAAAAGCTGACTTTAGGACTATAGGACTAAGGGTGTGTGTGTGTGTGTGTGTGTGTGTGTGTGTGTGTGTGTGTGTTTAAGGAAGTATCCACTTGTAATCCCGTTACATATCCATTCAATAGAACACTACTCAGCAACAAAGAGGAATGAAATATTGATTCACACAACATGAATGAAGCTCCAGGTAACATGCTGCAAGAAGGCTGACAAAGAGTGCAAGCTATATGATTTCATGCACATGCACACCAATGTATGGTGACACAAAGCAGGCCAGTAGTTTCCTGGGGAAGAGGCCAGGGGCTGGAGGGAGAGACTGCAAAGGGTCAGGAGTGAACTTGTGTGGGTGAGTATGTCCATGATCCAGGTTATGGTGATGTTTTCAGGGGTATACACCAACACTAACCACACTGGACGGTTTAAAAATGTGTAGTGTATTCTATGCCAAGCATTACCTCAATAAAACATTCAAAAAAGGAATGTAAAGAGGCAATTTAAAATGGTCCTTTACCGATTTTTTTAAATGGCTAAAATGTCCTATTATCTGTTCCTTTTCCAATCCCGTCTTCAAGGTTCTTCCTCTGAGCTCTCCACAGTACGTTCCCCAACTAAAACGGTTTTTCCCACTAGCTCTACCTTGGGGGCTCTAAATGTACATCTCCCAACTCAGAATCCTCGTCCAGGAAAGGAATTCTGGTTCTTGGCACTGATACGTCAGCTCTCACAGTGAAAACCAACTGAAGATACTGAAGGGAAAGAGCTGCAGAAAGCCTGGTGTTAAAGTGGAGATAACACTGGAGACATACAGGGTGTCATATGGCCCCGTTAAGAGTTAGTAAGCAGAACAGAAAGACACACAGTCTTTCCGAGAGACATGTCCCCAGTATTTCTCCACATTTTCCACCCAAGTAAACGTCAGTGACAGAGGAGAAGACACTAATCAGGGGGTCCCAGCGGCTCCCCTGGAATTATGGAATGGCACTGAAGTTTTTCTCTATCTCGCCAAAGTCACATACATTTTATGGTTATGCTCTACTCCTCTCTACTTCTCAAATACAAAAATACTTTACATAACTTACAATCAAGTAAAACTGACACTCCAGGAAGATGGTCCATGTTACCCATGGCTTTGGGTATGCAATTATGGCACACTGGTTGGGATGTGTGGATTTCCTATTTACTCAGTGTCACAATTCTCAGAAAACTGCAGTAACAAGTGGCTGATGATGGCAAGGAGGGAGACAGATAAGATATCAAGCTAAACTCTAGAACTAAGAGGATTTATGTGGAAGCAAGGAAAAACATATCAGGTTGATTTAGGGGATCACTGTATCACACAAAATTCACATGGACACGATTACAATTATTTGCTATAAGCCTGGAACCTTGCTTAACACATCACACCACTTTGCAAATAAGAGTGCTGAGGGGTACTCACCTGAAGTCACATAGAAAGTTTCAAGAGTTGGGAAGGCAATGCGTGCTCTCAACCGTGGTGTCCCACGGTCTCAAAGACTCAAGGTGTCTAGGAATGCTACACTCTGTTCTATACGGCCTGCTTAAGAGATGGGTGAATAGAACAAATTCCAGAATGTCTCTGGACAAATTAAAGTTAAGGTCACTCCATTTAAAGGAGGAAACTCTAATTTAATAAGCTCAGTTATGATAAGCACCTAACTCCCTGATGATGGATAATAAGTGAATCATTATCAAATCTGATCTGTGCCATCTGACAACTTCTCTAAGTAGGGTGTCTCTATGTTCTGGCTTGCCTGGGACAGTCCCAATGTGCACCTGTTCTCTGATGGAATTATTCACAGGTGACCCTTGTCGCGTTCAAAAGTGTCCTGGTTTGAACAATAAATACTATGGCTCTTCAAACTACAAACAATAATGAAGTCATTTCAGAAGAGGGAAGAGATGAGCCTGGGATCTGGGGCAGCTGCCAGCCCTCGAAAGAAACATTACTGTGGAAGAGGTACCCGGAAGCTGGTGAGGCAGGGGTAAGTCCCCCTTTCCCCCGACATCACACACACAAGCTGCTCTCAAATAAGAAGCCCAGGCTCCTCTCACCTGTGCGGCACCTACAGGACAATGCAGCTGCTCGTCTAGACATTTCTCTCCACCCCACACAGTGCTTGTTCCTTTCCCTTCAGCAATAGTTCAGGGAAGAGATCATTAAGAAATCTGTTTTCTACTGGTGGACAAGGAAAGAATAAGCATCCAGACTAATTATCCACGTTTAAACACATCTACATGGGATTCTTATTTCTTGGGGCGGGGTGGTGGTGGTGGTGGGAGGGTGACGATCCAGCTCCAAGAATGAGCATTTAGGTACCACAGGGTAGCAGCTGGCTATTTTCCATTAGGTCTGTGTCGATGAACACAGGCAAGGGCCTGGCACAGTACAGCATAGGGAATACGGTTAATAATAGTGTAATAACTATTTTTAAAAAATGGAATGAGGATTTGCAAACTCTAGGCCTGACTCAGGTCAGAAACAGGAAGACAGGGTGAGGAATGCCTTCCTCTTAATCTTTTCTTTCCGTGTGTCAGGCTATTTCCATTTTATGGAAACAGAAATCTGGGAGTGCGGTGTCTCCCGGGGCCCTTGTCTTCAGAGCCCTGAATAGGGCCACTCCTGCTTGGCAGCGTCACAGAAGGACTGTGGCTGCGGCTTCCCTTTGAGGGCGGCTCCCACTGGTTCATTTGAATGCAAAGAATCTCCTTTGAAAGAAGCAGCCAATATTAAAACGCTTTCTTTACGCCCGTACGTTTCTTTTTTATCTGAATCATTTTAAAATCAGACTGTGTGTGTTGCTCCTATATTTTGGGGAGTTCTAATCCTGGTAAAAACCCTAAGCTAGCTCCACACCCCCTCCGCAGAGGTATTCTGGAAGAGAAAAGGCTCCTCCTCGGGGATTTCACCACCCCCCTCCCTCAGTCCCTTGAAAATCTCCAATTGTTGCATGCCTTTAGAAGGAGGAAAAGCGTTCTTCCTTTCTTTTCTTGACCTCTCAGGAGGGGGAAATCAGATTTCTGCCTTTACTCAGTGAGGCACCTCTGCTTTTCAAAGTGTTTATGCATCTCTTTTGGTTAAAAAAATAAATAAATAAAACCCCTTTTTGGTTAGAAAAAAAACAAACTAAGAAAGTTTCAGGAGATAGTTTCGTTCCAGGAAGCGAGTTTCAGGAGACATTTGTGATTCTGCTGTTGGACTCGGCTTTTCTGCGTTGCCAAGGCACAAGGAGGAGGAATGAAAAAGAAACAGCTAAAATTGGAAAGAGGGGCTGAGCTTTGGAGAGCATCCATACACCCTCTAGATCCTGGAGGGCATCCCGTACACCCTCTAGACCGGGGAGCTTTTTTGAGATTGGGAAGTACGGTCTGAAATTGGATCACCACGTTGTCAGTAAATATGTAACCGAGTAAATAGGAAGTCCACACGTTCCAACCCCAATACTCAACACCTACGTTGTCAGTGGTAAAGCTGTGCAGCAACCAGACTAAGGCCCACAGTGACCCACCAAACGTTTATGGACACACTTTCTTTGAACACAGAAGAGAGTTCTATAGCAACGCTGCCAGGTCCTTGCCTGCGTCTGTCGACACAGATGTAATGGAAAAGAGCTAAATGCTACCCAGGGGCACATGAACACCTTTTAGTTCTGAAGACTCGGAACAGGCATTTAGGTGAGGAGTCTGGTCCTGGCTATGATAATCATTACTTTTGTGACTTTGAGCAAATCACTTGACTTCTCAGAGTCTCAACTTCCTCACACACAAAAGCAAGGGACTTGAACTCCAGGGCCCTCCCTGCCCGCTGTGCAAGTCTCCTGGCTGATGATAATGCTGCCGCGCCTGCATCTGCAGCTCCACCGCATTCGGAGTTCAGTGCCGACTATGTCTCGACTGGGTCTCAGGACACACCACTGAGGTCACCTAAGAGTGGGAAGGTGGCCGGGGCTAATCAAGAATGGCCCGACCGCCAGTCCAGCGGCAGCAGTTCTCATTTGAAGGCAGGTTGAAGGGGGAAAGGCACAAGCGGGCAAAGCAGCTGTGCCCAGTGTAATATTGATACCAGACAGATGGCCCTAGACAACGTGTGTCCAGTGACAAGCACAGAAACATTTTAAGTACGAAGTGACGGAGAGGACAAGACCACTTAGATGTTAACAGCATCACACACAGCATATGTAGGAAGTAAAAATCCGATCTCAGGATATATCAGAAAAATTTTACACTAAGATTCTCAGAACCTTTAATGGAGGTTAAATTAAAAATATATATCCCTAAGTGGTGTCACTTGATCTTTTTGTTTGCTTATTGGTGGTGAGGCGATGGCAGGGGAGATCTGAAATAATCCTATGTAATAAAAGCCTAATATGCTAAGTGTCCAGTTGTTCGTTCAACCAATCAAAGTGTAATATGCTAATGATATGCTAAGGCCGCTCAACCGCTCGCTATGACGTGCACTGACCACCATGGGGCAGACGCTCCGACCGGTAGGTTAGCTTGCTGCTGGGGTCTGGCCAATTGGGACTGGGCGAGATGGGCCGGACACGCCCTGGAGCCCTCCCTTGGTCCCTCCCCAGCTGGCCAATCTCCCACATCCCTTCCTAACCCCAATCGTGCTCTGGTGGGGTCCCTTGGCCTGGCCTGAGCCCTCTCATAATCTGGCGGTGGCAGGAGCCTCTCCCACCTCCGCGGCAGAGCTAAGGATATCCAACTGCCCATGGGGAGCGGGCCTAAGCTGGCAGTCGGACATCCCCCGAGGGCTCCCAGACTGTGAGAGGGTACAGACTGGGTTGAGGGGACCCCCGCCCCCTGCTGAGTGCACAAATTGCGTGCACCAGACCTCTAGTATTAGATAAAGTTCACTGAGCATGACGCATACACCCATGGAACACGAATTGCGGGCGAGGCGCTATGCAGGGCACCACAGAGGGACAACCACTGTCCCTCCCCACATGGAGTTTCCAAGAGATGTCTGAACCCTCGCAACACAGGAGGAAGCTGACTCAGCCCAGCTCAGCAGTACAGCCACCGTTACACAGCTGCTACCCTGAGGGCCAGAGTTTGAAGCAAGGTCATAACCACCAGACTACATTACTCAGTGCTACAAAACTGGGAAGAGATTGTGGAAGTTGTTTATAAAGTTCTCTTCCACTTTTTTGATTGGGTTTTCTTTCGGTGGGGGGCATCTTTTAAAAATTAAGATAGTTTTGCCTAAATGTGGCAACTTTGTAGTATTTTTTTTCTAGGCAAACATCCATTACTCTTGAGCACAAATACATGAATAGAAGACAAACATGTGAACACAATTTGAATATAAGCAGAAAAATAAATTGTATTCACTAACAACAGCATCTTGAAGCTTTAAGAAAGCCATGAAATTTACGTCAAAGAGAATCTAAATCAAACTCAACTTCTGAGAGCCCAACGTCCTAGATCATTCCAGGCCAGATTCCTTCTTTGTGCACCCTACGGAAGGTTTCCTTGAAACAGCTCTTGTCTGTGAGCTACACACCCACAGTCCATCCTCTACGACCCCACGACCCCGTCCAGATTCCTGCCCCAATCTCACCCCACTCTCACCCAGCCTTTTCAAGCTTCTCGTAGCTTCCATCTGCTAGTGTCATACTCCGTATCCTTTGCTCACTTGGGCTCATTTTCAATTTATTCTTTAAACCTCACCTCTCACTAGTAAAATGGAATAGTATTTTCTCAGATTTTTTAATTTAACATTTATATAGTGCTTATACTATATGCCTAGTGCTGTAGTAAATATTACCCCCCTTAATCCTCCTAACAACAGTGACAAAGGCACTGTCATTACCTCCATTTTATAGAAGTGGATGCTGAGGTGTAGAGGTGAAGTGACTCACCTATGTATATGTAACCATCGGAGACAGGATCAAACCCCGGCAGCTTGGCTTCAGAACCTGGGTGCGTTAACCACTGTGCTATGCAGTCTCTCTCAATGTCACACAGGTATGTTTTAACAAGTTCCTTGGCTACAGTAAGCACAGCGGGATGGTTACTATTACACTGAGACTACTTTTATGGAAATAACCATCCCCAGGAGTCACACCTGGCAGCGTGGCTTAACTTCTAAATGCAGTTGAATGTAATTAGTTCCCATTTGGAATTCAAATTTGACTCTGTTAAAAATATTCCGAGAAATAGACACTAGTTGTCAATGATAAAGTTTGACCAACGGGAAATAAATCAAGGCTCCGTGAAAACTTGAAGCACAGGTGTGGCCGCTCTCAATTTACCATGATCAACCCCAAATTCATGCATTTCTGGTCACATGCTCCCCTACTAAAAACTATGGGTACCCTGCCCCTTTGGGAAAGAGAAAAAAATTGATAGAAGGGAAGCAGCACAGTGTCGGGTTAGAGCATGAATTTTGAAGTTAGACTTGAAGTTGAATTCTAGCCTCTCCAGTGACAAGTTGTGTGACAACCTAGCTGCACAGCAATGGTCCTGTGGGTACCTCTACCATGTAACCCCTGCCACAACCCTGGGCGGTAGATATGTTCTCCCCCCGTGTCACAGGGTAGGAAACACAAGCTCAATGAGGACAAGAAACTGGCCCAAGGTCAAAGATATCGAGTGCCAAAATTTTAATCCAGGCCTTCTGACCTGAGATTTTCCAGACCAAAGAGAAATATGTATCTCCTTTAAATATTTTTATTTGTCCTGAATTTCCTAAAAGCTCCACATTCACCAGTCGGCAAACAGCATTCTACAGTGAGCGAGAGCCCTCCTCGCCCGTCCCCATTTACTTACTATCAGCATGGAGTCCTATTGTTACCCCCAAGGGTTTCTAATTCATTTCTGTCCTTGATTACGGTGCGGCTCAACTGTCTGATCTAGCCAGGGGCTCACCCCTGAGTCCTTATGACAAGCTCCCATCAGTTTTCTCTTTTCAAAACAACTCATTTTTAAATTAGCTGTTCTTTTTTTCCTAAGTAAAAGCTACAGGTTACATATTTCAACAGCATTTACCCACAACTGCTGCCTCACTTGATCTTTACATAAATACCTGTCTCGCACACCACTAGTCCTTGGGTAAACTTTACGGAAGCTCAAAGGAAAAAAATCCTGCTGAATCTGCTTCAGCGCTAGCTTGATGTGATTTAGGGAAATTACAGGGAAACATAAAGGAAAAAACATACAAGGCGATTCCACTTGGTTGTCCTATATGTGTTTACTTTTAGTTTACAAGAAGTTGCCCCAATATCACTTATAAGCAGCACAGGCTCTCTTCCTGCCTTATTGTGACGGAAGATTCCAGACAGCCAAGCAGGCAGATGGTCAGGCGACAGTGATGTGGCCGCATGAGCCAGACCACTTACTCCTTAGACCAGAAATGGCTTTTCCGTGCGGAAGAGTGAAGAATGGAGCACAGCAGCATGCCTCAGAGAGCTGTTTTAGAGATGAGGCAGTGGTGTGGTAGAGCGTAAACCGGACCCTCCATTGTCAAGGTGTGCTAAGATTCCGGAGCATAAAACAACCGTTCGAAGCACTGGAGGGGGGAAATTGCCAGACAGCCCTTTGTTGACTTGGATCTTTGTATTTACACACAGTCCGTGTCTCCAGACTCTAGATCTTTTATCAGGGAAGTTACTGACTTCTGGTTGCATAACCCGCGGCAGCCCTAGCAGTGTTAGGAAAGGCAGACCTGCACCGAGGGGCACTGCAGGCCAGGGCTGAAGGTCACAGGGATGGAGAAGTCCCGCTGATGCAAGGGGAAGGGGTGAGACGCAGGTTGAGTGCTGCTCTCCCATCTTCCCACCCTCGCCCCCGCACCGGGAAGATCTCTGTTGACACTGTGGACACTGTGGAGGCCCAGACAGGCTAAAGGCAGGGAAACGGGAGTCTGCAGCTTCTCAAACTAACCCCAAAACCAGCATCTAAGAACTACAGGAATCCACAGCCAAGCTGGCAAATTAACAACATTTGGGTTTTTTAACTCTCAAGAGCACTCTTCAGGCCTTTTGAGACTATTAACGCAGGGCTCATGGGACCCTACAGCTGCCCACAGTCCGTGAGCTCAGCTCTTTGCAATCCATCTCCTCTCTTTGCTCCCCTGACCCCTCCCCAAAGGAATCTGATTTTCCCAAATATCAGGGCAGAGGCCTGAGGCCGAGTCTTTCACGGGAACATACGCGTTTTGAAATGGGAAAAGACAAGGGGGTGGACATACATTTCAGAGAAAGACACCTCCAGTCTTTTCCGTGAGCCCTTTGATACCTAGTACCAAGGAGGCTGGGAGGAAATCCGAGATCCTCAGCCCGAGGCCCCCGCACCAGCCCACCTCGCCTTCCATGCCTTCCATTTCCCTCACCTTCCCAGTGTCCATCAAGAGCACGGCGCTGTCAGCACGGGCAAGTCGCCTGTGGCTCTTCACTCCGGCCACATGAAACGTTCCCGACCCGACCAGAACTCACTGGCTGAGGATGACCCACCTCTGGGCAAAATAAGCCCTAAGGCACCACTCATAGGTCTCAATATTATCTCCCCCAAAGGCGGACTTGGAAGTATTAGCCAGGCTTTTTCTTTAATTTTCACATAAGTGCAATCAGTGTATACACCACTTCTTTCATTTATCATGACAAATACTTTTCTATGGTTTTCAAAATTGTTCTTTTTCATCATTGTGTGTGTGTGTGTGTGTGTGTTCTGCTTCTAACACGGGCTGTGGTTCCTTTGGTGCTATAAACCAGCAGTGGTGGATGGAAGAGTGCTGAACTTTAAATAAACCAGCAAAATCTGAAAATAGCTGCTCTTGCCCACCTAATGTTGCAGAGACAGAAAAACGAATGAAACAGAGGATAAAGGTCAGGAAAGCAAAAGTAGGAGAAAGATGCTTAGTATAATCTGTAGCAAACAGTCTTAAAATTTCAAATTGGAGTAGATTTAGCAAAAGAAAATGTCAACCCAGAAACAAATCACATAACTGTCTAGATGTCTGCTTCCATGTATGTAATTTATGTAAAAATGACAATTAGTGGCTGCTAAAACTTTCCATCTGTTCATCTATTAATAAAAACACACAAAACCAATGCCCCAAATAATGTACTAAAAAATCAGAATAAACTTCACATTCTGCCTTAGGTTTAAAATATGGAATCCACTAAAAAATCTGGGAATAGGCCGGCTGGTGTGGCTCAGTGGTTGATTGTTGACCTATAAACCAGGAGGTCATGGTTCCACCCCTGGTCAGGGCACATGCCTGGGTTGCAGGCTCGATCCCCAGTGTGGGGCATGTGGGAAGCAGCCCACCAATGATTCTCTCTCATCATTGATGTCTCTAGCTCTCTGTCCCTCTCCTTTCCTCTCTGAAATCAATAAAATGTTAAAAGACACACACACAAAACTCATATTAAATATATATATATGTATGTATCCATACATACATACATACCTGCATATAAAATCCTACTCATGGTTATATTACCTCATCTGTTCTAGTATTATTGTAAATGACAATGATGAAATTATCAAACACAAGCCAAACACCAATGATAGTATCTAGGAGAACAATTCACCATCTAAACTCCATGTCCACTTGGCTGAGTGTTGAGCTTGGATAAGAGACAGAAGTAGCTACTAAATACTGTGTCAAAACAGAACTTCCACCTAGATGGAGACTGGAGCGCTGATGGACTGAGCGAGAGTCAGTGCTCAGGCGGGACACTCTCCTCACCCCAGGCGTCCCTCCCGAGGAAGCTTCTGCAAACAGCCTCCGTGGCTCTTCCCCACCACCCACCCGCAGGTACCATGCCTGGATCTGTACCTCTTAAGAGCTTTTAAAACATTCTTCCTTCATCCCAATGTCATACACACCTCCCTCACCAAGAGGCTTAGAGAACCATCCAGACTAGGACTAGAAAAGTATAGTTACTACCCACAGCAGTATATCTGCACCACAGTAACTTATGGAACACACATGTGCTCAATTTCCTCCTAGCCTTGACTTTCCATTTTAATTTGTTTTCCCTGGTCTACTTTATTAGTACTACTTTCTACTTTATTGTATATCTTCTTATAAACTGATCTAAATCCTCTGTACAATGAAACATACCTGTATGTCTGCACCACCACGGAGACTGGAACACAATGCCCAGACGTGTGAGCTGAGTGAGCTTTCTGAGCGGCCACTCTCAGGCTTGTAAGGGTTCGCTGCCCCCCTGTCCGTGCTTCTATTCTACAGCTTGGCACACTGTGCTATTACATGCCAGTCGTTCGTGGGTGGGCTCAGTTCCTGAGGAGTAGTATGTGTGCCATAAATGTTTGAAGAGAAATTTAGATGTAGACGAACACAGAGCGATAGCTAACTGTGTGTGTCACCTCGACTGGGCGAAGGGATGCCTAGATGGATGGTAAATGCTATTTCTGGATGTGTCTGTGAAGGGTCTTTGAATTGTAGACCGAGTAGAGAGGCTGCCCTCATTAATGCAGGTGGGCATCATCAAAGGCAAAGAAAGGGCAAATTTGCTTTTTCTTTTTGCTTGAACTGAGGTATCTTCTCCGGCCCTGGGACACGGGTGCTCCTGGGTCTCAGGCCTTGGACTAGGACTGGGAGTGACACCACCAGCTTTTCCTGGTTCTCCAGTCTGCAGACAGCAGGTCGTGAGATGCCTCAGCCCTATGCTCATGTGAGCCAAAGCCTATAATAAACCTCCTCTGATCTATCTATCTGTATCTGTATCTGTATCTGTATCTGTATCTGTATCTGTATCTGTATCCTACTGATTCTGTTTCTCTGGAGAACCCTGAATACACATATCTTAATGTTTTATTTTAATAGTTAAAATTGTTGCTAATTAACCCCAAATCTTCAAAGCTCTTGTAGTGATCCTATCTTGGTATCTGAATTACAACTTCAGTTATCAGACTCCTAGATAGCACCACTCAGATAAACGAATACTTCTCCAAATGGATGCACTAACACAAGACTTAAAAATCAACACGGAAAAAAGAAAACCCAATCACCTGGATAAGATAGAAGTTTCTGTCACCACTGCTTCAAGTAAAAACATTCCAATATAAAAGAAACACATTTTTTAGAAAAGATATTGACTTTTGTTTTTTAAAAATATTAACTGCACTACATCTCGATCCTTGAGTACGTAATGTCTTTTTAATATTCTGTGCGTGAAAATATGAAGTATGCACAGAGCACCTCTGCTGCGTGTCCAAGCACAACGCTGTCGGGAGGAAAAGCAGGGGTGTGACTGTCGGAGTCGAGAGCTAAACTACCTGCTTCTTCCCGAATCACTACTTTTTTAAAAAATATATTTTATTGATTTTTTTACAGAGAGGAAGGGAGAGGGATAAAGAGTCAGAAACATCGATCAGCTGTCTCCTGCACAACCCCTACTGGGGATGTGCCTGCAACCAAGGTACATGCCCTTGACCTGAATCTAACCTGGGACCCTTCACTCCGAAGGCCGACGCTCTATCCACTGAGCCAAACTGGTCAGGGCCCGAATCACTACTTTTTAAGTTGAGATAATTGTGGATTCACATGCAGCTGTACGACATAATGCAGAGAAATCCGGCCTACCCTTTACCCAGCCTCTTCCAATGGCAACACCTTGCAAAACTACAGAACAACCTCAGGATCAGAATACTGACACTGATTACAATCAAGACACGGAGAATGTCCAGCAACCCAAGGATCTCTCCTGGTACCCTTGACAGCCACACCCACTCCCCTCCTCAGCCCCTGGCAGCCACCAATTCCTCCTCCTTTCCTGTAATGTAAAGACTTCCTCTTCAAGGTAAAATTCACCGAGTGACAAATGACATAATGACCGAAGCAGCCAGAGTCAGAAACCCGCATTCCGGCAACAGGTGAAGAGGATTTTAGGTGCATTTCATTCTTCCAGCAGCTGGGAGCCATTACGCTGAAAATGAAAGCACCTGGACGCTAACTGCAGGGTGTTACTTTAAAGATCAAAATGGAAATCTCAGAATTTCAAGCTCAGGTTCAACATGGCCTTTCAAGTTAATGAAGTTCAAAGGAGAGAAGATAATTTTCAAGAACCATGTGAAACACATAAAAAAGAAGAGAAAAAAGCCGAACGACAGGAAGTCTCTGTGAAGCCATTTTAGTAGCAGCAGATAGCAGCGGAATGGTCTCCTCACAACCACAGTCAGATGACTTCCTTAACCGCCGTCAGCATTTCCTTTGGTAAAGGAAAAGAAAACCCACACTCACCCCGACCACTAATGAGCAGCCTTGATTCTAAGGCTACTCAACGTCCAAGCAAAGAGTCACCTGTTACATCAGCAGCAGGGCCATCGTCTCCAGAAGCTGCATGAACTTTCTCTTTCCTATAAACTGTCCAAACACTTGCAGAAAGAGAGACTCTTAACAACACGCGCTTAAATAATCTTATTTGTACACACAGTTACGTCTCACTTCTTGGCGGGTCGACGTTCCGAGGAATGCATCGTTAGGAGAGCCTGTCATTGTGTGAGCATCACAGAGTGAACTTACACCAGTGGTTCTCAACCTCCTGGCCTTTTAAATACAGTTCCTCATGTTGTGACCCAACCATAAAATTATTTTCGTTGCTACTTCATAACTGTAATGTTGCTACTGTTATGAATCGTCATGTAAATATCTGATATGCAGGATGGTCTTAGGCGACCCCTGTGAAAGGGTCATTCGACCACCAAAGGGGTCACGACCCACAGGTTGAGAACCGCTGACTTACACAGCCCTAGATGGGACAGCCCACGGCACACCTAGGCTATGGGGTCCAGCCTATGGTCTATACGTCATGTTACTGTAAAAAATACTGTAGGCAACTGTAACACAGTGGTGAGTATGTCTGAATCCAAACATAGAAAAGGTACAGTAAAAACATACAGTGGGGCCTTGACTTACGAGTTTAATTCGTTCCGAGACCGAGCTCGTTAAGGAGCTCATTAAGGAGCTCGTTAACTCAAATTACTCTATCAACTCAATGCAAAAAATCAGCTGAGAGACAGCTGGTATCTCACAAAACTTGTTAGTCGGGACACTCGTAAGTCAAGGCCCCACTGTAGTGGAAAAGATAAAGAATGGTACACCTGTATAGGGCATGTACCTTGAATGGAGCTTGCAGGACTGCAAGTTGCTCTCAGTGGGTGGTGAGTGAATGGGAAGGCCTAGGACATTGCTATCCCCTACTGAAGACTTTATAAATACTGTACACGAAGGCTACACTAAATTTATTTTTAAAACTTCCCTTTTTTCAATAATAAATAAAACATAGCTTACTGTAACTTTTTTACTTTATAAACATTTTAATTTTTTCTTTTCAACCCTTGAAACAACGTTTAGCTTAAAACAGAACACATTATACAGCTGTACAAAAATATTTTCTTGATGTCTTTATTCTAAAAGCTTTATTTTTAGAATTAAAGAATTTTTTTTTTTTACTTTCTAAACTTGGTAGTTAAAGACAAAAACACACACATTAGCCTATGCCAACACAAGGTCAGGATCACCTACATCACCGTCTTCCACCTCCACACCTTGTCCCACTGGAAGGGCTTCGGGGACAGTAACACCCATAGAACTGTCTTCTCCTACGATAACGGTGCCTTCTTCTGGAACACCTCCTGAAGGACCCGGCTGTCGCTCTTCTCATGGAGGTGTCACTCTTTCCAGAAATATGTCCACGATGGTTTGGTTTGTTTCTTTTCTTCATCACAGATTCTCTTGTAACCAGATAATGCACCATCCAAACCTTTCGGTGTTCGAGTACAAATCTCTTAAGGAGCCTTTTAAGGCACCTGCTGAGGTTTGCAAAAGCATCTGCTAAACCCTTCACTGTGAATTTCCTTGGGGGTTCTTCTTTTTTCTTGCTTCTTCTTCAGCTATGCATTCCTATTCCACTTCCAACAACTCCTCATTAGCCATTCCTCCAGGAGCTCCTCAATGTCACCCTCATCCACACCCACATTCAAGTTGTTTGTTTACCATCTCAGCCACAGCCTTGTTGATTTCTGCAACTACCTCATCCTGGGCAAATCCTCTGAAGTCATGAATGAACCTCCTGAGTGTCTTTCTTCCAGATGCCATTCATAGACTCCTGGGTGACATCACCCTAAACCCAAGCAAGGTTCTTAAGCAAACCTTGAACATCATAGATGTAATCTTTCCAGAACTGCATCAGTGTCTTCTCAGTGTTCCCTTCAGTTTTAGCAACAGCCTGGACACAGGTCCTCCTCGGGTCGTAGGCCTTAAAAGCTTCTGTAACCCCTCGATACAATGGTTGGGTCAAAGGGTGATGTTTGGAGGGAAACACACCACTTTGATAGTGAAATGACAGTGGAGTTCTCACCAGGTGGCAGGAATTTTTTTGCTCCATTAAAATCTTATGAGACCAGTGTCATATTGGTGGTCTGTTGTTGACCAAAACACTGTTATGCGGCACATGACTGTACTACTTATACACTATTTTTTACTCTCCAAAACTCTTTGCTCCATCTCAATCTCTAGCTAAAAGAAGACCATGTTTCTTTGAGTTGAGTTTTGTGTGTGTGTATTGTTGGTTTTTTTAATTAACATCACAGCAGGTATAACAAGCAGTAAGTAGTATGTTTATATTAGAATAAGGGGAATTCCAGTAAGGTTGTTGGTAAAAAGCAAGTGCAGTTCCAACAAGAGCAACTATAACAAAATATAACTTATAAAAGGGTACAATAGAACCCAAACAGTGATTATAAATAAACCTAAGAAAAGATGTACAAGAACTTTATGGAGAAAATTTTTAAAAAGACCTATATAACTTTAGAAAAGATTATGCACAAGGTGTGAATATGTCAGTCCCGCCCCAAATGAAATCAATGAAATTCCAATAAAATCTCCAGGGGATTTTCCACAGAACTCAAAGAGTAATCTTACAGTGTATAAAATAGAAGTCATAAAAACATAATGGTGAATGAATATAATAAATTGTAGAAGGATCCTCCAATATCATTATATAGCTAGAGGCCTTATGCATGAAATTTGTGCAAGAGTAGGCCTTTGCAGGCCCGGCTGCCTTGGCCCTCACAGCCCTGGCTTCATCCGGAAGGTCATTTGGCTGCCCAGTCTAATTAGCATATTATGCTTTTATTAGTATAGATAATCGTAAGTATACAAAATAGGTATCAAGATGAATTCATATGTACTAATACTGTTACTTACACTTAAAAAGCATGAACAGGAATCTATAATAATAAAAGTGTAATATGCTAATTAGATCGGATGGCCGAACAGTGGAACGACTGTCCAGACGACCTTCCGGGCAACCTTCTGGACGAAGCCAGGGCAGCTGATATGGCTGCGAGGGCCGCACCCCTCGCAAGAATTTCGTGCATCAGGCCTCTAGTGCTAACCATAAAATTTTATCAAATTCAGAATAGTAGTTACTGAAGAGAATGGGATCAGAGAGGTATAAACTGTAATTTCAGTTTTATTTATAATCTCTTATTTCTTAAACTGGGTGATAGTTACAGAGATGTTTATTATATTATTCCCCAGTCTTTAAACCCTGTTTGTATGTCTTAAATACTCCATAAAAAAAAAGAGAATGCCTTTTACTTAAGAACCATGTTATGACATGACCTAGCAAACACAATCTAATAAACTACATCAGCACCACCTTGTTAAAAACATGGATTACCAGGCTATACAAGAGCCAGAATTTCTGGGAGGGGGGTCATGTGACTCTAAGGCACAGACTCATTTGGGAACTCTTGGTAACCATTCATCCATCAACAAAATCGGTTCCAATCTGACAATGAGATACCTAAGTGCTTAAGATTGCCTAATCACTTTCCAATTGGAGCAAATGTCCACAATGCGGACTCTAATTTGAGAGCAAAACCGTACAAATTTTAAAGTAAATTTTCAAGTTGTTTGTTTACCATCTCAGCCACAGCCTTTCACTATCTTTCACTATAGACCCCCCCTAAAAGGTAAGACATGTAAAAAACTAGAAATATCTTATAAAGTAATCGCATCAAATGATTCCACTGCAGAACATAATTCATACACATCCTCTACAGGGAATATGTCATAGCAAAATTCCACTGAAGAGGAATTATTTTGACGTTTTAAACCACACAAATCTGCTGCACGCATCAACACTAAAAAGACTCGCTTACCGGGGCTCTCCACTCTCTTATAGTGGTAGGGATTGATGCACACCTCCTTCTGCTTGGAGCCGAAAGGAAACTCGCAGCATTCCAGTGGTTTCAGTTCATGGTGGCTCTGCAGGTCGGGCCAGCGCCACACTCGGCAGTAAATGACGTGAGGCAGTCCCTTGCGGTGGGAAACCTGCAGCCTGCCGTCCAGGGAGCGGGGGATGGTGACGCAGTTGCTGGGCTGCCCCGGGCAGCTCAAGGCCTTTTCCAGTTCCTCCATGGCCCCCTTCTTTTTCTTCAGTTTTTTCACCAAAGCATCCACCGCTTTCTCTGCCCATTTCTCTTCTTCGTCGCCCTGCTTCCACCCGAGAAGTCTCTTCACGGCCGGACTTGTGAAGGAAAATAAACTTGTCACGTTCATGGTGATGGCACCAGTCAGACACTCCTTGTTTATGGTAAGATACAGGAGCCTCCAAATGCAAAAGGACCAGAGGAGGGATTTCCCTTTATTTACATAGGACTCTCCTTAGCTTCTTAGTCTTGAGGTGCTGAAAAGTAGGAAGGACCATTCCTAGTGTTTCAAAAGGTAACCCAGAGTCAGTACCTGGAAAAGAGAAAAGAAAAAAAAATGTTTAAAATCATCTCTACCACAAGCCACAAGTTATTAAAGAATTAATATGGGCCAGGTATGATTTTAAGTGCTTTTATCTATTATAGTATGATATGAACTGAACTATGTCCCTCCTAAAACTCATGTTAAAACCCTAACCCCCAACATCACTATATTTGGAGAGGGAGTCGCTAAGGAAATAATGAAGGTTAAATGAGATGATGAGGGTGGGGTAATATCTGATAGGAATGGTGGCTTTACAGGAAGAAGGGAGGGTATTTCTTTCTCTCTCTCTCTCCCCATGCACCGAGGGAAGGCCATGTAAGGACACAGAGAGAAGGCAGCCATCTGCAAGCCCAGAAGAGAAAACCAGAAACCAAATTGGCTGGGACCTTGATCTTGGACTTCCTAGCTTTCAGAACTGTGACAAATAAATGTCTGTTGTTTAAACCACACAATCTATAGTACAGTAAGGCTTCATGCAATGTTCTCGATACGTTCTGCGACTTTAAGCAAAACAATGTATAAGGAATCCGATTTTTACCATAGGCTAACTGATACAAACAAGAGTTTGTATGGCATCTCATCAACGTTATAACAAAATGTTGAACAAAATGACGTCATTCAAGGACTTGCTGCACTTTGTTATGGCAACTCAAGCAGACTAACACACAGCATTTAATCCTTTAAATAATCCTTTCAGCTAGGTAATAAAAGCACTGTCATTTTACAGATGAATAAACTGAGACACAGTTTTAAAAGTAGTGTGTTACTGCCAGGCTGGTGTGGCTCAGTGGTTGAGCACCGACCTATGAACTAGGAGGTCATGGTTCGATTCCTGCACATGCCCGGGTTGTGGGCTCGATCTCCAGTAGGGGTCATGCAGGAGGCAGCCAATCAATGATTCTCTCTGATCATTGATGTTTCTGTCTCTCTCTCCCTTTCCCTTACTCTCTGAAATTAATAAAAATATATTTTAAAATAAATAAATAAATACATAAAAAAAAGTAGTGTGTTACCGTTTACATGATTTCTGATACAGCAATAGACACCTTAGTACAAAACAGTTCAAGTTCTCACCAGATATTATAATGTTTTACATTTAGATTCATTTATAGCACTAAAAGTGTATTTTAAGACACACCTGAATCAACAAAAACAAAGGTTTTCATTTGTTCAAGTATTTTTAATGCTAAAAGGAGAGGTAGTTATATTTTTACCACATAAATGTAGCAACAATTTAGGGTACTTATTCAATGAACAAGCCTATGTCTATTGGCCACAGGATATGTAAGGTAAGAAATTTATTTCACACTTTTTCAAATTTGCTTTCTATGGACATGAACAGAATGATGCACATGAACATATACTTTACCAAATTCTTTAAGTGAAGTTGTCTCATTTAAACCTTCTAGTTACCTTTAACCAGACGTAAGCACAAACAGTGAGAAAGATTAAAGAGGATAACTTTACACAAACTCTGGCTAAGGTGCAGTAGCATGTATCAAACCAACCTCCTCCCAAAGATTACTATAAAAGCTGTATAAAATGCAAACAAACTAGGGTGGGGGAGCCTGGTTTTTAATGGCATGAAAAATCAACCAAGGTGCCCAACCGGTATTGCCCAATGGTTAAGTGTTGACCTATGAACCAGGAGGTCATGGTCTGGTTTTGGTGGGGGCACATGGTGGGGTTTCCGGCTTGATCCCCAGTGGGGGGCGTGCAGGAGGCAGCCAATTCATGATTCTCACTCATCACTGATGTTACTCTCACCCTCTCCCTTCCTCTCTGAAACCAATAAAAATATATATTTTTTAAAAAGCCACCAAGGTACTCAGGACCATAGTGGCCAAGATATTGGAGAAAAGGAGAAAGCAATGAAGTGAGCTGAGCATTCTTCATTGCTTTTCTTTTCAAGGCATGT
Organism: Myotis nattereri; assembly: GCF_964212035.1. Lineage (NCBI taxonomy): Eukaryota > Metazoa > Chordata > Mammalia > Chiroptera > Vespertilionidae > Myotis > Myotis nattereri. Next base: position 58,489,664 of record NC_138080.1, read on the forward strand.
GCAAAGCCTATGCTATGACTAGCAAGAGGCCTAGTAGCCATTTTGAAAGAGGCTACAGACCCAAGCAGAGATTTCAGTAATCTTATGGTGGAGACAAAAAAAAAAAAAAAATGGAGTTGAGGGCCTGCTAAGAAGAAGGCCTGGTGAGTACACTAGGCTTTTAGTTCATACCCATAAGGGCAAAAATGACATGGACCAGTTTTTATACTAAAACATAGCTTAGAATCATCTTAATACTAAAATGGATCAAGGTGATGAGAAAAGAGAGGAGTGACAGAGGCTATATTTGTAGATAATGGCTTTACCAAAACTGACAACAGACATCTAGCCACAGATTCATGAAGCCCTATAAATCCCCAAAAGGACAAATACAATGAAATAACATCCTTAGCATGCCAAATGTAAATAAAGAGCTGATAACTCAGAATTCTATACTTAGTAGAAAAAATCATGCAAAGAAATGATTGTGAAATAAAGATGTTTTCCAACAAACAAAATCTGAGAAAACTGGCTTCCAGCAGGAATTTCTCAGGCAGAAGGAAAAAGTTCCTAGAAAGAAACAAGGAACTGCAGGAAAGAATGAAGAGTTCCAGAAGCGTAAGTAAGGGTAAGTCTAAATGAATACTGATGTCACAAAACAATAATAGGAATCGCTTTGGTGTTTAAAACATACAATTAAGATGCATAACCCAAAAAAAGCAGAAAGGGCTAAATGAAGTTGGTGTTCTAAGCTCCCTCTATTACCCAGGCTACAGTAAAGAATTAAATTATTATTGATATGTTTTAAAGTCATGTCATAATAAAGCAGCCACTGAAGGAATAATTTAAAAACTATAAAAAGGTAATAGTAGTTTTAAAATATGTAAATTATTTTTTAAAATATGACTAATACAAAGAATATAAGGGAAAAAAGAAGCAAATAGTGGATGGGACAAATAAATAACAATACAATTTAGATCTAATCTCCAAAGTATCAGCAATTACTTAAATATAAACAGATTAAATATGTAAGTAAAAGGTGGGGGTGAGGATGGGGAGCTTCTCTTAACCACAGTGTACTTATGAGAGACACAGATTAAATATAAGGGTGAAGAAAGGTTGATAGGAAGGATGGTTATTCTTACCAAAATGCTGGCAAAGCTAGCCAATCAGACAAAATAGGCTTCAAAATAGAAGCATAATCAGAGATAAAAAGGGACATTTCATAATGTTAAAAGAGTTAATCTACCATGAATATATCACAATCCCGACACCATGAATATATCAAATTTTTATGCACATAGTAACAGTCTCAAAATACATAAAGCAGAAGCTGACAGAATGAAAATAATAAAGAGAACCCACAAGCTAGTGGAAGATTAACACAGTAACTGATAACACAAGCAAAGAAAAATCAATAGATACAGAAGATTAACAACGTGTTTAAAAACTTGATCCAATTCATATGCGTATATCATTGTATCCAAGAACTGTAGAGTGCAAAATACCTTCAAATACACATGGAATATTTAACCAAAATGACCATATAATGAGCCATAAAACAAATCTCCATACAGAGCAAAACCATACAGAATGTGTCCTTTGATCATAGCATAACTAAGAAATCAGTAACAAAATGTTGTAATCGAAAATAATTATGCTTTTAAATAATCCATGGGTCAAAAAGAAACCTCAGTTCTAAATTAGAAACCCTTTTTAACTTAATGATTATGAAAATATGATAAATCAAAACCTGTAGGATATGGCTCAAACCATGCTTAAAGGGAAATGTATACTCTTAAATGCATATATTGGAAAAGAAAGGTAAAGTTGAAAACCAATGTTCTATGTATCCACCACAAGAAAAAACATTAAATTAAATCCAAAGAAAGTAGAAGGAAATGACAGTTATTAAAAAAAAAAAAAAAAGAATAGAGAAAACCTATAAAATCAAAGTTGGTTCTTTGAAAAGACTAATAAAATTGAATAAACCTCTAGAAAAATTGGTTAATAAAAGAGAAGGCATTTATTATCAATAACAAATAAAAGGGGAAATCATTACTGATCCTCGAAATTAAAAAAGATGATTATGAACAGCTTTCACAGCACACTGTGCATGTCCATAGCTACTCTGTGGTCATTTACACATCTTTCTCATTATAAAATAAGGAATTCAATCTTCTGTCTTCCTATCTTTGGAGTCCAGCACAGTGCCTGGCACACAGCAGATTCTCAACAAATGTTTAGCTCCCTGGAGAAATCAGAAGGCCAAGCGTGGGGCTTCAACTTTATTCAATATTTAATATGGATAAATATTACCTAATATGAATATTATTGAATAGGCTGTGGCAGTCAGTAGTTTCCTTTTTTAAAGTAAAGATTTTTACCCAAATTTACCAGTTCTTTTCATGCTGGTATTATTTTCATTTAACAGGAAACAAAATGATGCTATTATCAAAAGTCACACTTGGTCAGAGTGTACCTACTGACATGATCATTTACTAAAAGTTAGCTTTGCAAAAGAACAAGAAAGACAACTTCTGTCTAGTCCTCAAGTCACAATGTATGAAGGGAATATATTTCTTCTTGTTCTATATGTTATTTTCTTTTATTCCAAAAACTGCTTCTTTATAGTTTAGCCAATGACTTTTAAGTAGAGGGGATGAGTTATTGGAAAATCACTCGAGGTTACTTGAAGCTCTGTCACTGATGGGTTTGTTACACTAATACATGTGTTCGGGGGTGGCAGGGGATTAAGAACCCCCATTTCAGACCTGTGTTTTAACTAATGAAATTGACATTCATCCAACATCGCTGTACTGAGCACGGCGCTTCTCCGAGGACAGAGGCACAGATGTCTACACACCCAGGGAGCTCACATTCTAAGGCAAGAGCCAGTGCCTACCTATGATGCTATGCAGTGAAAGCTCTAAAAGAGGCACCAATAACATAGAAAAGCAGGAAAAAAAGAGAGAACAATTAATTCCAGGATTTCAGGAAGTTCATCAACGAGGAAGGAATAGACAGGCCTTAAAGGATGGGTAGAATTCTGTGAAACAACAAAGCTAACATTTTGAGCAATTATTACCGGACAGAATGTGTTCCAAGCACTTCACATCTATTAACTAGTTTGGAGGGTTTGTTGTGACCACTAATTTTACAGCTAGGGAAAGGGGAATGCAGAAAGTTGTATGACTTGCCCGAGGTTGTTTATGTACACAGCCGTAAGGCAGAGTCAGAGTTTGAACCCATGCGTCTGGCTCGGCAGCCTCAATTTCTTTCAGTAACCACGCTTTTGTTGTTAATCCTCACCCGAGGATATTTTTCCATTAGTTTTTAGCGAGAGTGGAAGAGAGAGGGAAAGACAAAGAGAAACATAGATGTGATTGAAACACATCGATTGGTTGCCTCCTACATGAGCCCTGACCAGGACCCGGGCCGGGGAGGAGCCTGCAACCCAGGTATGTGCCCTTGACCGTGCCCTTGACCAAAATCGAATCCGGGACCCTTCGGTCCATAGGCTGACACTCTAACCACTGAGCCAAACCGGCTAGGGCTAACCACTTTTCTAAATTGCTAGTTTTAACAGACACACAATAGAAATGCTAGGGTTCAAGATGGTGGGAGATAATACAAGACTGATAAGAAGGGCAGGGTTAAGACTTGTGAAGGGCCTGTGATACATCTCATTCTATAGACTAGTGGACGGTTTTAAATGAGAGCATCGACATGACTAGATCTATGCATTAGAAAGACAGCTGCCAAAACCGGTTTGGCTCAGTGGATAAGAGCGTCGGCCTGCGGACTGAAAGGTCCCAGGTTCGATTCCGGTCAAGGGCATGTACCTGGGTTGCGGGCACATCCCCGGTGGGAGATGTGCAGGAGGCAGCTGATCGATGTTTCTCTCTCATCGATGTTTCTCACTCTCTATCTCTCTCCCTTCCTCTCTGTGAAAAATCAATAAAATATATTAAAAAAAAAAACAACAACAAAGAAAGAAAGACAGCTAAGGTGATATCCTCAATACCGGAAATCTCCATACAGAGACAAGACAAAAACAGAAACAAAACATACTGCTTCAAAGTACTGCAGGGGCCAGTTAGGGGGTGAATGTCTTGATGTCACTCACAAAAATCAAAGGGCCAAGATCATACCCTTTGCATATAAATGCACAGATGACCCAAATGCAGGCTGATCACTAATTTGTGTGTTTCCGAGTTAAGCACTTTTCTAATATATACAAGTCAAACAGGTCATCTACCTCCCAGTAGGAATTCAAATAAGTCCATGATACTCTGTCCTTGGCAAGACAACTCATTTTTTTCTGCCCCTTTTTGTACTTCCTGCTTTAGTTTATGTCAAAAGTTAAGTGGCCTTATCAGTTTAAAGTGCAAAATAAAAACATGAGTCAGCAAACAAAGATTTCCTTCCCGCTTCTCCAAATACAAACATTTCACACTGACAAAAAAAAAAAAGAAAAAGAAAAAGAAAAAAACCATTAATCTAGTAAAGAACCCCCCAGAAGCCTTAAAATATGGAGATCTTTGTTTCACTTTTAGAAACTTAGTCTGAAATATTCTGAACTAGAAAAGGTAAAAAGTTTTTGTACAAAGGTTTTCATCAGAGCATTATTTATTATGGGGGGAAAAAGAAGTATCTAATAATTGGAAAATAGTTATGTAAGCTATAGTACAATTCATTCAATAAACTGTTATATAACCCTTTAAAATTATGCTTATAAAAACTACATAATAACTGGGAAAAACCCTTAAGCAGAACACAGTGATATCTATAACATAAACAACTATGCAGATACACCAAAATATGAACAGTGGCTGGGTATGCAAGGTTAGTACTCTCTCTCTCTCTCTTACTTTTCTAAACTTTCCAAACACTCTTTAATGAAAAACTATAACTTTAAAATAAATGTTTAAAGCTTCTATATGTAATTTGCTAATTACAAATCAACAAAACTCAATTTCAGGAGCTCAGGCCACACACAATCTCTACTTCCATGTCAGGCTGGACCTGTAGTGCGATCCGGTTTCAGAAGTAATGAAACTGGGAGTTTAAAACAGGGTTCTCAATTTGGAGCCCTTCCCTGTGGGTCCTATTCCTGAGAAGGGTTTCTCTGAGCCCTGCCAGCAGCCAAGTGAGAAAAATACGCCTTTTGACTTGGATATTTAATTTTGCAACTTATGTGGTGTTCCTTAATGTTAAAAGGAAAAAAAGCAAAAAAATTTAGCAAGCCTTTAACTGCCGTGCAACTCGCTTTATATTTAAAGGAAACCTAAGTAGCCAACTCGACCACCATGGGCATTTCTTCATCTTCCCTCTTCCAGTGAAGACACCCGTAATTATCTGACTGTGTGACTATCAACAAAACACACCCTCTGCCACTTCTTATCGTTCGGATCCCAATTTCCACGGTAAGTTTTAAAAGGAAATTACTTTGATCTGTATCTGAAGATATATTTTTTAAGAAGGTGTGGGGAGCGGGGGGGGGGGGGGGGTGGGTAGGAGATTAGCCACCAAGTGTTACAAACCAAGTACCGTTAGTAAAAGGATGAGAAGGAGAGGAGACAGATAATGACCCAATGTCCTCTGTAGCTTCAGACCAGTGCCACTTTACACATCTTGCACTGGCATGGGATTCAAGTGATCCCATTAAATATTGAAAGAATAATTAGATTATTCAATAAAAACTAACATAAAATATATGCTCCAAAAAGTGACTGGGGTGAAAAAAATCAGAATCCTACTACCTTGAAAATAGAAGGTAAATGATCTATTTTCAATGACACAAGCAACTCACTTTTTAAAATTCATTTTTTGTTCTTTGGTTCATTATCTTAACTCTAAAGGTGAAACTTCAAAGCATAAAGATCAAAAGAACCAAGGAACTAAAATCACAAGGTATTGATTAACTTTACTTTGAAAATGGTTACAGTTGGATGAGTCGTTTAAGAAAAAAAGACAATTTTATAAAATTATCTTTCTATAAAAATATTTGATCCTTTTTTGGGGGAAGCGAGTATTTTTCCAAGTAAGCAAATAAACCGGTGCACACTTCTTGACTCATACCACTAGCTTTCTTCTTAAACAGATGACCTTGTTTCCTTTTTTTTTTTTTATCCTCACCCAAAGATATTTTTCCATTGACTTTTAGAGAGAGGGAAAGACAGAAAGAAATATCGATGTGAGAGAGACACATTGATTGGTTGCCTCCTGCACTCGTCCCAACCAGGGCCCAGATGGGGGAGGAGCCTGCAACTAAGGTATGTGCCCTCGACTGGAATCAGAATCAAAATCGAACCCAGGACCCTTCAGTCCACAGGTGGATGCTCTATATCCACTGAGCCAAACCGGCTAGGGCTTAAACAGATAATCTTATGAATAAACAGAAAAAGTAAGATTTTTGAGTTTCCAAAGAAGAGCTACAGCAGGGCATCAGAGAAATCATAAGCAAACCATATGATTTTTGTAGTTTAGCATTTTTATATCTACAACACATCACTATAGGGAATGCTAAGGAGATGGAAAAGACGTGTTGCATAAAGTGATTGGTGGCGATATGAATTAGTATTATGAAAAGGTATGTGTAATCTATCCTAACATCCAAGTTTAGATAGGATTCAAGGCCTGATGAGCATGCATAGCTAAATTAAAACATCAACAAAGGGAGAAAAAGATGAACATGGGAGAAGATCTGTAATGTAATTTTTCATTATTCCAAAATGGACTATTAAGAGTACAACTAAAAATGGTACCAACACGAAACAGTTCCTAATAAAAGCATGAAAGGTTACTTATTTTACAGATTCTTAAGGAAAATGATACATATTGACACTTAAGGCAGACAGAAAAAAAAAGTTAACTTTTGCTACACAGGATAATGCCATTACAATGAACATAAAAACAGAGATGGGTTTTCTCTATTTCAGTCTCAGAAAACACCCCAAAATAATAATGCTCTCTGATTTGTTTTCAACAATATTCAAATGTTTCTTTTCCCCAGTTATCCCAATTCGTAACTAGCCTGCTTTTGAAATATTGGTATTGTAGGAGAAAACAGGTGAAGCACCTCTGTTTCTGTTTCCTGTTTTAAAAGAGCAGTTAGCTCTTGACTTTCGACATTTCTCCATTTCAGACGGGTGAAAAGTAGTCCAAAATAACCAAAGGTAGCCCATCACCAACCAAAATAAGGGGTGGAGGACTTAGAACAAGAAAAAAGAAGTGAGAATAGATAAAATCTCTCTCCATTTCTTTTACAGATTCCAAAGCACTTGTGAAACAACCTACTTCACTGCTTGGCAGTTGGACTAAAAGGAACTCTACTTCAACAGAGTCCTCAGAAAAAGAAAACGTACTTAAACAATTTTCCTACGCGAGAAAGCAATGTGAAGATCCTCTGGGGATCACAGAACTCCCCCGGGGTTTCAAATCAAAGCATCAGCGAAGCCCTGCTGTCAACAACACCTAGAGTCAAATTTCACCTCACGGAACCCCTTACTATCCAGCCTTGTTTTGGTTCCTTCCAAACATTTCCCAACTTTCTAAACATGTGATTGCTGGCACAATAACTAGTTTGCCATTTTCTCATGAACATGTTTATTTTTTTCAGAGAGTAATTTCCCAAATCCGGAGAGATGGGGGGTTGAAGGTGGGAGGGAGGACAAGCCACTTGAAAGCCTTCTGAGGGATGCAGTTAGGCAGGTACTGTGGCCTTTACACACAGCTGCCAGCCTCTCAGGTGCGACTGAGTGACATGCTAGCAAGAGCTGCCATGTGGTGTCTCAACAGAGTGTTAAGTGAATGGGAATCTCGGGGATCGAAAAGAAAGGGAGTACCGCAGACCCTGAATGCTAGCTTACCTACCACATGTCCGTTCATCACCAGCTGTGACATTTCAGTCAAATGATTTCAAAAGTAGCGCCCCCTTGATGAAAACGCAGCAAGGGATGCCACGATTACAGGAGTCTGCAAGGTCAGACCTGTATGTGGCTTATAGTTTAGGAGTATAGTTGAGGAGTGCCAAGTATGCTACTCAGTATATCTTCATTGCGTTAGAAAATTCTTTAGGACAGGAATGCTTTCGTGTCCTGCTCTGCATACACAAGTCTGTCCGTCCATCCTGATAAAACTGGGCTGTGTGTAGGCCAACTGGCAATTTCTTAGTCAGAGAGATTCCATATAGACCAGCAAGTGTCAGTTCTGTTACGTTTCATTGGCGAACTGGCTATTTACTTAAGGAGACTGAAGGCGCTTAAAAGTTTTCTTCCTGTCAACGTCAGCAAACAAACTTGGCTTCTTTCTCTATCTCCTTGCCACTTCTTCCAAAAGTTGTATGGCATTCCTTACTCCCACTGAATCCCCTTTCTTAAATTCAGCCTTGTCACGGGAAACTGTCCTTTAGCACAGGGTGGCCTTCGAGAGAGCCAGCTCCCAAGTACCTCACCTTGACAAACTTCTCCTCTAGTCATCTCAAACACTGCTGAGTCACTGACCCGAAAGCGCTCACTCCTCAAACATAGGACACGGAAGACCGGAGGCATTTCAGAATTTAATTGCATTGACTACAAGAGGGGAGACATCTAAAGTGGTTGTCTCTAAGAAAAAAGACTTCTCTTTGAGTCATTGTTATCATAGCACAGCAATGCTACAGATGACAAAGAATGCTAAATGTGGTAAATTTCCATTGAGTGGCCAGTTATGAATGGTTCATCATTAGCAAGCGAGTGAAATTAGTTTAATTGAGCTATTACTTACACAAGCATTATACTGATTGTTTTTACAAACATCTTACTGACTCCTTACAGGAGTTCTCTAAGGTATGTATCGTTATCTCGACTTTACGTAATAAACCTGAGTTCAGAGGTTAAGTAACTTTCTCGAGGCCATGTTCTAGCAAGTGGTTGATCTACATTTTAAACCAGAATAGATATTAATGCCTATTCATCAGGTTTTTCTTAAAAAAAAAAAAATGCACATGCCAAATTCACAGGAAAAATGGAACAGGCGGAAAAAACTACCCTTTATTTAAAAAAAAAAAAAATACTGTTTCATTTTTTGGAACATTTTTCTCTTGTTCCACTAAACTCACAGGTGCTGTTTATGACAACAAACTTGCACATCTGTAGGGGTGAGCGGACATTCACGAGGCAGGACAGCCTGAACCCTCTCCCTATATTTAGATCCTTCAGTGCAGAGCTAATTGAATAATTTAATCTGGACCCTTTAGAAGGGAAACACATCCATATTCATCACAGGCATCAAAGGAAACATCTTTACAAGTTATATCCTTTTACAAACCAACATATGGTCTCACACCATTCTCCCAATTGTTGAACTCCTCCTCTGGGAAGAGCATGGAATTTTATTTCTTTTTTATCACTTGAAAAAATCACTTCCCTCCTAATTCAGTAAAACTGGGTGGAGGCCACTTCCTCCACAGGTGAGAGAAATAAAACTTGTTGATCTGTCATTGTCAGGAATTTTAAAGTTAACCATTTATTTTACGTACTTTCAACATGGGAACAAAAGGCAGGCTAAATCCGGAATAAGAAATCAGAGCTCCTTTCTCCAGACTTTCAAAATAAAACCCCTGCCGTGTTTCTGTCGTTTTAAGATGTTCCTAAATGAGAAAACAAGAGTCCTTCCCTCAGAATCGGGAGCAGGTTGCAATGGCAGCTTTCCACTTAGCAGCTGTACTGTGAGCAAAAGAACTCTTCTCTGAGCCCCCATTTGCTTTTCCACAAAATGTTGACTCTACTACCTACCCCACTGGGTAGGTTAAATATAAATATGTGAAACTGATTTGAAAATTTTAACAAGCTGAAAAAGGTGGCATTTTATTGAGAGCAGTTTCACAAATAAGAAAGCTGATTTTAACATTTTGTATATACAAAAAAATACCCCACAAAAAAAAGTTTCTGTCTTTAGTTTTTATCTGTTCAGTGAAGTTCTAACTTTATTTTTTTAAAAACGATAAAAAGAAAAACGGATAAGCACTACAGTCATTCAATGCACTTGACAGACACCGATATTGCGCCCGACACTATGCAAAGCACTGGGACAGAGCACTGAACAAAAGAGACAAAAGCAGTCATTTTTAGGAAGTCCATGCCTTCAGGAGACCTACATTCCAAGAGTGATGGAAGGCCTCACTGAGAAGGTGACATTCGAATGGAAGCCTGCGGGGGGGGGGGGGGGGGGAGACATGTGGATCTCTGGGGAAGCACAGGGCAGGCAGCTGGATGTGGGGACGTGCGAGTGCAAAGGCCCGGAGGCAGTAATGTGGCGGCCTGTTCCAACAGCAAGGAGCCCAATGGGACAGCAACACAGTGAGGAGAGAGACGTGGGGGGTGAGGTCGGAGAGGTGAGGGGAGCAGACATAGGAACCGCAGGGACTTGTTAGCTTTCCCTCTAAATTGAGATGGAAGCCGCTGGGAGATGTGAGGAGAGATGGAAGTCATGCCCTGGCTGACAGTTTAACAGGACTGCAGGGCTTGCTGGGTTGGGAACAGGCGGAAAGGATGGAAGCAGGAAGCAGCAGGGAGACCAGTTCGGAAGCTGCAGCAATTGTTGCAGTTTGAGATGATCAGGGTTTGGACTGTGACGGCAGAAGGGGTCAGACGCTGGAGGTATTCTGAAGGCAGAGCCATGAACAAATACACTCTCCTGCTTACGTAAATCAACAAAAGAATTAACCATAAACTTGGAGAAATCGGTTTAATTTTTAGAAGGACTGTGGGACTGAGTATCTGAGGTGGGATCAAAGGTCACGGAGGAAGTAGACCAAGAGCGATCAGAGGAACAGCATGAAGGGAGTAACAACTAGAAGCTAAAATCTAGTAGGAATGAGGGTGAAGGATGGGAGTGAGGCAGAACGTGAAGGGAAGGGAGTGGTATAAGCTGACAGATACTCCAAGCTGGGTGTTTTCACAGAGGCTGGCGGGAGGATGGTTTGGGGTGGCAATGAGGAGGATCCCCACACCTCCAAGCCCCACAGAATGAGGTGAGAAGAAAACAGGCAGGACCAGGAGCTACAAGGGAAGCGGCATCCTCAGATCAGCTTCATCTATGCTTAAGATTACGCACAGCCCAGATAACCCAGATGTCTAACAACACAGAATGGTACATCCAACCATGATGTAACTGTTAAAAAAAAAAAAAAAGGAAAAAAGAAGACAGACTTTCATGTCTAACATGGAAAGAAAACCATACCATAATTGTTCAGTGTCTTTTGTTTGTTTGTTTGTGGGGGGGTTTTTAATTGATTTCAGATAGGAAGGGGGAGAAAGGGAGAGAGAGAGAAAGAGAGAGAGAGAGAGAGAACCATCAATGATGAGAGAGAATCATTGATTGGCTGCCTCCTTCATGCTCCCCACTGGGGATTGAGCATGCAATGTAGGCATGTGCCCTTGACAGAATCAAACGCAGGACCCTTCAGTCCACAGGCTGATGCTCTATCCACTGAGCCAAACCAGCCAGGGCTGTTCAGTGTTTTTTAATTGCAGAACAAGATATATTATATGATCTCATTTTACAAATAGAAACAAAACCTGCACATGTACAATGTATGTGCATCTTTAAAGGCCTGGAAGGAAATAAACAAAACTGAACACGCAGTTACCTTTGGGAGTGAGATAGGAGGGGAGTGTAAGAGAGCTGACTGGTTTTTTTGGGGGTTTTTTTGTGTGTGTTTTTTTTAATTCTTTTTCTTTTTGTTTTTTTTTAAATATATTTTATTGATTTTTTACAGAGAGGAAGGGAGAGAGATAGAGAGTTAGAAACATTGATGAGAGAGAAACATCGATCAGCTGCCTCCTGCACATCCCCCACTGGGGAAGTGCCAGCAACCCAGGTACATGCCCTTGACCGGAATCGAACCTGGGACCCTTGAGTCCGCAGGCCGACACTCTATCCGCTGAGCCAAACCGGCTTTGGCTGAGCTGACTGTTTTTTTAAAATAATCAATTACCGCTTTCAATGTTAAAACCCCAATAATAAAAACTAAACATTGGTAAGAGATTTAGTCTACAGGGCTCCAAAAGACAATATTATGACCAAGAGGCAGAAAGACATCATTTTATAAAGAAAAAAATAACTGAAATTGTTTCTGTACAGAACGCCATAATTTATTTATGTACACAGGGTTGGAATATATGACCTAATTCTGAGTGAATATGATATGGCTGGGAATGTACTTTTTTATTAAGCAACTCAGGAACATGATAATAAAATTCAATTTTACAAAATGCCGTGACAGTAACAGAAAGTAAATTTCCGTTAACAATTCAAACATCCTTCACATTTTTCAGTGCACGAATCTTACCCCCAACCAATGTTCTGTGCTATTCAAATATCTCAAGAGCAGTTTGGTCCTGTCCCTTCCCCAGTACAGAAATCTGTTACTTAGAAAAAATAAAATAACGCCTGAAAATCAAAGTTTACATAATCCCTGAAACAAACACTGAGATCAGCCAGGTTCCACTCTCCTCCACATGACAATCAATGGCATCCTGTTTTGAAGCTGCCGAACACTGGACTGGCCTTCCCCACGTCCACTCGGCCACCTCAGCGCAGAAACTGAACAGAGAGGGGCAGCCTCCTCCAGAACTGTGAGGGCTCCTCCAGCGAGAGCGGGAAGCGGCAAGGGCGACTTCTCTCACCGGGTTAGGGACATAATGCTGTGGACACAGGTGAGCGTCACCTACAGAATCCGGCGAGACCTGCACCATCACTCCAGGCCCTGGCTGCCTCAGATCACTTGCTCAGCCCCGTCATGGCCACTCACCGCTCCACAGTGACTGACTTACCATCAGAATGGAGAACCCTAACAGAGTGCTCCTAGAAGACTCCAGAACCCCAGGCCTCCGTTACACGTTCAGCTACTAAGACAGCTTTCGTCTCCACTAATTCACCATGTGATTGAACAGTTCTTACTGTGCTTCCCACCAACAGAAAGGTGCAGTGGAAAGAAAATGAGTACCATATACCTCCCACACCACCAAGGACACAGCTGTAAAGGGTGTGGGGGAGGGACGGGAGAACCATACTATACAGCTGACTGTGACAGGAGCCGCATGACATGTTCAGGCTGTTTAAGGAAAGACATACGTGCAGGGAGAGTGGCCAACAGCCTGTGCCATTTTCTTTGCCATAACGACCTCTCCCCTGCATCCTGGGATCTGAGATAGCTGCTGTGCAATGGAAATCCAAATGAGTTCAACCACCGACCAGTTGCATCAATGGGTGTGAACTATGGAATGGATAATCCAAAGCAGCCTTCATAAAAATTAGCCATGGCTTTTGGAATATATTTTGCTTTATCAGAGGAAGCTTTCAATTCCTTATGACATTTTGCTAACACTAATAATAAAACTATTATATGCATGAGAACACCATAAATCTAAAAAAAAAAAAATACCTGTTCAAGACTCAAATATTTCTGTGGAAAAATCTATAAGTGGATGACAGTTAAAAGTAATGATTTTATTATAAAAACTTACAAACATATTTTATCATAAAAGTCATTCTATCTTCCTCTGGAAATTCAGACTATATGCAAATGAGCCTTTACAGAACACCTGAAACATCCCAGTTTGAAGACCCAACAAATTCCCATCACCATCACCACCAACTTCAAAGGGAGAGCGTTCTCATGTAGGTGGTTCTATCGGAGAACACCTAACAGCTCACCCGTGGTCTCCATCAATTTTCCAACAACTCTAGTGTTCAGAGAGAATCATGTATCATTCTCATGTCATTACCACCACCACCACCACCACGAAGCACCAGGCTCTGTTCTGAGCACTTTATACCTATTAACTCTCTTAATCCTCACAAGAATCCTAGGAGGTAAAGACTATTTCAGAGATGATGAAACTGGGGTGCAGAAAGGTTAAGGAGCTTGCCAAGGCAACCCCTCGACCACCCAGTTTCCCCTAAATAACCTCCTCCTCTGTCTCATGCATAGAGCAGAGGGGGTAACAAGCAAGGATTTCTTTATGGTTTTATTTCTTTTTAAATTTTTATTTATTGATTTTTTAAAATTATTTTTGTGAGAGAGAAACATCGATTTGTTGTTCCACTTACTCATGCATTAATGGGTTGATTCTTGTAAATACTCTGACTAGGGATCAAACCCGCAACCTTTGTGTAGCAGGATGATGCTTTAACCAACTGAGCTACCGAATCAGGGTTTATGGTTTTATTTTAATCCATCCAATTCCTTCCCTTCCAAACTTATTTATTTTTTCATTGTTGTTTTCCTTCTTAATTTACACACACTTTCCTAGAACACAGAAAAACCAAGAGTTTTATCAGGGCAGCAATGACAAAATTAAGTTCATTTTCATCTAAAGAGCCTAGACTACAGATAAGAAGTATTAAGCTATACCTCAACAAGATATATGGAAAATGACACCATTACTTCACACCAACAGCTCATAATATTCTTAATATTCTTTTCTTATGATGAGTCATGGGACATTAAAATTAAGCTCCTTTTAAGAAATCCACTTTCCTTATTACATTCCCACTGATTATTCTTAGGGTCCCTTATGAAAACATAAACAAAGCAAAACAAAAATTACTGCCTCATTTATTTTTTTTTTTTTGAAGCAAATGTAGAGATAGAGAAAAGTTAAAGAACTCCTTCAAGTATCATGTTTATTACAAGTAAAATATTTAAATATGCACTTTAATGGCTCCGATATAGCTGGCAACCTCAATGCTTTCTACAAATAATGGCCAAAAAAAAAAAATAGTACTCTCAATTCGAGAGGTCTGGGTGCAGTGGCGTGGCAGAAACAAGTCAGTGACGCTGCCACTTCTATGTCCTATCTGCCTCTAGACCCCCTCGTCACCCTCTGCTCCAGGCTTTCTCAACCTCAGCATCGCCCTGGCTCTACCCACTGACGCTGGAGAAACGCCCTGCCTGCCCCCCGCTGTGATGACCACTAATTCATATTGCCCGATGGACCACTGCTCTGCTCTCCCCCTTTCCCTCTTCTTTTCCTTGTAATCTAAGTGCCTCGGGCCTCAAGAGCTTTGTTTAACTTCACTTCTAGACTCCAGGACACAAGGAATTGCTGATTTCTACAACAAGGAAAACACGTCAAACACACGAATCTGTTCTTCCCATCTCTTTTCTCCTCCAAGAAAAAAAAGTGGGAGAGCAAATCAGCTAACCCGCAAACATCACTAGTACGTCTGGGTATAAAAGACCTAGTGCATAAGCACAGTGACCTTACAACATACCACTTTTCCTGGCATGTTTTAAAAAACATCAAAATGAAAAAAGTTTACTCAGCAAGTACCTATTGGGTGTCAGGGCTATATTTTTTTTTTTTTTTGGTATGGCAATATTCATAAAACTGCTATACATGAGACTTCTCGTGGTACTTTTTAAAAAGCTCTTCATCAGAGAGAGAGAGAGAGAGAGAGAGAGAAAATGAGAAAAGAAAAAAAGCTCTCCACTGTAACCCTTGTAGAGGGTTCCCTAGGGACAGGCCCAGTCATTTCTGAGGTGGTTGTTCATGTACTTCTATGTGCCAACAGGTGAGAACCACTGTACTAACACAAAGATCATAAACACACTGTCCATATGCCTTCACGGAACTCAGTCCAAAGAATTAATGAGGTAAGTGTAATAAAAGCCATTAAAACTGACGCTGGATGAGACAAGCAGGTTTGTATTGTCCCTCAAGGGTACAAGATCCACAGTGCAAGTCCCACACTATGGCCCCGTATCCCAACTTTATCAAGCTGTATGAGAGATACACTATGAACAGAAGTACAATTATAAATACAGACACTCAAAAACCTGCTGAAAGAATTAACTAATGTAGAAACGGGCAGGAAGCAAGATCTCTACCAACCACATCAGATTCCTTTCCCCATCCCTTGATTTTGAAAGACTATCCCCATTATAAGAGAAATGCCCTCCAGCTGAGATGATATAACATTAATAACAATGGCTTCTCCTTTAACTTTTCATATCATCGCAGTCTCCCCTTAGGAGCAAGAGTGCTTCTTCAGGGCGGAAACTGACATACATTTCTCTGTCCCTCCCAAAACAGAGCCCAGTGCTGGGCGCACAGTAGGAAGGCATGAAACACCTGCTGAACGGGACTCATATCAGCTCAACCAAAGGCAGAATCCCCACAGTGGGGATGCACCGTTTTGAGAGGAGGCTCTCTCGCAATACAAAGCAACATCCCAACCTGCGCAACATGACCAAACTCTTTGGTGTAAATAAATACAGCCTGGGTGCCAGTCATTTAAGTAAGTTCATTTGGTTCACAGTTAACAGAAAAACATTTAAAACCAATCAAACACTCCCTCAAGCTTGAACAGACTTAACAGAAGTCCTGAGCACACAAACATGAGCAACGGGAAAAATAAAGAAGAGGTTGTTATTAATCACGCCAGACGGCAAAGCCAGCAACGGACAATAAGCAAAACAGGAAGCTGCACTGGATGAGCTGGCAAGCTCTATACAATCAACCGTCCTGAGCTTTCACAAGGCTAAATGTCTACTTTCTCCAGCAGCACGCACTGCCTTACTCTTATTCCCCTTCATGAAAAACTACTCTCTCTGATCAAATTAAGACCAACTTTCCCCAACGTTCATCCTCTCTCTCCAGCTCAACTGAAAGAGTTTGAGGAACAGCTCTGACCAATGCATCCCAGTTTAGGGGCCCTACTCCAGTCAATCCTTCAGGAAGGACTTAAGAATGGGGGGCTGGCGGGGGTGGTAACAAGCCAAGTGCTGAGCTTGTAGATGCGATTTAAAAGCCCTTTCCCCCCCTCCCCCAACTTTGAGATATTTGCAGATCATTTACAAGAAATAAGATGGTGAGGCAGAAGATGCTGACAAATTCAAATCTGTCTAGGGGCTGGGCAAGAACTCAGTGCCAAGGGAAGATGGAGTGTTCGTAACTTAGGTAAGGGTCCCACCATCAACCAGCTGTTGATTGCAGCACATGCAAAGCCTTTCTAACCCCCACAAGCCTAACCGTTATTCTTAAGAGAAAATCTAGCAAATTAAATGCTGATGCCTAACCCTTTAAATCCCTCCCTCCCCCCTTTATAAGTGGTTTTACTACATGGAAGAACTTTTCTCACTTTATTTTAATACCTTATAAACGAATCCATCTCAACCATCAAATCCATATTCCATGACCAACACTGTGTCTCATGAATGAGGAGATGTCACTATAAAGAAACTCCAATACTGCAAGTCAGGCAGGAGGAGGAGGCCCGTTCCCACGTGCTCTGTTAAGCACTGGTGTCTCCCAGGTTCACGGTTCGTGCAAGCTAAGAAACCGCACACACCTGACAGCCCAGTTTTCCCAGACTGCGACTTCCTGGTCCACAAAGAGTAGCACACTGAAGAGTCCGGAGCAGGACACAGCAGCACGTTTTATGGTTATTAGCAGCTTGCATTTTGTTTGTTTGTGAATCGCTTGTTCATGTCTTTTACCAGTTTTTCTCAAGAGTGGTATTTCCTATTCACTTAAAAAGTTTCTTACCAAGAACAGTAACTTGCTGCAAATTTGTGACCTGAAAGGCTGTATTTGTGACTGTGCACTTTGTCATTTGTGGTCACATAAATGCTGTCAAATGCATAAGTTTTTCCTCTATGGCTTCTGCCTTGGGAGCCACGTGTAGAAGGCACCGGCTATTAATACCTCCCCACCTCTGGAAATGGCACAAACCAATCCCCCTTTCCTTCTGACACCATGACAAGAATCCATGCCAGGATCTTTCTGCACTGAGCATATATTACTCGAATGAAAAAAAGAATTATTTTTAACACTAATGAATGCTATAAGAAAAGCCGCTGGTAAACTCAGTATACTTACTTTTTAAAGCTCTTGGCAATTTCAATAACTTAAAAATCATTAACAGGCATTCATTCCATTTCTACACTTCTCTTAAAAACCTTTACCTACGACTGTCAGGGAAATGTTCCATCTACAAATTCCCAAACCTGGTATTTCACAATTTCGTTACCGGCATTCCCATTGCTTCACCCTTCTCAATTCGTTTAGTCCACCCGACTCCGTATAACCGTGACCCCGCTGACCTAGCCTGGATTCAATCCTGCTGTCATTAACATCCTGGGCTCTAAAATCACAGTGATTTTTAGAAAGAGCCAACCTTTTCTGAGTGTCTATTACATGCCACGTCCCATGCTACGTCCTTTGTGTAGTCTGTGTTTCAACGACTGAGATGCTCCTCCCATTTTCACCTCCGAAACCAGGAAACTGATCATCAAAGACATGTCATGTCTAATTGACAGCTTTTTCCTCAGTAGCACATGAAATAATGTCTCACAATTGGCAGCACCTTAGATTAAGTGAAATATGAAAGTATAACTCGTTTCATTCGCAATCCATCCTGAGGCAATCACCTCTCTTTTCCAGATGAGGAAAAGTGAGGCACACACACTAATGGTTAAGTAGCTTTCCCAAAGTTATAAAAAAGCAAGGAAGTGTTGGGGCTTGGACTTAAACCCAAACATCCAGATTCTAGAGCAGGGGTGGGCAAACTTTTTGACTCGAGGGCCACAATGGGTTCTTAAACTGGACCGGAGGGCCGGAACAAAAGCATGGATGGAGTGTTTGTGTGAACTAATATAAATTCAAAGTAAATATCATTACATAAAAGGGCACGGTCTTTTTTTTTTTTAGTTTTATTCATTTCAAACGGGCCGGATCCGGCCCGCGGGCCGTAGTTTGCCCACGGCTGTTCTAGAGCCTCATTTCTTAACCGATTTGCTATCTCTAGGCCAGAATCAACTCTGCCAACATTTCCCTCCAATCTTACTATGGAGCCACCTAGACGCAACAATTACCTAGTCCTCCCTACAGCCACATCAAGTTTTTCCCCAGGTTTCCCCCTACTGTTTAGACTTTGAGTTCTTCATAGATCTCCTGGCATACCACCTACAAGGGTTCTCCCAAAACTTCTCCATTATTCTAAGCTTCCACTACCATCTGCTGAGTCCCACACCTCACAGTCCCAATGAGGGGCTGCCTTCCACACTGCTGGGAAAAGGAGCACAAGCTGGCATGAGCTCCACCACCTGCTTTCCTCTCAACTGAGACCCCATCCTGCTTCTTTCTCAGACAACTTTCCCTCCTTACCATGGCTAATATTTCATCCCCTGTGCTCAAGATCACCAACTCCACCAATCTTTGCTTTCTATCCATTAACTTCTTTCCCTCAACCTTCAAGTATCAAGAGGTCCCATCTATTTTGAAACATAAGTCACTCAAGGGAATTTTCAGAATCTAGTTCTCATTTCCTAGAATACTAAGTCTATTCTCCTCAACGGCATTCACGTGATTACCCGACCGTTTCTCCTTCACCATGAACCATGAGACACTTCCCCTCTGACCCTAGTTCTGGGATCCCTCTTCCCCCAGCTTCCTCTGACCCCATACCTTTCACCCAATTCCTTCTTTTGTCTACTTCAAACATACCATCCCCTCCTCCTAATTCCCAATTGTGGGTTTCAATGGCAGAGTCAACCTACCAGTTCTTTGTTTCTGTTCACGATTTTCTCAAAACACCTTGGAAGTTCAACCATCATTTCCAACAATCTGTACTTAATGTTCTGAACCCTTTCCTAAGCTTCAGCTTAGTTTGTATCTCCAACCTGCCTGTAGAATACCTGGATACCCCACCTTAAATGCAACCCGTCAATTCTAATTTATCATTCACACAAACTATACTCCTTCTACAAGTAGTTCTTCCCTGTCCTTAAATAAAGGCTTTATCAATTTTACAGCTACTCAGGGTGGAAACTTAAGGATAATCTCTGCCTCCTCTCCCTCCCATTACTCTGTAGACAAATAACCACCAAGTGCATTTTTACTCACAAAACCCACCTCATCAGATGGATAACTCAAATAGCTTTCTTCTTCATCTCCTGGCATTATGGGCTTTACCCCCTCCAATCCAAACTGCATGTTCAAACACCTTCAGTGATTTCCAATGTGCCCTTATCCTGGCACTCGAAGGCCCAAAAATTCTCACCCCAATTTAACTTTTCTGAATCTCTCTCCCACCGCACTGCACTGGGCCCCATCAGGAATACCTACTGTGGTCAGGTAGAGCTGCTGCTCACCAGCCTCTCAGCCGTGGGCAAACTCCGGCCCGCGGGCCTGTTTGAAATGAATAAAACTAAAAAAAAAAGACCGTACCCTTTTATGTAATGATGTTTACTTTGAATTTATATTAGTTCACACAAACACTCCATCCATGCTTTTGTTCCGGCCCTCCGGTCCAGTTTAAGAACCCATTGTGGCCCTCCAGTCAAAAAGTTTGCCCACCCCTGCGAGTCTAGATCTGTGCTGTCCCATAGGATAGCCACAGGTGGCGATTTAAACATAAGTTAATTAACATTTGAAATGCAGTTCTCAGTTGCACTAGCCACATTTTAAGTGCTCAACAGCCCTGGGTGGCTAGTGGCTGTGGTCCTCACTTGAGTTGTCTGTAAAACTTACCTCTCTATTTATTACCTTGCCACAACTTTTGCAGTGTTGTTGCATTTAATTTTTCCATTTTGTGTGTCTTCTCACCAGTGACTGAGCCACTCAGAACTAATATTCATTGAATAATGAAGCATATACTTATGAAATGCTGCATCAAAATTACTAAATGAGCATATTTTAAAATCCCTCTTCCATTAAAATGACACATTCTTTCTAATTAAACAAAAGATCTTGCATTTAGCTAACTAAATACTGATTTGATTTTAATGCCTAATGATAACACTTAAAAGATAATTAGTTCCCTTTTCTCTTGCGGTGTTTGAAACTGAAAGAAAAAAAGCTATAAAGGTCTGAAATACTTCCACTTTGCAAAAGAACACTGCAAAGAAACCACAAAAGATAGGCGACAGGAAAATGAATGAATAGTTTGAGTAACTATACCCTAACTGTCTGAGATTGTAGGAAAAAAATATCTATAGAACAGCTGCCCTAAAATTAAGAGGAAACTACAAATAAGCATTCAAAATTATGTATATAAATACATTTTTAATCAAAAGTTAGACTCCTCTATCCTCTTCCCAAATATGACATTGTATTTATTTGCATTTTGAACACAAAAGCATACAGATGCATAATCAGCTGCTGTGTGTGTTCCCATAAATTTAAGCTTGTTGTCAAGAAAATTAGTTAAGAAACCAATCTACCACACCACAGCCCTGGATTCTTACAAGGGAATAAGGCTCTATATCTGAGCATGAGAAACTAAGCAGAGAAGAGAATCGCCAGGTAGGGGTTCCCGTGAATCGTAGAGGGTTTGATGCTTTATTTTCAAGAGGGAATCATCCCTAAAGTTCTGATTTTAGCTTAGAACAACTATTACAAAGATGTTAAATTGCTAAAATACTGCAGTTTTTAGTACCTTCCTACCAATCTGATGTAGTCACTGGAGTTGAACTATTTATGAACGTTTTGGTTTTTTCCCATCTGAAAGATAGCTTTCCTTATGCCAATGACTCTTCCACAGGGCCTGCTCATTTCTGCAAGTCAGCAAGCAGTGTCTGGAAAGGCTATATTTTTGACTATAGGACTAGCTAGCTGTACACCATCTTAATAAGGTACACCAAAATGAAGATTTAAATTTAGATTTTAAGTACATTCATGTTAACTAGCTTAGCTATTTTCTTTTTTAAGCAAGTTGCTCCAGAGTAAGTATTAAAAATATTTCAGGCGTTTTTGTGGCAAATCCAATGACAGATCACCAGATTAGACTAAAAGTTGCCCTGCCAGGTAATCGCAGAAAAGGAATTTAAAGAGTCAAGAGGGACCGGCCGGGGTGGCTCAGTGGTTGAGCACTGACTTACGAACCAGGAGGTTACGGTTCGATTCCCGGTCAGGGCACATGCCTGGGCTGTGGGTTTGATCCCCACTGTGGGGCGTGCAGGAGGCAACCGATCAGTGAGTCTCTCTCATCGTTGATGTTTCTATCTCTTTCTCTCTGAAATCAATAAAAAAATATTTTTAAAAAAGAGAGTCAAGAGGTTTCAGAGTCGGGCAAAATGGAGATGCCTCCATCTGTTAACAAAGCATGCTCTGCTAATCTTGGGAGCAGTGAGTAAAACCAGGGCTTCCTGGTTGCTGACCACATGCAGGTGCGGTGACAGTGGCGTACCTGGAGAGGGCACAGGAGCTCTGCACCCCTTCCTCCAGACCTAGCCCTACGCATTTCTTCCATCTGGCTGTTCCTGAGTTGTTATCCACTATCATAAATCGGTAATAGTAAGTTTAAAAAAAAAAAGAAAGAAAAAAACCATATGTAGAAGTACAATTACAGAGAACACTTCATCAGCCTCAATGTCATTCTATAATTTAATATCAAACTTCTCTACCTTTTTATATTTACATTATCCTTTTTCTCCTCAGATCTTTCCAATTCTCTCCCTAGTACCTCATAGCTCCTCCCTAAAAATCCCAAACTTTTAGCTCTCGGTTAAGAATGTGATTTATTTTTTAGTTAAAACAGGAGATGTATATGAACTGCCTGGCTTAATAGGAATTTTGTACAAATCTGGAATCACCCATCTTCTGGTAAGGCCCTGCTGATTAAATCAGATGCAGGACTTTCCTTTTCCATCTCCAAAATAGGAAAAACAAAAAAAAACAAAAAACCTCTCTGAGGTTGTCAGACTTGATTCCTACTCAGCTCAAACAATGCTCTGTACAAAAAGTCAACATACCAAAAAATGCTTCTTTCTCCCCTCCCCAGATGACGATACACTGGATATGCTCAGAACAAAGCTGCAGGAACAGTGAGTATGGTAAGAACAAATAGCCCTAGCCAGCATGGCTCAGTGGATAGGGCCTCTGCCTGAGGACTGAAGGGTCCCGGGTTCGATTCCGGCCAAGGGCACGTGCCTGGGTTGCAGGCTCAATCCCCAGAGTGGGGGCGTGCAGGAGGCAGCTGATTAATGATTCTCATCATTGATGTTTCTGTCTCTCTCTCCCTCTCCCTTCCTCTCTGAAGTCAATGAAAAATATATTTAAAAAAAACAAAAGAAAGAAAGAAAAAACAAATAGACAAGTAAGAACTTAACAAGTAGAGTGATCCAGAACCTGGCTTTCCCTTCTTCTGATCACTACATGGGTGACTTTTAGGTAAGTCAGCTATCTTCTCTGAGCCTAGGTTGCTCAACCTGATATGAACCAACTGGATTAGAACATCCTCAAAGCAACTTTTAACACTAAATAGCTCTATTCTCTGTAAAGGAAATTACAAATCTGAATGTTTATGAATGCACTTGGCACCACAGTCCCATGATGTCCTTCACCTGAAATGTCATGCAATTTGTGTACTTAAGTGTACACACAAGCTTACCCGAGCATACAAGCATTTTTGGATTAGAAGATGGGAGTGAAAAGGTATGAAAGGTCCCCTGATTTCATCAGATTCTTAAACAGCCCTAACCAAAAAAAAATAGTTAAGAACAACTGAACTGTAAAACTACATAAAAGTAGACATTACATATTAAAAAAAAATTTTTTTTCCCAAAGGAGTTTGTAATGAACTATCTGTATCTCAAAGTGCAGTGTTTACCAGCTAAGGGAAGGAAAATATTGATGAGATAAACTGAACTACTAGAACTTTCTTCTTCAGTACCATCAGCTTGTGATTACACAAGAAAAAACACGAGGGGAAAGTGGCAGGAATGATCTAGAAAAGCAGAAATAAAACTCATTTGATTTTTACATCAGATTTACTCTTCCAATTATGATCTGCTTCCATACGGATTAACATTGTTTCCTTTCTTCCAAACACTTAAAAGGAGATAGCCAAGAAAAGCACAAAATTTGTCTAAAGGCCTAAAAATAAAAGCAAAGTCATATCTATACTGGAGTAATGAAGTCCAGCAGAACAAGGATTATTTGGGAGGCCCTAGAGTCAGACTGCCTTGTTCATATCATCATCACTAGCTATGGAGCCTGAGGCAAGACAGTGAATCATTCTGAACTCAGTTTTTCTTTTCTGTACATCCGTACTTAGTCAAGTTTTGAGACTTAAATGAGATAGGAGTTTTAAAAACAAGAAAACAGGAAAAGGTCAGAAAAAAAATAGCTATAATTATTTCTCCTCCCCAAAGCTCTAAATCAAAGAAGAACCCAGGACATGAATGATAAATGTAATCCACAGAAAAGTCTACCTCATTTTATCCAGTAGCTGCAACTGGTTCATCCAAACAAGTAGCAAAAACTGACATGTCTCTTTCTCCTTTTGACCCCACAAACTCATCAGCAGAAGTGACACACACAGAAGTAATTGAAAGATGCGTACAGAAGGAGGAAGAAGGGAAGTAAAGTCCCAGACCAGCACTGTCCAATGGAACCTTCTGCCATGATGGAAATGTTCTATATAGGTATCATCCAATATGGTAGCCACTGGCCACATGGGGCTATTGAGCACTTGAAATAAAGTGCTACTCAGAAGATCAGTATTTATTTTTACTTAACTTTAATTAATTTCAATTTAAGTACCCACATGTGGCTAAGGCTACCTTATTGGGCAGCACAGACCGAGAGGACCCATAAACTGAATAAGGATTGCCAAAAATCTAAGAAAAAAAACGAGGGTCTTTTCCTGATTTGTTCATATGTTCATTTCAAATATCTTTTGTTTTCAGTGGAGACCTAGTCCCTGTGACTAGTTAAAGAAATAACATGTCAGCTGATACATCAACAGAGAGCAACTCAGTAAGTATGTGGTCCTCTGATATTTTAGAAGGTCCCAAAGGCCAACTTAAATTCAAGCACACATGCAGCATGATTCAAGAGAGGGATCAGAGCTGCCAAGGTCCCAACATCAGCACCTCCATGGCACCTGCTTCTACACCAGCGAACGAAAAGCTACTTACATGATGCAGACTGAGCACCCCTGCATTTGTCAGAAATGCAGAGCTCTGTAAGCCTTCCCCTCTTTCCAAAACACCAGCATTCCTGGCTGGTTCAGCCTTTCCACTTTGAACAAAAATCCATGTACCACCCATATCTGAAGCATAACACCAGACTCCTGCTTAGCTGCCCCTGTAATATGGTTTAATTATGATGACTGAACTAATAGGCTGACATCATAGACTTTTACAGGCTGACCCCATGTCATCCTGATGTATCATTTTGCACCAGTTCAGTGCTGTAAATCAATTTAAGATCTCGAGCAGGTTGAAAAGGCTGGTAATGATGCTTTCTCTGCTGCCTCTGGGGACTCTACATTATACACAACTTACATTATTTATAAAGCTTCAATGATGCCTCCATTAGCCTTGTAAGACTACACAAATGAGATCTTTTATACACACACACACAACTTGGCCCTGATTATGTAGGCGACTGCAGCTTAAATATACTGGTCTAATTACATTCAAGTTCATTCTTTTCCCAATCCAACCAAGTTAAGTTTTATCTTTAACCCAGCATTACTAGAAATCAAAATTACAACCTGACATTTACTTTTTAACTATTAAGTGTATTCGGGGGAAATGCGACTTACTTCTTCCTAATGCTTTAATGAACTTAGCAGAACAAAATTAAGTTTCAAGAGGTGTAAGAGGTTAACATTTTTAATTGCCTAAAACTGTCATTTCTCTAATGCAAAAAGTCATCAGTTCTTCAAGGGTATAAAACCAAAGGATACTGCAAAAAAAGAAAAGTGGATTTGGTTACATACCTAGGGTTGGAGGGGTCAAAACTGAAGCAAGGACAAATCCCCACCTTCAGGAGAAACTCGATCTAGCCTGGATCCCCTAGAGGCCCTGGCATCACCCACTTCTAGAAAATCATCTCTCTCCACCCTGGTTACAGTTTCCCAAGAATTGCAATATTACACGAATGTACACCACCTGCACAGAAATATCAAATAACTGCGAATGGGACCGAGGGAGGGCGGGGGAGGACAAACACTTAAATCAGGACAACATATTTAGGCCTGGCACCTACATGTCAATAACACTGGATGCACAATATTTCTACTAATTGAAAATGCTGGGGCAGTGAACACTGCTTCCGCCTGACTCTTTCCCAATGGTGGTGGCACTACAGCTCACCTACTACCTCCAATAAAACGCAAAGTGGTAATTAGCAGCAAGGTGAAAAATCAACCTGGCCGGAGAACAGTTTTCTCCTTGTGCTCCTGAATGCGGTAGGCATGTTACCCACGCCAGGCAGGCAGCTGGAGCGAGCAATGTTCGGAAATAAAGGCATTCTGCCATTTGTCCGCAACAGGAAAGACATACAGAAATCGTGCAACTTCTGAATCATTCCACCTACTTTGAAAGTTCCGATACAATGGAAAGGCCGGTGCCGCAGCATTCACGAAAACGATGCTTTCTCGGGAGATGGTGCTGAGACGCGCCTCGTTTCCAGAAGGGAAGCCAGCGCCTTGCCGGCTGTCTCGCGCAGTGTATTTAAAAATCGTTTGCGCTTCCAAATAAACAAAAGCCGCAGCTACTGCAGTTGTGAGATCCGGCAGGCATCTGTCCCCCCTCCCTTCCTAAGGACATCAAGGAAACGCTCTCCCCTCAGCCTTCATATTCAGTAAGCAGCTAGAAAAACAAGCCCACATCTCCCGGCGTCTCACCCCCACCACCCCCACCTTCTACAGAAACAACCCCGAGAAACCCTCCCAAAGCCAGCGAACGGAGTAAATGAGCAGTTGTCCAACGGCGAACTCACAAATACACTTGCAGTGAGGCAATCGAATCCGGTCAAGGGAAAGGAATGAGACGACACTTGGAGGCGCACGGGGTGTAGGCGGAAGAGAAAAAAAAATTACGCGCCGCCGCCGCCAAACCTTTGAATAAATTAGAGGGAATTTCGGGACGAACTTTCCTTGACCTCGACCCCCAAAAGGCTCGTTGGGGCAGAGAAGGGGACCGATGTGGGGTGCCGAGGGACCCAGGGCACCGGTGTCCCCCCGCCCCCCTGGGCGAGACCGGCTCCGAGCGCCCAAAGGGCAGCGCCGGCGGCCGCCCTCCAGCTCCCCAAAGGGTGGCCCGAGCCAGCGCGGGACACAATGGGCCAGCGGGCCGCGCGGACGGCCTCGGCCGGGCTGCAGAAAGGGAAAGAGAAACGGGGAGCGGGCGGCGGGGAGGGGGGCCGGGAGGTCCCGCCGCGAGCAGGGCCAGGGGCGAGGCTCTGGCCGTGGATCGCGGCTTCCCCACCACAGACCCAACAAAGACGCGAAGGGAATCCTGGCTGAGCCCTGCCGGCTGGTTGGAGCGAACGGAGGAGAAGGTGGCAGGTTCGCTCCTCCGAGCGGCCCGGCGGCGCCATCACGGTGGGGGGGGGGGACCCCGATCCGCCCCACGCGGGCAAGAGCCCCCTCCCCGCAGCGGCCCGCGCCCGGCCCCGGGGACAGCGGCAGCCCTGCGGGCCCGCACCCGAGTGGAGGCGGCGGCGGCGCTGGAAGTCCAGGGCGCTGAAGGGAGAGGGCGGGGACGCGACAGAGGAGAAAGTTGGGTTCGGGTCTGTTTCGTTTTACCGGGTTGGCGGCGCGCCCGTCCTCGCGGGCGCACGAGTGGCCGAGCGAGCGGGGTCCCAGGGCCCCGGTCCGGGCGGCGGGGTGCTGCCCCGCGCTGAGCTCGCAGGGTCCCTCCCCGCGCCTCGGCCCGGGCTGAGCCGCTCGGCTTCTCCTTCCTCCTCCCGCCTGCCCGCTCGCTCCCGGAGCCTGGATTGATCTGGTCGCGCTGGCGTCAGGGAGTCGGAGCCGCCCAGCCTCCACTCCTCGGCTGCCAATACCCTGCGCACTCGCCCGCCCGCCCGCCCGCTTGCTCACACGCGCACCCGCGCGCCGCCGCCACCGCGCGACCAGGGATCCTCTCCAAATTCTTGGCCGCGCCGGCCCGAGCGCGGACCGCGGGGGGAGCGGCCCCCGCCCCATGGAGTCCAAGAATTAAAAACTCTTCGGCGCGTTCTGACTCTCCCCCCGCGCTGCCTCCTTTAGTCCCCGCCAGCGGATTTGGCGCATTATCTGCCAGGGAAGTTCTTTGTCAGTGTTTATTTTCTGAAATGCTCATCCACAGGTCCACCGCGCCCAGCGGAACCTACAGTAAACGTGAAGCGCATGGATGGCAATGATCTTTCCAGAGTCGCCTTTTTCTGTCTAGTTTTCATTGCCCCTCACCTATTCCCCAATGATTTGCAAGTCACAGAAGGTGCACACATCCAGAATTGGACAGCCTCATAATTGTTGCATGTGCTTATGCCAAACCCTGAATCCATACATGTGTTCTGTGCCATATCGGGGGATCTAATGATTCCAGTAAGTAACCTCGTTGCTCCAATTAATGACAGATGCCACAATAGCACTCTAAATTTTTGATCCGATTTCTACAGTCTTTTCGATGATACCCTTCTCCCCGTTAAAAACAAACTAACTCTCATCTACCTGATCAGCATAGACACTGAAAATATCTTTTTGTTAAGACTTGATTTTTCTCTTGGCCAGCTCTCTGGAAGCTGGCATGAAATCTTGGATAGTTACCATAATGTTGAGTTATGTTTAGAGACGAAGTATTATTCTGAGGAATAAATTTTACATGAACCAAAAGAATCATTACCACCCAAAGAAAATATCAGACATCTGTAAATTAATGGTACTCTCCAGTTGTTCATATATGTTTCCATGTCCACATTACATTTGAAATTCTAATTTATTGGCTACTTTATTATTATTTCTGCTTTCCATGTTTAATTATCGGAAGAAAATGCAACAAATCCCATAAAACACAAATACTGTTTATAAATTATAGATCAGAATATCTCTGCTAATTCCTTCATTAAACTATTTGAGCACTTACTAGCCAACTTTTAGGCCTCATCTTATTTCCCCTAAAAGCAACATTTAACACAGTTCATCATTCACTGCTCCTTCCAACAACAGCTGGAGTGAACCTTGTTAAATGCCACTCAGATCAGGTCACGCCTCTGGTCAAAACACTCCCTTGATAAATAGAAGGTGCTATCTCCATACAATGGAAGACTATTCAGTCATAAAAAGGAATGAAGTACTGACACATGCTACCTGTATAAACCTTAAAAAGCTTATGCTAAGTGAAAGATGCCAGAAATTGTATGCTTTCACTTGCTGTATATACAAAATCCAGAACAGGCAAATCTGTAGAGACAGAAAGAATGGTAGTCGCCTGTGTTTGCGGGGATGGGGGAAGTAAGATAGTGGTTTCTTTTGGGGGGTAACAAAAATGTTCTAAAATTAGTTTGTGATGATGGTTGCGTAATTCTGTGGATATACTGAAAACCACTGAATCAGACACTTCACATGGGTGAATTATATGGTATGTGAATTTTAGTTCAATAAAGCTATTTTTTAAAAAGGCATGCCAGCCCCAGCTGGTTTGGCTCAGTGGATAGAGCGCCAGCCTGCGGACTGAAGGGTCCCAGGTTCGATTCCAGCAAAGTGCACAAACCTGGGTTTCAGGCTCGACCCCCAGTGGGGGATGTGCAGGAGGCAGCCAGTCAGTGATTCTTTCTCATCATTGATGTTTCTATCTCTTTCTTCCTCTCTGAAATCAATAAAAATATATTTAAAAAAAAGAAAAAGAAAAGGCATGCCAGTCTGGCCAGCATGGCTCAGTGGTTGAGTGTCTACCTCTGAACCAAGAAGTCACAGTTCAGTTCCCAGTCAGGGCACATGCCTGGGTTGCAGGTTGGATCCCCAGTGTGCGGGGCATACAGGAGGCAGAGGATCAATGATTCTTTCTCATCATTGATGTCTCTCTCTCTCTCTCTCTCTCTCTCTCTCCTTTCCTCTCTGAAATCAATAAAAAAATATTTTTAAAAAATAAATAAGTAAGGCATGACATCTAAATGCATTGTATGATCCTTGAGTGGATCATGAATTGAGAGGGAAAACTATAAAATGACTGTTATATATACAACTGTATATATATATATATATATATATATATATATACACACAACTGTTATATATACAACTGTTAATTTTTAAATCAGTAGATGATCTTTTTTAGTGCAATCCTGTTAGCCCCAAATGATAATTATTAACACTCCAAATGCTATGAAATTTGATCTTGCCCCTTCTACAAGTTCTTTTTTAAAATAAATATATTTTTATTGATTTCAGAGAGGAAAGGAGAGGGAAAGAGAGATAGAAACATCAATGATGATAAAGAATCATTGATTGTCTGCCTCCTGCACTCCCCACACGGGATTGAGTCCACAACCTGGGCATGTGCCCTAAATGGGAATTGAACAGTGACCTCCTGGTTCATAGGTCAATGCTCCACCACTGAGCCATGCTGGCTGGGCTATTTCTTTAAATAGTAATAGAAAACTGGACTTTTTAAAAAACAAAAGGACATTATTGGAGCAATTGTGAAAACTTGAAAGTGGGTTGTATATTAATATCATGTATCAAAACAATAAAATCTTCCCCTGGCTCCCCATTTCACTCAAAATACAAGTTCTTACAATGCCCACAGGGCCCTACATGATCTTTCCTGCTTTACCACTCTGCCCTGGCCTCCAACTGTCTCCCTTGCTCACTTCCACCGCCACCCTGGCCTCTTCACAGGGCCCGGGACAACCTGTGCACACCGCCACCGCCAGGCCTTGGCACTAGCTGTTTCCGCCCCGCAAGCCCTTCTCACAGACGCTCACATGGCCCTGTGCCTTTCCTCTCTCAGGTCTTCACTCAGTGTTCCTCTCAATGAGCACTACCCTAGTCACTCTATCTACAATTCAACACACACCCCACACACCCCTCCAAAACCTAAACACTTCATATCCTCTTTCCCTGCTCCGCATGGATGTTTCACTTATCAGTACTTAGCTACTTAGCCACAAGAGCAGGATTCTGGGTCTGTTCCGTTCATTGCCATATCTCAGTGCCTAGAGCAGTATCTGCCACCTATAGGAGCTCGTCAAATACCTGCTGGATGAATGAATCAAGCACTGTTTAAGTCATAGGGGCTATGGTGGCAAACAAAACAGATAAAAATCCCTGCTTTCATCACGGAAGACAAATAATGAATAAATACAGCCATGTATCACATAAGGACATTTCTGTCAACAGGAACTGCATATACAACAGGTGGTCCCATAAGATTATTATGGAACCGAGTCCTGGCTGAGTGGCTCAGTTGGTTGAAGCATCGTCCTGTACACCAAAAGGTTGCAGGTTCGATTCCCAGTCAGGGCATATACCTAGGTTTCGGGTTTGATCCTTGGAGCACCTACAGGAAGCAACTGATCAATGTTTCTCTCACATCGATGGTTCTCTCTCTTTCCTTCCTCTCTCTCTAAAATTCACATATACTTGAGTGAAGATAAAAAATAAATAAATAAAAATAAAGATTATAATGAAACCCAAAAATTCCTATCCTATATAATAAAGAGCTAATATGCTAATTAGACCAGATGGCAGAACGACCTTCCGGAATGACCAGTGGGCGGGGGCGGGGCCACGGGGCCATGAGGCACCAAGATAGCTCAATCTTGGTGACATAGCCACAGACCCCCTGAGAATGGAGAGGGTGGAAGAGATACTGGAAGCTGGAAGAGAGAGGAGCAGATATGAAGCAGTTTTCTTCTGGGAGAGTTTGAGAGCATATGAACTTTGGAAGCATGGTCAGCCTGCCAGGCAGTGCTTTTAAATGTCTATTTGAGGTTAGTGGTCATGAATGTAGAGCAAGACCAGTCAGCATAGTTGTGGATTTTTCTCCAGAGTCCGTAGCCATTGGGGGTAAAGCTGGGTTTAACCAGGGCTGGGTTTTGCAGGAGGGCGTGATAGAGAAAAAGAGTGTTACAGAGCAGAGGGTGTAAGCAAGGGAGTGATGGTGGGGGACTGTGATAAGAAAGGAGGTGAGAATAGAAAGGAGTGGAGGACGATGGAAAGGTGATGGGATCAATGGATTGAAGGTCCCAGTAGGGCCCCAAACCCTAGCTGGTTTGGCTCAGTGGATAGAGTGTCAGCCTGCGGATTGAAGGGTCCTGGGTTCAATTCTGGTCAAGGGCAGATTGCGGTCTCCATCCCCAGTAGGGGATGTACAGGAGGCAGCTGATCAATGATTCTGTCTCATCATTGATGTTTCCATCTCTCTCTCCCTCTCCCTTCCTCTCTGAAATCAGAGCACATACAAGAATCAACCAACAATTAAATATATATATATATAATTGCTGGAGTTAGGAACCACTCCCAAAAGCTGGGGAACAGACCGAGAATAGCATGCTTGAAATTGAAATTATGGAGCTGGGACAGTTTGGGGTCATGCCAAGATCCAGTGGTGTGACCAGAGAAAGCTGGATGGCTGAGATGGGTAGAAGACAAGTTCCTGGTACCCAAGGTCCCTCAAGTATAATGCAGCCCACATTCTCTCCTGGTCTCCTTCATGCTTCCACACAAACACTGGCAAATTTGCAGCAACATTGCCCCAAAGCATTGCAATATTGTATCCTTTGTTCATACTTGGTATAGGATCCTGCCCTCTCCAATTTTCAAAGTCCTATCTGTTCTTTAAGACCCAACCAACATCATTTCCCAGATAGAAAACAAACAAACAAAAATATGTCTTCAAGCTGGGATGTATGGTTTTGTCGAGCTCAAAATTCTCACTTTAACAAATGATGGAGATGAGGTCTAGAAAAGTTAAGTAATTTGCCCAAGGTCAAAAAAAACTGCTAAGTGGCAGAATCAGGTCCAATTCAAAAATCTCTGAATCCAGAGTTGTCTCTTCTCCATCCTGAAGCCTCATCCCTGAGGCCTTCTGGCTCCCTTCCTCTTGCCGTGCCCTATACACTGCATTTGTACCTATGGCATGTCGCAGAGCACTCATCGCTTGACCCATTGATTATACACAGGATGTCCCCCAAAATGTGTACAGACTTTAACAGCTGATAGCTCAATTTTGAAAATGAAATGTATTTTAATAAGCACTGTCTTTATAATTATTCAAAGTGTGTGTATACATTTTGGGGGTACACCCTATATCATCATCAAACCCTATAAGCTCATTTACAAAGATAGATGCATAATGACTAGCCTTTCTTCCCACAAAAACCTAGCTTTTTTCTCTTCACCCATACAATATTTTGGCACAAGTCTCTCTACAAAAGCCTCATTGGAGTGCTGTCATGGATCAAGCTCATAATAATATGTATCAAGCTCACAATAGCAAGAGCTTACTGTGCATTTACCTGGTACAATGCTAAACATATGAGAGGCATCTTCTCTTTCTGGTCTCAGAGTCTCCGTATGAGATAGATGCCATTACCCTCACCTGCTAGTAATATCAGTGCCTATCGAACAGGGATTGTGGGGAATAATAATGAAAATAATAATGACGATGAGAATAATAACTAATATATATTCAGTGATTGCTATTTTCCAGTCATTGTTTTGAGCACTACTTTATCCTTCCAAACAGTTCTAGGCTATAGTTATGTTATCTCCATTTTATAAATAAGGAAACTGAAGCACCAAGATGTGTAGTAAATTTCCCAAGATCACCCAGCAAGTAGGATCCCTCTAAAGAGCCTAGCATGGCTTCCGGAACATTGTATGTGTTCAATAAAGTTGCCAAAACTCTTTTCACTGAAAGTTCATAGTGCTGTGCTGAGCATACAATTTCTGCCTCCAAAGTCAAGTATTTAGGTAGACTCACACTGACAAAATATTAGTGGACTGTTCAGTCTTTAAAAGTTTTAATAACTATATATAAATTCCAGAAACAAATTTGTCTTGCCCAGCAACATAGTCCCGATACGCCAAAGTTGCGTGTTTGATCCCCAGTCAGAGTACATACAAGAATAAACAACAAATGCATAAGTGGAATAGCAAATCTCTCTCTCTCTCTCTCTCTCTCTCTCTCTCTCTCTCTCTCTCTCTCTCTCTTTTTCTCTCTCTCTCTCAAATCAATTTTTAAAAATATTCTTAAACAATTTTGCTTGTGGTAGCAATTTCTCTCCACTAGACCTGCACCCATTGGCAAGCTTGCCCAAGTTGAAAGACTGGCTTTGTCAGCCTTTAACACAAAACCTAAATGATTGTGGCTTAAGCAAAACAGGAATTTATTTCATCTCTTAAAAACAGAGATCAAAAACAGGAATTCCAGGAATGGTGAGGCAACTCAAAGATGTTAAGGCCAGGATCTCTGTGATTTCCTCGGCTTCTCCCTCATTGTTGATTATAAAATGGCTGCTGTAGCTCCAGTCATCACATCTGCCTTCCAAGCCAGAAAAAAAAAGGGGGTGTGTGTGATAACGACAAAGGCATGAACTGAGTCTGAAACTCCTTTAAGGAACACACCACTGCCACCACCATCTGTGGCAGGCCATCACCACCACCAT
Source organism: Myotis nattereri (assembly GCF_964212035.1). Classification (NCBI taxonomy): domain Eukaryota; kingdom Metazoa; phylum Chordata; class Mammalia; order Chiroptera; family Vespertilionidae; genus Myotis; species Myotis nattereri. The sequence goes on from NC_138080.1 coordinate 58,524,028, forward strand.
GACATCTATCTGCCTACTGCTAGCACGTCATTAAACACTGTCTTATGGCCTGTCCTATTTGCAAGAGTGGATGGAAAATGCCATGATTTTTGTTTTTAACGTTAGAAAATTGCCAATGCAACAGAATGGAATTCCTGCTAATGATGAGAAGGGGAGGATGGATGCAGTGATGTGCTCCAAATGGCTCGCTCTGGTTTGTGAGAGCTGATGATTAAATTTTTAGGTTTTTTACAAGGTGGTTGTTAAACATATCAATAGTCTGAAATTGGTCACAGTGGGAGTGTTTACACCACAAAATATTGGCAAACACCACAAGTTAAGGCCTTTTCTTTTCTTTTCTTTTCTTTTTTAGCCAGTTAAGCACCAGCACAGCACTGAGTACTGGGTAGGTAACTAGGAGTCCCTGCCACAGGAGGCTTTTTGTTTTCCTTGTTATATTTGTCATTTATCTTTGACTGCAATGCTTGAGGCTTAGGAACTGAGGTAAGTAATCTTTTGAAGTACTTGGCATATTAATAATCCCCCTCTCTTTATTCCATAAAGATGTTAGGTCTTAGTATTTATATTAGGTTTTAGTATTTCCCCAGAGAATATACAAGTAGTTTTTTGTTTTTCTTTATTTTATTTTTCCCATCACCATTTATACCCCCAATACCCTCTTCTACCTCCACTGTCCCCCCTGACCCCACCCTGCAATCGCCATGAGTCATCCATGCCCATGAGTTCTTTCTCTTTACAAGTTGTTTTTTGGGGGCGTTCAATTAGGAATGTCACAAAACTGCTGTAACGTTTTGTTCAGGAACTCAAAAAAGTTCCACGTAAAAATATCCTGTTCTGGTGAGAGTCCGCCGTGCAGAAGCAGCCTCCGCATTCTGTCTGGGGCTGTAATAGTAACTGAAATACTAAGCTGCTGCTAAGACAGGCCAGCTCTTCTAAGTTAAGGTAGAACTTTCCTGAGGCACGAAAAATCCTTTACAGTAATTTCTTCTTCCAAAATTTATTCCTGGAAAATGAGGAGAGTAGAACATTTCCCCCTCCTAGTTATAAAGGAGGACTCAATGGGTTTTCACTCATAAGGAGGAAACGCCTTAGGTAAGTATTTTTAGGTTTCATTTTGAACACAAACAGGTACTTAAAAACACAGCACTGATAGGGACAAAGAATGGCTTTCCTTTGGTTTGAAGGGAGGCAGTAAGAAGGCAGGCAAAGGCGACATCTGTAATAGTGTACATTCAATAAACACTGCTGACTTCTTTTACTCCCCACCCCTAAAAAGAGGAATGATTTTCGGAGCTGAGCCAGAAACCAAGAAGCAAATCTCACGGGCTTGTGAACATGACCCCACCTGAGAAGTTTTGCCTCCAGAAGAGAACTTAGGGCGCTTAGAAATGAGCACCAGAAACAAAGTCTCATATAAATTAGAGTTGGATTTTTCTTTTTATTTTATGATTAACAGACAAGACTGACAAAAAGCTTTGAAATTTTGCATTAAATTTTCCTTTCATTTCTTTTGATGGTATCTTGCATGACAGGAATATTTTTGTCACCTTTGAAGCCCACTGTGTAAATAAAAATAGTAAATCTATTTTTTGTCCAAAATATTTTTTAAGAACCTTTCTTTGTACAACATGCATTAGCCTATGTTACCCAACTGTAGCAGCTGCGATGAGCAATCTTATTTGAAAAACAACAATGATCAAAGAGCGATCAATCTATAAGGCTTGGGTATCCCACAGAAGCAACCACATTTGAGCACTGTCTCTGTTCAGGATTTTTTTTTGGAGGGTGGTCCATAACTAACACCTGCTTCCTCTCCTGAGTATGGAGAGAAAGAACCAAACCCAGAAATCAGAGAGCTGGAACTCAAAATAGGATCTTCATGACATATAAAGTGGCTTGGAATACTTAGCCTTTAGACCTGCGGCCAAATTGGCTTGCCAATATTTTACCTCCGAAGTAGACATTCTCAGGCACTAGCATAGTGGGACAGCCACCGGCTGCAATTTCCTTGTAGTTGGGTCGTTCCCTCTCAGAGAATGCCCTTCTTCTGGTTTCCCGAAGGATTCTTCCGCTCCGCACCAGCATACACCCCGAGTTAGCTCATCTTTCAGAAGAAAGGCTAATGTTGCACTTTTCCACTTGAGGCAAGGTGATCAGGTTTTTTTCCAGTTAACCCAGGGATACTCCATTTTGCCTGAATAAGGCTCCCTAACGTTTGCATTTTGTTTTTAAGGAGCTTAAACTCAAATTTTGCCCACTTCAAAGATTCTGCAGTTGTATTAACCCACAAAGCCACGCTTTGTGTAAAACCAAAGGAGAGAAAATAATAGGTAAAAAAAAAAAAAAAAAAAATGGGGAGATTACTACAGAAGGTCCTGGCAAAAGTCAACGAATAATATTAATCCTGTCAGCAAATGCATACTGAGTGCCTACTGTATGCTGGGCACAGTTGAAGGCACAGGGGGCAGGGTACTACTTTCACTTTCAATTGGGATATATTTTAATTGGGGAGACAAACAATGAACAAAGGAACACACAACAAGTTAAGGTGTGATCCTTTAAGCTGTGAGGGCAATAGACCGGCTCTGTGGTAGACCATGATTTTAGGGAACGGGCAGGGTTCTGTTTCAGATAGGGTAGCCAGAGTGGGCCTCCCTGAGGGAGGAACTTAGAGCTGAGATGTGGACAATGAGATGGAAGCTGGAGAAGATCATCATTTTAGAGCTTCACAAGGACTTGGAGTTTTTCTAACTGCAATAGGATGTCACTGAATGATTTAAAGCAGGGGAAAGACAGGATTGGAGCCACGTTGTCCTGGCTTCTCTGTAGAAAAGTGGGAGCTACAGAAGGTTCAAGAGTGGAAGCAGGTAGGCCAGTTAAAAGGCCACTACACAGGAGGCAAAGAGAAGCTTGTGGCTGGGACTGGAGGTTAGTGACAGTGACAGACCAAGGAGAATAGAAAGCTGTGGTGAAATAAATCTTCGTTTATTATCAGCTCCAAGAGGACAAGAACCAAGCCAGTGAAAGCTGCCTCTTAGTGGTAACTTGACAGTCTGTACATTTCAGGAAATGAATTTTTTAAAAAGATGCTTGTCACATGTTTATATTTTCCAACCATACTTTCAAAAACCTCAAGAGTCTTCTCTTCAAAAATGAAGAATTACAGAATTTCTCTGCCAGCAACACCTTCTTTTCCTCTCATTTAAACCTTTTCTCTCTATAGCTCCTTCCCCCAAACAATAAACATGCTCTAATAGCTTTCATCCTAAAAACACATCCACACATTCATCAACATATAAAACAGAGCCACAAAAATGAAACTCCTCTTGCTCCCAAATTTCTCTAGTTATAGTTCTGTGTTTCTTCTCACCCATGCTTCCTGAAAGACTAGTTTATGCCTCCTGCTGTCTCCATTTTTTTTTTTTGTCACATTCACCCCATAACCAACTATAATCTGATTCCTGTTTATATCATAACAGTGAAAGGATTCTGGCTTCGCTAGCATCACTGTATACTGCTGGATAAGTTGGGTATATACAACTGAGCCCTGGTTAGGATTTCATTGACCTTCATGTTGCCAAATCCACTGATTTCTGTCTTCTATTGACTAGTTTAGGTTCACTGGACACTACCAGTCATTCTCTCATTTTCAAAAACTTCAGCTTTGTAAAAGATTGGAAACAACCTAAATATGCTTTTCTAGAGGACTGGTTGAATTAACGTAATGGGGTACTTTGGAGCTGTAATAAGGAATCAGGACTGTTTTCTATATGCTGCAGGGAGTAATCTCTAGGATATTTTGTTAAATAAAAAGAGTAAGGTGGAGGATTAGGTATGTTATCTATTTTAAGAAAATGAATATATATGAATATCTACCTATATACATTTGTTTATAACAAAATAATACTGAGAGGATAAACCAAAACTTTAAAAAAAGTTACACATAGGTGAAGAGAGAGAATAAGGTGGAGAAAACAGGGATGAAGCTAGAGTTCTCATACTAGACCATGTTTATGGATTTGACTTTGGAACCATGGAAATGTTTTACCTAATTATGAAGCAAAAGTAATTTTTTAAAAAAATCAATAAAAATTAAAATAAAAATGAAACAGGTGAACCTAACTATAAATCAAGACTGACAAACACACAGAGAGGAATTATTTCAAATGACTCTAAATTTACAGCAATCTGACTGTAAATTCCTACTGGGATATAATTTAAGGACAGAAAACTAAATACATCTTTAACTATTTTCAGTATTTAATATAATTGGTAATGTTTGCCATTTTTACTCTGAAATTATCATTAAAAAATATAATAAAAGTAATTATTTTAACTTTGCTGCAAACCATGATTTTCACCAAAAGAAAAAAGCAATGAAATTAGTAATTTAACTAAAGATGCTTTAGTCTTCATTTTGAAATGGGAATATCAGTGTGAACTCATGAAGTATTTTATCTAAAAATACATATTCTCTGACTCTTTTGAGGGGAAAGTCCTAGAAACAATTACTAATGAACACCTTCAACATCCAGATTGTGGTCTGTAAATACCATTTCCCGTGAAAAGAAACCAGGCCTTTTGGAGAAATAACAGCAGCCTGGTCTGGAGCAACCAATGCATAGGATTACTGTGGACCAACTTGTCATTTTGTTATAATGTTGATGAGAAAAATCAATGCACATGCTACTGGAATAATTTCAGAAAACTCAGGAACCAACTTACTGATGACAAGTGTGCTATGATAATGAAAGAGACTAACATAAGGAGGAACTAGGGGAGGGGTATATAGGAACTCTGTACCATCTCTGCGGGTTTTCTGTAGTCTCTGCTCACTTAGTCTAGAGACCTCAAGCCTTCCTGACAGGGTGGCCCCTAAAATTATAGAGAGAAGAGCAGAAGACTCCTTTCCCCAAATTCTCTGTGACAGTAAGTCCTTACTTAAGGTCTTCGATAGGTTCTTGGAAACTGTGACTTTAAGCGACACATAACAAAACCAATTTTACCTTAGGCTAATTGATATGAAGAATTAAGTTTCCACAGCATACTTCTGTTCACAAAAACATCACCAAACTTCTAATATTAAACATTGAAATAAATGTGAGCTATACCTACATTTAGGAAAGATGCATAGAAACAAGTGAGAGAATTCTTTTGCAGGCTACTTCTTCCAGGTCAGGGTCTAGGTGGCTGGAGCCTCTCCCGGCAGCTCAGGGCGCAAGGCAGGCAGCCTTCAATCTGGGCAGGATGCCCTTCCATCCCAAGGTGCACCCACACCCACATTCACTCAGGCTGGAATGATGTGGACACGCCAGTTCCCCTGAGCTGCACGTCTCTGGGATGTGGGAGGAAACCAGAGTCCCCAGAGAAAACCCACGCAAATGGGGGAGAAAGTGCACACCCCTCACAGACAAAATTATGTTCTTTGAAGACCTGCTTACTTCCTGGACATGCATTATACAAAGTCAACTAACCCACAAGGGAGGAAAAGGTACAATCTGAAATAGGTCTTAAGACGATGGTTCCCTTGGGAAGAGACTTGACTTGGGATGGTGAACACACAACACAATACACAGATAATGTAGCATAGAATGGTACACCTGAAAGCTATGTCATTTTATTAACCAATGTCACCCCAAGAAATTCAATAAAAAGGGGAAACAATGTTATCTCCTATGCCTGTCACTGTTAACGTGCTGGAATATCCAGCACCAGGCCCAGAAAATCGAGACTTCCTTCCCTTTCTTAGAAGCTCTCGGTTTCCTCTAGGTAGGGATCCCCATCAGTCAGCAAATGTTCTTTGGCTCAATGTAGCTTAAAGGGTCCTATAGTGAAGCTCTGCATCACACAAGCTTTCTCCCCAGTGCATTTGTATTAATGTGTTCCTTCCTCACTGCAAGCCTCTCCCAGGAAACGTCTCCCTCCCCAATTGTGTTTTCAATAGACAGAAATGAACCTTCATCAATCTTCACTCCTACATTGTAGTGTTTGGATACCGTCATGTCCCTTAGCGCACTAGATTCATTTGTTTATTCAATAAATATTTACCGAGCACCCACCAGGTCCCCTTACACATCAGGAAGCAATGCGCAACTCTTGCTTTCATGGACTGGCCAACCTCGTCACTCCTGCAAATGTCCTGCGAGGTGACTTCAGACAGCGGCATGCTGGAACGTAAGGAACAAGAAGTGTCAAGGATCAGATTAGCGCACACGGATTTCCTGTTCTCAAAGCTCTGATTATATTACATGCAAAGACAGTCCATTTTTCTCATAGATAGGCTGTGTGCTTTGCTTCTCATAGTCCCAGAAACACTGGGCTGTCTGCAGGTGTTGTGAGAAAACATTTAAGAAATTTTAAGAAATGCCATAAGGGAAATGACTCACTTTGTAGAAATTCAGGTCAATAGTGTATTTGGAATCATCCACTCTACCAGCTTGGAGAACAAACACAATCGCCTCACTTTTACTTACACAACTTACTCCCCAAGGCCTCCCCTAGACCCCCTACTTGGGCAGGAACACTGGGGACTTATTCCATTCAGGAGCTGGTCCTGCTGCAAAAAGCCAGAGCGAGGGGAGAAAGCCAGGAAGTGTGGCCAGCTTACGAATGCTGTGGCTGGGATCTCTGCCACAGGAGGTTACAGGTGGGTCCTACACATTCTGATGTCAGGACATTTGTTTGTGGCTGCCACGATACTCCTATTGATTCAGCTCTTTTCTTCCCATCAGCCAGCAGTGCCCCGACCCCCCTCCCCACCCCACCCCCCACCTCTGAGGCCCCATCTCTTTTAGATCACACTCCCGAGCTCAGCCATTTGTCCTAATGCTTAGAACAGCACCCGTTGGGCTGTAGCTAAGGAAGGACCCAGCCCCAGCCTCCCATCACACTGGAGGAGTCTCCCCCTTGAAGCCCGGTCCCATCCACCTGGCATCTTCCCTGCCTTCGGACCACATCCACTTCCCAACGAGGGATCTTCCTGTTGCACAGAAAGGGATAAGGCAGATGTTGCTAAGCAACAAACACACACCGGCCTATTTTGTGCACCGTCACCTAAATCCACGCGCAAACTTTCACAGGCAAGGACTGCCTGGTTGCCTTGAAATATTCATAACTTGGAGGGTGTTTTAAACGCTTCTCTACAAACAAGAAACATCCTCCACGGAACTGTTCCTGGCTGAACAGTGGCAGTGGCGCCCCGTTCCGGCACGAGCTTTTCGTGAAGAAAGGTCTGCTCCCAAGACTATGCTTTTGAGCGAGGCCAAGTGATAATCATTATTCAGGACTTGAATGCTCTTGGGCTGGGGTGAGGAAGGGAGGGTTCATTAGATCGTTTGTGTCTCCCCTCCTAACAGCTTGTCGTTTTACCGAGCATTAGTGTTTTAATAACTGAGGAAAGTGTAGGAGGGGAAATGTTAGTGTGTTATTTGTGTTGCTTTCTAGGGAGTGCGGAGTTGAGCCAACACAAGCCAATGCTGTAACATCGAAGACTTTGAGGCTCAGCTCTCCGATGCAGGCACTCAGAGTCTTCTGCAGCCTAGGCCTTACCCCGCCCTGTTCCTCTTGTTACCACTATTTCCCTAACCACATTCTGAGCGTCCGCTATATTTGTTTACCTTTTTATAGGTAAGCTTTGATTTGGAATCATTTTAGATTTACAGAAAACCCGGGAAGGGTAGTACAGAGTTCCTATAGACCCCTCACCTAGTTTCTCCTATGTTAACCTCTTTCATTATCATGGTACGTTGGTCAAAATTAAGAAGAAACAACATCAACACATTACTGTTAACCAAACACCAGTTTTAACTACTAATGTCCTTTGGCTGGTCCAGGAGACATATCAGACACCATGTTACATTTAAATCATATACATTCCTCCCCAAGATGCCTTTTCCTCTCCTAACTTACTTAAGTCCTAGCTATTCTTCAAGTCCATTCAAATCTTATCTCTGCAATGTCTTTCCTAATTGTTTCTGTCCTCAGTGACTTCCCTAACCTTCAAATTCCAGAACCACTTTGGTCCAGATCATGTTTTTGGAATGTGGCATAGGCTGACCTGCATTGTCATGTATCTTTTTATATTTTGCTTGCCATCTAGCATTTAAGGAAAGGATAATACTCATTTTCTGGCACATGTGCAAGCACTGTATTCTCAGTAAGTGTTTAGTGGTAACGAATTTATATATTCATGATATGTTATTGTACAATAGCATACACAATACAGAGTAGGCTGTAAATATTAATTGACTTCTTAGAGGTCCATGGTTACTGCATTTATATTTTAAAATATAAAAGATATAAATGTAATCTAATGAGTAGTAATACACACTACACTAATATTTATGGAGTGCAGACCATACGCCAGGCACACTACTAAATGTTTATAATTCTCATGAAAACATGTGTGGAAATACTATGCTTACCCCCATTTAAGGTTAAGTAATTTGTCTAGGACGACCCAACACAAATGAGATGGAGCCAGGCCTCAGAGCCAGCACTATGGCTCCAGAGTACACACTCCTAACCACTTTTCTTTCTTTCTTTTTAAAAATATACTTTTATTGATTTCAGAGAGGAAGGGAGTGCGAGAGAGAGAGAGAGAAACATCAATTGAGCCCACGCCCTGACCCGGAGTTCATAGGTCTACACTCAAACACTGAGCCACACCAGCCAGGCCCTAACTGCTTTTCCATAACATTTTGTCCAACAATGATTTCAGATGAGTTCTTGATGCTAATGCCTCCTTTGCATCAGCACCCAGGGTTTACTGAACGTCTAAATCCTGGCGTCCCCAGAAGCCTACTGACAACTGTTGTTGAAAGTTTCAAATTACTTTTTTTCTTATCAGTTCCAGTGGCCTTATAGTCAGTCCCACGAGGCTGCTTCTCTGTGCAGCTGGAATTTAGAAACTATTTTGCATTATGTCCCATCTCTCCTCACCAATGGCAAGGACTTTTATCCTCACGCCCAGGGCCAAACTTTGAACACCACAGAATACAACTGCTTTTCCTCTTTGTGACAATATTCTGAAATCCTTAGACTTTGTAAATTATAAAAGAAGTTAATACACATTAAGACATTCTGAAGTATGAATATATAGCATAGCAAGTGAGAGACACCTTCTTTCCTTCTTCATTCTCAGGTATAGATTGTTCAAAATTGTGGCCTTGGCACAGATTGTTAAAAATGATGAATATTTTTAACTATAAAAATTACAGCCTTATGACTAAAAATAAAAAACTTTCCAATAATACAGAGGAATATACAAAAATAAAATCTCCCTAAGTTCTACTTTTCAGAGGAAATTGCTCTTAAAAGTTTACTGTTGTAAAAGGTTTCTGTACATATAAGCTGTGTGTGTGTGTGTGTGTGTGTGTGTGTGTGTGTGTGTGTGTTTGGGGGTTTTAGGGGGAAGGGCAGGAATAGAATCCTGGCGTACGCTGTGACCCGATCTCCCCCGTGCAGGTGTCCCTCACTTCTGCTGTCCCTGACAGTTCCCCATTCTTTTTTTCCTCACATTCTAGCCACTTTCATTTCCTAGACACTAATCAATCCTTCCTTCTTTCCCAGGCTTTCTCCTCCTGACTCCTAACAGCGAGTGTATCTGGGATGCCTGTTCTTCCTCTGAATGTCTTCATCCTGGGCGAGTTGATCCATTCTCCGGGCAGGTTAGCACCTTCTCTTACTCTGTTCTCTTGCTGCCAAACTTCTCTTTAGACTTTCTCAGCCCACACTCACTCCTCAGCCCCTTGTGATCTGACTCACAGTCACCACTCCGGTAAAATTGCACGGAAGGTTCCTGATTCATCTCTAAACCACTGAAACTCTCTCAGCCTCCAACCACAGGCGTTCTGGGTGCCATCATTCCTTCAGGTGCATCCCTCCTGGCTTTGGAGACCCTGCAAACACTGAGTTCTCCCTCATCTTTAGGACTGGCGCCTCCTTCCCTTATTGTGCCTTCCCAATCTCTATCTCTCCCAGAATCTCCCACAGTCTCAAACATCACTCAACTCCACGTGCCCAGCAAGAACGGACCTCTCTCCAACTCCAAGCTCACATTTCCAACTATCTGCTGGTCAAATTCACTATTTCATCTCAAGGTGAACATGTCAAATCTTCAAGTCACAGCACGCCCTTGTCCTGGCGTCCTAATTTCTGTTAATGGCATAACCACTCTCTTGGTCAAGTAGGGAACACGCTGGTCATTTTTCTCTCCAGAGCCCGGGAGTCCCACCAATTGCCTGTCTCGTGACTTCTGCTATAGCCTTTGCTTGCTTCCCCTATCTGGCCCCACCATCTCACTGCTCTGACTGCACTCTTACAGCCCTGACTCTTCTATCTTCACACCCCCTTCATTGTCTATCGACCCACAAATTGCCAGATAACTCTTCCCAAAGCCTGCCTCTAATCTCGCACCTCCCTGCTCAAACTCTTCAGTGACCAGGTGCTGCCTGTGAGTGACACATTCTTCAACATAGTTTCAGAAATCCTCTATAACAGCGACTCTCAGACCTTTTCCTTTTCCTTTTCCCTCTCAAAAATTACTCACCCCGAAGACCTTTCATTTATATGAGCTATATCTATCATTATTTGCTATACTAGAGGTTATGACAGAATACATTTTTAAGTATTTATTCATATATTTAAAATAACAAACCCATTAGATGCTAGTGTAAACAACACATTTTATGAAAAAAAATCCATCTATTTTCTTTTTTTAAAAAAAATATATTTTATTGATTTTTTTACAGAGAGGAAGGGAGAGGGATAGAGAGTGAGAAACATCAATGAGAGAGAAACACTGATCAGCTGCCTCCTGCACACCCCCTACTGGGGATATGCCTGCAACCAAGGTACATGCCCTTGACCAGAATTGAACCCGGGACCCTTCAGTCCGCAGGTTGACGCTCTATCCACTGAGCCAAACCGGTCAGGGCCCCACCTATTTTCTAAAACTAAAAATTATAGGGAGAATGGCATTGTTTCATTTTTTTAAATCTCTCGAATCTGACTTAAATGAAAGACAGCTGTATTCGCGTATCTGTTCTGCATTCAATCTGTTGTGATTTCACAGGTCTTGTAACCTCTTGAAAATTCCATCATGTACTTAGAGAAAAGGAGTGTGAAAGGGCAAATGACATATCTTTATGAATGAGGAAAAGAGCTGGGCCCTCACAGACTCTTTGAAAGGACCCCAGGTCCCCAGACCAGGCATTGAGACCACTGCTCTCTCAGTTCCTCAACCAAACCTCATACACCAGTTAAACCAGACTGTTCTTAATCCCCTCAACACACTTACGTTTTCACGGCTCTTCTCTGAGCTAAGTATTTTGGTAAATAATTTTGTTTGTTGGGAGTACCCTAGGGTATAGGGATGTATGGGGAAGAAAAAAGATTTTTTTTCCCTCCTCTGATTTGTTGGAAAGCTCTCTAGACTAGAAATCAAGGAACTCGAATGCTAGTGACAATTTGTAACTAGCATTTTATGTCCTCCTTGACAAGTTGGTTAACTTGGTTAACTTTTTGGTTCTTAGTTCTTGTATTTATAAACAAAGGAAATAGATAAGATGACCTCTGTGAGTTGTTCCAGTTCTAAAATCATCAGTGATTGGGAATTAAATCATCTGGAGTCTATTCTGAATAAGTAGGAAACATGTACCACTTCCAATCTTCTCTCTCTCTCTCTCTCTCTCTCTCTCTCTCTCTCTCTCTCTCTCCCTCAGTTAAATACAAATTGCTGTCTTTTCATGAGTGCATTACAGTCAGGTCCTCTGTATTTGCAATTTCTAATGATTGTCTTAAGGGCTTCAAAAAAGAACCCACTGGAACTTTTGTTGATTTTTTAAAAATTGAGGTATAATTGACACGTAACATTATATATGTTTCAGATGTACAACATGATTCACTATGTGTATACATTGCAAAATGATCACCACAAGTCTCTGTTCTCCACTCCCCCCCCCCCTTCCTCTCTGTTTCATTTTGGATAGTTTTTATTAATGCCTTCAAAATTACTAATTTTGTCTTAAAACTGTATCTAATCTCTGTTAATCCCATCCAGTGTATTGTTCATCTCAAATATTATATATATATTTTTTATCTCTAGCAGTTTTACCTGGGTCTTTTTTTTTTTTCTCTCTTTCAAGACTCTTAACATGCTCATGTTTTCCTCTACTTTCTAAGACTTCTGGAGTATGTTTATGATAGCTGTTTTAGCATCCTTACCCACTAATTCTGTAATGTATTTCACTGGGTCTGTTTTTATTGATTGAATTTTCTCCTCATTGTAGATCAGATTTTCCTTCTTCTTTGGCAAATTTTCCTTCTTCTTTGCATGCCTGGAAGTTTTGATTGGACGCCAGACATTATGAATTTTCACATTGTGCACACTGGCTATCTACTTCTTTAAGGATTCTTGAACTTTGTTCTGGGATGCAGTTAAGCTACTTGGAAACAGTTGGATCTTCTCAAAGCTTGCTTTCAGGCTTGTTTAGGTGGGACCAGAGCAGCCTTTCGCCCCGGGTTAATTGGGCCCCATTCTGAAGCAATACCTTTCTGAGTGAGCTCTCTGTTGCCCTGGCAGTACGAGGTTTTTCCATTCTGGCTGCATTAGCCCTGAGTGATCTCTGGAGGTTATTCCAACTGCTCCTTTGTGATGCTCCTTTCCCTGGCTCTCAGCACAGGCCTGAGCTGATCGAGCTGCAGCATCAGCTGAAGATTCAAGGGGAAACCTCTGCATATCCCCGGAGCTCTGTTTACACAGGTCTCTCCTCTACGTGCAGCAATGTTTCTGGTCCTCTGCCCTGCAATTTCAGCTGCCTCAGCCTCCCTGACTTCCTAACTCTGTCTCCTTAACTGTGGGAGCCACCAGACTCTGTTTGGGTTCCTCCTCCCGGCACTGCAGCCTGGAAACTTTCTTAAAGCACTAAATTGGGGTAATTCCAGGGCTCACTTCATTAGTTTCCATTCTCTCAGGGATTGCTGACCTGTGCTGCCTGATGTCCAATGTCTGAAAACTGTTGCTTTGTATCTATGTTCACTTTTAGTGAGTTTTGAAGTTTTGTCTTTCATATTAAAGCCCTCAATCACTCTGGAATAGATTTTTTTTATAAGAAAAGTAACATTGAATTGTGCCCCCCTCCAGATTCATATATGAAGGCGCTGACCTGTATTTGTAGTTGGGGCCTTTAAAGAGGAATTAAGGTTAAATGAGGACATAAGGGTGGGGCTACAATCCCATAGGACTGATGTCCTTAGAAGATGAAGAGATATAAGCAGAGCATGCACACACAAAGAAACCGCCATGTGAGGACACAGCGGGGAAGCACCATCTGCAAGCTAAGGAGGAGGTCTCATCAGAAGCCAACCCTGCTGACACCTTGATCTTGGACTTCAGCCTCCAGAGCTGTGGGAAAATTAATTCTGTTGCTTAAGCCACCCACTCTGTGGTACTTTTTATGACCGCCCTAACAGACAAATACAGTAGGGATCTAACTTTGTTTATAAGCATTTTTAATACTTCAAATGCCTGTACAAATTGCAGTTAAAATGACATAATTGGCTGTATCAAGTTTTTGAATAAACATTTTTCAAAAAGGAAAATGAATTTGAATTTCTCTTCCAAATATTTGAAAATTTAGATTATCCTTAAAGTGAAAGACTTGAACAGGCTTTATGGGAGGCAGACCATCTGGATACATTTAGTTTCTTTAAGGAAAAATCTAAGTTCACATATACATTAGTTTGCTAGGGTTACCATAACAAAATACAGGGTGGGGCAAAAGTGGGTTTGCAGTTGTTCACATGGAAAATAATACAATGATTAATGAATAATAATACAAGAATAAACTTTTTCACGTACTCACAATTGTAAACCTATTTTCGCCCCACCCTGCCCTATAAACTAAGTAGCTTAAACAACAGAAATTTATTTTCTCACCATTCTGGAATCCAAGATCAATGGGTGGGCAGGGTGGATTTCTGAGAAGACCTCTCTCCTTGGTTTGTAGATGGATGTCTCCTCCCTGTGTCTTCGCATGACCCTCCCTCTGTGTGTGTCTCCTTCTATTATAAGGACACTAGTCAAATTGGATTAGGGCCTGCCCTAACAGCCTCATTTTAACTTACTCACCCCCATAAAGGCCCTATCTGTAAATACAGCCAATGCCGGGGTACTGTGGGTTAGGAACTTGAATGTAAGACTTTTAGGAGACCTGTGACAGTCTACATATTTAAAATGGCCCATCTTTGGGGTGCAATGGAAAGACACAACTTTGCAAAACACACGAGAAGGAATGAGCCTTACACGTGTGCACGCATATTAATGTGTTAAGTTGGGCTTGCACTCCTTTGTCTTCCATTTCACAGGAGGAGTGTTGTCCTGAGGTTGGCCATGGCTGTTGGTCAGCGACAGGTTATAATTGTCCAGAACGTCACTTTGCTGAATTAAGTAACAGAAAGATGGTTTTCAGTTAGCAAAGAAGTTAACATAGCTCTCAGGGTTTCCCAGCATAACTGTGTCACACAATAATTACCATCTGATTAGCATTTGTCACATCCGGTGCGGCAACCACAAGAATGGAATAATATCTGTTGTCTGGTTAATTTGTTGAACTCGCTGTTTCATTTTGTACATTTCCCCACATTTTTTAAATTAATTTTTCATAAACTATTTTGGGTAAATAAGTCACGTTGTGTTTTTTTATTTTGACACACTTCCATGTGCCCAAGGAGGCAGGGGGATCAAATTCAGCAGCTGGTTTGATGTAGTCCGTGAAATTTTTGTTGTTCAAAGTGTACTACATTGCATTGTGATCTCTGAAAGGCAAACTTTTTCACTTAAAATTACATAACCACAACTGATCTTTTTACTTTAAAATAAAACTGGAGATTCTACCTGGCCTGCTCATCCATCAGTGCATCTTGATTGATTTATGTGTAATCCAGGTGAACTTGTTATTCCTACTTGACATTTCAGCAACACTCCAAATAGTCCACCCACCTTCTGGAAATTCCCTCCTCTGGGTTCCCCTCTCTGGCTATACTTCCTCAAATTCCCTCCTTGGATTTCTTTCTTCTACGTGATCTCTAAGTATTGTTCATCTGGGCCCAGTCTAAACCTAACCCCCACCACACCTGGGTTTTATAATCCTTCATAATCTTTCCTCAGCCTTTCTGTTCATTTGCATTTCTCATGCCAACCCAAAACACATCCTTCATGTTGCATGTTGAGTATCTCATTGCATCCTGCCTACACTGTGCTGGCTCCCACTGCTGAAACTTGGCTCAACATTGTTTTTCCTGGAATGTCAAAATGCCCCCTTTTGACTGTTCATACTACCCATCCTACAAACAATATTAGACCTCCCAGGACCTGCTTGAGGCTTTCCCCAAATGTTCCATGCACTCCAGTATCTCCCGTCTTTAAATTGCCCCTACAGTTAGAATGAGCTTCTTTCTACACACTCATTCTACATTTTTTTCTTGGTGTGCTGGTCTTAGCTCATTGAGGGCAGCAACCAGATATTACCTCATGGGTGTCCCTGGCCCCCACAGCTTTCTCACTTCCAAAAGAGGTTGTTATCAAATACTCTAATAATTGCTCTAGACCTTAAAGCAATGCTTCTCCAACTTTGCTGATCAGAAGACTTGAATGACAAAGCTTGTTCAATACGGCTTCCTGGAACTTCTTTCATATCCTCTGAGACTTTCCAGTGGAGAAGCGTAGGCAACTCATTGGGTTTTCATGGTTGCTGTTGATCCTCAGGAACAGAAGATCCACCTAATCCCTGGTCTGTGCAAGTCCTGCTCTATGCCATTTATCCTCCCTCATTTTCATACTCCATTCCCTTTCCTCTCCTTCCCTCATAGGCAACCATTTTAATGTTTGTAATACATATATAGCTTCTTTTCCCATGAAGCACTACAAGTTTTAGGTCCAACTGTGTTGTTATGTGTACATTTACGTCATTGTTTCTCACCTAGGCACAGTATTCCTCAGGGTGAATTCACTACCTGGCAGCAGATCCTCAGGTTACCTCCAATTTCCCCACTCCTACAAACACTGCTCCAACAAACAACCTAATTCTCTTTTAAGAGCCTAAATTATCCTTCTCATTTGATGAGATTATTATTTACTTAGTGAAGGATGATTCAAATAAACAAGTATAATCATGTGTTGCACAACGACATTTCAGTCAACGACAAACTGAGTTTGTAACAGTGGCCCCATAGGATTATAACAAAGCTGAACAGTTCCTATCACCTGGTGACATCATAACCATCCTAACGTCGCAGCACAACGCATCACTCATGTGATGCTGGTGTAAACAAACCTACTGGGCCGGTCATATAAAAGTGCAGCATGTACAGTACATAACACTTGGTAATGATAATAAAAGGCTATGCTACAGGTTTATGTATCTATTATACTATACTCTTTCATTGTTATTTTAGAGCGTGCTCTTTCTACTTATGAAACAAGTTTCCTGTACAACAGTACACTGTTACACCAGCAGCAGCCTCATCCATCTCATGTTTACTGTAACTCTTATTTGCATCATTTTCTCCTGTACTTGATTTAATCTCATGTTGTTTAATAAATTTAGTGTAGCCTAAGTGTGGTGTTTATAAAGTCTACAGTAGTGCACAGTAATGTCCTAGGCCTTCACATTCAGGCACCACTCACTCACCAAGAGAAACTTCCAGTACTGAAAGCTCCATTCATGGTAAACGTCCTACATAGCTATACCATAATTATCTTTTATACTGCATTTTTACTCTACCTTTTCTATACTTAGATATGTCTAGATACATACTTACCACCTATAATAATAAAAGTATAATATGCTAATTAGACCAGACGTCCTTCCAGACAACCTTCCGGATGACGGGGCTGCGAGGGAAGTCTGGGTCCTAGGTGCCTGCCAGCAGCCGGAGGGAAGCTTGGGTCCCAGATGCCAGAGGGAAGCTGGTGCCAGCAGCCGGGGGAAAGAAGGCCTACTCTTGCATGAATTTTGTGGACCGGGCCTCTAGTTGTGTTATAATTGCCTACAGTATTTAGTACAATCACATGCTGTATAGTCTTGTAGTCTAGAAGCAATAGGCTAGACCAGTGGTTGGCAAACTGCGGCTTGGCAAACTGCAGCTTGCGAGCCACATGCGGTTCTTTGGCCCCTTGAGTGTGGCTCTTCCACAAAATACCAACTTCTGCGCATGGGCCACGAAGTTTCAATCGTGCTGTACGTGTGCGCCCGCATGTGGAATTTTGTGGAAGAGCCACACTCAAGGGGCCAAAGAGCCGCATGTGGCTCGCGAGCTGCAGTTTGCTGACCATGGGGCTAGACCAGGGGTGGGCAAACTTTTTGACTCGAGGGCCACAATGGGTTCTTAAACTGGACCGGAGGGCCGGAACAAAAGCATGGATGGAGTGTTTGTGTGAACTAATATAAATTCAAAGTAAACATCATTACATAAAAGGGTACGGTCTTTTTTTTCAATAGTTTTATTCATTTCAAACGGGCTGCAGTTTGCCCACGACTGGGCTAGACAATAAGAGCCTAGGTGTGCAGTAGGCTATGCCACACAGGTTGTATAACTGCATTCCATGATGTTCACACAATGATGAAATTGCCTAATGTCACATTTTTCAGAACATACCCCTGTCATTCACGGCGCATGACTGTGCACACACAAAAAGGGTCAAATCTCATGCTTTCCACATAGCTATTGGATCCTAGTTTTAAAAGAGGGCTAGAAAGCCAATTATTTTCTAACCAAACATGATGACACTACAAAACAAAGTTTATTTTCAAGATAGAAATTTAGTAAAATTGGTAGTCGCAACAAATCCTAGGTAATTTATAACAAGGTTTGTAAAAAGGGCTGGAGATTCTTAGCATTAAGCTTCCATTTATTTGAAGTCAGTTATGAGAACACCCTGGTTACACCCTGACTCAAAAGAAAGTTTTGCCAATCATAGCGAACTCCCCAGAGGCACTCCTCAGGACAGGTCCAGGCTGAGTGTCAAGGGGGCCCAGTTTGGAGTCAGCAAATGCACTTAAGCAAGGGCCAGTGGCCACACACGGTAGTGCAGGTATTTTTAAAAGCTGAGCACAGCAGTGGCTCCCCCATCCGCTCTGGCTGGCCTCGATTTGTTGCCTGGGGGTACATTGCTGAGCCTTTGATGTATTGCCAGAGGGGTCACTGGAGAATTGTGTGTTTGCTCTAAGGTACTCTAACCCTCTTGTCTTTGCCCATAAGTCATAGCACTGAAATGCACAAATTGGCAAAAACCCCTCCAACTGCCCTGGGCTTCTTATGACAAATCCTTTAGATCTTCTGCCATCATATCTAACAAGATGTGGAAAACACAGAGATACCTTTTTCTCTTGAAATAATAAGCACGGCACGGGGACTGGGGAATCTGAAGGAAGTCCAAGAGGTTAACAAAAGTCATAGCAACAACCTGAGGCAGCACAGTTCCAATGCTAAGACAACCCTATGTACCTGGCTCAAAGAATTAGAACTGCTTTTTCTAACTGGCCAAACAGGGACACATTTTTGTAAGCCCCACTCAAAGGGATTTGGATGAGATTTCCATCTCCTCTGTTAAAAGTCACTCTATGTTCTGGCAGCAGCCCAGTGAGGAGGGACACTGTGCCATTCATATGTTAACCCTCACTGACAGGTGCCATGAATGATATGGTGATAAACCATAAAATACAAGTTTGTTGAACTGAATGTTTGTCAAACTGGGATTTGTGGCTTTAACATCCTGGCGTCCACCTCCAAGAGTATACTCAGTATAAAACTGATAAATCCAACTTACCTGCCTCCCCAGCTAGATGGGTAGCTGGCTTTTGAGAGTATGGATCGTGCGTCCACTTCCTTGATGATCCCCAAAGACACATGGATGATGTTATGCCCAAAGTAGGTAATCGATAAACATTGGTGAATGGCTTGTACAGATGAAATAGGAGGGCTGTTTTAAAACCCTTGTCGTAGGCCTCTGCCATTTGAGAACAGCTAGAGCTGATTTGTGGAGACCCTCTGCTTTAATGCAACTTTGGAATCCCTAAAGGCAAATTTTAATTTATACAGGTGTTCAAAAGAAACTACCCTGAAGGCATACAGGTGTTTCTCAGCACAGGTGAGTCAAGCCTGGTAATGGGAACAAAATAGTTTCTGGGTTTCTTAAAGAGATAGTATTTACAGGCAAAGAGGTAGAATCCTTCTCTCTCCTTATTTCTTGGAGCTCAGCTAAAACATAGACTTATCATGTTTCCAGGCAAATTAAATGGTATAATTGGATTCCAATTCCATCTAACCTTCCCCAGAAAGACTGAAACCCAGCATTCACAAATAGAAACTGAATAACATTCTAATTTTTTTTTTAAAAAAATATGTTCTTATTGATTTTGAGAGAGAAGAAGGGAGAGGGATAGAGAGATGGAAACATTGATGAGAGAGAAACATCATTAATTGGCTGCCTCCTGCATACCCTTTACTGGGATCAAGCCTGGAACCTGGGCATGTGCTCTGATCAGGAATCAAACCAGTGACCTCTTGGTTCATGGGTCGATGCTCAACAACTGAGCCACACAGGCTGGCGGGGCGAAGACTCTGAGCACCATAAGGAAAACCAGTGTCTTTTTCTTTTCTGGGTTGCCCACAAACCTAGCATGCATCAGCTGGAGTATCGTGTAGTGATTAAACACAACAGATTGTTTGGTCAATGGCTGTGGAAACTTGAACAAGTTACTTAATCTTTCTGACACCCAGTTTCATTGTCTGCAAAATGGAGATGATAGTTCTTAACTAGAAAGGGTTGTTTTCAGGCCAAAATGAAAGGCCTTCTTAAAGCAACTGTCCTATAATACATTTTGAGTTCTAGATGTTTGGGGGTAACTCATCTCTATTAATCATCATGACAACCAACCTTGTAAATTAGGCATTATCATCTCCAGTTTGCAAATTAAGAAACTGAAACTCAAAAGTTAAATAATTTCTCAGGATAATAGAATCAGTAGCAAAGCAAATTAATCTGTCTCAAAAGGCCAATATCTTTTCGTTAAGCCATATTATTTTTCTAGCATAGTTAATAAATATTTGCTAATTGATTGGTATAAAATATATGACTTTAAAAATACTATAACATAAATATTCAAAGTGTGTGTGTGTGGCGGGGGGGGGGGGGTGGGGGGGTTCTCTATAGAAAACAGTTATGTTGTCAATGCTCAAATTTTTTAAATAGAAATTTCTTTTGAATTTGTAGCTCATTCTTTTTTGTGTGTCTATAATTCATTTTTTAATGTGCTCAATGATGGCAAAATTTTAAGATGAATATGATTAAGACAAATACATTATATACATGAGTGTGAGTGACTAATCTAAGTAATTAATTATATTTGGGGTAAAAGTGAGATGGTAATATTGATCCTGGTTTGTTTGTTTTGTAATTTTCAAAGATAATTTCAAAAGATAAGTGCCCAAAATTCACCAAACAATGGTGGCATCAATTGAAATAAGTGCAGAGTCTTTTATGGTGCCTACTTTAAGGTGGCAAACACTAATTTTAATAAGATCTGATGCTTACTTGAAACATATCAGACTCATTATACCACAGTCATAGCTCATTTAACCTTGATTTTCTCTGTATCAAGCTGTGATTCGAGGATGGCAAAACATTTAAGCTTCTTCTCAAGTAGGTTTGCCTGTATAAATATTATAGTTGAGTGTATTGTTGAGGATTAGCTGGTTAGTTGTCTCTGAATACTAATTTGAAATAGAATTTTGTTATGTAGGTACCCTATATACTTGTTTGACTATTATAGATTTTTCACTAATGCAACGCTCTAGCATTGAAACAGAAGAGATAACTACTATATAGTTATTCTAACTAATTTAAATGTAGCTGAGTTCATAAATAAAGTTAATTATTAGAGCAATTCCCAGATCTATTGCTACTAGACAAGAAAGAGGCTGAGTGTCAAGAAGCCTGGTTTTAGTTCCAGCTGGAGCTGCTGTGTGACTTTAGACAAGTGGTATTTCCCTCTGATCTATCTTTCTCCCATTTTAAAAAGTGATATATCACATTTCTTGTTGATAGCAGCACCTCAGTGCTTTTTAAAACAGCTTTTTTTTTTTGTTTTAAACTTAATTTTCAATGAGCTATGAAATAGCAATTAAATATTTTTATGGCAAGGGCTCTGCGTTACCCAGTATTTGAAGTAAGTGTGTGTGGGGCGGGGGGGGGGGGGGGAGCGTTATTCTGACATTAATCAAGTGAGTGTTGTCTAAAAGGATATAATTGGGCTCTGACCAGTGTGGCTCAGTGGCGCGTCAGCCTGTGGACTGAAGAGTCCCAGGTTCGATTCCGGTCAAGGGCATGTACCTTGGTTGCGGGCCCATCCCCAGTAGGGGGTATGCAGGAGGCAGCTGATGGATGTTTCTTTCTCATGGATGTTTCTAACTATCCCTCTCCCTACCTCTCTGTAAAAAAATCAATAAAATATATATAGTTTTTAAAAATAAAAGAATATAATTGGAAGATTTGCATAGATAGCTCCAACATTTGCCAAGATATTTACTCCACCGGGAGAAAGAAGCTATATACCTTAAGTAAAACATACAACTTTATAAAAAATGAAGTTTCCTATGTAGAACTGAGTCATACACATAACAGACAATTTGTAATAAACTGAGTACAAAAATCATTCTGTTCATTTACACCTATGACCTAGAATACCTACTGGAACCAAACTTTCAAAAGTGAAAGACCAATTGACGAAGTTCCCATCACACAGCACATTAATGTTAATATTTAAGATTCACATAGCTACGTAGCTTCATTGCTTATACCCAACGCACACAAATAAAACATGGTCTAGTTCCTGATCAACATTGCTATTCAAATTTTTTCCTTAAACTATTTTCAAAATGCCTCATGTAAATAAGATTCATTCCATTTTTGCCAGTTGATTAATCTGGAAGCAAACAAAATGACCCTCAATTAACGATGCCTATGTTTGACGTCTTCGGAAGGTAGCCAGACCACACACACACACACACACACACACACACACACACACGGAAAAATAATTAACTGAACATCTGTTATTTTCTTTCAAATTTGGGCTTGGTTAACAGGACACAAAGTACACAGCAACAACCAGCTGCTGACAAGCAAAGTTCAGCAAATATTTTAAGTCTGTGCCAAAATGTGTACTTCCTCTTCCTTGGTAACATTTAATGGTGAAATATATATATATCACAAAATGTATAAGAAAGACTCTTCATTGTGGAATATAATCTTAATTAAGATATGCTAAATTTGTATGCTACCGTGAAAATAGATGCTACTAGAATCGCGCTTTATCTTTAAAGATAAGAATTCACCTCTGGGAATTCAGTCTGATGCTAGCAACTGAGACTTTTTTAGATTTTGCATCTAGACTTTAACAGGCTACTGCAGATGGGCCCCTAATGCACACATTTTAACTATCTAAACTTTAACATCTGAGGTTGTACTTTATCACTTTTATTGCCTCTCAATTTTTGGGCTGCTCAGCTGAAAATGTATTAACAGGTTTGTATATTCTGAGAGATATTGGCAAATGAACCAAGGTACTTCTTGACATTTTTTTAAGCGTAAACAGCAGTCTATTCACTTATTTATACCAATATTTGCAGCACTTACTATGTACCCAGCATAGTCTCTGTAGATACATTATGGACAAGACACACTCCTTTCCCCAAAGAAACCATCATACAGCCAACAATAAGCAAGTACTTTCATCTCAAATAAACAAGTAAGAGAACTTTATGCAAAAGGGGAAGATTTTTCAGCTCCTTTCTCATTTATCAATTTGGGGATATGCCCAGAGGTGTTAAGCATTTGCTAGATACTAACCAGAGTCAGGAAACTCAATCTGTGAGATTTCAGTAGGGAAACTATGCTGGGCATTTGCAAATGAAAATGTGAACACCTAGGAGCAAACACTAAAACTTCTTCCAATAGTAGAGGCATAGTTCTGAGCCATGCAGGAATTAAAGTTTAGGAAATGCTATCAACCTTATGGGAATTTAGTAACCGTCATGGTGTATAAAATGAGAAAAAAGGAGTGATATTAAAATGTTTTAGAGTAGAAAAGATCTGCAGGAGAAACTAAGATGGCGGCATAGATAAACACCGGGAAATAGTTGCCTCCCACAACAATTGAAAAATATCCCAAAGGACGGAGCAAACATTGTCCAGAACAACAGGAAGGCTGGCTGAGTGTAATTTCTACAACTAGAAGAAAAGAAAAGCACGCTGAGAGCCAGAGGACCTGCGGAGGCTGAGTGCAGAGGTACGGCGGCTCGCGCGCGCGGAAATGGGGTGGCACCTGAGGACGCGGCTGTCTTTTTGAATCACAAGCTCCCGACTGCTCTGAACTCCGGTTCTGGGAAGTCTCTGGGGATCCAGGACTCATACGGGGAGAGGCTGCTCTGTCAGGCGGCAGCGGGCGAACTTGAGGGCGGCTTTCCCTCAGAGGTGCTTGCAGCCGTTACCGGGACACTGAGACGCGCGACTCCGGGCGCGGAGAATCAGCCATAGCTTCTTTCTCCGCCCTTTTGACTCCCTGAGACCCCGCCCCACCCAGGCTGCGGCAGAGGCTTTTGCATGTGAATGTACCTAACTACAGCCCAGCCAAGCAGACCCGGAACTTCCAAGAGAAGGCCCAAGGCCCCGCAGCTGCTTGCATTGCTTCACAGCTGAGCCTCTTCGTGGCTCCGGCTGTGTGGCCTCAGGCAGGGGCTGAATTAGCACCTCCTTAGATCCAGGAGCCACTGTACCCAGTGGTCAGAGGGGGACCATTCTCCCACTTCAGACACAGCTGCTTCCCACAGCCAATTGGCCTGGAGGTCAATTCCTCCCAGTGATCCTACAACAACCAAGGCACCAAGAGTGCACCAAGAGTGTCCACCCCAGGTAACTGGGGAGGCTGAGCCACTGGGCCCTACAGGACACCTGGCGCGCAGGGCCACTCTATCAACACAGGGAAGCAGCCAAAATGCGGAGACAAAGAAACAGGTCACAATTGGCAGAAACGGAGGAGGCCAGATGACTGGATATAGAGTTCAAGGCCACGTTTATAAGGTTTGTCAAGAATTTTATGGAAACCGCCGATAAATTTAATGAATCCCTCAAGGAGTATAGTGAGACCATGGAGGACATGAAAAAGGACCAACTAGAAATTAAGCATACACTGACTGAAATAAAGAATAATTTACAGAGATCCAACAGCAGACAAGAGGATCCCAAGAATCAAGTCAAAGATTTGAAATGCAAAGAAACAAAAAATACCCAACCGAAAAAGAAAAAAGAAAAGAGATTCAAAAAATATGAAGATAGTGTAAGGAACCTCTGGGACAACTTCAAGCGTACCAACATCAGAATTATAGGGGTACCAGAAGGAGAGAGAGGGCAAGATATTGAAAACCTTTTTGAAGAAATAATGACAGAAAACTTCCCCCACCTGGTGAAAGAAATGGACTTACAAGTCCAGGAAGCGCAGAGAACCCCAAACAAAAGGAATCCAAAGAGGACCACACCAAGACACATCATAATTAAAATGCCAAGAGCAAAAGATAAAGAGAGAATCTTAAAAGCAGCAAGAGAAAGACAGTCAGTTACCTACAAGGGAGTACCCATCCGACTGTCAGCTGATTTCTCAACAGAAACCATGCAGGCCAGAAGAGAGTGGCAAGAAATATTCAAAGAGATGAATAGCAAGAACCTGCAACCAAGATTACTTTATCCAGCAAAGCTATCATTCAGAATGGAAGGTCAGATAAAGAGCTTCACGGATAAGAAAAAGCTAAAGGAGTTCATCACCACCAAACCAGCATTATATGAAAAGCTGAAAGGTATTCTTTAAGAAGAGGAAGAAGAAAAAGGAACTCTTACCATTTGCCACAGCATGGATGGAACTGGAGAGCGGATAAATACCACAGGATCTCACTCATTTGTGGAATATAATGAATAACATAAACTGATGAACAAGGACTGATCCAGAGACGGAGAGGCATTGATTGGACTGTCGGGCCTTGGAGGGAAGGTAGGGGAGGGTGGGGGCAAGGGGGAAAAGATCAACCAAAGGACTTATATGCAAGCATATAGGCCTAACCAATGGACACGGACAACGGGGGGGTGAGGGGATTGAGCGGGGGGGGGGGGGGGGGTGTAGAGGGTACACATATGTAATATCTTAATCAATAAAAAAATAAAAAAAAATGTTTTAGAGTATTTAAAACAAAAATTTAGTACCCTCAAGACATCATCAATTTCTGTGTTCTAATCATGTAATCATAGCTTTTGCCCAATTACATGCAACATCAGTTTTCACCAAATTGGAAAAAACTCAATGATAAGTTTTAATATTTCCCTAATTGGTTAATTATTGCCCAAACCCCAGTGACATAGGGCAAATAGCTCTCGTCAACAGTTGTCCCAACAATGTTAAAGACCTCAGCTTGTAAGCACAATAGAATAACAAGGATCAGATTTACTTTCCCACCTTAAACAAATACAAAACTAGATAAAATATAATTATAAAATATAATTACATAGATGACAGAGTTTGTAGAAAAGGACATTAAATCATCTATGACAATATTACATATATTCAAAAAGGTAGACAAGAGCATAAATGTGATGAGGAGAGAAATGGAAGAGAAAAAAAGACCCAAATATAATTTTTAGAGATGAAATATATAATAGCTGAGGCAACAACAACAACAAAAAAAACACCCCAAAAAATCCATGTCGTATGAAATTAATAGCAGATTAAATACTGCAGAAGAAACAAATGGTAAACTTGAAGACCTAGCAATAGAAACTATTGAAATAAAACAGAGGGGGGAAAAGACTGAAAAAAAAAAGAGTATCAGTAAGTAGCATCAGTAAGCTGTAGAACAAGGTCAAGCAGTCTACTGTATTTGTAATTGGCTTTCCCAGAAAAAGTAGGTCAAGGAAGGGAGCAGAAAAGTTATTTGGAAAAAAAAAAATGGTCACAATTTTCTAAATTTAATGATCCAAGAAGCTCAACAAACCCTAGCAGAAAACATGAAGGAAACCACATGAAGGTATCACCCAATTCTATATTTTTAGAAATGGTGTTTGAAAGGTTCTAAGAGTCATGAGGACGGAGACCAGTGTCTTCTTCTGTGATGCCCATAATGCATAGCATGTATCCGGTGGGATGTGGAGTAATGATTAATCACAACAGGTTTAGGTGTGTGTGCTTTTTAAATAGAGTGTGATGGATGGCTGTGGAACCTTGAAAGTTACTTGATCTCTCGGGCACCCTGTTTCACTGTCTACAAAATAAGGATAATAGTACTATATCCATTTCTTAGGTCTGCCATACACGTTACCACTAACTAGGTGGCTTTAAAAAACACACAGAAATTTATCATCTCACAGTTCTGGAGGCCAGACATCCAAACCACAGGTGCCCACAGGGCTGTGCTCCCTCCGAGTCTCCAGGGAAGAATCCTTCCTCGTCTCTTCCAGCTTCTAGTGGCCCTGGGTGTTCCTTAGCTTTTCCATTGTTAACGAAGTGCTCATACAGGCCTACTGAGTTGGTCTTTTGGGGGCAACATGAATACATGTAGCGTTATGCTCTGTACGACAATAAATGGTGCCCAGGGACCACAAAATCTGTAGTGTAGCCGTGTGAGGCTTAAGTGAAAGAAATTTTCATTATAGAGCAAATCTATATGCTAAGACTTAGCAGCTAAGCCTAAATGGTTTGTCTCATTATTAGATCAAAATTGCCACAAAACTCCTTTATGCTTAGGAAAACGTTAGGGACTCATGGACCTCACTGACCACCCGCTCTGTCACAGGCTGTAGTAAAGAATCTGACTACATTTCTTGGTGTTTTACTACCGACAGCATTTAAGCCTTAGTCCTCCTCCCTTTGCCCCACATCTGAGCAAGATGATAAGAAAGCTAGTGCTCCCTACTTCGGTCCCAGTGGAAGATTCAAACCATAAAAGGTCCTATTCTCAGCCTGCCCCACTAGTCTTCTGTTCTCTCACATTTTGGACCAGCTTGGGAGGCCTGCCATGCTCTCCCCACAAAAACCTCATTATAGCAAGCCTTTTCATCCCTTCTTGGTATGTGTGTAGCATCATCAGTCTCAGAGCTTGTATTCAATTTTGCCTGGGAGTCCATACCAGCCCTGTGGGATGGCCACCACACAGACACCCAGCCAAGCATTTCACATTTTACAGCTGGGGAAACTGAGAAACAGGATAAGTATACACAGGATAAGGTCACACCGTGAGCACACTGTCAACAAAGACAGCCTTCTGCTGACCAAACCACAACGGTGGTGGTCAGCATGATGATGATGCTGTATGTCTTTGGAATTGAAAATATATTGTAAAATGGTCTTTAAAGGCTGTTTCAAAATATCATAGAACAGCCTTGCCTTCGTTATCTGGTAATCCAGGCTACTGTTTGGTTAGACTAATACATTAAACAATGAGGGTTATGATTCAGCTCTAGAAAGCTAAGGCCGGTCAATTTGGCACTAGAAAGAATTGTTTCAGGAATGTCTCCTTTGACTGTCTCCTGGTATTAGGCGGCCCCAGCCAACGGCACACTTTATCTAGATAAAGAAACAGAGGACTCTATTTCACATGTCTTTCCAAAAGGGGTGTATGAGCCACAAATTAAAGAATGTGTCACATAGTTACTAGGTCGATTCGCTGTTATGGAAGTATCAAGTGGGGAAAGGATCCTCAGGAAGCCTTCCTGGAATTTTGGCAGTAGAAGGAGGTAGATTATGTGGGATCCTCTGCAAGTAGAACAAAACAGTTAAAAATGCATAAAAAGCAGAGAATAGTCATGCTTACATTACCCAGGGGGGCCATCAGGAGTTCCTTTGGAATAACCTCTCCTTTTCTTTGATCTTTTGCGGTAATATCATAACATTTAAAACCAAGGTATGCAGTAGTAGATAACATGTCTATAAAGATGTGATAAAGGACAGTTAAAGGTACTTTAAAAAGAAAAATGAAAAAAAGGAGCCAAGCAAGAAAGAGATAAGACGATCAAACAACCATGTCGGACATTTTTGAGATCTTACTGTTTTTCAGGTATGCAAAATACTTCACATTCACCATCTCATTTAACCCTTATAATAGTCCTGAGAAGGAGATATTATTTCCATTTTAAGGTCAGCAAACTCAGACTCAGAGAGATGCAGTGTCTTATCCAAGGTCACACTCCTACTAATTGGTGAAGTCCAAATTGGACCCTCACTCCAAAGACCACACCTTGCAATACACCCTCTGAAGTGCTGCCTACTGATTACTTCCAAAAAATGGTGTAGAAATCAGAATGCTATCACTTGAAGATCCATTTTCATTTCCTCCCAGTCATTTACATTTGAGATAAATGGTTCCCTCAGTTGCTCATCAATATACCATAATTCTTAAGGAGACCATATTTCTAAATATTTCTAAAACTGTGTTTTACAAACTTTGTTCATATGCCTTTATGATTCTTTTCTTACCTGCTAATGTTTTCCTTGAAATTTGCTGTTTCTTTTTATTTCAGCTTCTTCCTAAGTTGTAATGTTCATGAAGTCATATGTTTGATATGCTTACATTTTTCTAATAGTTATTAAATAAATATATATAATCATTAAAACAAAATATCCATCCTATTCCAGAGTGCTTCATATTTCACATCTGGGAAACGTTGTTCTTTTTTTAAAAATATATATATATATATTGAAAGGGCGAGTCATCGCGGGGCCTACATGGGCCGGCCGCCGGGCCCCATGAGGCACAGCCTGACCACACTGCTGGCGGCCTCGGGCACCGACTCCCCAGCCCACGGCAGGAGCCCGGCGCAGGCCACCCGCCCGCTGCCCCCGGACTGGACCCACGCGGCAGCGGCGGCGGGGCGTGTGCCCTCGCCCGAGGAGATGGAGGAGGAGGTGATCACCGGCGCACCCGGGAACGAGACGGAGGATGTGGACTTCCTGTCTGGGCTGGAACTGGTCGATCTGCTGGACCCCCGGCAACCGGACTGGCCCCTGGAGCCCGGGCTCAGCTCGCCCTGGGTGGGGGGGGGGGCGGCTAGGACTGCACCCTCCATCTTGCCCTGGGTCCTCCATTTTTGGGCAGAGCCATGTGCTCGGCGGGGGCTTCTTCCCGGAGGCCCAGGCCTCTGCTGGCCATGCCCAGGATTTCTCTGGACTAACCAAGGATAATCAAGGGACGTGCACGCCATCAATATGACCACATCCTGTGTAACAAGACCCGACTCACGCCTGGCCAATCGGCGGGGCCCACAGTCCCCTCCCCTGCCCTTACTATAAAACCCACAATCCCATCAGGCCTCGCTCTCTCGCGGCCACTGGGCT
The DNA here is from genome assembly GCF_964212035.1 of Myotis nattereri. Lineage (NCBI taxonomy): Eukaryota > Metazoa > Chordata > Mammalia > Chiroptera > Vespertilionidae > Myotis > Myotis nattereri. Next base: position 58,553,460 of record NC_138080.1, read on the forward strand.
TACCGTTGTTGCATCGGTGAGTGTGGTCGGGGAGCCGAACTAGTTTGAAATGAAGGACTCTTTGCTTTTGCATCGGACTCGCTGGCTCCCTGATGGGCTTTTTGGGAACCTTGAAATCTGGGCACAACATATATATATATGTATATATATATATTATTGATTTTTTTATAGAGAGGAAGGGAGAGGGATAGTCAGAAACATCCATGAGAGAGAAACATCGATCAGCTGCCTCCTGCACACCCCCTACCAGGGATGTGCCCGCAACCAAGGTACATGCCCTTGACCGGAATCGAACCTGGGACCCTTCAGTCTGCAGGCTGACGCTCTATCCACTGAGCCAAACCAGTCAGTGTGGAAATGTTGTTCTTGACTTGTAAGCAGAGAGAACTGAAATGCACCTCCTCAAACCACCCCTATGGCAGAGCTGCCCTTCTCATAAAGAACACCATTCCTGCACAGTTAAGGTGGATTTTTTGTTTCAGCCTCACCCAACCAAATGGTGAGATGTCTTCCTGGTTTCCAAATTCTAAAACCGTCTACCCTCACTTGGTAGAACTTACCATCAAATGACCTAGAGAGTACTGTGCCAGGATCCTGACACTTCTACCCGCCTGGTTCAGGCTCTTCACACTTGGCCTTTGACTTGCCAGTCTCCTGCCTCTTCCCCAACTCAAGCAGGATCCCCTACTCATCTTCAACATCTCCTTTCACATTGAGCCATTACTCAAGGTACAGTACAATTTGCTCATCTTATTCATGCCAAGTGTGGACTTAATAAGTTACTGTGACACCTCTCCCAAGTAAAATACTTGCACATCAATTGGGCTTTCTGGAGGCCATGGTTTGACTTTGAAAGTGGCACTCCAGGTATTTTGACAGCCTGAGTTAAGACAGTGCTTCAGGGCCCTTCAGATCACCACATCAGGTATGTGGCCACTAATTCTCTCTGTGTGGTCCGATCCTGTCTCCACCAGGTATCCGGAGACCCTTGATAACATGGCTGAGCATGGAATTTCACCCATGATATCCCTCAGGGATTGGTTTGGATCTCCTTTTATTACAACGCCACCCCCCACCCCCTTTTAAAAAATATGCAGTACTCTCTCCTATCCACATTTCCAGAAGACATCACACTATTTGTGAAAAATTCATCATTCTTTTCTTTATCTTAAAATATACTTTATTATTAAGACATTTTCCTAGTATTACATAATTGTCAATATGTAAAAATACATGTGTAAATAATAACTATGCATCACTTCACAAAATAAACTTTGCCTAACTTTGTTTTGGTGATCGAAGCATAAAACTTTCACTCCTGGGGATCTTAGAGACCCAAGTTTTATGGTTGAAGATTGGAAGGAAAATAAAAGGATTCCCTCTATTAGTCTGAAAGACAGCAACTGGGGCCTGCTCTAGAACAGTCATGTGAAGTTCAAGACCATTTTACATTTATTCTAAGAAACAACAGTAAAATGATGTTGAATAAGATAGGAGACACTGAAGGCAGTCGGGGGAACATGATACATTGCTATCTGTGCTCTTGATCTTGAAATTTGCCTTTATTTATGTATCTGAGGCTCAGCAGCTGCCTCCACACCTAACCGAGGAACTGTTGGTATGTTCACTCCCTCTTCTTTCTTCTTGGAGGGCGCATCTCCCAGGCCACATGTTTTCTTGTTTTGTTTTGCGTTGCTGCTAAAAGAACATCCACAAGGGGTGAGAGAGGGCTGACCAAAAAGAGTTGGAATTGGCCCAAAACATTTGACTATTTCTTGGCACCTGAGAAAGGAAGAAACTTTTTATTATTAAGAAGAATGTCCTCACTGTTTGCTAAACATACGCTGTCTTGAGCAGCTGTGTGTCGTGGGAGCCCCTTTTGTTGCTGAGGAAACTCGCTAAATGTGGCCTGTCACCTTGTCATCAAAGCATTCAAATATTCCATCTGATTATCCTTCCCAGCTAAAAATGGACATGTTGGGGATTGTAGAACTTGCTTAGGCAATGCTTTCCGATATATAAAAGTGCCCCATTCCTCACAACTATAGAACTGATTCTCTTCCTTCAAATACCAACATGGGCAAAATATATGTCTTTATACCCAGAATCCTCTATGTGAAAATTCTACCTTTGTGACTTAAAGTTGAGGCAATGGCATCGTTAAAAGCAAATGGGAAGATACAAGTCTGCAGTATCATTCTTCATGGATATAATTGGAAATAATGCCTGTATATTTTTTTCCAAGGTCAGTCTCCTCCAAGGGCATTTTAAAGTTTGAGTAAATACAGCTTTTCATCATATTGGGGTTAATCAGAAATAATTAAACCCAAATTCTTGTATTTCTAGGAAGAGCAAAAAGGCAGCCAATTTCTTCCTCCTGATTTATACCATGAAGTGTGAGGTAATGACTAGTCCCCATCAACATGTGCTGTTTGCATCAGAGGTCTTTCCAAGTGTTATCTTGGCAGCAAGCGAATGCTCCTCCATTATCTTCTTCATCTAAATGTGAAGATATTGGTTTTTTTTGAGCTCCTATTCTATGCCTGGCACTGTGTTGGGCACTGGGGATAAAAGAGTAAAGAAGATACAGTTCTTAAAAAGGGTTCTATCCCCCCAAACAGAGAAGTCAAGTGTCTAACAAGTCAGATCTTTGAATGAAAAAGTTCTCAAATGTAACCCGCAGGGACAGTTGGAGTGAATGGTAGTGCCGGAACAGCGTGTAGAAATGAGATACATACAGCCCTGTTTCCTATTAGGAAGGCCCAATAACCTCTGACTACCTTTTAGACAGCCACGTTGGGTAAACCATACCTAAACCATAGTGGTTCTTCTGTTTTTGCTGTAAGCATTGCCTAAAGGTAAATGAAGCAGGAAGCATCCATTATGTAGGCTATCACCTATGCCTAAACGAAGTGAACATTGCTGTTGTAAGAAATATTGGACTATGCATCTAGTTTTTACCTATTGTCTGTCAACTTCATACCTGACATACCTGGAGGGCAGGGTAACTGATAGCTGCTTCTTTGATCTCACCATAGTTCCTCAGGGAGAGTCACAGTGGGGCTGGGACTGGAGATAGCTTTCCTTTAGCTGGGTCGCTAGGGATAATCTGCATCTTGCCCTAGAACAGTGTTTCTCAAAGGATGAGTCAAATAGAGTGGATTTCTGTTAAAAAATATATGTTCTTAGACATACTCAAGTTTGCTGACCCTGAATTGCTAGGAACGGGGGGGGGGGGGGGGGGGCGGGCAGGGGCTGAAATCAACAAGTTTAACGTTTTTTCAAGGGCATTTTTGGCATACTAAAGTCTGGGGGAAAGCCCACTGAGAAGTATCCTGAAGAAACTGACTTGGGTTCAAGGAATTCAATGAAAGACTATACACCTGAGGGTTTCAAACAGTGGAGTCCAGCCTAATGGTCTGCTAGTGGACTGCATAGTCCAATGCATTTAATATTTATAGAATTAAGATGCTTTGAAGGTTCCCAAAGTGCCATAATATAGGAAGAGCCAGTGGGTGACACAGATGAAATCCTCCAGTTAGTCACACCACTTAAAATTCTTCAATAATCAAATATTCATGTGATTAAATAAGCTTAACTCTTTTAATTTGTAATTTCCTCTGGTAGATTCCAGGAGGAGGTATCCGTCAACTACATTTTTGGTGTGAATTAATCTTATTAACTTTATCTTCTTTAAATAATATAATGGGATTAAAAAAGGAGGATTGTTAGCCCATTTAGTATGTCTCTCATAGCTCAATTAAAAATGTATATTCCTGAGACTGTCCATGATGGCCAGTTCTGTGTGTCACGTTGGCAAAGTCACAGTACCCAGTTACTAGGTAATAAGCAATCTAGGTGCTGGCGTGAGGATGTTTTGCAGATGTGGCTAAATGAGTTGACTTTAAGGAGATTATCTTTGATAATCAGGGTGGGCCTTATCCAATCATTTGAAAGACCTAAAGAGCAAAACTGAGATTTTCCTGGGAAAATAGAACTTCTGCTGCAAGACTGCAGCATCAACTCGTTCCTGCGGGCCTGCCCTGCAAATTTCAGACTTGCCAATTTCTTGAAATAAATCTTTCTCTGTAGCTAGATAGATATTTTACATATGTGTGTGTGTGTGTGTGTGTGTGTGTGTGTGTGTGTGTATCTGTTTCTGATATCTGCTTCTGGTTCTGTTTCTCTGGAGAACCCTGACTGCTACACAATCTTACAAACTTCTCTCTTCCAGTCTTAACAGCAGGGAAGTGGGAGAAGCGGGGAGGGGGGGTGGGGGGGTGGGAGGAGCGTGAGGCTCATGAGGGAGAATGGCACATCCATGGACACATGCTTCTGCCTTAGAGGGAGAAGGCAGGGATGCAAGATAAGTGAGCTTCCTGCTCCAGTAAAGCAACAAGGGTTCTTAGGTTGGAGGGTAAACAGATTCCTTTTACTTCCAACAGGCTCTAGAGACGCCATCTGATCCACTTCAGTGCTGTTCCCATACTCTGCCCGGGCTTCTAAAGCCACCGTCCCTGCATCCCCTGCCCACAGAACCATGTGAGGTAGGAAGGGGTGAGCAGTCCACTAGCGGACCATTAGGCTGGACTCCACTGTTTGAGACCCTCAGGTGTATAGTCTTTCTGCTTTATTCTCCATCTAACTCCACTCCCCTATTTGTTTCTAACACTAATTTTTTTTTTAAACAAAGCTGAAGTTTTCCTGGTTGAAGGCCAAGAAAGGTCTATAAAGTTTCTTCCCTTTGAAAATCTTCCTTACAGCAGGTGAACTAACCCTCAGAGCTCCATTTCGCTGGGCCATGAATAATAACCTTAGAGTCCAGAAATAACTTGTCATTTGTGGCTTCCTATGCTTGCTCCCTACAACACACCCTATTAAAGACTCACCTTATTGAAATGGAGTTGGATCAAAGCTGTTGCCTTTGTTTGCTACACCTGTTAGGTGCCTGAAAGTGCTGACACTATAGAAATATTAGAAAGAAAGAAATGCCACAGGTCAGCAGTTATTTGCCCAGCCAAGGTAATTCATCTTATCAAAAACCAAGCATGGTGTCCTTTCCACAATCCCTACTGCCTTCCTCAGTAGATGAGGTCATTACGTGATTTGGCATTTAAAGGTTAGGCAGTTGCAAGAGTTGGCAACGATTAAAGGAAATAAAAGCTGATTCTCAAAAATCATCCTAGCAAGCAGTGGTTTCCTACCGTAAAGAATCTCTCATTGTATCACATCATAGCCTATAGATTTCATGTTGAGATATGTTTGGGGCATTGCTCTTTCTACTTAAGAATTGAATGTAAGGTTTCACATAAGAAAACTACAAAAGGGCTTGGCACTGACTTGTGGAATTTACCCAGAACACAGCATTTATTGTGTCCCACAGCAATTTATTTGTTTAACAAGCACAACAGCTAGTAAGTGGCAGAAATAGGGTTTGAGCCCCTCTCTGCTTGAATTCAAAGCCCATACACATTCTTTCATTCACCCATTTAACAGAGCCTTATTGATCACTTACTAAGTACCAGCATGGTGTTGTATGTCACATAATCTTGGGGGGAAAATATTAAGAAGGAATAGTGGTGATATTTGCCCAAATCTACCTCCCACCAACTGAAAGTGATGGAGAGGGACTAAGTCAGCTCCCGAGGTTACAACAAATTAAGAAGAATTTATGACTACACCTACTTAAAAATAAGAAATATCATTCAGAAAGTTTATCTATTTCTCTGTTTTTACAATTTCACAATCCAGTCCACTTCTACTCTTTGATGTCCTAAGATGAAATTATTTGGAAAAATCCCCACTTTGGAGTGAAACAGGTATCCTGATTGTATACTGTTTAACCATTCATGTACACTGAACAAGACATTTAATTTCTAGTAATCTATCTTTTTAAAATATATTTTATTGATTTCAGAGTGGAAGGAAAAGGGAGAGAGAAATAGAAACATCAATAATGAGAGAGAATCATTGATTGCTGCCTCCTGCATGCCTCACACTGGGATCAAGCCTCAACTGGGGCATGTGTCCTAACCAGAAATCTAACCATGACCTCCTGGTTCATAGGTCAATGCTCAACCACTGAGCCACGCCAGCCAGGCTCTTATCTCTCTTTTAAAAATAATCCAGAATATGGCAAATGTTCCATGCATGAAAATCTTTACCACTATGTTATTAAAAATTGAGAAAGGTTGGGTAAATTATGGTATGGTTGGGCAAATAATGGTATTCTACAGTCATTAAAAAAGAATAATTTTATAGATTACTAATCACGTGAAAATTGTTATGAAACAATATTAAGGGGAAAAGACAACTTAACTACTGTATAGGTATATTATGATTAAAACCCAATTTTTTTGGAATATACTCCAAAAAGACCAAAATGCACCAAGATGATAAAAGTGGTTGTTTCAAAATGGTAGGATATTTGTTACAATGGTAACTTTCCCTTGTTTTTAAGCATTCTTTGTAGAGAAAATAAAATTAAAAAAAAAATTTTTTTTAACACCCTGGTAATAGATAGGACACTCTATGCTAAGTGAATTGATGGCAAACTATTCCAGTTAATGGGGGGAAATATGGTGCTGGAGGCAAACTATAAACAGGGCAAAGTTTTGTATGGATGTGGTTATTACTCTCTAAGCTATTCCTTCACACGCATGACACTTTAATTTTAGTGCAGTTTGTTTTCCTTGTAGTGTTTTTCTGTTTTATCTTAACACAACGACTAGAGAGACACCATTCCTTGCCAAAAGCAGTCTAGATCTGAAACTCTTCTGCTAATGGAATCTCTTATCTGCCTGAAACCAGAGCATTGGGCCAAATGGTTTCTTGGATTCTCTTTCAGCTCTACAGTCTAAGCTTCGGTGATTTCACTTATTGTCACTCTGCTGGCAGCCTGGTAGCCGTGCTTCGACTTCATACCATTTCAAGGAAATAGCTGACTAATCAAAACAGAGCTGGGAATACTGTGAGTGCCCTGGGGATATTAGTGAGAAGCTGGGCACTATTTATGTAGGGGCTGCTCCTGTCAGAAAGCTGGAAGAATGACAGGAGAACTTTTCCCTAATGAACCCCTAGCTTTCCACCTGGCCGGGCAGGATGCCAATCCTAAGAAATCACATTTTCAAGTAAACCAAACAATTGGATATGACAGGTTGAGAAACATTGGCCAGAAACGTAGATGTCACTTTGATATATCTTTACTTAAGAGTTGTTTTATTTTTTATGTCTCGGAGTTGATTAAACAATATTAAGCAAAACCTTAGAAACATTCCTGCTCCTTGATTTAAGAATTCATCTAAAGGAGACAATCAGATAAGGTGGGAAGAAATATATGTACTAGACAATTTGCCTAAAATAGCAGCATCAACAGCAAGAGCAACAAAAGCTCTAGTAGTCAGGGTTTCTCCATAGAAACAGAACCAGTAGGACAATAGGATATATAAAAATTAATATTATATACTGCTATATATAATATTATATACTGCTATATACATATATATATATACAGAGAGAGAGAGAGAGAGAGAGAGAGAGAGAGAGAGAGAGAGAGACCAGGAAAGCTGAAAGCTGGTGATATAATTCAGTCCAAAGGTCTGAGAACCAGAAGAGCCAATGGTATAAATCCCAGTCCAAGGGCAGAACAAGATATGTCCCAGCCCAAGCAGACAGACAGACAAAAAAAGGGACAAATTCCTCCTGTCTCTCCCTTTTGTTCTCTTCATGCCATCAACAGATTGAATGCCTCCCACCCACACTGGGGAGGGCAATCTACTAGTACATTCCTGAGTTATCAATTCAAATGCTAATCTCATCTGGAAACACTCAGAGACAACACCTAGAAATACTGTTTAACCTGGAAACCCCATAGCTCAATCAAGTTGACCCATAAAATTAACCTTAACAACAAATGGAAGCACTCTAAATGTCCAACAGTAGAGGATTAGTTAAATATGGTATATCCATACAATGGAATACTATATGGCCAGTCTAAGTGATATTGTATCTCTATTCTTAGTGGTGCTGATGAATTTTCCATAACATATTAAATGATAGAAAGATTATAAGAGAATTTGTGGTTTATAATCTAATCTTTTAAAATATGCACATTTGCTTGACTAGAAATCTGAAAGGATATGCACTAAAATGTTAACAGTGATTTATGCCTGGTTTTAGTTTAATATATATTTTGTTTTTGCCCATTTGTATTTCTAATGTTTCTACTTTTAAAAATTAGTCTTTTACAAGTGTTTAAAATTTAAGAAAATATAATTTTAAATCCTGTAGTATCTAGTGCAGCCGTGGGCAAACTACGGCCCGCGGGCCGGATCCGGCCTGTTTGAAATGAATAAAACTAAAAAAAAAAAAGACTATACCCTTTTATGTAATGATGTTTACTTTGAATTTATATTAGTTCACACAAACACTCCATCCATGCTTTTGTTCCGGCCCTCCGGTCCAGTTTAAGAACCCATTGTGGCCCTCGAGTCAAAAAGTTTGCCCACCCCTGATCTAGTGCGTACTACTTCTATAAGTGAACTGCTAGCACCTGCAGGGCACTGAAGGCCATGTAACGAAATGTTGACTTGATCGGAAGAGCCAATGGAAACCACACAAAGACTGAAATGTACAGAAAAAATGGGAGCGAGGGAGAGAGGTTTCCAGGAGGTCAGGTGTGAGACAGTGGTGACTGGTAGTGCGGAGAAGAGGAGAAAATGAAAAATATGGAGGAGATCTGGAGGTTGAGGAAGAAAAAGACACAGCCATACCTTTGGGCTTTGGCTTAAATGACGTAGAAAAGTAAATGCCACAGATTCCGGTTAGTAGGCACAAGTCAAAAGATCAGTGAAGGCTTACAAGATAAGGTCTAGGGAGGTTTGATTACTGAGACATCCATGGGTCCTGGTAGGCAAGTTAATATTTCTACATTTGTCCCTTAACTAAGTCTTCGGCTACATCTTGCCACGCTTTTAATTGCTGCACTTCAGTCACCTTGTCTTTTCACCTGCTCCGGTTTGGGGGTTGAAAACTGGAAGTGCCACAGGAGCCAGGCAGGTAAATGAGCGAAGCAGGCCCAATGTGGGCTGTCATGAACTGGGAAAGCTTATGTCGAGTCCAAAGGGGGTAGCCTCTACCCACTTTTTTCCCACTTTCTTCTGCATTAGACCCCAAGTTCTGTGAAGGCAGAGGCCAGTGTGGTTTTTATTCGTCAGAGTGCCTGAGTGCCTAAGCAGAGTGCCTACACCCAATAAACACTCAATAAATGCTTGGGGAGAAATCAATGGGTAGATGCTAGGATGTATAACTGAATCATGGCAGAACCCATGTTCCAACGTACCACAGTGAGTGAGAAGTTTTAGTTATGCAATGCAAGGTAAAACAAACAAACAACAAAAACAGGGTGGGGCCCTAGCTGGTTTGGTTCAGTGGATGGAGTGTCAACCTGCAGACTGAAAGGTCCCAGGTTTGATTCCAATCAAGGGCACATGCCCAGGTTGTGGGTTCAATCCCCAGTAGGGGGCATGCAGGAGGCAGCCAATCAATGATTCTCTCTCAACATTGATGTTTCTATCTCTTTCTCCCTCTCCCTTTCTTTCTGAAATCAATATATATACATATATATATACATATATATATATACATATATATATATGTATATATATATATATATATATATATATCCTATCTAATAAAAGAGAAACATGGTAATTAGCGTACGAATGCTACCCTTCCCATTGGCTAATCAGGGCGATATGCAAATTAACTGCCAGCCAAGATGGCGGCCGGCAGTCATGCAGCTTAAACTGAACATGAGGCTTGCTTGCTTCAGTAACGGAGGACTCCAACGTTCCCCGCCTGCCTTGCCAGCCTCTGAGCTTGCAGTTTGAAACATTGTAACAAATATAGAAGCTAAACAAAACCCCAGAAATCAGCTTTCAGCCGGTTGGGATCTCAGAGCTGGAGTTGATACAGAGTTTCGATTATAGAACCTAAACAAACCAGATACCTGCTTTCAGCAGCGGAGGCCTCAGAGCTAGAGCCAGAGCTAAAGCTGGCCCAGAATAAAAAAAGAAAAAGAAAAAAAGGAGCAGTTGGGAGCTTCAGTCCCAGCCTGAAAACAGCCCTCAGCCCCTCACCCAGACTGGCCAGGCACCCCAGTGGGGACCCCCACCCGGAAGGGTGTGTGACCAGCTGCAAACAGCCATCATCCCCTCATCCAGGCTGGCCAGGCACCCCAGTGGGGACCCCCACCCTGATCCAGGACACCCTTCAGGGCAAACCAGCCAGCCCCCACCCATGCACCAGGCCTCTATTCTATATAGTAAAAGGGTAATGTGCCTCCCAGCACCGGGATCAGCGGAGCCACGAGGCCCCCGGCACTGGGATCAGCATGACAGGGGGCAGCGCCCAAACCCCCTGATCGCCCTGCGGCTCTGTGTGTGACAGGGGGTGGGGCCACAACCTCCCTATCGGCCCTGCTCTGTTCCTGACAGGTGAAGGTGCCCCAACCCCCTGATCAGCCCTGCTCTGTGCCTGATAGGGGGAGCTCCCCAACCCCCTGATCACTCTGCGGCTCTGTGTGTGACAGGGTACGGCGCCCTAACCCCCCCCCACCCCACGGGCCCTGCTCTGTGTGTGACGGGGTAGAGCCATAACCTCCCCATCGGCCCTGCCCTGAGTGTGAGAGTGGTGGCACCCCAACCCCCTGATCGGCCCTGCTCTGTGGGTGATAGAGGGCGGCGCCCCAACCCCCTGATCCGCCCTGCTCTGTGTGTGACAGGGGGCGGTGCCCTAACTCCCTTATAGGCCCTACTCTGTGACAGGGGGGAGCTCCTCAACCCCCTGATGGGCCCTGCTCTGTGCGTGACAGGGGGGAGCTCCCCAACCCCCTGATCGACCCTGCTCTATGCATGACAGGGGGTGGCGCCACAACCTCCCCATCGACCCTGCCTTGAGTGTGACAGGGGGCGGTGCCCCAACCCCCCAATTGGCCCTACCTTGAGCGTGACTGAGGGTGGCATCACAACCTCCCAATCCGCCCTGCTCTGTGCATGACAGGGGGCGGTGCCCCAACTCCCCAATCGGCCCTGCTCTGAGTCCGACCAGGGGCTGCACCTAGGGATTGGGCCTGCCCTCTGCCACCCAGGAGCAGGCCTAAGCCAGCAGGTCGTTATCTCCCAAGGGGTCCCAGACTGCGAGAGGGCACAGGCCGTGCTGAGGGACCCCTCCCTCCCCCCTGAGTGCACAAATTTTTGTGCACCGGGCCTCTAGTATATATATAAAAGCCCAAGTGACCAGTAAACTAGTAGCTATGATACCCACTGACCACCAGGGGGCAGATGCTCAAAGCAGAAGTTTCCCCTTGGTGGTCAGTGCGTTCCCACAGTGGAAGCGCCACTCAACTGACCAACGGGTGCCAGGCGCCAGGCTCATGGCTGGCAAGTGCAGCTGCAGCCAAATGAGCCTCTCCTGTGGCCACTCCCCCTGTGCACCCCTCCCCCATCCGGACCAGGACGGGATAGGGACCGGCATCAGGACTGACTGGGCGTGAGCCCACTGCCGGTTCTCGGTCATGGGTGCACTGGATGAGCACCTGGGTGCTTAGGATGGGTGCCTGGAGACCACAGCAGAGTAGCAGCAAGCCTACCAAGCAGTGGTGGCAGCAGGCACAGTGGGGCCTGGATGAGCGGAAGCAGCATGGCACCTGGCCTCGGCCCAGGCTCCTCCCCAGCCACCTGCCACTTCGCATCCCTTAGGGGATGTAGGACTACCAGTTTCAGCTGATCCCCGCAGGCCAGGCCTAGGGACCCCACTGGTGCACAAATCCGTGCACTGGGCCTCTAGTAAAAATATTTTTTAAAAAAACAACAGGGTAGGGCAAAAGTAAGGTTACAGTTGTTCAAATGGAAAATTATATAATAATTAATAAATAATACAAATAACAACTGTAAACCTATTTTTTCCCCACTCTATACCTGTATACCTTCATAATTGTATGTAGGATGAATGAAAATGTTATTTCTCCAAAATCTCAGTGTCTGACTACAACAAAGGCTATCTCTAGCTAAGGCAACAGTTCAGCGGGGGTTTCTGATCTATTGGCTGTCCGCCAAAGTGTGGGTTGTGACTGAGGAGTCGCTCTCCTTCTTATCCAGTGGTTCTTTTTTCTGTAGTGAACCAGCTAGTATGCATTCCAGGCTTTGCAGGCCGTACAGTTTATCTGTCACAACTACTCAACTCTGTAGCACGAGAGCAGCCATTGACCATAAGCCTGTAGACCCTTTGTGAACTCTTCCCTGGGGTGTCAGAGACCTTCCTTGGATCTCTGCTTCTGGCAAGCAAAAGGAAGAGATGATTATATGGAAGATTATTATAAACCATACCTAGAAGTGGTAAAGTTTGCCTACATCTCACTGTCATAACTCAATTACCTGGCCCCACCAACTTCAGGGGAGGAGGGCTGGGAAATACGGTCTAGCTGTATGCCCAGAAGGAAAAGAAAACTAGGCTTAGTGAATTCATAGCGCCGGTCCTTCTATTCACCAAGGACCCGTTAACTTTGTCCCATACATAGAATACACTCAACCTTCTCTCAAAGGAGCGGTTCAAAATCCCAACCGGTCCTGGCATCTGGCTGAAGGTCCAGGATCTCCGGTGATGTGAGCCTTTTCTCTACCAGGTCCAGATGTAATTCTTCGTGGTTGTAAAAAGACAGATTATTTGTCCCTGTCCCTCTCCCCTCCCTAACAAACAATTATGAGATAGGGAGGGTACGCCTGCAATAGATACTCCTATTTGGAAAGGATAAGAAGACACAAAGCCGGGGCTGGTCCATGCAGTGATAAAACCTCACTGTACAAACCTTCTGAAAGCTCTCTACCCTGTTGGAGTACGTCCTGACTCGGCTTTTTGTTGGGAGCTCCCTTGTCCATTGTTTTACCTGGCTTCTGTCTCTACCCATTTTGTCCATCATCTCCTTGGGCCACATCTGAAGTGGGCACTGGGGACTATGCTCTCCTTAGGGCCTTCCCAGTTTTGTAGATTGCTTCCTGTTTGATTAACTTTTGGGCTCAAAAGTTGTCTTACATTTCAAAGATATTTTAAAGATGGTCATGGTATCTTTGACAACAAAATTTCTTTCAAAAATTAATAAGCTTCTAGCTGGTTCCTCATACCACTAACTTCATTTTTTGTCTCCTCACCATAAGCCATTCTCCCTCAATTTAAAGGCCTCTACCATCTAATAGAATGCACGAGAAGGCCACATTCCTGATATGATCTTTGTCACTGGGCTGAGTTTTGGTTTACCTGGCGGGGGGGGGGGGGGGGGGAGGCAGGAATCCCTGGCTTTAATACTCAAAAACGTATCTCTTACTACTTGGGAATCTAAACGGTATCATCTATTCTAATATTTCAACAATTATAGATTTCTTGACATTTAATTCCCTTTCATTTCAGCTTGAAAACTGACAATTCTTTCCTAAACTCATTTCTTTCCTATAAAACATTACCAAGGACACCCAATAGCAGTCAACACACACTAGACTCAAATTCCCACCACCTCCCCCAGAGCTCGATTCAGTAAGCACATGGTCTTCTTTCAAGATACTGCAGGTGACAATTTTTCTGTCTGTGATACTGCCACTTTATAGCAGAGTATCCATTATTCCAGCGACTTCTATTAGTTTTCTTACCATTCACCACCTTATTTTAGGTGTCTGCTATGGCAGCACCCCACTTCAAAGAACCAGTTTCTGAACCAACATTTAGGTGGTTCAAAATAATAAAAAAAATAGTTTTTGACCTGAAATTATCCAACATAAGTGTCCCTGGTTAGCTCTGGCCAGCATGCTCAATGGTTAGCACATTGGACCTAGGGGGGGCCAAGTTTGACTCCTGGGCAAGGGCACATTGTACCTGGGTTGCAGGTTGAATCCTGGGCATTGTGGGGGAGCACATGTGGGAGGCCACCAATCGGTATGTCTCTCTCACATTGATTCCCTCCTCTCTCTCTCTCTCTCTCTCTCTCTCTCTCTCTCTCTCTCTCTCCTCCCTTTCACTCTCTCTAAAAATCAGTGAGAAAAATATCCTTAGGTGTGGATTAACAAAAACAACAAGAAGAACCCCAGTGTCTCTGGTTGGATGGATCTCCCTCCCAGGTAGCTTTCTTGCACATGGCAGCTCCAATTGGAACCCAGGCTTGCTTCCAATTTCGTGGCTTTGCCATCCTCCAGGGGCCTGCATCCAGCCACTAAACTAGACCCACGACGGACCCATGTTTCATTGGCCAGAACTCAGTTCTGTGGCTCCACCCAACAGCAAAGGAGAATGGGAAAGATAGCCTAGCTGGATGCCTAGGAGGAAAACAAAAGTGATGTTGGTGAACAAACAGCACTCGCTCTAAACAGTGGTTAATGTGGTACAATTTTCCTGATTGTAGGCAGTCACGGGTCACCAGGCCTACAGGACAGCGATCTCTCTCTTTCCCTCTCTCAGTTTCTATGTTCTGGTCATGAAAGAAAAGAAAGAAGCCGAGTGTCGCAGCGACAAGCAGAAGCTGTAAGACTCACAGTGAGGTAGAGAGAGCAAACGGGGAAAGCCTGTGAATTACAGGCCTCTCAACTGACAGCTGAAACTGCAGACAGCTGTAAAAAGGCAAACCCTGTGTTAAATGGCTTCAATCTGTGAACACCGTCCAGGGATCTTAACACCATGAGCTGAAAAATAGTTGAAACTTTTTTCTCCGGATAAAGAAAGCTAGAGAACTAGATGTAGCTGTGACTTCATAGAGTTTAATATGAGAAGGATAGTTATCTATAGCTAGACATTTCTATATCTCTGAATCATCATTTTTATTGTATGTTTTTGCTTTTTCATTTTACATTTTAGGGCTAATTATGTTTACTCTTGGAAATTATAATTGATTAAATTATAAACTTTCTTATTCTTTTACTTGACAGCATTTATTAACTAATTCATCCATTTATTCAACAAATGTCTATTAAAGTCCAATTAAATGCTAGACACTGTCCTAGGTACTATTAAAAGACAAACAGGCCCCAGCCCTCATGGAACTTACAATCTACTGGGTAAGGCACACATTAAATAAAAACTCTGGGACCAACAATTATTGGTTCTAGTATATGGTTACAAAGTGTGAAGGTTGTAAGAGTATCTGGTTATGAAGGAGAACACAGGAAGTTTTCAGATGTATCATACAAAAGACTGAACCTTCCTGAGGGGTTAAGGACACCTTCCTTGATAAAATCACATTTTATCCTATATAATAAAAGCCTAATATGCACATCTGTTTAACCAATCAAAGCATAATATGCTAATGATATGCTAAGGCCACTCAACCACTCACTATGCCAAGCACTGACCACCAGGGGGCAGACACTCTGACCGGTAGGTTAGCTTGCTGCTGGGGTCTGGCCAATCGGGACTAAGCGAGACAGGCCGGACATGCCCTGGAGCCCTCCCACAGTCCCTCCCCGGCTGGCCAACCTCCTGCATCCCTCCCTGGCCCAATCGTGCACCGGCGGGGTCCCTCAGCCTGGCCTGCACCCTCTTGCAATCCAGGACCCCCTGGGGGATGTCAGAGAGCTGGTTTTGGCCCAATCCTGCAGGCCAGGCCGAGAGACCCCACTGGTGCATGAATTCATACACCAGGCCTCTAGTTTTTAAATAAAATATTATATATTTAAGAGTTACAAAAGGATATGTAGTGAAAAATGTTTTCCTACCTGCCACCTTTGTCCCTGCCTCCTACACTCTCTGCCCGAAAGCAACTAGTTTTCCTAGTTCCTTGTGTATACTGTTACATTCCTTGCTTTTATATTCCAGAGATTGTTCTATGACAGAGAGTCTTGTCACTCTTCAGTAAAAGCTGCATGATATCCCATTGTATGGATTACCACAACTTTTAATTAGCTTGGGTATTAGTTTCCTATTGGTACTGTAGCAAGTTTCCACACATGTAGTGGCTGAAAACAACAGATCTGTTATAGTAGAGTTTTTCAGGTCAGAAGTCTGACATGGGCCTCGCTAGGCTAAAAAATCACGGTGTCATAAGGACTTTGCTCTTTTCTGGAGGCTCTAGAGCAGTGGTTCTCAGCCTTCCTAATGCCTTGACCCTTTAATACAGTTCCTCATGTTGTGGTGACCCCCAACCATAAAATTATTTTTGTTGCTACTTCATAACTGTAATTTTGCTACTGTTATGAATCGTAATGTAAATATCTGATATGCAGGATGTATTTTCATTGTTCGCGACCCACAGGTTGAGAACCGCTGCTCTAGAGGGAAATCAGTTTTCTTACCTCTTTCCCTTCCTAGGAGCTGCCTGTATCCTTTGGCTCACACCCGCTTCCATCTGCAAAGCCAACAACAGAGTCTTTCTCATGCTCTCATTCTAACACTGACTCTCCTATAGCCCCTTTACACTTTTAAGGACCCTTGTATGACATGGGGCCACCTGGATAAGCCAGGATACCCTCTCCATCTCAAATCAGCTAATTAACAACTTTAATTCCATCTGCAACCTGAATTCCCTTTTGCCATATAACATATTCAAAGACTCTGGGTATTAGGGTATGCCTAGATCTGTGGACATCTTGGCGGGAGGTGAGGGGCATTATTCTGCCAATTATAGGCCCTATTGATTGACACATTATTTCTAATTTTTTTTATTTTAAAAAACAGTGATAGAATAAGTATATTATTATAAATATGTCATTTTTGCATATGAAAGTTCTGGGTCAAAGATAGCCATTGGCAGGCATCGTTTCATATAGTAACAAACAGCCATTTGTGTTTTCCTCCCTGGGACTATCTGTTCATACCCTTGTACAACTGTCAGCTTTTTTAAAATGTATTTTCATTTTCTTTATTACTGGTAGAAGTACTTTACATAGTGAGGAAATAGTTCCTTTATCTATAATGTATTGGAAATATTTCCCCCAGTAAATTGTTGACCTTTTCACATGTTTTATTGACTTTTGCTATGTAGACATTTTAAAAATGTATTTATGAAGTTGAAATGATCAATCTTGTTTAAGTGCTTCTGGATTAGTCCTATTTCCCCACTTTGAGATTATTTTTTACGTGTTTTTCTTTTTTCTTCTAGAACACTGTGATCTTTGATTCATCTGGAATTTATTCTGGTTTCAAAACCTCTTCTTTCCCTTGCTCTGGAATGGCTTAAATGGCATTGAAACCATCATGACCTGGTGTTTCTACCCCTGTTGGTTCCTTCCAATTTCTCCTCATATTTCCTGTACTTTTTACTTGAGGAATATTAGTGTTGCACTCTTTGTTATTATAATTTGTCTTTACTTCAATTTTTTCCAGTGCTAAATTCCTAACCACTGTTTTCTGCGTTGGCACTTCATCGATATGACTTTGACCATCCTATTATTTTCAACCTTTCTAAATCATCTGGTTTTAGATGTGTTTCATGTTGTAATAGTGAGCCAATATTTATTGAACTTTTACTGCGTGACCATTCTAAATGCTTTACATATATTAACTTGCTAAATCTTCTCAATGATTCACTGAGTTAACTTTAATTAATATCCCCATTTAATCAAGGAGGAAATTGAGGCACTGAGAAATGAAGCAAATTGCCCCAAAATGACATAGATTTAAATCTAAGCAACTTGGCTCTACAACTGTTAATAAACTCTCCTTCATATTGCTTTGTATCCAGAGTGCAGTCGAGGTTAATTTGTGTTTTTAATCCCGTCATATTTTTAAAAGGGAGATATTTTAGCCCATTTTTACTTTCTGCTATGACAGATAAAATTTGGGTTTGCTTTTGCCATTTTTCATACTTCCTGTTTCATTGCTTAACATTTTTTTTTCATTATTTCCTCTTCTTGTATGTGTGCGTAATAATTCTGATTACTTGGAAGGTTTATGTGTTTGTTTTAGTGATTTTTAGGTACTACAATTTTGTACAAAAATGTATATACTTATATATGTATTTAATTAACACATATTAACATATATTCTGTATTTGTCTAGGTGTATTTACTGGTTTCCTAATCTAGCAGAAGCAGGCCATTTCACTAAAAGTAAATTTGTCCAAAGCTAATTCACTATACCAACTCACCAAAAGTCAATTTTCTCCAAGGCCAATCTGCAGAACAACTTTTAGGAAATTGCCTTGCAGCCACTATAAGTAATAGCAAAATTAGCATATTTCCTATCTCTCCTTCCTTACCTCTTACTACTAAAGAAAAAAATCACTTATGACACTTGTGAAAGACAGTCAGCCTGACTTTATTCAGAGGGACGATTACAATTGATTTTGTAGTAGGGACTCAACTCTGAATACAGTAAGAAAAAGTGGGACGTGTGAGTGAAGTAGGGAGCAGAAGAAGCAGGTAGTGGTGGAAAGAGTGGTCCTTGGAGAAGCCGCACGATGCAGCCTGGGAAGGAATGGAGGAGGGAAAGGTTCACACAGAGACTGCTGTGGAAGAGCAGTTTGGCTAATGAAACGGGCTCTCCGGGTCCTCGGGCACGTGTATAATGATCGTCCTCGGATGTCGCTATGTTGCCCAAGCCATCCTCAGTCGAGGAAATTTGGGAGGAGTCCTCACTGAGAACGTTGGAGTTGCAATGGCGACCGTCATGGCCATTTATGTGACGGGGGTGTCTCTGGTGACCAATCAACCCTGCTGTGTCTTTTGCAATGCATCTCTTTGGACGGATGAAATGGTTCAAATTTCCTTTTTATGTGGGAGCCCCATTCCTGGGAGCCTTCGCAGGGTCCACAATCCTCTTTGGTATTTACTATGATGGACTTATATCCTTTGCTGTTGGAAAACTGCTCATTGTGGGAGGAAATGCAACAGCACACATTTTTGCAACGTACCCAGCTCCATATGTGTCTCTGGCAAATGCATCTGCAGACCAAGTAATGCCCACATGTTCCTCCTCATGATTGTCTTCGCCATCTTTGACTCCAAAAACAGGGGAGTCTTCAAAGGCCTAGAGCCCATTGCCATCGGCCTCCTGGCTATTGTCCTTTCTTCCTCTTTGGGATTGAACTGTGGCTGTGCCATGAATCCATCGCGAGACCTGAGTTCCAGACTTTTCACTGCTTTGGCAGAATGCGGGTTTGATGTCTTCAGAGTTGGAAATAACTTCTGGTGGATCCCTGTTGTAGCCCTATGTTGGTGCTGCCATGGAGGCCTCATCTATGTTCTTCTCGTTGAAATCCACCACCCAGGCCCAAATCCAAACTTCGAGGCAGGAGCACTGGAGGACAAACTACAGAAACATGGACTTAGTGTGGTAATGTAGCAGGATGCTCAGTTCTAGGTTTACAATGGGCTGCGCTGATGTTCTCTTCAGGAAAGATGGCATCCAGCTCCTATGTTTTCATAACACTGGGGTGGATCTGCCCAACGTTCTCTGCTAGCCATTTGGGTCACCTGATTGGAAAAGCATCTGAATGAAGTTTTAAAAACAGTGACCTCTTCTCTACCAGCTCCCGCTGCCCTCAGAGTAGCATGTATTGTCTGCTGAAGCAGCCTTCTCTTCACCCTGTTTATTTCATTCTTTCATATGAATTTTTATTGCTGAGTGAGCACTAATAACTTGAAACTTTGACCTTGGGGGGAAAAAAGAAAGAAAAAGTGGGAATTGATAGCCAAGGAACAGGGCAAAGGGTCGGTGGATGGAAAATTGCTAAGAGGAAAGATTAAGGGTAGGGGTTCTTGCTAGACCAACTCAACAGGATTCTTGCTGAAGGCAGGCCAGAGTGATAAGATACCAAGCACAGGGGATGAAGAATTTGATCAGATATCAGGGTGTAAAATTTTCCCAAAACTGACCCAACAGGATTCTTGCTGAAACTGGACTAAATGGGCCACAGAGTCCAAAATCAGGGACTAGTCAGAAAGAGGAGCCTGATTCAAGTTTGGTCAAAGGAGAAAGTGATTGTGTTATTTTTCTTAGTGTTTCTTGTTACACCTTAAAGTAAATTACACCTGCTTTACTTGATTTATCTTTATCTTTCTACCCCTGGTCATAGAAGATGGGAAAATCTGCATATTTATCTTTCATTGTATTGCCCCCTTTCCTCCAACTTTTTAGTTAATTTATTTATACTTTGTCATGATTGACAACATTTATAGTCTACTCTGGACTTTTATCCTCTCAATTTGCTTTAGTTTTACCAATTAGATCAGGGGTCCTCAAACTACGGCCCGCAGGCCACATGCAAATACAAATATTGTATTTGTTCCTGTTTTGTTTTTTTTTACTTCAAAATAAGATGTGTGCAGTGTGCATAGGAATTTGTTCATAGCTTTTTTTTTTAACTATAGTCCGGCCCTCCAATGGTCTGAGGGACAGTGAACTGGCCCCCTGTTTAAAAAGTTTGAGGACCCCTGAATTAGATGGATTGAATGTTTTCTGTCGATCTGTTTACTGTAGTGTTTTTACTTGTCATTTGATTGGCTGAAGTTTGACCTCTTCAAGAGAATCATGGGATCTTTATTCCTTGAGTTTTAATATGTTCAAAAATACCTACTGGGAAAAAGGTCAAGAATCATGATTTCACTCATATGTGTGATATAAAACAAACAAAAAAATGAACAAACAAAGGAAACACACAAAGAACTTTACTGACACCAAAAACAACAGTATGGTGGTTGTCAGAGGGGACAGGGGGTTGGGAGGACAGCTTGAAAAGGGTAAATACATGGTGATGGAAGGAGACTAAACTTTGGGTGATGAGCACACAGTGCAATATAAAGATGATGCATTATAGAATTGCACACTTGGAACTTTTATAATCTTATTTACCAATGTCACCCCAATAAACTTAATAAAAAATATTTGTTTCATGGATGTAATGTGTCCTCCTATTTCACTGAGTTATTAAGTCTAAAAGTTTTTCCTGCTCCTCTCATTGTTTTATTCGCACGGTTGTTTTAGTTTGTTTCTTCCTGTCTTAAGTACTAGAGCTGTGGTTCTCAACCTTCCTAATGCCGCGACCCTTTAATACAGTTCCTCATGTTGTGGTGACCTGCAACCATAAAAGTATTTTCATTGCTACTTCATAACTGTAATTTTGCTACTGTTATGAATCGTAATGTAAATATCTGATATGCAGGATGTATTTTCATTGTTACAAATTGAACATAATTAAAGCATAGTGATTAATCACAAAAACAATATGTAATTATATATGTGTTTTCCAATGGTCTTAGGCGACCCCTGTGAAAGGGTCGTTCGACCCCCAAAGGGGTCACGACCCACAGGTTGAGAACCGCTGTACTAGAGACTTTCTTCAAACGTGTAATGATCCTTTGCTTTCTGTTCAGATTTCAGAATGAGGTGCTGAAAATGGATTGGAACTTGATATGCAGTGATGGGGCTTGGAAATTAATGAGCTTCACTGGGGAATAATTTTAGAAGAGACTTAGTTCTTTCTTTGGGGGCTTTCGTAAAGTCACTTTCACCTGAAATTCCCCAGTTGTGAGTTGGGGTTGGGCAAGGATTAAGCATGGTTGTTAGAATTCTGGGACCCGAGAAGAGAAAGTTGGAGGGTCCAACTCACCTCTCAGGAAATAGACTGGTTACCGTTACCCTCAAGGCCTTCCTGATGACCCCACGTCCAGAGGCAGCCAGTCTGTCTGGTTCAGGTTTTCCCAGCAGGTGATCTCCAGCGTCTGCTGAGGCTCAGAGAGGAAGTCTCAGGACTATCTGGCATAAGGAAGGGGAAGAGGGATTTAACTGTTCTTTTTAAACATTTGTGATCCTTTTTCCTGTTTTCAATCTACCCCGCACTTCCGTCTTTAAAGTTACCTGTTGCCTTCAATATCTGAGTTTCCATGAGAGCAATTCTTTTGTTTCTTGCGAGCTTTATGCCCGTGTTTCAGCTTTCTCTGGTCCGCTAGGTCAATCATCATCTGGTTTTCCAGTTTCAACATGTTGTTGACATAAATCACCTTTTCCTCCCATTCTCTTTTGTTATGGGGGGGTTTGCCTTTTCAGAATTTACCATCCTTCTGGTGAAGTTTTGAGTGAAAGCAGACATAAATGGGCAATTCCGTCCGTGACAGCCATGGAGATACACTTCTCAGATGGCCTGCTGCAGGGAGTATAACTGACTGAAGGCCCCAGCTGCTCTCTGAAGTCCAATACAGTCTGTTCATCCTCACCCGAGGACATTTTTCCCATTGATTTTTAGAGAGAATAGGCGGGGAGAGAGAGAAGCATCAATTAGAGAGGAAAACATCAATTGGCCCTAGCTGGTTTGGTTCAGTGGAAAGAGCTTTGGCCTGTGAACTGAAGGGTCCCGGGTTTGATTCCAGACAAGGGCACATGCCCGGATTATGGGTTCAATCTCCAGTAGGGAAGTGCAGGAGGCAGGCCATCAATGATTCTCTCTCATCATTGATGTTTCTATCTCTCTCTCCCTCTCCCTTCTTCTCTGAAATCAATATAATGTATTTTTTTTAATCAATTCGCTGCCTCTTGCATGCCCCACCCTCTATTGGGGATCCAGCCAGAAACCCAGGCATGTGCTCTGACCTGGAATCAAACTGGCAACCTCTTTGTGCATGGGAGGATACTCAACCACTGAGCAACACTGGCCAGAGCCAATTCAGAATTCTTTATCCAACAAAATATATTTCAGGAATAAAGGAAAGTCAAGACATTCTCTGATAAAAGAAAAAGAAAATTTGTTACTAGCTTACCTATTCTAAAGAATAGCTAAAAGAAGTTCTTAAAACAAAAACAAGAAAATAAAGAAGAAAAAAAGGATGAAAGGAAGGCAGGCAGGAAGGAAAAGATGTTTGGAACATCAGGAAAGAAGAAAGAACAACAAAAAGAATAAAAATATGGGTAAATACAATAGATCATTCTCCTCTTTTCTAAAGTGTGCTTGATGGAAGCAAAAGGGAAGACAAACAATTCCCAAATTAAGTACAAAGGGAATAAAGTAGAACTCACCACCAGAATAAATAGGAATTCTGGAGAAAGTTTCCCAATTTATGTAAAAACAAGATGATATAAAGCAAAACAAAATAAAAAACAGCACCACAACCCTGCAAACATTCTACAGGAAGAAAAGAATATATAATTCACAAAAGAGATGAGTAACCCAATCTGTATGAAAACATAACCTATCAAGCAGAAAGTAATTCTCCTCAAGTATTTCATGATGTACAAAAACCTTATGAGAACATGAATAAATACAACAAAAATGCAAGATCCAAGTAATAAACACAAGAAAAATTGGAAGTGGAGATTGAAGAGCTAAGAAAAAAATTGAAGCAAACAATAACTCCATTTCAATATCAATAAACTAGTAACTTCAAGGAATAACATAGAGATGGCTAAAATACAGAAAAGACATGATAATTACTGTATATAAATGCAGAGGCAAAAACATTATTTTAAAGAATTTAAAAATTATAGAGAAGATAATAGCTACGGAGGAAAGACAAAAATGATCCATTTCAAAGCTACTTCCTGAAGTAGAGAATCCCACAGATATATACAGAAGGTACATAATATAATATAGAAGAATTTCCCTGAAATAGAAGACATAGTATGCAAATTGATAAGGTATACTGTATTTTAGCCATATTTGGCATATAAAAATCAACACTGAATCAATTCAACCATAATAAAAAATTCTCAGGCATTCAGAAAAAAATATATTTAAATCACCTAGAGGTCATCTTCCAGCTACCTTGGCCCTATATTTGAGCCCAGGAATTTTTGACAGCTCTAGTAGATTGTCTCAAGTATTAGGAGGTCTTTCATCTCTGGCTGGTGGGAAGATGAATTATTAACAAATCTGTGTGATTTTCAAGAAGTTTTCCATCTGTTCCTTTTTAGTAGCTTTTTCCCTGACATGATAGTTTCCTCAACACATGAACTGATCAGTCCTTAGGTAAAGATTCAAGGGAAACCCTTGTAGAAGTCTTTTTCCCTGAAGATTTCTCTTCCCCGTGCCTCTGTCTCATGACTTCTACACACCTTGGCCTCACTAAGCTATGAACTCTGACATCTCATCTCAGAGAGGGTAATGGACTCTGTTTGGGTCCACACTATCATTCTGAGAACTGGAGACTCCCTGGGAAGTGAGATGGAACAATCATAGGACTTCCCTTACTTGTTTTCATTGTATTAGAAATCGCTCCTCTGCTCTACCTGTTGTGCAGAGGAGCGATTTCTAAGACAATGAAATCAACTATTTCAATGAATGCATTCAGCTCTTCTTTAAGACAGGAGGATAAATCAAGGCCCTGTAAGTCCATATGGGCTAGAAGCAAAAGTCTCAAACTTCTCTTATTTTCCCCTTCAAAACTGTAGAGTTTTTTGTTTGTTTGTTTTGTTTTTGTGTAGAAAATAGCATTCATGTTGGTTAGGAAACATCTATCTAAAGTTCCTCAATTTCTTCAGTTTCATTTTTATATCTCTATGGATTCCAAGTAAAAATAAACTTAGTAGCTTGATTTTCTAGGAATTATGTCTATTTCTTTCTATGTGTAAATATAAAGAGACATCTGAAATAATGGGCACATGTTAATGACAGCAATTCTAGGTGGTAAGATTTTGGGTGAATTTTTACTCTTGGATACTTGGATGTTTGTATGTACCACTTTTTTTTAATGTTAAAGACATCTTGTGATATTTTTACAGTAATTAGAAAGGAGAATAGGGAAAATATGGGAGTAATTTTTTCAAGGATAATGGAATCTTAGGGAAAGGTAACTTCAGAGGAGGAAGAATACCTATTCTCTCTGAGATAAAAAGATAAAAGATAATTGTAGAGATTAAAAATCCAATCCAGGTTAAGGGATAAAGTTCACACCAATGTTCAGTTAAGCTCCATCATTTTAGAAAAGTAAGCGATGAGGTCATTTCCAGTGAAACCATTATTTCATAAGGAACACATCACGGAAAGCATGGACTCCAGGTTTTTAGGGAATTGAACCTTTTGATCTTAAAATTGAGTGTGCCAGTTTTCTGACTCCACTATTCCACTAGACTATCATGTAGTTGAATAAAATGTGAGGGATGGAAATATAAATAGGCAAATGGGAATATGGTGAAATGAAGGAGAACAATAATAACAGTAGCAGTAGTAGTAGTAGCAGCAGCAGCTACCTTTTATTGAACGCATGCTCTGTGCCAAGCAGAATGATAAATGCTTTCTCTACATTTGGTCCTCTTAGCAAGTGAACTGTAAAGAGATTAAGAAATCTGCCCATGGTCACACAGCTAGCCAATGGCAGATCTGGAATCTGAACCCAGTCTGTCTGACAAAGATAAATCTTCGTTTTTTAAATAAAAATTTTTATTTATCTTTTCTTTACATACAGACTTCTCAAATAGAGATCTGCCTTTTAATAGTTTTAATGTCCTTATTGAGATGGGTGTTTTCTTAAGTATATTAAGAGAACACATTCAAATGCCCTCCAAGTGTTCTCACCTCTGCACAATGAAAACCGAGTTTCCTCTATCTTGTTTCTTGCCTCTTATGTTACTTTCATTTTTGCAAACTCAATTTCTTCCCCAGTCGTTGGAATGGCACCTTCTAGCTCAGCCTGGATAGAGTATCCATCTTTATCTCCCCCTGTTTTGTAACGTGACACCCGGATGTGGAACCAGGACTTCAATTTCAGCGCCTACACATTTTCTCTTTGACCCTGGCCAATCTTTTTGCTTCCTTGTCTTTATATGTATAAAGCGAGCAGTGAGAACTGGATTTAAGAATATTCAAGGTGCAGAATATTTTTAAAGCATTGGAAAGGTTTTTGACAAAACATTAGAATAGAATTGTGAAACAATTAACATTTTATTGCTTCAAAATAGGGTAAAGTTTACTGATATATTAAAATAACCCAAATTCTTATGAATAAGTCATTAGTCTATAGAATTCCCATCGATCCAGCCCACTTAAAGGTATAAAACAATTATGCTCACTGACAGTTTGACTCAGAGTATGGTCAAAGGCCAGTAAACCGTACCATCTCAATTGCTGCCTAAATTATTTTTTATTTGCCCTCATTTTTTTTCAGGTTCTGGATTGGCACCTAGGGCTACAATTTTAACTTATCCACAATCAAGCAAACTCAAAAGACTTTAGCCGTTCCAATCTTTGTTTAGATTTTTGAGCTGTTTAAGGAAAAATAGCAACAAATATGCCTATGGGTGCCCATCCTATGGTCAAGACTAATGGATCTGAAACTTGGGTGAGAGAGCAAGATCAATCCAATTTCTTAGAGAAAGAGAACAAAACATTAGTACTCCAGTATAATAATTTAATACTTTCCTTTTGTGAAATCAGAGTACTTCACATATTTTGGCTTCTAATCATCAGTTTGTTTATGAAAGAATTAACACCAGTTGGTGGGTTTTCTAAGAAATGAAAGAAAGATTTAACTCTTCTAGGCTTTACTGCAATAAATGCAGAAACTGCATAAAGGTGTGTGATAGTAACCTAGTTATTTCTTCTCTTTTGATTCAGGAGAACATATCTACTTGTCTTCTGTCTGAGAAGACACTTTTTTCCCCTACCCTCTGACATCCTTTAGACTCATAGTTGGTGTTTAAAAACTTCACTTAAAGGGAGGTAAGAACCCTAGCCAGTTTGGCTCAGTGGATAGAGCATTGGCCTGCAGACGAAGGGCACATACCTTGGTTGCACACTCCTCCCTGACCTGGGCCCTGGTCAGGGCATGTGCAGGAGGCAACCAATCAATGCGTTTCTCTCACATCAATGTCTCTGTCTGCCTTTCCCTCTCTCTTCCACTCTCCTTAAAAATAAAGAAAAAAATACCCTTGGGTGAGGATTAACTAAAAAATAAAAAATAAAGGGAGGTAAGAAAGCCCTTTTGAAGAATTGGCAAAATGGCAGATTCACTGTATCTGTTCTTTGGCTCACATGGGAGGCAGCTGTGGTCTGGTGGCAAGGACTGTAGAGTAGGCAATATAAGTTCTACTCTAGAATCACAAATTCTAGCTTTGTGATTTACATGTATGTCTATGATCCATTTGAATTAATTTTTGTGAAAGGTAAGTTCTCTATGTAGATTTATTTTTAATGGGAATGTTCAGTTGTTTCATCACCGTTTGTGGAAAAAGACAACTATCCTTTCTCTGTTGAACTGCCTTTACTCCTTTGCCAAAGATCAGTTGACTATATTTGTGTGTGTCTGTTCCTGGGTTCTCTGTTACGTCCATTCTTTTGCCCTTACCATGTTTCCTTGATTACTGTAGCTTTATAGTAAGTCTTACAGTTGGGTAATATGTCAGTTCTTGACTTTATTCTTCTTTTCCAATGTTGTGTTTGCTATACAAACTTTAGAATCAGTTTGTCAATATCCACAAAATACTTGGCTGCCATTTAGACTGGGACTGCCTCAAATCTTTAGTTCAAATTGGGAAGAACTGATATCTTGACAATATATTGAGTCTTCCTGTCTATGAACATAGAATGTCTCTCCAGTTATTTAGATATTTAACTTTTTCTAGGAGTTTTGCAGTTTTCCTCATATAGTTTCTAGATATATTTTGTTGTTAAATTTTCATTTATGGAGTGTTAATGTAAATGGTAGTGTATTTTTAATTTTAATTTAAAATTGTTTTGAATTCTGTGGCTAGCATACGGGAAAGCAATTGACTTTTGTATGTTAACCTGATGTCCTGCAAACTTGCTGTAACTATTTACTGGGTCCAGTATTTTTTTTTTTTTTTTTGTAATTTCCTTGGGGTTTTCTACATAGACAATCATGTCATCTGCAAACAAACAGTTTGCTTTCTCCTTTCCCAATCTATAGTCCTTTTACTTCCTCTTTTTGTCTTAGTGCTCTACACAGGACTTCCAGTATGATGTTGAATAGGAGGACATCCTTATCTTGACCTAATCTTAGGGTGAAATCATTAGTTTCTCATCATTAGGTATGATAATAGTTTAGATAATAATGTAGATATACTTTATCAAGTTGAGGACTACCTCTCTCTTCTTAGTTTGCTGAGAGTTTTTATCTTGAATGGATATTGGATATTATCAGGTGTTTTTTTCTGTATCAATTGATATGAGCATGTGATTTTTCTTCTTTGGCCTGTTGATGAGATTAGTTTAATTATTTGATTTTTGAATATTGAGCCATCCTTGTATATCTGGCATAAATTCTGATGGTTTGAACATACACATTTTTATACATCGTTGAATATGATTTACTAATATTTTATTGAGGAATTTTGCATCTATGTGCATGAGAGATATATTTGTCCTTCTTGAATATCTTTTCTGGTTTGGAATCAGGATAATGCTGGCTTCATAGGATAAGTTAGCAAGTATTCCCTTCATTTCTATTTTCTGGAAATGATTGTAGAGAATTGGCATTATTTCTTCCTTAAATGTTTGGTAGAACTCACTAGCAAAACTATCTGGGGCTGGTGCTTTCTTTTTTTCAACATTATTAGTTATTATTTCAATTTCTTCAGCATTTAGACTGTGATGGTTAATTTTCTTGTACCAGTTTGGCTGGGCCATGGGGGTGCTTAGATATTTGGTCAAACATTATTCTGGTGTTTCTGGATGAGATTACCATTTAAGTCTGTAGACTTTGAGTAAAGCAGATTGCCTTCCATGATGTGGGTGGGCCTAATTCAATCAGGTTGAATATAACAGAAAGACTGGCCACCCCAGAGCAAGGGGAAATTCTCTAGCAGACTGTCTTCAGACCTCATCTGCAGCATTGGCACTTCCTGGTTCTATAGCCGTCAGGCCTAAACTCTCCTGGGTCTGCAGCCTGCTGGCCCACCTGCAGATTTTGGAATTTCCACCTTCCATAATTATCTATGCCAATGCCTTATAATAAATCATATATATGTAAGTTATACATACACACATCCTTTTTGTTCTGTTTTTCTGAAGAACCCTGACTAATACATAGGCCTATTCAGATGATCTGTTTCTCCTTGTGTTGATTTTGAGTTGATATCTTCCGAGGAATTAGTATGTTACATCTAAGTGATCACATTTCTGAGCATAGAATTATTAACAATATTCCTTAATTATTATTTTAATGTCCATGGGTCAGTTGTGATGACCCCTTTCATTTCTGATATTAATAGTGTCCTCTCTCTTCTTTTCCTTAGGCTGGCTAGAAGCTTATTAATTTTATCAATCTTTTCAGAGAACCAGCTTTTTTATTTCTTTATGATTTCTTATTTTTAATTTCATTGATTCCTGCTTTAATTTTTATTATTTTTCTTCCGCTTGCTTTAGGCTTAACTTGCTCTTCTTTCTCTAGTTTCTTCAGATGGAAGCTTAGACTGTTGATTTTAGATCTCTTTTCCTATACATGCATTGGATGCTATATATTTCCCTCTAATTATTGTCTTCACTGCACCTCACACATTTTGAGACATTGTATTTTTTATTTTCATGTAGGGCAAAATATGTGGTCTATGTAAGTTAATGTTCTATGTGAGCCACTGACTCAATTTTAATTAGAACAGATTTAAAATGAGTTTATAAAATTAGTGAGGTAAAGGGAAAATTGAAGCAAGACTAGGGAAGAATAAACAGGACTTAGCATGTTATTACTTTAGTTGACTGCAGTGATAATAGAAATTTCCGAACTTGACTTACCACATACCTGTCTACCCATCCATGGAAACAGCCTTCTGAAATATTTCTGTTCAGATTTTTCCTAGGCGAGGTGTCTGCATCAGAGATCCTAAAGGGAGGAGAGACTTCACTGTTTTAACTCTTTACTGATTTGGATTGTCCAGCATCGCTTGGGATGCACCTAACGCAGCGCAGTGTGTTTATGAGGCCAGCGGGAATGGAAGTGAAATGCCATGTCTTCCTCCTAAGCGCCACATGCCCATGCCACGCGTACCGCAAACAAAAATAAACACCAAGAGCTGCTGACATTTCAATGCAAGAGCAATCTATTTGTTGTTGTCAATTGTTTAATTTTTGGTTGGCAGCATCAACTGGTAAGTGTCCAGTATATCACCACTACTCACATCTCCAATGACAATTTCGCCTCCAGAATGATGAAAATGATGATTACAGTGTAGTGGTCACATAGGTTATAGGTGACCTGTCTTTTTTTCCAGGACCTCTTATCCCTACTGCATTCCAGGCTCTCAGAAAGAGAAAATTCCTGCAGCAATAATCCCACCTCCGGCTCCATTTGTGGCAGGGCCAGCTTCCAGCGGGTTTGGCTGGCTCTCCTGGCTGGGCCTTCCATCTCCGGGGTCTCTAAGCAGACTGGCTGGGGCCAGCACCCGGGCAGACTCAGCACTAGGAACATGAGTTAAATCTCCAGTGTGGGTCCTGTCGCAGATTCCACAAAATAGGTTCAGGAGCTGTTTGAAATGACTTTTTAAAAAAGTGACTCTCACCCCAGCTGGTTTGGCTCAGTGGATAGAGCATCGGCCTGTGGATTGAAGGCTTCCAGGTTCAATTCTGGTCAAGGGCACATGCCCGGGTTGTGGGCTTGATCCCCAGTGGGGGGTATGCAGGAGGCAGCTGATCAATGATTCTCTCTTATCATTGATGTTTCTATCTATCTGTTTCTCTCTCTCTCTTCCTCTCTGAAAGCAATAAAAAATATATTTTATAAAGTAACTCTCGTTTGTAAGATTTTTAGCTGCTCCTCATTGCAGCTGCTCATAAGGAGAAGGGCGTCACACACATACAGCTGGGCTGCATGTGCCCTGTCTCCACTCCTTAGACATTCAAAGCTGCTCCTGGCATTGGCACGTTAAACATGGGTGGCTCAGACTGCCCTGGGGATAGGAGGTCAGGCACGTGCGAAGCTTCACCTAAGCCTCTCAGCCCCTTGGAGACAGTTCCAGCCAAAGAGTGACAGGTGATAGGTCGCACTTACCCCCACCCTCCTGCCACCCTCAGCACTCACAAGGAAACCTTGGTCTTGAGGAGCCAAGATAGTGAGAACATTCTTCAGGATGAGAAATGAAGTGACTGAGAGGGCTCAACCAGGATGGAGGGAGATGTAATTTAGGGAAGAAAAGAAGATCCACGGAGACAAGAGGACAATTATTTCCAAGTGTCCCCATTAATTGTTTGTTCGTCTTCTCGGTTTTCTATCATTACATTCCCGGTACCGCCAACCTGAGAAGAACTTGTAGAAGGCCCAGTAAGTGAGGTGGTGCCATTACCCTGCTTGGGGATGGCTTCACTTTGTTTTGCTTCCCTAAGAACCCAGAGTAACAGACAAATCCAGGCCACAGGCTGGGCTAGAATAACAGAGGTGCCCTGAGTTCTAGTCTAGCCTTTGCCCTCACAGCCTTCATTGGGCCTCAGTGTCTTTGCCTCTAAAATTGCTCACTTCCAAAACTTATTGTGAGGTAGAATGCACTATTTTACATTTCATAAAATTTGGAGTTTAAAGAATGGTTTTGCATACATTTAAGCCTTATAACATATAGAAAGGTATTATTCTATATAATAAAAGCCTAATATGCTAAGTGTCTGGTCGTCCATTCATCCGTTCAACCAATCAAAGAGTAATATGCTAAGGCTGCTCAACCACTTGCTATGATGTGCACTGACCACCAGGGGGGCAGATGCTCCAACCGGTAGGTTAGCTTGCTGCTGGGGTTTGGCTGGTTGGGACTGAGCGAGACAGGCCAGACACGCCCTGGAGCCCTCCCTCGGTCCCTCCCCAGCCGGCCAACCTCTCACGTCCCTCCTAGGGCCCGACCACGCACCGATGGGGTCCCTCAGCCTGGCCTGGCCTGTGCCCTCTCACAATCCAGGATCCCTTGGGGAATGTCAGAGAGCCGGTTTCGGCCCGATCCTGCAGGCCAGGCCGAGGGACCCCACTGGTGCACAAATTCGTGCACTGGGCCTCTAGTCTTTATAGAAGAAAAACAAAAACTGAGCAGAAAGTATGCAATGAACCTGCTTCTGTACTTTTGAGAGTTCCTGCCATGGTGAGTGGGTTTATATTCCAAAGGATTATTCATAAATCAGATGAACTTGAAACAAGAAATTCACATGCCATAGAGGTGTTATGAGCGGTGGTAGGTTCCCAGGCCAACACACAAATTATATCCGTACAGTTAAATACGAAATGCTGTGGCAGAAAGAACTCAGGCGTCAGAGATGACCAGACAAACTTGGATGTAACCACTCACATTTCAGAAGAAAAACAGGCCCCAAACAGCATCAAGCTAGAGATGGCCTGAGCAGTGTCTGAAAGAGTGAGTAGGGGGAGGAGTGAGAAGATGGGGGCAGTACAGTGCAGGAAACTTTCTTAGTGGTTCCTCAGTCCTGGAGCTGAGGGTGCTGAGAGAGGATTGATTGCTACTAATCTTCTAGGCTGCATCAGAATAACCTGCATGTTAAAAACAAACCAACAAAGAAACAGCAATTCCAGGGTCCTACAAGATCAGCATCTCTGGGATGGGACCCAGGCCTAGGTGTGTTTAAGAAACCCCCTAATTCTGGTACACAGCCAGGTTTGGGGACCAGTCTCTAACCTCTGCTCTCTCTCTTCCAATTGAAAAGTTGGAAGCGAGCCAGACCAACCACTCCGAGCAACGCACATGGAGACCATCTTCCAAATTTCCTTGTCGGCCTCCATGAGTTGGTGCCTTTGCCTCACTCTCCCTTCCTCCAGCCATAAAATGAAGATGATACTGTTTACGTATCTTCACAGCTCTGCAGTGAAACTTAATTAGTTCATGTTTACTGTGTCCTTTGAAGATGAAAAGCTCCATGTAAGAGCTAAGGGTCATTATTTCACATTTCTTGATTTTATTTGACAGGCCTAGAGCTCTACATTCTATAAGACTCTTCTTTTCCTCTATTTCCTGCTTTTTCTAACCTGCTCCAGACCAGGTACTAGTGGGATTTCTTGAGCTTTCCTAACTAAATGGTTTGAAGAACCTAATTGCTGGCCAGGATTGACGGGAGGGAGGGAGAGGAGGAAAGAAACATGTCTAAACAGAAACTTCAAGCATTCCAAGATCTGCCCCTCAACCCGGAATTCTGTGGCTCTCCCAGTGTTGGCTTCGACCTCTGGCTTGTTGCATTGTTCATTTATAGCCTCAGAGCTCCTGGCCCTTCAACTTTCCCTCACCATCCCAATGAATGTGAGATGTGGGAAGAAGGTGGAAATCTGTTTTTTGTTTTTGTTTTTTAATGTATATTTGGCAGTTTTAACACTACTTGACAGAAGCATTAAATGTTGTGAAATCTCTGCTCTTTAAAATCCTCCTCCTCACCTGTTGCAAGAGACAGTGAGTGATATACAATGAAAGGGAGAGTAGTTTGGGGTTCTAGAGAGGTAGTAGAATTAAATGCTGCTTTCAAGATAATGATTAAAACTTTACTGTCCTTAAACAAACAATTTAACAAAAACATTAAAATTAGGTAAAGCAACTCCTCTTCCCAGAAATAAAAATACAAAACTATGTTTAATTTTAAGCCTTGATAGTCTTGCTTGCTGTTCTGGCCAGCCTTCTGCCTCAATTCCTTTAAGCAGAATAAGTCCTTGGTGTTCAAGCTGTTCCTTGGCTGAGTTGAAAAACTGGGGCAGTTAGTCTTTGGTATTCAAGGATTCAAGTATATGCTCTTCCATTGAGCTTTGTAGCTCAATTCCTGTTAGGCACAAACAGCAGTTGTCCCAGCTATTTTCTATTTGTTCCTTCGTCCCTCTCCCTCCCCCGTCCATTTCCACCCTTCCCCAATCTGCATGGGTGGGAAGAGAGAGGGGAGCAGGAGCGGTATCTTGAGGTCTGAGAGTGGCCACCATGCAACACCACAGAGAGGTCAAGAAGTCAAGGGCTGAAATGACATATGAATTGCATTGTGATCCTACATCTACTAAGAAAAAGAAGGATTTCATTTTTCCAGGCAGTTTTATACATAAAAATATGTCTATTATATGTACTTATATATGTACTAGAGGCCTGGTGCATGAAATTCGTGCACAGGTAGAGTCCCTAGACCTGGCCAGCAATCAGGGCCAACTGGGGCCTTCTGGCTGCTGGCTGGGGCCTTCCTTTGCTCTGCACTGCCCCCTGGTGGTCAGCGCCTATCATAGTGAGCGATTGAATCCCAGATCTCCCAGTCCAACTCCTGAGGGGACACTTTACATATTAGCCTTTTATATATATAGACTAGAGGCCCGATGCATGAAATTTGTGCAAGAGTAGGCCTTCCTTCCCCAAGCTGCTGGCACCGGCTTCCCTCTGGCACCCAGGACCCAGGCTTCCCTCTAGCCACCTGCAGGCACCCCGGACCCGGCCTTCCCTCACAGCCCCGGCTTTGTCCAGAAGGTCGTCCGGAAGGACATCGGGAAGGACATCCAGTCTAATTAGCATATTACACTTTTATTATTATAGATATGTAGTTATATATTTGTAGGTATATTCGAAAGGATAAATTGAGTGCTCTGTGTGGGTAATCTGTGCATATGGCCTAAACTGGAGCCAGAGCCAAAGGACTGACAAAGTTTTAACTGACCTGCTCCCTGACAAGGCAGGTGCAGGACAATGGTCAAAGTAAACAAATAAGCCTGGTTCTCCTCGGGTTTTGGAAAGTAACTCTGTCATATTTTTTTTTTATTTTGAGGGAGAATAATGGGTGGCTTGACTGGGGCAAGAGACATCTATGAGAAAGAGAAGATAAAAAGGACAATGACGTTAGCAGCATTATACTCAGCTAGGATCCATTCCTGGAACTTCCCTACTGGTTTCCTTGAGATCCACGGCACAGCAAATTCCTCTCTGGGAACTTCCTCATGTGATGGCCTGAGCATGTGCCTAACAGACCTTGAACTCCAGGCAACTACTCAGAATCACTTTCCAAGTCTGTTTTGGTCCTCTCAGGTAGGGCACAGGAAGTTGCATTGTGCCAAGCCCCACCTCCCCCGATGATTCCAATACATGCTAAAATCTGAGAATCACTGCTAACAGGAAGCTGCAATTGTTACTTTTGAAAATGATGGCCATTTTTAAATTCAGATTTAAATTTCAGTTATTTATGAGTTTACATTGACACCATTCAAAAGAATGGTAATTTTTTTTAGCCTGGGAGGAGGGCCAATCAGGATCCCCCGATCAGGTAGCAGTAAGTGGTGATAGGATCCCGTTCCTTCAGCAATTAGAGAGGTGGACATAGGGAATGGCCCCTCAACCCAGCCTCCAGCCCATTTAATCTGTTGTTTCTGTTTTTATGTCAATTAAACCAAAATTGTGGAACAAAAATGTTCAGCCTGTTCTTAGTTGTGAGCTAGAGTACAGCCACAGCTAATATCATAAATAAACAGGGAAACAGCGAGGCCCGAAGGCTCATTCACCACTCAAGTCAGTTGGGAGAACTTGAGGGTTCATAAAGAAGGATGATGAAAGCATTATCCTGACACAATACTCTGAAAAGCATCAGAAAATGTATATGCTCTTATAATCATGGTTTCTGAAGGGAAAGCCAGTGCCTTCTGAGGTAGAAAACTCAAACCAGGGGCACGTTACTTGTTCAGATATCTCTCCATTGTTGGGCTCATTACGGGGAGAAATATTGCTGATTAAATGAAGGACAGAAAGAGGGAGCAGAGAAGGCATTTTCTAAAGGAGTTGAAAGAAACTCCAAAGTGAGAAAAGAGAAAGAGAATAAAGATTAGGGAAAATGAGAGAAAAGGAGGAAAATCTGGTTGCTTTGAGATTTTTATTTTTTATTTTTTTATTTTTTTGGTTTTGACATGCATCACTGTCAGCAATTGTCTAGAAAGTACTGTGATCTATGTTTTAATTAAATAATCTCCCATCATTTTTTCCTTCGGATATAAGAAAACAATCCTGCCAGTACCGGTTTAGCTCAGTGGATAAAGCTTCGGCCTGCGGACTCAAGGGTCCCGGGTTCGATTCCGGTCAAGGGCATGTACCTTGGTTGCGGGCACATCCCCAGTGGGGGGCGTGCAGGAGGCAGCTGATCCATGTTTCTCTCTCATGGATGTTTCTGGCTCTCTATCCCTCTCCCTTCCTCTCTGTAAGAAATCAATAAAATATATTTAAAAAAAAAAAAAACAATCCTAAGACATCTGACTGAATTGTAAGCATCTTCCTGCATCCTGTATATCTGACGGTTTAAACTGAAAATCTGGGTCACGAAGGAAACATTTTAGAAAGGAGTCCCCTGATGCACTAAACACATTTCTACTGAGACATTCCCCCTCCTGGGCTTTCTGGGGGGATGGGAGACAGTGACTGCAAACATGGAATTTACAGCTACAACCTTGAAGATAAATTTATATTACTCTAGGGAGCAGCCCAGTATTTGGCAGGAGCCTATAGGATTAATGGCACTTTTCTAGGGCTAGAGGAAGTGCCAGCAGAGGCTACTGATCCTGGAAATGACCTTGTGTTCTATGATGGGAATTCACCATTTGGAACGTACTTGAACATTTCTTGACAAAAATCACAGTGGTACCAACTGCTTTTACTGTTATTTTGTGCCTTGAGAAGCAGTAGTTGGAAGCACAGTGCTTGCACGGGCCATGCTGAAAACACATTTGCGTAAGCAGGCCATGACTCAGAGTATACAAGACTGCAGGAAACTGGCGAACATGGGCTCAGTCTGCAAGCGCAGCAAATCTACATCTATGAATCAGTTCAGCTTCCGCCATCCTCCCTATCTGATACCCAGGTGCCGAAATGATGGAGAAAATCCCATGATTGTGCTGGGAATCCTAAGCCATCTAAAGCACAGGGCACTCATATCCTTACTTTGTAAATTCTAAAATAGGCCAAATCAAGATTACAGGCATTCCTAGCTTTTCTTCTTTCTGCCCCCCATGTTTTCACTTATCTTTTAGATCAGTATATCAAGATCTAGTTATATGTATAGACAACTGCATATAGCCATTATAGGCAGGTAGGCACCGTAAGAATCTCTGTAGAACGCAGTGGGGTCTC
The DNA here is from genome assembly GCF_964212035.1 of Myotis nattereri. NCBI lineage: Eukaryota > Metazoa > Chordata > Mammalia > Chiroptera > Vespertilionidae > Myotis > Myotis nattereri. Next base: position 58,590,414 of record NC_138080.1, read on the forward strand.
TGATCTCAGGGAAGTTCAGGATGTACTGCAGAAGTCAAGAAGTAAGCGAGAGAAAAGGCAAGATGGAATATATAACCCAAGAGACATCTCCAGGTGGTGAGCAAATGTGTTACTATGACTCCAGAGGAATTACAGATCAAAGGGAAGTGAACTGCAGGCCTCTCAAGTTTCCAGAACAAGATGTGACTTGAAAACCCTTGAAAAGGAAGTGCGATTTAGCAGTTAGAGGAGAAGAGAGCTTAGGCAATAGGTACAGAGTGAGCAGAGGAATACGAGGAGGTCAAGCTTTTATCCTTCCTTCCCTTTACCCAAATTCTGAGTTACCAAGGATGGTCTGAAAATAGTGGAAAAGCAGCGTTGGGGGTGGTGCTGTCCTGACTGGGGAATACCATTTATTTGCCTTGTGTTCTCAAAAGTCCTTGTGAGTCTGTGTTACTCATTGTAGATTCTGAATTACTGAATGCTTTGTGGCTCTGGCCTGAATGTCCGCCAAGGAAAGCACTAACTCCATATTTTGGAGCCGGAATTAATTCTTATGAAGGATATCAGGTAGCTATGACTGAAAATAACAGAAAACACAGCTCGAAATGGCTTAAACAACAAAGAACTGAATTCTTTCATGTAACAAGAAATGCACAGGTTGGGCATATTCTCCAGATTAGTTAATGCCGTGACTGGACAACATCATCAAAACCTAAGTTTTCTCCAATTTTCCTCTCTCCCATCCTGTGAGCACGTGACTTTTTTCTTCAGAACACCAGCTCTAGAATTAGATGCCTTGGGTTTCAATCCCAACTCAGTCACTTATTAAATAATCGTACTTGAACAAGCGATGTTACCATTTTAAGCCTCAGTTTCCTCATAGGATTAAATAACATAAGGTAGGTAAAGCATGTGGTGGCATTTAGTAAGTGATCAATAAATGCAGGCAATTGCTCTCTACAGTATAGCAGCACATTTTTTTAAAATAAACAGATTTGAAATAGAGTAGCATTTTTATGTACTTCATAGACAGTTTATAGTTCATTAGGCTTCTCTATAATGAATATGTAAAGTGTATTTTATAGGAACTTGGAGCATACTTATTATTTTTAAAGTATTAAAATTTATATGTGGAGCTTTGCCTTATAATTTATTGCTGGTTGTACTGTGAATCAGGAAGTCAACCCCAAATTACAACCTCATTCCTGCAGGAAAGTACAATCTGCCATATAATGATCTATTTTCGCATGTGTTTCTAGGAATGCTTCACCATGGAAAGTTAGGTGGCCTCTGCTTCCTTGATTCTCCCACACAGCACAGCCTGTAGAAGGTACTCCTTTTTATTTACTGAAGCTGGCTTTGTTATGAGTGTAAAGATTAACAGGAATCTAAGTCAGTTTCTTCTTGTGCTTAGAGTCTGTTAATTAATAATTCAGTCCACTGTCCACCAGGTGTGCTGGGCCTGGTTCTGCCAGCTTGGAAGTCTGTCTTCTCAGGTCTCCCTGACTCCAGCTGGCTGGCTGGCTGGACAATCAGCAGTCCTCTGACACGTTGCTGCCTTCCTCATTCATATCCAGAATGCTAAGCTCCTTTTGGCCCAGTCAGTTTTCTGGAAAATGTTTCCAAAATCAATCTCTGATGTCTCTATTGGCTCTGGCACCTGCCATTGACTCAGGTAGTGGCAAACAGGGTTAGACTCTCCCAAGCTTTCCATCTTCCTGCTGCACAGCCAGGATCACCTGAGGCTCCAGACTAACACTCCAGCTGGGAGCACAGGGTATTCTGGGCAGAATTCTTCGCCAGTGGGCCTGTGCTGGGCCTGGCCCTTGAGAGTCAAGAAGGAGTCCAGTTCCCCATGCTCTGAGGTTTTGATTTTTAAATGAAGTTTTGTTTTATGAACTCAGATCTAAAAATATAAAATAAATGTGTGGCTTCTTTTTTCTAAGATATTTTGCTGTCATTAATTCCCTCAGAGCCACAAAGCAGTCCCCCAGAAGCCTCGTGTTCTTCCATCAGTCTTAAGGGGACTGTACTCTAAACATCCTCGCTTTACCTTACTGTGATCTGTAAGCGTGAATTACCTTAAACAATTTATATCTTGAATCCATTTATATTGCAGCTGCTCTCTTGTCCTTATTCTTCATGATTTTGTGCAAGTTCACTAGGGTCCCCTCTTCTTGCCTTAGATTTCCATACTAGAATCCTGGACTTTCTATAACAGTATTCATATGGCTGGTTCTAAATTCCCTTCATTATTTTAGGTGCCCATCTGCCTCCGGATCTACACCTGCTTGTTTATCTTACATCTGTTACATACCATTTCTCTCTTACCAGGCAAAACAATGCCCTTTATGAAGATAAATGCACAGTGTTTTATTTTTTTATTATTTTTTTATTTATTTTGCACAGTGTTTTATATTATGTTGAAAATTTCCAAACTCTGACAACTAGTCTCCTAATTCCATTGTTCCATAGTTTTTTAGGAAATTCAGAAACAGATTTGCTTGTATAAAAAAAATAAATATGTTTTTAATAGGGTTCAGGAAATGTAAAATCCTAGACCTTTTTTTATAATACATCATCTGTATATTGCATTGTGTGTTTACCTCCCAAGTCAAATCTCCTTCCATCACCATATATTTGACTCCCTCTACCCTTTACTACCTCCCTCACCCCTTCTCTCTGGTAACCAACATACTGTTGTCTGAGACTATGAGTTCTTGTTTGTTTGTTTGTCTTATTTATTCATTTGTTGTTTTTCAGTTTTATAACCCCACATATGACTGAAAATATATAGTATGGTCTTTTTCTGTCTGACTTATCTCACTTAGCATGATATTCTCAAGACCCATCCATGTTATCACAAGAAATCATAGACCTTGATATTCCCTTTTTATAATTGTATTAAAATTTAAAATATCACATAAATAAAATATTTGTAAATTAAATAACTGATACGAGGTTAATATCCAGAGCAGAAAGAACTCCTCAAACTCAACAACACAAAAACAAATAATACAATTTTAAAAACTGGCAAAAAGCTTGAATAGACATTTCTCCAAAGATGATATATGAATGGCCAACAAGTATCTGAAAAGATGCTCAATACCATTGATCATTAGGAAAATGCAAATAAAAAAACACAATGATATATCATCTTACACCAATTAGAATGGCTGTCACACAGAAAATATCAAGTGTTGATGAGGATATGGAGAAACTAGAACTCTTGTGCAATGTTGGTAGAAATGGAAAATGATGCAACCGCTATAGAAAACAGTATAGTCATTCCTCAAAAAATTAAAAATAGAATTACCATATGATGCAGCAATTTCACTTCTGAAAAACCAGGATCTCAAAGCAATATTTTCACACCCAAGTTCATAGAAGCACTATTTACAATAGCTAACAGGTGAAGTAACCCAAGTGTCCATTGACAGATAAATGGATAAACAAGGGGTATGTATAGATAATGGAACTTTGTTCAGCCTTAAAAAGGAAGGAAATTCTGCTACACATGCTACGACATGGATGGACCCTGAGGACACTATGTTAAGTGAAATAAGCCAGTAACAGAAAGACAAATACCATATAATTCTACTATATGAAATATCTAGAATAGTCAAATTTATAGAAACAAAAAGTAGAATGGTGGTTGGAAGGAGGAGGAAATAGGAAATAGGAAATAGGAAATAGGAAATTATTGTTTAATAGGTACAGAGTTACAGTCTGCAAGATGAAAATGTTCTGGACATCAGTGGCACAACAATGTGAATATAGTTATTGCCATTAAACTGTCCACTTAGAAATGGATAAGATGGTAAATTTTATGTTACGCTTTTACCACACTAAAAAATTAATATTTGTATTACATATATCTGCTGTACAGTAGTCCCCCTTATCCATGAGGGATACATTCCAAGACCCCCAGTGGATGCCTGAAACTACAGGTAGTACTGAACTCTCTACATCAGTGGTGGCGAACCTATGACACGCATGTCGGAGGTGACATGCAAACTCATTTTTTTGGTTGATTTTTCTTTGTTAAATGGCATTTAAATATATAAAATAAATATCAAAAATATAAGTCTTTGTTTTATTATGGTTGCAAATATCAAAAAATTTCTATATGTGACATGGCACCAGAGTTAAGTTCGGGTTTTTCAAAATGCTGACACGCCGAGCTCAAAAGGTTCGCCATCACTGCTCTATATCTATTTTTTCCTCTACATATATACCTATGATAAAGTTTAATTTATAAATTAGGCAGGGAAAGAAATTAACAGCAATAACTAATAATAAAATAGAACATTTATAACAATATACTATAATAGAAGTTATGCAAATGTATCATTGTTAGGTAAAATAAGGGTTATTTGAACACAGGCACTACGATGCCAGGACAGTCATCTGATATGTTACTAAGTGGCTAAGGGCGGGGAGTGTACACAGCATGGATGTGCTGGACAAAGGGATGATTCACATCCTGGGCAGGACGCAGTGGTACCGTAGGAGATTTTTTCATGCTATTCAGAATGGTACATGATTTAAAACATGAATTGTTTATTTCTGGAATTTTCTATTTAATATTTTTTTAGACCTGATTGACTAAGGGTACAAAAAAATAGAGATAAGGGGGTGACTACTGTTTATAGTATGCATTCATTTTTCTCTTAGAAATGTCATGTTTCAGCCAAGGTCATATCTTAATTACCCCGCTTTACAGCCAAATAAAGTGGCCCTCCACTCCTAACCAGTGCCTTGACAAGAATAGGCATAAGTTAAAATACCAACACCCAAAAGTAGCTAAGTTAATGACCTTGTGGTACTAAATAGATATCTTTATTGAATACTTCTTATGTGGCTTGGACTATGCTGGTGGGGAACTACAAGAGTACTTCCCTCTTTTTTCTGAGAGCAGAGAAAAATGGGTTTGGCCAAGTGAGACTATAGTTCCAGAGCGGGATTGAGTGGTTGCCTCTGTGGTGCGTGGTTTTCACAATGGCCTTTTCTTAGTGCACAAGACGCCAGTGGCAATGCGCTTGTGCCATGTGGGGAAGCACGGGCTTGGCTGGAATGTCTGTCAGGAGGATTCTCTGAACAGTCGGGCGCCTCTGAGGGGACCTTGCCGAAGGCGGCAGCCCCTACCTTGACTTTTCCAAACAAGTCCGATCCCCTGGGGTGTTTTGCTAGAATCTCTATGTTTAGTCTTCAAAGACCTGACCTTGTAGAAGCATATACTTTCTCAAGAATACTTGCCCTGCTGATTGTATCTAAAGGTTAATTTGAGTTCAAGCTGTTGTTACAATAAAAGGCCAACAAGGCAGGCGAACAAGACTGCTTTTACTACTGAAGTAAAAGAGTCCCTTAGCCCTCTCTTTCACAGAAACCTGTGTCGGAGTCATCTGTTCATTCGTCGCTCAGGGCTGCTGGTCGCCCCGGCAGCGCCATACGCGCCAGCCTGTTGTATGGGCTACATGACTCTATGGCCAACCCCTGGGGAAGGGGAGGAAGGCTATTTCCTGCCCGCAGAGAACTTCAAAACAGGGATGGAGGTAGAGCAGGTGCATGGGGCAGGAGAGGTCTCCTTCAGAGAGAAGCCACAGGAGCAGACACATGGAAGTGTGGACACAGGAGGACCAGGCATGAATTCCAAAGGATGAGTGACAGAAATAAACACATCTTAGTCCTTTTTGTACCCCCAGTTGTTGACAATACATTCTGTTACCCTGAATAAGTTTCAAGAACTTGAAAGCATTTAGATGTGTGTGTCTTGGGTTGAAGAGGAAAGAGTTGGGAGGGTTTACATATACACATACACATACATATACATACAAAAGGAAAGATTATTATCTTGAGAAAAACCTAAACACTGTCGCCTGCCAAGCTGACTCATCTGGCGAGATGTCTGTCCGTAATTACTTTTCCCAGTCACATTCATAGTCACTGTAGGAGTTTCGTCTAAGACAGTCACTGTACGACACTAAGATCGTTTTTTAACAGGAATTTTAGGTCACTTAAGGCCAAGCAGTAAGTATTTCAATTAAACAAAAGACATTACAACAATGTCAAAAAGCTCCTACCGTATTAAGCTACAATGGAAACATCAAGAGCAAATGTTAAGGGTTAGGATGGCAAGGGAGTTTGCTTTCTAGGAGAGCTGAGGGAAACAATTGTCTCTATTCCCTGACCATTTGGACCCAGAAGAACACGTGCCAGAAAAAGGTCCAGAGGGCAGAAGGTGAGAGCCAAATGGAAAAGTATACAAGAGACAAGCAGCTATGCGCGCCAACACCCCTCCTGACTCCCCAAAGACTGCTTGAGCTCGATGCTCCAGACTCCTGCTTTCTAGGGGCACTGCAACAGGACTGCCAGGTTCAAGGGGCCCTGGGGCTCCAGATGACTTTACAGACCTTGAAGAACTGTGTGTGTGTGTGTGTGTGTGTGTGTGTGTGTGTGTGTGTGTATGCACGCGCACATTGGTGCCAGAGCTAGCAGAGTGGGCGCTGTCCTGACTCATGGACTCTTTGCCACTCACCATTTCTCAAACCACTAATACGTGCTCAGAAGCAGTTGTAACACCCAATTCCACACTTCAGGAGGAAGCACTGATCTAAAAGTAAGGGAGATAGCCCTGGACAGTGTTGTTCAGTGGATAGAGCCCACAGACTGAAGGGTATAAGGGATCAATTCTGGTCAAGGGCAGGTACCTTTTTTGTTAACCCTCACCCAAGGATATTTCTTCCACTGATTTTTAGACAGAGTGGAAGGGAGGGGGAGAGACAGAGAGAGAAATATTGATGTGAGAGAGATAGATCAACTGGTTACCTCCTGCATGCAGGCAGGCACCCCAACCAGGGCTGCATGCACTCGAGATATGAGCCCTTGATTGATACTTGAACCTGGAACTCTTCAGTAAGCGGGCTGACACTCTAACCACACCACTGAGCACGCTGGCCAGGAATCCTTTTTTTTAAATACTCACCTGAGGACATGTTTCCATTGATTGAGAGGTAGAGGTAGAGGGAGAGGGAGAGGGAGAGGGAGAGGGAGAGCGAGAGCGAGAGCGAGAGCGAGAGCGAGAGCGAGAGAGAGAGAGAGAGAGAGAGAGAAACATCGATTGGTTGCCTCCCTTATGCACCCTGATCAGGTATGGGACCCATAACCTGGGTATGTGCCCTGACCAGGACCACACTCCAACCAACTGAGCCACCCAGCCAGGGTACAGAATAACTTCTTAAAAATAAGATCAACCCCACCTTTTATCTCTCGTACTACTGGCTCTCCCAGCTGATAATCTGATAAAAATCCTGCAAGAGACCTAGCTTGTTCCAGCCTAGCTAGCCACTTCTGTTTTTCACATCATGTATGTTAAACTTTATCTTAAATTGAGAAAATTCAAATTGAGATTAAGTGATAGAATTCATTCTTGCAATGCCTCATTCTGGCTTCTTTTGTGACTTTTGTGAACCTCACAGCTTTCATTGCAGCGTAACTGCTGCAAGATTTTAGACTTTTGAGGGTGTTGCATAGGGATGTTTGGACTTGGAGAAACTTACAATAGTTTGCATGGGCATGCTTCCAGTTGTTCTTTGTTCGAAGAACTAGCAGCCTATTTGTGCAATTGGAGTGAGAAAGCAAAGATGGAATCATTTATAATTTTTCTTATTGCTTTTGATCACATAGTAAATATAGCAAAACAACAGGGTATTGATAAGACATCATTGTCTTATAACATAAGTGCCTAAGTTCTTTAAAGGCAATGTCTGTCTCTGATTCATTTTTAGCATCTTACAAGGCTAGTTCTGTATCTTACAAATAGTAAATAATCAAAAAATGTTTATGAATTAAGTGAAAATAAAAAAAAATTAACCCCAGTATCCCAAGGTTGTTAGCTATTTGCCAACAGTGCCTGAGCAGAAGGAACGCTCTCACTGGCGTATTATCATCATAAGCTTGCCTGTCTGCTTTTCAACATTAGAAGAAAAGATCTGCTAATCAGAGTTTTGCCTGTATCTGAAAGAAGTTATAGATTTTGTCATTTATTCTGGATTTACTGCTGCATTCAGCAAGCTGTTTTGAAAAGCTAGTTGCATTTATCATCCTGGGAAGAAAAGGGGGCATTATATTCTAGCCTTTGGGAGTAAGGATCTACTGATCTCTTGACCCAACAGCAGTGGTCCAGGAATTTTGAGCTGCCTTGCCTGGAGCAGTAATGGATTTGCATCCATCCAGCTACATTCCCGCACTCACACATCTGCCCCATAACCATTGTGCTGACGGTTAGTTAAAAGCATTTTTTGAAGCAATAGCTGGACTTCGGGTTACACTCTGGACAATTAGATAAGATCAACATAATTGGTCTATCTGACTATTGAACCTGCTCTCATGACCTCACCAACATCATGTTCTGTATATAAATATGCATCATGTTCCTACTTTTCTCCCTCCCTCCCTTCCTTCCTTCCACAAATAGGGTTGAGCCAGACACTGTTTTAGTCACTGTGACTACAGGGGGAGCAAGAAACCCCAAATTCCTACCTTCATGGAATTTATATTGTCTCATGGAAAGAGAAACAATAAAGAAGGTAAATAAATTACATTTATAGCAGATCAAATGATGATGAGAAAAGCAGAGGAGGGGGTCATGGATTCCTGAGAGGGGACATGGCGGCATTAAACAGTGTGTTCTGGTAGGATCTCACTGAGCAGACATTTAAGCAAAGAACTGAAAAAGGTAAAAAGCTGGCCACAAAGCAGAGTCCTTTGTATCAAAAGGAAATGGCCTTTGGGAATAAATGGCAGACCCTCCTTACTTGGCTGTGTGGTGATCAGTGAGTCAAGTATGCATCAAGAACTATTCAATGATTTATCTTTGGCAAAAAGACAAAAAATAGACATCTGAATATTCCCCGCCTCCCCCTGACTTGATCCTCAAAGACAATGGTGAAGAATGCACACTCTGACTCTCCATGGAAAAAGAATTTCTGAAACAATGAGGTGAGATGACTCCTATAGTCATGGGTCTGAAGCTGAATGACCCTCCCCCTCACACAGCACCCAGATAAAACTCAAGGGTGGAGTTCCACTTCTTCATACAGGAAAGAATCTTATTGGGCCTGATGCACAATTATCTAAACAAGTTTTCAAATTTTCAATCAATAAAAGGGAAGGGTGGAGAGGGAAAAAGAGAGTGAACTCGAGCAGAATTTACAGAGAAGAATGTACGTTTTTGTTGAGCAAGTCTAGATACACCCATGGCAACCAGAAGCTGTCAGGATTACCCCATAGGTGAGGTCTATGTTTGCCTGCATGGGTCGAATGTGCAGGTGTTAGCAAGCGAGTCCCTCTAGGAGAAGGAAGGCATCCAAACCTCTGCTGCTATCAACATTTTCATATTTAACAGCATTGGTGAGTGGCTGCTATAAAATAGATTCTGTAAGAAATGCTAGAAATGCAAACATAAGTAACACACAGCTCTTGGCAGGTTTATATGAGCTCGCCCACCATGAGTTGATCTGATTCCCAGCCAAACTACACTGAGTACCACTAACTAGCATTCTTTGGTTTAGAACTCTTGGCTCTATATAATCACAAATTAGGATAATAGTGGGAAATATAATGTCTGTGTCAGATATATATATAAAAACAACTCAAACATAACTTGAATAGAAGCTGGAATCCAAAATAAATGGGATCTTACATCTCATGAATAACACAGGGCAAGAAAGCCTTTCTTATATGTTTGCTTGACGTGAACATGAATCGTATGAGGAATATTTTAAGTTAATATGTGAATGTCCTGCTGAGTTATCCATCTTCAGTAGGGAAGAGAGATGATAATCACATGCTCTGGAACAATATCCTTCCGGCCCCAACAACTATCTATCATTTGTTGAAACTACTTTTACACGTTTCCCAACAAAAGTCAGATTCAAGTCTTGCAACCAAAAACACAGCCAAAAAATGAGGCCAATGCCTTTTGCCACTTTTACACACATGTCACATAACATTCATAGCCCTGGGAAAGGAAAAAGTTTACCCTATGCCTCGTAGGTTATCTGCCTGGGGCCCTGTAAGTGAGATGGTTAGAAGGCTGATTACTAAGAGAAAAACAAACACAAGTTAATTAACATGTGCAGCCATGCATACACATGGAATACTTAGTGATGAGTAACTCGGAGGTGGTTAGATCCTGTGTTTATATACCATCTTAATGAAAGAACAAGAAAGTTTTAGAGAAATGACAAGGCAAAGGAAAAAGGATTTGTTTATAGGGTGGCAATTTGTGGGAGGGTAAATACAGTAGGGGTCAAAAGTAGGTTTACAGTTGTTCGTATGGAAAATAATACAATAACTAATAAATAATAATACAAGAATAAACTCTGTTTCGCATAATTGCAACCCTAAACCTACTTTTGCCCTAGTAGAGTTTGTTTTGTACATTCCTTAGGTGCTATCTCTGGGCTGATAAGAGTCTAGAGTTATCTCTGGTGATTAACTTCTATCTCTCCTGGTAGAGAGGGATGGGGAGACACCTTTACAAATGATGTCCTGCATTGTTAGGCAAAAAGGGAGAAGACAGAGAACTTTTCTTCTATCTGCTTCTTCTCAGTTGTTTTCAGTTCAAAATAATCTTTATGCTACAGTGGCATATTTTGGGTTGGTGTATTCTGATACTCTATACCTCATGACACACAGATTCTAGTTATGACCCTATAACTAACCAAGTGTTTTTCCTGCCTCTACAAAAAATTCACCCCATTTGTAGATGTATTTCTGAGGTCTAGGTTTCCAATCTTTGAAAACAACACAAAACAAAAACATCATGCTGCCTAACTTTTCACCAGACCGATGTGTTGCAGGATCTGTGCCCATTCTCCTAGTTATAGTCAGGTCTTGATTATTGCACTAAGTGGAGTATATCTATGGGTAACTTTAAATGACAGGCTTAAAATGATATTTACTTTAAAATGGAATAGCACTTAGTGATAGAACTAGCTGATATTCTAGTAATAAATTCTATTTGAATTTACTTCAAAGATAATAGTGAATGTTTACTAGGAAGATCTGATTCCAAAATTTCTTAGTTTCCCGGGCTCCCTTGACCAACCTTTTCCAGTTCTCTATCCCATGTTTTCTCACTGAAGGTTGGGTTTGCTTTCCCTGAAACTTTCCGACAGTAAAAAGGATGATGAAGTATTTGGGTATCAGGACAATATAAGAAGAAGGAAGTTAGATATTGACCAGCCGAACAGCTGCCAGCACCAATATAGAGTAACAATAAAAATTTTTGATAGATTAACAGAAAAGAAAGGAAAGAACATTTTCAAGATTTGTTCTGGTTTTAGTAGAAAGCGCTATACAAACAGATAATCGGAAAGTGCCTTGCCTTTTATTAGCTGTCTGACTTGACCAAGTTTCTTAAGCTCTCTGATCTTCAGTGATTTTCCTTCTGTAAAATGGGAAGAATAAGCCTCACTTTTCCATATTGTGAGAATTAGACATATCTTTAAAACACCTTGTTCAAGACTGACAGCTGTCAGAGGGGAGGAGGATTGGGGGGCTGGGTGAAAAAGGTGAAAGAATTAAGCAAAGAAAAAGAAATACCTCAGAGACACAGAAGATAATAGCACGGTAATGACCAGAGGGAAAGGGGGTGGGAGGAGGTAAAAGAAGGTAAAGGGGGGACAAATGGTGGTAGAAAGAGACTTGACTTAGGGTGGTGAACACACAATGCAATATACAGATGATGTTTTATAGAACTGTACACCTGAAATCTATGCAATTTTATTAACCAATGTCACCCCCTAAATTCAAGAAAATATGTTAAAAACACCTTGTTCAGTGACAATTCGTGGTTAACTCCAGAACAGTGCCCAGCATTTGGTATTTAATAGTTATTGAATGAATGGCAGCTACAACAACAACAATAATAATATAGAGAACTTTGTAAAAAGAAAAGTAGGAATACATAAAATAAAATTATCAGATTTTTAGGTAATGTATTACTACATTTTATGCAATTCTGAAATAGTCCGAGTCACCAATATTTGGGCCAAGGGATACCAAAAGACAAACAGCTCCATTTGGTACTGAGAGGATTGATTCCATACTCTGAGAGAGAAACATCTTATCCAAAACTGTGGTGTTTTCTGAAAGAATTGGAATTTTTAAAAGAATTCCAGGAAACCAGAGGCCTCAAGGTAGTGAATCATAGAGAAAGGAATCACCATTTTCTGACCAGAGGTGGATTCTCTAATGTTAAGAAAAGGTCAGAGACTTTCCACTACCTTAACTCAAACTGACCTCTTCTGAGGACAAAGCCAAGTATGACTCAGGGAAACCCTGGAGGCTTGGCCAGTGAGAAAGTGTCTCTTCCTGCTGTTGACATAGATTTCTTTTTTTTTTTTTAAATATATGTTATTGATTTTTTTACAGAGAGGAAGGGAGAGAGATAGAGAGCTAGAAACATCGATGAGAGACAAATGTCGATCAGCTGCCTCCTGCACACCCCCCACTGGGGATGTGCCCACAACCAAGGTACATGCCCTTGACCGGAATCGAACCCAGGACCCCTCAGTCTGCAGGCCACTGCTTTATCCACTGAGCCAAACGGGTCAGGGCGACATAGATTTCTTATATGGGCTTAAACTTGTGGCTGCTCTGGATCTCCTTCCTGAAAGAAATTATTCTTTGGCCTTTTCTTTATTTCAATCTTAATTTCATGTGGGTATTTACTACTTCCTTGCCTAAGATTTTTGTGACCAGAAGTAGTATACATACAAATACATGCATATACTGCTGTGTGTGCAGGAGCATGTTTTGGTCTCTTGCTCTTTCCATTGAATAGCAAAGCACCGTGACCTTTTCCCTCACGTTTCTTCTGCTCCTCACATGAAATTGGGGTGACCCTCAGCCCAGTACAAAGTACCATGAACTTGTCTTTGTCTATTCTCTGAATGTAATCCCTGAGCTTTCTCGTGACAAAAATAGCAAGTCCAGAGATCTGTTTTCCCTCTGCATGAAGCATTCGAAGGTCCACAGTGCACAGGAGTGACTCGAGGAGGAGGACCAAGCTAACACCACAGTCTGTGGCACAGGGGCCTTGGCTGCTGATGAAAGCTCATCTTGGAGAGTTGCAGCCAAAAGGCAGACCTAGGGAAAGTAATTTATTCTTGTGGTAGCCAAGGGGCCTGGAGGCTTGACCCTGTGGGTCAGTATTACTCACAGGAGAGGGACTTTCAATCAAACTAGCCTGGACCTGCCTGCTGAGAGTCCTTTTGCTTCTCTATTGCCTCATAGAGCTAAGGTTTCACAAGTTCTGGCTCCTGAGAAGCAGTGTGCTAAAGGCTGAGAGGTCTGCAGTGAGAAGTGTCTCAGAATACTTGTGTTGAGTCCTCTGGGACAACACCAAGAAGGTGAAGAGGTGCCCACATCCTCGAAGCCACCTCCAGGGCAGTGCTAGAGCGCTATCCTCTATACCTACCGCTTCTACGGATGCAAAGTCAATGCCTTCCACAACAGTGTTTATGGGGAAAGGCCATCTCCAGCACCTTCTGCCATTCCAGGACCCTCGTGCCCTAATATTCCTGGTCCTGACGATCTCTTAGTGATCAAATTCTTTCTGTTTGTGTTCAGAGTCCCTTCTCAGACTGCAACATGGCCCTAGGAGTGGCTGGCCAAGACGTTTCCATCTTTTCCTGCAGTGATGTCCTCACAACGTTTATAGACACTTAAAACATCCAAGTTCTGGTTACACGCCTCTCCCAGAATAATGGCCAGCTCGCCCCACACTTAAAGGACTCAGTAAGGTCACCTAAATGATTCAGTAAAGTCACTTAAGTGACTCTTCCCAGAACAAGAAAAACCTTTTCAAAGTGATATTGCCCACCAGGACAACAGAGTCTATTCACGCCATGCTTACGTAAGGGAGGAGACCACTTATGTGCTTCTTCCTCTACCAACAATGACCCCCATCACTGCATTTTCTGCCCTACACTCATTATACACTGAAACAGCTGCCAGCTTCTGTTTAGGGTACCCACAACAGATGCCCAATGCTTTGTTGGTTTACTTCGCACTGGCAGCCTGTGTGGTGGCTTCTCAAGTCTGTATATTAAGTGCAAAGCTAAATGCACCCATATCTTTGCCTTCAATCAGTAAAAATGACAGCGTGTTTAAATATACGAACACACAATGTTGACATATCCCACTGGCAAAATCTGAAATGTAGTTTTTGCCTTTGCTCAGTAAAGCTTCCTGAAAACCATGATCTTAACTATATTTGATAGAATACACCTCATAGGTAGGAGGAAAATATATGAGCTGAAGAGTTAATGTCATGATACACTTATACCTAAGTTCCATAATGCTAAGAAAACCACAATCACATTTTGATAGAAAGTAGGCAATTATGGTAGAATCCCACCATAATATGACAAGTGGGGGTCCAAAAAGGTGTACTATAGACTGGGTAACATGGGCAGTTTCGTTACTTGCATTACTACAAGGTAAATAAAATGACTTAGCTCCCCGCTCCCATCCTCTCCCCCTCCCGCAAAGCACCACTGACCACCACTCCCTCCCTCCAGCTCTGGGCTCCTGCTAAGCCAGATGCCTCTGTTGGCTCCTTCCAGCAGCCATCATCATCATCATCATCATCATCATCATCATCATCTATCCAGAACTCATTAGCCAGGATGAGGTTCTCCCACATCTACAAGGCTAGGAGATTGCAGACAGGCTGTGCCTGGAGGTAGAGGGGAAGATGGTCAGTAGGACAGAGGATGACAATGATGACTTGTTTATTGGTGGAAATGCCTCTGCTGAAGGCCCGGAGGGTGAAGGTACAAGAACAGTAATCACTGGAGTTGGTACTGTCACGAACTATCATTTATAGGAGACCAGCTTCACAAAAGAAGCCTATAAGGAGATTCCATGAAATCAAAGGGGACGTGGAGTCCAGAGACCGGAAGAGAAAAGTCTTTTATGACAGGGGCTGCAGAACAAATCCAGCACATCCTTGATAATTCAAAAACTACCAGGTCTGGATTGGTGAAAATATGAATCCAGATGACCCTGTATTGATTTTCTTTAAAAACGGTTAGAAATGGGAAAATGTTAAGTTTGGCAACTTGGGTCCATCACCTGTCATCATTCCTGGCTGCCACACACGTGGACTAGGACAAGTAGGACTATAGCATCTTGAGCTCTTCATTTATTTTTATCTTGATTTCTTTGGAGCACAGGCATTTTTTTTTTTGATAGTGTATTTTTATTGCTTTCAGAGAGGAAGCGAGAAGGAGAGAGATAGAAACATCAATGATGAGAATCATTGATTGGCTGCCTCCTGCATGTCCCCTGCTGGGGATCAAGCCCACAACCCGGGCATGTGCCCTTGACTGGAATCAAACCCAGAACCCTTCTGTCTGCAGGCTGACGTTCTATCCCAGCTGTGGGCAATCTACGGCCCGCGGGCCGGATCCGGCCCGTTTGAAATGAACAAAACTATTGAAAAAAAAGACCATACCCTTTTATGTAATGATGTTTACTTTGAATTTATATTAGTTCACACAAACACTCCATCCATGCTTTTGTTCCGGCCCTCCGGTCCAGTTTAAGAACCCATTGTGTCCCTCGAGTCAAAAAGTTTGCCCACCCCTACCACTGAGCCAAATCAGCCAGACCCAGGCATTGTTTTTCAGAAAAAAACATATTTTGTAGGTTGTCTAAAAATAAAATGCATTTTAAATAAAAATAAAATAAAAATGTACCTATCCTGCCCACCAGGAGTTATCCTAAGGAATCCTTAGTGTGATCCAAGTCCATCCAGATTTCTGTTGCATTTTGGATCCACTTGGTGGGAATTCCTGCTCCCATCCCCCCACAGCCAAATATAAGTGAGGTCTGATGTTGGCTGGGACTTCCAGGACAGTGAGAATGACTCCCGGAATCTACTGCCCTCTGGAAAGCTGTTCCATCAACCCAACCTGAAAGATTGACCCATGGAACACTGCAGACCTGTGCTCTGGTTTCCTGCTTGCCAATCGGTATTATTCGAGGTTTCCCTATCAAACTTCATGCTCCCCTCTATAGTCTCAGCCCATTTCCCAGAATATAAAAACATTAACCCACTTGCATTTGGAAATTGAGACTGAATGGAGCAGAGGAGCTAATTGGATTGTATGCAAATTTGCATCATCCTGGGGTGTATCATGGGATTTTACTCTATTGTAGCCCTGTGTGCTCGTCTCCCACACCCACATCCTAAACTCCCACCTATGACCAGAGGCAAATAAATACTTCACACATCATTTAGAGCAGCTTTTAGTCCACATCCTATGGTAATGCATACGATCCAACAATAAACCAATAATAGCAGGGCCAAGAATTTATGTCAAGTGTGTCAATCCCATGAATAATAACTCACATCTTCTGATAGCTGGTGCAAACATTTAAAGAGGAATGGATGGCCCCTGCTCTTCAAAACTCCTAAAATCACATAATATTAAATGAATGGTTTCTTAGAAGCCAAAGACAATTACCAGAAAAACTTTCATAAAGCAAATTTTTGAGCTGTGGCTGGCAGTGAGGGGTTTTGTCTGGAGAGAGATTGCATTACATTACCACAGTAATAATTAGGCACAAAAAAATGTCATTTCTGAGCCAGTGGTGAAACTAAATGTCTGGATGTCAATATAAATAGACACCAGGATATGATACAGGGGGTTGAAAATATCATTGAGATTGTGGGTGTTTTGTTGGCAAAACAAAGACATTGGGCAAGCACATATGTTGTTCCGGTGAGCCACAGGCTGCCAGAAATCAAAGCTCAAGTGTAGGAGTGCATGTTTTCTCTTCAGTGAGGGGGCAAAAAAGCACGGGTACTTTCCAAGCTGGTAAACCAAACATTCGTTAGGTGGGAACACTGATACATATCAGTACAGGTGCAGTCACACACTTTTCTCCAGGGACAGGGGAGTGGGAAGGAACTATGTGTTCCAGGGTGGGGAGGAGGAATGGAATCCATGCTTATCACGAACAACCTGCTTAAAGAGATGTTACCGCCCATCCCTAAGAGTGAGATTTTCAACCTCGAGTGAGTTCAGAAATCAGAGATGACTCTAAATACCTAATGACTTTGTGAGCTGCTGAAAATAATTTTAAATGAAGAAGGTAGTTTTAAAAATAATATCTAAAGGACTTTATCCTCCTCCATTCCTCTGAGCTACATGCTAGGCAGTGAGAGCCAGCAATGAGAACTGGCTCACTGTGCCATTGCAGAGAGCTGTATGTGGAACTTCTATGGACCAGTGTAAGGCTGTGGTGAGGTCTGGATGCCTCTCCTCAGCTCACTCACCTAGCAGGGTTCCCAGAAGGACAAGTGCAGTAGTTCACAGTCAAGTTGCACTATCATTAGCTGTATGGCTCCACCTCTGAATTCCCAAAGCAACTCAGGGGAAGACAGTGTAGTAGGGATGGTTTGATCTATTTCTCAGTGTACATACTGCCTCCCCCCACCCCACTCCCCCACCCCATGAAGAAGTCTCACTATTTTATAACAATTAAACATTATCTACAAGTATATGGACAATTCTCACTAACTTACAATTTAAACCATCACTTGAAAGTAATTGTTCACAAAACCTACAAATGAATTGTTCACAAACCTCCTCAGTAGAACCATGACAAAACTTTGTCAAGTTCCCATAGGGGCCAGCCAACCAACGGTTTCTCTAGAGCAGTGATGGCGAACCTATGACACGTGTGTCAGAGGTGACACGCGAACTCATTTTTTTGGTTGATTTTTCTTTGTTAAATGGCATTTAAATATATGAAATAAATATCCAAAATATAAGTCTTTGTTTTACTATGGTTGCAAATATAAAAAAATTTCTATATGTGACACGGCACCAGAGTTAAGTTAGGGTTTTTCAAAATGCTGACACGCCGAGCTCAAAAGGGTTGCCATCACTGTTCTAGAGTGTCCCCAAGATAACTGGAAAATAAAAATAAACACATGAGTTGCAATAACTAAATCTTAAAATTCTAACTTCATATGAATACGTAGCCCAGTTGATATAGCCATATTCCAATTTACAAGCTCTTCAAACTATCCAATTCAATCCAGCAAACTTTGTGTGGTTCCTCTAGGCCAGGTGCTATGCTTGATTAACAACAGTATTAAAATAGTCTGTAACGTACTTGAAAATATTCTTAAGGTAAGCTATAGCATCTTTTTAAAAATATGTTTTTATTTATTTTAGAGAGAGAGGAAGGGAGAGGAAAAGAGAGATAGAAACATGGATCTGCTGCCTCCTGCAGGCCCCCTACTGGGGTTTGATCCTAAAACCCAGGCATGTGCCCTGACCGGGAATCAAACCAGCAATCTCTTGGTGCATGGGACGGCGCTCAATCCACTGAGCCACACTGGCCAGGAAGCTATAGCATCTTAATATTATGTATCAGCTCAGGGATGATCAAACCACATTCCAGAGGGGCAACTACAGTTCATTCTGTTGTCTGAATCTCAAGATTGACAACCTACCCCCTGCTAATCAGCATCCGGAATGTCAGAAACAAACCTCTGGTGTTTACCACTGTTGGCTGGCATGATGAATGTTGAATGTTAGATATCACACATCATTGATGAAACTAATATAAGGTTATAAATATTTTAGAGACTCTCTCCCTACTGTTGCATGAATAGAAGCAAACAAAGACTTAGCCTTCACCCTAGGAGGCAGAGCTCAAAGCTTGATCCCTAAATGGTCTGAGGTCTACCTGTTGGTTATGATGATTTTTGTGGCCTGATGAATGCAACAGGAGTAAAGATTCCTGCTCTGGAGTGCAGTGCCAGTCTCTAAGCAGATAAGGTAGATTTCAGGTCACTTAAGATGACAGAAAGCTGGGGTTTCATTGAATTTACAGAACTGTACAGTTCTGGACCCGTTTGCTAGTCAGTGTATGGCTAATAAATGTCTGCATATATTATATAATTTGTTTTGAGAATTGCTTTCATTATGATCTAGTAGCAAGGCCGAGAACGAACTAATTCTCATCCACAGTAGCCAACTTCTCAATGGCTACTGTTATCCTCCAGAAAGAACCTAGGAATTGTGTATGACCACATTGACTTAGATCAATTGCAATACATAGGCTCTACTTTCAAGGAACCCACAGAGGAGTTTCCACAGGCCTGACTGTCACTCACCAGAGTCTACCAGAGGTCCAACAGACTGACCAATCAATAGCCAGTGTCCCCATTAAGTCAAGGAGTTGATTAAAGATACTGATAGATACAGGGATGGGCAAAAGTAGGTCTACAGTAGTTTGTATGGAAAAAGACATACAGGTTATGATTATTACAATAGTTTTATAAAGAATGTCACAATTTGCCCAGCTGTGGCTCAGTGGTTGAGCTTCGACCTATGGACCAGGAGGTCAGGGTTCAAGTCTGGTCAAGGCACATGCCTGAGTTGTGGGCTTGATCCCCAGTGTGGGGCATGCAAGAGGCAGCCGATCAAAGGTTCTTTCTCATCATTGATGTTTCTATCTCTCTCTCCCTCCCTCTTCCTCTCTGAAATCAATAAAAACATATTTTTTTTAAAAAGGTCACAATGCAACTGTAAACCTACTTTTGCCTACCCCTATATGTTAGACTGTTAAGCTTTCTTTAGTCAATAACCGAATGAAGATCAGTTACTCAGCTTTTCTTTTATGGGTCAGGAACATACATCTTGGAAAAAAACTATATACTTCCGCATTCCCTAAGAGATAACTAACTCTTCTTTTAAAAGTTTGTGGAGAGGACAATCTTACAGTTTGTTGTGGGTCCAACATTCAAAGCATCAGAGAGGTTTGTGTTTGTTTGTTTTTTGGTTATCAATAGTTCTCATTGTTTGTTTGTTTTATTGTTTAAAGTATTATATATGTCTCCCTTTTCCTGAGTGACACACTCCCCCCGCCACTCCCACCCCTAAGGGCAGACCCCCACTGCCCCAGTGTCTGTGTCCATTGGTTATGCTAATATGCATGCATACAAGTCCTTTGGTTGATCTCTAACTCTCTCTCCCCTGCCCCTTGTCTCAGGATCTATTTTTGTTCATCAGTTTATGTTCATCATTATATCCCACATATGAGTGAGATCATGTGATATTTATCTTTCTCCAACTGGCTTATTTCGCTTAGCATAATGTTCTCCAGTTCCATCCGTGCTGTTGCAAATGGTAAAAGTTCCTTCTTTTTTATAGCAGCATAGTATTCCATTGTGTAGATGTGCCACAGTTTTTTCATCCACTCATCTGCTGATGGGCACTCAGGCTGTTTCCAAATCTTAGCTATTGTAATCATGCTGCTATGAACATAGGGGTGCATATATCCTTTATGATTGGTGTGTCTGGTTTCTTGGGATGTACAGAGAGCCTTTCTTGACATCTACTCTAAACTTTACTCTTCACAGGTAAAGAAAGAATCTGAATGGCAAAGGTAAGGATAGAAGGTCTTGTATCTCAATGTTCAGTTCTGGGTTTCTCTCTCCTCAAAAGCTTTTGGTCTTTAAGTTGCACTTTTTCTTTGTCTCCCCCCCCCCCCCCACACACACACACACACACAAACATACACACCCCACAACCTTAAAGCTGAGTCACTGAAGTCCCATGATAGGGGCATAGGGGCTCTCCTGGCAGCTGTCCTTTGAAATAAATTGCTTGTCGGTATAACTTAATAAGGAAACACAAGCCAAAATGTAAGCCTTTTATTACACCAAAAATGCAGCCTTAATTATAAAAGTGTGAGTAACGGTCCCTTGGCTGACTCGCCCTCTGGCCGAGATTGGCAAGGCATCATGGTCCTGCTACAAGCTGTAATTTACAGGACTGTAAACTTCCCTTCCCTCCATTTCCTCCTCCTTAGCCATCCCATCAACCACCTCAGTTTTTAAATATAAAGCTTTCCTTTTTGGTCATAGTACATGGCTAGTTATAGTAAGACTCTCTTGATACTCAGCCAGACTTTGATGATTTTTTTAAAGGTACCAGTTAAGAATGCCATAAATTAAGAATAGAGAAAAATTCTCTTGCTCCCTTTCCCATAAGTATGAAAATAAAGTTAAGAAGTCTCTTTATTTCCCACCCCAACAAAAGTATATTTTGCTTCAAATAGCTCTTCTTCCTAAAGCTTGAAATCAGTAGCCAATATTTATTCATCATGCATTTTTCTGAACACATGTTCTCTGGTGGGTATCATACTGAAGTGGAGTTAAAAAAAGATTGAGCCTGGTTGGTGTGAGTGTGACTCCAACTGCCAAGTGTGTGAAATTTGGGGACCAGAGAAATAACCACCTGGTAGATCTAAGGACACTCACTGTAAGCCAGACTTCGGCCAGAGCTTCATTTATTATCTGATCTATACTTGTGTGTCCTCTTAAGGGGGCCATGATTATGCTTTATGTCTGTGGGGGTCATGTAAACTTGGACCCTAGGTCCAACAATACCTCACAATGTCTGGTTATTACTTTCTCCCCAATACACTGTTATTCGAGTAAATGGTGGTAGGTCTCTGGGAAAAGACTAGAGTAAGCATTACAGTGTATACTTGCCATAATAGGGTGTACACTTGCCAAAATAGGGTGTGTGTGTGTGTGTGTGTGTGTGTGTGTGTGTGTGTGCATGTAAAGAACTAGGTTGTAACTCCAGAAAAAAAATAGATTATGAAAGAAAATATTTCCTTACCTGACTCTATATAAAATAATACTGACAGTCATTACATGTAAAACAAGCTATTATTCCAGCCAAAGAAAGTGATATAAGTATAATGATAGGGTGAAGGAACAGACGTTGGGCCAGAGTATTGCCTATGAGCTGCCACTTCAGCTTTCCCTTCAGTAGGCCATTCCAACACTCAGTCAACTCCCTTGTGTGCTGGCTCATCATGAGGAGGTTAAGCCACTTCTGCACTTTCATAAGGTTCAGAACAGCCTGGAGAGTCAAAATCTATAGGAGCATCTCCCAGATGTCCTCATCTCATGTGTCAGGGACTCGGGTTTGTCCAACTAGAGCAATGACTACCTTGGTTGAGTTTCCAACCATCTTTGAAGTTTATCCAGTCAGAACACCAAATTCTACACTTGATCTTCAGCCTTTTCTGTGAGTCCATTGCATGAGATGAGGGCTTCTTTGAAAGCTACCAAAGAGACACTCCAGCTTTTACACTTCTTTTTCAATTTGTTGATTGCCTTTTCATTATCAATCTGTAGTTTCACTGCAATTTAGAAAAAAAACCCATCCAATTCTATTATTATTGTATTTTTCATCTCTCTCCCCTACCTCCCCCCTCCCGCCCTCCCCCCCTACACACACACATTTCAAATGCCCAAAACATCTTATTGACCATTGCATTGTCCTCTGCCAACATATCCTAGCCCATTATTTGTGAACACTTTATCCATTGGCCTGCTACCTTGTTCCAGAGCTGACTGTACACTAACTGGCACTAGGAACTGATTCTTCACTACCAACCAGGGAGTGGGTAAGTAAGCTGGCTCCTACATCCACCTTATTGCCTGCTTTCTTGGACCACTTCTGACACTAGGCTGGATTCCCTAGAAAACAGATGTGAGCTTGACTGGGAATAAAAAGTTTATGGGAAAGAACACTTGTAAAATAAAGGGGATGGGCATGAGATTAGGCAGGATAAGAGTCAGACCACAATGTAGATGTGACAAAACTCTGCCAACCCAAAGAGAGCCCTGGGGTGGGGCTGCGAGAGGAGTCCTGCAGATAGCCAGGCCCTTTTACCATCTTTTCATGTGCTCATAAGCCAGGGTTGCCAGAGGAGAGTATGAGCTCAGTCACCCTGCTTTGCTCAGTCATTCACTATAAGCTTCCCCAAGAAAAGGATAACCTTGATTTGAATGCTGATCTAGACCCGGAAAGAGTTAACTGCAGTGAGTCTTTTCTTAAAGGAGCTGAGCCATGCTTTGTATCTGCCACTGCCTGGTTCTTATCCTGAGCTTATATTCTGGTGAGGGAAATACACGTAAGCATATGATTACTATGCAATATGGTATGCAAAACTGTACAGGGGTCAACTCAAATTAGCTAAGTAGAGGAGTGAATGGGCGGGATAGAGCAGGAATGAAGGCTCACCCTGGGGTCTTGATCATTTTCTTGTCCCCGTCATTTGGCATGTCAACTTGAAAAGTTGAAATAAGGCTCCTCTCCTCTGCCATTGTGGTGTGTGTGGTTGACTTCACCATGTCTTCTCACAAGACTTTCAGGATCAAGAGATTCCTGGCAACAAAACAAAAGCAGAATCAGCCGAAACCGGTTTGGCTCAGTGGATAGAGCGTCGGCCTGCGGACTGAAAGGTCCCAGGTTCGATTCCGGTCAAGGGCATGTACCAGGGTTGCGGGCACATCCCCAGTAGGAGATGTGCAGGAGGCAGCTGATCGATGTTTCTCTCTCATCGATGTTTCTAACTCTCTATCTCTCTCCTTTCCTCTCTGTAAAAAATCAATAAAATATATTTAAAAAAAAAAAAAAAAAAAGCAGAATCAGCCCAATCCCCAGTGGATTCGGATGAAAACTAGTAATACAATCAGGTACAACTGCAAGAGGAGACATTGGAGAGGAACCAAGCTGGGTCTATAAAAAAAAATGTGCATGAGATGGCTCACATATTTATACTGTATCCAGTTGCTTGCACCTTACTATATCACTAAAAAGATCACTACTAGCTAGACAGCTGGGTGTGTCTTATTGGGAAATTATTGAAAGGATGATTTTTCTCTTTGTTAATATTTTTCTGCTGCTGTATAAATATGACATCTTTTTTTAAAAATAACAATTGAAATAAAACCATACTGTGTGTAACATGTGTATTCACAGAGGGTCAATTTATCTTTTAGTCCCTAAATGAAAATAACTAAAGCAATGCTTGGCATCCTCCAACCACAAATGGTGAAGTATTTAGCCAAAGTGAAAAGTAATTTGATTTTTCATGGAGTTATAACAGAAAGCCAAGAAAATGTCTTAGTGCAGAATGCTCTATGCTTAGTCAATTTGAAGAATTTAATAAATTTTCTAACAATCATCATAAAGGTTTTTACCAAGAGACTATGCTTGGCATGGTCCTTGTAACTGAAAGAAACTTTACTGTGGAATGTATTTGAAATTGGGATAGTTCATAAATCACTCTAACTTCTAGATTTATCATCATCTAGAAAAATTCAACCTATTCCTTCCAAATGCAACTGCTAGAGTCATTATAAATTTACTTGATCTTTTTTCCTCCATTGGAATTTTTAAATTGCAGGAGAACATACTTCAGTTGAAGAAAAAGAAATAGTATCAGATCATCTCTGCTTTAGAGGAAGACTATCAGTTTTGTGACTTCCCAGATGCTTCAATGGATATCTTCATTTCAATCTGGGCAACTTGCTTCTCCTTACATGTGTAGAGTCATTAGCCTTAAGAATTCAAATACATTTACTGCATAGATCACAATTCTCTACAATAATTTGTTTTACCATTGAATAATTACAATATAGCACACCAAGAAGGAGATAAGTGAACTCCAGTGTGACTTAGCTACTATCCCGATCCTTTTGAATTAAATGATTAGATCACTGTAAAGGATTTCACCTGGAGTTTTTACAAAGAAATCATTCTCATCTTGGTCCTCCAGATTGGTTTTCCCTCCTTATTTATTGAATAGGTTATATGTATATATTCTATAAAAATATCTTTGGTTATAAATGTATATTCCTGAAAGATTATTTTTAAAAAATCTATCAAGTAATAATGGATGGATAATGGATTTCAGGATCTAAAAGATCTCGAATATTTGAAATTTGCATGAGTTCACTAAGATAAAACTACTCACAAATGAACAATTCTGACTTTTCTACAGTAACAGCATTCTAAGTCAGACAGAAGCCACGGTACTATGGCTAGTTTCCTCTGAGGAACCTGTAAGTCATGATACTCAAAAGAACTGCCCCTACAAGTACTTAGCCAATGCAATGGAAACCATCTATTATTTTCTTAATCATATTTTCATTTATAGGATTCCCTGGCCTTGAATATTCTACTTGACTTTAATAGTGTAGCCTTCTCAAATAGTGTGCAAGAAAACTACAGACAGTCTACAGATTCACATGTCCATCTGGGTTTGATTTAGTTAATCTATCAAGTACTTGTGTGCAATTTTTTCAGACACATGGTTTTGCTTCTCTTCTTTTTAAGTAAGTTCTGTTTACTTAGGCATATGTTGCAAATTAGCTTTTAAAATATGGCAAATGAAATAAAGAAATCCTTTATAGTAGAACGAAGTCTAATGTGAATTTCATTACTGATTCATAAGACAGACCAATCCCAGAATTTTATATAAATTCTCAAGAAAATATATTTGTTAAATTTAAAAACACTTTCCCCTGCACTTTCTTGTTCCTTGGCATATAGTGTTGCCACTGAATCTTTTGGGCATCTCAGATATCTGGAGAATGTTGAGCTCAGATACATTCTTGGCCATAGAAAAGGTGGGCACCCTTAATCTTTCCCCAGTTTCTTCAGTCGCTCCATAACCCAAAACCCTATTGTGAAAGAATTATTATTAAAGCACCCACTTAAACTTCTAGTTGTAAGAATTTTATTAATTAGGCTCATGGGTCAGTTCATTGACTTCACCATGAGGCAACATTAGTTTGTAGCATTTAAACTTATCCAGTTAACACATTTTAAAACGCTGTTGTGAGAATACATGTTATGAATAATAAATATTTTAATCATTATGCAGAGAATATTGAGGACTTTCTTTTCTTTCTAATCAATCCCATCAAAAAGGAATGAACTATAGCCCTAACCAGTTTGGCTCAGTGGATAGACTGTTGGCCTGCAGACTCAAGGGTCCCAGATTCGATTCCGGTCAAGGGCATGTACCTTGGTTGCGGGCACATCCCCAGTAGGGGGGTGTGCAGGAGGCAGCTGATCGATGTTTCTAACTCTCTATCCTTCTCCCTTCCTCTCTGTAAAAAATCAATAAAATATTTTTTTTTAAAAAAAAAAGGATGAACTATAAACATTTTTAAATAGAATAAATTGTCTCTCAGGAAGCTTATCCATTTTCCACCATCTAGACTTTGCTGATAATTTTTAAATCTATGCCCCCACACACATTTCTCCAAGGCAGTCCAGCCTCTTGTTTTCAACCATCTTCATTGTGACTTAACCTGGATATGACTAGGACGCATAATAATGACTCCAAAAGAAGTCATATTATCAATTATAACATGTCAAGAACGGTGGGACGCTTACACTCGATACTCAAAGTGTGGCTGAGCATCAACAGCGTTGGCAGGATCAGGGAGCTTCTTAGAAATGCGGAACCTCAGGGCCTACACCGGACGTACTGAATCCTGATCTACATTCTAACGTGATCTTTAGGTTATTTTCCAACGCCTTACAATTTGAGAAGCCCAGGATCAAACTGCATGAATTTTAGGGTCTGACCATTCCCGTTTATTTTCTAGTTCTGTGACTTACTGACCATGAGCAAATAAGTTAGCCTCTCTCTCAACTTCCTCATCTGTAAAATAAGAATAATGAGACTTATTTGAAAAAGTTTTTACAAACATATCTCCAAAAAAAAAGTGTTTTTGAATGTGGGAGGGAGAGAAATAAGTTAGCTATATAGACTATTAGGTGGAATAGTCAAATATTGACAATTTCATTCAATTCAACCTGAGTAAGTGAAGTAAGCTCTTAATAAACTATAGGTAATTATCTGTATTAGTATCCTACGGCTGTTGTAACCCACTACTGTAAGCCTGGTGGCTTATAATAACAGTAATTTATCTCTCACAGTTCTGGAGGCCAGAAGTCTGAACACATGGTACTGGCAGGATTGGTTCCTTCTGGAGGTTCTGAGGGAAAATATGTCCCATCCATCTGGCCTACCTTCTGATGACTGCCCACAGTCCTTGCCATTTTTTTGGCTTGTAGATGAATCACTCCAGCCTCTCCCTCCATCATCACATGGCCTTCGCCTCTCTGTGTCTCTGTGTGCCTTCCCCTCTTCTTAGAAGGATCCCTGTCATTGGACTTAGGGCCCACCCTAAATCCAGTATAACCTCGTCTTAAGATTCTATTTCCAAATAAGGTCACATTCTGAGATTCTAGGTGAACATAAATTTTGGGAGGAGATACTATTCAACCGCACTACAGGATCCTTCCTCCCTCCCTTTCAGTGATACCGGTAACACCAATCTTAAAAACTCAAGAGTTATTTTTTACTCTTCACTCTCTCATTTCTTAAATTCAGTTGTGCCTAGGTCTAGCGATTTCCTTCTTTAAAATGTTTCTCAGCTTTTAGTAGCATGGGGCAAGGCTTGTGTTTTAAAGCTAAGCAAAAATAAAGCAGGGCATAACAGAGCCAAGGCTGGAAAGGCTCCACCTTTAGGTGATAATGGCTCCAATGGCACAGGGCTTGGTAGGCTTACAACATCTTTGTCAGCAAAAGGCACCCTTTCTCTGGGCCAATGCATTTCTGCTTTCAATACCCATTTACTCCCCCTAAACAGAATTGCTGTATCTAATACCTCCTACTAAGAAGAAGGAAGCATAACACTTTCTAGGCTTCTTTTGGGTTCCAGAACACCGTATGCCACACTGCTTCATTCCATTAACAAAGTGGCGCAAAATGCTGCCATATTTAAGGGGGATCAAGAGCAAGACAGGGCTCTGCAGCGGGTCTGGAATACAGCGCTCTGCAGCTTGGACCACATGATCTGGCAGACATCATGGTGATGGAAATACCAGTGAAGAAAAAGAGATGTAGGGTAGAGTTTATGACAAGCCCAGCTGGGAGAATGTCAGTGTAGACATTCTCCAGAGTTCTGAAGCAATACCATTCAATCTGCAATGGAGAATTACACACACACCTTTTGAAAAAGGCTCTTAGGGTGCTATTGAGCCATGGTAAAGAGAGCAATGGTTGTGTATGAAACACCAAAGTGATTATGAATCTCCAACGTACAACATGAGCTGGAGCCTACTGAACCTGCCAAACTGTAAAGTCATGAGGATTCAGCATCAAGCCATCATAAAATGGAAATATACATCCAAGCTTGAGCATCAGCAGGGCCACAGGGCACAGCAAGCTGCATGAGCAGGGAGCCCAGACCTCCATGTTAACAGTCACAGTTTCACCAGCATCTAACCCCCAGATCATACCTCTGGTTGTATCAGGAAAGAGAGAGGGAGTCCTGTATGATCCAGTGAAAGAGGAAAAAATCCCCAAGTTTAGTTTATAGATAAATTGGTTCAGCATGTGCAAGCCAAACGTTGTATGGCAGCTGTGTTACATTCCCACTCAAGAGTGACTTTGAGAGACAATTGCAAAGGAAAAATCTTATCAATGGGTACAATATTATCAGAGTGGTGCACATATTCACTTTCTGTGAAAGAAGAAGCAGCCTGAGATGGAATATATATGGACTCTGGGAGTACAAAGTGGCTTTTCTGGCTAACTAGAGACCCAGAAGGAAAATGATTAAAAGCTTGGAATTTAATCTTCAAAGCAAGGAATTCTAGGCTAAAGGCATGAGCTAAGTATATGGAATTGCATTGAAGTATGTAGATAACCAAGTAGGCAAAAGAAGTTGGCCCATTTATGTCAGCTAGCCTTTATCAGTGTCTACTGTGGTGTTGGCAAAATGCATGCACAAAGTGGCCAGAGCAGCTGAAACAGAGATTATGCATGGACCCAATAGCATGAACTTCCATTAACCAAGGCCAATCTTGCTAATAATGTCCAATCACATCTAATGTCCACTGTCCAACCTGCCAACACCAGAAACCAATGCTAAGTAAAGCCCCTGAAGTGGCAGTGAATCTTAAGAACAACTAGCCACTTGAGAGCAAGCTGACTTCATTGGGAATCTCCCACCTTGGAAATTCTAGCAGTTTCTTTTCTTCTCACAGAAGACACTTGTTTCTGGTGTGGGTTTGTCTTTCATGCCCACAGGGAAGCACCACTATCTGGGAATCTATGGCATGCCTGATCTGCGATATGGAATTCCACATAACATAACATCCAACCAGAGAACTCACCTTCTCACAACAGAGGAGCACAAAAGTGAGCTCATGACCCACCCTAGTAGTCATATCATATACTACTTCAGCCACATCACCCAGAGGCTGCTGGCCTGTTAGGGCAACGAGCAGTCTGCTGATGGGCAGCTGAAGCATCAGCTCAGAAGCAATGTTTTTTGAGATTATAGCACCGTCTTCTAAGGCACATTACACTTATTGAACCAGATACCTTTCTATGGCACCGTGTTCCCAACAGGGAGAAACATGAGTCTGGAACCAAGTGACAGAAGTAGAATTGATACTCCCAATGATTTACTAGAGTATTCTGTAGATTCCTGTCTCCACAACTCTGAACTCTGCAGGATGAGAAACCCTTGCTCTCAAAAGGAACATGTACTCACCAGGGGACACAGCAAGAATCTCATTGAAGTACAGGCTACAGCTGCCCCCTGAGCACTTTGGAGACCTTTGTTTTTAGGAAGCAGCAAGCAAGAAGAGGAGTCACCATCTTGTCAGAAGTGATTGACCCTGAACAGCATGAGAAACAGCTTCCTAGTACACAATAAAGACGAGGGGATATGTGTGGCACTCAGCCACCCCATGAGTACCTCTTGGTCCTCTTGGCCCACGTGAATGGGTACACATAACAAGCCTGCCCAGAGACGTTTATGGTTAATAGGAAGTCTGGCTCTTCACGGAAAGTGCCAAGGCCAACGTAGATGGTCGCTGAGAGCGAAAGGGATTTAGAATGGAGAGTGGAGGGGAGAGATGATGAGCACCAGTTGTGGCCTTGAGACCAACTGCAGAGATGGGAGCTCAGTTTTGTCTCATTAACCTCCCTCTATCCAAGTGAGGTCCACCAGAGCCTGTGAGGAGCTGCTTCCAAATACCATGAAGTAGATGTGTGTGGCACAAGTGGCGAGCTGTGGCAGGCAGGGCGTTGTGCTGCTCAGCTCCACCTTGCTGACCAGGGGAGGAAGGTGGTCCCCTGACAGAGTCCAGCTGGTAGCTAATTCAGGACTCTCCTCAGCATTCAAGCTGCTGTCAGGCTCTCTTCAGAAAAGATACTGGTTAGTGACTGGGCAAGCCAACGGTGAAAGGGGTCAGGATCTCCTTGGGGTGGTCCCAGCCAGTAACTGAGGCATAAGGGCTTGGCCCTTTACACACAACGTGGGCCTCCTCCAGTGGGCAGTCTTCTCTGGAACATCCTGCTGGGCTCGCTGAGACATTGCCAGGTCTTTATCATCACCTCTCTATTTAGTCCTGCCTCTTCCATTTCTCTGTCACAGGGATTACTCTCCAGCAAAAAATTTTTGCACTCAGAATTCCATCTCAGTTTCTGCTCTCCAGAGAACCCAACATGCAACACATGTTTTAGCCATTTTTGTAAACAGATTATCTAGCACAGTGCCTAGAACATAATAGGTAATCAAGAAATATTTGGCAATCAGGGCTGAATTATCTGCTTCATTCTATGATAAACTATGTGCTTAGTCATGGTCAAGTAACATGGCAGATAGGAAAACATTTCTTGTCTTCTTTTTTACTTTTTTTTTCTAATCCACAGAACTTTTAGGGACTTAAATGCAGTAAGGATTATGATGTTTTCGTTGGCTTTTTATTCATTAAAATGAGACACGATCGAAGTCTTCCAAGTCTTTTGCTGTTTTCTGAGGCAGGAAATTTTCCATGCTGGGAAAAGAAGACAAATTTGTATTTATATCACAAGGAATGCTCACTAAATATTTCTCTCAGATGACTAAAGATGTGTTCATCAGAGCCAGTCAAATTTGAGATGCTACCCATAAGGATAAGGCAGCTGAAACAGCCCATCAGCCCCAAAACCACATAAAAGCCTTCAATGCAACTCTGAAGCCACCCACATAGCCACTGCCAAGCAATCAGTCAAGGCCAGAGGCAGGAACTAACTCATGTGGTGGCTAAAAGACTATTTGAAGAAGTTGGCAAAAGCTTGTCTATTTTATGAGGGGAACTTTAGGATGAGAAAAAAAAAGTGATTTATATCAGCTGCCCCCACTGTGAATCAAATTTCCTGTGTCGCTGTGTAGATGGCTCTGCAGCTATATATAATGCTTTGCTCCAGAGAACTAATAAAAATAGCACCATCCAAATGCAAGCCATAGAATGACAGCAATTCCAGTAGTGCCTCTAGATAGATGAGAATGGTCTCTCTCCAGGTCAAAGAGGTATTTAAAAGGAATCAACTCCAGCCAATTGTTTTATCTCAGAAATGGGAAGAAATGCCTCCATAAATTTTCTTTGAGCACATCGGTGATGAAGTGAGTGAAAAGCTGGCCTCTGTACTAAAAGCCTGACACGTTCTCCACAACAATCTCACCCTGGGGTCGCAACGTAGTTTATCTTGTAAAACGGAATCAAAATTGGAGGGAGTTTCCATTCCTCCAACCCGCTAAGCCCTTTCTATTCCTACTGAAAGTCTCAGAGTCATTTCTGAGTGTGAATTTTGGAGTGCCTTGTAGCATTGTTTGAGTCGCGCACTAGGCCAGTGGTCGGCAAACGCATCAGTCAACAGAGCCAAATATCAACAGTACAACGATTGAAATTTCTTTTGAGAGCCAAATTTTTTAAACTTAAACGATATAGGTAGGTACATTGTTAATAACTTAATTAGGGTACTCCTAAACTGGCCTTTGCTGAAAACGTCCTCAATCTGATTGAGGTACGTTCACGGTAGTCGACCCCTTCCAACTCTCCCATCCACACTCATCTTGTATACTTGTTTCAGATAGACAAGTGTGGATGGGAGAGTTGGAAGGCGTCGACCTCAGCGAATGGACCTCAAACAATGTACCTCCCCTGCGCTGCATATCCCGTGGCCGCTTGGGCCGCGTCTCCCGTTGCCCCACCGAACAACTGACACCCCCCACTTCTTCTAACGCCACTTCTTCAAAATAGACTCGCCCAGGCCGAAAACCAACTTCTGCGCATGGGCCACGAAGTTTCAATCGCACTGTACGTGCACGCCCGCATGTGGTATTTTGTAGAAGAGCCACACTCAAAGGGCCAAAGAGCCGCATGTGGCTCGCGAGCCACGGTTGGCCGACCACTGCACTAGGCAAAGCCCCGTGGAGGCTAACAAGATTTATAGCTGCCTCTTAGCTTAGCCAGTCCACCAATCTTCAACTTCTTCTTTGTCATGCAGTTAGGAATTATACTGAAGCCTCTTTGTGATTGAAAATAACTGCAGTTGAAGTTCGGGGCTAGAAGCTTCATTTGAGACTTGAAGCATGTGTATAAGTAAGCTATTCATTATACCATTTTAAGAGACGTGGAATAATTGGGTATTCTCCTACCATTCCATTTATATTCAAGTTAAAATACAGCAATTTTCCTTGTGCAGACTTTCTTCACCTCTTTGTTTTATCAAAGTGTAAGAGGCTCATTTAATAGGGACCCTTAAGCATACAAAGCACAATTGACTTAATCTAAAGAAAATGTTCTTGTGGATGTTTGTAATTTGTTTAAACTCAACGCAAACAAACACCCAGTTTGTTGGCAAATTAAACAACTATTACCATATGTCTGAAGTAATTCTAGGCATAGAGAGTGAATTTTTAAAGTAAATTTGATTTCATGGGCTAAATAGATCTCTTCTGAAGGAAAATGAATTGTCTTCAGTGGAAGTTTCTAATACAAGCCCTTTTAAGGCAAATTGCTAGAGGAACCTTCAAATCCCTTACCAATAATATACCTTAATTCTAATTTCTCTAATTGATAGCAATAAAAAACAGTTGCTTTTTAAAAATGTATATATATATATATATTTTAATTGATTTCAGAGAGGAAGGAAGAGGGAGAGATAGAAACATCAATGATGAAAGAGAATCATTGATTGGCTGCCTCCTGCATGCCCCCTACTGGGGATCGAGCCTGCAACCAGGGCATGTACCCTGACCAGGAATCGAACCCTGACCTCCTGGTTCATAGGTTGATGCTTAACCACTGAGCCATGCTGGCTGGGCAACAGTTGCTTTTTCAATGGCTAAAATATAGGTGTGCAACAGATTGGTTTTAAGTTGGCATTAGGTTTCCAAAAGTAGAAATACTACATAGCAACAAAAAAATGGAGGGATAGTAATAAATAGTATTTATTGAAAATTTAAATGTTCCAAACAATTGTGGGGCATATTATAAGGTTTCTGGTAGGCACACAAAGGAGGGCAGCCATTCCAGTTACTAATCATAGTTATCAAAACACACATTATGTTGTATTTCTTGGAGGCTAACAGCAATGTTTTTAACATTCTGTTGGTGCTAACAAGAAATCTACTTTTTCTGAATATCAATTAAAGAAAATCTCCATAAGCGAAGACACAAATTTTTAAAAAATAATTTAGTGAGCCTAATTGTGCATGCCATGCCAAGAGAAAGAAGTGCACGAAATAGTGCTTGGGCACCTTTTGTTTCAAGGAGATGGCACAATAGTTTGAACAGTTGATTAATAAGTAATGAGAAATTAATCAGTATATGCCAGGCATATAGATAATTAAAGAAGAAATTCCACTTTTGAAGACTGGAAATATTATTAGATGCCATAAAGAGAACACCTAGGAAGTTATAACCTGAAACTATCCGTACTCGAAAGACAATGTTCCAGTTACCAACTAATACATAACAAACTACACCAAACATCAGTGGCTTAAAATAAGAATTATTATGATTGCCTTACTCTTCTGTGGGTCAGGAATTTGGACAGAACACAAGGGACAGCTTGCCTCAGCTCTATATTGTTTAGGGCCTCAGCTTGAATGACTCAAAAGGTGGGAGCTGGAAGAGATGGGAAAGAGGGTCTCTCTCTCTCTCTCTCTCTCTCTCTCTCTCTCTCTCTCTCTCTCTCTCTCTCTCTCTCATGCTCTTTTTCTGTTTTTCTCTTTGTCCCTCCCTCCCTCTCCTCACATCCTCTCCACATGGCTATCTTGGGTCTCCTCATAGTATGGTAGCCTCAGGGCTATCAAACTTCTTCCGTGATAACTGAGAGGACCAGGCCATTCTGGGCTCCTGCTAGAGCAACTCTGCTCAGCCAGGATCAAGGGGCGGAGCGCCGGTCTCACCTCTCAGAGAGCAGCACAGCAAGGAATATGCGGCCCTTTGCAGTCCACCGCAGGCAGATAAGAGAGACATCTGAAAATGTCAGGCGTTAACAAATCATGATTTCTTTTTTTAAATATTTCAGTGGGGGGAATAATTTTGCTTGAGTTATCCAGACAATTACACTCATTCTGAACTCACATGAATAAGCACATTTCAAAAATATCATATTGGATCCCATTACTTTTATCCTATATCTTGGCCACTACTATTTTGGTTTTCTATGTCCTTGATATTTAATAGCAACGACATTTAAAACGATATTTTAATCAACAACAACAGCATTACTTTCTCCTCTGATGTAAAACAGCCAACCAAGAAAGGCAATCTATTAAGAATACCACTGTGGCTTCAAACAATCCTCCTAAAGAAAGAATGGTTTTGTATTCATAATAGCCTTTAAGTGGGTTTTTAAGAAATGCAACATAGTAATTTAACAACACAATAACAAATCTGGGGTGGAACCACCTGATCGAAGATAAACGTGTACCTACTAATAGTCCTAGAAATATATCTTAAAGATCACACACTATATACCTAAATGAAGTGAATTCAAGTAACAATGCAGAGCGTGGTGATCTTTCAACACTGGGACTCCTGACGGTGTGAAATCAGGACAGTGAGTAGATATGAACGCCGCGGGAAGCACCAGCCCACCCAGGCTCTCCACCTATTTCTTGCTTGGCATAACGCTACCTGCTTTGCCTGATACTCAGTTTGGTTCAACAAATGTGTATTGAGAAGTAGGTTCTGTGCTAGGAACTGACTAGTAAATGGCATTGTTGCTGCCCTCCTTGCCCTCCTTGCCTTCCTTGAAGCAGACTCACGGCACCATTTTCCCATTGTGCATTCAACATGGTAGTTGAGTGCTTAATCTACACCAATTGTGTGAACCACTTGCAAACAAAAACCAAGAGGCCATGGTTCCACATGTCCTGTATTAGTTTCCAAGGGCTGCCATGACAATGTACCACAAACTGTGTGGCTAAAACAACACAAATGTGTCATCTCACAGCTATAAAGCCTGGAAGTCTGAGATCAGTGTCAGCAGTGTCGGCTCCTTCAGAGGAAGACTCTGGCCCATGCATTCCTCGGCTTGTCGATCTCTTGTTCAT
The DNA here is from genome assembly GCF_964212035.1 of Myotis nattereri. Taxonomy (NCBI): domain Eukaryota; kingdom Metazoa; phylum Chordata; class Mammalia; order Chiroptera; family Vespertilionidae; genus Myotis; species Myotis nattereri. The sequence continues at coordinate 58,625,737 of NC_138080.1, forward strand.
CTTGACATGACACCCATTCTCCTTGTATGTATGCCTGTGGCCAGAGTTTCCTTTTCTATAAGGACACTGGTCAAATAGGATTAGGGCCCTCTCCCACTCCAGTATGACTTTGTCTTAATATTTACTTCTGTAACAAACCTATTTCCAAATAAGGTCACATTCTGAGGTTAGGGCTTCAACATATGGACATTGCGGGACACAATACAACCTATACCAGGTCCTTAGTGGTCCTATTTCTAGAGCATCTATCCACTTTGCACAATAAACAAAGCAACTTTACTTCTACCTAAGGAATAAGTATGGACAGAGTGATTATGAGGCTTAGCCAGCTCAAGTACTATATGCTTTGTTCTGTACCTGTTCTAGGCAGATTTAATTTGGGAAAAAAATGTTTTATGCAAAGAAAAGTAAGAAGATTTCATTGATTGTCTGAAATTTATCCATTTAACAAATGTTTTGGGACATTGTTCTGGGCACTGAGGAGAAAGCAGTGAATAAAATGGGGGGGGGGGGCGATATCTGCTCTCATGGAGATTACATTCTAATGAAGGAAGACCAAAAAACAAATTAAAGTCACATAGTACTTTAGTAGGTGTCAAGTGCTATGAAGAAAAACAAGACAGGACAAGAAAGATGCAGAATGCAAGATTTTGAGGGGTGGGGTTTGAAATTTTAAACAGGGTGGTCAGGGAGGCCTCACCTAAAAGGCAACGGTTAAGGAGCTGACGATCATGGGGGAGCAAGCCATGTGGACAGCTGGTGCGGGAGTGTGGCAGGCAAAGGAAACAGCTAGTGGGATAGGAGTATGGTTGATGTGTTTAAGGAAAACGAAGTCAGTGTGGCTAGAAAATGAGAGAGTATGAGAGTGGCTGGTGGACAAGGTCAAAGGGAAGTAGGGAGCAGATCATAAAGGAACTTGTAGGCCACTGTAAGGATTTCAGCTGTTCTCCACGTAAAAGAGGAAGTCATTGGGGATTCTGAACGGAGGAGTGATGTGATCTGATTTGGGTTTATTAGGATCGTTCTGGTTCTAAAGGTGAAAGGGGCAAAGATAAAAGCAGAGAGAAGCACTAGGAAGTTATTGCAATAGTCGAGGTGGGATATCGGTAGCTGGGCCAGGGTGATAGAGGTGGAGGTGATGAGAAGTATTTTGATTCTGGATATATCTTGAAAGGAAACCCAACGGGATTTTGGGATGAATTGATGGAGGGTGTAAAAGGAAAGAAGGAAGCAAGGAAAGAAGAAAAGAAGATATGATAAACTCCCAAAATTTGGCTTGTGCCAAATGGCAAATTCTTTCTGCCTTTATTGTTACCAATTAATTATTTTATTTGGGCAAGATGAAAAGTATTGAATAGTTAAATCCAGAATTGAAAAAAACACAGGTAATTAATTGCTTTCTATTTGGATTTTTAAAATTCTCTAGAAATATGTAATCAGCTAAATCCAGAATGTGAGAAATTCCATAGCAAGAAAAATCCAGGTTCTTCAATAAATACATTGCAAGGGGGAAAAAAGAGGTAAAGTGAACCTAAAGATACAAAGACACTTAGGAGACATATAAATCAAATGCAATGTATATACTCTATTTAGATCCAACTGTGAAAAAGAAAAAAAAATATTTTGAGACACTCAGAAAAGTATAAACATTGATTGATTTGTGTGATAATTGGTCATTTTATAATGTTTAAGTTGGTAGCATATGATATTGGTATTATAGTTAACTTTTGAAAAATGAGTTCTTATTGCTTTGGCCAGTGTGACTCGGTTGGGCATTGTCTCGTGCACTGAAAGGTTGCTGGTTCAATTCCTGGTCAGGGCACATGCCCAGGTTGCAGGCTAGGCTCAGTCCCCAGTAGGGGGTGTACAGGAGGCAGCCTAGAGGTGTACCACTCTCACATTGATGTTTCTCTCTCTCTCTCCCTTACTCTGTCTCTAAAAATCAATAAAAATTTATTTTAAAAATAAAACAAATAAAATGAGTTCTTATTTTTGATAGAAACATAATAAAATATTTATAGCTAAAAATTATGTCTAGGATTTGCTTCATCATAATCCAGTGGAGGAATGAAAGATGACCATAAATGGATGATAATTATTCATTTTCCTATTCTATTTACTTTTATGTATGCTAGAAATGTTATAATAAAGAGTAGATAAATACATAGATACACAAATATATCAATACAATGTAATGACAATACATTAAAAATTGATAAGCATGATTTACCTTAAGAAAGGAGTGGCTGGGAGCAGAATCAAAGGAGATTCCTCCCTGCCTCCCCTTCTGTACCTTTTGAATATCAAACCTTTGAAATATACTATCAATTAATAAATACAATAAAAAATGTTAAGCTGCCCAGGCAGATGTGTGAAGGGAGCATCTTGCACAGAAGTGATGTCCCAGGACAAAGTGCTAATTATTTTCTCCTTGAGTCTCCCTATTCTAACCTCCGCCGGCCTCAGGTTGCCTCATGACTCCTCATTCTGAGGCAATGCTTAATTCAGCAGAATATAAGCCAAAATGAGAATGACTCAGAGAATAGTACCCCTGGGCATTAGAGCACATATCACTCTGAAGCAAATTTTTCCACGCAAGTTTCATTGGGTCCGTTGAAAAACAGTGCTTACATTGCAAGGAACTGTAAACTACTATTAACATCTGATTTAGGCTGGTGACCTTTTTCCTAACCTAACTGATGATAGGTTTATATCCTGGCACTCTCGGTGAGCAGATTAGATTTCATTATATGCCACTGTGTATATTGGGAGTCACGTTTATTAATGCAATGCACACAGCACATCTTACCCGAATGTTAGATATGTTACATTTTATATAAAACTCATGCCATTCAGATTGCTCCATTAACTTTGCTGTGCACTTTTTATACATTAATCACAAAGTCCTCTGAACTTCTAACACTCAAAAGATCAATTTCAGGTACATATATTTATCCAAAAGACCTTCCATGATGCTCTCCAAACTTCAACACTTTAACAAATAGCTTTTTTTTGAAAGGTGTGAGTAAATTACTCTCCTCGCCCTTTAGGCAGGCAGGGGGAGGGGGGGGAGGGGTTGGAAGGGAGGGTGTCTAAATTCAGTTGAAATTTTCATTTCTTTGTCTAGGAATCTAATCATGGAATAATCAAAGTTGAATAGACTGACTTCACATGAAAACTATTGGAATGTTTTTCATTTTCTTTTACCCAAATATTGGTCCTCATCTAAGTTGCTGTCCTATGTTTTAGGGCTGAAATTTTTCTTTTCTGCTTCAAGCTTAGAAATAAAACATAAAAGGCAAAGTGAGTAGATGCCACACTTAGCTATTTGGGTCAGTGTTTTTCACGCACATAGTGGACTATCAGCATTTAGCTTGGCAAAAAAAATTATTAGGCTCTCACTTTCAAAAGATGAACTGCACAGCTGTGTTACTTATTCAAGTAAGTCTAATGGCAAAAATTCCTGTGTGAGAATCAAAGGCTGTGCTACGAACTACTTTTATAAACTCTGGCCATGTTGCTCATACATCTCTGATACTTATTCTTTATAAATAAAATGAGAAGGTTTGATTGCACAGCCTTAAGTGTACTTTCAACTTTCTATAATTCTATCATTTTAATTTTTAGAGAGAAGCACATGAAGTTACATGAATTTAGAATCTCTTCCTTTTACCCTATCCTAAAATTATTTATGAACCTCTAACTTGGTAAAGGGATTACTGTTTTAAACACCATTTGTGTCCATTCAGTATCCATTCCCTTCTTTCTTACATAGAGAACTCTGATTCAATGTACGCCAACACTGTGTTCAGCTAAAACACTTACCAGCGGTGTGATGATGAGATGGTAGCAGAAGTTGCTGAGTGAGGCTTCCAGTAAAGCTCTTTCAAAGCTGGTAGCCTCCCCTGGCAGGTATCTTTTATTCCTTGGCCTTTCCCTTCTGTCTGCCTGGAACTTGGACACAATCCTAGAAGTGGAGCAGTCACCATGTGAAAACAAGGCAACAAGCAGAGCTGGGCAGAAAAGAGCATGAGGAGAACCCCAAACTGAATGGCTTAGAACAACAGGAACTTACTCTCTCACTGTCCTGGAGCTAGAAATCTGAGGTCAGGGTATCCACAGGGCCATCCTCCTCCAAAGCCTCTAGGGAAGGACCCTTCCTTGCCTCCAGGTGTCCCTTCGCTTGTGTCCCCATAACTCCAACCTCTGCCGTCTTCCTGTGTATCCCCATCTAAATGTCCCTTTTCTTATTAGGACACCAGTCATATTGGATTAGGACCCATGCCAATGACCTCATCTAAGTTGACTGCATTTTTAAAGATCCTAGATCTACAAACAGCCACATTCAGAGGTAGGGGGGGTTAGGACTTCAATATCTTTTGCGGGGGACACAATTCAACCCACACAGTCCCGACGGCATTCTGGAGCTGCTTTACCCTTCTGAATTTTCTACCTCTGAACTTAGTGCATGAAAAAAAAAATAAAGCCCCTGTTTTGATTAAGCCTCTATTATTCAGAGGGTTTTGTTTTTGTTTGTTTATTTGTTGTTATTATTTTGTATTCACAACAGAACTCAATTCCTGACATAGTCACTTTGAAATGAAGGCTCGGGCAATTAAAAAATGACTTGTCAGCCCTGGTTGGTTTTGCTCAGTGGATAGATTGCTGGTCCCCGATTTAATTCCAGTCAAGGGCACATGCCTGGGTTGTGGGCTCGATCGCAGTAGGGGGTGTGCCGATCAATGATTCTCTCTCATCATTGATGCTTTTATCTCTCTCTCCCTCCCCCTTCCTCTCTGAAACCAATAAAAATATCTATAATAATAAAAGCATAATATGCTAATTAGACCAGACAGCTGAACGACCTTTGGGGCATCATTCCAGACATCCTTCCGGATGAAGTTGCAGTGGTGGGAGCTGAGGCAGAAGCAGTTAGGGGCGATCAGACAGGCAGGCAAGAAGTTAGGGGTAGTCAGGAAAGCAGGCAAGTGGTTAGGGGCAATCAGACAGGCAGGCGAGTGGTTAGAGGCAATCAGGCAGGCAGGCAGGTGAGCAGTTAGGAGCCAGCAGTCCTGAATTGTGAGGGTGCAGGCTGGGCTGAGGGCCTCCCCCCCCCCCAATCCCTGCACGAATTTCATGCCGGGCCTCTAGTAATTAAAAGGAGCCTGTCTATTCAAAGGACAGTTTGTACTCTTTTTTTAAAGGCAGAGATCATCTTATTTGGGAGTGGGAAAATGGGTGGGAAGCTGTACTCTGCTACAATTTTTCTAGTCATAATTTAAAGATCAAATCTGTTGTCAAAATAGAGGTTGCCAGATACTGAAAAGGTCAATGGACATGTATTCAGCAGTCAAATTTAGGCCCTAACCCTGCCCTGGACTCACACTCATCTCAGATATGTCTTCATTAGTCACCACTACAGACCTCAGTGAATGGGAATATAAATGCAGCTTTTGTGCTAAAGTTACCAGAAGCACAGTTTACTTGTCCAACACAATCAAGTTCAATTTTATGATACTATCTTTGTGCCAGGTGTGGCGCTCACAAATATATGTGCCAGAAAACACTTCAAGGAGCCAACACTGACATTTGTCTTAACTTTGAGAGGGTTGCCAGGAGTCCTGAGACCATTTTCGTGGCATCCATACCAGGAACATAACCATGATTCATTCATCTTATTTATGGGCTCCTGCAGTGGAGACAAGCAATTCTTCCATCATCTCTGTTAGTCAGAGAGCCCTGAATTGCTCACTTTACTGCTCCACGGGCTCAGTAGAGGCTGACATCAGAGTAAATAAATATCCCTATCACTTCTTCTTAAGAAAGATGAGGGCAAAGCTGAGGACTTTTCATCCTGCCATCCTTTCTAAAAGAAATATTTATTGAGTGCCTATCTTGTGCCAGATTAATTCCAGGCACTGAAGATTAAACAAGACACAATCCCTACTTTCAAGGACCTACAGTAGAGCGACAGAGATAGACAGATCAACTGTTAATTGTAAGCCTGAAATGAAAGCTGAGAAGGGCTTAAGAGCAGGCTGCTGGGAAAGCACACAGGCAGGCTATCAACTCCTTTTCTGGGCAGCCCGGGTGAATTTTCCAGTTAAACTGGTGTCAAAAGTTAGACCTGAGGGTAACCTAGGAGTTAGCCAGGTGAGAGGGGACAGCATATGCAAAGGCCCAGAAGCAAGCAAGCACGTAATATATTTGGAGACCTGCACAGGGTTTGATATGATGGGGGGTGGAGTGGGAAATGTCAATAAAAATAAACGAAATGTGGGGCATATCCTGAAGCCATTGGGAGCCACTAGAACAGTTGTAAGTCAGACAGTTACATGAACGTGTTTGTGTTTCAGAAAATGTCTTCCTGGCCACAGTATACAGAGTGAATTAGAACAGAGCAGGACCAGAGAGGGAGAAGCCAGTAGGAGTCTGCTGTGGTGCTCGAAGGGAAGGAGAGGTCCAGAGAAAGGAATTGGGAGGCACGATTAGGAGTAAAATTGACAGCACTTAATGAGTGATCAGAGTCAGCACCCAAGGATGACACTACAATTTATGGCTTGGTTAACTGATGTGTGTGGAATTGACGAGGTATTCTTATGCTTAAAATGAGAAAATACGATAAAGTTCATTCTCTAATATTGATGCTAAAGATCCATATTCAAATATCATATTCATATTTAATAAAGTAATTGACTTCTCATCCTAATCAAATTTATAACATAATCATGTATTGAACTGTCTTAAAATATGAAAAGCAAATTCAGTTTAGAAACTGGATATCGATGGGGATGAATGATAAAACAAAAATATATAGGGTTGAAAGTTATAATGCATGAGTCAATAGTTCTCAATTATTTTCATCTCACAGTTTTCTTGAGAGTCCCACACCATCCCACAGCTCAACTTCAGTGGATAGTACATATACCCCTGTACCAGTAATATAAGGTACAGCAATATTTCTCTTTTTTTGTAGGAAATAAAAAGGTGATGTTTTGGAGCCAAAAGGAGCTTCAGAGATAATAAAATATGGATTTTTTATGTTGGAACTATTGTATAACAACATTAAAATATTTTAAGATAAGCCCAGCCAACATGGCTCAGTGGTTGAGTGTGGACCTGTGAACCAGGAGGTCATGGTTCAATTCCCAGTCAGGGCAAATCTCCAGGTTGCAGGCTCAATCCCCAGTGTGGGGCGTGAAGGTGGCAGCTGGTCAATGATTCTCTCTCCTCATTGATGTTTCTATCTCTCTCTCCCTCTGCCTTCCTCTCTGAAATCAATAGAAATATTTTTTTTAATAAAATATTTTAAAATAACAAAATCTCAGAATACCATTATGCTGAAATACAGGAGGTGTGCTACAACGGATACATGTTTGATAACTTCTACAAGCAAGGAGGGCCTGGACATGAAGTTGTGTGGATTAAATAAGGCAATATTTGAAAATACTTGAAACTGGACCCCTATCTTACACCATTCACAAAATGGGTTAAAGGCTGAAATGTAAGATCGGAAACCAAAAAACTCCTAGAAGAAAACATACAAGAAAAGCTCCTTGATATTGTTTTTGACAATGGTTGTTTGTTTGCTTTTATATGACACCAAAAGTACAAGCAACAAAAGCAAAAAAATAATCTGGGACTATATTTGCAATCGACATATCTGCTACAGGGTTAATATCCAAAATATGCAAGACACTCATACAACCCAATAGCAAAATAATAATAATAATAATAATAACCCAGTTAAATACTAGGCAAAGAACATAAATAGACGTTTTTCAAAATAGATATTCAAATAACCAACAAGTGCATGAAAAGGTGCTCAACATCACTAATAATTAGGAAAATGAAAATGAAAACCACATGATATATCACATCACATCTGTTAGAATTCTATTATCAAAAAGACAAAAAAATAACAAAGATGTAAAGATGCTGGTAAAGATGTAATAAAGAGGAAACCCTTGTACATTATTGGTGGAAATGTAAATTGGTACAACCACTATGGAAAACAGTATGGCAGTACCTCAAAAAATTAAAAATAGAACTAATGTGCTTCAGCAATTCTGCTCCTGGGTATATACCTGAAAGAAATGAAATCATTATTGGAGTATCTGCAGCCCATGTTCATAGCAGCATTATCTATAATAGCCAATGCATAGTAACAACCTAGGTGTCCATTAATGGATGAATGACTAAAGGAAATGTGGTACATATATACACAATGAAATATTACTCAGCCATAAAAAAGAATGAAATCTTGCCATTGTGACAACATGAATGAACCTTGAGGGCATAATTCTATGTAAAATAAGTCAGACAGAAGAAGAGTAATGATGTATGATCTCAGTTATATTGGTAAGTGGAATCTAAAAACTAAACTAAAAAATAGAGAATAAATTGGGGTGGGGTGGGGTGGGGAGTAGGAGGAGGATGTCAGTCAAAGGGTACAAACTTCCAATTATAAGATGAATAAGTTCTGGGGAGGTAAAATATACAGGATGATTACTGTTGTTAATAACACTGTTTTGTATATTTGAAAGTTGTTAGCACATATACAGATTGCAACTATATGAGGTGATGGAAGTGTTAACTAGCCTTATTGTAGTAAACAAATCATAACATATATATATATGAAACCACATTATACCTTACACTTATACAATGTTTTATGTCAATTATACCTCCACAAAGCTAGGAAATAATAAAATAAACTCATAAAAAAAAGGTTGGAGTTGCAGATCATAAGACAAGCAGAAAATATTTAAACTGTCAACTTCTCAACAGCTGACCCTTCTGGTTGGCACACTAGAAAACCCGATTCCCTTTCATCCAGCAATGACCCTCTTCCTAAAACAGCCTAACTTCCTAAGTGGAAGTTGAAATCATCCTAAAAGCATCAGGAATTTTCCTAAAGAACAAATGCCCCATTGTAACGTTTCCCTTTACAGAATAACAATATGCACCTTTGATTTTATGACACCTGAAAGATTTGTGATTTCGTTTCCTTGAGAAGCTTAGCAAAAAACTAATTTCATTTAGTATTGTTTCAAAGTGATAAAAGTTATTAAAATATTCTAGATAATGTGACAATTTAAGGATGCAAACAGGATTACATGGGAACTTCGTTGTAAAGAAAAAAGTGGTGGGGGGGGAATCAACAAAGTAACCCTTTTCAAATCAATTTAAAAACACTTATTAAGCACCTACAATATGCAAAGCACTATCCCAGGTATTCTGCTTCTCCCATGAGCCGGTCATAGTCACTGACTTTGCAGTCTAGTGGGGCTAACAATCATATAACTGATAAAAATACGTGGTAGAATAAAATGAGTTCTATAATGCTTCTATAAGCAAAGTACATTTGAGCCATCTTGGAAGGAGAAATTAATAACTGTTGAGGAAGAGGGGGAGAAAAGAAGGAGAAGAGTCTAATCGCAGAGAATAAAATCAGTGTTTACCTCCCCTGCCTCTTCCCCTAACCCCCACCGTCATTCCCATTTCTCAAACCCTGAGGATCACCTTCCTCTAGGATGTTTCAGAAAAAGGATGTTTGCCTCACATTTGTTCCTGAGTCACCCTCTTTGCAGCTGCTTTTGTGAGTCACTTGCTCCTTTTCATCACCTCAGCTCTGCTCTGTTCTCCATCCTGCTGCCCACCTGGAGGACCTGGGACTTCTCATGACATGGTGATGGTCTCCATGGAAGGATATAAGATCACACTTCCTTTTGGTGCTCCTCTCCTTAATTTCCCACCACACCAACACAGAGCTGTGCATATCTAATACACTTAATTAAAGGGTTGGTGAAAATTTAATTAAAAAGAGATTTATAACACAGGGCAGGGCAAAAGTAGGTTTACAGTTGTTCATATGGAAAATAATACAATACATAATACAAGAATAAACTCTGTGTTTCACATACTCACAATTGTAAATCTACTTCTGCCAACTCCTGTATATAAGAAGAAAACCTAAAATTAAATAACAAATGTGATCATTCTCTCAGCCCAAGGGGGTAAAATTATCAGTCCTTTACAGGTGTCCTCTTGTGGAAACATCCTAGTTTCCCATTTTGCTCCCCTGCTTGAATTCTAGTTTATCTTGCCCCCTCTAAAATGGTTTAGCTCTCCAGTCCTCCAAATACAAATCCTTACTACTATGGTACGAACCCCACCCTTGCCCCTGGGCCTCCACCTGTATAACTCAAGGACACAGTGGCCATAGCAGAACATAATTTTAATGGGGAGACTCAGTGGACAGCCAAGGTGAGCTTTGCACTGCAAGTCCAATCTCTTTTTTGAAGTCTCCATGCCAATCCAATGTGAGCCTATGTTACCCTCATCATTCTTGCAATTTTCCTGGTGGATAGCTGTTGGACTAAACACATCCCACATGTCTTTTCTAGTAGAATTAATACTTTACAAAGATAATATTCTCTAAATCTATATTAGAGATGATAAACTTTCTAAATGTGAAGTTATCTGCCTGTATTCTTCAGCCCACACACACACAAAAATAGCATTTTATAAGGTTGTGCCAAGAAGTTTTGTGGGTTTTTTCCTACTTTCAGGCGATTCCCAGAGGCCTACCTGTGCTTCTGAAATAAAGCCCTGCTCACCAAGCAACAGCACCATCTACCATGATGGCCAACATTAGTTACACAAAATGCAGAAAAGCCCTAGCTGATTTGGCTCAGTGGATAGAGCGTTGGCCTGCAGACTGAAGGGTCCTGGTTCGATTCCAGCCAAGGGCACATGCCTGGGTTGCAGGCTCCTCCCCGCCCAGGCCCTGATTGGGGCTAATGCAGGAGGCAACCAATCTATGTGTTTCCCTCACATTGATATTTCTCTCTTTCTTTCCCTCTCTCTTCCACTCTCTCTAAAAATCAATGGGAAAATATCCTTGGGTGAGGATTTTTTAAAAATGCAGAAGAAACTTTCAAAGTTCTTTCTTTGAGCCACATTGAATTCATAGGCAGGAAAGAAAGGAAAGGGAGAGGGAGATAGGAACATTAATGATGAAAAAGAATCATTGATTGGCTGCTTTCTGCAATTCCCACACTGGGGATCAGCCCACAACCCAGGCGTGTTTCAACCAGGAATCTAACCATTACCTCCTGGTTCACAGGTTGATGCTCAACCACTGAACCACACCGGCTGGGCAAGCCTTTTCTTCTTAATGATCTCTATTAGGGTTAGGGAGGTAGTGGGAGGATGGTAATGACAAACTGATATGGCTGCCTAGGGCACAATGACCTCATACTCTTCCTTCGGGTACAGAATCTGTCCCCTTAATCTACAGAATAGACCTGTGACCAGCCTGAGCTAATCATGGTACTTTCTATGCTCAGTCATAGAAATTCATTCAAGGGTTGGAAACATGGTTCAAGCCTGGCCAATCAGAGTCCTACTCCAGGGTTTTATAACCTAACACTAGATGAGAGAAGCCCCTTTTCTCCTATAGATGATGAAAGCCCAGGACTGAGTAAAACCCTGTTTTCCACCATAAAGAAAGAGCCTCTTCTCTATAGTAAAATGGAATAAAATGAATATGCATTGTAAAGAAGAAATGAGATTCAGAAAATTATGTTATTTAGTGTTTGAGTGCTTGGTTCCAGTCATTGAGGACTTCAACATTGCTATAGTTCCTAAAAACCATAGTCAATTCTCTGAGTTATTCCAGTTATTCTTTCAATTTAGCTCAAATTTTATTTAAACTGAATTGCATTGAGTTTCTCTTCTTACAAACAAAATATTCCTGAGATTATACCCTGTACAGACCAAATCAGCTTCCCTGAAGGCGGCAATAAAGATAGGAAAAGTGATGATTCCAGTAAACATAAACAAATCCTACACATGCAATCAGAAAGTCCTTGGCATTATTCCACATACAGCCAAATGTGACCATTAGAAAAGGATTTTCTAAGGTGCTAGTATGATATCAAAGATCCTATACATACTAATCAACCAGTTGTTAAATAGAGCTCTGTGGGAGGCCTTGGCCAGTCCTGCTGGGCCCAGCCCCTCCTAAGTATGGAATAAATAGCATATACCACAGGCTTGTCTTCAGAACATAACTGCAGCACATCTATGCCTGCAATGTCTAGTAATTATTGGGTAACCTATGGTGGACTAAACACATCCCACATATCTACTAGAAAAGATATGTGGGATGTGTTAGTCCACCATAGGTTACCCAAAATGGTGATGTGGCATACCAAGAATTGTACTTGGAATCAGTGTTATCCGGATGGCAAAGATTGTTAAGGCCTTTTCCCTTCTTCCAACTTTATAGAAAGTATAAAAAAGTTTTCAAGTTGCATGATTGATGAGAAGTTTTGTGAGCCTCTCGTTGGGGCTTCTCCCAATCTAAGGGAACCAACCATGGTCACACAAAATGCCACTGCCACTAACCCAGGCCTCTCTCCTGTGAAGAACTGGGTAGACTCAAGAAACCACAGTCAACAAGTATCTCCTATCTTGATATTTCCTGATGCTTTTCTGCAAGTGTTTTTGGAACTGTCACAATAGCATATAACTTTTGTAAGATTTCTGTGTCAATATGCAAAGCCCTGGTCCGGTCCTATAAAGAACTACTTCAGAACTATCTTCATAGATATCAAGAAATACTGGGAAATGTGGAATCTAGTGAAGTCTTTGTCAGTATCTAGGCCAGAGAAAGCTGGGGTAACGTAGACATTCAGCCTTAGTTGTTACTAAGAGGTAGACAACTTCAGTGCCTACATTTTATACCTTAACTGCTACTATATGCTTCAAAAGAAATGTGAGTTATGAACACGTAACCCAGATGTCAGATGAGTCCCCCTCCCCCCCCCTTTTTTTTTTGGTTAATCCTCACTTGAGGATATTTTTTCAAAAAGAGTAGGATGGAGGGAGGGAGGGGTGAAAGAGAGAAACATTGATGTGAGAGAGACACATCAACTCAACTGGTTGCCCCGCCAGTGGGTGGGGAGCGAACCCGCAACCCAGGTACATGCCCTTGACTGGGAATTGAACCCAGGACCATTCTATGCATGGGCCGACACTTTAACCACTTAGCAACACTGGCCAGGACCCTTTGCCTTTTAAGATGGTTCAAAATCCCATTCCAAATTTCTCCATTGAAAGTCCAGTGCTCATCCCCACATTTCTGGGAATTCCCAAGGGACTTTCGCTCTCATTGGCATTTCTGGCTCTGAATGCTGCTTCCTCTGACTAGTTTATCTGGTAGATCATTTTGCCATGTGGCACACAGTGTCCCTACCCTGCATCACATTCACCCAAACATGGAACTCAGCCCCTTGATTCCCACAGGACACCTGCTCACACATGCTCTGCCTTTACGCAAGACATTTGTGTATATCGTAAGATTTACTAAAGATTTGGGACAGTGAAAATGGGGCTTACATCACAGAGATAAAAAGTTCACAAAACTGAACATTGCATATTCAATATCTTAAAAGACTTTCGGCTGTACTACTGTATTGTTCTCCTAGTTGCTCTCACACATTGCCAGCCTGCTCGGTTTTTCCCACCTCCGTGCAGTCTAGCTATGACTGTTCTTTCTTTATCTCCAGCCTCCCATGCCCTTAGGATGCACCTCCTACCCAAGCAGTCCATGGAGTACAGGTATTTCCCTAAAACAGATTCTGGTTATAGCAGTTAAGGTTTTCCCTCCTAACGTACACAGAATAAATTAAATCCTAAAACTGGAAGATGCTAAGGCATATAAAATCTCTCAACTTACTTCATATCTCTTAAGTCTGAAGAACATTGTTCATGAACCCAGTTCATTTGCTGCAAGTCCCACCAAGCAATGATATCGATACTAGACCCTTGGAAATTCGTCTGTTAGAACATGTAGGTTTTTAATAATATATAATAAATTAATTTAACCCCAAATTAAATTTTAAAAAACACATTCACCAGAATTGGAAAGGAAGTTAGATTCCTTCCTGTAGCAGAACACGTGGGATTGAAGGATTTAAATGACAGCAGGAAACAGCTGGTGTCCGGATAGATGTGTTTGTCCTCTAACGTGATTAATAAGCACATCGTTTTGAACGTAAAATGGCCGTTTTCCCAATTCCACATGATCTTTCCAGCCAAAGAAACTGTTTATCTTCTATTTCAATAGAAGCCTTGGATAGGGTGAGGCCTAGTGTCTCCTCTGGGGAGGACGGGTAATGGAATACGAAAGGCGGAATGAGACAGGGATCTGAATTCTTCCCTTTGAGTCCAGAAATAGCTGGCATGGGCCGTTCCTGGGTACCGAGGGCTGGGGTTTTAATGCTGTGGCCTAAGTTCCCAGCTACTTAAAACCAACTGGACAACAGGAGATCAGGTGACTGTCGTTAGCCCTCTCTCCTGCTCAAACTGCGCAGGAGTGTCTATTCCGCCAGCCTGGCAGCTTCAACGCCTCCCACCCCCAGAAAGGGCTTGATGTCTCATCGACTCAGTATAAACTGTCTCCCCCACATCTCACTGCCCTGCAGCCCCAGCCGCCTCTGTACCGTTCCCCAAACACATGAGACGTGCTCTGGTCCTAGAGTCTTTACCCTCCTGCTTCTCTCACTGGAGAGTAGGTGTCTCCCTACACCCGCTCAGACAGGCTTTCTCCCACCACCTTACCTCAGCAGGATCCTCAGCACCCTGTATTCCTCTTCCCTTCTTTATCTTTCTTCATAGAACTTGCTACCTGATGAGACAGGCATGCACTGCATAAGGACACCTCCAGGCAAAGACAGACCTCATATACAAAGATGTGGTAGCATAGTAAAGTCATGACGTCATAGCGCAATACAGTCCGAGTTTGCGTGTAAGCCAACCTACTGCACTGCCAGTTTGTATAAAAGTGCAGCACATATAATCATACTAGAGTCCCAGTGTACGGATTCGTGCACCAGTGGGGTCCCTCCGCCTGGCCTCCACCCTCTCGAAATCTGGGACCCCTCAGGAGATGTCAGACTGCTGGTTTCCGCCCCACCGGCAGGCCAGGCGGAGGGACCCCACTGGTGCATGAATCCGTGCACCAGGCCTCTAGTATGCATATAAGATCTTTGGTTAATCTCTTTCCGCCCTCCCCCTCTCCCTTTCCCTCTGAGATTCATCAGTCTGTTCCATGTTTTCATGCCTGTGCTTTGAGTGTCTGCCCCCTGGTGATCAGTGCATGTCATAGCTACTGGTCAAACGGTCAAACAGTCACTTAGGCTTTTATATACAGTAGGTCCTTGGGTTACGTCGGAGATCCATTCCTAAGGCACGATGTAACGCGATTTTTGCCGTAAGTCGGAACCCAACTACATAAGCACCTACGTCACTCACGTGGAGCACATACACAGCAGTAATGAAGTGAAACAGTAAAAAAATTTTAAAAGAAAGATAACAATTCCTGACCTTTACTTGTGGTAAATAAATAATAAAAAACATAAAGCACATATGTACATACGTCGAAATGACGAAAAATTTTTTTTAGTAAATAAATGGGACGTAAGCACAGAATGATGTACATCAAGTCCAACATAACCCGAGGACTGTCTGTATATACTAGAGGCCCAGTGCACGAAAATTCCTGCAAGAGTAGGCCTTCCTTCCCCTGGCTGCTGGCACCAGCTTCCCTCCTGCAGGCACCCGGGACACAGGCTGGCTTCCCTCGGGCCCCGGCTTAGTCAGGAAGAACGTCCAGAATGATGTCCAGAAGATGTCCTATCTAATTAGAAGATATGCCCTGGCCGGCTATAATCATATATAGTCCATGATACTTGATAATAATAGTAAATGACTATGTTACTTTTTTATGCATTTATTACACCATACTTATTATTTTAGAGTGCACTGTTTCTATTTTTAAAACTTCGCTGTAAAACAGTATGTTACACTGGTAGCTCGTGTTTATTGTCTCTTGATTGCATAACTTTTCTCATTCTTGATTTAATCTCATGTTTTTTTGTACAGTAACATGCTATGTATGTAGGCTTATAGCCCACAAGCAATAGGCTAGACCAGCAATTTTCAAGTGGTGTGTCACAAGAATTTTTAAAACATTCAATACTTGACTGTTTAGTCAAGGGCACTGGCCTCTTTTCTTTTAGATTGTTAAATTTAAATAAAAAATGAGAACAGCCAATACACAACAATAGCTGTCTGGTGTGAAGGAATAAAAATTATACCTTTTTTTTTTTGCCATATTGGCAAATATATATTTTTTGGTGTGCCGCAGAATTTTCGTAATTAGTTCATGTGTGTCATACGAAGGTTGAAAATTGCTGAGCAAGACCATATAGCCTAGGTGTGCAGTAGGCTATGCATGCTTCTAAGATGTTAGCACAACAAAATTGCCTCACAACGCATTTCTCTGAATGTATCCCTGTCATTAAGTAACACGAGACTGTATATTGTAATTTATTGTCTGTCACCCTTCCAGAAAATCCCAGAGGTCAAGGAGTTTATTCAGTTCATCACTGTATATTCTGTACATAGTGACCCTTACACAGTTTATCAAATTAACAAATGAATGAATGAGTGATAACCCCAGAAGAAACTGGGTAACTTAGTGATTTGGGGCATGGACTTTTGAGATAGCAAATCTGGCTCAAGTTCTGGCTCCTCTATTTATAAGCTGTCTGGACTTCACCGAGTTGCTTATCCTATTTCACAGGATTATTGTACAGACTAAAGGAGGTAACATGAAATTCATTTAGCAGAATGAGCATCCTTGTTATCCCAATATTCCAGTCCTCTTATTTTATACATGAGGAACCAGAGGTAGACTGAAGCAGAAGGACTGGGCAGCAGCTCCAGTCTCAGGGCTATCTTGTGCAGAGAAGGAAACAAATCTCTCATTCCTTCATAAAGACATAATCAACCAATGTCAAGACCCTTAAAAACATACATTCACTTTGACTGAATCCTATTTCTGCAGATATAGCCCAGAGAAATAATCACCTATATAGGCAAATATTTAGCTATACAGATTTTTACCACAGTTTTGTTTATAATAGCAAGAAATTAGTACTATACTAGGTGTCCAATAGGAAACTGATTTGATAAATTATGGTATAGCTATCTGATGTAATGTGACATGGCCATTAGAATGAAATTGTAAAATAGTTAATAAGATGAGAAAATGCTTATATGTACTTAAATTTGAAAAGACTAACATCCACAAAAAGCCTGAGTGGTTGGAATCAGAATTAATTGTGTTTTCTTTGTGCTTCTCTGAATTTCCCATATTTTCTTCAGAAAATAGGCATTATTTTCATAAGAGTCTTTTAAATAAAAACAATAATAGTTTGTTAGTCTCTTAACAATGTGTTACTATGTTTTACCAGGTAGAACCATGAGAGATGCTTAAATTTGAGAAAGTTTCTTGAATCCTGCTGGAATGAAATTATTTTCCAAATGCCATGATTTAAGTGAGCAATCCCCCTAAAGGTTTTGGCACATGGCTGATTCCAGAGTATTCCAGCTCTGCGACCGTTAGGACCAACTGCTGTGTGTTCTGAACATCCACGTTTCTCTATATTAGCACATTTAACAGATGACCTTAGCTATGCTGAATTTTTAAAAACAAAATTGACTTATAGCATTACTCATTAGATTTAAATACGAGGGTGATTCATCATTTACAGTAAATCTATTAGATAGATTACACTGCAAAATTCGCCATTGCCAGTGTGGCAGGCCTGCCTGGAAATTAAGAATGGGAAAGGAAATTGAAGGAGAGAGATTCCTGCCCGTGATTTGAAATTTAAACTTAGATAGCTATGGCAAGCATCCGAGACTCAGCCAAAGAGGACAAGGCATCTGTCACATGTGTAAGATATTCCACTCTAATAATAGCCTAGGATCTTTTTTGGAACAGGTTAATGCCTTGCTTCATAAGGAAAAACCTTGCATGTTAAAATACTTTTAGGAGTATTTCCTTACCTCTTAGATTTTTTTCACAATATAACTGGACTGCATATGTGATACATGCAACAATGATTGGGTTTCTGCTGGTTAAATATAGTCCCAAACCAACAGCATGTTCAGCTGGGGGCCCTCACTCACCAGATGTTCTTCCATTAATAGTGAGTGAGCTCATCCTTGGTGTGGAAGGTTATTCATTTGGGAGAGAATAATGAAAGTGAGACAATCATTACGTCACCTTTTCCTGTACATTATTCTCCCCTGCAGCTAACAAGGCAGACAAGCTGCCCTGTTAGTTGTAAGCTAACTCATGTTCTTGCTTTTTTAGATCTACATCAAGTGAATCATGAGCTAATTCTAGTCCAAATTAATTTTTAATATATTATCTGATAATTTATATTTGGAGAGTTAGACTTTGGGGTGCTCTTTGTTATGTAGTCAAGCATCCTGACTTCCTGAGGTGTGATTACCGGCACTTGACTCCCAGAGGCACTCTCCTCCCTTTACGCCTTTGCCAGGGTTATCTCATTTTCCTCAGTTGGCCATTTGGGAGGCAGACACTGCTGTTTCTAGAAACACAAAGACTTCTGAATGAGTAAACTTTTAAAATAATGCTCATGAGATCATGTCCTTTATTGTTTGAAGGACTCATTTGGTGCTATCATCAAACCACAAATTCAAGTTCAGAGTAAAACCAATTTATAAATAATACAGCAAAAAGAGGCTACGTGTGTGTGTGTGTGTGTGTGTGTGTGTGTGTATGTGTATATATATATATACACACATATTCATACTAACATATATGTTACATGTTTTATTTAAAAATAAATCATTATGTGAGATATTTTTAAAGAAATTATACATTTATTAATTAAGAATCCAACTTGTTGCTGAATTTTATTGCAGCCTTCCTTTAAATACAGTAATAACTCAGCAGCAAGCAATTTTATTAAATTTCTTTAAAAGGCTTTTAACTTTCTGCAAAGGAAGTTAACTGACCTTGTTTTTCTAGTGTTTATCATTATGGAATACAATTATAAGGAAAAGTGAAACATCTAATAATAACCCACTTGATAAAGCTGTCTTTTTTGTTTTGTGTTTTTTTTTCTAAAATTTTGCATTTATTCATTTATTTTATTGAGGTACAATTGCCCTATAACATTATATTCATTTCAGGTATACAATATAATGACTCAATATTTATATATATGGCAAACTGATCACCACAATAAGTCTAATTAACACCTGTCACCACACATAGTTACATAATTTTTTCTTGTGATGAGAACTTTTAAGATCTTGAGACCACATTTTGGGTTGGAGATTAAGACATATCTTCCAAAAGACTTTCATGTGTCTCTTAGCCAACAGATCAACAAAAGAGAAATTGCTTGCATTTTTGTTTAACACGTTTTTTTATTTGCTATCACATGAAAGTGAAAACAGAACTTCTCCAATGCCTCAGTAATTAAAAGGGAGTCATTAATATGCTGAGACACAATAAGTTGAATTTTTTTCTCAGTGGGTGGCCTTACAAATACACACGCACACACACACACACACACACACACACACAGTGGCTCTGATCTAGCCAACCATATGGTCCTCATTTTCTATATCTATTTCTATCTGTTAACTCAAGAATTCTGCCACTGTAAGACTGCTGACTGACCTTTTGCCCCTTGTTTCCCTCTTGTATTAAACAGATGGCTTAGCTTGAAACACTTCTTGGGTGCTGTTTTCTTCAGTTTTCCTCACATAGGAAAAAGAGTTCAAGGCTAAATGCTTAGTAAAAAATCACATTTGCATTATTATTTTCTTTTAAGGTGTTCCCCATCTCTGTGTTGTCTAAATCCTTTTATTTTTGTATTTTGTTCATTTAAGGCCATAGTCTTACTGTCTCCTTTTCCACCAAGAAAGAAAGAAAGGATCCTGAATGATTTTAGGACATGAAGAGTCAGAATCAATAAACAACCAAGCAAACACTGAGAGCCCACCCTGGGCCTTACATCCCACTAGACATTACAGGAAGTTGTAAGTGGTTCCTGGCAAAGCCAGAACGTCTGCTGCCTGGGTGTCCACGAGCTCTGGAGTCTCAGGCTGGGTGGGACCGTGGAGAACTGGTTAACACAAGCTCAGGCTGAAAGGACAGCTGCTCCTCAGCTCCAGCCAACTGCTGCCATGTGGGAATGTAGGCCCAGTCTTGCCAGGTCAGCTAGTTTTTCCTCAAATTTTAGAAATCAAGATTTTTGCATGAAATCTCTCCATTTAAAAAGTTGTCAACTAACTCAAACTTAAAAAAAAAAACACGCTATGTAGGCCAATAAATATGCAGGCCAAATCAAATAAGTCTGCAGGCCTGATCTGGCCTGGGGCCTGCCAGTTTGTACCTTCTGCTTTACAGTTTAAACTCCCTCAGAGTTTTAAAATGCTTACCTCTCAAAATGACTTGGTCACAATTATAATGATCTATGTACATTTTGTGAGGAAAAACCTTGAATAAGGTGTCTTGTCTACAAATTCTAAACAATAAAACCTGCCACTCCAGGCACTTAGCCCCACAAGGCAAAGTAAGTTCTTGACAGAATTTTTTCCTTCCAAATAATTCAAATAATTGTTTTGACACCATGTAAATGTGTTCTAAATTATGTATGTATCAAGTCTTAACATATTTTTTAGGATCAAGTCTGTATCAGCATTCCCTCCACACGCACACATACAGAATACTATCCAATAACAAAAATGACCACTATGAGAGATTATTTTAGGTTCCTGCAAGATTGTTATTGCTAGAAATAACAAGTGATTGGCAAGGATGTGGAGAAATTAGAACCCTTGTACACTGATGGTAGAAATGTAAAATGGTGCAGCCAGAATGGAAAACAGTGTGATGAATATTCAAAAGTTAAAAACAGAATTACCATATGATCCAGAAATTCCACTTTTGAAATACACACACACACACACACACACACATATATACACACACACATATAGATATATATTAGAGATCCAGTGCACAAAACTCATGCACTGGCAGGGTGAGTGTCCCTCAGCCCAGCCTGCACTCTCTCCAATCTGGGACCCCTTGGGGGATGTCCGACTGCCGGTTTAGGCCCGATCCCACACTGGCAGTCAGACATCCCTCTCACAATCCGAGACTGCTGGCTCCCAACCACTTGCCTGACTGCCTGCCTGATTTCCCCTAACCGCTTCTGCCTGCCAGCCTGATCACCCCCTAACCACTACCCTGCCAGCCCGGTCGCCCACAACTGCCCTCCCCTGCCAGCCTTGTCACCCCCAATGCCCTCCCCTGCTGGCCTGATCGCCCACAACTGCCCTCCCAAGCCGGCCATCTTGTGGCTGTGGGCACCGCCATCTTTGAGGGCAGGGCAGTCAGTTAGCATATTCCCTCCTTATTTGCTGTGGGCACCACCATCTTTGAGGGCGGGGCAGTCAATTAGCAAATTCCCTCTTTTTTTTTTTCTTTTTTCTTTTTTTTAAATATATTTTATTGATTTTTTACAGAGAGGAAGTGAGAGAGATAGAGAGTTAGAAACATCGATGAGAGAGGAACATCAATCAGCTGCCTCCTGCACATCTCCTACTGGGGATGTGCCCGCAACCCAGGTACATGCCCTTGACCAGAATCGAACCTGGGACCTTTCAGTCCACAAGCCGACGCTCTATCCACTGAGCCAAACCGGTTTCGGCAAATTCCCTCTTTATTGGCTGTGGGCACAGCCATCTTTGCGATGGCATGAGGGTCAATTAGCATATTCCCTCTTTATTAGATAGGAGATACACACACACACACACATACACACACATGCCCAAGTGACCGGCTGACCAGCCGACCAGTAGCTATGATGCACACTGCCCACCAGGGGGTAGATGCTCAACACAGGAGCAGAAACCACAGGCATGGAAATATGGAACAGACTGATGAATCTCAGAGGGAAGAGGGGGAAGAGATGAACCAAAGATCTTATATGCATACCAGAGACCTGGCGCACGGATTCATGCACGCGTGGGGTCACTTGGCCTGGCCTGCGGGGATCAGGCCGAAACCAGCTCTCTGACATCCCCTGAGGGGTCCTGAATTGTGAGAGGGTGCAGGCCAGGCTAAGGGACCCCACCAGTGCACAAATCCGTGCACCGGGCCTCAAATATATATATAAATATATATATTTAAAAGAATTGAAGGCAGAGCCTTGAAGAGATATTAGTATACCTGTACTCATAGCAACATTGTTCAAAAAGTGGAAGCAACCAAAGGGTCCTCCAAAGGAAAGCAACCCAAGTGGACCCTTTCGTTGCTTCCAAATTTTCAGGAAGAAAATTCTGACACATACTATAACATGAATGAGTCTTGTGGACATTATGCTAAATGAAATAAGCCAGCCACCAACAGATACTGTATGATTTACTTACATAAGATGCCTAAAGTGGAAACAAAAAGTAGAATGGTGGTTGCCAGGTTGGGACAGGGAAACGGGAGAGTTGTTTAATGGATGTATTAAACACAGTTCTCCAGAGAAATAGAATCAATAGGTATTCAGACACATAAAGAGAAATTTATTTGAAGGAATTGGTTCATGCAATTACAGAGGCTGGCAAGTCCAAAATCTGCAGGGTAGGCCCTCTGCTGGAGGCCCAAGGAAGAGCCAATGCCACCAAAGTCTGAGGGCATCTACTGACATAATTCCCTCTTCCTCCAGAGAAGTCACTCTTTTATCCTATTCAGGCCATCAGTTGATTGCATGAGGCCCACCCACACTATGGAGGCCAATCTGCTTTACTCAAAATCTACCAATTTAAATGTAAATCTCATCCAAAAAACATCCAAAATAACGTGTGACCAGATATCTTGGCACTGTGGTCTGGCCACATTGACATATAAAATTAACCATCACGGTGGTCACGGTCGGATGAAAGGTTCTGAAAATTGGCTGGAAATCAATGTGAATGCACTTAGCACTACTGAACTTTACACTGAAAAACGGTGAACGTGGTGATATGTGTAGTTTACCACAATTTTTAAAAAGGACATTAGCCCCTTCTCCCCCGCATTAGTGCTGAGAGTGCGGAGTGTGTGCTCCAGGCTTGGAACACACATTTATTATTTTTTTTTAATCTGTTTTACCCTCTCCCCCCAAAAAAATCTGTGTCTCCCCTGCCAGAGATGTTTTTTTCTTCCTTTTTATAAAATAGCCTGGTGAAGCACTCGTCAGTGGCCCCACAGCAGCTCCAAGAAGGAACCAAGAGACCAAGCCTTCTTGCTGCTTCGACACTCCACCCAGCAGCCTGCGGCCCTGCTGTTGAGCAGTTTTCAATTACAGTGGATTTTTGTCCCCCTGTGCTTGCTCTGGCTCCCCTCCTCCCCTTCTGACCCCCCACTCTTGCCCTCCCCCCGTCGCCCCAGTACCCACTCTCCTCTCACAGAAAGGCCCCAGCCCTGTGGGCAGCTGTGCCCAGATGAACCACGGCAACCCCAGCCACCCTAGGGACTCGCTCTAGGTGGGGAACCTACACCCTGATGTGACCGTGACCGAGGCGACACTCTAGGAGAAGTTCAGCCGCCAGCCCATCCTGTCCATCTGCATCTGCAGGGACATGGTCACCAGCCGCTCCTTGGGCAGCATGTAGAGAACGTCCAGCAGCCGGCCGCTGCCGAGCGTGCTGTGCACACCACGAATTTGGATGTCACAGGGCAAGCCAGTGTGCAGCATGTGGTCCCGGCGTGATCCTTCACTTCACAAAAGCAGAGTGGACAACATAGTCATTAGAATTGGGGCAAATCCATTGAGAATAAAGCACTGTATGATACATTTTCTGCTTTCGGTAACATCCTTTCATGCAAGGTGGTTTGTGATGAAAATGGTCCCCAGGGTTATGGATTTGTACATTTTGAGACCCAGGGAGCAGCTGAAAGGGCTATTGAAAAAATGAAGGGGATGCTTCTAAATGGCCGCAGAGTATTTGTTGGGCGATGCAAGTCTCCCAAAGAATGAGAAGCAGGACGGGGAGCTAGGGCAACAGAGTTCACCACGTTCACATCAAGAATTTTGGAGAAGACATGGATGACGAGTGCCTTAAGGACCTCTTTGGCAAGTTTGGACCTGGCTTAAGTGTCAAAGTAATGATGGATGAAGGTGGGACATCCAAAGGTCTTGGATTTGTAAGCTTCGAAAGGTATGAAGATACACAGAAAGCTGTGGATGAGGTGAATGGAAAGGAGCTCAATGGAAAACAAATCTACATTAGCCCAAGCTCATAAAACAGTGGAATGGCAGACGGAACTTAGGTGCAAAGTTGAACACATGAACCAAGATAGGGCCATCCGATACCAGGGTGTTAACCTTTACGTGAAAAATCTTGATGATGGTATTGATGATGGATGTCTCCAGAAAGAGTTTTCTCCATTTGATACAATCACTGGTGCAAAGTTTATGACGGAGAGTGGTCCTAGCAAAGGGTTTGGTTTTGTACATTTTTCCTCCCCAGAAGAAGCCACTAAAGCAGTTACAGAAATGAATGGTAGAATTGTGGCTACCAAGCCATTGTGTGTAGCTTTAGCTCAGTGCAAGGAAGAGCGCCAAGCTCACCTCACTAACCAGTATATGCAGAGAATGGCAAGTGTGAGAGCTGGGCCCAACCCAGTAATCTTACCCGCTACCAGCCAGCACCTCCTTCAGGTTACTTCCTGGCAGCTATCCCACAGACTCAGAACCGTGCTGCATACTATCCTCGTCAAATTGCTCAACTGAGACCAAGGGCTCAGGGCGCCAGAGCTCATCCATTCCAAAATCTGCCTGGTGCTTTCTGCCAGCCGCTCCTGGACCACCACTTAGTGCTGTGAGACCAGCTTCTTCACAGGTTCCCCATGTCGTGTCCACACAGCGTGTTGCTAACACAGACAATGGGCCCACGTCCTGCAGCAGCGGCAGCTGCAGCTATGCCTGCTGTCCACGCCATTCCACAGAATAAATATGCTACAGGGGTTTGCAATCTTCCACAACACCTTAGCACACAGCCACCAGTTACCATGTAGCAGCAGACTGCTGCTCATGTACAAGGTCAGGAGCCTTTGACTGCTTCCATATTGGCATCTGCCCCTCCTCAAGAGCAAAAGCCAATGCTGGGTGAGTGGCTGTTTCCTCTAATTCGAGCCAGGCAACCTACTCTAGCTGGTAAAGTCACTGCATGTTGTTGGAGATGGATAATTCAGGACTTCTTCATGTGCTGGGGTCTCCAGAGCCTCTTCGCTCTACAGCTGATGGAAGCTGTCACTGTTCTTCAAGCCCATTGAGCTAGAGAGGCTGCCCAGAAAGCAGTCAGCAGTGCCACTGGTGTGCCAACTGTTTGAAACTCATCAGGGACCAGGAAAAGAAACTCGTGCCTCACTGAAGAAAAAGACCTACACATCAACAAACTTAAATATTAAGGGGGGGGGGGGACGTTGCAAAATATAAAATAAATTTTAAAAGGAAAGGAAACTAAACTTTGGACTTTATGTACTGAGCAAATGCCAGGTCTAGCAAACATAATGCTAGTCCTAGATTACTTATTGATTTAAAAACAAACACACACACATACACACACACACATAGTGAAATATAAAAATTAATGTTTTGTAGACCCTGGGAAAAAGAATTTTCAGCAAAATACAAAAACTTAGGGCATTCCTTTCTTTAATTTTGTTATTCTTTACAGTGGGATAGCTCAAAATATCACTTCTATTTTAAATAACAGAATTGATAACTGAGCAAGGAAACATAATTTGGATTGTAAAATTCTTGCCGTAATAAAAATTTCTTACATGGTGTGATGGGTGACATTCCTGGAGTCCACTTTAAGGATGTCAGAATAACCAATGTCACTCTCTGGCCTTATATAAAGGCATGAAGAAAAGACCAAGATCATAAGTTTGAATGATGCAAACATGGTAACAATAATCTTTCATATGCTCCCCCTACCGAAAAATATCTTAGAGAGAGAAATTTCCTTTCACTAAATACCAAAAGAAATCTCTCCTAAGGGATATTAGGGTACAAACTGGATTATATCTTAATTTGAGGGTTTTGCAAATGACCTAAAAAATGTTCTTCATATAGCAAGCTTCTATAAAAGTTGAGAGAGTAATTGTTATATCTCTAAAAGCTATTTCCTTGTTTAATTTTATTTTTCAATTACAGTTTACATTCAATATTATTTTGTATTAGTTTCAAGTATACAACAGTGGTTAGACTCAAAAAGCTATTTCTGTGGGGGTGGGTGGGTGGTTAAGATGACATAATCTAGGTATATCATTTCCTGGAAATACAATTTTCCTCAGGGATAGAGTATAGGGAGTCAGAGAAATAGAAGCTAGTATGTTTCTTTGATTATTTCTCTCAAATAACAAACTTTTCAAATAAAGTGTTGGTAATAGTGAAATAGTAGTTAATTAATAGTTAATCCCAACCAATGACTATAATTTTAGTATTTTGGTGAACATTGCTATGTACACAGGAGGTAGAATGTGACCCATAACCAAATCCATGCTTCCAATGCATTTCAAAACGATTTTCTGAAATTTTATACTCCTGTTTAAGGATTCTTCACAAGCTAAGTGAGTTATCATTAAATGACTATTATGTTGATCTTAAGTTGAGACTCACATTATTCATACAAGTGTCTGTATGCTAAAGAGTGTCTTCCAAATACAAGTCCTAATATTCAGACTTAACAGATGTAACAAGAGGCATCCCTTCTTTGGCCCCACTACTATTCAGCCTTTAGTTTATCCTACTAACAAGATTATATGGGTAATAATGGCTCCCACCATAATGCTGAGGGTCAAGTGATGATCATGGTAGTAAAATAATTATCAATTATAATTTAAAAAGCAATATAAATTCTTGTTACTCTAAATTCTATAGGAAAGATCACTTTAGTGTTTGGTGTGTTTTTTAAATATATTTTTTTGTTGATTTCAGAGAGGAAGGGAGAGATAGAAACATCAATGATGAGAGAGAATCATTGATTGGCTGCCTCCTGCACACCCCCTACTGAAGATGGAGCCTGCAACCCAGGCATGTGCCCTTCACCAGAATGGAACTGGGGCCCTTCGGTCAGCAGGCCGACACTCTAGCCACTGAGCCAAACCAGCTAGGGCTATGTTTTGTGTTATATTAATAGGTTCTGTAATGACTTTTCCCTCCCCATAAAATTAGAGAGTTAAATAAAGGATAGTGATTGCTGAGGCAAGAAATGAGTGGACCTACTGGTACAGCCACTATGGAAAACAATATGGAGGCTCTTCAAAAAATTAAGAATAGAGTTACCATATGATCCAGCAACCCATCTTCTGGGTATCTACCTGAAAAAAATGAAAACATTTATTTCCAAAGATACATGCATCCCTATGTTCATTGCAGCATTATTCACAAAGGCCAAGACATGGAAACAACTGAACTGTCCTTTGATAGATGACTGGATAAAGAAGATGTGCTACATACATACTAGCAATTTTCAATCTTTTTAATCACATAAACTAATTACCAAAATTCTGCAGCACACCAAAAAGTATATTTTTTGTCAATCTGACAAAAAAAAAATAGGTGCAATTTTGATTCATTTACACTGGATGGCTATTATTGTGTTGGCTGTTGTCATTTTTTTATTTGACGATCTAAAAGAAAAGAGGTCAGTTCCCCTAAGTACTCAAGTATTGCATGTTTTTAAAAATACGTTTTTATTGATTTTTAGAGAGAGGAAAGGAAAGGGATAGAGAAACAGAAACATTGATGAGAGAGAAACATCATCAGTTGGCTGTCTTTTGCACGCCCCCCACTGGGGATTGAGTCTGCAACCTGGGCATGTGCCCTGACTGGGAATCGAATCAGGGACCTCTTGGTTCATGGGTAGATGCTCAACTACTGAGCCACACAGCCAGGCGGTATTGCATGTTTTAAAAATTCTCTCAGGCCCTAGCTGGTTTGGCTCAGTGGATAGAGTGTTGGCCTGTGGATTGAAGGGTCCCGGGTTAGATTCCAGTTAAGGGTACATGCCCGGGTTGTGGGCTCGATCCCCAGTAGGGGGTATGCAGGAGGCAGCCAATCAATGATTCTCATCACTGATGTTTCTATCTCTCCCTCTCCTTTCCCCTCTGAAATCAATAAATATATTTAATTAATTAATTAATTAATTTAATTTAATAAAAATTCTCTCAGCACACCAGTTGAAAATCATTGATATATACAATGGTACACTATTTAGCATGGAGAAAATATGAAGTTCTGCCATTTGTGACATGCATGGATCTTGAGAATATCATGCTAAGCAAAATAAGTTAGACAGAAAAAAGTTAAGAACCATATTACTTCACTCATTTGTGTGATATAAAACTGAAAGCAACAAATGAACAAATAAGAAAAAAACAAATAAAAACTCATAGATACAGACAACAGAATAACAGTTACCAGAGGGTAGGGGGATGAAGGAGTAGTAAAGGGTAAAGAGGGTCCAATATATGGTGATGGAAGAAGCTTTGATTTTGGGTGGTGAACACACAATGCAATATACAGATGATGTGTCATAGAATTGTATACTTGAAGCCTATATAACCTTATTAGCCAACGTCACTCCGATAAATTTAAATTTTTTTAAATATTCCAAGAAAAAAAAGTGAGCATTTCTTCTCCACAAGAAGGTAAGCCCTCCACAAGGTGAAGTCTCCAAGTAAAGCTGTAACTCTTTGAGAAACTCAACTAGTAACACAAGTCTGATGAGATAATGACAGAGGTGCTGGCTGAAATGCTGAGCTCAGCCCATTCCAAGTTCAGGTTTTTAAGTCTCCCTATTTTGAAAATGAATGTATTTTCTTTTTTACTTCATTTTTTTTTAAATCCTCAACTATGAACATAAACTTGGCAAACCAGTGAATTATAAATATGAAGGAAATCCTAAAGCCCATCTAGTCTATTTCTCTGCTTCTGAGTAAAATCAAACTTAAAATGTAGGTTTATCTTTTAAAATTTACCTCTAGGGAAGGCATTTCCTTACCACCAAAGCATTCCCTGGACTAGGTTAGGTCTCTTAGTGTACACTTTCACATCATTTGCTATTTCTTCTTCAAGGCATTTACTACAAATGGACCCAAATCATTACCGCAGGTCCTTGAGCAACGTCATTTTGTTCAATGTCGTTATGTTATAATATTGACCAGGAAAAAAAATCGATTTCTGATGGGACCACAGTCTGTGTGGAATTTGCACCTTCCCCCCTTGTCTGTGTGGGTTTTCTCTGGGGACTCTGGTTTCCTCCCACATCCCAGAGACATGCATGTGAGGTTAACTGGCCTGTCTACAGGGTCCCGATTTGAGTGGGTGTGGGTGTGGGTGTGGGTGGCCCTTCAATGGAAGGGCATCCTGTCCAGGTTGAGGTCGGACCCTGAGCTGCTGGGAGAGGTTCTCGCCACTGTGACCCTGAACTGAAACAAGCAGGTTGGAAAATCATTATCTTATTTGTTTTCACTCATCTTTTAAAAATGTACGGATAGCTCACATTTGTTTCAATCTTTGATATTAGAAGTGTTTTGGATCTTTAGAAGTTTGGCAATGTTTGTGTGACCAGAAATATGCTGTAGGAACTTAACTCTTGTTTACATCAATCAGCCTGTGGTAAAATTCGTTTCATTATAGGTCGTTTCAATTAAAGCCACATTTTCTAAGAATCTACGGACAATGTGAGGACTTACTATATTTGGACTTTCAGTTTACGATCTCTGACTAACCTCACACACTTACCTCTCTTCCCCACCAAAGTCCTACTGAGATAATGAAAGAAATACAGCAATACAAATAAATCCATAACAGGAAAGATACCAACAGACCAGAAGAGAATGGAACTTCTAGGAAATTTAATCCTGGTAGGAGAAAACTAATGGAGGCAGGGAACCAGAAATCCATGTCTGTGAAAAGAGAGACCCCTAAACAAATTTCCCCACGAGAGAATGGGAATAAGCCCTGAGAGAAGTAGCTGGGCCCGGAGAAAGCAGCCCGGGAGGCAGCTGGCATGTAATTAAGGGCCTGGGGAATACCTGTGTCAGCTTGCAACTCTGGGAGCCACTGACTGAGCCTCCACCCTGGGGTAAAGCCACGACTGCATTTTTAAATAGCCAAATATAATCAGAGTTCTGACGAGTAAGGCTCCCTGTGAGCACTGGGACTAGAGAAGATAGGCAGAAGCCCCTATCACTGACAACCACCTAAGGGACACGGAGCCCCCACACAGAAGAGAGGGTACCCAGCCACACTAAAAATAACGAGCCTCCTTGGCCACACTAAGTTCCCCTGACCTGCCCCTGTACTCACTGCCAGGAGATCAAATCTCTTCAAATACACATCAGCCAGTCTAGATCTTTTCTACAAATATAAACAGACAATAGAAAGCTGTCAACCATTGGAATAAAACCAAATTGTTTCATTTTGTTATATTTTTTCATTGTATTAGATTAACCTCTGACAAAATAGTTAATACAGGAAATGGAGACAATTTTAAAAGCATATGATTATTGTCATAAGAAGAATTAAGAGGATATTGCACCCATTAAAACAGATAGGCTGCTGTGAAGAAAAGAATCAATTACAGTTCTTGGAAATTAAAAAATGTGATTGTCTAAATTTAAAACATTTCCATTCTTAACATTAAAAATAAGATTTTTCTGTGACTACTAAAGATGTTGAGCATCTTTTCATGGTTTTTGGACCATTTATAGCTCCATTTCTGTGAATTGCCTGTTTATATTTTTTTGCCCATTTTTTCCTCCTGGGTCATGTGCCATTTTTCTTACTGATTTGTGAGTGCTCTTTATATATTCTATATATTGATGTGTTGCTTGATATATATGGGCAGATTTTTCTCTCAGCCTAGCACTTGCCTTTTAACTGTCTCTAAGCATCTTTCAACATTCAGAATTTAAAATTTTGCCCGGCTGGCATGGCTCAGTAGTTGAGCATTGACCTATGAACCAAGAGGTCACGGTTCTATTCCCAGACAGGGCACATACCCAGTGGGGGACATGCAGGGAGGCAGCCAATCAATGATTCTCTCTCATCATTGATGTTTCTATTTCTCTTGCCCTCTCCCTTCCTCTCTGAAATGAATAAAAATATAGTTTAAGAAAAGGTAAAAAATAAAAATTTTATAGTCACCCATAGTTATTTTTCTGAAAGTGTGTGGGCTTTAATTTTCTTAGGAATGTCTTTTCCAACCTTAACATTATGATAGAACTTCTTTTGGTATAACTGTAAATATTAAAGCTATCTACTAGTAATCTCTCTAAACAGTTTACAGTTTCCTAACCTGCAAAATGGAAATAATATCTTCCACACAGAGTTGTTGTGAGAATGAATGAGAAAATGCATGTAAAATATCTGGCACACAGAGGCAATCAACAGGTTTAGTCGTGTTAGCCTTACTGTGGAGAGCACTGAAGTAACAGGCACTAGCCAAGACCAAATACACACAATAACCCAACCTCCTAAGTCATTGGTTCAGAGCAGCCAGACTAAATAGCCTCTCTTAGCCCCCATTATGGACTGGAAAGTAGGCTTTTGTTTTCCATGACTTTATGTTAAACAAGTACACAGACACCTTGAAAATAGCTTACCCATCCACCCATTCAGGAAGATTGCTCACGTGTTTGGGATTTGACTGTCATTCCCACCTCCTGCTTGGCCTGTCATAGGGTATCTATGTCTTTGTCTTCCCCTCTCCTCACCTTGTCATTTGCACCCTGCCCTTGCTTTAAATCTGTCAGTCCACATGCCATGTCCCTAAAGCAAGAGACACTGATGGATGTGTCACCAGTGAAGGACCCAGGATTGCCAGACTCCCCGGGAAGAAGAAACATTTTTGACTCTTCCCTGTCCCCTAATTCCTAAGTGTTGCATCCCATTTGCTTTCACATAAGTTGCTTCAACAGCCTCCTTGCCTCTCAGCCTTCCTGTCTGCCTCTGCTAAACCTCCCACACACATATGCTCCCTTCTGTTGCCTTAAGGATATTTCTAAAGCAAAATCTGGTCATGTCATTGTTTACTTAAAACCCTTCAGTGCTCTGCCACTCAACAGCTGTTTGGCACTAGAAAAATATTTACCTTCATTGGGTCACTTTCTCCATTTGAAGAATAGGCATCATAATAGTGAGCCATTGCTTTTAATATAAAATTTAAACATCTAAGCCTGAGCTATAAAAATCCCTGTGTGACCTCTAGCTTCATCCTGGCCATTCCTTGTCTAGCCTTTTCTTTTCTTTCTTTTCTTTCTTTTTTTTTCTTTTTCTTTCTTTCTTTTTTTTTTTTTTTTTTTGTCTAGTCGTCCCAGTTCCTTTTTCATTCCTAGAACACGGCACACTCGCTCATACCCTATAATTTTGCACCGCTGTTCTTTCTGGTTGAAGACTACTCCTCTCCCAGCTCCCAGGGCCCTTCTAGCCACCTTCGTTGACAAATTCTTTTTTATACTCAAGGTTCGGCTTCCTCCTGAACTAAATTTCTGACACATATTATGTTCTGAATAAATATTTGTTGAATGAGTAATTACCAAATATTGAGTGCACATTCTCTCATTTAATGCTCACATTCTCTCATTTAATGCTCACAAAATTCCTGTGAGGTCGATATCATTATTCCCATCATTGTGGATGTTAAAAAGCAAAATTCAGAAAGGTTGAGGAGCATGTCCAAGTTTATAGTTATAAGTGGCAGAACTAGTATCCAAATGCAGGTCTGTGTGACACTGAAGACCAACTTTGGTGTGAAATAGAGGTTTGGGCATGACATGAAGGAGGAAGTGATAATAAAACCAAGTGTTAAACATAGAGCTCTCAAGAATAAGGCCTTCCCAAGCACGGTCTGCATGGGTTTTCAGTAGCAGCACAAAGTCCTGAAAGCCCAGCGTTTTCACCAGCTCCCAGAGAAAGATGCCGAGTGCCCACACAGCCATGGGTTCCCTTTGCAACAGAGATGTGGTGGCATTCCCAACAACCCTCCCCCGAGGACCGCTCTGTCCCACAGCATCCCTAGTGTGAGAAATAGAAGGTTCTTTTCAGACTACCAGATCTCTTTCTTTCTAAGCCATAAAGTGTAGCCCGAAGATATTTCTTTAAAAGAAATGCCTCTTCTTAAAAAAAAAAAGCTTCCACCCTGATATATAAGTTCACACACAAAAAATCATACTATTAGAGTAAAAACAATTTAAATATAAAGGATATGCCACTTAAGCATCCATTTCTAGACCTTAGGCCAGTCTAATTTGCAGTCATAGCACATTAAAAGACATTATTTTGATGTGCTATACATGGTCATAGATTACAGGGACAGAAATAAAATCATGGAACAAACATAGAACTTTATCTCTTCAAAAGATTTTAATGCCTTAGTCTCTGCTCGTCATAAGGAAATACTTCACAAGGAGTCACAAGCTTGTGGTCCTGTTAAGCTCGCTGGTGGCTTTTTCAAATGGTTTGCTAATGGTATATATCTAATAGTGCTATTAATGGTTTATCTTCAGACAATCCTGACTTGAAATAGGGAAGAAGGTAACTTCCTCTGAAGATGCATGTAATGATGGATAGAGGGCTAAAGAGAAGGTTAGGAGCAACAATTAGATGTGTAGTAATGATGGAATGGTTTGATCACAAGGAATGGGAGTGAGGCACTCAAAACATAATGGAGAGATATATTGTAAAGTGAAAAGGGCAGGTGGAGAACAATGGACAGAATATATTACAATTTGTGGTGTGTGTGTGTGTGTGTGCGCGCGATATATAAATGTCTTTAGAAAGACTCACAGGAAACTGTAAGAATGATTGCCCTGAGAAATGGGATTGGAAATACTGAGTTGAGGAGGAAGATCAAGGGTGAAGAGTAGACTGTTTTGCTAAATATGTGTGTGTGTTCGCATTTTAACCATGTATATCTATTTTCATTTCAAAACATAATAGGAATGCATGAGGTTGCCCAGCAGTGCATGGCTCAGACATCTGGGTCATACTCAAGCTCAGCCAAGCTACTTTGGGTACAGTCTTTCAGAAGCAGGTTGGAATAGATATACAACTTTCTGAAAATTAAGGCTTAAACAGCTCCACTGAGCCCTACCTGGAGAGAGCCTGCTGACCAATATACAAACCAAGGAAAGAATGATATGGGAAAACTGAAAGAGCGATGGGCATAATGGAGGCAAGGAAAGTGCAAGTTGGAAGTCAAGAATTTATCCTCATTCAGTGGCCAGCTACCCAGGTCAGTGTAGGTCTTGGTCTCTGGTCTCCCCTGGGGAGCGGTAGAAGGCATTTCAGACCATCATAATGTGTCAAAAACCCTCACTTCTATTGACTTGCTTTGATAGCAAGTTTCTAATGATCACTTGGCTTCCCATGTATCTTTTCACAGAGAAAATATGCCCCAATCAGCAGAGGATGGCAGAGTGCAGAGTCAGTCCACCTTGCAGCTATATATTTTACTGTTTAAACAAATAAAAAATAAAGTGATTTGTATACAGACAAGATAATAGTTCTGAAAGAGTTGCTATTGGTTTCCTAGCATTTCCTTCTCTCTGTTAAGGCAGCTAAACCATGAGGATTCATTGGCTCAGGAAGATATGCAATAGTAGAAAACAGGGGGAAAATGGAAACTTTTAGCTTTGTGTTTCAAAAGCTAGCTCCTTAGAATTTTTTAGTGTTTTTTGTTTGTTTGGTTGGTTGGTTGGTTGGTTGGTTTTTTTGTTTTATTTTGTTTTTAAGGAACATGGGAATGTTTGAGAGCAGTAAGAGCAGGTCTTCCCCATCCACCTTCCCTACCAACCAGAAAAAGATTCTCTACACCTGGTAAAAGAAAAGAACTAAAGTAATAAGAATATGATACCAGTGTGACCCTGGAAAAGGGAGTCTGTGCCGTGCTCTCCAGGCTGAGCACTGGGAAGTAAACAAGGGCCCAAACCCCCAGACATGATTATGGAATCTGATAGCAAGAGACATACCGAGCAACTGGATAGAATTCTGGGTAGAAATGAAGTGAGTAATCCCAGAGAAGAAATATTTCTGTGAACTGTTTAGGCAAACAAACATCTAACCTTCAAGCAATTTTGGGGGGGCAACAACAGAATGAGTCTCATGCATCTGAAGGAGGCAAAGGAATTGTTGAGAAGAGCTGGCTAAATTTGAAGGATTGCACAAATGGGGACAAAAGATGTCTTTATGACAACTTGCATTGACCAATTCTGGAGGGATAGACTTACCCCTAACTCCCCCCTACCCCACCCCCAGTGAAGACCAGATTTCCTCCTCTCCTGCACTATCATCACCAATGCTTAGAGCCATATAATCCATATAACCACATAAACTTATATAAACTTTATAAAGTCAGAACTCAGATATAACTACATGCAAGAGAAAAGGCAGGAATCCAAGTTAGCAGAGATTAAGTTTCTGCCATCCTGATGTAATGGCAAGTTAGAATATACATTTAGCTGAGTTGCATAAGAGTTGGCATATTGCCCTGGCTGGTTTGGCTCAGTGGATAGAGCGTCGGCCTGCGGACTGAGGGGTCCCAGGTTTGATTCCGGTCAAGGGCATGTACCTTGGTTGCGGGCACATCCCTGGTGTGGGGTGTGCAGGAGGCAGCTGATTGATGTTTCTCTCTCATCGATGTTTCTGACTCTCTATCCCTCTCCCTTCCTCTCTGTAAAGAATCAATAAAATGTATTTTTTTTTAAAAAAAAGAGTTGACATATTTCTTATACACCTAAATTTGTGGCCTTAGATTCATACCCACAATACATATTATATACTTCAGGTTCCTGTGAGCTTGAGAAGTTGATCCAGAGCCAATTACATGCTAGGTGTCTTTTAATTTCCCCATCAGTTGAATAAGAATTTTCATATCCACTGTACAGGGTTAATACGAGGCTCCGATGTGATCATATATATAAACTGCCAGGCCCAATGTAGATGTTCTATAAATACTGTTTTTCTCATGCCAGTATCATCACTTCATTGACATTCATCGAATATTACAATTTCCAAGTGTATAACTGGTTAGACATTAATTATACTTTAGGTAGGCTGCTTCATGATGGCATCCTAGTATCTTAATCTCATCAGTAAAATGTCCTCACATCACATGGATAACTTCTGGGAAGGGTTTCTGTGGCCGGTTAGTCCCACCCACAGTTATGTAGTTTCCAGTAAGCTTCAATCAAAGAGAGTGTCCCCTCCCTGACCTGAGCATGCTGTCACTTCCCAGCCCTTTTGCCACAGTCATCTTGGAAGCCATGCTTTGGCATTCTAACTGTCTGTCCCTTATGCATAAGCTAAGCCATGACCTGCTTGTTCCAGGTCCAGGAAGCATGTGCTGCAACGTTGCATGTGCTTGACAACGTTCCTGTGGCCAGGTAAGGAAAAGGAGGGGCACTCATGCAGGTCCTTCAGGTATAGTATTTCACACCTTCTTTGCAATTACCACCATTTCATTGACAAAAACTAAGGCTCAGAGAGGCTAAGTAATTCCCCTGGTACCCGAGAACTAGTAAGTGACAAAGTAATACTTGAAGCTAAATCTGGAGGTTAAGCTAAATCTGGAGGGCTCCAAAGCTCATGCTCTTTCTGCCACATAACCACCCAGGGAGGAAAGGATGTGACGGGCAAGTATGAATTGTACCAAAATGATAGTTGATTGAGTACATGGCCAGTAATTAGAGGTATTTGCAGTTGTCACCAAAATACGCACATGTGTTTAGATAGGAGAGAGAGAGAGGGAGGGAGAGAGAGGGAGAGGGAAAGGGGGGGGGGGAGAGGGA
The DNA here is from genome assembly GCF_964212035.1 of Myotis nattereri. Taxonomy (NCBI): domain Eukaryota; kingdom Metazoa; phylum Chordata; class Mammalia; order Chiroptera; family Vespertilionidae; genus Myotis; species Myotis nattereri. The sequence goes on from NC_138080.1 coordinate 58,662,491, forward strand.
AAGAGAGAGAGAGAGAGAGAGATTTAAATATCTTTCATTGGGCTGCAGCCATAGCCTGGGTTGATGTTTAGCTCTGTAGTAGTAACAATAATGATAGCAGTGCTTTGTGTGAGTCTAGTACTCAGCTTTTCTAAGTACTTTCACATCCATTGCATGATTTGTCTTACAGCATTCCTGGCAAGATATGCAGGAAAAACATCATTCTTATGAAAAGGAAAAGAGGTACAGACTTGTTCCACATCCCCCAGCAATCTCAGAACACAGAGCTGAAGACTCGAATGCTATCTGAAGTATGTTTGGGTACTCTGAGTGATGGCTGGAAGATATGCAGAGGTGAGCTCCTTTTCCTTGGTGAAGTAGAGAATGCGTTGTAGCAGTTAGGGCTTCAGCAGGAAACAGATGACATGGTCAAACTGGACAATTTTAGGAGATTTTAACAAAGGGACTATTTGCAAAAGGATGCTCAGGGTGTAGGAAAACCACAAGACATATTACAGTCTCTAGTTTGCATCAGCGAGGAACCATTACCCCACATAGGACTAAAGGGCAAGAGGACGGTGTAGTTATTAGAACAGGGAGGAAGTCTATACAGTGAGATCACCTGACAGGAGCTCTGGACTTTGGCCAAGGGGCATAGACGGCCTGCAGTAACTTCCACAACGAGGGGTCCAGGGAAATCAATACCTTGATTTTACTCCAGTCCTTCCTTCCCTCTGATCACCTGCTGGTGCTTCCTGTTAGTAAAATCTGTCTGGAAGTCAAAGACAAAGAATATATTATTGTGGTCAAAACAGTTCAGCCTCATGAGGCACAGAACAGGGAACAAAGGGGTAGAGAAGATCTGGAGGAGCAAACAGATATCCTGCATGTGAGGTTTTCTGCTAAGAGTTAGAGGTCAACACTAGAACAGTGTATCAAGACGTAAGCTCACTTGAAATGATTAAACAATAAAAAGGAGTTATTGGACAGGCTTCAAGTGCAGTCAAATCAGGAGGCTGGCTGTCTGGGAGGGTGTGAGATTTGTGTGCCAACTCAGTACTCCAGCTGCCTTGCCACATGGTAGCAACGTGGCTGCAAGCAGTTCCTGGTGTTCATCTGCACACCACATTGACCGGAGAGAGAGAGAGAGACCAGGTTTTAGAATTCTCAGTCAAAGTCCCAAGACTCATTCTGATTGGACTATCTTGGGTTATATACTCAACTGTAAAGCAAAGATTGTGGGTAGAATATGGAATGCACCAATTGGCCTACCTGAGGTCAAGTGCTTTGCCCTTAGATAAAGGAATAGAGTGGCTTTCCAGAAATCACATAGATTCTGAAACAGAAATTGGAGCTTTATGGCTGAAGAGGCCATCAAGAAGTACTCACTCAGGTAGAATTGCAGACCTGTCACTGATAGGAAAGGGAGGAGACATATGGGACTAAGGAGTGTTTCAGTCCAAAGTATAATCAAACAACAGAAACCTAACGTGGATTAAATGGACAGGGGCTTATTTATGTCACTCAATGAAGCAACAATGGGTAGGCCATCAAAGGTTGGTATAGTAGCTAAATAATGCCCTTTGAAACCCGGATTCTCATAATTATTACCTCATGGTCAAATGATGTCTGGTGCACTTCCAGGCTTCCATCCAAGTTCAAGGCAGGAAAAAGGAAAAGAGGCAAATGATGGCCTAAAGGGGAAAATGTTTGCCTAGAGCACTATTGCTTTTCCATCTGCAAAGGAAAGCCCTTTACTTTACTAACCAGAACTGTGCTATGTGGCCACCTCTTAGCCACAAAGGAGGCTGGGAAGTAAGGCATTTTCTTTTCTAGCTCAAGTTGTAGATGAAGATAAGGGAGAGGGGGGTTGGGGATGGTTTTGGAGAGCTCATCCATGGTCTCTGCCACAGGAATGATTGCCTAATGGCACTGAAGACCCAGCAGAGGCTGGAAATCATAAATCTGTGGTGGAGCTAATCAGCAGAGCATCACCCGCTGGACAATAATACTGGTTAACTGGAAAAAATGACAGCTTGATACTAAATTTCACTGATTTTGCTAACTCAGGAGGATCACAGGCCAAAGTTTCCTAGCAAAGAGGGCAATGAAGCCAACCACATAGACAATTCAGGAAAATTGCTGGAAAAATGCTGCTATCTCATTTCCAGAAAAATTAAGAGCCTTGTTATATAAATTTATAAACTAAAGTCCAGAGTCTGTAACATGTACCGGCACTAATGCTGGTTATTTTTCCAGAGAAGTTTATTCATCTAGGAAGGGCCTTTCCATCTAGTTTTTTCGTTGTTGTTTTGTAATTGATTTTTTTAATGCACTTGGCAGTTTTCTGTTTGTTTGCATGTTTATTTGATTCTTTAAATTTTTGTCAATTACAGTTTATATTCAATAGTTTCCGATATACAGCATAGTGGTTAAACATTCATATACTTTACGAAGTGATCCCCCTGATATTTCCAGTATCTACCTGGCACCATACATAGTTATTACAATACTGTGGACTGTATTCTCTACGCTGTACTTTCCATCCCTGTGACTATTCTGTAACTACCAATCTGTACTTCACCTTTCTCCCCCAATCCCCCAACACCCCTCCACCCTGGCAACCAGACATCTGTTCTCTGTATCTATGAGTCTGTTTCTATTTTGTTTGTTCATTTATATTGTTCTTTTGATTCCACATATAAGTAAAATAAGTCAGTCAGGGAAAGACAAATTCCATCTAGTTCTAAAGACTACTAACAAAGTTTTTGTGCAAGTCTAGATAAGTAAAAATAAGTTTATACTCTAATAAGCAGGCTTTATAAGGATTCCCTTAGTGTGCAGATTCTCAACTTTTTTACGTTATCATCAAGACCCAAATTTTTTTTTTCATATAAGCATCCAGGACAGGGCCATACACAAATGTGTATTCAATTAAATATAGCTTAATTAAATAAATTTTTTGTGTACAGTTGTATAATCCAAATATAGCATTGCTCTGCTCTTAGGACCCACAGTGACACATCTGAAAAATTACAAATTCAACCCCAAGAGCCTTGAAGGAAAGTGTAGATTTTTGTAGGTGTTCTCAGGAGCAACTTAGTTTACGCCCACACAATACACCACAATCACATGGCAGCTGCTGTCCCCACAATCTCCTCCCTGTCTTTCTTGCCTAGTCCAGAAGAGACACCCTATATCTTTCCTTATTTATGTAGAACCATTCACCTCTTTTTCTAGTTGCCTCTAGGTCCAAGCTTGGCACATTTTCCCATCAGTACATCAAAGGCTTCGTCCATCTTCCCAAGCAGGAAAGGACCTTCCTTCTTAAACAAAAGAGTTGAGGGGAAAACTGACAAAGGTCACATCATAGCAATGCCAAACTCTAGGCAAGTGCTTAATATAGCTTCAGAGAAAGTACCAGCAACTTCCCACATTTAATATATAGTAAAAGTACTGAAGCAAAAACATATTAATAATTTACTTTTACATGGCACCATATGGCAAAAATAATAAACATCACAGATTTCACAGATCTACAATGTAAAATGAAGAGGGAACGAGGAAGAGGAAGATAGTGACTGAAAAGATATGAAGTAAGAGCAATAGTTGCATTTTCCTTAGCAGACCATGTTTATCTGAAAATAGGACTGCTGGGAATAGGAATGTTAAACTCTTGAATAAAAAAGTATGTGTTCTATTTAAAAATGAAATGGCTCTGGCCCTGCCAGCGTGGCTGTGATTGAGCGTTGACCTATGAATCGGGAGGTCTGGGTCAGGGCACATACCCAGTTGCAGGCTCAATCTCAGGTGTGGGGCATGCAGGAGGCAGTAATCAATGATTCTCTCTCATCATTGATGTTTCTATCTCTCTCCCTTTCCCTTCCTCTCTGAAATCAATAAAATGTTTAAAAAAATAAAACAACTAATGTTATTGTACCTGTTTCAGCCCCATCAATTAATAAAAAGAAAATGGCTCCCACTGTAAATGTATAAGAAAAATGATGCTTCATATAGCATATGAACTAATGAAATTACTTTGTGGTTTGTGGATATCCTTAGATATATTAATCACTAAAAAAGAATAATTTCTATATAAAAACAAGTAAATGACTAGCATGATTATTATGCTAACAAACAATTCTATTAATGACTGCTTAAGAACTCTATGAGGCTTAATATCAGCCCAGTCATGAATAACAAATACTTGTATTCTATTTTGGGTTCTTCAGTTTACACACCATGTAATTTTAGTCAAATCATTTAGTTTTTTTCTACTTCTTTATCTATTAAACTGAGAAGATAATCTTTGTCCTTTATCTATCTCTCCAGGTGCAGTGAGCATCAATGTAGGTAATGCTTATGCCAGCATTTTGAGAATTGTGGAGTACTATTAAACCCAAAGTACTATTATCCTATATAAGGCTAATATGCAAATTGACCGAACGGCAGAAAGACTGGCTGCTATGACATGCACTGACCGCCAGGGGGCAGACGCTCAATGCATGAGCTGCCCCCTGGTGGTCAGTGCACTCCCACAAGGGGAGCACTGCTCAGCCAGAAGCCCTGAGCTGGGCTCACAGCTGGCGAGTGCAGTGGCATTGGAGGGAGCTTCTCCCGCCTCCGCAGCAGCACTAAGGGTGTCCAACTGCCGGCTTACGCCTGGTCCCTGTGGGGAGCGGGCCTAAGCCATCAGTTGGACATTCCCGAGGGCTCCCAGATTGCAAGAGGGCACAGGCCAGGCTGAGGGACTCTCCCCTCAAGTGCATGAATTTTGTGCACCGGGGCTCTAGTTATTGATAATAGTGGTAGATATTATTTACTGACTATCCACAAAGCATCTAGCAAGATGATGCTAGATGCATTGCATACATAATGAAATGTACAATGCTCACTCTGGAATATTTACGTTTAGTATTGCTGTCTAGAACAGTATAATCTGTGCCTTGAAATTTTATTTTAATTTATTTTTAATTGATTTCAGAGAGTAAGGGAGAGAGAGAGATAGAAATATCCATTATGAGAGAGAATCATTGATCAACTGCCTCCTTCATTCTCCCCACCAGGGATAGAGCCTGCAACCCCAGCATGTGCCCTGACTGGGAATCGAACCTTGACCTCCTGGTTCATAGGTCAATGCTCAACCAGTAAGCCATGCTTGCTGGGCTAATTTATCTTTTTGTTGCAAGTATTACATATTTCCCCATTTTTTTCCCATTGACTCCCTCCACCCCACACCCGCCCCTCCCAGGCCTTCACCATACTACTGTCTGTGTCCAAGGGCTATGCATATATGCATGTAAGTTCCCCAGAATTTTAATTAGCAGATAATAATAACAGCTACCATTTTGTGAGCACTTAGTAGGCACTATTCTAAACACTTGGAATACTTTATATCATTTAATGCTCACAAGAACCAAATGAGGGAGGGTAGTGTTATCATCATCTTTATTTTACAGAAGAGGAAACTGAGACTCAAGAGTTTAAGTAACTCACTCTCAGTTCACAATGGCATAGAGCAGTTGAACTTGGGATGGATTCCAGGTGATGGCATTGACATACTATGACATTTCCTTGCAGTTAGAACGGTGATGTGCATATGTACCTAGGCAACAAATATGTGTTGGCTCACTGAGTGAGCATACATAGACCTCTATGTTTCATGTAGTTAGAACATTGCCAGATTCCCATGGCATATAGTATTTTCTAAATGAAGAAAAGGAAAAGAAACTTTCTCATACTTCTATTACCTGTCATCATTGAGAAATGAGCTTTTAATTATGCACCTGAAACTTATACAATTTTGTTAACCAGTGTCACCCCAATAAATTCAATAAAAAAGGGGTGGGGAAGAAATGAGCTTTCAATAGCAGACTTTCCAGATAGATACTTCTCTTAAAAGACTAAATTTAAGCCCTAACCAATTTGGCTCAGTGGATAGAGCATCAGCCTGTGGACGCCAGGGTCCCAGGTTCGATTCCGGTCAAGGGCATGTACCTTGGTTGTGGGCACCTAGCCAGTAGGGAGTGTGCAGGAGGCAGCTGATCGACGTTTCTCTCTCATCGATGTTTCTAACTATCTACCTCTCTCCCTTCCTCTCTGTAAAAAAAAAACAAACAATAAAATATATATATATATTTTTTTTAAAAAAGACTAAATTTAAAACTTTTAATTAATTTTGATGAAAATTTTCTAAAATATGCCAAAAATCTTTTGAGGGTCTGTGGACTGGAGGTAGTTTTTTAAATATATTTTTATTGATTTCAGAGAAGGAAGCGGTAGAGAAATAGAAACATCAATTGTGAGAATCATTAATCAGGTGCCTCCTGCACGCCCCCCTCCTGGGAATGGAGCCTACAACCCACGCATGTGCCCTTGACCAGAACTGAACCCGAGACCCTTTAGTCTGCAGCCCGACGCTCTATCCACTGAGCCAAGCCAGCTAGGGCTGGAGGGAGTTATTTGACCCCTCACCGCCTCCCCACCCCCGCCAAGAACTAAGTTGGTCTGCCTTCTAAATTATTTTTTCTACTTTCTAAATACTTGCTTTTCACGGTACCTGCAACTGTGCCATATCTCTACTGCTTTCTTTTTTCTCTCTCTTTGCTCTTCTTTCCTCAGAAGTTATCCATTTCCTCTTTTCTCTTAACTTTCATTTGAAAATATGGCTTTTTATAGACAGAATCCACCTTTTTATTCAACTATCAAAGTAAAAATCACAATTAATTGAGCATGCGCCTATCCTGATACCTGCCTTTCCACTCAACTACCTTGTTGCCCCTTGCCCAGGATTTGCCCTATTGGCAGCAAATAATTTTTTACAGGGTCTAAATCAAAGTTAGATTAAAGTAGGCCACCAGCACTCCCTGGCAATCCTTCCATATTTTATTCATCTACATCCCCACTCTCTAAAAGGACTGTCACACTTTATCCTTTCTCTCAAACATTCAACATCTCCTCTTCCATCTCACTTGATGATCTCACCTCTAATTTCACTGAGACTGTAGAAGCAAAACAAAGGGACATGCCTGGTCTCCCACCACCAAATAAACTACACACACACAGTGTCCATACCCACATGTCCTCTCTCTTTGGTCTTGAAAATCACTAATTCTCCCTTCATCTATAATAAAATTCAAATCTTCTAACACAGTTGTACTCCAATGACTATATTTTCATTTACAAATTTCATTTTTGCTTATTTTTATTCTATAACTAGTGACCCAGTGCACAAAATTTGTGCACGGGGGCAGGGGGGTTTGTCCCTCAGCCCAGCCTGCACCCTCTCCAATCTGGGACCCCTCAGGGGATGTCCAACTGCCCTGTGGGATCGGGCCTAAACCAGCAGTCGGACAGCCCTCTCACATCTGGGACCATTGGTTCCTAACTGCTCACCTGCCTGCCTGCCTGCCTGCCTGATTGCCCCTAAGCACTCTGCTTGCCAGCCTGATCACCCCCAATTGCCCCCCACTGTCAGCCTGCTTGCCCCCAACTGCCCTCCCTTGCCAGCCTGATCACCCCCAACTGCCCCCCCCCCCCCGCTGCTGGCCTGATCACCCCCAACTGCTCTCCCCCCCTGGCCTGATTGCCCCTTACCACCTCTGCCTCGGCCCCGCCACCATGGCTTTGTCCCGAAGGTCTCCTGATCTAATTAGCATATTACCCTTTTATTAGTATAGATTTCTTGTTCCTTTTAGTAGGAGTTATGCCTTTATCTCTTCAATCATCTCCATCTTAGTTATATTAAAACCTTACCAAACTTGCCAGAGATAAAACTGATTTCATCTATATTCCATTTACATTCCCATTGTTGATTCTGTTGGCTTTCTTTCTAAGCATTAAACCCATCCTCGTGTTTTGGAATTTGGGTTTGCAGGCTCAAAGTGAAGCATTTGGAAGCTGTTAACATTTTTCTTTCTATCTCTCCCCATGCCTTCAACCATGAGCTCACCCCTCTCTGTCAACAGACCCTCCATCAAAAGCCAACTCTTATAATAGCAGCTTGGAACTCCTGCACTAAGGTGATATTTTGGATTCTGCAGATCCAGCCACAGAGCAATTAGGCAGTTAGGCTCAATTTTTTTATTGTAAGACTATATCTAGATACCCCCCATCTCCCTTTCTAAAAGCCATGTCTCCAAGTAAAAGACATCTGGAGTTTTAATATCTCGTCAGCCTCACTCCTGAGAAGGGAGGAGTTTTCAAACTGTGGGGTTTGATACAATTTCTTATGGAACAATTTTAGTGTCCTCTACCCCTCCAGAGCTGAAATCCTGGCCAGCACTCTATGCTTTCTGAATTTTCCATAAACTTTGTGGCTTCAGCCTACACATTTTGACATTTTTTGTTCTATTTCCAACGAAAGGATGTTTGTCTTGCTTTTGAACCTGAGTTTATCTTTATTGTTTTCTCCCTTTAGATTTGATCTAGTATTGTCCTGTGTTTGGAGCAGTGTGGGTTATCAAAGCCATCTTGCCTAAAAGTTGTACCCATGTACTCTGTCTTCTCTGTTGTGCATCAAAAGCCAGAATTCTCATTTGTGCACTGCATTTCATCCGCCCTTCTTCCCTTGAGCACTTTGTGTCTATAATCATTCTTCCTCTTTCTGGACTCATTGGCTTCTTCTTCTCCCCTGGATCATTTCATTCATTAGACAAGCAGGCTGAAATAGCACTCGTTTTATTTTTTAAAACCCCCAAAACTCTTCTTAGACTTCACATTTTCTTCCAGCTACTTTCTATTTTTTTGCTCCTCTGCTCCTCTTTATTCCAAAACTCCTTGAAAGAGTTCTTTATATTCACGGCCTTCCCTTTCTCATTCCTTATTCTCCCCTCAACTCATTCCATTCAGGCGCCATGCCTGAGACTGCATTCTAGAGGGACTGCTTTGCTCATGTTAAGTTTGAGTTGCCAAGTCGGCATGCAAACGGAGACAATGAGTGCACAGGCTTGAAGCTCAGAAAAGAGTTTAGGACTGGAGATATTAACATGGACCCTTCAATATGTTGATGTTATGGCAGAGCCAACTAGATGCTTATAAAGTATTCTTTCTCTTCTGTCTCCTTAATACAGAACTTGAATCTTAGCTGAGCATACTGCTTCCTGAAATAAAAGCCACAACTACTAACCGCCATCCCAGCAAGATAGAAGCACAATGACTGAGTCTAGCCATTGAACTAATGAGAAAAACATGCAAATGTGGTGTGTGTGTGTGTGTGTGTGTGTGTGTGTGTGTGTGTGTGGTAGGAGTGGGGTGTGCTTGCAAAAAGATTCCTTGAAAAAAAGCTGATCTCTGGGAAAAGTCCCCTTTCTCCTTTCCTTCTTCTTGGAATGTGTAGATGATGCCTAGAGCTAAATCAGCCATCTCAGATCCTAGGTGAACCTGAGAGTGGAAGCCAAATGCTACAATGATAGAACAGAAAATCAGCTCTATGACTTTGTGTATCTGCCATATTAGCTATGAACTGACTCCTAGTGTGTAAGAGAATGAACTCTAAAGTGTGTGGAACATAATTCACTAGGGAACAGATGGTATTTAATACCACTGAGCTGGAAGAGATCATTAGGAAATGAGTGGGGATGTAGAACAAAAGAGAACCACGCTAGAACCTATGGAACTCTAACATACAAAGGAGGACGAGGATCTAGAAGAGGAAATTGTCAATGGGGGATCAACACGGTAACAGGAGAGCCAGGCCAGTGTGGTGTCCAAGAAGCAAGTGAAGAAAATATTGAAGTAAGAAGCAATATTAATTGTCAGGTGCAGTTCATAGGTCAAGTACGATGAGAACCGAGAACTGACCATTGGATTTAGCAACATGGAGGTCACTGGTGACCCGACAATGTCAAATTCAGAGGAGGGGAGGTGGGGGGGAGCCTGATCTGAATGAGTATAAGAGAGAATGAGAGGAGAGAAAGACGAAGTACAAGCAACTTTTTGTTTTGTTTCAAAGAAGAGCAAATAGTTGGGGCAATAGCTGGAGTAGTAGACTCAAAATATTTTGTTTGTTTTAAGATAAGAAAAATAATAGCATGTTGGGTGCTGTAGGAATGATTTAATTTAATGATGCAAGAATGAGAAGGTAGAATTGTTGGTGTGATATCTTTGTTTAAATCAAGTTGCTCTCTGCGATTAACTCTAATAATCACTTAAATTATGTTTTCATAACCAGCTCTCATGTAGCTAATTTTCTTGTTTTTTTTATTTAGTAATATTTTAAAAATAATAAATTCAATGCATTAAAAAAAAGGCATAAGAATTTTAAAGGGAATTCTTGATTAACAAACAATTAACATATATTCTAATTTAAATTTATGTCAATTATATCATTTAGATTATTTTTTAATTACATTTTTGGGGGTGACATTGGTCAACATGAACATACAGGTTTCAGGTGTGGGTTTCTATGTTACAAGATCTGTATATTGCACCATGTGCTCACTAGCCAAAGTAAATTCTAAATGCTTCAAATACATACACATGTAAATTTCCAATGTATTGGAATAAGTATGAGCTGAAGACAAAAGAAAAGGAGAAAAGTGCAATTTGTATCTAAGTATGATATAGTTTGCCCTGCAATGCGTAAGGCGTGATTTTGAGTTTGTCATTCCTGTGGGAATTATAGCACAAATACAATTTTAAAATTACTGCCTTTAGGCAGTGCCCTTGGCAGTCCCAGATCTGTCTGTTGCTTCAACATTGTTTGGATGGAACAGACGCAGGGACGCCCCTTCTTCCAGCCTCAGGCCACTCTCCTGCATCTTATCCAGTCACCACCTTCAGAACCACCTCTGGGACCAGCCAGCACACCAGGTTTTTTCCTACCTTAGCTCCTTATTGCCGGACAGCCATGAGCTCCCAAATTCCTCAGAATTATTCCACCAAGGTGGAGGCTGCGGTCACCCGCCTGGCCAGCCTGCATTGCGGGCCTCCCACACCTCCCTCTCTCGGGCCTTCTATTTCGACCAGGACGATGTGGCTCTCGATGTGGCTCTCGAGGGCGTGGGCCATTTCTTCCCCCAGTTGGCGGAGAAGAAGCCTGAGGGCGCTGAGCGCCACTTAAGTTGCAAAACAAGCGCAGTGGCCGCATTCTCTTCCAGGACGTGCGGAAGCCTTTCCAGGATGAGTGGGCAAAACTCAGGACGCCATGGAAGCCTCCTGGCCTTGGAGAGGAACCGGGACCAGGCCCCTCTGGAGCTGCAGGCCCTGGGTTCTACCCGCACGGACCCTGAGCTCTGCGACCTCCTGGAGAACCACTTCCGGGGTGAGGAGGTAAAACTCATCAAGAAGCTGGGAGACACCTGACTCACATCTGAAGGCTGCCCGCCCCGAGGCGGGGCTGAGCCTTCGAAAGGCTCTCCCTCAAGCAGGACTAGGAGCCTTTGGAGCCCAGAGGCCTTTGAGGGGCCCCTCTGCATCCCCCTGGTGTCTGGCGTTTACCTGAGCCTCTTCACAAAACTACCAGCCATTCTTTTAACCACCCTGAAACCCTCTCCCATGCACTGGACCAAATGAAACAATAATGCGTTGTGCAGCAAAAACATAAATAAAAAATTACTGCCTTTAAAAAGTGCTTAGAGTGCTACCCAGTATCAGATAAGGATAGAGATGATTGCAATGTAAACACTGAGTCTTTAGTATTTATAATGTTACAGGGAAACTGGGACTATGTCAAGACTAGAAGGTGGATTCTTTAACTTGAAATGGGTTTTTGGATTATAAACCTCTCTGAGAAGGAACTAGGGTGACCCCTGCTGGGAGATGAAGCAAAGGGCTTTCCATTCAGGGCCAGGCTTCAGGTAAACAGGAAGTGCTATTCCGAAATTTACACGGATGGGGATTTAGAATAAGAAAAGAAAAAGAATCCAAGAGGAAGTGATCATAAATGACAGGCTGGAGTAATAAGCCTTCTAGAAAAATAAGGGGGGAAAGAGTCATAGCAAGAAAATGATCATGATACATGAAACTCCAAATGGGTTAATTAATATGCAGATTTTGGTTCTTGATCCCCCTAAAGGACATTTGTGACTTTCCTAAGAGTTTACAGACCCTACAGAGGTCAAGAAACCTTTCTAGGAGAAGACAATATTCTTTGAAATGTGCAGATGGTCAATCTGAGAGGCTTTTCATAATTTCAGGGAAGCATTGGTGTTAAAAAGAAGTCTGAGGAGAGGAGATGGCAATAGGACTGATGCCACAGGGCTGGGAAGGCTGGGAAAAGTGATGGGCCATCAGTGATCCCTTACTCCACAATTTATAAATCGCTATGCTAAGTTACATTTTAATTTGTTTCTGTCTCACTTCAGATAGTTATACCTAATAGATAAAGTAAAGGTGAAATTGAAATTGGAACGAGAGCAAGAAAGATTAGTGCTGTAAAATTAAAGACTTGATAGGATTGTTAGCCTGAAATTTATGACCCAGAGCACCCATGGATGGCTTTCACGGGACCCACAATCCTGAGGAAAAATATTTTTTTCTTCTATGTCTCCCCCAATATTTAAAATAACAGTTAGGGGAGAAAAAGGTTTTGTGCAGCTTGTATTTTTTATTAAAACTTTGTTTTATACTAAACAAGTAAAAGGCAGATGTGAAGCAATGTAATTTATAATTGTCATCATTGTCCAGTTATAATACCCACAAGGCCTTCCTTTGATGTGAATTGAAAATATGATATGCCATTATAATTATAAACATTTATCTATTCACTAGAGGCCTGGTGCACAAAAATTTGTGCACTTGGGGGGAGGGGGACCCTCAGCCCGGCCTGTGCCCTCTCAAAGTCTGGGACCCCTCAGGGGATGACCACCTGCTGGCTTAGGCCTGCTCCCTGGGGGGTTGGGCCTAAGATGGCAATCAGACATCCCTCTGGTAGCCCAGCAGCCCTCGGGGGATGTCCACTTGCCAGCGGGGAGCAGACCTAAGCTGCAGTCGGACATCCTTAGCTCTGCTGAGGAGGCAGGAGAGGCTCCCACCACCACCGCTGTACTGGCAGCCATCAGCCTGGATTGTGGCTGAGCAGAGCTCCCCCATGTGGGAGTGCCCTGACCACCAGAGGGCATCTCCTGCATTGAGCATCTGCCCCCTGGTGGTCAGTGTGTGTCATAGTGACCAGTCATTCCCAGTCTTTCTGCTGTTAAGGTCAGTATGCATATTACCCTTTTACTATATAGGATAGAGGTCTGGTGCACGGGTGGGGGCCGGCTTGTTTGCCCTGAAGTGTGTCCCGGATCAGGGTGGGGGTCCCACTTGGGTGCCTGGTCAGCCTGGATGAGGGGCTGAGGGCCGTTTTCACGCTGGCCGGCGATTGAAGCTCCGAGCCTCTCCTTTTTTTCTTTTTTTTAATTCTGGGATTTATTTACCTTTTGTAATTGAAACTGTTGCCGTCACTGGAGCTGAGAGCTGGCTCTTGCTCACTCCAGCTCTGAGGCCATGGCCTGCTGAAAGCAGGTATCTGGGGTTTGTTTAGCTTCTATAATTGAAACTTTGTTGCTTTCAGAGCTCAGAGCTGGGCCGCGGCAGGCAGGGAACCTTGGCTTCCTCCATTACTGGAGCAAGCAAGCCTCCTGCTCGCTTCAGCTGCGTGGCTGCTGGCCGCCATCTTTGTTGGCGGTTAATTTGCATATCGCCCTGATTAGTCCATGGGAAGCATAGCGAAGGTACAGTCAATTACCCTTTTTGTCTTTTATTAGATAGGCTACCTTGATACTCTAGGAAATACCACCTCCCCCACCCACCCCCAAAAAAAGAAGAATATGCATATCTCCTTGAGTTTTATTTGTACCATTGAACATAATGAAACACAAAAGTCAGAAGGAGCCTTGTGTGACAAGATTCTTACCGATGGGAATGGAAGTCAGCAAAGCTGAAATAACCGCTTACATCCTGAAAACACATTGCACGGTCTGCTTCTTTTTTCCTAAGTAAAAGGCTCAATTAGAAAACGTTAAAACGATACCAAAATTGGTTTTGCCTCAACACAAATAGTGTCTGCAGAATTGCTTGCTACATTACCAAAGACCTTAGTGAAGCCATATGTCTTGGTAATGGTTAAGCTGCCTTGTGCCTTGGAGGAAAATTTAAAAACTAAAACAATGCCTCTGTCAAATGTTCTCATCCACGCCTGGCCAGCGTGGCTCAGTGGTTGAGCCTCAACCTATGAACCAGGAGGTCATGGTTCAATTCCCAGTCAGGGCACATGCCTAGGTTGTGGGCTCAATCCCCAGGGTGGGGTGTATAGGAGGCAGCCAGTCATCAGTGATAGTTCTATCCCTCTCCCCCTCTCCCTTCCTCTCTGAAATCAATCAATCAATATTTTAATGCTCTCATTCATTCCAGAACCACTAAAATCAATTCCAATATTTTGAAGCAGATTGTAGAGGAATTGCCATCTCTCTTCAAAATGAAAGTATTGACTCTTCATGGAGCCAAGTCCTGATTCTCATGTTATTTGCACAAGGACAGCATGCAGTGAGGATTCCTATTTTGGGAGCCCTTTTGGAAAGTTCAAAGGCCTGCTATGGTTTTGAAATTGTAAAAACATTATTTGTCAAACAAAACTTCAACTCAAACATTGGTAGTTGGTACTGAGCATGGTTGGAGAGCCAGCAATGCTTGGCAGCACCTCTGGGTATTCTGCCTTGGACAAGAAACTCTGCGTGTCACTGAGAGTCATTCCATTCCACATTGGCTAGCCTTAGTGTCAAAGGCAAATCCTGAATAAATTTGTTTACTACCACAAAAGGCATCAACCTATTCAGTGTCAGAGTCTTGAATTTCTGTCTTTTCAAGTGTTGTTAGGAAAGTAGAATGAAGTTCTCCTCTGCTATGCAGAAATCCCCTTGTTGTCTAAAAGGTAAGTCTAGTAGCACTTAATTGAATTTGAGATAGATAACTCTTATTCGGCCTTAAGATCTCACATTAAAAAACACTTCATTGTCCCTAACCAGTTTGGCTGAGTGGATAGAGTGCTGGCCTGCAGACTGAAGGGTCCCAGGTTTGATTCTAGTCAAGGGCACATGCCCGTGTTGCAGGTTTGATCCCCAGTAGATGGCATGCAGGAGACAGCCGATCAATGATTCTCTCTCATCATTGATGTTTTTATCTCTCTTTCTTTCCCTTCCTCTCTGAGATCAATAAAAATATATATTAAAAACAAACAAACAAAAAACCACTTTTTTGACCCAGCCAGTGTGGTTCAGTGCTATGAACCAGGAGGTCACGGTTCGATTCCTGGTCAGGGCACATGTCCGGCTTGTGGGCTCGATCCCCAGTGTGGGGGCATGCAGGAGACAGCCAATCAATGATTCTCTCTCATCATTGATGTTTCTATCTCTCCCTCTTCCTTCCTCTCTGAAATCAATAAAAATATATTTTTAAAAACACACTTCCCATGGAAACAGACAATAGGGTCCTGAAGGCATAGGGGTGTCAGGGGCAGGGGAGGGGGGCATTGGAGGGGGCCAATGGGGGGGGGACATATGTAATACTTTCAACAACAAAGAATTATTTTAAAAAACACACAAAACACTTCTTTGGGGTCATATCCCTCCATTAGTACCCCTCACAGAACCATATACCTTTACTCCATAGTAATTTTGTATTTGCGATTGTGACTATTTGATTAATATCTGTTTTCCCCACCAGACTATGGGCTCAGTGAGGTAGGAGACAAACTCAATTTATTTGATCATTTTATCTCTGGCACATAGTGCAGCGTTGGGCACATAGTGTTCCCAATAAATATTTAGAAATACATGAATTAATGAACAAACAAATAAATGGCAGGGAACAGTTTTTCCACAGCCTTCTAAATATGTGTCCATTTGAATAATAACAAAATGTGGTTGCCCTTATTATAAGGCTTTGTTGGAAGTAAGCCAATTCTCACAAAAAT
This sequence comes from Myotis nattereri, assembly GCF_964212035.1. Taxonomy (NCBI): domain Eukaryota; kingdom Metazoa; phylum Chordata; class Mammalia; order Chiroptera; family Vespertilionidae; genus Myotis; species Myotis nattereri. The sequence goes on from NC_138080.1 coordinate 58,678,365, forward strand.
CTTATCAAATAGATACTATTATTATTCACTGATGAGGAAATCCAGGCATCTTGAGGCAAGTTGCTAGTTTAATTTCCCATGGTTAGTGAAGGTGGAGCCAAGCTTCAGCTAGTCTACATTTGGAGTGCATACTCCTAACTCAGCATCCCCTGGTCCCCTATGTACTCACTCCTAGGGGAGTTACTGGAAAACTACGTAACTCTTTGGATGACGCACCTCTCTGGAGTGAATGGTGGAGGTAAGACAGCTATGGGAACTTGACAGACCTGGGGGAAATTTTCCTGCCAGCTAACAATTCCTCTGCAGGAAGAAACCTCCAGAACTGGGAAACACTGCAGAACTCTGCATGTTACTTCTGCTCAAAATACCATATAAACAGTATCCACAAAGCAGATCTTGACTAAGATGACCTCAATGACTGGAGGGAAAAACAAAATGGAATCCAACCTGTTTGAGAATTCTAACATTCTGATTCAAAACAACCCTCACCTGGAAAAGCAAGCAATGGAACTTTTGATTTCATCTGCAATATCCACCCTTGTAATCAGGGATGTCATAACCTACTGCCATCGGACTTAGAGCTGACATTCATAGAATGTCAAAAATGACAGTGTCCCCATGCCAGTGACCATTCTAAGCTAAAGTTCTTATGAAAGTCTTTTTTTTTTTTTAAAGCTGTGCTATATCCAAGTATAGGTGATACAGTAGGCAGTTAGGCAGACATGAGCTGAGTAGAAATGATAGGCCAGGTATGGAAGGTCACCCAGGGTGGAGGGCCCTGGGTGCCTAGCATTGGGTAGGATCTGACCCCCAGCAAAAAGGTTGACCTTTCCTCCCTCAGCATATCACTGGTCATGAGGTTTAGACTCCCTGACCTTTCATATTGCTAGTCATGTGGTTTAGACCCTCTGAGCTTTCACATCTCTAGTCATATGAGATTTAGACCCCCTTAGAGGAGTAACAAGGGGGCAGGAGAATAGCCTCATCTGACTCCATATAATCCCTTGCAGGACCACTCCCTTAAGCATTAAGCCCTCAGGACAACGAGGCTCTGGCCTGCATCAAATGATCTTAGAAACAATGCCTCAGGGCTGTTGACCACAAAGACAGAGTTTTGGTCAAAGTAGAGATAATATCTAGGCCTCAGTTGGCTTTCAGCTCCAGGGCCAGAAAAGCAGCAAAACCAGATGAAGCGATGCCATGACTAACATCAGGACCAGCTGCAACGATGAGTGACCCCCTACCCTAGTGCCCACCAATCAGTAGAGACCACCACCCTGAAAGGACACACCTGGAAAGCTGGTGAATATTCTATTGAGATTCTCGCTCTACTCCCTTCTTATACAGCTCACTTCTACCTCTGTGGCTTTCTAAATAAACTCTCACTTGTGTTTGAGTCTTGGCTCTGAATTCCTTCTTAGCCAATTTCAAGGGCTAAGGTCTAACATCTGGTCCCATTCCCCATTAACATAAGTAAATAAAACCAAAGAGAATAATATTGAACTCATAAACTATTAGTGTGGTGGAATTAGATACTTTTATAATCAAAAGAAGCTATTCTCTGTTCCCAGAACAATTAAGTACTTCTGGTGCCTTGAGGTAGACTGTTATATAAATCAGTCAGCCCTTGCAGGGTAGCTCAGTTGGTTAGAGCGTTGTCCCAGTATGCCAACGTTGTGGATTCTATCCCTGATCAGGGCATATACAGGAATCAACCAATGAATGCATAAATGGATGGAACAGCAAATCAAGGTTTTTCTCTCTCCCTTTCTCTCTCTCTCTCTCTCTCTCTCTCTCTCTCTCTCTCTCTCTCTCCAATAAATAGATTTTAAAATAAGTCAAAGATGACCTCTGTGTATTAGCCGCTAAGTTGTTTAGTTTTTCCCTGCAGGCTGCGAACAACTATCTCGAAAGCCCCTTGGTGCCAGGCTCGAATTTGCATACATCCAATTATTTAAAAAATAGCCAGAACAATAGAAATTTTAGACACTTTGTATCTGCCTGCTTTCTTACCCCCAAAACTTCACCCCACAGCATTACCTATTGATAAGACAGAGCCTTGCAGAGATAAGCCCCTAAGCCAATGCTGCCAGGGGAGCTCTCAAAACCCAGAGACTCCTGGTAAGCTCCCTCTCTCATTCCTCTCTCCCCTAGGAGGTCCCTGGTCTTCCTCCTCTGTGGGCCTTCGCAGTAAGCCTCTGGGTGGCTTCATGCTGTGAGGGACTTTCCCTCTCATGCAACCTTGTTCAAATGCCATCCAATAAAGCTTCTGTGTTACTGCTTTTCTCCCTCACCCTTTTCCTTGATCAGCCCGACATTTCTCAAAGCCCTGCACAGACTAATTACAAATTCAGTGGAAAAGTTGCAAAATGCTGCCAATCATGAGTAAGCTATAACTATGGAAAGAAACATTGTGAAATGCATCTGTTAAACAAAATTCAACTGAGTAAATTTGAAGATCTAATTGGGTTTATTAAGGGATTCATGAATCAGGCAGCACCCCATCGGGCAACTATATGGAAGTTTATTATAGGAAGAGGGGTGGGCAAGGGAGCTCCTACAAAAGAAAAGAAAGGATTACTTTTAGACCAGGACAACTTTGAGGGAGAAGGGAATGGTAGTGGTTTTATCATGCAGATTGCCTCTTCTTTCTCTGGGGGAAACTTGTGGAGAGGACCCACGTGACAGATTAATTCACTGGTGCTTAACTAGAAAATTCCAGAGAAGTTGGTCAGGATTACATTTCTAGGAGAAGTTGAAACTGCAGTTAGAGCAGGTATGAAATCTAGGTTTAGTTTCATGGGCTTGTAGCACAAGGGATGCCATTTTGGGCCTGTGATTTTCTCTTTAGCCCATCTAAAGCTGGGTGATTGTTATCTGAGACTATCAAAGAGAGAAAAGGTGCAGAAATTTTACAAACGTTCAAAAGGTGACCATTTGGGCTAAGTAACCAAATATGTTTCAAACAAATAAATTGTTTTTATTTCCACCATATATTCAATGGAAATGGATTTTGATCTTCCTCCTGTCATTTACTAATTGTGCACACTTGAGCAAATTTTTCTTTTAAATCTCTTTGAGCTTCCAGTTCTGTACCATAAAATGGAGATTATCGTATTTATTGTGAAGTTATTGTGAGTTATATATAAATATTAGCACCTGGTACCTTACAGTTTTCTAAATTTGTTAGCGTTCCACCATATATAGGGTGTCCCAAAATTCACGCAAGATTTGAATTTTGCGTGAGCATTAACAACAACAACAAAAATAAATAAAAGCCTAATTTTACTTGGTTTATTGAATCAGATTCTAATATCTGTTACCTTTGATTTCAATCCCTTCAATTTGATAAGCATTACCAAGTACCAATTATGTCCCAGTAGCAGGGACAATGAAGGCCAATGAAGACCACGGCTTTGCGTATGTGCCAGCAAAGCCGTGGAGACCATTTACCCAATGTGCTATTCCATACATAACCCTATACTGTGTACTTTATGAATCAATAAAACATTTACAATTTTTTATTATAAACCTGTGTTTTCTATCAAAATTACTTCTTGCGTGAATTTTGGGACATCCTATATATATAATGGAAACACGTTTTTTCTTTTCTTTGCATATGATTGTATATGTCATTGATCTTTACAAACAGAGAGAGCATTTTCAGCAATAACTTACTAAAGAAAATGCTAACAATTCAAAGGTAGAGATGGTCCAAGTCACTTGCTTATGAAAAAGGCTATTCTTATAGCCCCCACCCCCACCCCCTTGCCTTAAAAGAAGTCTTTGCCCGAACAATCATGTGAGTTGAAGAGTTTCCTTCTGGTTTTCAGTAGTACTGTGGTCTAGTGTGGAAGTCAATGTGGTCTAGTGGCTAGACAGAACAAAGGTCTTGGGGCCAGCTGATTCCAGCACGGTGTGGGGCGACTAGCACAAAATCATCCAAGCTGAGACCCTGTCAAACCCTTTGACCTCCCCAGCCCCGGTCAAACCCAGGACTACAAAGTGAAATGTGCTAGAGGCAGGTTATCTCTTCCTGAGAGTAAAACATATACTAAAGGGGCTGAAGCAGCATGAGAACTTAAAAAAAAAAAAGGCGCAAACTGTCAGCAAAATAAACTCTGAATGCAGGAGCAAAATATGAGAATAGAAATATTGCCTCACATCAAAATCCAAATATCTGAATCATGGAGATCACAATTCCCCATGTCCTTCATTGCTAGATATTTAAGCATTCAAGATGCCAAGCAGAACTGTAAATTCTGATGTTTGAAGTATTGTTTCAGAAAAACAAGTGGAAGAGATTCCTTACATAAACAAAAGGACCCCCTTTCAATCTAAACTTTTACCATGTGTGGAAGAGAGGATAGTCTATTTTGCTTAGGGCCTCACACTTAACTTTAAAACATTGTAAAGGCTTTTGTTCTATAGCTATCTAATCCAAGGCAAAGACCTGGAAAATATTTGCTATAGAAAAAAGCAGGATGGAAGAATGTAGTCAGATTAGAGTCTAAATACTAATAGAGATCTTAGGATGCCCAGCTTCCATATGGATTCACCCTGCATTCTAGATCCCAAATAACATTTAGATCATATTTGAAGTCCATCAAGTTGTCAAAACATGCACATAAACATGCAACATCCAAAAATCTCTGCAATACATGTCCAAGGATCTAATGCCATCTAAAGGAAGTTGTGGCAAATTGCAAAATAAATACATGACTTAAAACTTTTCACTCTGGATAAAAACATTAATAAGATGTTCTTAGCTTAATATTATTAACTAGAGGCCCAGCGCACGAAATTTGTGCACGGGTAGGCTGCCGAGGCCTGGCCTGTGATCAGGGCCAATCTTCCCCGGCTGCCGGCAGCCTGTCCCACCCCCCGCCACTGACAGCGGTCGCCCTCTGTGTGTGGGGCAACCGGCAGGGCGACTGGGGTCCCACTCACTCACACTCACCTTGGCCTGGCGCCGCTTGCGTCCGCCACCACCCACGCCCAGTTCCCCATTCCCCATTGGGCAATTGGAGCCTGCCAGCCTGGGGGAGGGACCAAGAGGTTGGCCAGCAGGCCCCGATTGGGCGATCGGGGCCTGCAGGATATGGGCAGCTCCAGCGTTGAGTGTCTTCCCCCTGGTGGTCAGTGCACATCATAGCAACTAATCGTTCCACTGTCTGGTCGATTTGCATATTATGCTTTTATATATATAGACTAGAGGTCCGGTGCACAAAAATTTGTGCACTTGGCGGGGAGGGGGGTCCCTCAGCCCGGCCTGTGCCCTCTCGCAGTCTGGGACCCCTCAGGAGATAACGACCTGCTGGCTTAGGCCTGCTCCTGGGTGGCAGAGGGCAGGCCCAATCCCTAGGTGCAGCCCCTGGTCGGGCTCAGAGCAGGGCCGATTGGGGAGTTGTCATGCACAGAGTAGGGCAGATTGGGAGGTTGTGATGCCACTCTCAGTCACGCTCAGGGTAGGGCCAATTGGGGGGTTGGGGCACCGTCCCCTGTCACACTCAAGGCAGGGTCGATGGGGAGGTTGCGGCGCCACCCCCTGTCACACACAGAGCAGGGCCCATCAGGGGGTTGGGGCGCCGCCACTCTCACACTCAGGGCAGGGCCGATGGAGAGGTTATGGCTCTACCCCATCACACACAGAGCCTCAGGGCCAGTGGGGGGGGGGGGTTGGGGAGCTCCCCCCTATCAGGCACAGAGCAGGGCTGCTCAGGAGGTTGGGGCCCCGCCCCCTGTCACACACAGAGCCGCAGGGCGATCAGGGGGTTTGGGCGCTGCCCCCGTCACGCTGATCCCGGTGCCGGGAGGCATATTACCCTTTTACTATATAGGGTAGAGGCCTGGTGCATGGGTGGGGCCGGCTGGTTTGCCCTGAAGGGTGTCCTGGATCAGGGTGGGGGTCCCCACTGGGGTGCCTGGCCAGTCTGGGTGAGGGGCTGAGGGCTGTTTTCAGGCTGGGAGTGACTGAAGTTCCCAACCGCTCCTTTTTTTCTTTTTTTTTTTTTTTATTCTGAGCCAGCTTTACCTTGAGGCTTGGCTCCAGCTCTTAGGCCTCCGAGGCTGAAAGTAGGTTTCTGGCCTTTGCTTACAATGTTGCGAATCTGCTGGCTGAAGTTGGGCGGTATTTGTTACAATGTTTCTTAAACTGCCCGCTCAGAGGCCTGCAGCCGCAAGCGGGGATTGGTTTCCTCCAACGATCCTCCGTCATTGAGGCAAGCAAGCCTCATGTTAGTTTCAAGCTGCCTGGCTGCCGGCCTCCAACTTGGCTGACAGTTAATTTGCATATCTCGCTGATTAGCCAATGAAAAGGGTAGCGGTCGTATGCCAATTATCATGTTTCTCTTTTATTAGTGTAGATATCACTAACTTAATAATGTTATTAGCAGCTTGATATTATTAAGCAAGGAACCACAAATCCTAGGTTGATTCTGATGGGGAGGAAAAACAATTTTCCTTCTACCCTCCTAAACTCTTCTGGCTGGTCTAATAATATACCAATGACGTACAGCAGATTAATAGGAGAAGATGGCACCATGATTTCACATAAACATGAAAATGCCAAAGACACCTCATTCTGGACTAAGGAGAGGTAAATAGGGAGCCTGAGATTTCAAAGGGAAGTAAGGCATTTCACAGGGAGGTGAAAGTTAACATTTAGTAAACAAATGTTTGTTGGGCCATTTTGAAACAATGAGATACAGAGAGGACTTTGATAAAATGGTCCTTGCTAAGTTCCTCCCTGTCTATCACACTAAACTCTAGTTACCTGTGATGATATCCCCCTTCCTAGAGTAAGGACTCTATTTTAAAGTCTTCCAGGCAACTAGGGGGAAGGGCAAAGGTTTATCCTGAGTCTTTCCTTTCTTGAAACTAACCAGCTTAAAATAACCAATATCCCCAAAGGGCATATTGTAAGGTGGCAAACTTAGCTCACCCTCAGTTCCACATAATACCTATTAAAGTCAATACGGCTTTTGTCCAAAAATTCCACAGAAGGAAAATCAAAATACAAATAACTAATCAAGAGGGGAAAATGTGAGTGTGTGTTTGTCTATGTGTGTTCAGCATTGCAATTAATCAAATAAGTATAATTAAAACTACACAGGGAAAAGTCTTCTTAAAATGTAATGCTGGCTAAACAAGAGATGGAAGCAACCCCAGTGTCTGTTGACAGATGAATGGATAAACAGAATATGAAACAAAATGTGGTGTATACTTGCACAGGAACGTTACTTAGCTTCCAAAAGGAAGGAAATTTTGACCCATGCTACAACGTGGAGAGAGGGAGTTAGTACTTAATGGGTATAGAGGTTCAGTTTGGGAAGATAAGAGTTTTGGAAATGGATGGTAGTGATGGTTGCACAGCCATGTGAATATGCTTAATGCCACAGAACTCTACACTTAAAAATGATTAAAATGGTAACTTTTATGTTATGTATATTTTACATAATTAAAAAAATTCAGTATTAGTGTGAGAGGAATGAGATGCATTAATACACTGCTGATGGAAGGAAAAAGTCATGTCATAATTCTGGAAAATACTGTGACAATATGTAGCAAGAAATACTTCCATGTTTATATCCTTTAATTTATTAGTTCTATATCCAGACTCCATCCAAAATATATATAACAGAGATATGATCAAAGAATTGTGTGCAGGGATGGTCATCAAAGACTTGCCTATAATAGAGAAAAATAGAAAACAAATTACAAATCCTATAACAGGGAGATAAATAAATAAATTATAGAGGACTCATATAGGTTAGTGTGTTGCAATTATTGTTGCTTGCAAAAAATAGTTAATGACATGCACAATTAAGTGGAAAAAGGGATATTTTTATTTGATTTATTTTTGTTTGTATATATTACAAGCATTCTATTATAAGAATTTTTCACTGTTAATTGAAAAATGTGTATATATATATATATATATATATATATATATATATATACACACACACAGTAGAGGCCCGTGTGCACCAGTGGGGTCCCTCAGCCTGGCCTGTGGAATCAGGCTTAACCGGCTCTTCAACATCCCCCAAGGGGTCCCGGATTGTGAGAGGGCACAGGCCGGCCGAGGGACCCCACCAGTGCACAATCGGGGCTGGGGAGGGATGTGGGAAGTTAGCCAGCCTGGGAGGGACCGCAGGAGGGCTCCAGGGCATGTCCTGCCCATCTCAGTCCCGATGGGTCAGACCCCAGATGCAAGCTAACTTACCAGTTGGAGCATCTGCCCCCTGGTGGTCAGTGCACGTAATAGCGAGCGGTTGAGCAGCCTTAGCATATTATTAGCATATTACACTTTGATTGGTTGAACAGACTACTGGATGACCAGACACTTAGCATATTAGGCTTTTATTATATAGGATACACACACAATATGTGATTTTGATAAAAAGTATTTAATTTTTTATTTGAAATACATTATAAAGTTAATTTTACTTAAGCAAAACCTCATAATAATTCATGTCACATTATACTAATGGCAAAAATATATTCTAGTCTGGCCAGTGTGGCTCAGTGATTGAGCATCCACCTATGAACCAGGAGGTCACAGTTCGATTACCAGTCAGGGCACATGCCCGGGTTGCAGGCTCCATCCTCTCTCATCACTGACATTACTATCTCTCTCCCTCTCCCTTTTTCTCTGAAATCAATAAAAATATTTTTTTTAAAAAAACAAAACTAAACTCTGTTTTAACTTACAAGAAATCCATTAATAATGTTTAAGGCTTTTGTTAAAATATAACTAGTCCTTTATTTCACAAAAAAAAAAGTTATTTGGACATTCAAATTTTAAAAAAATTTATATCATATTTCCACTGTGAGGATCCACTATGAGTGAAATTGTAACAGGCCCTTAATAGACTAAATAAGTGTATCTAAAACCACCATCTCTTTTCAGCCACCATTAGACTTTGCTTAAACTTAAATGGCTTATTCTGTTAAAATAAAAATAAACATTTGTCTCTATGCTAAAGTTAATGTTTTAAAAAGAGAGAGAGAGTTTGGGGGGGAATGAGTAGAGTGATAAGGAAAGGTGACCTTTGAGGAGATATGAAGGAATTGAGGGAGTAAGTCATGTATTTAGATATCTAGGTAAAAGGCGAAGGGCATTCCAGACACATGCAAAGGCCCTGAGGTAAGAGAGTGCCTGTGTCGGAGGAAAAACAGCAAGGTGGCCAGTGTGCCTACAGAAGAATGAGCAAGAATGATTTCAGACATTTCAAAGATCAGAGAGGTGGAGGGAGTCGGAGCACATATAGAACTGCCTTGGCTTTTATTCCACGAAAATGCCTGTGAAGCCTGGAGACATAAATATCTATTCATGCTATTTTAGTTTTTACATTTTGAAGATGCCCTTGATAGCATTATATATATCAGCCTATGTTTTCAGACTTTATGAACACCCTGAAATGAGACAGGAAGTCATGGGGAGGGTCAACTGGATGATACAGTTATGCTTCATATGTCTTGTCCATCCACAGGTCAGCCTAGAGAGGTTCCCATGGTGAAGGCAAACCAATCAGACAGCAAGTGGAAATGGCCATGCACTTTTTCAAGCCTCTGCTTGAAGCCATCCTATTGGTCAAATCAAGTCTAAAAAAAAGTCTCACCCAGAATGGGAAAGTACTGCAAAGTTACCAGGGCATGGATAGAGGGAGGGGTGAAGAAGTGGAGCCAATGATGAACACAGTGCCTGGTTGGGAAGGAACTGCCACAGATTCCTCTCCTTTCTGAGCCGGAAGAGAGCCCAAGGACCTATGTTACAGAGTACCAGTGCCAGCATCTAAAACCCTTAGTTTCCATGGAAAGGGTGGTTCTCAAAAATAGGTAGACCCCTGGGAGGAAGGTGAATATATCTGGGTCCAACAGCCAGGGAGTGGATGAATAAACAGAATCCCCATAGTAATCCCTTATTAGAAGAGAGCTGCTGTAAGAGAACTAAAAGTGTAATGAGAACTCCAAAGGAGTTCATGAACGGTGCAAATGGACTAGGAATTTAGCATATTAATACAAAGAGATGCTTAAAGTTGAAACTCAAATTATGGGCATGAAGATCAAATGAAAGAGATCTCAAAGCATAGAACAAAAATACTGAGAGATAGAAATCATTAGGGAAATGGGAAGACAGGTCCAGAAGACCCTACATGAATCATAGGCATTCCACAGGGGAATAAAAAGAAATAATAGGAAAAAGTCCATAATTAAACATAGCAGAAGAAAATTTCCTTGAGCTGAAGAAAGATATGCAGATTGAAAAGGTTCACTGAATTCCAGATGGTTTTAATAAGAAAAGATACATTTCTGGGCATATTCTGGTAAACTTGAAACTCCAAGGATTTTGGATAAATCAAAGCTTCCAGTCAGAAAAGAATTTTTACTTACAAAGAAGAAAGACAAACTACTTCTGACTTCAAATCTGTAATATCAGAAGCCAGAAATTAGTAGACTAATATCTACATATTATTATAAAAAGAACTGAAACTCTAGGATATTTTACATAGATTAAAAAAATAATTGGCTCACTGGGGAACAAAGTTATAACCAGAGATTCAGAGAATATACCACCCCCGTATTTAATCTGAGAAAAATGCTTGAGAGTACCCTCGGAGATCCCCTGGATCTGTCTCTTGCTTCAATAGTGTTTGGACAAACAGACCCAGGGATGCCCTTTCCAGCCTCCAACCACCCTCCTTTTTAAATACACACACACACACACACACACACACACACATTGCTTTCAGAGAGGAAGGGAGAGGGAGAGAGAGGTAGAAACATCAATGATGAGAGAGAATCATCGATTGGCTGCCTTCTGCATGCCCCCTACTGGGGATTGAACCTGCAACCTGGGCATGTGCCCTGACTGGGAATTAAACCAGTGACCCCTTGGTTCCTGCGTTGATGCTCAACCGCTGAGCCACACTGGCCAGGCAACCCTCCAAGTTCTTTTCCAGTCATCACCTTCAGAACCACCTCAGCCATCCTCAGCCTTCGAGACCAGCCAACACCATTTGCTGACCTTAATTCCTTATTACCAAACCATGAGCTCCCAAATTAATCAAAATTATTCCACCGAGGTGGAGGCTGCTCTAAACGGCCTGGCCAACCTGCATCTGTGGGCCTCCTACACCTACCTCTCTCTGAGCTTCTCTTTCAACCTTGATGATGTGGCTCTGGAGGACGTGGGACACTTCTTCCGAGAGTTGGTGGAGAAGAAGTGCAAGGGCGCTGAGCATCTCTTAGAGATGCAAAACCAGTGCAGTGGCTGCATTCTCTTCCAGGATGTGCTTGGACAAACAAGATGAGTGGGCAAAACTCAAGATGCCATGGAAACTGCCATGGCCTTGGAGAGGAACCTGGACCAGGCCCCTCTGATCTGCAGGCCCTGGGTTCTACCTGAGCAGACCCTCATCTCTGCACCTCCTGGAGAACCACTTCCGGGGTGAGGAGGTGAAACGCATCAAGAAGCTGGGCAACCACCTGACTCACCTCCACAGGCTGGCGGGCCCCGAGGCAGGGCTGAGCGAGGATCTCCTTGAAAGGACCCCCCTCAGGCAGGACTAGGAGCCTTTGGAGCTCAGAGGCCTTTGAGGGGCCCCTCTGCATCCCCCTGGTGTTTGATTATTGCCTGTCTCTTCCCCCCCCCCCCCAAACCACTAGCCATTCTTTTTATTTTTTAACTAGAGGCCCAGTGCACAAAAATTTGTGCACTTGGGGGCCGACTGGTTTGCCCTGAAGGGTGTCCTGGATCAGGGTGGGGGTCCTACTGGGGTGCCTGGCCAGCCTGGGTGAGGGGCTGAGGGCTGTTTTCAGGCTCAGGGTGACTGAAGCTCCCAACCGCTCCTTTTTTCCTTTTTTTTTTTCTTTTTATTCTGGGCCAGCTTTAGCTTTGAGGCTTGGCTCCAGCTCTTAGGCCTCCGCTGCTGAAAGTAGGTTTCTGGCCTTTGCTTACAATGTTGCGATCCGGCAGACTAAGGCAGGTTTCTGGGGTTTTGTTTAGCTTCTATATTTGTTACATAGTTGCTTAGAGTTGCAGCTGCAGGCGGGGAACGTTGGAGTCCTCCGTCACTGAAGCAAGCAAGCCTCATGTTAGTTTCAAGCTGCCTGGCTGCCGGCCGCCAACTTGGCTGGCAGTTAATTTGCATATTGCCCTGATTAGCCAATGGGAAGGGTAGCGGTTGTACGCTAATTACCACGTTTCTCTTTTATTAGATAGGATATGTTTGTATTGCTGTGTAAAATGTGCACCTAAAAAATGTTTACAAGGAAAGAGGGTAACTCACTGTAACCCTTCCATACACTATAACAGTGATGGCGAACCTATGACACATGTGTCAGAGGTGACACGCGAACTCATTTTTTTGGTTGATTTTTCTTTGTTAAATGGCATTTAAATATATAAAATAAATATCAAAAATATAAGTCTTTGTTTTACTATGGTTGCAAATATCACGAAATTTCTATATGTGACACGGCACCAGAGTTAAGTTAGGGTTTTTCAAAATGCTGACATGCCGAGCTCAAAAGGTTCGCCATCACTGACCTAGTGTGAGCCCCATAATACAGATAATGTAGTGCTCAAAGCAGACAAAGAGGCCATTTGTGAGAACATCCTGAGAGGCACACATTATCCAATCCGAAATATAAAACAAGGCTAGCATCTAGGGTGGTGGTAGTGTCCTGTGTTGCTAGTCTCTGGGTTGCCTCAATGTCCTATGCTTGGCTTCTCAGCTTTTCTATCACTGGTTTGTGACCATTTAATTCTCTGAATTAATATCCCTCTTGTAAAAGAACTTGAGTGGTTTCTGTTTTCCTGACTGGACTCAGAAGGAAACATATGTGTATTTCATTATAAATGACCTCAAACTCTTTTGGAAGTAGATAGAAGTTTTTAAAAATAAAAGATATTAAAATCATCTAAATACTTGAAAATTTTATCACACTGCCTCTTTTAAAAGTCAGTTATTGATTTTATAAAATATAAAAAAAGTCTTTTAATGTAAGATGGTGTTATTATTTACATGAATACTGTTGAGTGATTTTTCTTGTAATGCGGCAAAGAAATGACCTTTTAAATTTTAGTCTCTTGATATATACAATGGATGTAGGTAATCTTTTGATGGATGAAATTTCACAAACCTACCCAAAGAAGTCTATTTCCCAAATTTTATATTTGACTAAGCCCTAAGTAAATTCTTCCAGGCATTTTTTTTTTCTCCTTAAAATTGCATGTGAAGTTGCAAGTGATCCAGATGTTACTGATTTGTTTATAGTTAAGCAATCAGCATTGTTTGGTAAAAAACATTTGAAGGCCTATGATGCTTTTCAAATATCTTTATCCTTTGAAGATGAAGGTTGAGTCCTGCCAAAGCTAAGTGAAACTTGAACTTTACAAGACTCAAGTCCAGTGAACCTAAGACATTTTAAATTTGCACAATACCCAATGCTAACTAATGTTTTCACATCTGGCTCTTGGTACAAAGCCATGAAAGAACAGTAGGTTATTCACTTATTTTTATTTTTGGGGGGTTGGGGGGTTGACGGTTAATTCTAGTCTGGTGAAGGTTCCTCTTCACTCACAAATTATATTTAATGATTTATGATTTTGACCAGATGGTTTCAAGATTACACTGTATTGTCATGCAAAAATGCAGCCAATGTTTTTGGCTTCTATTCTGAAACAATGTTTTCTTTTTTTTTTTTTAACTGATCAAATGAGATAACCAGTTGCCAAATGATGCCTAAACATTGTTTTCCACTTATCCAATTTTAGTAAGCTGATGTACAGCCAAAGGTCTTTGAAGAATTTAAGTATATTAAAAGAAGAAAAGCCCAACAGTATGGCAGAGTGATTGAACACAAGTTTTTGAGTCAGTAAGACTGGGGTGTGGATCCTGGCTGTATTAGTTACATGAATATCCTTCTGTGTAAGTGAAGATACGAATAATAGCTGTCTCATGGAACTATGATAATTAAAAGGGACAATATATGTGAAAAATTGAGTATATTGCCTGGCACATGCCATATGTTCAACTAGCTATTACTATTTTAATACATTTTCAGAACAAACTTTTTCCATGTTAGGAAATCTTTTTGTACAAGATGAAAGACAGCGATAAGATATCTCTAAATGTGGGCAGAACCAGTGACACTTTTGTGGATCAGTGAACAGTTTGTTCACCTGTATACCGTATATTTTCATTTTGTTTTACTTTTATTGATTTTTTTCAAATAGTACATCTACATGGTTTGAAATTCAAAAACTACTAAGAAATATTCAATGAAAGAGCTCCCTTTCATCTCTGTCCCGCCCCCTCCCCCAACCCCTCCCCCCCCCCCCCCCCCCCCCCCCAGTTACCCAGCTCTCCTGCTTATGAGGCAATCAAGGCCAGCACTTTTTCTGGTGAATCCATACAAGATATGTAATGCACATAAAAACAAATAAACACGATCCCTTCCTTTCACATAAATAGTAGCATGCTACACAAGTTGCTTGTTACTGCACTTACCCTTTTTGCTTTAATTATATATTGTCTATCATTCCATATCAATATGGCTGTGTAATAGTCCAAACTTTATTTTAGCCAGTGCCTTATTAATAGAAATTTAGGTTGTTTCCAGGCTTTTGCTGTTACAGATAATGTTCCAACAAGTAACCTCATCTATGCATTATTTAGCATATATGTATATGCTATTTATATCAGTAGGGTAAATTCTGTAAATGTGTAGGACAAATTCCCAGAAGACCTGCTGGGTCAGAGAGTATGTGTAATTGTGATTTTGATGATTATTTGCAAATTGTTCCCCAGAGAGATCACACCATTTTATAAAGCAACCAACAATAATATGCTTGGACATTAAAAATCCATTTTCAGGCCCAGTCGCAGACCAAAGGTCCAGCTGGCTCCAAAGTGCAAGACTTGATCATATACTTTGAGCCCCACATTCTCTTTTTCGTGTTAACCTCCAGGCAGGAGCATATCTCAGAGAGATTTCTTTTTGTTTCCATGGTGACACTTAACCTATTTAAAAACCTCAAATTATTGTCCTTAGGTTACAACAGTAAAAACTCTGGATTAAAATGTTCTACCCACTTCATGTTTTAAATAGGAAAGAGATAAGAAAAATCCTCATAGGCGAACAGTGGTGCATATGCTGCTTCCTGTGCAGGGCGATTGTTCAATTCAGGCATTTTTCTAGTGTGTATTTAGGGATATGTTCTTTTGCTCTCTGAGGTCCTCTTCAGTTTTGCTCTTTGGCTTTTGAGAAACGAATCTGTTTTCTTTACTGGAAGAACATGGCAAGAGGGCAGGGTGGGAGGGGGGTGATTATGGGTTAGCACTTAATTTTCAGCCCTTCTAAGTGGAGAATTTTGCTATTTTCTGGTGTGGCTCTTGATAACTTAAATACATTTGAATTTCTTTCTTTCTTTCTTTCTTTCTTTCTTTCTTTCTTTCTTTCTTTCTTTCTTTCTTTCTCTTTTTTTCTTTCTTTCTTTCTTTCTTTGCTATTAAGAATTAAGAGTAATAGCCCTAGCCGGTTTGGCTGAGTGGATAGAGCGTCGGCCTGCAGACTCAAGGGTCCCAGGTTCGATTCTGGTCAAGGGCATGTACCTTGGTTGCGGGCACATACCCAGTGGGGAGTGTGCAGGAGGCAGCTGATCGATGTTTCTCTCTCATCGATGTTTCTAACTCTCTATCCCTCTCCCTGATTTTCTTTTTCATTTCAGTAGTAATCAGAAAAAAGAATGCAACTGAGCTACTGGAAAATCTCTCAGAAGTAAACATATGAAGTAAACACATATACAATCCTTAGTGTTATTGGTTACAGGAAAAATAGTTCCTTTAGGTAGCCTTCAGAAACACCAGAGAGATATGTATGTGTGTGTTCCTGGCTCTCGGGGTCCAGATGAAAATCTGCCCGTTTGAAGAAAGGATACAATTGGCTGTGAATGTATTTATTTGCAACACTTAATAGTTCATTTGTGAATGTGTGCCCATCTGCAGATTAACCGTCTTTTGCATGTGGGCTAAACCATAGGGAAGTATTTAAAACAAAAGGTTTCTGAGGGCTTAAGCTTTCACTAGGATCTCCTTTTCCAATGTTAATTTTAAATTCAAATTCAACATTAAATGAAGCCTGATTTAATTGGTCCAGCTTTCTGATGCTTTTCAGAGTGAAGACTTTTTTATCCTTGCTGTTTCTTTATTGGTACAAAATTAGCCTTTGAATTCTGGATGGCTTGTAATTTCAGTTAAAAGAGAAAGGAAAATAGAAAGAAAACTTTGTCTATTGTGTGATAAATCAGTTATTTGCCATACTTGAGAACAAAAACTTGACTGATACAACAAGTATTTTGCCTTTTCTCTGTTTTGACATCATAAATACAGCTACCGAAGCATTTTCTGATTGCAAGTAGTCAATACAGCCCCGTCAATCTTTTCAAGCTTCTCTCCAGGAACAGATGTAGAGTTGAAATGTGAACTACAGCAAATGAATCTTGAGTAGACTCAGTCTTTCCATGTCTTTATAAAGGAAGAGGTGGATATTCCTGCATATTACAGGTAGCAGAGTGAAATATTGTATTAGCCAGAGTTCAGTTGCGGGGAGGAGAGGAGAGAAAAGAAAAGGAAGGGCACTAGGTATTTTAACATGAGATTTTATGTAGAGAATTGATTACTCAAGAATTATAGGACTGAGAAAATAAGAGTGGAATACTGGGTTAACCCAGAGCCAACAGCAGAAACAGCAGCTACATTTAGGTCTGGGGAGACAAAAGGGAAAAGAATGGGATTACTATTCACCTCTTGGGAAGAAATGTTCCCATGAAGCTGGGAATCCGCTACCTCTGAGTGCTTCCTAATGGCAGAATTCAACAGCCAGGTGGCAAAGGACTCTGGGAAAAGTAATTTGCAAAGTTTCAGTCCTAGGATTAATAGCAAAGCTATATAATGATCAATTTGGTGTTGTAGGATTCAATTACTTGAATTTTTACAGAAAGCAAACCAAAATACTATGTGGCAATAAAGTTCAGATTCTTCAGCTACTCTTTTTTTAAAATATATTTTTGTTTATTTCAGAGGGGAAGGAAGAGAGAGAGAGAGAGAGAGAGAGAGAGAGAGAGAGTAGAGAAACATCAGTGATGGAGAGAGAATCATTGATCGGCTGTCTCCTGCATGCCCCACATTGGGGATAGAGCCCGCAACCTGGGCATGTGCCCTGACTGAGAATTGAACTGTGACCACCTGATTCATAAGCTCACGCTCATTCACTGAGCTATGCTGGCTGGAAAGGTTACTCTATTTTTGTAAAGGATTTTATATTTTAAAAAATTCCACTTACTGGCTAGTTTATTAGAGAACTAATAAAACAACTTAAGGATATTAAGTTAGTAATTATTTTGATGAATTATTGAAATATATTCTATGCCTACCTAGTAAACAGAAAATAAAGTATTGTATCTGAGCTACTTATTGATTGCTGTATAACAAATTATGCCAAAATCTAAGTGCTTAGTTTAATACAACAAACATTTATTATCTCACACAGTTCCTGAGGTCAAGAATCTCAGAATCTCAGAATTGAGAATCTAGCTTAGCCCTAGCCGGTTTGGCTCAGTGGATAGAGCTTCGGCCTGCAGCCAATCAATGTTTTTCTCTCATTGATGTTTCAATCTCTCTCTCCCTCTCTCAAATCAATAAAAATATATTTTAAAAATTAAAAAAAGGATCTGAGCGTAGCTGGATGGTTCTGGCTCCAGGTTTTCTCATGAGGTTGCAGTCCAGATTTCAGCCAGGGCTGCAGTCAGTCATCTGAAAGCTTGACTGAGTTGGAGGATTCACTTCAAAGTTCTCACATGACTGTTGGCAGAAGGCTGTGGTTTTCTACCAAGAGAACCTCTCTGAAATTCTTAGGACCTATAGCAATGAACTTCCACTGAAGTCACCTATCCCTGAGAGAGGGCGTGTCAGACAGCAACAAAATGCCAAGTGTTTTCTATTCCTATAACCTAATCTCAGAAGTGACATTCAAAGTAAAAGCAACATACCATCACTTTTGCTCTGCTATATCCTATTGATCATGTAGACCAGCGGTTCTCAGGTTCTCAATCTGTGGGTCGCAACCCCGTGAGGGCTTGAACGACCTTTTCACAAGGGTCGCCTAAGACCATCGGAAAACATATATATAATTACATATTGTTTTTGTGATTAATCACTATGCTTTAATTATGTTCAATTTGTAACAATGAAATTGGGGGTCACCACAACATGAGGAACTGTATTAAAGGGTCGCGGCATTAGGAAGGTTGAGAACCACTGATGTAGACCAACCTTGGTACAAGGTGGGGACAATTATGTCAGAGTGTGAATACTAGGAGGCAGGGATTATTGGGGATCATCTCAGAGGCTGGCTACTATATTATCTAAACTTTTATTGGCGGGGGGGAACCTCCAGAAAATCTATGTTAATGTAAAAACATTGAAACCTGTAAAGAATTTTTGTGAGTTTACTTGAGCCAAACTGTAGACCATTGCCAGGAAGCAGAACCTCAATGGATTGAGATAATGCTACAGAGAATGGCAATTTCTTATCTATTTTTTATGCATTGCAATCAAAGGAGGGGACGTAGGTGGGTTACATGAAATCCACTGGTGATAGATTAGAGAGGTGGGAGAAAGCAAAGCCCAGAAACCTCTAGGATTGGATAAGTAAAACAATAGACACATACTTAGGTGGGTGCAGGAACAATTAATATGATAACAATGAAGGAATTTGTGGTATCTGTCCTGGCGCCCAGGCACATTAGGTTGTGCCCCAAGGGGTCCAAAAAAAGGGAAGTTACAAGTTACCCAGACATTTCAAGGGTGTGTTATCATAGATGCAAAAAGACAGACAGGCTCAGTTAAGGTAAAGGTTGACCTTGTCAGTGAAGATACTGGCCTAAGAGGTGACTACCCACCACAACTGCCTTTAGTTAAAGTTTAATTTCAGACTATCCTTTGTGGTTACTTTAGGTCTCTGAGTTTGCAAGACTGCCATGCAGGCCTTCCCTGAGCTTGTCAGGTTAACATGTGGCTTCTTTCGTCCACACCTATCATTTTAAAAACTATATATTTTATTGATTTTTTTACAGAGAGGAAGGGAAAGGGATAGAGAGTTAGAAACATTGATGAGAGAGAAACATCGATCAGCTGCCTCCTGCACACTCCCTACTGGGGATGTGCCCACAACCAAGGTACATGCCCTTGACTGGAATCGAACCTGGGACCCTTGAGTCTGCAGGCCGACGCTCTATCCGCTGAGCCAAACCGGCTAGGGCAATCATTTTTTTTTTTTAAATAAAAAATTCCATCCAGTACAATTATTAGCTCTAAACGGACTTGATTGAATACAAGGAAAGAAAGCTAGTTGACCCATTTGGATAAGATGAATTTGATTAATTTCATTAGGTTCTCAGGAGTATTTTTTAAAAATATGTTTTTACTGATTTTAGAGAGAGGGAGGGGGAGGGTGAGATAAAAAACATCAATGATGAGAGGGAATAATTGATTGGCTGCCTCCTGTACACTCTCTACTGGGGATCAAGCCCGCAACCCCAGCAAGTGCCGTGACCAGGAACTGAACTGTGACCTCCTGGTTCATGGGTCAACGCTCAACTATTGAGCAACACCTGAGGGGTGGGTTCTCAGAAGTACTGAATCTTTCTGGTTTTATTTGATTAAAATATCACTGTTTAAAGAATTTTTAACTTTTGCTGGTCAGAGTGAACATTTTCATTTCATCCAAGTACTAGGCAGGCCTGACCCTGCTTAGCTTCCAAGATTAGAGAAAATCTGATGTATCCAGGGTGGGATGGCTGTAGATTTGAACATTTTAATTTCAGATGTGGATTCTCAAAAAGTCTCAGAAGTTAATGCTAACAAGTAAAGATCCTTTGAAAGTAAGTGGTCCAGTTTAAAGGCATAGGATCCTCTAAGGTTGTCTGAACAGCAAGCTATATTTGGGGATTTGGCATACAGTGGGGCTGTCTTGGATTAGGTCTCAAAATACCTAAAGGATTTCCTTAAACAGGCCCAGTGTCAGACACAACAGGTGTTTTACTTCTAATTTTGGAAGCAGGGGCAGCCAGTTTAGAATGAGGCTGTTATGCACTCATTCAGCAGGAGTGGGGACAATAAGTAATTTTGCCAAGACATCAAGTGCAGGAAAAAACGGAAATGTGTTATTCTTCTCATACTTCTGATAACCACATTTTTACAAGATAACAGAATTTTGATGAATTCTGATAAAGGCCTCTGTTTTCTCAGTATTTAACAATTCATTAAAAAATATTGAAAGTAGACTCTAGTGTCTCAGGTTCTACATAGAATACTTATTGAAATAATTATGTCCATTCTTATTTCTATTATACTATTGTCAGTGAATTAATTTATTGCAATGAGAAATAAAGACATTGTAGAATTAAGCATACATTTGGTTTCCTTTTCTTGTCAAAATATTTTAAATGAATTCGGGGGCTTTAGAAGATGGTGATATTACTTTATTAAAATATATGGAAGCACATTAAAATAAAACTAAAATATAGATAAGCCTTTAAAATATAAAATATGCTTGAAACATTATTAGCTACCCCAAATGAAGTTTTTGTGCATATGTATGTGAGCAACCTTTTTATTTGAGTGACTTTAAAAAATTAAAGCAATTGTTATCATGAAGTTTTCAATTACAAGACAAGGGCTCATAAACTTTCAAATGTGAAGTCCTTGGAAATGTCCTTTCAAATATATCCTCAAGATATTCAGTGCAATCTCAGCATGATATAAACAGTACATTTCCCATAAATACACACTGAATGAGATTAATTTCAGAAATTCTTATTGAAGAAATCCTATATAATAAAAGCTTAATATGCAAATTGTCCCCTTGGGTGGTTGTTCGACTGAGAGACCTGGAGTTTGCTTGCTATGACGTACGCTGACCACCAAGGGGGGGCGTCGTGGAACATGTTGCTGCGCTGCGACCTCTAGCCAGCTACCTGGGGGCAGGGTGATGGGGATGGAGGTGCGTTGAGAATGCAGGGTGTTTCCCGAGCTCACTCCCCCTGCTACCCACCTCTGGGACACCAGGACTCCCATCCCGAGGAAGCCACCCGTTCTCAGGTGCTGGGCGCCTGCGAGGAGCCCACTGGCACGTGCGAGGCCTCTTTCGGGTGAGCTGGGCCACAGCCTCTGGGACCATAGGGGCTGGTCGGGCTCCCGGTGGGTTCGCCCAGGAGCTGGTCTGTGAGGCCGGCCAGGAGAGAGTGCGCTGCCTACCCGGATTCCCTGTGGCGCTGCTGGGTGGCCGAGGTCCATGCTGCGCCCTGGCCCGTGGCATCTGGCCACACTCACCACATCTCCACATGGGGACTCAGGCACCGTGACTCAGGAGGAGGGGGGTGCGCGGGGGCCCAGGGGCCCAGGTGCTGCCCAGGGCCCAGAGGTCAGCTGGGACCTGCCCTTCCAGGCCAGACACTTGCGCTTCGATCGCTGTCCAGGCCTAGGGACTGCACCTGTGCATGAATTTCGTGCACCGGGCCTCTAGTATTAAAATAAATGTTAAGAAAGGCATGGTTTTCTTTGCATATCAGAAAGTCTGTTGCTTATAAAATGAACACTATAGGATCTACTCACGTGAGGAATTCAATATTTAAGCTCTATGGTTCAGATGTTACTTTGAATTCTTCTATGTGTTTAAAAAGGGAAGCTAGCCCTAGCCGGTTGTCTCAGTGGATAGAGCATCAGCCTGTAGACTGAAGGGTCCCAGGCTCCATTCCGGTCGAGGGCACATGCCCAGGTTGTGGGCTCGATTCCCAGTAGGGGGCATGCAGGAGGCAGCCAGTCACTGGTTCTCTCATCATTGATGTTTCTATCTCTCTCCCTCTCTGAAATCAATAAAAACAAAACAAAAAATCAAACCTATTGGGGGAAAAAAAAGGCAAGCTATGTTGTAAGTAGTGGCAAACCTCTGTAATTCTTTTTGAGTGGAATGAGAAGTGTATGCAATGTAAATATTTTTGAAGAAACAGGTTTGACTTGAAACTAGATTTTTCTAAGTGATTCCATAATGTTTATTTCTTTACACCATGTACAAAATTTAATATTGGGACAAGAAACTATACTTAGGTCACAGTAACTTAAATATTCTCTAAAAACAGCACAATTGGAAATAGAATTTTTAAACATTAAGAAACACATTGAGCCCCGGCTGGTTTGGCTCAGTGGATAGAGGGTGGGCCTGCGGACTGAAGGGTCCCAGGTTTCATTCCAGTCGAGGGCACATGCCTGGGTTGTGGGATGATCCCCAGTGGGGGGCGTGCAGGAGGCAGCCGATCAATGATTCTCTCTCATCACTGATGTTTCTATCTTTCTCCCTCTCTGAAATCAATAAAATATATTTAAAAAATCATAGAGAAGCTCCAAGGTGAATACACAAGCCAGTCGCTAATTGCTTGCACCAAAAGCACTGAAAACTAATTTCTAGAGTTTCAGTAATTTGCACTGTACGCTCAGCTCACGCTCTGGCCCGCCTCAGCTCCAACCCAGTTTCTTTGACTACACGTCTACCCTTGCAACACCCCAGCTTCCTTCTCCCCCAACTCCACCTTGGCCTCAGACTGCAGTAAATTTTGCGATTAACCATGTGTTTAGGTAATTAGGACATCAGCTGCTGTTGAATTTTAGCAAAATAAAATCCCGGAGGCACAAAAACATGCCGGATTCTCAACGTAAACGCGCCATTGAACGTCACAGGGTCGGGAGTGGAGCAGGAAGCCTCCAGGCACGACTGGAAGCCGTGGCAAGACCAGCATGTTATCAAGCAACTACATGCTGACATTTTAAAGGAAAAAAACAACCGCTAACATTTTTCGGACCGTTGACATGTCTTTGCGCTGGGTGCGCAGCAGCAGTGGCAGGGGGGACCAAAACGTCTGTGGCAAAGGCTTCTTGCCAAAGCGCGTGAGCGGCACTTGGAATGTCTCACAGGAACCCGCAGTTCGCGGTTGCTCTATGGACAGTCTGTGTCGTCCAACCCCGCGCCAGTTCGGCAGGCTTCGCCCAGGAGCTCTGTTTTCTACTTAAGCCCTTAAAGCCACCGCCATGGAAACGCCCGGAGAAGAGGCCGGGGGGAGGGGTGCAGACAGGTGCGCCCTCTGTTTGGGAATACACAAAGGGCCGACCCGGCCGCCGCCGTGTCCCTGGCAACTCCACGCACGCAGGGCGCGCGCACTTCCCGCGGCCACGAGGCGCAGCGGGCAGCCCGGCGAGCGGCGCGCGCAAGTCACCGCGCGTCAGCTCGCGGAGAACCCTCGGCCTGCGCTCACTCTCTCTCGCGCGCGGGCCCGGGAAACGCGAAGCCGGCTCCGGCGGCGCAAGCGCTGTAGGGATCTGTAGTCCGCGGGCCTCCCAGGCGCGCGTCCCCGCCCGTCGCAGGCCGACTTCCTGCCGCTGCCCAAACTACACCTCCCGGCATCCTCTTCGCTGTCGGGCCGAAAGCGAAAACAAATTCTGGACTGCGAGGGGAGCTGCCCTCTGCCGGCTTCCCCCACCCGCTCCCTGCCCCACCGGTGCCCTGCTGCGAGGCGTGGAGGCGAAAGGCCGCGTTTTTCTCTCGTGGCTTCTTTGGCCCCGGCTTTCGGGAGTGCGGGGCACGCAGGCCTTGTTTCACCTGAGCCGGCCTCGCGCGCGTGAGGGGCGGGGTTTCCTCGCTTCACCCCAGTCGGGACGAGGAAACTTGTGGGGAAGGCGACCCCGGCCCGGGTCTGGAGCACGGCAGCGAGGCCGGCGAGGAGTGACTTCTCACTCTCGGGTTTTCCTTACAGTTCCTCCCGGGTGCGCGGCCCCTCGGAAGGCGGCCGCGTGCGCACAGCCATGCACTAGGCAGGGCTCCCCTATGCGCTCGGAGCGCGCGGACCGCTGCCTCGGGCCGCCGTCGCCGCCTGCCGCCCGCGGAGCCCTAGACACAGCCGCCGCCCGCCCTAGGCCGGGGCGTAGAGGAGCCGGCGTCGCGGCCATGTGGGGCTAGCCCGCGCCGCGCCTGGCCTGCAGCAGGACCGGCAACATGGAGGCGGCCGTCGGCGCTCCCGACGGCGGGGACCGGGGCGGCGCGGGGCCCCGCGAGGACGTGACGCCCATGGACGCTTATCTGCGGGAACTGGGCTTGTATCGGAAATTGATCGCCAAGGACGGGTCCTGCCTGTTCCGGGCTGTGGCGGAGCAGGTAATGGGGCGGAGGGCGGGGGTCGGGGGCGGTGGGGCCGGGGTGGGGGTGGGGAGCCGTGGGGAGCCGTGGGGAGGGGGAAGCGCTGGCCCGCAGCCACCCGGGCGGCCTGGCGTCCGGGGCTGCGCGTGGCCCCGCTGTCGTCACAGCCGCCCATTGTAACGCCGGAACGGGACGCTGTCCTGGGTCTGGACGCTGCAAATCGAAACTCAAAAACCCGCAGATGAACTGGGTGTCGCCCCTCCTGGGGACGAGGTAGCGAGTCGTGGACCGCCTCCTGCGAGGCCTGCCGAGAGCAAGGCGTCGGTAGTGGATGGATTGCTGGGGACTCGGCGAAATGAGCTTTTTCCATCCTGTTCCGCGTGCCCCTTCTCTCCGTTTCGTCGGCAGAGCGTCCTCGCCCGCAGACCCGGTGTTTACCGGAGGCGGTGGACACGGAGAACATTGCTTTTCCCGCGGCCGGACTTTGGCCTGCGGGGCGGTCCGGGCCGCCGCTGCCGCCCGAATCTGGAGGGGGAAAGGGGCGCGGAGGGAAAGCCAGCCTTTAAGGAATAGGGAATGTCTTAAAAGATTTGTCTCCGTAGTTCCCACACTTTATTTTGCTTTGCAAGGCAGTGTAGGTATACTAAAATAATTTGCTTTTTTTTTTTTTTTTTTTAAGCCTGTATTGGTGTTGGTAAGTAGGAAGGGTGTTCCTGGTGCCTTAGGCCCTTCTTGACCGGATTTTCCCGTTAATGGTCAAAATCACATTCTCACACAGTTGCTTAGGAAGTTGTTTCTGATTTTTGGGGGGTAAGAGAGCCGGTTCCGCGTTATATAACACCGTGTGGTTGGTAGGTATGCAGCCACCAGAACCCGTCCTGTATTGAAAATATCTGCCGAAATAGTTGGATGAAACTTTCCACGTTACTGCCCTGGTGTGTGTTTCATACCATTCGCTGGTTGCTTTCCTTTGCCTAAGGGGATTCACTCCTCCCCTCCATGGAGTTTTTAGGTTTCTGTTTCTCTCACCTTTTTTGAATGCTAAAGAGCTTTCAAAAGTTCTCTTTGTGAAAAATGTTTTACTTAACAGCTGTAGACCAGTCTATTCTAATTTTTTTTTTCAACATCAAAAAAATGTAGGCCAGTCATTTATATTTTCCAAAGGCCCTCTCTTCACATCAGCAGCATGAAATCTTTTTTTAAAACAAGAAATTGGTTGAACTGGTATGCCCCTTTGTAGTAGGTGTCATTGTCACTCAGACGTTCTTCTTAAAGCTTCCCAAATCAAGCTCTGTCTTCTCCAGTTCATTATTTTTCTCTAATTTTTAGAAATTTAGGATGTCCCAGTGTCGCTGTGGGTGTGTTCACACACACCCACCCCAGCCTTCACTATTAGTAGTAGGCACACAGCATGTCCCATTTATGAATTCTCCACATCTCCGTCTGTCCTGCTGCTTCTGTCTCAGCCTCCCTGCACGCCTCGGCACTCCGGAAGCAGAGGGGAGAGGTGAAAGTATACTATATATTCTGTTAGCTCTAGCTAGAGTTCCGTCTGGAAGAGGTAGAAACCAACAAAAGTGTGGCGTTTATTTGGAATTGCATTTCCAGATTTTGCTTTATATTGAAGCTGAAAGGTGTGCCTTATTTTAGTATTCCATGCCATAGATAATTGGTGAACTTGATTATACAGAATCCTCTATTTTGTAGTGGGATTTCTGTTTTTAAGTAGAAGGGGGCAAGAGCTAGTTGTACAGAGAACTCATTGCTAACATCAGATAAATGACAATGAGATACAATAAAATGTGTTAAGTTAGGCCTAAGGGAACATCCCCTCCATTTGTGCGACTGGTAATTTTTAGTATACAGAGTTTCGGAAGCTTAATGCCATGAATTTTGGGAAAGCTCAGTTCTTCAGTAGACATGGGTTAAGCATGGAGCCTTTATGGCCAAAGGCAAAGTATGTGTGGGGGTGGGGCAAGGGAAGTAACACCAACCTCAGGCTGTCCTTTAAAAATATGTACAAAGGATTTATTTGTTTTTGCCAACATTTTCTCTAGTATCAAAATAATTTATCGTTTCTAAGAAGGAGTCAGAGTAAGTAATCTAAATGGCAGTCATTGGGGGGAGTGGGGTAGAGACTTGAGTTAGGAATAGGCTTTCCCTCCAATTTACCTGATTTAGAGAGGCCCTTCCCTTTTTACACTCTGGACTTGGGCCTGCAGGAGGCCTGACCTGAATCAGCTTTGTGGCCATGGAGCTAAAAATAGGGCACTCTTAGAGGACTTGCTAAAGCAGTGTATCTCAGTCTTTCCCAGTGTTTATCATTATCTTGTCTCAAGTAAAGATAGAAAAGCCTCCTATTTTTAGTTTATTTCATCTATAATAATTTGCAAAGATATTTGTCACTTCACATCTTCCTGAGTGTCCTTGAACTTGCACTGTATTATACTTTTTAAACAGTTGTCTTGTAACCTTGTTGCTTCTCGCAGTGCTTGGCTTTGTAAAGCACCAGCACCCAACACTTTATGGAAGTTGGCTTAGAGTTTGCTTCTGAGTAACAGGTTCAGATTTCATGTGCTAATAAAATCTTTATTAAAAGGAGAAAAAAACAGTATGCCTACCATTGTTTTTGATGGAAAATAAGCTTTATTCACTTATGTCTGCCACCTGTTGCTAGGTAAATTGCATTAAGACTAGCTTCACTTTGCTAACTGCAAGAAAGCCCTATCAAATGACACTACAATTTACTCAGACTAATAATACCTTGATTCATAATGGTGTCTGATTTAACTTATGTGAAGTGTCATTAACTATCATTTATGTATTGGCAAAAAAAAATTGTGTGGTGTTTACTTTTATATATGGACAGTTCTTCTAGTGCAGGAAGCTAACAGTATGTAAAGATGCTTTTTTATAGTTCCCAGGACAGCATTGCAAAATCAGCTGCTATACTGAAAACAAACTAATTGCTCATCTCAGACAGTGCATCTTCAGTATATCTCAAAGTAAAGGGACATATTAACTGTCCAGACAGTTGGGCCTCTGGTTCTGTGGATATAAATGAGCCTTGGCTGTTGTCCAAAGAGACTTGTAAAATGTGCAGCTGAGGTGTCCCTTTTCCTGCTTACTGTGAGCATAAGGGAGAATCTCTCAATTGGAATTGTAACTTTTTAAGGTATAGTTGGCATACAATATTAATTATATTAGTTTCAGGTGTTCAAAATAGTCATTTGACATTTTTATACTTTATAGTATGATCACCCCACTAATCTAATAATCTGTCACCATGTAAAGTTACCACAATATTGCTGACTATATTCCCCTTCACCCTTTTCACCCAATTCCCCATCTCTTTCACTTCTGGAAACCATCGCTTTGGTCTTTATTTCTGAGTCGGTTTTGTTTTGTTTGTTCATTTTTTTTGTTTTTATTCCACATGTAAGTCAAACTACTATACAGTAGTCTTTCTTTGAGTTATTTTAGCATTACTACTCTTTAGGTGTCCATTCATGTTGTTACATATGGCAAGATTTTATTCTTTTTTATTGCTGCATAATATTCCATTGTGTGTGTATGTATACACCCACCACGTCATCTTTATCCATTCATCTATCTATGGATACCTTGCTTCCATATTTTGGCTATTGTAAATAATGCTGCGGTGAACATGGAGGTGCATATTTATACTAATAAAAGGGTAATATGCTAATTAGACCAGACATCTTCTAGACAGCCTTCTGGACAAAGCCACAGTGGCGGGTCCCCAGGCAGAGGAAGTTAGGGGCGACCAGGCGGCAGTGGAGAGCAGTTAGGAGCAATCAGGCAGGTAGGCAGAGAGGTTAGGGGTGATCAGGCAGGCAGACAGGTGATGGGTTAGGAGCCAGTGGTCCCGGATAGTGAGAAGGATGTCTGACTGCTGGTTTAGGCTCGATCCCAGTTGGACATCCCCTGAGGGATCCCGGATTGGAGAGGGTGCAGGCTGGGCTGAGGGACCCCCCCCCCCCCCCGCACGAATTTCGTGCACCGGGCCTCTAGTATCTTTTTGAATTAGTGTTTTTGTTTTCTTTGGATAAATGCCCAGAAGGGTAATTTCTGGGTTATATGGTACTTCTGGTTTTATTTTTTGAGGAGTCTCCTTACTGTTTTCCATAGTGACTGCACCAATTTGCAGTCTTACTAACAGTGCACCAGAGTTCTCTTTTCTCCACATCCTCACCAACACATTATTTGTTGACTTTTTGATAATAGCCATTCCGACTGTTGTAAAGTGGTATGTCGTTGTGGTTTTGATTTGCATTTCCCTGATGATTAGTGATGAGCATCTTTTGATGTCTGTTGGCCATTTGTATGTCTTCTTTGGAAAAATCTTTCATGTCCTCTGCCCATATTTTTTATTGGATTGTTTATTTTTTTATTATTGAATTTTATGAGTTTCTTATGTATTTTGGATATCAATTCCTTATCAGATATATCTGAGCTGTAACTCCTAAAGTTACTTTATAATAAAATTTCAAGTGGCCTTCGTAGTAGTTGAGAAGTGGTTATTTTAAATGTCAGTTTGTTTTTTTTTCTCCACCTTGGTCCTATAGGGTACCAGGAATACCTTCTTTTGAGACACCTAGTAATAGAAAATAATTTTGATCTTCTCTTAAGTGTGGAAGTTAAAGTATTGGAGGCTAGCCAAAGGGTTCCTAAGCATTTATTTGATAATAATTTGTTTGAAACCAAAGCTTTGGAATTTTAGTAAGAGACAAAAGGCCAATAAATTATCTTTTTGTTGAATTAGTAGCTTAATTGAAGAACACATGCTACAGAGTGAGAGGATTTGGTTCATCTTTGTAGTGTGGCTTATTTCAGGTGATGCTTTAAGATTTTGGGCAGCCTGGCCCGTGTGGTTCAATGCTAAGCATTGACCCATGAACTAGGAAGTCAGTGTTTGATTCCCCTTTAGGGCACATGCCCAGATTGTGGCTCAATCCCCAGCAGGGGGCATGCAGGAGGCAGGCAATCAATGATTCTTTCTCATCATTGATGTTTCTATTTCTCTCCCTTCCTTCCTCTCTGAAATCAATAAAAATATATTTAAAAAATATTTTGGGCATAAGAGCAAGTTTCAAGGCTATTGGGATGACAGAACAGCAGTGTGTTTGCATCCTGTGTGCTGCTCACTTGGATGTTCTTTCAAGAGTCCTGTAAGGATTTAAGAATGAGTACCTTAATTTTTCTGAAATTACAGGGGACTTAAGTTTCTACATAAGGCAAGTAATTTAAAATGCATGGGATGGCCGAAACCGGTTTGGCTCAGTGGATAGAGCGTCGGCCTGCGGACTGAAAGGTCCCGGGTTCGATTCCGGTCAAGGGCATGTACCTGGATTGCGGGCACAATCCCCAGTAGGAGATGTGCAGGAGGCAGCTGATCGATGTTTCTCTCCCATCGATGTTTCTAACTATCTATCTCTCTCCCTTCCTCTCTGTACAAAATCAATAAAATATATATTTAAAAAAAAAATAAAATGCATGGGATGAATCTAAGCACCGCGCAGATTAGTTAGTTCTGCTTTGTGAAGAGCAAAGTTACAGTAGAGGGCTGACCAAGAGAGGAAAGTGTCTTCAGTTCACAAAGATTTTCTTAAAGGAATGATTTCAGTATTTCAGTGACCTAAAGGAGAAATGGAAGTAAACTCTTTGTAGAATGGCATCTGGTTTAAGAAGTACTGTAATACTGTTTGTATGTGTCATGCCATCCTTATGATTAGAGAGAGAAATGGAAATGAATAAAGGTCTAGAAATTATAGAAAGACAAATGGTGTGTTTTGTTGGTTGAGTTTTTTTGGGTATGTCTAGGTTGCAACTTAAATCTTATTTTAACAAAATGCTTAACAGTGTGTTGCTTTTTCTTTTTAGGTATTGCATTCTCAGTCTCGACATGTTGAAGTCAGAATGGCCTGTATTCACTATCTTCGAGAGAACAGAGAGAAATTTGAAGCGGTAATTTGTAATTTTAAACGAAATGTTATCTCGACTTGCATTTACAGTTCACCCTTTAGAAGTGGTCTAGTGGGAATTTCACAGGATGGATCTTAATGGGGGTTATGAAAATCCCCCTTATAAAAAAGAATTGCTTTATTGAGTTTAAATCCAATTATATTCTTTTGTGATAGTTTTTATGACATTTAGTGGTATTCATTTATTATTCTGGCCTTTAGAAAGCTCCTGTGACAGATAAGACACAGCTATGAGGGATAGAGGGTGACTTGGGCAGGATCCTGGCATATTAAGAGTGAGTTTTGTCTGACACAGTCAGGGTAAATGGAGCGTTGTGGTTAATAGAGTTTTCCCTGATTTGTAACCCCCTATGAATTAAAAAAAAATTCATACTAAGTCTTTTATTTTATCAGAAGGCATGTATATATTTTTAATTTTCAGGCTTCATCATTGTGAATCATATCAGAATGCTATAATTATGTAAATATGATTAATAGTTAATAGAATGTTGTAGAATACTTTACTGGAATTTTCTCAGTAGTATGTAGTAGGCTGTGAAATATGACAGTCACCTATTTTCATTTTACATTGAAAGCCTTACAAGATTTGCTTAGAATTAAGTCATCTGACAACTTTCAATGGTATTCTCCCCTGTGGACTGCTAAAAGAACGTTGGTGTTTTGCAAATGACTCAATTCTGAGAGTTAATAGATAAATGGTTCTTAGTTTGGATATGCTCTTGGGTTGGTTTTCCTATATTCAAGCAAAATATTATTACTGGTAACATTTTTCTGAGTGCTATTTTATCAGATGGACAATAATGCATTTCAGGAAGGAGAATTACCTACTTGATCAGGAGATATGAAAACTTGTCTTACAGAAAGAAAACTGGTAGTGAGGCTAGATAGAATATTAGGGTGTGGTGAAGAGAAAGGTATATGGAGTGGTCTTTAAGTATTTGAAGTTAGTCATTATTATTGACCCCAGAGGGTAAAACTCTCTTGACAATAATGGAAATTACTAACACTGGTTGAGCACTTAATATGTGCTAGGCATTTTAAATGCTTTGCATATATTTATTTAACCCTTGCAATCTTTTGAGGTTACCAGAAGTTGAAAGTTCTAAAGGGGTAAATTTCACTTTACCATTTCTGTTGGCCAAAATGGGAAAAGGCTGTCATGGGAAGGGGGTGGGGTGTTGTTCCTTGTGACTGAGAATGTTCAGTCAAAACCTAGGTGGATGCTTTCTGATTAGAAAGGAGAGTCTTATATTGGATATAGGCTTGCAGAACACTGCTTGGGTCTCTTCCAACTTCAATTGGTTCTGTGGGGTTTTTAAGTCTATAAATAATCACCTAATATAGAACAGTAGCCTCTGATTGGTGGGATATTTAAAATAGCTATTTTATTATAATATGTGTTGAAATCTTAAGATACTTTTTGGAAATTTGACAGTATACTGTCTATAAAATCTCAGTCTTGAAAAAATTCATGGGCATTTAAAAGATTTTTATAGACTTGGTAGTGTACTTTAATGTTTTTGAGTGTATTGCTTTGCAAATTGACTGGGCCTGTAATTTAAATAAAATTGAATTTGATGTTTCAGATGGTGTTTTAGGGCTTTCTCGATTAAATTAGTATAATCGCTATTAGAAAAAAAAATGTTATCACAGCTTCTTTTCTTTTTTTTTTAAGATTTGTTACTGATTTTTATTTTTATTTTTTTAAATATATTTTATTGATTTTTTACAGAGAGGAAGGGAGAGAGATAGAGAGTTAGAAACATTGATGAAAGAGAAACATCGATCAGCTGCCTCCTGCACATCTCCTACTGGGGATGTGCCCGCAACCCAGGTACATGCCCTTGATCGGAATCGAGCCTGGGAC
Source organism: Myotis nattereri (assembly GCF_964212035.1). Taxonomy (NCBI): domain Eukaryota; kingdom Metazoa; phylum Chordata; class Mammalia; order Chiroptera; family Vespertilionidae; genus Myotis; species Myotis nattereri. The sequence goes on from NC_138080.1 coordinate 58,710,492, forward strand.
CTTTCAGTCCGCAGGCCGACGCTCTATCCACTGAGCCAAACTGGTTTCGGCCGTTACTGATTTTTAGAGAGGGAGGGAGAGGGAGGGAGAGAGAGAGAGAGAGAGAGAGAGAAAAACATGTGCCCTGACCAGGAATTAAACCTGCAATCTTTTGGTGCACGGGATGATGCCCAACCAACTGAGCCACACCAGCCAGGGCTCACATAGCTTGAATAAACTTTTATTTTTATGTTAAGATGACAGTGAAGCAAAGTGTATTAGAAAAATCTTATTTATTTTTTTCAAAATATCTTTAGCATTATTAATTCTCATCTCTGCTTTTAGTATAACTGACCTAAGGAACAGTGAATATTCATATCTGTATTAGTAAACTAATATGTCTTAGCTAATGTATCTGTCTGTTTATTCTCTATATATTGGCCATTTTCAAATTAACCTTAAAATGCTGCTTTTATCATATCATTTCTCTGTTCATAATGTCACTTGCAGTGACCTTGTATTGCCTTTTCTCCCTCTTCTGAAAGTCCTGCCTGGGCTCACACCTTTCTATAAACAGATGGATAGTCTGAGTTCTCTCTCTCTCTGCTCTCCCCACGAAAGTGCTCTGTTCCTGCTGACCATGCCACTCCTGTCTGCCCAACACAGTGTCCTCTCTGTTTCCACATGCCATATTGTCCCTGTTTCTGTCCACATCCTGTTCAGGAAACCTTTTCTGACAGTGTTTCCTTCTTTAAATTCTTTGTGTGTGTTTATGATCTTCACTTACTGATTTGTATGTATTTTCATAAATTATATATACACATATGTAAAAACTCAGTAATTCACAGTAGAGAGTTTAACTGTTGTTTTGATGTATTCCTAATAGACTTTTTTCCTTTTTCAGTTTATAGAAGGATCATTTGAAGAGTATTTAAAACGTTTGGAAAATCCACAGGTATGCAGTAATCTTTTATCTATTTTTTATATATAAGATCAATATTATAGTGCAATGATGGCGAACCTTTTGAGCTCGGCATGTCAGCATTTTGAAAAACCCTAACTTAACTCTGGTGCCGTGTCACATATAGAAATTTTTTGATATTTGCAACCATAGTAAAAGACTTACATTTTTGATATTTATTTTATATATTTAAATGCCATTTAACAAAGAAAAATCAACCAAAAAAATGAGTTCGCGTGTCACCTCTGACACGTGTGTCATAGGTTCGCCATCACTGTTACAGTGTATGGAAGGGTTACAATGAGTTACCCTCTTTCCTTGTAAACATTTTTTAGGTGCACATTTTACATAGCATATAATTGGAAGACAGTTGGAGCTTTGTACTGTACTGTACACTAGATGTTGCCTAGGGACAGGATTGTGGTATCTTTATCTTTGTTATAATGGCATGTGAATGTAGTATAAAAGAGCTAAAATAACACTGGTGATGACTTTCATGATGCTGTGTTGGTAGGTGTGTGGGGATTGGTGGACAGGGCAAGATTTGATTACTTCTTCAGGTATCTGAGAAGACAGGTTCTTTTATGGAGGTTTTATTTCCCATGATTAGCTTGAGAAGAAGGAAGACTCTGTTGAGAGTAAAAGGTCAGCACTTCCTCACCAGGTCTCACTGCCACACTTCCTCAGTCATGTTGATGTTAAAATAAATTTTTTTCTGCTTACGAAACTCCTGTAAAAAATCCAGATATCATGGAATGTCATGTAGATGTTCCATTATCTCCAGAGGTAATTACTGTCAATTTTAAAATGACATTAGCAAAGGATGAAGCTAAGGAGAGGAGTCAGGTAGGGAGGGAAGGGAATAATAACACGAGATCAGGGTTTTTGGTCAGCAACTGGTATCTCAGTTTGATTTCCTAACATTAGTTTGAGTGCTTGCTGTGGGCCAAGAATTGCCAGTCACCCTGGGGATGCAAAAGTGAGAAAGTACATATGCCATAAGAAGGGCAGGTATGATGCTATAGACCAGTGGTTCTCAACCTTTGGGCCGCGACCCCTTTGGGGGTCGAACGACCCTTTCATGGGGGTGCCTAAGACCCTCGGAAAACATATATAATTACATATTGTTTTTGTGATTAATCACTATGCTTTAATTATGTTCAATTTGTAACAGTGAAATTGGGGGTCACCACAACATGAGGAACTATTAAAGGGTCGCGGCATTAGGAAGGTTGAGAACCACTGCTATAGACATTCAGAGTTTTGTTTCTAGCTGGGGAGGCAAAGCAAGAGTTGGAGTTGGCATTTGAAGTCTGAATAGATTCTGAATAAGAAATGCCAGGGGTGAAGGGCAATTTCAGGTAGTGAAAATTGTGAGCAATGGAGATTCAGAATGCAGTCTAGTTTTATGGAGCATGGAGCATTTGAAAGTAGGAGGTAATGAGAAATAAGTCAAAGGGCAAGTTCTGGGTCAGATCATGAGGAAGCCTTCAGTGCTAAGCTCACCAGGTTGGAGCGTATGCTTTAGACCAGCATATCTCAGTGTGAGTTACACACCGTCTGCATCAGGATCACCTGAGGTAGTTGTACACATGCAGGTTCCCTGCTCTTTATTACTGATCTGAATCAAAGTCTGTGCCTGGGGACTGGGAAACTGGCATTGGGAAACCTTGCAAGTTTTTGGGGGCAGGAAGTGAGTGAGTGTGTTTTGTTCACCACTGTGAACTAGAGAACAGTTCCTGACATTTATGTTGACTGAATGAATGGATGAAAGAATTTTGTATAAAGGTGGTTTCAAGGGAGATGAGATCAGAAGCAAGAATACCAATTGCAGTGGTTTTAAGATATTTTTATTTTATTGATTTTTTTTCTCTTTTTTTGAGAGAGAGAGAGAGAGAGAGAGAGAGAGAGAGAGAGAGAGATAGATTTAAAATTGACCCTGGTTAGAGAAGATGAGAAGATACTGTGATAGCCATTGTCTGCTTAACCAGACTACAGCAGAATTTATTCTTAAGATTAAATACTTTTAACATAGTACATTATTTGAGAGGTTGTATTTTATTGTTGAGTAGAATAATTTTCCATTTTTTAAAGTGATGTAACACATTTTGCATTAGGTGTTGCTTGTGTTTGTGATCTGAGGGATTTCCTTTACACTAGAGGGGTGTTGCTTGCAGCAGTTGATGAGAAGCCATGATTGTTAGGTACAGACCTATTTTAAGAAATCTATTTTAATATATGGCACCCATTTCATTTTGAAAACCAGAACCAATTTTTAAGAGCTACTAAAATGAAGTCTCTGGGGAAAAGATTATTATCCTCCTCTGTGTTCATTGTCTAAAATCTTTTTCTTACCTCAAATTTCTTTCAAGGAAAAGATGGCAGCATTCATTTACCATAGCTCATTATTTTTAGTGACTATTGGTATTAAGTCTTTATTAATTTCACAAATAGTGTAGAATACATTCTTATGGTAAAATATTTAATATAGAATGAAAATAAATTCTTTATTTTCCCGGTCTCCACTGTCAGTTTAGGATGTTATCCTTTCAGTCCCCTCTCAAGGAATGTATGCATACATGTATTATACACATAACTTTTTGTTTTATACAATAGGATTCTTTTACTATGACTTTTCATACTAGTCAGTGATTTTTTTCCAAGTCACTTCATATGGGTATACCTCATTCTTTTTAATGATTGCATGTTCTATATATAGTGTGGGTAAAATGTCTAAGTTATTTAATTATTCCTTACCTATTGGTGGGATTTTGGGCTTTAACAAAATATTTTTTAAAACTATTACAGATGGCTACAGTGAACATCCTTGTTTATTTTTGTGGACATAGGAAACGTTTCTGTAGGATAGGTTTATAGAAGTTGAATTGCTTTGTCTAAGAGTTTATGGACATATTCTACGATTTTTATATATGCTGGCCATTTCCTTCTTAGAGACTTAAAGTGACTCCTTTAGGATTGTAGAATCTCTACCTCATTTGAAAAGGATTGCTGGGAGACTCTCTTTGTACCTTCAGCATGTCCCAAGCTCTGTTCTGGGTGCTAGGTTAGAGGACAGAACCCTTGCATTCAACAAGTTCTCAACTTAGGGATACCACTTCTTGGTCTTACCACACCACTAGGACCTGTCATTCCACTCCGTTACTAAGGATTTTTGCAACAGGGACTTGGGCTGCTTTTTAGTATATATAACATGTTTTATGTAAATGTTTTTATAATATTTATGATAGTAATAACAAGCTTTCTGAACTTTATATTGTATAAAGGTATGTATGAAGATGTTGTTTAGAGTAGCGATTTTCAACCTTTTTCATCTCATGACACAAACTAATTACTCAAAATCTGCGGTACACCAAAAATATATTTTTTACTAATCTGACAGAAAAAATAGGTATAATTTTGATTCATTTACACCTGATGGTTATTGTTGTCATTTTTTAATTTGACAGTCTAAGGGAAAAGAGGTCAGTGCCCCTGACTAAACAGTCAGGTATTGCATGTTTTAAAAATTCTTGTAGTACATTTGTTGAAAATCGCTGGTTTAGAAATATATTGTAAAAAAGTCTGAGACATTTACGGGCCATTTTTTTTCTTTAATACAGGAATGGGTTGGACAGGTGGAAATAAGTGCCCTTTCTCTTATGTACAGGTAAGCACTAATAACATAATTCAACAAAAATAAAGTTAGTGGAAAATTAATATATTACATTCTACTAAAATAGTTAAAATAGTGATTTTATTCTTGTTTGTGAAACATCTTTTCTAAGTTTATTTTTATTGTATGAATTAGATTTTGACATTTAGATATATCAATGTTTAGAAATTTTAATTTTCAAGATATTTTTGGAAAGGAGTACAGAAAATTTTCCAAACCTCTAAACGTTATCATTTATCAACCTTACAGAGAAATGATTTCCTACTTTCTCAAGGCCAGTAGAACTGAAGGGCCACTAGAACAGAGGCAAAACACCTCTGTCAGTTATCAATTTTACTACTATTGCCTAGTAGAGGAGCAGGTGAATGCTTTATATTTTCTTTTCAAAATGTCTTTGTATATTTCCTCTTCACAACTTCTGTGGTTTTGAGGTTTCCTTTAAGAATTATATATGAAGTCACACATATACAAGCTATATTTGAAATTTTATTTTTTTGAAAAGTTGCTTTTATATAGGTACTAGAGGCCTGGTGCACAAAAATTTGTGCACTCGGCTACGGGGGTGTCTCTCAGCCTGGCCTGTGCCCTCTTGCAGTCTGGGACCCCTCGGGGGATGACCACTTGCTGGCTTAGGCCTGCTCCCCGGGGGATTGGGCCTAAGGTGGCAATCAGACATCCCTCTGACAGCCCAGCAGCCCTCCGGGGATGTCCACTTGCCAGCGGGGAGCAGACCTAAGCTGCAGTCAGACATCCTTAGCTCGGCTGAGGAGGCAGGAGAGGCTCCCACCACCACCGCTGTACTGGCAGCTATCAGCCTGGCTTGTGGCTGAGCAGAGCTCCCCCTGTGGGAGTGCACTGACCACCAGAGAGCCGCTCCTGCATTGAGCATCTGCCCCCTGGTGGTCAGTGTGTGTCATAGTGACCAGTCATTCCCAGTCTTTCTGCTGTTAGGGTCAGTTTGCATATTACCCTTTTACTATATAGAATTGAGGCCTGGTGCACGGGTGGGGGCCGGCTTGTTTGCCCTGAAGGGTGTCCCGGATCAGGGTGGGGGTACCGCTTGGGTGCCTGCCAGCCTGGGTGAGGGGATGATGGCTGTTTGCAGCTGGTCACACCCCCTTCAGGGGGGGTTCCCCACTGGGGTGCCTGGCCAGCCTGGATGAGGGGCTGATGGCTGTTTTCAGACTGGCGGGCGACAAGCTCCCAGCCTCTCCTTTTTTTCTTTCTATTTTTATTCTGGGATTTATTTACCTTCTATAGCTGTCACTGGAGCTGAGAGCCCGCTCCAGCTCTGAGACCTGGCTCCAGCTCTGAGGCTGGGGCTGGCTGAAAGCAGGTATCTGGGGTTTGTTTAGCTTCTATAATTGAAACGTTGCTTTTGGAGCTCTTGCTTCAGGAGCTCAGAGCCGGGCCGCGGCAGGCGGGGAACCTTGGCTTTCGCCATCACTGGAGCAAGCAAGCCTCCTGCTCGCTTCAGCTGCGTGGCTGCCGGCCGCCATCTTTGTTGGCAGTTAATTTGCATATCCTGCTGATTAGCCAATGGGAAGCGTAGCAGAGGTATGGTCAATTACCATGTTTGTCTATTATTAGATTAGATAGGATTTTACAACTTAGTATTCCATTACTATCTTATATTTACAGCTATATCTTCAGTGCCTAAACAAATCATTACTTTACATAAATTAGGCTTTTGAATAAATGAATGATATATCTCAGTTTATAGGATATATTCCATCAGAAGTAATTTCTAAAAATGTTATTTTTAGGAAAGATTTTGTAATTTATCGGGAACCAAATGTTTCTCCTTCACAAGTAACTGAAAATAATTTTCCTGAAAAGGTAAGAATTTTTTCAGTGTTTTTAAAAGCTTTAAGTGAAAGAACTACTCAGATGCCACCTTGACCTCCTGAGCTATAATTTTAAAGTGGTTTTTGGAAATATTTGTGCATGAAGGCTGATACTGAGTTGATACAGTGTAGTTCCTGTTAATCATCATTGAGCTGTAATTTTTTGTATTAGTTTTTCTCGACAATTCACCATGTTGAACCCTATCACTAGAGGAAAATAAGTTGAGATACTAGTGTATATGATTAACTAGACTATTACTCTTTTGTGTCAATATAAACATTAACTAGTAAAAAAACTTGTAAAAATAGGTTCTTCCATTTCATCCAGAGGTACTTTGGTAATCGTGATATATTTCCCATTATAAAGATAATTTGCGCCCTAACCGGTTTGGCTCAGTGGATAGAGCGTCGGCCTGTGGACTGAAAGGTCCCAGGTTCGATTCTGGTCAAGGGCATGTACCTTGGTTGCGGGCACATCCCCAGTGGGAGGTGTGCAGGAGGCAGCTGATCGATGTTTCTCTCCCATAGATGTTTCTAACTCTCTATCTCTCAACCTTTATCTCTGTAAAAAAATCAATAAAATATATTTTTAAAAAAAAAGATAATTTGCTGGCTAAGGTGTTATTTATTATCTGTTCAAAGCAGAAACAACTGGAAAAATATGTAATCTAGAAAGGAAAAACCCCCAGCTGATTCATTATAAGAAAACTTTATTTTAATTACTTGTTCTGGAGTCATCCAGGCCATTTGAAGTATCTGTCACCAAGCTAATGGTGGTAAGGAGGAGGGAAATTGAGTGAAATACTACCTTAATAAGGACTTAGGGGTTCCTAACATGCTTGTCTCTGGATCTGGCCTTTTCCAGTACACTTATTGGAATATGACATAATCTAAATAAAATCAGTGTGCATTTCTCTTTGAATAAGTAGTTAACTATTTAGAAAGTACAGTTGATTTTTTTGCCAACATGAGTTTGAACTACCTGAGTTCACTTATATGTGGATTTTGTTCAATGAATATAGTCTGTCTTCTGCATCCCAAGGTGTCTGGATTCAATCAACAGCAGATTGAGAACAGTATTTTCTCACTTGAGGTTAGACGTTGGGAATCTGCAGATGGGGAAGGCCAATTGTATGCATTGTTCTACACCAGTGATTCTCAACCTTCCTAATGCCATGTCCCTTTAATACAGTTCCTCATGTTGTGGTGACCCCCAATTTCATTGTTACAAATTGAACATAATTAAAGCATAGTGATTAATCACAAAAACAATATGTAATTATATATGTGTTTTCCGATGGTCTTAGGCGACCCCTGTGAAAGGGTTGTTCGACCCCCAAAGGGGTCGTGACCCACAGGTTGAGAACTGCTGTTCTACACCATTTGATATAAGGGACTTGACTATTTGTGGATTATGGTATGGCGATTTGTGTGTCCTGGAACCAGTACCCTGCAGATACCTAGGGAGGACTGTAGATAAGTTTTGGGGGATTCAAAAGTTATATTTGGATTTTCAAATGCATAGGAGTTGGCACCTCTAACCCCTACATTGTTCAAGGGTTAACTGTACTTTAACTGTAAAGAAGCAGAAAAATTTTACTTTTGATTCTGCCTCTTAGAGGTAAGTATTAATAAAATTTTGGAATGTTTTCTTACGGTCTCTTACATCTTGTTCTTTAAGTAGCTGAAATCATGCTGGGTTTTTTTTAATATATATGTATTTTTATTGATTTCAGATAGGGAAAAGGGAGAGAGAGATAGAAACATCAATGATGAGACAGAGTCATTGATTGGCTGCCTCCTGCATGCCCCCTACTGGGGATCAAATTCACAACCTGGGCATGTGCTCTTGACTAGAATCGAACCTGGGACCCTTCAGTCTGCAGGTCAACGCTCTATCCACTGAGCCAAACCTAGGGCAATGTATTTATATTTTATCCCATAAGCATTCCCCAAGTCGTTAAGAACTTTTTGATTTAATAGCTGTATAACATTTCTGCATGTGAATTTACCATAGTTGACTACATTGGAGCTTTAGATTGCTTCTAAAATACTCACTTTCTGTTTGAAAATTATTTACTAGTGATTGAGAGATATTGGAGATAATAAGTTGCTATGTAAATACCAAATATGAAGTGCTGAAAGATGTCTTTTATTTTTCCCTTTCAGGTATTACTGTGTTTTTCAAATGGAAATCATTATGATATTGTCTATCCCATTAAGTATAAAGAGAGCTCTGCTATGTGTCAGTGTAAGTTTCACCCTTGTGTTTGTATAGGAAATTATATTCCTAAGATATACAGTCTTAATGCACACAAGTCAGGGCAAATATACTCTGTTTTGTTGTATAAAAAGATATTTCTAAAAACCTTAGGTTACCAAAAATATTAATATTGTATTAAAAACTTCTTTCAATAGGAAAAAAAGATCTAGTAGCTAGAGTTTGACTTATAAATACGAAGTTATTTATTTCCTGCAGTAATTAAGTTCATTAATAAGGATTTGTATGTGTTTTCAAAGCTGGGTAGTGTATGGCTTGAAAATTTACATGACCGAGCAAATCAAACATTTGATTATATTGGCTCTAGAGCAGGGTTTCTCAACCTTGACACTATTGACATTTTGGGCCAGGTAATTCTTGTTGTGGGGGCTGTTCTGTACATTGTGGGATATTTAATAGTATACCTAGCATCTACTGTGTAGATCTCCCATTGTGACAACCAAAAATGTCTCTAGATTTTGCCACATATTTCCTGGAAGGATACAGTTCCTTCCCAATTGAGAATTACTGCTCTATTAGTTAGTTCCTTCCTTTGTCTGTTCTAAATGCACATCACTCATACAAAACAGTAGTGCTGGGCATACAACAGCTTTTTCCTCATTTTTTTTTTTTTTTGAAATTCCCACAGGAGGTTGAGAGAGTGAGAGGGAGGGAGGGAGAGAGCGAAAGAGAGAAACATTGATGTGAAAAAAACATCGATTGGTTGCCTCCCTCATGAGCCCTGACCTGGGCCTGGGATCAAAGCTGCCACCCAGGTACGTGCCCTTGACTGGGAATCAAACTCAAGATCCTTCTGTCTGCAGGCTGATGTTCTAACCACTGAACTCTCAGGCCAGGAGTCCTCTGTTCTTAAGCTAGTGGTGATCAGTAAAGATAATATGTAATGTAAATTTTTAAAATTAATTCATCTGTTTTGAGGTATGAAAGTCTAGCTGACTATCCTGGACTGTGTCCTTTTTTTTCCAGCTAGTCAAAATCTGGACATGTCAGCTTTGGGAAGGATAGCTCATGGAGATTCCTTTCCTATACTTCTCAGTGCCTGTGGGTTGGATGATATAAGGCAGAGTTCCTCAAACTACGGCCCGCGGGCCACATGCAAATACAAATATTGTATTTGTTCCCGTTTTGTTTTTTTACTTCAAAATAAGATATGTGCCGTGTGCATAGGAATTTGTTCATAGTTTTTTTTTTTAAACTATAGTCCGGCCCTCCAACAGTCTGAGGGACGGTGAACTGGCCCCCAGTTTAAAAAGTTTGAGGACCCTTGATATAAGGTGTAGAAGAAAGATGGTTTGCTAGAAGGAAGTCTCTTAGGAAACTTATTGTTGATGAATTCTTAGTGTACTCTCGTTTCCATAAGAATCACTGTAGTAAAACTAATTGAGAATATTTGGTAATATATATTTCCATGTTTTCTGTGTGTGTGTGTGGTTTTTTTTAAGCAAAACGTCTAAATATGCTTCCTCATTGGCTGCTGAGAATACATTTAAAATATTTTTATTTCAGAGAGGAAGAGAAAGGGAGAGAGAGATGGAAACATCAGTGATGAGAAAGAATCATTGATTGGCTGCCTCCTGCACACCTCCTATTGGGAATCGAGCCCGTAACCCAGGCATGTGCCCTGACTTGGAATTGAACCGTAGTTCAGTCATATGTTCATAGGTTGACGCTCAATCCCTGAGCCATATTGGCTGGGCTGAGAATACATTTTATAACAGTCTCTTTTTAGTCCCTTATGGAAAGTTATCTTCTTCCTACCAGTCTTTTTTTTTTTTTAATTTTTTGTTGTTTTGTTTATTAATCCTCATCTGAGGATATTTTTCCATTGATTTTTAGAGAGAGTGGAAGGAAGGGGGAGACACAGAGAGACACATCAATTGGTTGTCTTCCACATGGTCCCCGCTCCCCAACTGAGTCTGGGGATCGAGCCTGCAATCCAGATATGTACATGCCCTTGACCGGAATCGGACCCAGGATCCTTTAGTCCATGGGCCGATGCTCTATCCACTGAGCCAAACTGGTTAGGGCAAGCAGTCTTAATGTTTCTTAATGTTTTCTATCCAAGTCTCTTAAGGTTGGGTATGTTGTATGCCATCTATAATTCTCAGTTTCCTCATCTGTACAATTAGAATAATTATACCACTGTGCTGGGATTAAATATGCAGATAATGTAAAGGCTTAACACACGAAGTGTAATAATTGTTTAATATGCATGTTTATCTTTTATTGTCATCATACTTGTTTCAAAGTTGTGATACCTTTTTGTGTTGATATTTTTAAAAATGACAGTTATCTTATGTAATGATTTTAAACTAATTACACACAAATCTGGTTGCTCTCTATGATTAAATTTGATCATAGATGTTGCAGGTATCCAGTTATGATTTTAGAAGCCTGGGCAGTAGATACTCAATTTTATGTTAGAACATAAAATTAGTTAATGTTGCATAACATATCTCTTGTTAATTGCAGCTCTCCTTTATGAATTACTGTATGAGAAGGTATTTAAAACTGATGTTAGTAAAATCTTGATGGGACTCAACACTGCTGAAGTAGCTGGTGAAAGCCACAGTGAAATATCAGATTCAGAGGATGATAGTTGCAGGTAAGAATGAATTTAAATTCTAAGATATCTTTATAGTGCCGTACAAAGAAACAATTCAGTAAATGATTCTGCAAGGAGTTCCCTGGAATTGAAATATTACGGTATTCCTAAAATATACTGATCTGCAGTAGAAGGTTCTTTATCTCTGCCACTAATTTTACCTCATTTCTTCTAAGGAGCTGTTACTTTTAAAAACTTGTTTTGGGTGGGAAAGCATCTAATTCTATGTAATCTGGATGTGTATATGTGGAATAGATTTGGTCTACCTATATCTGTGGTATTATAAAATTTTAAGGTTAAGCTGTCAACTGTTTGCGTATTCAGTGCTAAAAGAATGGCCATTTTGATTTCCTTGACTTTCTTTTATTGTTTCCTTAAATAATGCCACCTCTTTTTCTTTTTAGATAATAAAAATCCCAAATTAGGGTATAGTGTGGGAACAGCTCTGGATAATGTTTTTGTTTAGATTGTGAATAAGCACTTTTTGAGTCTATGATATTCCCCCCCCCCTCCCCCCCAGGACGTATAAACTAGTGGATAAGAGCTTGGGCTGTATACTTCCAAACCTGGTTTCAATACTGGCTTCCTGCCAACTTACTAGACTTGGGGAAAATTACTTAAATTCACTAAGAAGCCCCAATTCTGCATCTGTAAAATGAGATATATTAGTAGTTCCTCAAAGGGCAGAATCCTCCTATATAATAAAAGCCTAATATGCAAATAGACCGAATGGCAGAATGACCGGTGGCTATGATGTGCACTGACCACCAGGGGGCAGATGCTTAGCGCAGAAGCTGCGTGCAGGCCCCAGGCCAGCCAAGGTGAGTGCCAGCGGGGGCCCCTAATTGCCCCGCCAGTCGCCCCACAGTCACCCTGATCACCAACCAGGCCTAGGGACCCTACCTATGCACGAATTTCGTGCATCGGGCCTCCAGTTTATAATAATTAAATGAGATAACACGTAAAGCGCATAAGCTAGTTCCTAAATATAGTGTCCAACATGTTAGTTTTTATCAATAAGAAGAATACTAGAGACCTAGTGCACAAAATTCGTGCATGAGTAGGGTCCCTAGGTCAGTCTGGCGATCAGGGCCGATATGTGGGTCGACTGGCGGGCGGGGCGATCTGGGGGGGCCCCTACTGGCACCTGCCTTGGCTGGCGGCCTGGTGCCGCCCACTCATCGGCCCTGACCAGCGGCAGCTCCTGCGTTGAGCATCTGGCCTCTGGTGGTCAGTGCGCGTCAAAGCGACTGGTCATTCCGCCATTCGGTTGATTTGCATATTAGGGTTTTATTATATAGGACATTTTATAGCAACTAATCATATTCCAATCCTAATGAAGTTAAACTATTATTGCTGTTGTATCTTAAAAAGGAAAGCCTCCTACTTGGTGTTACATACTGTGAAACTAGAGAAAGAAATGAAAATTGATATCTAATTCTTTATTAAGTACTTAATTATCTTTTTATCTGTAATTCAAGGCATTTCTTAAATTTTTCTAATCCTGATTGAAAAATTGTCTACCATTTCTTTATAAGAAAGAAATGAACAGTTAGTTAGAATCTGGGCCTGCCTTTATAAGTTTAATGCTAGAATGGACTGACTGTGCACAGGGAAAAATTTTACTCCATGGTCCTCTCCAGCACCTCTCTGATTAAGACATGTCATTGAACATAGGAGAAAGTTAATTAGGGAAGGTGTGCTCATTATAATGCTGTTTTTCTTTTTATACTTTACTATTGTAGCTTTTTACTATTGTAACATTGGAGCCTCTCTCGTTAACTTTTTGCATTATTACAGATTTCTTGTGTCATATCTGGCTTAGGGAAGACAAGGCTTCAAGTAGGGAAGAATGCTATATAACCATGGCACCATAGATAGGCATAGTGTGATAGCAAGGAGGAAAGAGTAGGGATTTTGTTATACTCTTGTGCCTGGATTCTTTTCGCATTCACAGTGTTGAAGTACTGGAAATTATGGGTGCTTTTTAAAAATCTAGACACTGGCTACTTGGAGTCTCTTGAAGATTGCTGCATTTAAGGGTACAGACTTGGGAAATTGTCCCAAAGACTAGAAATTGATTTATGAAGGAGTGTTGGACAGAAGAGTACAGGTGGCTCCTCACCTCATCTCCCATTCTACTTGCCATCACTCTGTTCCAGCCTTGCCAGCCAGCCCTTGTCCACACCAGGGTCTTTGCACTTGATTTCTGTTTTTTCTGCCTGGAATACTGAATAGACTTATGGTTTGCTATCTTGTTACCTTTAATTACTTATTCAAAAAGACATCTCAACAAGTTCTTTCCTCATCCCACTTTTTCTTATTTGAGCCTATGGCTCAACACTATAATTTTTTCCTAACATCCCCAATAGCACTTATTAGTATTAGCATACTGAATATGGTTTGCATTCATTATCACTAGACTGTACATCTTTTTGTAGTGGAATATTTTGTTTAATGGATCATCATCTATGTATTGAAAGGAAATTTTTCTACATTGAATGTTTTATAAACCCAATTATTCTACTTACCTGAATTTCAGTTTATTTCTGTTTGTTTTATTGAGCCAGTAAGAACTACTGATAAAAGTCTTTGAATTATATTTTATAAGTCACACACACACGCACACACGCACACTTTATTTTTTGTATATTTTTTAATCCTCACCCAAGGATATTTTTTCATTGATTTTAGAGAGAGTGGAAGGGAAGGGGAGAGACGGAGAGAGAGAAACATCCATGTGAGAGACACATAGGTTGCCTTCCATATGCGCCCTCACCAGGGCCAGGGCTCAAGCCTGTAACCTAGATACGTGCCCTTGACTGGAATTGAACCCAGGACCCTTTAGTCCAGCAGTTGCCGACCAGTGGTCTGGGGACGCTGGGGGTCTGTGAAGTCCGAAAGGTTGGCTACCGCTGTTTTAGTCCATAGGCCGACGTTCTGTCCACTGAGCCAAACTGGTCAGTGCCACTTGTGCACTTTATTAAAATTTGTAAAGGCTCATTGGAAGATAGCTTTGACTTTGTGGAATATAACTCTGACTTCTGATATTTTTATGTGAAGTTAGAATAAATTAATTGCATGTGAACACATTTTGTACTAATTATGGTTATGTTTTTTCCTTTATAGGAGAAAAACTACCACCGCTAATGATGTAAATGGATTTAAAGCTCTGTCAAGTGATCAGGTATTTTTTTCTAAAGGTCTTAACTTGTTCTTCAATATAAGAGCTTATAAAAATGTAGTCTTAATATTTTTAATCTTTTCTGGTACATTTTCAATAGAGTTAGGCGTAACTAACTAGTACATTTTTCAGCAACTTAGTAATTTTTGAAGTTTTCTTTTGATTTTATTCTTGTACATATGTCAAACAAAAATGTTTTATTTTTTTAATCCTGACTTTGTTTGTTTAGCACCTGAAAAACAATGGGAACTCCCAAAGCCTTCCTTTGTCTAGAAAGGTTCTTAAGTCACTCAATCCAGCGGTTTATAGAAATGTGGAATATGAAATTTGGCTCAAGTCTAAACAAGGTGAGTTTAAAAATCTGCATTTTCCATAAATTTGTTTTGTGGCACTTGAAAATAATTAAGTCAACTTGATATTATTCTGATATTATTTACAGCTCAACAGAAACGTGATTATTCCATTGCTGCTGGCTTACAGTATGAAGTTGGGGATAAATGCCAAGTAAGTGATTATATAGAAGAAAAGATCTTACCTGACATCTTATTATAATAGGAACCAAGTAAACAGATAAGTTTGAATGTATTGTTAATTTGGAATTTTAGAACATATTTTTTCATGTATACATTTTCATGGTTTTAAATATTTAGCATTTTGATTCATTTGAATACATTACCAAAATTGTATGTATCGAAAACCATGGCATCCTGTCACATGATCTTTAAAAAAAAAATCTAATATTTGATATTCTTGCTTCAAAGAAGTTACAGTTACATTTCAGATTTTTAGATATTTTCATTACAGTTGGCAAATATTTTATAATTGGTTCAAGCTTGATATTATAAGTCAGTTTGTTTTGCTTATAAGAGTTATCCTGGAAAATTGAGAGGTACATAATGTTTTTCTAAAAAAAAAAAAAAAAAGGTATCTTTTTATTGATTTCAGAGAGGAAGGGAGAGGTAGAGAGAGAGAGAGAACATCAATGATGAGAGAGAATCATTGATTGGCTGCCTCCTGTACGCCCCAATCTGGGGAGATTGAGCCTGAAACCCAGGCATGTACCCTGACTGCGAATCAAACCATGATCTCCTGGTTCATAGGTTGATGCTCCTACTGAGCCAAGCCAGCCAGGTGGTACATAATGTTTTTTGGTTGAATTAAGAAAGTAAAGTGGACTGACAGGAGATTTTCATTTACTTTGAATAAACTATTGCTCTGGATTTAAGTAGCAGATTATTAAAGGGGAAAGTTGGATTAGATCAGTTTATTTTTGCTTAATCCTAACCGGAGGATATTTTTTCCCTTGCTTTTTAGAGAGAACGTAGAAGGGAGGGAAGAGGGGGGGAAAGAGAGGGAGAGACAGACACACATCACTGTGAGAAAGACACATTGATTGCTTCTCGAGCGTGACCTGACTGGGGGTGGGGAGTGAACCTGTAAACCAGGTACATGCCCTTGACTGAGAATCAAATCCGAGACCCTTTGGTGTGCAAGGCGATGCTCTAACCCAGCGGTTCTCAACCTGTGGGTCGCGATTTCTTTGGGGGTTGAACAACCCTTTCACAGGGGTCGCCGAAGACCATCAGAAAACACCTATATAATTGCATATTGTTTTTGTGATTAATCACTATGCTTTAATTATGTTCAATTTATAACAATGAAAATACATCCTGCATATCAGATATTCACATTACGATTCATAACAGTAGCAAAATTACAGTTATGAAGTAGCAACAAAAATAATTTTATGGTTGGGGGACACCACAACATGAGGAACTGTATTAAAGGGTCGCGGCATTAGGAAGGTTGAGAACTACTCTAACCACTGAGAAACACCTGCCAGGACACATCAATGTTTCTTAACTTGGAGTGATTTTGCACGCCCCCTCCCCCCTCCCTGCTGAGCAATGTCTGCAGACATTTTTTTGTTTTCTAACTGGGAAGATGCTACTCACATCTAGTGGGTAAAGGCCAGGGATATTACCAAATATCCTACAGTGTACAGGGACATTCTTTCCCACTTCCCATGGCAAAGAATTATCTGGCCCAAAGTGTCAAAAATGCCAAGTGTAGAGAAACTCTGGAAAAGGTAATTTCCAAAGGTCCCTTTTCTGTTGTTTATGATAAAAATGGACTATTTCCAAAATAAAAGCAATCCACGTACACAAGAATTAATTGGAAGATAATTTTCATCAAAATGGCTTCCATCAAAAAGTGTTGCCTTTTGCCCTGGCCAGGTGGCTCAGTTGGTTGGAGCGATATCCTGTACACCAAAGGTTTGGGGTTTGATTCCCGGTCAGGTCACATACCTAGGTTTTGGGTTTGATCCCTAGTCGGGGCATGTATGGGAGTCAACAATCAAATGTTTCTCCTCAACATTGATGTTTCTCTCTCCGTTCCTCCCTCTCTTCCTCCCTCCCTCCCTCCTCCCTCCTTCCCTCCTCCCTCCCTCCCTCCCTCCCTCCCTCCCTCCCTCCCTCCCTCCCTCCCTGCCTCCCTCCTTCCCTGACCCCCTTCTTTTCTTCCTCTGAAATCAATAAAAACATATCCTCAGGTGAGGATTAAAAGGAAAAAAGTGTTTGCCTTTTCAAAACTACCTTACAATAGCCCTTGACAAACATTTCTCCTTGACTTGTGGGGGAAACGCTAATTTCCTTTGTTATAAAGTGGTTTGTGAAAAGTATCTGATTGACCAGGATTATATCTGTACACTTTTGAGCACTTTTCATAGTGTTCTGGTTCTGGGGTATTTGAAAGGAAGAAGAGGATGTAATTCATTTAGGTTCTTCCTTATGGGATTGTCAGAATTATGCTCTAATTATAGAACAGAATTGTGAAATCTTTGAAGGGAACAAAAGAGAAGAATAAAACCAAGGCTTAGTATTCCCCTTCTTCCCCACCCCTCAACAGAGAAGAGAAGATTGCTTATCTTACGCTGCATCACTAAAGTTTTGTTACTCATTATTTCAAATCATGCATATCTTCTTTGAGGTTGCAGTTACTTTTGGTAGATGCCATTAATAAGGTAGATGATAAAGCAGATACCTATTTTAATTTTTTCTATTTTAGAGTATTTTGTTTCTAATTCTACTACTTTAACTTGGATAAAATTTAATTGAAACTTTATTGTGTAAACTGCTAGGAGTCAAAGATGACTTGTTTACTCAGGTGAACATGTAAGATACAGTTTTAACTTTTGATAAAAAACGTCGGGAAAATATTTTTGATTGTTAAAGAGAGGAAGGCTAAGTGTCCTATTTTGATTTGTGAAGAATGAAACCTCAGTTAGAGGACTTTGTCTACTAATAAAAGTACGAGGGTACTCAAAGCCATGCAACACGGGTGGGCTCTTAGTGCTCCTGGTGTAGTCATGCCAGATCCCCTATTCATTGTGTATTGTTTGATTATAGAAACACCTCAGGGCTTACTCTCCTATCACAGTTTACTCTTGGAAAATACCATGTAGAGAACAGATAACAGATCTATTTTTAGGGAGGAGAAAGGTCACAGTTACACATAGTAATTATAATAATACTGTCACGTCCTTCATGTATATGATACATACCTCATTCCATCTCCATGAGTCCTATGACTTTGGTACTATTATTAGCCTTATTTTGCATATGAAGACACTGAAGTATGAGAAGTAACTTGCCCAAGGTCATATTGCCGGTAAGTAAAAATCCCAGGCCTGGAATCCTGGTTGTGTTGTGCCACAGTCCTGACTTGGAGGACCAGGACAAGATGCCTCTCTTGTTAGGAGCCTTAATAGATGTTGCTACTACTTCTTGAACTATTTAGGATAGTAATTTAGAACAATTTTGGAAGGGTAAACACAGAGAAACATTATTGTATACTGTTTTGAAATTAGTTTTGTGTTTAACAATATACATTTCATTTTCTCTTTAATTGGAAACAATAAATTTTAAAAACTGATCATTAATGCAAGGAAGCAGATGACTGATCTTTCTGGAATTGTTCACCAGGTTAGGTTGGATCACAATGGAAAATTTTCTACTGCAGACCTTCAAGGGGTTCATTCTGAGAACGGACCAGTTTTGGTTGAAGAAGTTGGAAGGAAGTATGTACTGCTCTTCAACTAAGGCATTTACTGTCTTTTCAACTTGCCTCATGTAATCACGAGCATTTCAAAATGGCTTTCTGCATTTTCAGATTCACTTAAAGGTGTTGCCTATGTGTAGAAATATTTGTTCAGAGCTTTTGAAAAATAGAGTTTAAATTTAGTCTTTTGCATGATGATATAAAAGAAAACTCATTTTGCCCATTACTGTTTAAAATGTGCCCTTCTTCACAAAGGCAGTTTGGGAAATTGACTTTTATAACTATAAAGTGGGAGCTTTGGAGGATAGAGATCATATTCATTCCTAATATTATTTGGTACTGAATTGCATGTAATTAATTTTAAATAAATGTCAGACGGAGTAAAATTTTATGGTAGATTTACAATGTTATTTTAGAATACCTTTTATTTTAGTTGCTGCTGCCCTTATTAGAGATAAAGGTAGTAAGTCACACCTAAACTTTACTATGGAAAACTTCAATCATACATAAATGTCAGGAGCATAGTGCAGTGAACTCTAATATACCATCATCCTGGTTCATCAGTTAACAGCATTTAGCAGTCTTTCCTAACCTATTTTCCCTAACCCTTTTTATAAATGGAATTGGAATAATTCAAAAAATTGAGACGTTATACCATTTCTCATAGACATGTAGGTACTTTTATGTGTCTCTAGCACAGTAAGGGCTCCTGCCTCTCCCCACCTGAATGACAGTACGTTTATCACAGCTAATAGCAATCATTCCTCAAATCTTTTGCTTCGATTGTGATTTAAGGCCTTTTTGTCTTCTGGTATTTTTGGGTTTGAAAACATGCTTTTGATTTATGTTATCTTTTATTTATTAGAATTACATCTGGGTTGCTAAATGGCTTTGTTTGTACTTTATTTTTAATATAAGAACTAAAGCTGGAAATTTTTATGTAAGTTACAAATAAAATAGCTATGCTGAATACTTAAGTAGATATTGTTACTATGAGCATTTTAAATTATTACATGTCTTTTCCTTCCTTTTGAAGGCACTCACCGAAGACCCTCAAACCACCTCCCTCAGAAAGCTGGAACACAGTGTCAGGGAAGAAGATGAAAAAACCTACCCCTTCTGGACAAAATTTCCATTCTGGTAAGAGCACATCAAGTTATTCTTTTTTGGGGGGAGGGGTAAAGATAGATGGCATTGTTGATCATAGGAAATTATGAGGTATCTTTGGATTCTTGTCACAGATGCAGATTATAGAGGGCCAAAGAATTCAAGCAAGACAGTAAAAGCTCCATCAGCACTACCTCCTCGACTCCAGCACCCTTCGGGAGTAAGACAGCATGCATTCTCTAGTCATTCTGCAGGGTCACCGTCTCAGAAACCCTCTAGTGAGCACAAGAATCTTAGCAGGACACCTTCACAGATCATAAGGTAAGAGAGGGGCATTTTCTTTTATTTGCCACATTTCATGCTTTTACTTATAGAATATTAAAAGTATTGATAAAATACTATGTGAGGATTTCAGTTCTTCATAGTTCTCTTTAAAGAAATAAAGTAACTTTGCAGAGTAAGTCATCTTTATTTTATTTATTTATTTATTTTTTGTCTAAAGTTTTACATGTGTCTCCCTTTTCCCCAATTGACCCCCCCTCCCAATTTGTCTCTTTTTTTCTTGTTAATCAAATGATGTTGATCATTATATTCCACATATGAGTGAGATGATGTGATATTTCTTTCTCCGACTTGCTTATTTTGCTTGGCATAATGCTCTCTAGTTCCATCCATGCTGTTGCAAATGGTAAAAGTTTCTTCTTTTTTTTTTTTTTTTAAATGAATTTTCTTTTTTTTTAATATATTTTATTGATTTTTTACAGAGAGGAAGGGAGAGAGATAGAGAGTTAGAAACATCGATGAGAGAGAAACATCGATCAGCTGCCTCCTGCACATCTCCTACTGGGGATGTGCCCGCAACCCAGGTACATGCCCTTGACCAGAATCGAACCTGGGACCTTTCAGTCCGCAAGCCGACGCTCTATCCACTGAGCCAAACCGGTTTCGGCAAGTTTCTTCTTTTTTATAGCGGCATAGTATCCATTGTGTAGATGTACCACAGTTTTTTCATCCACTCATCTGCTGATGGGCACTTATGCTGTTTCCAAATCTTAGCTATTGTAAATTGTGCTGCTATGAACATAGGGATGCATATATCCTTTCTGATTGGTGTTTCTGGTTTCTTGGGATATAGTCCTAGAAGTGGGATCACTGGGTCAAATGGGAGTTCCATTTTTAACTTTTTGAGGAAACTCCATTACTGTCTTCCACAGTGGCTGCACCAGTCTGCATTCCCACCAGCAGTGCAGGAGGGTTCCTTTTTCTTCACATCCTCACCAGCACTTGTCATTTGTTGATTTTTAAAAATTTTTTTATTTTTTTATTGATTTCAGAGAGAAAGGAAGAGGGAGAGAGAGATAGAAACATTCACAATGAGAGAGAATCATGGATCAGCTGCCTCCTGCAAGTTCCCTACTGGGGATCGAGCCCACAACTGGGGCATGTGCCCTTGACTGGAAATGAACCTGGGACCTTTCCGTTCACAGGCCTACTCTATCCATTCAGCCAAACCGGCCAGGGCTGATATGTTGATGATAGCCATTTTGACAGGTGTGAGATGGTATCTCGTTGTTTTGATTTGCATCTCTCGGATGATTCATGACTTTGAGCATGTGTTCATATGTCTATGGGCCTTCTGTATGTCCTTTTTTGAAAAGTGTCTATTTAGTAGATCCTTTGCCCATTTTTTGATTGGATCGTTTATCTTTTGTTAAGTTGTATGAGTTCTCTGTAAATTTTGGAGATTAAACCCTTCTCAGAAATGTTATTGGCAAATATGTTCTACCATTCAGTGGGCTTTCTTGTTGTTTTGTTGATGGATTCTTTTGCTGTGCAGAAGATTTTTATTTTGATGTAGTCCCATTTGTTTATTTTCTCCTTAGTCTCCATTGCCCTAGGAGCTGTGCCTGTAAAGATATTGCTGCAACATATGTCTGCTATTTTGATGCCTATGGAGTCTCGTAGGATTTTTATGGTTTCCCGTCTTACATTTAAATCCTTTAGCCATTTTGAGTTTGTTTTTATGTATGGTATAAGTTGATGATCTAGTTTCATTTTTTTGCATGTATCTGACCAAATTTTCCAGCACCATTTATTGAAGAGACTGTCTTGACTCCATTGTATGCTCTTGCCTCCTTTGTCAAATATCAATTGAGCATAATGGCTTGGGTCGTTTTCTGGGTTCTCTGTTCTGTTCCAGTGGTCTATATGTCTGTTTTGGTGCCAGTACCAGGCAGTTTTGAGAACCGTCACTTGGTAATATAGCTTGATATCTGGTATTGTGATCCCTCCAACTTTGTTCTTCTTTCTCAGGATTGCTGTGGCTATTCGGGGTCTTTTTTTTATTCCAGATGAATTTTTGGAGAGTTAGTCATTATTTTTGAATAATTTTTTCCCCCCAATGATTTGGGAGATCTTAGCCAGGTCTTATTCTGGCACTTAATAGTTGTCTGGTAGTTTGTTATAAGTTAAATACTGAATTCCAAATGGCATTTCTAATTTTTTGGAGGGTGAGGATGTTTTCCTTTATATAGGAAGTTAAATCAGTTAAGATGGTTGGTTTACTTTATTCTAATAACTTTATATTGTTTGGGTTAATGTGTCTAATACCAAATGGAACTACAAGTTGAGGTTCATGTAATCATGATTATCAGCATTCTGACTGAATATCCAGACACAGGTGAACTTCAGGGTCATAATTTCCTGTATTATGGATTTTATTTTTTTCTTAATCTGCCCTTCCATGGAGTAGTTTATATCCCTTTAAAGAAGCTTTATTTGAGAGGGTGTGTCTTAAGTGGAGGCTGTTCTTTCATGCAAATGTTGCCATGTCTCTGGGCACTGCAGCCCTTCTAGGTGACTGTGACCTGTGCCTCTCTCTCCCCTATTATCTGAACAGCTGTAGCATCAGCTTATGTGCTTGACAAGTTCTAGTCTCTAGTTCCTTTGTTTTTGGCATTTGGGCATTTCCCTTTCTTGGGATATACCAGGGGTGGGCAAACTTTCTGACTCGAGGGCCACAATGGGTTCTTACACTGGACCGGAGGGCCGGAACAAAAGCATGGATGGAGTGTTTGTGTGAACTAATATAAATTCAAAGTAAACATCATTCCATAAAAGGGTACGGTCTTTTTTTTCAATAGTTTTATTCATTTCAAATGGGCCGGATCCGGCCCGCGGGCCGTAGTTTGCCCACGGCTGGGATATACTTAACATTTTTTCATTAAAGATCGTTATATAACATAACATCTTCAAGACAATTGTAGGTTCTTAGGCTGACATGTTACTATTACTGTGTTAGTTTCCTGGGGCTGTTGTAGCAAGGTACCACAAACGGGTTGGCCTAAAACAACAGAAATTGACTAAATTCTGGAGGCTAGAATTCTGAACTCAAGTTGTTACTAGGGCCATGCTGTCTCCAAGACTCCAGGGGATAATCTGTTCCATGCATCTCTCCTGCTTCTGCTGTTGTGTGTAGTCCTCTCTGTGCAGGGACAGTCCCGGCCCATGGTGGGTGACCTCTCCCAACAGACAGAATTTGTGCTCATTAATCAACTAGTTATGGATGAAGCCTGTTGTTTGGATATTGACCAGACTCCACTAGCATTTGGTGGCATCTAACTCAAGGCAGGCGAAGTACCTAGGAGATCTGACTTATTTTGAATATAGACTTTGGAAACTTAAAAATGTGAAGTAAACATAGGAAGGTCATAGATAGAAATGAATTTTATTTTTTTTAATAGACTGGAAAAGAAGCATTTTTTCCCCTTGAATACAAGGAAACTCTATACTCTTCAGTGTCTTGAAGATTAAAAAAGCAAATACACATGGGCTACTAAATGGCTAATTTGAAATATACTTTTGTTTACCACAAACAATTTATATCCAGTATGTTTCTGCTGTTGAATCAATCCTATCTCCTAGGCATTGGTAGAATGATCAGACAGATATGAAATGTCTCTGTAGCCTTAGGATCAGTTTCTGCTTTGTGTGTTAGCTGTATATTACTTGGTATATGAAACATGATGGCAGAAGGCAGTACGTAATACATAGGCATGAAGCTTTAGAGAATGTTTGCCATTGTGATTGATTATATAGAAACCTATTTGTATTTGCAGTTAGTATGCCTTCTCCACTGTATGTATGGAGTGGATTTTATTATTAAAAGAAATTTGGAGACTGCTGATGATCAAATATTTAAAGTAAGACTTAAAAAAATTAAGTCTAGAATTTTATAGTTAACAGTCCCCTGGATTTAAGCCCATTAGAGTTTATCTTTCTAATGTTCAACGCATTAGTTTTGAATTATTCTACTTACAGAACAGAATCTTAATGTTAGTCATGAGACCCCCTATGACCTCTCACCTTTCATTTCTTTCTCATTTGTCTCTTTCTTTGAAAAAAAATAAAAGTGTAATAAAAACCAAGCAGGGTTGCTGTTTGGTTGCATTATGTGAATGCTGAAAATGATAGTAATATCACTGCTGAATATTTTTCCTACAGTTAGCTGCAAATAGGGAGGATTTGGTTCTCTTTGTAGTGGGTGAGGATAAGATGGACAGTTTTGGTGACAGGATGGACATGGTATAAGGTTGTGTTAACTTTCCAGACTGCTGGCATTTGCTGAGTCCTCTTTGGAGTCTTCTGTGATTGGGGTTTGAGAAGGACTGGTCAAAGATTATGAGGGTCCATTTTGCTCCCCTGCTTTTCCCCCCCAGTACTGTTGGGGTTACATTTGCCCTGTTGGAATTAGGGTGTGATTTTTAAGTGGGACTATCTGAGGGCAAAGTGGCTGTTCCTTATGTCAGATGTAAAAAAATCACTTCCCACTTTTGTTCGGATTATATGTTCAGATTGTGACAACGAATTTTTCCTTTAGGTTTTGACTTTTCGTTTCCCACTGTTGTGAAACTGTTAGACACGGTGCAAATAGTATTCATATTGCCTATAATTACAAGTCATACAAAATCAATAGGAATGTGTTATAGGCTACTAAGTTGTATTCATGAATTTTTTTTCATCCTTGTTTGACCAAAATTATACTGAGATGTGGTTAGTATCTAGCCTGGCACATTTTAATATTTGTTCTTTGTAGCTTTACATCTCCCTTGGTGGTATCAAAAAGCAGAGGATGGTCCTCTTGTTTCCTTTGATGTTGCCCTTTACTTAGAAATGAGAAGTAGAATGCTTTTGAGACCTAAACTAATAACTTTCCCTTTCTTTTGAAAGTGAATTCTTATGAAAGTATTAAAATGTGGGGTAAAGAAATATATTCAGTACTTAAATTTCTGCTCTGATGAAAAGGAAAAAAAAACCCTCAATTATTTCTGTATCACTTTTTTTTTTTCTACCTCTCCCTATTGTAAGTTTATCTTCTTGATTCTGTTAATGTAGCGTGCATGATGCTACAGGAGATTCCGTTTGGTAAACATTTATTAATCAGGTTGCCAAAAGGTCTGTGGTCACTCTGTAGCAAAATATTAGTCAAATATTTGTATTGACAAAACAGGTTATTTTATTTTAGGTAATCAATACATTTGCTTTTTTTTGTGTGTGTGACAAAAATGTTTTATTTAACAGAAAACCTGATCGTGAGAGAGTTGAGGATTTTGAGCACGCCAGTCGAGAATCTAATTATTTTGGCCTCTCCCCAGAAGAGCGCAGAGAGAAGCAAGCTATAGAAGAATCTCGATTACTTTATGAGATTCAAAACCGAGATGAACACGCTTTCCCAGCCCTTTCTGTATGTATAAAAAGAGATTTTAAAAGTTATTGGTTTGAAATCTCTCCTTAATAGAAGTTAACTCTTGAACAACATGTGTTTGAACTGTGTGGGTCCACTTACAATGCAGATTTTTTTTCAGTAACTACAGTTGGCCCTCTGAATTCCCCTGGTTCCCCATCTGCAGATTCAACCACAGAATCTGTGGATATGGAAGACTAGCTGTGTGCATTCTTTTAGGTCATTTTATATAAGGGACTTGAGCATCCATGGATTTTGGTGTCTGTTTGGAGTCCAGGTACAAATTCCCTATGTAATACTGATGGCATCTGGAGCTAAGTTTTCGGGGAGTTAAAGTTATTCACAGGTTTTCAATTGCCTGGGAGAAGTTGGCACCCCTAAGTCCCATGTTGTTTAAGGGTCAACTGTAGTTTTTATATTAAACCGTAACTTTATATTAATCTATAAGACTAATAATTTGTAAACTGAAGGGTACCTTGCCCTGGCCGGTGTGGCTCAGTTGATAGAGGCATCATCCTGTATATCAAAAGACGTGTTCCTGTCAGGGCACATGCCTAGGTTGCTGGTTAGGTCTCTGGCTCTGGTTGGAGTGTGTGCCGGAGACAACTGATCGATGTTTCTCAGACATCAATGTTTTTTTCTCTCTCCTCCCATCCTCACACTCCCTTCCCTTCTAAAAAATCAAAGAAAATGTCTTTGGGAGAGGATTTAAATAACAACAACAAAAAAATAAACTGAATGTAATCGTCCTTCCTTTTCATGAGGAATGTGAAGTCTAAAGATATTAGTTGGTGTTAGAGCTGAGGCAAGTAAATTGGTTAGCTCACTTCTAGGTTAGTATTTTGAATTAAAATATGTTGCTAGCCAAAGTAACAAGATACATTTATATTCAGTTAAGCTACATCCATAAAATCAGAAAGTCTTTTCAGTGTTCCTTATTAAACACACCAGCACCTAAAATTATATATAGTAAGAGCTGCTCAGTGTTTGCTGTTGGAGGTGGAAGTACATGGAATCTGGTGTCTTTGCCCTTGCTCTGTGTTTGACACGGCTGTGATGGATGCTTCACTGATGAAAGATATGATCTCTATCTTTAGGTTTCTTCTTCTTTTTTTTAAAATATATTTTTATTGATTTCAGAGGGGAAGGGAGAGGGAGAGAGAGACATCAATGATGAAAGGGAATCATTAATCGGCTGCCTCCTGCACGCCCCCTAATGGGGATCGAGCTCACAACCTGGGCATGTGTCCTTGACCAGTATTGAACTGAGACCCTACAGTCCGCAGGCCAAGGCTCTATCCACTGAGCCAAACCAGGTCGGGCTCTTTAGGTTTCTTAATTATTTTGGTGGAGTCAGAAGGGGAAACAGTTCTCATGTAGAGTGAAGTCAGTGGTCTGTGAAGAGGGTTCGTTGGCAGGATAGGGGAATGTGATTCAGTTTGGGACACTGGAAACCATGGTCTTTTAAGTACTGGAAAGTGGTACTAAATGACATGTGATCCAGAATGTTGGTTGGACACCTTTTCTCAACAGTAGATTAAACAAAATGAAATGTTACAGGAGGCTTCCCAGTATACCGATGTACAACATTAAATAATGTCCCTCACACTCAATTATCTGTCCACTGGCCTCTGTGGAATCTTTTTAGAGGTGTGAGATGCTTGATTGAAAACAGCTCCTCTGGACTAATAGTTCAGTCTGGCATAGGGTTTGGAGCTTAGGAATTATTGGAAAAAGTGCCCACATCCATATGTGAATTAGACATGGGTTGTGTGTTAAGTATATTTATCTTTATGTAACATGTTATTTTCCCATATTTAGATTTTAAAAAAGGCACAAATCAGTTAAGCTTGTATTCATAGCTTTTTGTCCGTTTTCAGTTAGTGAATGGTAAGAATATGACTACTGTAATGTAGGAATACAATGTGAAATTTTTGATTGTCAGAATGGAGTCATGCTCATCATTTTTAGATTACTAGTTGACAGTTGGAATCCTGTCTTCTAGTAAACTCCTGTCACAAAAGGCTAAGATCCTCTTCTCAGCTCTGTGCAATATTTACTTAGTACCAGAACAGGAGAGGATCTTCAGTGATAATTTAGCTTGAAAACCTGACTTATTCCAGTCCCTTTGTTACACCAATTACAAGGTTAGATCTCATGCAGAGCTTACATGATTTGCTGAGGGTCAGTAGCATTTCAGTGAATAACAATCACAGTGCACTGTATCTGTTAATTTGCACTTGGGTATCTTTCCCCCACAAAGGACTGTGGCTCTGTAATAGCTGTTTTTGAAGGTTTGTATGAAGGGTGCTTGCTATTTGTGCAAAGAATGAAAGTATAAATTACAAGATGAAAGTTTGGTCAGAGCAGCTTTCCCAAATAAGGGTACGAAGAAGTGTTAAAATAATTTAGGCCAAAGGTCTGTCTGATTGCCTAATACTTAGACTTATTAATAAGCCTATAACTATAGAGGACATAATTAAGTATGAATCTTAGGCCCTATTTTTGGAAGTATAAAGACATGGCTATGAATTTTGAGATTTTTAATCAGATGTACAAAGAGTATATTTATGGGTAAATCTTTAACACAAAGTGTTGGGTTTTGTTTATGTGAAGAGCTCATCAGTCAATCAGTCATCTTCTCAGAGTAGCAATCCATGTGTCCAGAGAAAATCACCATATGTGAGTGATAGAAAAGGAAGCAGGCGCAGAATGGATACCGAAGAACGAAAAGATAAAGGTATGTTACTTCATCATTTGAAAGCATGTACTGGAGTTCCGTGTCTGGTTTAAAGTCATCCATTGGAAAAAGAACTGTTTTAAAATCATTGAGCAGTTTAATGTCATATATCTCACTGTTGCTGACTCAGGCTAATGCTCCTTTAAATAAATATCATTCTGAAAACTGTATTTTCACCGACTAAACATGATGCAAATAGTACTTTTGGCTTTCTTTATTTTTATATTTTGTTTTTCTGTCTTCAAAGTGGCTGATGCTGGCCTTTTTTTTAAATCTTGATCTGTTACAGACTCTAGCCATGGACATACTCACCTGGATAAAAAACCTGGGCCAAGCACATCAGAGGTAAATGTTTTAAATACTAATTGCATCTTTTCATTTTCCTTGTAACACTGTGATAATAATATATCAGGAAGAAGCAGTAGGAGATGGTGACTTCATTTGATAACTGTTAGGGAAGTAGAAAAGTAGAGAAAAAATGGGGAAAAGATAGTAGTGCTTGAGGAGGATTCACTCACATACTGTAACCATTTCTTGTAGGGTACATTATGGTGACCTTTCTGAATTGGTTGGAAGTAGCTTTTCCAATAATCTATAGTAGAATGAGATTAAAAAAAAATCTCCACCTGAGGGTATGTTCATTGATTTTAGAGAGAGGAAAGGAGAAAAACATTGATGTGTGTGAGAGAGAAACATTGATTGGCTGCCACCTGTAAGTGCCCGACCAGTAATTGAACCCGTAACCTTTTTGGTGCATGGGACGACACTCTAACCAACTGAGCCACCTGGCCAGGGCAGTAGGTTGAGGTTTTTAAAGGAAAAGTGTGCTCTTTGAAACTATGTCCCCAATAAAAATGTCCCAGTAGTTTGATATAAAGATGTGCAGGTAGTATTACTATCTGATGAAGACCAGATGTAATTGAAAAAGAGATAGTCGAGAGGGTTCAATCAGGTGCAGGTAGAGTGAACAATAAAGGCAACCACTATGATCCTAGAATGTGGGTGGGTGTTTGAAATACAAAATTATGGGTTTTTTGTTTTTGTTTTTTTTGCTTCTAAAGAATATTAGTGATGATAAGTGTGCAAGAATTTCATCACCATCAAAGTCAAAGAAATTAGAGTGCCCACCTCCTGCAGAACAAGTAAGTACATTGTTGCATCTGACATAGAAGGCTCCCTTCTCTTAGCTCTGTATTTGATAACATTTAAAAACAGAAAACATCTATATAGAAAATGGGAGGATATATTTTAACATCATAATTTGGATAGCTGTGATTTTTTATAATGCTGTTGTTTAGAATGTTCCCAGTTTTTTTGGGTATTATTTTTAGATATACTGTTTTTTGGACATAGAAGTCATTCTTCTGAATTGATTTTGAATAAGTTTATATTTGGTGGGTTGGCTTGAAAATTTGATTTTTGGAAATTTCTACTTTAAAAACTTTTCAGTTGTCTGCATTCTTAACAGTTATTTTATAGATGGTAGGGAATGTAATGGTTAGACTGTACTAAAGAGATTAGAAAAAAAATGTTTAAAGAGCCATATCACCAACTTTTGAATTTAATGATGAAGAAACCTGAGTTCCAGCAGGCATTTTGATTCTTGGTCTAATACAGGCGTAGAGAAAGGTTGTAGTCTTTGCCATTCAGTTAACATCCTTATGTCAGTTAGAAAGCATATTCAGTTTTGTGGCATGTCTTCGTGTGAAGAACTGTTCTTAGTAATTCATGAATTTCAAAGTGATTTCAATGGTTTTGCTTCCTTGCCTTAAAAGCATTGTGTTCAATGCTTCAAAGTTTGTTTCTAACTCTGCCAATGACTTCTGTGACTTTCGGCAGGCAATCCCTGGTTAGGATCAAATTTGTTTGTGTGGGATTTTTAGCCACTGAGCTTTTTTCCTTTCATTTATAAAACCAGAAAAACCATTTATATAAAAGCTGCAGTAGAAAGGTAGGCAACTCAGAGTACATTTGGTGGTTAAAATGAACTCGATCTCTCTTTCCACCCTTTCTCTTTGAAGAAGCCAGCAGAACATGTGTCTTTGTCAAATCCAGCTCCCCTTCTGGTTTCTCCAGAGGTACATCTAGCTCCTGCGGTGCCTTCTTTACCAGCCACTGTGCCAGCCTGGCCAAGTGAGCCTACATCTTTTGGACCAACAGGTTAGTTACTAGTTTTAAATATCCAATGACCCATCCAACATAAGCTTTCCAAGTTAGAGACTTCAAATGCTCGAGTGAGAGCTTGACCTCAGAGTAAGGTTAGCTATATGGAGCCTCTTTTTGCAATCCTCTGCTCTTCTCTGCTTCCAGTGTGGAATTCATTTGAGATATGCCCTCGACATCCCAGGAGGAAGATGTGTGAGCTGGTTATCTCCACTGGTTGCTTTGGTTGCTCAGCACTGACACCAAAAGTTTCATTCCCCATGGACCAGTTCTAATGACCCTCATTGAACCCTTTGCCAGGCTCTGTGCACATATGTTTGTAAGAGCTACACTCAGACCACATTGATGCAGAGCTTGTTTCCTGGGTTCATTTTCTCCTGTATGTCAGGAGGGTCCCTGGTTAATATAGCATTCTTTACTTTTTAGCTTAATGTAAAAATATTTGTAGAAAATTATTTTCATCTTTTTATAGTTTTTTCTTTTTTTTTTTGTAGGTGTCCCTGCTCAAATCCCTGTTTTATCAGTGACACAGACCCTGACTACTGGACCTGATTCTGCTGTGTCCCAAGCTCATTTAACACCCTCTCCAGTTCCTGTGTCAATACAGGCAGTTAACCAGCCCTTGATGCCTTTGCCTCAGACACTGAGCCTTTACCAAGACCCACTCTACCCTGGGTTTCCTTGTAATGAAAAGGGAGACAGAGCCATTGCACCACCTTATTCACTGTGTCACACTGGGGAGGACCTGCCTAAAGGTGAGCTGCTTCTCGAAGTTAAAACTGATTTTATTTGTCATGTACTGATACAGGTTCAGTGAGAGATGTAAGTAGAGGTCAGAGGTCATGTTGTCATGTTAGTCTCTACTTGGGAAAGGATAGCAGAGGTTTGGCTATTAGTCACTCACTCTCTGCTTCAGCTTGTGTTTGATTGGATTATGTTTTTTTATGTGTTTGGTAGCTGCACCCTGATCTCCTCACCTCCCCCCGCCCCATCATTTTTTAAAGAACTGTTTAAAACCATTTTGAATTAATAACCAAATAACTAAACATTTACTGCCTTTTTCCATCACTAATTACTCAATGAAAAAATTATAGGGAACGAATATAATAAATAATAGCTGTCATTACAGTACTACATGCAACAATATATATATTTTTAAAAGAATTCTTTTTAAATTTGCCTGTCCCCTTTTCTTTAAAGGTGCAAAATTTCCTAAGTCTAGAAAAGGTAATGCAATGACTGTCTATATGCTCCCTATCTGGATTTTTGTGGATACTTTTGTTTTATTATTCAGTGGCTTGATGTTTGAGTCTGTGAGTAAACTTGGCTAATGTCAAATGAATACCTTAGCTGATATTATCCTATTAATCTTATGTTAGTAATGAGTTAGGTTTATGTTGGCTTTACCTTTAACCCCCAACATTTTTATTTCATAATATTTTAAATCCCAAGGAGAAGTTGAAAAGGAAATACAGTGAACACCTGAGTTTCCTTCACAAAGAGTTAATTTAAATCAGATAAAAATCTCAATTTAAGGTATTTTGGAACTTAGTTGTAAGTAGCATAGACAAAGTATATTGAACCTGGAATTACCCTATAGAAACAGAGCCTCGTTTTGGTTATATTAGTTTTTTCTCCATGTTTTATAGCACAGGCTAGAGAAAACAATTCTAGTAGGTAAAAATGTCTTAGAACTATATATTGTTTGAGAATAATGAAAAAAAGCTTTTGAATGTATATTGAGTGATGATTGTTATTTATTTTTAGATAAGAACATTCTTCGATTCTTCTTTAATCTTGGTGTAAAGGTATTTACATTTTATCATTTTAAAATTATTTTCAAGTAAACAGATTTAAATTCTAATTATTTAATTATCCTAAGAGTAAATACCCTAAGATTTACTAAACCTCATTATCTTCAGTACTAGCATTTTCAGAATTGTGCAGTATGTCTCTTTTTGGTGGTGATTGGGGCTCCAATTTTTGGTTGGTTTTCCTTTTAATGGGCAGTGATTTAACCCTGTGAGTATGTTTAGGAGATGCCTCTGTCCCTGGGTGGCCTAATGGAAATACCCTCACTGAGGGATTAAGTGAGCCATCTGGGTTTGAAGTTCTGCTCCATCACTTTTTAGCTGGTTAGCTCTGGACAAGTCATTTAATGTATCTGAGCCTAGCTTTTTGAATTTATGGAACGAGGGTAGCAGTCTTCGACTTGCCTCATTGTTTAAAGGTTCAAGGAAATACCATGTAAAAGTACCCCTATAGAAGGTGGGGTGTTCACTAGTGGAGTGGAGGTCTCCTTTAGGAAGTGGTCAGTCAAACAATAGTTTGTCTTAGAGAGGCTGGGGAACTCTTTGTCCTTGTCAGTGCTGTGTTGTCTCCTGTCTTGGATTGATTTCTGTGGGTCCTAGACTGTTAAAATATGAAATGAAGTGCCCTCCTGTAGCCTACTGACCAGTTCATACAAGGAGACTTGGTTAATTTCACCATCTACTGCATTTCTTTGCCTAAATTTATATTTATCTAGTTAATTTTGGCTCTGGCTAAAGGTAGCCACTTAGCTGGTAAATTGTGTGTGTGCATGTGCGTGTGCGTGTGCTTTGGTCTTTTGTTGATACTTTGTAGGCAAAGGATTTGACATACTTCATTTTCAGTATCACCCTTTGATTAGGAGTCTCACTTTTATCTTTGCGGAGTGCTCTGGGGTCTCCTAGAACTATGGAGTGCTAAACTTGGGGGTCATCTACTCCTATACTAGATTTTTCTGGTAGAGCAGGTCCAGACCAGTTATTTAGTTGGCATGGGTCACACACAGTGAGCTAGCGATAGAACCAAAATACAAATGCAAGTCGAGCTAAACAGCCAGTGATTGAGATACTTGAAGCTGGAGGCTCAAGTGCTTGTTGGTGGCTTTTGAGATCCATATCACCCATAATTGTTTTCGTGCAGTTATATCCAAAGAATGAAATTAATGGTCATGATAATCTTGGGTAGGTTCATTTATTGTCATTTGTCAACATCTATACAGGACTTGGGATTGGTTTCAGGATAGGACAAGGAATGGAGCTTTAGAGCAGTCTTGATTTTGTACTTCCTTTCCATGTTGAGTCTCATAGTGATGTAGTTCTTGGACTGCAGATTATATGCTCTTTGTAGACATAAAAAACTTACCTTGAGCCTACTTTAAACTTTCTTTCAACCTTTTGTTTTTCTTTTTAACTGTTTTTTTTTTTTTGTTTGTTTGTTTCTTTTAGGCATATAGTTGTCCTATGTGGGCCCCACATTCTTACCTGTATCCTCTGCACCAGGCTTACCTGGCAGCCTGCAGGATGTACCCAAAGGTCCCTGTTCCTGTGTATCCTCAAAACCCTTGGTTCCAAGAAGCCCCTGCTCAGAATGAAAGTGATTGTACTTGTGCTGATGCACACTTTCCTATGCAGACTGAGCCCAGTGTTAATGGTCAAATGCCACAAGCAGAGATTGGACCACCAACATTTTCTTCACCTTTGGTTATCCCTCCATCTCAGGTGTCTGAAAGTCACGGACAGTTGTCTTACCAGGCTGATCTTGAATCTGAAAACTCTGGGCATCTTCTTCATGCTGAATATGAAGAGTCACTAAGTGGCAAGAATATGTTCCCACAACCGTCCTTTGGACCTAATCCATTCTTAGGCCCAGTTCCCATTGCACCTCCTTTCTTTCCTCCTGTTTGGTATGGGTACCCTTTTCAGGGATTCATAGAAAGTCCAGTAATGAGGCAGAATATTGTTATGCCTTCTGATGAGAAAGGAGAATTGGATCTACCCCTGGAAAATCTGGATCTGTCTAAACAAGGTGGCTCACCAACAGGTGAGTTTCAGGAGGCCAGATGTGAAGACACACAACATGCTCTCCCTGAAGCAGATGTGAGTGAGCATGAAGGCCGGGCAGAGCAGTCGTCCCAGACACCTAAGGCAGATCTGGCATTGGTTTCCATCCCTCCAGTAGCGGAGGGAAAGGCTCATCTTCCCACTCAGAATCTAAACAGAGAGAGAGAAACTGTGCCTGTTGAACCTGAGCCTAAAAGGACCATTCCAAGTCTGAAAGAAAAAACAGAAAAAGTGAAAGATCCTAAGACTGCTGCTGATGTGGTCAGTGGGGCCAACTCTGTGGATAGCAGACTACAGAGACCAAAAGAAGAGAGTTCAGAAGATGAGAATGAAGTGTCTAATATTCTGCGAAGTGGTAGATCAAAGCAGTTCTATAATCAGACGTATGGAGGCAGGAAGTACAAAAGCGATTGGGGCTATTCTGGTAGGGGAGGATATCAACATACAAGAGGTGAGGAGTCGTGGAAAGGGCAGCCAAGCAGAAGCCGAGATGAAGGTTATCAGTACCATCGAAATGGCAGAGGACGGCCCTATAGGGGGGATAGGAGGAGGTCAGGGATGGGAGATGGCCATCGGGGACAACACACTTGATGGCTGTTGTTGCAGTGTATTAGAGCAGAAACTTTTCTTAGGTGGAATGTTTCTAAAGGCTTTAAAAAAATACATTAAAATAAAAACCCAAATTGGAACTATCTCCTCCCCTCCCCCTTTACCCTCACTTCTATCCTGGACAAGAGATTTTGGATATGTGTTCAAGGGGGCAGGTGAATTCCTGGCGTTGCCATTTCTCTTTGTTCAAAATCTGTTTATTTATGGGGTGACTGCCCCCATAAGTAGAAAATAAGTTTGTTAAAGTATTTTTTATAAACAGCTTAATATAAAACATTATAGATTTAGTGTTTGTTTTTTTTTCCTTAAAATAAGTTTAATTTCAAATGTTGGAAATGTGTGCTGTATAGTGTTTACTAAAGTGACAGAAAATACACCATTTGACACATGATAGATTCCAAAACATAACATTGCACCAAATAGAAATGTATATTTTATTATGCAATGCCTTAGTCATAAACTGGGCTCAAACAGTTCTTAGGCTAAAACACTGTTGTCTTTTGAAATGCTTCCAACCCAAAGGCCTTTCATCTCAATATCTGTCAAACTTGAATAATGTCTTCTTTTTAATATTACACATAAGGCAGCCTATTAACCTGTGTCTTAGAAATGTTGTATATAGTTCTTTTAATATTAATAGGGTATATTTTTGAATTTTGGTATTTGTTGAACTTGAGATCGCATACAAGAACATATGTTTAAGAAATAATAGGAAATACAATGAAATGGCTGTTTCCACCAAGAATTCTTAGCACTGGTGTAAATATGGTGCCTACTCGAAAGAAATGTAGATGCTATGCATTTTGAAAATAATCTGCATCTGTTAAAACTGCAGAAGTTTTTTAATGCCACTTTAACACTAATGCACTGACAGATTTAAATATTTTGAGAGACGAAATGTTAAAAATTTTTAGCTTGACAGGTTTCTATAGAGTTCTGTGTTTTGTTTTTTCACTTTGCACCATTGGCTGTGTCCATCACTTTATATTTGCATGTTCAATTTGTCACAGCTGGAACTATTATACAGAAAAGGATGATTGTGACTTCTAGTTCTTATCTAGAGGATGCTGCTAGAAAGTGGTTTTGCTTTGCATTTTATAGCTTGTTACCTCTTGGGTAACCTGTCAATCCTGCTTCCTTCCTGTCTTCGTCTTCACAGTATTTCAGTAGAAGTTTCCTTTGCATGTTGCACTCTGTCCTCATTTGGAGATTTGACTTTGAATTAACACAGTATTCATTAATCTGTGTTATACTGTATAACTATAGCTTTTATTTCTCATTTGTATATACTAATGTGAAAATCTACCCTTTTTTATGTTCTCTTTTGATCAGGAAGTTTGAGTGCTATGCAAATAAAGTAGTAATTTCTCTTTGCATGCCATGTATAATATACCTAGCCAAAAATGGATTTTTTTTTAAAAAAAGCAAATACAATTCACTTGAATTTGACAAACTGAAACAGGTGAGTTTTCTGGGTTCTCTGATAACTTAACAGAATTGTTTGGGATGCCAGCTAGGCTCAGTGAATCGCCACTGTACTGTAATAATGGTTATTTTACCTCTGTTTTAATTACCTAATGTCTGTGTAACTGCTGATTCGAGTAGTGATTATCATTTAGACGTTTTGTAACAGGATTTTAGAGAGCACTTTGAAAGATATTTTATGATGGTGCTAAGTAAAAACTTTAAAGACGGAGATGGTTGTGTGGAAATACTGAGAGAACCTGCCGAAAGGAATTTCTGTTGTCACCTTCTAAGCTCTAACAGTTGGGGAAGGTACTGCTTAAGCCATTTCTTTCTTAGTTAACATCAGTCGTTATGGAATGAGATTAGCGGGTCCTTTATTCTCAGCTCATATTTTTTAATGTAAGATTAGTTTATCTGATAGTTTTTATGAAAATCACCTTTAGATATTATGGCCAGATTTAAAAGTTCAATGTAAATTTAAACTCAGGAGACCAAAAGAAATTGGTGTTTCCAGTGTCTTTTACTGACTGGGATTTGATCTTCTCAGTTTCTTCTGGAAATGTTGAAAATTGGGTAGGAAAGAATACTGTTCATTTCTTCACTGTCTTACCTCAGTTGAGTAACAACATACTCTATAGTTCCTGAAAGAAATACTGATTTGCTTGCTGTTTCCCATATTTACCTCCAGGACATGATGGAAACAATGCTGAAAGAGAACTTTACAGATGGTACTTTACTCAGTGACCTCTGGAATAAAAGAACTCTGAGTTTTGATCATTAGTTTTAAAATTATGAGTCTTTGCATGAAGGTCAGTTTTGTTTTTTTTAGATTTGTTTTAAATGTATTCAGGGGATTTGCCTTATGCTGAGGTCAAACCAAGCAAGCTTTTGTCCTTCATTCTGACTGAGTCATATGGTATGTTGACATGAGATACAATGTTTATCATACAATGTTTCCATATAAGAGAAACTAATGCTTAGAAGTGAGAATCATTTGTATTTTGAGTTGGAAATTATGGAACTTCACTGTATCAGGATCATATACATTTTAAAGAACAAATGTTTAGAATGACCAAAGGTCACTTCTCTTGGCTTGTGCTAAACTTGATTTTTTCCCGTTTAGTATTGGGTATATTTTTCTTCAAGTTCTTCTCAGATAAAATCTTCCTGTTGTTCCATGTACTCCTTGGCAGCAGGATGCTAGCATCTGTGTAATTCTCATCCTGTTTCCTGGTAACCCATAGATTCATTTTCATGCTGACTTGAGCTCAGATCCTGCCTTGATTTGGCAGGAGTAGGTTTTCCCAAACCACAGTGCTTAGTTGATGCAAACTGTATATTTTGCATTATGTTTCCTTTGTGACTGAAGATTGAATTAAAATGCCTGTGAACTGCAAACTTGCTTATGATTGACTTGGTGCAATAAAGTTCCTTTCTAACCATTTCTGGTTTAGAAAACATTCAGCCATCCTAGAAACTAGCAATATTTATTTATGTCTCATTTGTTTTACCTTCAGTTTTAGACGAGGGAATTGTAGTCTTTCACTTGTGGGTACTAAGCAAGGTCCATTTTGGTGTAGCTGAAGAGAATGCATATTTGGCTACACTATTTCTGTTTACTATATTTTGCTTCTTGTTTAAAACCTTAATAATGGCTCAGTTCCAGCATGTCAGTCTCAAAGAACTAAGGTTTTACTACTAGTGTCAGCCACTTACTTTCCCACTAATTGGGATACCCCCCAAACCCCCCAAATAAGTTTTAGAAAATCCTAGAAAAGGGGAGATTGCATGTCTTAATGCTGGGGAACAGCAACTTTGGTGTTGAATTTACTTGAATGGATTAAAATTGCATTGTTACAGAGATAGAAAAAATTTAAGTATGAAAAATAATAGCCTTATACTGAGTATAAATAATACTTTAAAAGCATGTGAAGATGTGATCATTTGTGATGTTACTTGTAAAAAAAACTATATATAAATATCTTTTGAAGTGTTGAAAGGAAAATAGTACTTTATATTCTTTATCATACCACTTTTTGTAAGTGTTGCATATATTCCTGTTTATTTTTCTATGTTCTGTTTTGTAGCCTTAAGAAGTGTTTCAAAGATATCTGAATGTATCAGAGTAAATGCCCTACATGGTGTGATGCTGCATTATATATGAAACTGTGTGCATATATTAAATTTTGTCTGTTGATTTTGCTTGTGATTCTTTGGTTCCAGGGTTAACCCAGTATATAGCATATAAATCTTAAGAGGAGCTTAGTGAACTTGTGAAAATAAGTGATGGTTTTTAATTGAGTCAGAATTCTAGTGTGTGCGACTAAAAACCACGTGGAATTTATAAACTATGGGATAGGTACTGTTCTTTTCCCTACTTTATATATATGTAAAAAACGGAGACAGGGCAAGTAATTTAAGTCATGCAACTAAGTGGTAGGATTTGGATTTTGAACCTAGCCGAGAGGTTTTAAAGCTAGTGCTCTCTGCCATGTTTTCAGCAATCATGATGGGAATGTATACTATCTAAGAGTAATTTCTAGATTAAATGGCCCTTTTTTTTTTTAAAGTTACTAATCAATATTTGTGTTCTGAAGAAAGGTAAGGCAACTTATTGGTTTTTGTTTTTTGAAAAATAAAAGCAAACCCTTTCTTAAGGGTGTTTTTTCATTAAATTAAGTCACCTAAGTGTATGGCTAGTCAGTACTTGATTAACCTACTTACTAACAGGTACTTTGTTTTAGAATGGCTTCTCCAGAATGCAGAGCCTGAAGCAAAGGCTTCATTACAGGTGTTCAATAGAAAGTGATAGGGTAGGTAAGTTGGTTAGTCATAGAGGCCAGTTTTTAGGGATTGCTTGAGGTGGTGAGTGAAGTATCACAGAACCTTGAAGGATCAGGGGGAGAAAGAAAGGAAAGGGGGGAGGAAGCATTTATCTGTGTGAGTGCCTCTTTCTTTTGCCAGTAAGTCAGTAGAGAAGCCAGAGCATGGGGAGGAAAGCTAGAGGGGGGTTGGTGTTTGTTGGGACCCTTGCAGAACTGGTCACTTGAAATGGAACAGTAAGGTAAGACCAAGTGACCACTGGTCCACAAGAAGCGTGCCCTATCCAGGGTTTCTCCAGAAGTTTTCTATAATTGGATGGACCTGCTTTTTCACTTTGAATATTTTATATTTTCATTCAACTTTAGGTACATGTATAGGGAATAAGTAGTATGAGAATATTTAAACTACAAAATTAGTAAACACAACTTCTCTTCAGAGACACTAATTTAAATTCTTTCAAAAGTTGAGTCTTGCACTCCGCAGAATAGTGAAGCTACAGCCATTCATAAAAATGTCATACTAGATATTTATTGATCTAGGAATTCATTAGAGCTCAAAGTCAGCCATTTAAAAATACATACCAGTCTTATTGCCGAAGCCGGTTTGGCTCAGTGGATGGAGCGTCGGCCTGCGGACTGAAAGGTCCCAGGTTCGATTCCGGTCAAGGGCATGTACCTGGGTTGTGGGCATATCCCCAGTAGGAGATGTGCAGGAGGCAGGCAGCTGATCGATGTTTCTCTCTCATCGATGTTTCTAACTCTCTATCTCTCTCCCTTCCTCTCTGTAAAAAATCAATAAAATATATTTAAAAAAAAAATAAAAATACATACCAGTCTTATGATTAAATTTATTTTTCACATTTACAGAAAAATCTTGTAAAGATTAAAGCTGTAAATATAAAAAACGAAGAGTGGTGTTCTTAAGGCTTCCTATGTCTTTCAATAGTCTAATGAAACAAAACTGGCAAGTTATTGATTCCCATACAAAATTTGTGTAAGCTATTTTTTTTTCCTAACTGCATAAGCTAATTTTTTTTTACTGATCTCCAGGTGGAAAAAACAAAAGTAATGCTATATACTACCTACGATACATGTTACTGTGTAACTTGTTGCATGCTTTCTGTAAGTTGTTTTCTAAATTAGGAGGTAGTAAAAGCATGTTAAGTCTTCTATAATTTTGTAAGGTATGTTTACAAATCAGGGAGGGGCCAGAAGTGGAGACTAGAGGTATAGGCATGAAGCCATGCTCTTCGGGAAGGGATTATTGGATGGACATGACTGGTAACCGCATTAGCAGAGAGCTGTGTGGATAGGTGAGACAGACTACGGCACAGGCAAGGCTGGGAACTGAAACAAATTTACAGCCAGGAGCACCCCAGTAAAATGGGCACTTATGGTAATAACATAAATTTCCTATAAACAAGCCTTTTCTGGCCTGGGTTCCAGATTCTTAAAGGGAAAAATACAAAACACTAAATGTTTTCACATTTGTTTAGGTTTGAGGTCCAGAAATCTACAAGCTAAGATTAAAAGTGGTTCCAAGCTGGAAATACACTTGGGTCACCTGGTAGAAGCAAACTGAAAGCCTTTGGGCAGACCTCAGTCAAGGAGCCAAGGTTATTTTAACAAAACCATTTTGACTTATAGTAGCTTAAACAAATAGGGATTTATTTCCCTTTCATAAGATAATCTGTAGCTGCTGGTCACACCTCAGACTAGCATTTTTGGTATTTCTTGTGCCACTTTATGGGCGCAGCACATCCACAAGGGTAGGTACCAGATATCCTTTTATTGGAAAAGCAAGTGGGCCTCCAGAAACACTCTCCCTCCCCCCGCAAGAGACTGCTTGCTACTTTACTTTCAATTTCATGGCTAGGACTGGGTCAGCATGGCTATGCCTAGCTGTGAGACTAGGAAAATGCAGAAGATGATTGTCATGAGTGTCTCAGCCCAATTATGAATCACCATCTGAGGCTGGGCACACTGCCTACCCTATCAAGTTGGTAAGGAAGGAGGTGCTTGTAGTAGGAAGTTGGGAAGGAAAGACAAAGCCTCACTGAACATCAGCTCACAAACCAAAAGGAAACAATCCAAGAGTAAGACATAGACTAATTGCAGAGTAATGCAAGTATTAAGTGTTTCAAAAGATTAAAAGACAATGGAATAAAAAAATTATAAGCTCCTGAACCACTGCTTTCTTGGTAATTCTAGCTGCTTCTCTAACTGGTTTTGCTTTGTCTCTTCAGTCCCTACTTAGAGCATGTAAAAACCTCTAACTTGAATCTTGAAAGCATGGAGAGTCCACTACAGTCTGCCTGTGTCCATCCTTTCACTAATCTCTTCAATGCCCATGCTGATCTCTGCCTCTGACCTGATATGTTCTGCTATATTTACATGGATTATTTTACCATTTATCATTACAGGTACTATTTTTTTTGGTAGCTTCCTCCTTCACGTAGCCCTTTCTAACTCTCCAACATAACTATTTCTCACCTGAACCATTGAGTGCTCATATTACACCAGGCACTGGGTTAAGTCTGACATACACGTGCCTAATGTTAATCAACATGAACGAAATTACAGAACTGAGTAGTTATCCTTTCTTCCTATTGTCTGTGGTAAATAGATCCATTCCTTCAATACTGTAGAGGCATACTACATACTAGGTACCAAACTATACACTGAATTATTAAAATTATTTCTAAACAGTTGATAGGTACAAAATATAAAATTCAGAAGAGGTATATGTCACCTTCCTATTCTTTAATCAAGTTATTCTTCCTCAAAGCATTAAGCTTCTTGAGTATCCTTCTGTGTACTTTAATATTTTGTATATTTTCATATGAATGGTGTATTATGTAAACACTACTGCACCATGGTTTTTTGCCTAGAGATTTCTTCCAATCAGGACATATTCAACAGTCTCTTTTTAATAGCTAACTTCTGCATTGACGGTGTTTCTGAGTTGGTAATACTGATTTTATAGAAAAATTTTTTTTGTTAGCAACTGTAGGCCCATTTCTATTGCCACAAAATTTTAAGGAACAGCTATGTTTTTAAATTTTCATCTGCATGAAAAATGTAATACATATTCTGTCATAAGCAGTAGGTAGGTAGAACTGTGCTCTATATATTGTATATTCTTTAGGACAGAATACGGAATCAGTAAATAAAAATAGCTTTTGGCTTATTTTATTCAATTTTTTGAAATAAACATTCACAAATTTAACCTACCCTTAAAAATAGGCACTACATATTTTAGTATAATCCCATTTATATACAATACAAGCCCTTTACATATTAACACTGGTAACCTTTGGGAGGGTAATGTGAAGGGAGATCATAACTTTTTATTCCATAGATTTCGGTGCATTTGAATTTTTCACAAATATGTATTTCTATGTAATAAAAGCCTAATATGCAAATCGACCAAACTGCAGAACAACCGGTCACTATGATGCACACTGACCACCAGGGGGCAGATGCTAAACGCGGGAGCTGTCTCCAGCCCACAGGCCAGCCAAGGCGTGTGCCAGCAGGGGCCCCCGATTGTCCCGCTGGTCACCCTACCGAGGGAGGTGACTGGCGGCAGTGCTGGCCGGTGAGTGGGCTGGTGCCACCCCTGCATCGCCCTTGGGGGGTAGGGGCTGGCAAGTGGGGGGTGCCAAGCCGGCCAAGGTGGGTACCAGCGGGGCCCCCCAATTGCCCCGTTGGTCATCCCAAAGATCGACCCTGATCACCAGCCAGGCTTAGGGACTCGTACCAGTGCATGAATTTCATGCACTGGGCTTCTAGTTTATATATTAATTTTAAATGCCTAATGGGGCCCAGTTATACTTTTTTGTCCAATTTGCGTATCAATCAAAGCTTTGTTTCAAGTAACTAAATTTAGTCTGTTCAATAATTTCAAATACCTTCCTCTAGTTTGCTTGCTCCATTAATTCATTTAGTAAACTCTTTCCCTCACTTATAGCATGGTAGTTCCAGTTCATTGCATTAGTCAGAAGCATAACTGGAAGTGGTTTCACACTAGAACAGCGGTTCTCAACCTGTGGGTCACGACCCCTTTGGGGGTCGAATGACCCTTTCACAGGGGTCGCCTAAGACCATCGGAAAACACATATTTTCGATGGTCTTAGGAACCGAGACACCGCTCCTCTATCGGTCTCCAGGTGGGTCCGCCCACATGCAGATATGGTCACATATGAGTACCCGGCGTATTAAAGGGTCGAGGCGTTAGGAAGATTGAGAACCACTGCACTAGAGGTTCCTATTGCTCAAACTGAGAACTCGGACTTGGATAAATTTTTTAGAACTTATGCCCGGCTGGTTGTTTCAGTGGTTGAGCCTTGACCTATGAACCAGGAGGTCATGGTTTGATTCCTAGTCAGGGCACATGCCCAGGTTGTAGGCTCGATCCCCAATGTGGGGCCTGCAGGAGGCAGCCAATTAATGATTCTCTCATCATTGATGTTTCTATCTGTCTGTCCTCCTCCCTTCCTCTCTGAAATCAATAAAAATATTTTAAAAAATAAAATTAGAAGTATAAACTGAACGTGGTTTCACACTAGAGGTTTCTATTGCTCAAACTGAGGACTTGGATAAAATATTAGAACTCTTGCTTTGCATTATCCAAAACTAAACAAAAGAAAAAAAAAAGAGTGAAATAGATGCACATAATATCCTCTATATCAGTGATGGCGAACCTCTTGAGCTCGGCATGTCAGCATTTTGAAAAACCCTAACTTAACTCTGGTGCCGTGTCACATAGAAATTTTTTGATATTTGCAACCATAGTAAAACAAAGATTTATATTTTTGATATTTATTTTATATATTTAAATGCCATTTAACAAAGAAAAATCAACCAAAAAAATGAGTTCGTGTGTCACCTGACATGCGTGTCATAGGTTCGCCATCACTGCTCTATATCCAAACTTAGAATTAAGTGTATTTGGTACAGGGATACTTTGTATTGCTGTCTGGGGAGTGTTTGAATTAATGTTGCCTTTAGATAAGTGGCTCACAGTTCTTGGCTGCCCACCAGAAACCTGTGGAAACTTACAAATATATAATTGCTTAGGCACCAACTTGAGAGATTTTTGAGCCTGTACTTTTAAGGGAAGCAAGCATTCTTTATAATGCATTTTCCTAAATCTTTAATTAGTGATTATAAAAAGGTATGTTTAGAGAACCATTACCTTGAGAGCAACTACAGAATATAGAATCTTATGGAATGCTAAGCTGAGTATATCAAAGTGAAGTTAGGTTGTTTTCTTGGTGAAAGTTGGGGGATATTGAAATGATTTTTATGAAGATATTCAAAAGTACCAAAAATTGTAAGCAATGATTAAGTTGGTAACAGCAATTTCTGACAGTGGTGGTTTGTAGATGATGATCTTTTGAAAGTCTAAACACACTGATAATATAGTGCAAAGACTGAAAACAAATATAATCCTAATATTTATTTATCAAATTTCATCAGTGGAATCTTAGACCAACTTTAAAAGAAGGGCAGTTCATTATATTGACATACGTGGCAAACTATGTAAGTAAGTACAGAAACCTTTTTCAAGAGTTTTAAAAGGGGGCAACACTGGTCAACATTTGGTACATGAATATAGTACATCCACT
Source organism: Myotis nattereri (assembly GCF_964212035.1). Taxonomy (NCBI): domain Eukaryota; kingdom Metazoa; phylum Chordata; class Mammalia; order Chiroptera; family Vespertilionidae; genus Myotis; species Myotis nattereri. The sequence continues at coordinate 58,755,237 of NC_138080.1, forward strand.
GAAAAATCTTCCCATACATCATTAAAGTTTGGAGGTAATTAATATAGCTTGAAATGTGTTCATTTTAGAATGTTAAGAGGCAAAAAGGGCCTTATCATCAAGAACAGAAAAGTGGCATGTTTTTTGTGGTTCAGACTACAATTTACAATACAACTGGCTTATGTTACAATAAGTAAATTCTACTTCAGGCTCTAGAGTATGTGGGACTTTAAACCTGATTAAAGTTTTATATGACAAAAATCCCAATGTTTCTTTTAATAAATGGTTTATCGATATTGTCAGATTCAGTCTAATCATCCAAGAAAAAGTAGTTTCCACTCTTCTTTTGTTCTACATCCTAAGAAATAAAATAGAGAAGGAACAAAAATCAACACCATTCTCCTACATGTAGAGGTAAGACTTTCACTCACAGTATTACTTAGCATTGTTTACAATAGTTACAATCTCCTCTGCACTCAGGTCTGTTTCTGGATATTCCTGGGTCCATGACTTAGAAGCAAGATTACTACCTCTGCTCCCCATCCGTACTACAGAACACTTCCCTTGGTTCACGTCAAGCAAAGCCCTTCACATAAAATACTTATAAAGTTGCCATGAAAAATACTGTTTCCAGGAAAATTATTAAATTCCATTTTCATCATTTTAAGCTCCTGGTACAAAAGGTCCATATTGTTGGTTTGAGAACTGCCTATTACACAAAATATGTAAAAATGTCCCCAGTGCTCTTTCCTGACTGGCCAGTAATGATGACCCATCTACCTATTTGCCTAGCTGCTCACTTACTAGGGTTAAGGTATGACTGCGATGAGTGGGCAGAGAGAACCAAACCATACATTTCTGCAAAAAAAAACCCAAAAAACAAAAACAAAAACAAAACAAAACAGTACAGTGTTCATAAAGGGGGAGGGGGGGGGAACTAAACACAGAAAATAAAAAACCGTGTTCATAATACTTCAGCAGAAATTCTTAGGAAAAATAAGTTCTCCATAATCAATGTTCTAGAATTTAGGTCCTCTTTTCTGCTTAATGTTTTCCAAAACTGAAATCTGTCATTTCATTCTCCTGGCCAGTGAGCAACAGCCATAAATAAAACACAGAAGGCTAAAGGCAACATGATGTGTACGATGACTTTGTCTCTGCCTTCCAAAAACTAATGGTTAAGTCATAAAGCTAGCAGAGTACAAAACAATAAAATCTAGTGATTGCTACAGGTACGATGTATAACATACTTCTACAGTTTCTAAAGTATTATGATAGCCAGAGACCACAAAATGTAAGCAGCATTTTAAAGAGGCTCTGCAGGGGATATGAAAACAAATGGTGTTTTTTTTAAACTCATTTTAAAAATGAATTTTTAGTGACCAAGAGATTATTGCCTTCTGATAACAAATGGTATTTCACAGAAACAAATGGTATTTCACAGACTACATCAAGTGTAGGTGGCACAATTATTTTAGATACCACAAGGAAAGAAAAAGTGCCAATTAAACTGACAAAATATTTTTCCATTGTTTAGAATTTTATGATCATTGAAGGAGTTTATTTAGACAAACTATATATTTTAATTATGTTGTTCCTATGCATGCACAAAAAAAACACCAAACTGATTAAGGTATTCTTAAAAACTTGTTTCACTGGTGAATTAGTGTAATCTTTCTGAAGGCAGTTAAATGGCAATTAACACAGGTGGTACAAGAGTGGGTACAACTCGGATGACATGAACAGCTCTGCAGGAGTTCAGGTAGCAATGGCAGCCACATCCCAATTGCTGCCTGTAAAACTTAAGTATGCCACCAGGTATTAAAATATGAAAAGCATGACTCTTGGAATTAATAAAATATAATACAGATTTTAATTTGAAACATGCCTTGAGTTATCCAAGATTTAAGATAGTTTTTCTACATACCTTAATAGAATTGAGTTTGTTTATTCTTGGCCTATAGTTGTTTGGATCTCTTCTGAATGTAATTTCAAGCTGAGATAAAAATTTATTCATGCCAGCCAAAAGGGTTTGAGGACTAGAAGAAAAATAAGGCCAATTTTTATTACATTCTACCCCTCAAATTTAACTTTTTGGGATAAAGAATCACTGTTCCCTCTAACTCCCCAATCCTAAGTCATCTGGATAGTAGTATAACCACAGCATATTATAAACTCTATGTTCTGAAATGTCTTCGTGTGTTCTCTATAGTTTGGCTATAATATTTTTGTGCAAAACTTAATTTAACTTGTTGCTGATCTGGAAAAAAACATTTAAGAAGTACTACAGAAAAGCAAAGATCATTAATTAGGAAATTACAGAATTTCAAATCTGACATTTTTAGGGGAGAAAAGACTTTAACAGAAAAGGTAATATTTATGTTGGAAATTAGGCACTGGAGGGAGTATTGTACAACATAATGATTTCTAGTAATAAGAACTTTTAAAATGTCTGCTTTATTCATCCTAAATCATGCTAAATCACATCACATATGTGGAACATTTTATAAACATAAATACAAAGAGGATCATTATTTGAATAAATAAGCCTTATATGGCCTAAGAAATGTCCCTAATCAGTAATTGATGTATAAATTTAAAATGAAAATAATGGAATTCTGGAAAGTTTAGTAAGATACTTATATTTCGACCGACCACGACCGACCGCCAGCGGGTGTGGGCCGGGCGCCGCCGGAGCGGCAAACCCGGTGTGCTCCCGTCCCCCTGTCTTCGATCGACTGCCAGTGGGAGATACTTGTATTTCATGAATGAATTATTCAAATAGCAACTCCATTCCTCCCTAATCCAGAAAATGTTATGTTGGAATCACATAAAATTACTGTTTTTATGGGTCGACAATGGTTGAATATAGTAATTTCATATGGGTCAACCTTATATGTTAGGCTTCTCTACATTACAAATGCTCTCAAGCCAGTAAGGAGAAAAATGATAGGAAAAAAAGAGAAATAGTAAAATCATTACATTTGGGGTCTACTGTGACCTTTACCACAATCATGTAACCTATGTGGATTGATCTTTATATATCCTATGTGACACGTATCGTTTTCAAGGTTATTGCAAATTCGGAATCCTAATGTGTTTCGGAAATCCACATAATGCAGGTAAAACTTAACATAAATGAAAAGGCGAGCCCTAACTGGTTTGGCTCAGTGGATAGAGCATCAGCCTGCGAACTGAAAGGTCCCAGGTTCGATTCTGGTCGGGGGCATGTACCTTGGTTGCAGGCACATTTCCAGTAGGAGGTGTGCAGGAGGCAGCTGATCGATGTTTCTCTCTCATCGATGTTTCTAACTCTCTATCCCTCTCCCTTCCTCTCTATAAAAAATCAATAAAATATATATTATATAAAAAAAAAAAAAAAAAAAGTGAGAGGCTCAGAACTCTATATGCTTATCCCCCTGGGCCAGGAGTTCTATACATTGTCTGAAAACGATTCTGCCGGATCCCATCCAGTATTCCATGTGAATAATCTTGGATGTCAGTGTATAATTTCTATTTCTGGCTATCTTTCCTTCTTAAAAATTAAAATGGTTTGAGTCCCCAGGTGGCTCAGTTAGTTGGGGCTTTGTCCCATATATTAAAAAGGTAGTGGGTGGGTTCGATTCCCAGTCAGGGCGAGTATGGTAGGCAACCAACGGAATGTTTCTCTCTTCGCCTTCCCCTCTCTCTAAAAATCATTTAAAAAAACCATATCCTCAGGTGAGGACTAAAAAAAAAAAATAGTATGAGTAGTGTTTATAAGCTTATTGGAAAATTTTAAATAACTTTCTAATTATTAAAAGTTATAATTAGGCTGAATATTTTAGAAAGTAGTTTTACCTGTTTGCAACTGTGTTCTTAGATGGAACACCATCAAAAACAATGACTCGATCTGCTAGATAGGTGGCCATGATGAAGTCATGTTCCACAACAAAGGCTGTCTTCTTAGCATGGAGTATGAAACTAAAACACATAATTGCAAAATCACAGTTTTATATAATCAAATATTCAAATGCTATATTAAGCACAGCTGTATGCCAGTACACATAACCAAAAATACTTTCATGAGGTCATTACCGTTTGACAACTCGAGCTGCCATCAATCTTTGTTCAGAATCCAAATATGCAGATGGTTCATCAATTAAATAGACATCAGCAGGTTTGCCCAAACAAAGAGCTAACGCTACTCGCTGCAGTTCACCACCAGATAATGTCTGTACCTATTTGGAGAAGGTTAGCAAACCATTTAGAGACATCCAGTTTAAAATAATAAAATAACAAAAAAATTAGAGTACCTCTTGATCGATGATGTTTTCAATTTGCAGAGGCTTCATTACATCAGTCACAAATTGTGGATGAGTATAAGCATCTCGTATCTTTTCATGTAGTAATTGTCGAACACTTCCCTGTTTTTAATGGATAAATATTGAAATTTTATTTTAGTACAGAACTACTCTAATTATGAATTGTAACAAAGTTAAGTTCCAGAGCAAAACTATGTCAATTTGCCACCAACAGATATCAATGGTGTTTTTATGCTTATCTGTCATCTATGGCATGTTCTGAAAATTTTACATTAAACCCATCATGTCCAACAATAAAAAGAAAAGCAATAATCTTGAAATTTGAAAGTAATAAATGATGAATGTTTCAGGGGAGAAGTCATTGAGAGTAGGAATAATTCTCAAGGTCAATGTATCAGTAAGATAATACAAACTGATAGGATGAATCTTAAGATGCACTGCTGATTATTTCTGGAGAGGTCTGAGTTTGCGAACTTAAAAGGTAAGCTTAGCCGGGCTGGTGTGGCTCAGTGGTTGAGCATCGACCTATGAACCAGGAGGTCATGTTCGATTTTCGGTCAGGGCACATGCCCAGGGTTGCGAGCTTGATCCCCAGTAGGAGGTGTGCAGAAAGCAGCTGATCAATGATTCTTATCATTGATGTTTATATCTCTCCCTTCCTCTCTGAAATCAATAAAAAAAAAATATTTTTTAAAAAGGTAAGCTTTATAGAAAGTATCAATGGTAAAATTTTTTATTGTACGCTAAGCCACCTCAAATAGACCTAAGAGAGTGTTGAGGTACTGAGTATGGATATTGTAGTCAAGAAGTTCATTACAACACCTGCAGAAACTAGAGATTAACTTCATGTTTTCAAGGTTCATCCATATTACAACATGTATTAGTATTTTATTTCTTTTTATGGGTGAATAACATTAAATTTTTTGGATATACACAGTGTTTATTCCATTCATCAGCTGATGGACATTTAGGTTATTTCCCACATTTTGGCTATTATGAATAATGTATTTGTGTGCAAATTCTTGTGTTCAGATAGTCTTCATTTCTCTTGGGGATATATCTAGGAGTGAAAGTGCTGGTTCGTATGTAACTGTGTTTAATTGTTTGAGGAACTGCTAAGTTGGTTTTCAAAGTGGCTGCACCATTATACATTCCCACCAGCAATGTATGAGGTTCATATTTCACCAATACTTCTTTTTTTAAAGTCATCCCAGTGGGTGTGAAGTGGTTATTACATTGTGGTTTAGATTTTCATTTCCCTAATGACTAATGATGCTGAGCATCTTTTAATGTGCTTATTGAGCATTTGTATATCTTCTCTGGAAAAATGCATATTCAAATCTGTTGTTTATTTTTAAATTAGTTTTAAGAGTTCTTTATATATTTGAGATAAATGATTTACAAACAGCTTATTCCATCCTGTGAGAGGCCTTTTCACTTTCTTGATCATGTTATTTGCAGCACACTACTTCAGGTTTTTAAAGGTTCATTTTGGGAAAAGATGCCTATCAGATTTTAAAAGCATTTTCTTAGTGGAAATGAATCGACTATAGTCTTAATACCTTTTCTAGACCTTTAAAAGCATATGTTTTTATTGATTTCAGAGAGGAAGGGAGAGGGAGAGAGAGACACATATCAATGATGAGAGAACCATTGATTGGCCACCACCTGCATGCCCCCTACTGGGGATCAAGCCCACAATCAGGGCATGTGCCCGGATCGGGAATCGAACTATGACCTCGTTCATATATCGAGGCTCAACCACTGAGCAACGCTGGCTGGACTCTAGACACTTTTTGATAAAACTGTACAGAAACTAATTTGAATTTTGATATAGAAAAGATTAACATTATATATATGTTTATGTGTACGTATGTATGTGTGTGTGTGTGTGTGTGTGTGTGTGTGTATAAACTTTAATAACCAAATAACAGAATAACTCACAGTTGATTTGGGACTGATTTTCTGTGGCTTATAACTGACATTTAAAACTGGTACTTCTCCTGCAAAATAATGCAAATAAATAAAACACTGAACACTGCCCAGATCTTTAACATTTACTATGTAGAACTGAATAAAAGGAATCAAGATTACAACAGTACCTCCTTCATCAGGTTTCAGTCTTCCAGCAAGCATTCTGATAAATGTCGTTTTACCAGTACCTGGCAACACAACATACAACAAATTGACTTGAAAGATGCTCCACATTTAGTGTAAATCACTCTGTACTACTGGGTTTTAATTGAGAAATTAGTTTTAAAGATATACACTGACACTACTGAATTCTGAAGGTCATGCAGAGAAATACTTTCATGATTCACCTCTCAAGTATCATTCTAAACTAATTAGGAGGAATATAAACTAGTTAAAACTAATAATGACCACTTTAATAAATGATAGGCCTAAGTATTAGACTTTGGCTACTTTTTAAAATATGATATTTAGCTAAAATGTCAATGCATATAATTTATTAAGACAGAATAGTATAATTTATACCATCATTATGAAGACCATTTACATGAAATATTTAAGTTAATTGCAACCCAGTTCAAAATTCCTTCATTAACTAAAGGCTGATACATTGAACAACCCTCATAAAAATGTTCTTCCACAGCTTTATAAGCTACTAGAGGCCCAATACACAAAATTTGTGCAAGGGTGTTGGCCCTGGCCTCTGCCCACCACCGCCACGGCCGGGGGTCCTCTACCGCGACCCCTGCCCGCTGCGGCTTTGTCCAGAAGGAATGACATCCGGTCTAATTGGCATATTAGGTTTTTAAAGGTTCATTTTGGGAAAAGATGCCTATCAGATTTTAAAAGCATTTTCTTAGTGAAAATGAATAGACGACTATAGTCTTAATACCTTTTCTAGACACTTTAAAAACGTGTTTTTATTGATTTCAGAGAGGAAGGGATAGGGAGAGAGAGACAGACATATCAATGATGAGAGAACCATTGATCTCTGTGGCTCAATAACTCATTTTTAACTTTTATTATTATAGATAGTATACCATTCAAACGTTTTTTTGTGTTTGTTTTTAAATGATGAAAGCAATATCAGATATTTGGTACTCAAATTCATCTCATAATTATATTTATGATGGCAACATAATATTAAAAAGTGCTGGTAATAGAACTATTTACAAAGGTAGACTAGTTTGGATTTGAAATAAGAAAATCTCCAAAAGAAAGAGTGCAAGAACATTTAAAACATGATTGCTTGTGAATTGCAAATATTGTTTCCTTCTTATCAGTATTCTATGTGAATAAATGCCCTATCAATTTATAAATAGAGAAACTAGATTTCAAAAAAATCTTATTTTTACTGAAGGTTATAAGACAAAATAATATGAACTTGATTGAATGACAGTGAGATTAAATCACATAATGTTACAAAATGTGAACTATACTGAGAAATGTATGGATTCAATCCAGCTTCCAGACCTATAACTTAGTTTTTCATGGAGCAGTTAAAATTAAGTTACTAGGTAAACAGATGTTCACATATCATAAAATTAGAAAAACTTACCATTTTCCCCCAACATCACCATGATTTCAGAATCTGTAAACTCTCCAGCTACAATTGCTAGCTCAAACTCTCCCATCTTTTTTCTCATTCCAGGATATTTATACATACACATTTTTTTAACTTCTTCTTCATTTGCTGTCTCAGCCACTTTAAAAACAAGTGATGCATCTCTGAATCTCAAATTTTCTGTTGGAACGTAGCCATCCAAAAAAATGTTTATGCCTATTGAAAAATCATTGACAATAGATTAGTAAAGATCAATTAAAAAAACTTTCTCTACAGCAAGAAATTATTACATAAGAGTTCAAACCTCAGGCTCTCTCGGGATCACTGTAAGCACAGGCTTTTAATTTCTGTGGATTTATGGTAACATGTAGTGACAACCCAGTGTTTTATGTATCTAATGAAAGTTTAAATAATTCGTGCACATATATGTGGCCTATATATATACACACACATACAAAGCACATCCTTTCATTACGATGTGATTTTATAAGATATTTCCCCCAGGAGTTTTAATGCAAAAGCATACGATGCCATTTCTGCTGCTCATTTTTAACTCACAAATTGTAATTTTTCTCTAAAAATGACTAGTAAAAGTGGATTATTTTCATAGATTGACATAAAATGATATAAAATAGTCTGGGGAATAACTTTAAAAAAGCAACAAGTTCCTTTTTTTAAATATTTTTATAGGAAGGAAGAGTGAGATAGAAACATCAATGATGAGAGAATCACTGATTGGCTGCCTCCCGCACGCCCCCTGTGGGGGACCAAGCCAGCAACCTGGGCATGTGCCCCAAGTGGGAATTGAACCACAACCTCCTGGTTCATAGGTTGATGCTTAACCACTAAACCACGACAGCCAGGCTGGGGAATAATTTTTTAAATAAACTATTTAAATTACGAGTATTTATTTTCACATGAGCTATAATTATACATTGAGGTTATAATTTACTGCATTTATCCCAATTATTTTTGCAGGTTTCTAAAACATTGATAATAATGAACTTCATTTGACACTTTTTGGCTTCATTTTACAAAGTCAAACACCATTATCTAAAAGGTTTTAAAGACTGGCTAGTGTCACTCAGTGGTTGAGTGCTGACCCATGAACGAGGAGGTCACAGTTCCATTCCTGATTGGTTTGGGCACATGCTCAGGTTTCGGGCTTGATCCCCAGTAGGGGGCATGCAGGAGGCAGCTGATCAATGATACTTTCTCATCATTGATGGTATCCCTCTCTCTTTTCCTCTCTCTGAAATCAATTAAAAACAAAACATTTAACAGGATATAAAAACTGGAAATAAATTAACTTATACATGAGAATCCTTCCACACTAAAGTTGTTAAGATCCATAATGGCAGACACAGAAATTAAAAAGTGGATTATTTGGGAAACAAATAAACAAAAACACTCTTTTTCAGTATTTGCTATATATAAGAGAAATAAGAGAAAGACTGGCTGAAGTTTTGGAAGGTCTTGAAAGGAAGTCTAAGAATGTTATTTGTTTCATCTGGAACTGAGAGCCACATCAGGGGGCCTGTTAAGCTCAGCCTAAAACGTAGGTGTGTTCAATAAATATTTGCTGACAGAACATATGAAGAGATACATTGATTTTGCCAAAAATAGCATTTTAAAAAAATCTTTATGTGAGGTTAAAAAAATTAAAACCAAAAATTAAATAAAAACATAAACTTGAAGGAAAGGAACCTTAGTGAACATTTAGTCCAAGTGCATAATTTACAAGGTAAAAGGAAGATGCAGAGAAATAAGGGACTTTGAGCAAAACATTAAACATTAATAAATCAACCTTTACATTCTTACTGCAATGTTTGTCTTACCACTTTTACAGTTTAAAGAGTTATATATTTTGCTTTAATTTCAGTTTTACTAAAGGAAAGCAGAAAGATTAAGTGGTTTTCTATTTGAATTGTTTTAACATAAGGCACATTAAAAACCTCACCAGGGATTATTTTTTCAGTGGCAAAGCCTTTCACAAGGCATTCATAAACAGAATTGACAAGTGATTATCCACATAATTTTCAACAAGATTGTAGAACTACTACTACTATATGCTAGAGTAGATACTCAAGTCGGCGTGGCTCAGTGGTTGAACATTGACCTATAAAGCAGGAGTTCACGGTTCGATTTCTAGTCAGGGCACATGTGCAGGTTGTGGGGGGTGTGCAGGAGGCAGCTGATCAGTGATTCTCATCATTAATGTTTCTATCTCCCTTTCTCTCTGAAATCAATAAAAATATATTTTAAAAAATATTTATATATTTTTATAAAATAAAAAAGCTACCACTACCTTTTTATGCAAAATGTATAATGCAATAGAAATTTCTTTTTCCAAAAGGACTTTAGGTATCACAAAGACTATTACTTATAGACTGCTATTTTTTAAAAATATGGACTAAGTAGTCCTTTTCGGTATTCTAGGTTGTCAGCTGAAGGCAGAGCCAAAGAGAAGAAATATAAAGGAAAATAAAAGAAAGAAAGCAGAGAAAGGAAATAGAAATGAAAAGGAAAAGGCATATCAGATGGAGAGTGCACAGATATTGTTTCAGGAGCCAGTTAGTGGTAGGCTAGTTTTTACTTTTGTCTAACTTGCTTAGGTAGGGAAGAGCATGGAAAAGAGAGGCCAGAGAGGCCCTCTTTCCTGCAAGTAGAAGGAATACATAAAAATATACTAAGTTATTTTACTAGACTTATAGTCAGTTCCTAAATATATACTTATTTACATAAGTATATATACTTACTAAACTATCTTATTAGACTTTTAGGCAGCCCTAATTCTACAAACTTAGGATAGATAACATACATTTGAAACAAGATAAGCACTAAAAGAATTTTAAGAGTTTCACTACTGGTATTGGCCTGTCACAGATGAAGTTGAAGATGATATATAAAAGTTTCTACAGAAGCTAAAATATAAAAGAAACTTTTAATAAATAGTAAAACTATTTATTAATAAATAAATAAATAGTAAAACTATTCTGCCAAGTTTATTTCTATCCACCCCAAAAGAAAATTCTCCAAAAAGATACAGGTTTTGTATTATAACTGATGAATATAACCAAATATATATTCTGTTACATGATTAAATTTCATGAGACTAGAGTTTTAGATAAGTCATATTAGAGGGACTTAATATCAACAATAGTACATTTTCTTAAGCATTAGAGTAGAGAGAATACAGCATTGTGAAAACAGTTTTGCAAGTTACCTTCTCTTACACTAAAAGGCATAGTGACAACACCGTATGCACTTGGTACGCCATATAAACAGCAGATGAAGTCAGAGAGATAATCTAATACACTTAGATCATGCTCCACCACAATGATATATCTGAAAATTAATATAGATTTAAGATGTAACAATATATATAACATTAAAATTATATTTAATTATAACTGCTATGTAACTTTTATAAACCACAGTGTAAATTTCAGGAAAAGATATATATTTTCAAAAAATTAAGTATAAAGACCATATTAAACAAAAGCCATAAAATATTTCTTTAAATATGACTCTATCAATGTTCATATTTCAAACTGGTATCCTAAACTAAAAGAAAAAAGAGTTAATATTAAATATATAAGAAATATATTTTACTAATATACATTTTAAAATAAACTTTACAAAGCAGAAACAATTAATAGATTTAAATCAGATGTAGCCTAACTGATTATTATGCTATTCTCCTTACACATTCAATCTCTCTACTTGTCCCATGCTGGCTGTGGTAGGGGATGCATGGAGAATCACAGACAGAATCCTGAATCTGAGAATTTCCAATATAGCTGGGAAAGACAAATCTCACTCACTTTCTTCAGGTCCCTAGACATGGCTCTCAGTTTCCAAAGAAACAAATAACATAATTAGACTTTCTTTTAAGACCTTCTAAAACTGAAGCTACCATTTTTACTTCATTTATATATAGGACATACTGAAAAATGGGTCTTTCATTATTTCCTAAACAATCCACTTTTCCATTTGTGTGTTTCAGGGGTATTCTATCTTCTAAAACGTCTCCTGCCTAAATCCTCACTTGTTGGAAGTCCCTCCTACCATCTCAAATCCTAACTTCTGTAGGAAGACCCTTATAGTCAAATGAATGTTCATTCCCTCATTCTTGAACTTTTGTCACTCTGATCCAATACTTGTACTGAGTACCCTACAACTTGTTCACAAACACCCTGAAGGCTGCAATGATCTTTACTCTTGTGTTATCCATCAAACAGATATTGAATAAAGTTGTTGAATGATGAGGAATTTGGACTTATGTTAATAGGCAATGGGGAAAATGATAGGTTCTTAAACAGTATTATCCAGCAGAACTTTTCTTGATTATGAAAATGTTCTATGTTGTCCCATCTGGTAGCGATTAACTACACGGAATGCGCAGCACTTAGAATGTAACTAGTTTGATTAAAGAAATGAATTTATTTCAATTAAAATAAAAATAGCAAAATATGGCTAGAAGCTACAGCCCAGTTTTAGAATAAAAGAATTATATGAAAAATCATCACTTCAGGAAGATTAACCAGGCAAGAAGAACCATACTTTCTTAAAGGAAGCTGTCACAGTAATCCAGGTGTCAGGTAGTAAAAGTAGGAATGAAAAGTAGGGGGAAAATTTAATATGAAAAGGGAGTATTAGTGAGCCAGTACTCACCCTGCCTTATGTTTCTGTTGGCAATATTCCATTACCTGGAATAGTCCTCTATTTTTTACCATTAAAATCTTTAAGGCCCAATGTAAGGCTACACAGTATTATCTAGTGGTTTTTAATTTACTTTAAAAAGAAAAAACAAAAATCAGGTCAAACCTCCTGTTTTCCTTACTTTCAAATGGAGCTTATGCAAAAGTTCAAAATGTAAAAAAAAGCCAGCTCGTGTGGCTGACTGGTTGACCATCAATCCATGCACCAACAGGTTGCTGGTTCGATTCCTGGTCAGGGCACATGCATGGGTTGTGGTCTCAATCACCAATAGGGCCCATGCAGAAGGCAGCCGATAGATGCTTCTCTCTCATTGATGTTTCTCTCTCTCTCTCTAAATCAATAAAAAACATTTAAAAAATGTAAAAAATAACTTAGGAGGACCACTCTATTTTCTGAGGATTTGGAAAAAAAACAGGAATCTGCACCATGATGAGAAATCTATGCTGTGAAAATTTATACCCTACAATTAATTTTGGTTTAACTGTTGGTTTTTAATCTTACTGAAGATATTATTAGAGGTCAAATTCTAGAGAATCCCTTGTATTATTTTTTCTTTCTCCAATCCATCCTCTCTTTTTCATTGTTTACCCAAAGATAATGATCTCCCAAATCTTTGTAAAGCATGAAAGACTGAATGTGTCCTTTGACATGTAGAATTTCAGGATACAGATATACTTCTTTTAACTTGGTGTCAATTTATCATGAGAGATTATTTTAACCCTGTATCAAAGACCTAGCACATACGTGCAAATGTCTAACTCAACCATTTTCTTCACTTTGTTAATATAATTTGCTTTGACACGTTATCCTTTTACAGTGAAGGTTCTGTAGTCTGATAATTTCGGACTGTAGTGATTTGGCTGAATATTTACAAATTGAGATACATGTCAGCTGGTTATAAATCACTAACTTTTTCATTATGGTTAGGCCATTACTTGATATTTTTTAAAAAATTATGTGTGAAGGTAGATTGTCTATGACTTTTATTTCAGTATAATAAAGGGATATAAATATATTTTATAAAAAAGAGCTAGGGTTTAGAACTTGACTGCTTATGTATTTTCTTTATCAGGCTGTGAAGTCCTTGAATACTGGGACTACATTTTATACTCTTGCATTCCCCAAAGAGCCAGGCCTATGTACAAGGTAAAAATTATAGCTGCTATTTGGCCCAACTAAATTTGTTTCTTTATCACTGATAGTTGAAAGATTCTATTCTAACTTAGAAGATTACTATGAGGCTCAAATGAGATAATGGATTCAGAAACTCTGCAAACTACAAAAGCACGCCTTATATACAGGGTGTTATGATTACTTAACAGAGGTTAAGAATTCTCTTGTGCTCAGAAAGACACTGAAAAACTGGAATTATCCTGTTGATCCTTATTTTCTAAATTCTGTGTGTGTCTGAATGACACATTCATTTGAGGATCTGGTAAGAGCTAAGGATCTGCTTCCCAGAAACCCATTCATTTGTACCAGAATTTGCAGATCATTTCAGAGCATTCATAGTTCCCTGGAACCAGGCATAGTATCTTGCATTAAAAACCTATATTCTAGTTAGAGGAAGGTAAATTCAAATGGTAGCTCCTAACCAACATGGAAAACATGCACATGTATATGACATTGATCTTTAGAAATCTGTAAAACTCCCCCCCCCCAAAAAATAACACAGGCATATGGCAAATCTGTACTTACCTATCTGGATTTATTAGGGATCGGATAGTAATAGCAGCCTTTAAACGCTGCTTGACATCTAGGTAACTAGAAGGTTCATCAAACATGAAACTATGAAAAAGAAAAGCAAACATAATTTGAAAGAGAAGTATGACATAATTCTATCTTGCATGTTATTTTAAAACCCTATAATATAGTTCATGTTTGGCAACAACAAAAATCCCCCTATTCTAACGAGGAGTCTACACTGTAATAGTAAAAACTTCTGTATTTTGTTCAGAAGAGAAATTACGAAAAGCCAAACTGCATATTGAACATGGAGAGACACTCCCAGATTAGGCTACCTTACAAATTGTTACCTGCTTGTGAAAAATATTCTGATTTAGTCCAAAGTAATACAGAGAGCTTTTCTCTTAAACAGCTGAAGTCAGTTGCATTAAGTAAGTTTCTGGAGTGGAGGGCAGTGCACAGAATTATAGACTAGAGAGCTAGCCTGCTTTGGATGCCAGAGCAAAAACGTGGAATATGGGAGCAGGAAGTATTGGGGAGGAGAGAGGCACTGGAAGGTAGGAAGGAAACTGGCCCTTTTTACTCTCACATAGCATGCCACCCTGATTCAGAGTTATCTAAAAGACCTTTTATTCTACTTGAGGTATTTATAAAACATTTGCTGGCTTTGTTAGAGAGCTTAATTAAGTCTTAAAAAATATTCTTCTTATGTACAAAGAGAGTTTAAATAATAAACAACTTACTTCATAGTAAAAAGCTCAGGGCCCCATCAATTGTAAAGTATTTATCTAAATAAATGAGTTTCTCCCCCTGTAGGAAGAACAGGTAGAATGGGCAGTTGATGCACAGCTGCTTCAGCTTACCTCAAAATGAGAATCTTAGATACTACTTGTATTGTTTCTCTCAAAACCACCGTTTTATTAGCAGTATTACAAATAAAAGCTCTAAAGTAAGGATTGAGATCTATAAAAGGTATAAGGTAACCTACATGTCAGCTTTCTGTATGCAAACAACAGCACAAGCAAATCTCTGCAACTCTCCTCCTGAAAGATCTTCCACATTTCGTTCTTTTAGATGGGTTAGATCTACAAAGAACATAGAGGCATTGTGTTTAACATTATAAGTTTTATTTCACCTCTGCTAAGTAAAATTTATATTGTAGGTCATTCTGAGTTTGACTATTTCAGTTGGAAATTGTGCAAAATAAAAAGTAAAGATGACAACTACCAGAGATTTCCCATATCTAATCTAATAAAAGGGAAACATGCAAATTGACCATACCTCTGCTATGCCCCAAGCCATGCCCACCAGCCAATCAGAGCGACTATATGCAAATTAACTCAACCAAGATGGCGGCCAGCAGCCACAGAGCTAGAGCAAGCAGGAGGCTTGGTTGCCCTGGCGATGGAGGAAGCCAAGCTTCCTGCCTGCCCTAGCTGGCTGTGGCCTCCGCTCAAGGCAACAAAGTTTCAATTATAGAAGATAAATAAATCCCAGATACCTGCTTCCAGCCAGCCTCCACTGGGAGCTTGGGTGGCTGGGGGCTGTGACCAGCCTGCAAACAGCCATCAGCCCCTCACCCAGGCTGGCCAGGCACTCCAGTGGGGACCCCCACCCTGAAGGGGGTGTGGCCAGTCTGAAAACGGCCCTCAGTCCCTCACCCAGGCTGGCCAGGCACCCCAACGGGACCCCCACCCTGATCCGGGACACCCTTCTGGGCAAACCAGCTGGCCCCCACCCATGACCAGGCCTCCATCCTATATAATAAAAGGGTAATATGCAAATTGACCTTAACAGCAGAATGACTGGATACTATGACACACACTGACCACCAGGGGGCAGACGCTCAATGCAGGAGATGCCCCCTGGTGGTTAGTGCGCTCCCATAGGGGGAGCTCTTCTCAGCCACAAGCCAGGCTGATAGCTGCCAGTACAGCGGTGGTGTTGGGAGCCTCTCCTGCCTCCTCAGCAGTGTTAAGGATGTCCGACTGCAGCTTAGGCCTGCTCCCCGCTGGCAAGTGGACACCCCCCGAGGGCTCCTGGGCTGCCAGAGGGATGTCTAACTGCCAGCTTAGGCCCATCCCCCAGGGAGCGGGCCTAAGCAGCAGGTGGACATCCCCTGAGGGTTCCCAGACTGCGAGAAGGCACAGGCCAGGCTGAGGGACCCCCGAGTGCACAAATTTTTGTGCACCGGGCCTCTAGTATTTCAACAATCCATATAAAGACATTTGTTTTATAATTTAAGTTTAGGACCTATTAAAACACATACACAAAATAAACACTTACCAAGCTGTTGACATACAATTGCTTGCGTCTTTGTTTCATCCTTTCGGTCCAAAATAGACCCTACGGTCCCCTGTCATAATATACCAAAAACAGTCATTACTGTTTTCCTCCAATATTAAAATTAAATTCAATGTTAAAATCCCTTCAATCTTTGCTTTAATTTGATATGTTTTTTTATATCTCCATCAATATCTATAAAGTATAAATTCTTCCTAAAAAGCAACTGACCTTTGCAGCCTTGGGAATCTGGTCTACATACTGAGGCTTGATAATAGCTTTGAGGTCATCTTCTAGAATCTTGGTAAAGTAATTTTGCAATTCAGATCCACGGAAGTAAGTCAAAATTTCTTGCCAATCCGGTGGATCCTAGAAATATAAATATAATTACCTGAATTTAATTTAATAATACAACTGCAAGGAGGATGACTGTTACACAAAATAGAACATGTGTCCAAATAGAATACTTTTGGCTTCTAACTTAATCTTAATATTGAGGATTTAATTTCAAATCAAGGTATACCAACTCATATAGCAGTTTAATAAAACTCAGAATAATCAGATAAGTAGCACCAACAGATTTTAATTAAAAAATGGAGTTTCATCTATGTATAGTTTCTTAGCATTAATTCCACAAATAATTTTAAAAATAACTTAAAAAAAAAAAAAAAGACACAGCCCTAGACGGTTTGCATCAGTGGATAGACCATTGGTTAGCTTGTGGACTGAAGGGTCCCAGGTTTGATTTTGGTCAAGGGCATGTTACCTCAGTTGCAGGCTCAATCCCTGGTCCTGGTCAGGGTGCATGTGGGAGGCAACTAATTAATGTATCTCTCTCAAATTGATGTTTCTCTCTCTCCGTCTCTCCCCCTTCCTTCCACTCTCTCTAAAAATCAATGGAAAAATATCCTTGGGTAAGGATTAACAAAAGCAAAATAAAACAAAACAAAATGACATATACACTCTCTTTCAGTCTCACAAAACCAACCCAAGCTATCTATTTTTTATAAGGTGGTAATACATACATCGTACTTTCCAAGGTTTGGCTTTTGCTTTCCTGCTAAAATTTTTAAAGCAGTTGACTTTCCAATCCCATTAGTTCCAACTAATCCCAAAACTTCACCTGGACGAGGGATAGGTAACCTGCCAAAGTATACAAAAATAATAAAACTCAGAAAAAGCTACATAATATCAGAATGGCATACTTTAATACACTTGCACTCCACACACATCCAATAAGCTAAGAGATATATGCCAGATATTATTGGCTATTAGAAAAAACCCCAGCCAAGATCAACTTAAACTGTTAATTGTTAGAAATGCATCTATGGCAACATTACTCCAAGTTTTATTTATTCAAAGTCTGTACTAAAGTAACAATTATTCTTTGCATATAAGGCTCAGTTTTAATGTATAAAAAAATGCTTTGGTAAAAAATATCATAGCAGGTGCAACCTCACACTGTTGTTTTTGTTGTTGTTTTCCTGCCACTTACTTACAAGGGAGAAGTGCCACATCAACCAGAAATATTCCACTTCATTCTCCCTGCTGCAGGAGGCCCCTTAAAGCTGGCAGGTTGAGAAATACCTTTTTATTAGTTAAATCTAGACTTCCAGATTAAAAATATCAGTGTTTAGCAGATAAAAACCCTCAAAGGACTCCTGTAATTTAATAATATATGTCCAAGTTCAGAGTAATATTCTCTGTTGATCATGAAATCAATAAATAAAATCAAGGACAAGTTTCCTTAAAAGTCATTTTGGGAATACAGGTTTATTAACAATAGTGATTCTCAACCCCAGATATATATTACAATCATCTTGGAGCTTGTACAACTTACTGAGGCCCAGACTTTTCATCCAGAGACAGGACGTAACTCAACTGGGCTGAAACCTGGGCATTAGTTTTAAAAAGACCCCCAGGTAACTCTAATGCTAGCCAGAATAAACAACTGACATATATGATTCCCTGTGATGTTACAATATTGTATTTCTCTTTAATGCATGGATAATACAGTTTTTTCCCAGTCTTGCATATTTCTGAAAATTCCAAATGCATTTTACGGAAGTAAAGAGGAAAGTTTACTTGAAAATATACCTGTGAAGTTTGAAGGCATTGGCACAATATCGATGTGTTGTTTCTTTTTCCAAGTTGCTCGGTAAATTGACAATTGATAAGGCGCCAAAGGGGCATTTCTGTTATTTAAAGTAAAGAATTAATTTTGTGTTAATTTTTACAAATAAACAGTTGACTAAAATGGAAAGATTAAGTAGTTTTTATAAGCAATCTTCTCAAGATGGAGTTGCCCAAAGATGTAAAATATTTTTCATTTCCTTAAAAGTTTCTAGAAGGCAAAATTGTATCAACTAATTTTGCATTACCCTTAGTGACTGCCATAATCTTAGACATTTAATGTTCATTTAGTAATTATTGAAAAACTACAGAACTTGGAAGTTTTGTGTGCATTTGTTTACATTATTAGATAAAAGAAGGCAAGATAAAACATGGTTATTGAGTACTATACAACTGCATATTCAGCCTATGATAGATTCCTTCCCTCTACTTCCTTCTTCCTGTCTTTGTATACATCTGTTTCTACCTTAAGTCCTTTAAGGTCATGGATTGTACCTTTTTTGTCTATTTATGTCGCAACAACAGCTAGCATAACATCTGGATAGAGCAAGGATTAATGTTTTTCTGCTGTGGTTTTTTAACTTTCCATATGAAAAAGATGTTTCTTATTCCAAGTAAATTCACATGAAAAAAAGATTTATTCATAGAAAACCTTATTCAAATAATACTTGACTAGTAATCAGATAAATGGCTATGAAACAAGAATGGCAAGAACTGGAGGTTAATTTAAGAGTGGTAATGTGGCCCTGCCAGCATGGCTCAGTGGTTGAGTGCCGACCTATGAACCAGGAGGTCAGGGTCTGATTCCCCATCTGGGCACATTCCCGATCCCCAATGTGGGGTGTGTAAGAGGCAGCCAACCAATGATTCTCATCATTGATGTTTCTCTCTCTCTCTCCCCCTCCTTTCCTCTCTGAAATTAATATATAAAGAGTGGTAATGTGGCTAGAGGAACTTATCAGATAACTTCAAAAAGTTATCTCACATCCCAGAGTATAATCTCACATTTGAGATTTGTTTAGCAGAAGAACTGTTCAGTGAGCTCAGGGACCAATTCAAAGTCTCTGTATAGAAAAATTTCAGTGAGTTCTCATTATATGTTATAAGAACACAGATAATTAAACAAATAAAACTTTTGCTTTCTAAATACATAATTACTACCCTCTAAACCAGGGGTGGGCAAACTTTTTGACTCGAGGGCAACAATGGGTTCTTAAACTGGACCGGAGGGCCAGAACAAAAGCATGGATAGAGTGTTTGTGTGAACTAATGTAAATTCAAAGTAAACATCATTACATAAAAGGGTACGGTCTTTTTTTTTTTTTTTTTTAGTTTTATTCATTTCAAACGGGCCGAATCCGGCCCGCGGGCTGTAGTTTGCCCACGGCTGCTATTAATTCTTTACATGAGATATTTCTCTGCCAATCAAGTTACCCTCATTTACAGAATTCTTTTTATTCCATCAATGTACATAAAATACTTATAGGCTAAAGTAATTTAAACTTCTCTAAATCTACAAGGGAAAAAATATCCACACTGTTCATATATGAAGTGAATTATAAGCATTTTAATTTTTGGGTATATACTATCCTCCTCCCCAAAATAGACATCACATTAGTATCTTTTCAGCCACTGAAGTGCATACCCCAAATTTTGGAACCTCATTTTCCTACAGCAGTGAAAAAAGAAAATAAAGTTCTTTCTTCATAGAATTAAAAATATATTACTCAAAATCAGATTTCCAGCACCTGAGAACATTGGTATATAAGAGTATTTGCTGGAAGAAATATTTCCTGTTTCTATTTTCAAAATAAGGGAAATACCTTCTTTCAGGTATTTTCTTTCTGGAAGCCAGTGCAGAATACACATGAAGCTTATTAGAATAAGTAACAGGGTGGTATCCATACTCTGGTAAAGGTCCTTTCTAAAATGCACTATCTACGAATAAAAACACCTAAATTAAGAACTTCGTGAACTGGCTCCTAATTATCTTTCATGAATTTAAGTTGGAAATTCATAATTTTTAAGTCAAAAGCCTTAATCAAACTTTTCAATGCAACAAAAACTAATTTGGGGTATTTTGAAAAATTATACTAATGGAATAAATTCAACAAGAGAAGAATGTACAATACAGCAGAAAAAGCACTTAAAGATTAGGTTAAATTAAAAAATTTTGGCCATATGCACTTCTATTTAAAAGCTGCAAATTTAGCTCTAGCCAGTTTTGCTCAGTGAATAGAGTTTTGGCTCTCAGAGTGAAGGGTCCTGGGTTTGATTCTAGTCAACTGCATATACCTCAGTTGCAGGCTCGATCCCTGGTCCTGGTCAGGGCATGTGCAGGAGGCAACCAATCAATGCATCTCTCTCACATTAATGTTGATGTTTCTCTTTATCTCTCCTTTCCACTCTCTCTAAAAATCAATGGAAAAATACCCCCACAGTTGCAAATTTAAAGTTATATGGACTTGAAAAAATGTATGTTATATAACTCATATTTTTAGAATTCATATTTCCAAACAGTTCTGGTGAAGAATATCCTTCTCATAAAAAGGTGGAAATATATATATACACACACACACACACACACACACACACACACACACACACACACATATGGTTGGAAATGGCTTTACAAAATTGAGTATTTTTATTTTTAAATAAAAATTTGGCCTAATTACAAATCAATAATATTAGATTATTGATGTAAGTACAAAATTTATATTCTTTATTCATTGCTTTATATTTTGCCTCTTTTAAAACAATTATAATATATTCAGAATTTTCAGATTTCATTTTCAGGTTATAAATTTGATTCAGTAAATAAAGTATCACTTACCTTGATACAAATACCACAGCCAATACAAAGAGTTTCAGAAATCCAAGCTATTTTGCACTGGGGTGTAACCTCAATACATAGTTTTCCTGGCAAAAGAAAAATACTCTTATGAGGCAAGAGGGAGATGACTCTAATATATTTATTTTGTTTAATTTACTACAGGGGAAGAAAATATGCTGGTAAAATTGTGGCAGATCCTAAAAGTTTTATTTTTAAGCCGACTAACCTAAATATTTAAGTCACAAAATATGCCTTGCAAATGGTAATGTATATCAGAGAAAAGAATGAAATAAGTTAGCTAGATCAGTTAAATTCTAAAAAGTTAAGTAGTTATCTAATATACAGACAAAATTAAACTTGGCATATAAACAGGAATATTAATAATGGATTTTCTGAACAGCATGGAAGACTATACTAGATGACATCTAAAGTCTCTTTTAAGATTCAATAAGCCTATACAGTGGGGCCTTGACTTACGAGTGTCCCGACTAACAAGTTTTTCGAGATATGAGCCGTCTCTCGGCCGATTTTTTGCTTTGAGTTGCGAGCTAAAATTTGGGTTACGAGCCAGCTTCAGATACCCCACCGCTAGTTGGAGCAGTGAACGTCACAGTGAATGCCACAACATCAGCCCAGCATCACGTGTCATTGTAATGGTGAAAATTGATTTGACATACGAGTAATTTGAGTTATGAGCTCCGTCATGGAACCAATTAAACTCGTAAGTCAAGGCCCCACTGTACCTCACTAGTACATTTAATGTTACAATTACTTTAACACAGTTCTAAAGATTACAAACAATTCATCCATTCTGAATTGCTGTAAATTTATTTTATCTTGAAAATATAGCAAAATCTCATGAACAGTGATTCTTATTAAGCTCTTTAAAGTGAGAATATTATCAAATACAAACATGGGCAATCCTTTCTCCATGACTTAGAGTAATTACAGGATTTTGTAGAACAGTAAGAATATCAGTAACTTGAACTCTGGTTTGACTTCATATTCAATAAACTTTTAAAAATACTGATACTAATACATTATCCTATAATTTAAAAGAAACAGAATCATGTAGTCATAAAACAATAAAAAATTCAGAACAAAATCTGGTCTCTTTACATTTCAAAGAAACTAATGGCAAAAGTCTAGACAACTATGAAGCCAACTTGTTCCTTTTAAAATTTTACTCTTTATCTTTAAATGATCCATGGAATAGCTTACCCATTCGAACCACAGGACAACTCTTTTTGCACTCTTGCCGACATTTCTTAGGTTTACATTTGTCATGGTTGACAATAGCAATTCTTGTTAATTTATCTGCCATAATTCTAGGTAGGAATATCCAGCTCTTCTGTTAAAGAGAAATTAACAAAATTATGGCATAACCAATGCAATTAATTGAGAAATAAGTCAGGCATAAAAGTTAGATAGGAGAGACCAACCAAAAGGCTTGTATGCATGCACATGAGCATAGCCAATGGACACAGACCGGAGCAGGGTGAGGGCATGTGCTGGGGGGTAGAAGAGGTTGGGGAGAGGTCAATGGGGGAAAAAGGAGATTTATGTAATACTTTAAACAATAAAGAATTTAATATTTTTAAAAAAAGATAGGAGAACTTAAATTATCCCTATATTCCAATATGATTATCTGGAATTAGTGAAAAAACACCATCTTCCATCATCACACAAAAGGAAATAATCTAGGAATCAACTTAACAAGACACATACAAATGTGAGGCAACTTTTAAAATAACATTGAAAAACATAAGACTCAACAAACAGAATGAGATTTTATCATAGAGAATAGTAACACTAGAGATTTCAACCTTCCCCGAATTTATACATTTAATCCAATCTCAAGGGGGTAGGGGGAGAGAGAAAATTAACCAAGCAAACCAAATTTAGAGCTCTTATGAGAAAAATAGTAACAGCCAGGAAAACTGAAAAAGAGCAGATGGAAAAACATGATATAATACACATGCTAAAGATGTTTACTCCCTCTCTCAAACTAAGCATTACTTCATGTAGTAGTACATGAATAAAACTATCCATCTCACTATAAAGACTCTATTGATGAAAATAGCAATTTCTAAGATTCTGACCATTGTGTTGGTAGAAAAAGTAAAAACTGCATTTATCTGGGAAATTGCAATATGGACAAGATGAATTTTATGCTAACAGCACTGAAAAGAAAAGGAAACAAAGTAACTAAGTATAGACTGTACTCACTTTTAAAGCTTTTGTAAGTCTGGATATTTAACAGTGCCACTGATTATGTAGCTAAAGTCAAAGTGAATTTAAAAATATTTTATAATACTGGGCTAGTGATAGACTTAAATTGACCTTACTTTTCTTAGACTCGTGATTTCAAGTAAACAAGTCCCTAAAGTGCCTTAATACACCAGTTTTCCAATATGTAATGAAAGAACCTGAGGCCAAGACTACTTACTGACAAAAACATTCTATTGGGTTTTTTTTTATGACTGTGATCCTCAATCCTCTTTTTTTTTTTGACAGACTGGCTCCCCTTGTAGATCTCTGAGTATTTCTCATACATCTCAATATCATTATACTTGGAGGAGGATAAGAAATTTTGCTCCTCAGTGCTCCTCCCAGACTATTATTATTTCTCCCTTCTCACTAGAAGTTTCAGTGTTTGCATTTCAGATCATTCAACTTCTTTTGTCATTTACTGACCATCAGATCACTTGCTCCCACTCTTTGAGGATTTCAGACCTTGGCTAACTTTCACCCTCTTTTACAACTCCTGTCATAATTCTTGGTTCAATATGTTCATAGATGAATCACCTATTAACAGCCTCAGTTCATTAACCCCTCTCCTCCAATGATCTGGTTTTCCACCTTCCCTCAGCCACTCATTCTTTTGGTCAAACCCTTGACCTCGTCTTTACCAATAACTGCAATCCCTCCATAGTCTCCATTACAAATACCTCATTCACCAACCACCACTCTTATCTGTTCAGCTCACCCCTCTCATACACAACAATCCAAACATTTGAATTCCCCCATTTCTCAGACCTACTATCACTATCTCTTGACTCTACCACATTTCCACTTTTTCTCAACCCTTCATAGCTTCATTTCCCTCAGTACCCAGCTAAACTTCCATTGTCAACCATTTCTATTCAACTATAATCCTGGTTAAAAGCTACTTTTCACCTGCACACATACAGCTGAAAATGGACAGAGAAAACACAAAGCCATGCGGACTAGTGTCATTTCAAGTGAACCCTTGTGCCAACCAGCGATCACTATACCGATTTCCAGAGCTAAGTCCATTTGCACACTAAAAGACATCCACCAAGAATATCCCAGTCTTCCTCCTGTCTTTCACATCATCAGCTATCCTTTCCACTGGCTTATTCCATCAGCATTCAAACACTCTATTATCTGACCCCACATCCCTCACTGCTTTATATTTTTGTAGCAAGACTACTTAAAAGAGTTGCCTATAATCAACTGTTTCAAATTTCCATTTTTTCTGGAATCCATTCCAAGCTTTAGTGACTATAATTCTATCAAAATAGCTTATCATGCCATTACTCTTAATAGCTTTCCAAGAGATCTTTTTGGTTCTACTCTTACCTCCTTCTGTTCCAACCCCTGAAACAGTTCATTCTCTATACAGGAGCCAGAATGATCCTCTTAATGTGTAAGCCAATTCATGTCACACCTCTATTTGAAATCTTGCAATGGCTTCCCTACTCGCTCTGAATAAAAGCCAAAGTCCTTAAAATAACCAACGAGGCACTGACCAGCCTCTGTTAACATTCTGAGCTCATCTCCAACTAGTCGAGCTATTCATTTTGCCTGTCATGTTGGTTTCTTGCTGTTAAGTCCTAGTATATACCAGACATGTTCTTGGCATTTTCTCTTCTCTCTGCCTGAAATGCTGTTCTCCATGGTGAGTTACATGGCTCACTCCTTCAAGTCTTTAATGTTTATTTGTCAGTGAGTTTTCCTTCTCTAGCTATACCATCAAAAAATACACCCAACTGCCTTTTTGTCCCTCGTCCCTATTTTATTTTTTTCTTAGTTCTTCCTATTATATGGCAAGTTTATATGTATTCAACATATATGTATATACTATATATGCTGTATACAGAGTGGGGCAAAAGTTTATAGTGGTTCATATGGAAAATAATACAGAAACTAATAAATAATACAAGAATAAATTGTTTTGCATACTCACAACTGTAAACCTGCTTTTGCCCCACCCTGTATACACATTTATTGTGTGTATATGTATGTATACATACATATGTATGTACTTACATATTCTCTCTCTACACACACAGACAGTATTTTTCCTTCTCCAAGTACAATGTACTCTATCATGAGGGCAGGGATTTTTGTCCAATTGTTTATCTCAGTGGCTAGACCAGTGTCTAGCACATAGTAGGAGCTGAAGCATGTGAATAAAGAAATAAGTTTAAATATAGTAAATAATTTTCCTATAGTTATAACAACTTCAGAAACCTTTCAAGTTATCAATATTTCACAGTGATGGTTATCCACTAAAGTATATACTGAAAGAAAAAAAAAATCACCAAAATGGACACTAAATATTTATGTAATACACTAAGTTATGTTAATTAATAGGTTCATTTTACCTCTTTAAAACCTTTAAAAACTGGTTCAGGTCTCATAAAGATTAGAAGAGGAAGAAATTAAATAACTTTTGAATTGTTCCAAAAAGCTATCATCCTGGAAGTGACAGCTCCCTGAAAACTGGAGATTTTTTAGTTAGCTATTAAAGTAAAACTGGACACCATACAAATCACCTGGTGAATGAGTGTAATAAATTCTCTAGGGGATAAATCTTTTATCATGAAATTATTTAAATATATTTTATTGATTTTTTACAGAGAAGAAGGGAGAGGGATAGAGAGTTAGAAACATCGATGAGAGAGATCAATCAGCTGCCTCCTGCACGCCCCCCACTGGGGATGTGCCCGCAACCAGGGTACATGCCCTTGACCGGAATCGAACCCGGGACCCTTGAGTCCGCAGGCCGACGCTCTATCCACTGAGCCAAACCGGTTCGGCTAAATAAAACTTTATATCTGCCAAACTACTAAAATGTTTCAACTAATTATTTCAAACCATCCTATTCTATATAATAAAAGGCTAATATGCAAATCAACTGAATAGCTGGATGACAGGTTGCTATGATGCACACTGACCATGAGGGGGCAGCCACTTAACACAGGAGCTGCCACAGCCCCCCCACCCCCCCTAACCCCGTCAGTGCGCTCCCACAGGGGGAGGGCTGCTCAGCCAGAAGCCACTGCAGGGGGGCTGAGGAGCAAGGGATGCCACACTGAGAGGGTGCAGGCTGGGCTGAGGGACCCCCGCCCCTCGCACCCTCCCTCCAGTGCACGAATCTCTCACACTGGTGCTCTAGTATATAATAAAGTGATAAGAGGTCTGAAGATATTTCAGATCTGAAAAACTGTTCAAAATAGGTACTCAAACAATGACTGTCACTGTCCTTCTCCCAGCTGGGAGGCACAAGGGAAGTGCGGCATACATGAAAAGCATCTGCAGCCTACGACCAAAATGACTGTAATACCGTGTAAAAGCACCTGAAGATCACTGTTAAACGATGCTTCACATCGCACGAAATAGTCTAACCTATGATTACTGTAGATTATTAGTCTCATAAAACATCTAGGTTGGGAGTGGTACACAACTGATTTCAGGGTGATAAAATTGAAGGCATTTAGAAGAGACACTAAATTAACATTGCTTTCTTTCCCCCACAACAATGAAATGATCTTCCTAAATGAATTATTATTTTTTTCTTAAATAGGGAGAACAAGGTTTTTAACTAAAAATAAAAGAAACCCTTTTGGTTCAAACAGAGGTTGAGAGCCCGTGGTTAATACAGCCAACGCATTATTGTCCGGGAGCTGGGACAGGATGACTATTCCCAGGCCAGGGGACCCACGGACTGAGGGCTGCAACCCCAACGCCGCTGCCGTTCATGCCTAGTGAGCAGTCCTGTGCGAGAGGCTACAAGGAAAATAAAACCCTGTCCTGACAGTCCTCTCCTTAGCCATACACCGCGAACACGGGCCAATGTCCTGTATGGGACGTGGAAGGGCTCTGACCGTACTGACTGCAATGGACGAACCCCTGAAGGGAAAAACAAAACAAAACAAAAATAAAGGCACTTTGAGTGAAGACACCACCCCTGGTCTCAGGGGTCTGATTCAGGGGCAGAGGGAATAGTCACTCCGAATGCTATAAACGCGCCCCCCCCCCAAAAAAAAGTTAAAGGCGCTAAACTGGGAGATTAGCTGGGATCACCCCAGTGAAAAGCCGGGTGCAAGCTGTTCGACGAGAAAAGCAGAGCGACGTCCGGCCATCGTTCCTGCCAAGGCTGGGAGTGGACGAGGGCTACTCAACCTCACCGCAGCAATGACTGTGGAAGGAGATGCCACGACTCATGCCACGGTCACCAAACGGGGGAAGAGAAGGCCACGACTCCCCCAGACCAGACACGCACGAGTGAAAATACACCCGTTTTCCTGTGCCCGGGGAAGAGGGGGTGCTGGGGGTGCTGTACATTCGGAAGGTGCCTGCCTCTCTAGGGGGCTCAGCTCCGGGCAGAAGCGGGGTACAGGGGGATGGCAGCGGCGGGGGCTGGATCGTTGAGACGGCATCGAGATGGGTCTATTCTCGCAGCCCCCGGCGGGGCTGGCGGGCAACAGCGGCCAAGACCCAGATCAGCTGGAAGCGGAGCCCGACGCGCCGCGCCCTCGCCGGCTGCCACGCGCCGCTGCGGTCCCCGTCGCCGCCACCTGAGGCCTAATCAGAGGTTCTAGAGTCTTTACCTCGCGGCGGAGGGCGGCCAATGGCCGAACGCCCCGGGGCTACTTACCTACCTGGAGAGAGCGACCCCCTGGCGGAGGGGAGCGCAGAGGCCAAATCGGCGTTTGCTGTCACTTCTCAGGTCCACAACGTGTTCCTACGGCGTCCGGCCAAAATGGCGGTGCCCAGCCGCGCCTCGCGCACGCCTCGGGGACGTAGGGCGCGCACGCGACGGCGAGCGCCGGGCGCGACGGAGAGGCGTGACGTCGTTGCGATGCGACGCCAATTCGACGTCACTGGGAAGCCGGGCTGCCCGGAGGAGCTCAGTGGGAGTGGTGCGGCTCTGCTGCAGGGCATCCTAGAAACCCGAGCTGCAGCATACTCGGTCTGCAAGCTGTAAGTGCCTGAGCTTTTCCCCACGTGGAGAAGGTTCTCCCGCAAGCACATGCGTTCTCTTCCCCAACCTCAGTCTTTTTGTTTTGTTTTCCGCGCCCAATTTCCAGGCCGGTGGGTCAGGAATGGAGCTTAGCCATGGCCCGTGTTAGCCCTTCCGTTCAGCCCAGGCGTCCAGCAGGACCCGAAGAGTCTGGTGCAGACGCTGACGTTCCTCCTTGGGACTCGGCTCCTTCTGGACCGTATGGCCAGGAACCCAGTCTTACCTGAACTCCGTGTTTTATCCACTTGGTGGCGTCCAGTACCAAGTCTGCCAGTTGAATTCCTCTCTAGTCGAGAAATGGGCCTTTCTTTCCTTTTTACAAATTTGACAGTTTTGAACACAGCTTGTAATTCAGCTTGTGGAAAAAAAAACAAACAACTCAGGTCCTGGTATAATGTGGATATTCTTTTTTTTCAACGTTATTCAGCTTGTAATAATGGTCAGAGGTTTAATTGTCTCACCTTAGACCTTACTTAACTTGAACATGGCAAGTACTTGTATATTGAATATATATATATGTATATGTATATGTATATGTATATGTGTGTATATATATATATATATATATATATCCATTTATTCATTCAGTAAATTGCTAATTGAGCATTTAAGTTTTAGGCCTCTACGAATTTTACAGTCCAGTGCTATTTAGTGAATAAGTGCTGGTGTGGGGATTAGGGAACAACTGAGATCAAATAGGAGGTATCAAGGAGATAGTATATGGAACTATTGATCCAGGTTTATAATAGCATGTGTAACGATGTTCAGTAGCTGTAACTTCGAATTTCTTTTTTTTTTTCTTTCTTTTTTTAAATATATTTTATTGATTTTTTACAGAGAGGAAGGGAGAGAGATAGAGAGTTAGAAACATCGATGAGAGAGAAACATCGATCAGCCGCCTCCTGCACATCTCCTACCGGGGATGTGCCCGCAACCCAGGTACATGCCCTTGACCGGAATCGAACCTGGGACCCTTCAGTCCGCAGGCCAACGCTCTATCCACTGAGCCAAACCGGTTTCGGCAACTTCGAATTTCTGAGGCAGTTTTTTATACTGTTCACTCTGCAAGAAGTTTTGTTTTCCCACCTTTGCATAGATGTAACAAGATTAGCAACAGATGTGAAAGATTAAGTAAACTTTTGATTTAGAATCGGCCAGTTACACAGACCTTGAAGCCGTTTTTCTGACTTTATCTTCTATGGTAAGAGCACATACCATCTAAATGATGCTTTTGACAACTAGTGGGAAAATGTGATTTTTCTCTGCATCACTTAATGGATTATTTAAAATGGAGACCCATATTCACATATTTCGGGAATAAGAGTATTTCTATCTGAGTTTTCTAAGGGAAAAAAAATGGCATTTGAATTAAGAAATGTTACTCATAGAGGAATAGCACTGTATAAAGCTGTGGAATTATAGATCAAGTCAACCTCTTTGACAGGAGAGGAAATAAAGTCCAGACCTGCCCAGTGTCTAGGCTAGTTAAAGAAGGGGCTGAAGCTAAAACGATAATCCTGTGCCCCTTTGCCCACTGTACTCTGCTGCTTGACACATAAAATATTTTACAAGCTGCATTCCCAAGATTTTTAAAATTACAGTGGTTGATTTATGTTAACTGCATTTGAGAATAAGATGATTATTATCAAGGGTCTATTAGTGATCCATTTTGCTATTAAATGTTTATTTTTACCTTTTGAAAAAAAATTCAAGTCCTGGTATAATGTGGATATTCTTTTTTCCTACATAGAATATTTTAAAAATGACCACACCAAACAAGACCCCTCCTGGTGCTGACCCTAAGCAGTTGGAAAGGACTGGCACAGTACGGGAAATTGGGTCACAAGCTGTTTGGTCACTCTCATCTTGCAAACCAGGTAAAACAAAACAAAAAAGCTGTTTGCAATAACTACTCACTAGTACAGTTTTCTTGTATTCTGGACTGACTTTAATATCATTTTTGTTTATATACTTCATCTTAATTCTAAAATAATTTGAGTTTTCATCTGTTATATATCTCTTCACAATTGCTTTACTACTATCCACTTGAATTTAACTGCATATGTCATAAAGTCTCTTCTTTATCCTCCCCTATCTCTGCTGTGATTAAGTTATTTGGGATAAGTGGGTGATACATTTTTTGAGTGATTACATATCCCAAAGTAACTTTATTTTACTCTTGGTTGAGATAGAAATCTTGAGTGTCAGTCTTTTTCTCTCAAAAATTTTGTGGATACTGTTTTACCATTTTCTTTTTTGTCGTTGCAAATAAGATGGTGTATACCTGTCTCGCTCTCTCTTTTTTATATAACTTGTTATTTGGAAGCATTTAAACCAAGCATGTCTAACTCAAAGGCTAACTCGGGCCAAATAAACAAGGTTTGTTTATGTGGGCCGCAAAAAAACAAAAGCTTCAATTTTCATAGAAATGTAGGTTTATTTTGATAGAGACATGCTGAATACAAAAGGCTGAAATAAATGAGTAACCATTAACATAACATAATAGAACATTTTAATAAAAATTAATATTTTCATGAACATTAACTTATCAGACACTGAATAACTGCACCAATTAATAAGCGTAATGCAAATAAACCTATTTTTCTTGTTCTCCAAAAGTGAAATATTTCTGGTTGCGCACACCAAACAAGTCAGTCCAAGACTAATGACATGGCAATTGGCTGCTAAAATATTCGCTGCTAGTATTAGTGGAGAGAAATAGTGCGCCTGCGTGTAAGGCGCGTAAGGGAAATGAATGCAACACGATTATAGTAATCAGTCATTAGCGAACGTTGTAGTTCATTGTTAATAATTATGTATAACAGGATATTGTAAAAATTAAGTTAGGAAATTTTTATTAAAATGTTTCTTACATACCGCAAAAATATTCGTTGTGGGGCGCGAGTTTGACATGCTTGATTTAAACTATCCTGTTTATCAAACTTTCTGGACAGATATATATATGTACACATATATGTATAGTTATATATGTGTATACACACACACACACACATATATATACAATAAGTGGCCCAGATTATTATGACCACCTGACGTTTGTAGGCAAATTAGCTATAATTTCGCGCTGAAGTTGCTAGAGAGCCAGACCATTATAAATAGGGAAGCAGGTTGTTTACCTCGACAGTAGAAGTTATTTTTTTCTGAAGAGATGGGTAAACAATGCGATTTAACAGCCTTTGAACGTGGGATGATTGTTGGCGCTCAGAGCCATGGAGCGATTATCAGCAAAACAGCCGAAGGCCTGTTCGAACAGCTTTGCTGTCTGCAGTTACCAAGATAAAACGTCTCCAGTTCACATAGAAACACAAGGATTGGACAGTCGAGCATTGAAAAAAAGTCATGTGGTCCAATGAATCACGTTTCCAGTTGCATCATGCAGATGGCAGAGTGAGAATTTGGCAGAAACAGCATGAAAGCATGCACCCCATATGTATGAGTACAACCCTTCAAGCTGGTGGGGGCAGTGTTATGGTTTGGGGCATGTTTTCCTGGCATGATTTGGGCCCTTTAATTCAAGTGGAACAACGTCTGAATAGCACAACATACCTAAGTATCGTTGCTGATCAGGTTCATCCTATCATGTTGATGGCGTATCCCAATGGAGATGGCTTCTTCCAAGACAATGCACCATGCCACGGTGCTCGTATTGTGCAGAAGTGCTTTCAAGAACATGAGGGAGACTTTACCTTGCTTAGGTGGCCCCCACAATCACCAGATCTCAATCCACTTGAGCATCTGTGGGACGAAGTTAAAAGAGCCATCAGGCAGCTGGTTCCACAACCATCAAATCTCACAGAACTGGACAGTGCTATTCATCAGGCATGGTGTCAGATTCCTTGCATCACCTTTCAACATCTTGTGGAGTCAATGCTAAGAAGAATTGCCACAGTATTGAAGGCAAAAGGTGGCCCAATAAGTACTACTGATGGGGTGGTCATAATAATCTGGCCATTCAGTGTATATTTATATGTGTATATATATATATGGTTATTTTATATTTTATTATTATTTTTTATTTTTTTAAAATATATTTTATTGATTTTTTACAGAGAGGAAGGGAGAGAGATAGAGAGTTAGAAACATCGATGAGAGAGAAACATTGATCAGCCGCCTCCTGCACATCTCCTACTGGGGATGTGCCAGCAACCCAGGTACATGCCCTTGACTGGAATCGAACCTGGGACCTTTCAGTCCGCAGACCGACGCTCTATGCACTGAGCCAAACCGGTTTTGGCTATATTTTAAATATACAGCTCTTTCTTTAGCATGAGAATTTTTTGTCACTTGTGGTGTTTTTAGGATTTGGAGTGGATCAATTACGAGATGACAATCTAGAAACTTATTGGCAATCAGATGGCTCCCAGCCTCATCTAGTGAACATCCAATTCAGGTAATACATTAAAAAATTTTTTTCTTGAATTTATTGCAGTGATGTTGGTTAATAAAATTACATAGGTTTCAAGTATACAGTTCTGTATTACAGCATCTGTATATTGCATTGTGTTCACCACACAAAATCGTCTCCTTCCGTCACCATTTATCCTCTTCTACCTCTCTCATCCCCCCTTTTCCTTTGGTAATCACCATATTCTGTGAGTTGTATTTTTTTCCCCCTCTTAATCTTTTCACCCAGTCTCCCCTCTGTCAGCTATCAGTCTGTTCTCTCTATCTATGAGTCTCTTTCTATTTTGTTTATTAGTGTATTTTGATCATTAGATTCCATAAATAAGTGAAATAATATGGAATTTGTCTTTCTCTGACTGGCTTATTTCATAATACTCTCCATGTCCATCTATGCTGTTGCAAAAGGTATGATTTCCTTTTTTTTTTTTTTACAGCCAAATAGTATTGCAAAGTGTAAATGTACCACAGCTCTTTTATTCACTCATCTACTGATGGGCAGTTTGGCTGCTTCCAGATCTTGGCTATTGTAAATAATGCTGCTTTGGGCATAGGGGTGCATATATTCTTTCAAATCAGTGTTCCAGTTTCTTCAGATATATTCCCAGAAGTGGAATAACTGGGTCATAAGGTAATTCCATTTTTATATTTTTGAGATAACTCCATACTGCTTTCCACAATGGCTGTACCAATCTGCATTCCCACCAACAGTGCACAAGGGTTCCTTTTTTTCCACATCTTCACCAACCTTGTTGTTTGTTGATTTATTGATAATAGCCATTCTGACAGGTTTGAGGTGATAACTCGTGGTTTTAATTTCCATTTATCTGATGATTAGTGGTGTTGAGCATCCTTTTATGACTATTCGCCATCTGTATGTCTTCTTTGGAGAAGTGTCTGTTCAGGCCCATTTTTCCATTGGATTGTGTTTTTTGGTGGTATGTTTTATAAGTTCTTTATAAATTTTGAATATTAATCCCTTATCGGATGTATCATTGGTAAATATGGTCTCCCATTCAGTCTTTTCATTTTGTTGATGGTTTCTTTTGCTGTGCAAAAACTTTTTAGTTGATGTAGTGCCATTTGTTTATTTCATTTCCCTTATCAAGGAGATATATCAGAAAAAAATATTGCTAGGAGAAATGTCCAAGATTTTACTGCCTATCTTTTCTCCTAGGATTTTTATGGTTGTGAATCTTACATTTAAGTCTTTAATCCATTTTGAGTTTATTCTTGTGTGTGGTGTAAGAAGGTGACCTAGTTTCTT
This sequence comes from Myotis nattereri, assembly GCF_964212035.1. Classification (NCBI taxonomy): domain Eukaryota; kingdom Metazoa; phylum Chordata; class Mammalia; order Chiroptera; family Vespertilionidae; genus Myotis; species Myotis nattereri. The sequence continues at coordinate 58,789,683 of NC_138080.1, forward strand.
TTTTTTTTTTTTCACATATCTGTTCAGTATCATTTATTGAGTACACTGTTTTTACCCCATTGTATGTTCTCATTTCTTTTGTCAAATATTAATTGACCATAAAGGTGTGGGCTTATTTCTGGGCTCTCTATTCTGTTCCATTGATCTATATATCTGTTTTTATACCAGTACCATGCTGTTTTGATTACTATGGCCTTATAGTAGAGTTTGATATCAGCTAGCATGATTCCTTCAACTTTGTTCTTCTTTCTCAAGATCACTGTTGCTATTCAGGGTCTTCTGTGGTTCCATATAAATTTTTGGCATAAATGTTCTAATTCTGTGAAATACGCCATTGGTACCTTGGTAGGAATTGCACTGAAGCTATAGATTGCTTTGGGTAGTGTGGACATTTTAATGATGTTAATTCTTCCTATCCATGAATATGGTATGAACTTCCACTTATTTGTATCTTCTTCCATTTCTTTTTTCAGCGTCTTATAATTTTCTGAGTATAGGTCTTTTACATCCTTAGTTAAATTTATTTCTGGGTATTTTTTTTAATGCAATTATAAATAGGATTGTTTTCTTAGTTTCCCTTTTTATAGTTCATTATTTGTGTATAAAAATGCAACTGATTTCTGGATATTTATTTTGTATCCTGCTACATTACTGAATTTATTTCTCAGATATAGTAGTTTTTTTGGTGGAATCATTAGAGTTCTCCAAGTAATACATTTTTGAATTTTTCAATTTGTGTAGGTTACAAGTGGGCAAAGAAATCTATTTTTATGACATAGTTTAAAAAGTTTAGAAATTATAGTGAAATGCACTTAACTCTGCATTTGATAAGTTTTAGGCATTATTTTTCTGCTAACTAGAATGTGTTTAAAGTTTACTCCATCATATCCTTTATGAATTCTTTATGATACACAGTTCCTATTTCATAAATATTTTTCAGATATACTTTTCAATATGATTTATTTCAGAAAAATATGCTTTGCTTGTGACCCAATACAATAACTAAATGCATGGCATTAAGTACACCTGGAGTGACTTCCATTTGGAAAAAAATATTTTAACTTAGACATTTTTAGTTTTGAAATGCTTTTTTGTGGAAAAGGAAACCGGCCATATATATATGTTTGTCAATTGCTTTGAATTTACTGATTTAGATGAAAATCGTTAAGTTTGTTATCTTGCACCATTTACTAGTATGCCATCTGTTTTTAGTTTGTTTTTATCTTCCTACGTTACGGATTAGCCAATTTCTTATGGAAAAGCCAGATAGTAAATATTTTAGGCCTTGTGGATTATCTGGCCTCTGTTATAACTACTCAGTTATTCTATTATAGCATGATGTGCCAACTCCTGTCTTAGAGTATTAAATATGTATACCCAGGAATAAAAACAGCAGCTAATATATTTTTTAAAAACTTAACATAGCAAATACCTTGGTAAATGTCTTCCCCACTTACCCATTCATTTTATTTAACCTTTACAGCTATTTTTAACCCTTATTTTGTAGTTTCAGAGATGTATAAATTAAGTAGCTTGCCCAACGTCACACAACAAGTAAGTGAAAGGATTGCTATTTGAACATAAATACTTTGACCAGAGAGCCTGCACTTTTAACTATTATACAGTATAGCCTAGGGCAGGGGTGGGCAAACTTTTTGACTTGAGGGCCACAATGGGTTCTTAAACTGGACTGGAGGGCCAGAACAAAAGCATGGATGGAGTGTTTGTGTGAACTAATATAAATTCAAAGTAAACATCATTACATAAAAGGGTACGGTCTTTTTTTTTTTTTTGGTTTATTTATTTCAAATGGGTCGGATCCAGCCCGCGGGCCGTAGTTTGCCCATGGCTGGCCTAGGGTAAATTGTTTCTTTGTGACATCAAAGGCTGTTGCTTAAAAGTTGTATCATGAGTATCCTAATTTAATTGTATTATATTAGAACTAGTGGCCTGGTGCACGAATTTGTGCACATTGAAAGGAAATTAATTAGAAGAAATATTTTAATGTCGCCATTCACCCTTTCTCTGTGTCAACCAAATTCATAGTCGACAATGACAGATCGAAACACACACTTATCTATCTATCTATTGATAAACTTGCTTAATTAGACTTGCTTTCTTATTTAGCTAAACTCTTTCCAGCCCTGTGAAGCACCCCAGCTTCTTTTTTAAGTAATTGTCAGCAACACAGCAGTAAATATCAACACGAAGTGATTATTATTGTAGATCACGCAGGGAGAACAAAGGTGAAATATTTAACTGTAGCAGTGTTTGACTATATTCTGTGCAGTGAGAAAACCTGAAGTCATTTTCAAGTTCCACCATTTCTTACTTCTTTTAGGTGGGGCCAAGTTTCTAAACTTTCTAAATCTCCATTTTCCGGCTAATGAAAAGAAAATAAGATTCTACCAAGTCTCCTGTCTACCTACTTCAGGACTTCTGTGAGGATCAAATGAGATGAGGCATGGGAAAACGCTTCACAGACATTTGGTTAAAGTTTAAAATGTTTGCACCTGGGTATAAAGCAAGTCATGTTCCTGGGTTGAAGAAACTCCAAGGAGGATAGTCACTAGGTAGAGGTAGCTGGGCATTGCTACGTGACGTCATTACCTGGTGCCTACAGCGACTGTTTCTGGGCTGGGCTGGGCTGTGGGCCACATTTTGAGCCGTGGGGTCTTGGCAGCGTCGGCTGCTATTTGGTGGGGTGTCGCTTCAGGGTAGTGATAGGGCCTGTGTCCCACTTGGAGGGAGCCGAGTGTTGCTTTGTGGGTGCCAGATCCACGGTGCCATTTATCGTTAAATGGCCTGTCGCTAGGGAGAGGAAGCTAGGCATTGCTATGTGATGTCATTACCCAGTGCCTATAGCCACCTTTTCTGGGCAGGGCTGTGGGCCGCGTTTTGCACCATGGGGTCTCGGCAGTGTCAGCTGCGATTGGATGGGCTGTCACTCCGGGGTGGTGGCAGGGCCTGTATTCCGCTTGAGTGTTGCTTTGTCGGCGCCCGGTCCTCAGTGCTGTTTCTCTGTAAATGGCCAGTGCGCATCAGTGTTGAGTGTCTGCTGGGAGCCGGTCCATCCTTGCTGTTTCAAGGGACCTGGCATATATGGCATACTGTTCTTAATATGTTTGCTCACCTTCTTGGCACTATGTGTTTTAACCAACGTCACCTCTCTGAGAAAGGTTGTTTCCCCAGGTAGGGATTTTCCCCTGAAGTTAGGGAGGGAATAAAACCCCTTAACTAAGTGCCAGGCGGGTAATTAATCACTTTAACTACAAACAATCATGCTTAAGCTACATAATCTTTACTCCCTGGAATGGAGATAAGAAACGCCCTAACCTTTGGAATAGAGATTGATAGGATTGGAATCAACTGGTATAAATACAGATGTAACAAGACAACAGGACACAGAACCTAGACACAGAACCTACACAGAACCTAGAGACAGAAGAACTTCGCTGGAGAGAACATGGCAAAAGATCCTGGACAGAAACTGGCCACAGAACCTAGAGACAGAACCTAGTGAGAGAACATGGCAAAAGATCCTGGACAGAAACTGGACACAGAACCTAGAGACAGAACCTAGGGAGAGAACATGGCAAAAGATCCTGGACAGAAACTGGACACGGAACCTAGAGACAGAACCTAGGGAGAGAACATGGCAAAAGATCCTGGACAGAACCTGGCTACAAAACTTGGTTGGAGAACCTAGACAGAACCTAGCTGAAGAACCTGGCTACCGAACTTGGCTGGAGATCCTAACCAGAACTTCGCTGGAGATCCTGACCAGAACTTGGCTAGAGATCCTGGCTAGGCTGCTGATCAACTGAACGCTGTCTCCGTGTCATTCCGTCTTCGCCGACTCCGTCCACACCTTTGGGGACCCCTGGACTTGCTGGGGTTGGACCCCAGCAAGTGTCTGCCTCCTGGTGGCCAGTGCGTGTCATAGTGACCAGTCAGATAGTTGGGCACTTAGCATATTAGCCTTTTATATATATAGATAGCAGGGTTTTCTCCGAAAATACAGTTTTATACAGAAGACTAATGTATTGAATAAATAATAATAAAAAAACTTTATTAAAATGATGAAGAACAGAAGAATATTAAGAAAAAGAATGAAAAGTTCTGTTGGCTTACTTTGTTTTAAAGAGAAAGGTTGATAGATTAAACTTTAGATAAATAAAAAATAAATAAATGAAAAGGTCAGTATTTCCTAGAATCTACTTGAATGAGAATATTGATTGCCATAAGTGCCATTGTTATTTAAACCTAGAGGCCTGGCGCACGATTAAATCGTGTGTGGTTAGGATCCCTAGGCCTAGCTGCAATCGGCCATGTCCGCCACCCAGCGTCGCTCCTCCATCTCCGTGGCCCCTGCCCTGTGAACCTCCAAGCTCACAGCCCCCGCCCTGTGAGGCTTCTTGGCCTCAGCCACCCAAGCCCCGCAACACTCCTCTGCCGCCCCATGAAGCTTCACGCTAATATCTCCCGCCCTGCGAGGCTCCTCAGCCTCTCTACTGCCCACGCCCTGCGATGCTCTTCCACCTCAGCAGCCCCGCAAAGCTCCACACTCACAGCCCTGCTCCACCTCCACCGTCCTGCGACGCGCCACGCTCCCCGCCCCCACCCTGCTCCTCTGCCTCAGCCACCCCGCGAAGCTCCACGCTAACAGCCCCTGCCCCGCGAGGCTCCGGGCGGCCAGGGGTCCACAGCTCCCACTCCCTCAGCTCCTTAGCCTGCTGTTTGGTCATCTGTCCGGTCGTGACGGCACCTGGCTTTTTATATATATTAGGATACTTTGAACAAAAAGTACTTTATAAATTTAATAGAATCATATACACACCAACATATGTTTAAACCAAATCATACTAATTAATTTTCCCTCCTCCCCAAATTTTAGACTGTACATAACTTTTTTATTTTATAAATTTTTAAAGTTTTAGGTTCTTAAAAAATATTAGTTAACAGATGAACACTGGGACCCATTATGTCATCACACTGCAGTTTTAGCACTTAGACATCTTTGTAAAAAACATTTGTGCAATGACTGAATAGTTTATTGCATTTTCCCCTTATTTTTTAAAAGTAGAGCAAATGGAAAAAAATCAAAGAGCTGATGCCATTTAAAAAATAATAGGTACTAAGCTGAATAACTTAAGACAATTGTGATTATGTTAGAAATCATTAACCTAAACCAGATATTATTGGACCTTACTAGTTAGCTACATACTGACTCTGAATGGAAACAAATGAAAGGAAATATTAGAAATTGGTGGTCAAAGATTATGACTAAATATAAAGCACGTGGTGTAATTTAGGATTAGGTAAATTTTTACCTCTTAGGGAGCCAACTTTTATATTTCCATTATATAAGCTCAGTGTTCTACTTTCTTCTATTTGATTTTCTATATGTTTTTTATTAATATACTAGAGGCCCGGTGCATGAAATTCATGCACGGGGGTGTGTGTCCCTCAATCCAGCCTGCACCCTCTCCAATCTGGGACCCCTTGGAGAACGTCCGACTGCTGGTTTATCCACAAGGATCAGGCCTAAACCGGCAGTCGGACATCCCTCTCACAATCCAGGTCTGCTGGCTCCTAACCGCTCACCTGCCTGATTGCCCCTTGCCACTTCTGCCTGCCAAACTGATTGCCCCCTAACCGCTCCCCTGCCAGCATGATCACCCCCAACTGTCCTCCCCTGCCGGCCCGATCACCCCTAACTGCCCTCCCCTCCTGGCCCGATCGCCCCCAGCTGCCCTCCTCTGCAGGCCCCATTGCCCCCAACTGCCCTTCCCTGCTGGCCTGATTGCCCACAACTGCCCTCCCCTGTCATGACCCGCCTCGTCCATGCGAGACAGCGGAGAGGCTGGGACTGGCCTCCTCCGCACCATGCAGAGCCGTGGGACCTCCAGGCCCGACGGTGCAGAGTGGCCACCGGGCCCTGCCTCCGCTGTGTGCACAGCCATCTTGTGTGACGCCACCTAGGCTTTTATAATATAGGACTAGAGGCCAGGTTATCTGTGCACCGGTGGGGTCCATTGGCCTGGCCTGTGGGGATCAGCCCAAACCGGCAGTCTTAAATCCCCTGAGGGATGTAGTAGTGCTGAATCAGCAGGCGACCGGGGAGGAGCCCGAGCCGGGGCACTGCGCTGCTCCCACTCATCCTGGCCCTGCTGTGCCTGCTGCTGCCACAGCTCTGTAGGCTCGCTGCCGCTCCGCTGCAGTCTCGGTGGGCCTGTCCTAGGGCGATATCAGCGCACCCATGACTGAGAAGCGGCCGTTGGCTTGCGCCCAATGAGTCACGATGCCAGTCCAGATCCGGGTCCTGGTCTGGATGGGGGAGGGGTGTCCAGGGGGAGTGTCCATGGGAGAGGCTCTGGCGCTTACCAGCCATGAGCCCAGTATGTGGCGCCCATTGTTCACCTGAGCGGTGCTCCCACTGTGGGAGCGCATTGACCACCAGAGGGAAGCTCCTACGTTGAGCATCTGCCCCCTGGTGGTCAGTGCGCATCATAGCTACTGGTCAAGCAGTCGTTTGGTTGTTTAGGCTTTTGTATATACATATAGATTATGCAGTAAAGAAAGGACTTTCTGTATTGAAAAAAAGTGTTACATGTAAGCTTGAAAGAAGTTCAGTTTGGACTTTATATTTTGTTAAGATAAAACAAAATATTTAACTCCTTAGATATTCTCCCCTTTACAGAGAAAATAAGCAACTCTTATTTCTTGTAGTAGTTTCTCAGCTAGTTGAGTGAGATTTTAGAAATAGTTTGTATTAATGATGTGTCAAGATGGATGTGTAGTGCACAAATACAAAGTAGCATTTTCTTTTAGATCCCATTGCTGCTTTAAATCAGGGGCAAGTTCTTTCCTTGGCCTGGGTGAGAACTCAATAAGGAGCAGGTATGACATTTTGGGTAACATATACAGTTCTCTGTTCATTTCAAGTAGCAAAAGATAGATTTAAAATGAAAACATTCAGCCCTAGCTGAAGTGAAAGCTTCAGACTTGCTTTAGTTTCTTGTAAGGTTTCTTTTCTACCTAAGGTTGAGTCTGTTGTAAATGGAATAAGAAAGCTGTGGTTTGCTTCTCTTTCCCCACCTCACTTATTTAGCTACTCCCATATTCTTTTTTAAAAATATGTTTTTATTAACTTGAGAGAGAGAGCAAGAGAGAGGGAGAAGGAGAGAGAGAGAGAGAGAGAGAGAGAGAGAGAGAGAGAGAGAGAGAGAGAGAGAGAGAAAGAAACATCAATCCATTGCATCCCGACTGGGGATGGTATCTGAAACCTGGGTATGTGCCCTGACTGGGTATTGAAGCGGCAACCTTTCAGTGCATGGGACAACACTCAACCAACTGAGCCACACACTGGCCAGGGCTTCTCCTATATTCTTAACTAATTTCTGAACTCTTTAGGCCTGCTGGTATGGAAGTGGAGAAGGAAAATCCATAATTGCCAATTCTCTCTTGGTGATCTAGCATTGGAGCTCCCTGTGTGTGACTACATGTCTAAAGTTAACTGTATCTTATGCGTGCTTTTGTGGTTGAGAGAATCTGCTTCCAGTCACTTAATGGTGCTGTGGGTGATTGACCTGCAACTCCCTTGGTGAGGATGCATTCATCATTTGCTCCTTCCTCAATTCTGAGGCCTTTGTGGACACCTCCAGCTTCCTGCTGAGGATTGTTTATCCTTACTAGCCAGAAACTAATATAACCCTTTAGGTTAGCAGGTTGATGAAGTTCCCTTCCACTCTTAGTGTATTTACACTTTTTTTAAATGAATACTATTAGATTTTCTCAGATGCTGTTTCTGTATCTAATTATATGAACCTATGATTTCTCTTCTTTGGTCTGTTGAGATGGTCAATTTTAATGATTTCTTTTATTGTAAAATACACATACCATTTATCACTTTCAAGCATATAGTTCAGTGGCAATAAGTACATTCTTATTGTTTTACACCTGTTACCATGTCTAGAATTTTTCATTATCCCAGACTGAAACAATAACTCCCTATACTTTTCTTCACCCAACCTCTGATCACCACTGTTACACTCTTCTGTCTGTTTATTCTGTTTGATTTGTTAATTGGTTAATTTATTTTTTAATCCTCACCCAAGAATATTTTTCCCCCAATTATTTTTTAGAGATAGTGGAAGAGAGGGAAGAGGGGAAGAGAGGGAGAAACATCAACATGAGAGAGACACATCGCATGTGCTCTGACCGGGGCCAGATCAAACCTGCAACTGAGCCATGTGCCCTTGACCGGGAATTGAACCCGTGACCCTTTGGTCTGTAGGCTGATGCTCTAACCACTGAGCAGCCAGTCAGGGCTCTGTCTGTTTATTTTTTATATCTATCAATTTTGGCCATTTGACATCTTCTTTGGAGAAATGTCTATTCAAGTTCTTTACCCATTTTTGAGTTGCTTTTTTGTTTTCTTACTGTTGAGTTTTGGAATTCTTTATTCTGGATATTAATTTCTTATCAAATATGATTTTTAAATGTGTTATCCCATTCTGTGGGTTGCCTTTTTACAAGAGTTTTTTATTTTTATAAACTCCAATTTATTATTTACGCTCCTTGTGGCTTTGGTATTATATCTCATTGACTGGTTATAATTGTTCTATTTTATTATTAGTTGTTGTTAATCCCTTACTGTGCCTTATTTATAAATTAAACTTTATCATAGGTATGAGACTCCAATTACATATTAATCTGCTTTATACTGTCTCATAGACCACTGATATTGTATTCATTTTAATGAGGGATGAGAGCTTTTAGTTTTTTATACTTCTCTTTGGAGAGTTTCTATAGCTATATGATTGTATTCACTGTCTCTGCAATGATTAAGCTGCTATTAATCCCATTCAATAAATTTCTTATTTCAGATTTCTTTTTCATATCCAGACATTCCATTTGGTTTTTTAAATATCTTTCATCTCTTCCCATTTTCATGTTTTCTTTTAATTTTTTTAACAGATTTATGGCAGACTGGATTTTTCAGAGTGCTCACAACATTATTACCTATTGCACATGCTCACCTACAACTTTGCTACTCTCTAATCAAGAGATGGCATCATTGTGTCTCCCCCTGAAACTGGTTGGGTCTTGGCAGATTTCTTGCCTAAGAGTATGGATGTATGATACTGTTATTTCTGAGGTTGGGTCATAAAAAGCAATACAAATTCTTCCTTGTTCTCTCTCTTATGTTATTCTCTCCCATGGTGTCCATTTACCATGCTGTGAGAAAACCCACATCAAATGAAGAAGCCTATAAAGAAATGAGCCAAAGCCTATGGCCTCAGCTGAGAACCAGCATCAACTTGCCAGCCATATTAATGAGCCATCTTGGAAGCAGGTTCTTCAGATCTCAAGTCAGGTTGCCATACCTGACGCTCTATGGAGCCTTCCCTTCTGAGCCCTGCCCAAATTCAGATTCATAGAGAAAGTAATGACTATTTTTTAAAGGCACTAAGCTTTGAGGTGGTTTATTATACACCTATAGGTAGATATTTGTATTTTTAAGTCCTTATTTTTTAATTCTATTATCTTTTATTTTTTTTATATTGGCCTTTATTGACTGATTTTTCCTTATTATGGTTCACATTTTTCTGGTTCTTTGTGGTAATTTTTTATTGGATGTTGTTGAGTGCTGTTTTTTTTTGTTTTGTTATTTGTTTCTTTGTTTTTAAAGAGGATTGGACTTTGTTCTGGCAGGCAGTTAAGTTAGTTAAAAATCAATTTGACCTTTTTGAGGCTTGATTTTTAAGCCTCTTTATAGTGAATCTAGAGCACCCTTTACTCTAAGGTGGGGGTAGCAAACTTTTTGTAATAAAATAGGTAGTGTTATCAGTGGGGTGCCCTCTGTTTCCCCACCTGTTGCTGGTAGAAGTGGAGTTTTTGGGGTGACGCCTGAACAAGAATTTCCTGAGGCCCCCATGGGAGGGTAAGGTATCGTGGAAAGCTTTATTGATGATGTAAACTTAAGGGAGCTCCCCTCCAAGGCTCCATCTCCCTCCGTTTCTCATGAAAAAATTCTTTAGCAGGGCAAGAGTTAAGGCCATTGCCCAGAGTCTTCGCTCCATATTAAAGCACAGACCAGTCCAGGAACCGGCTGACTTAGCTTGCGTTCCCAGCTGCAGTCCATTGTGTGTGAGATCCCCATGGCCATGGGCTGTGAGGCTGCTTAGACCACATGGCAGGTTAGTACATGGATGGGGGCGGGCCAGGGAGCAAGATAGTGCAAGGGAGCAGGAGCATAAGAGAGAGAAAGTTTATTTGTCTGGGGATTATAACTGGGAGCTCATCCAATTAACTCTTCAGGATTTCACGTGCTTGCAATGGCTCTGCCTCTGTAGCCAGCTATCTTTTTCCCAGGTTAGACTGACAGACAAGCACTTTCCCTATGTCACACCAACTTCACAGTGCATGTGCCCATCTCCCCCTTTGTTGGAGCCCTTCCACCATGATTTGCAGAGAATGGACTGGTGACCATGGGGAGTGTGAAGCTGCCCAGAGGACCATGCTTATAATGTCTGACTTCCCCTTTGCTCTCCTTCCATTATCAGTATTAACTAGCTGCTTATGACAGTAACAATAGTGTTTTAGGCCTTGCAAGCCATATTTTAGGCTCCTCCAGCTGCTCAACTTGGCCATTGTAGTGCAAAAGCAGCTGTGGACAGTATATAATGGAGTAGGTATTGCTTTGTTTCAATATAAGTTTATTTTTTTATTTATTTAATATATTTTATTGATTTTTTACAGAGAGGAAGGGAGATGGATAGAGAGTTCAAAACATCAATGAGAGAAACATCCATCAGCTGCCTCCTGCACACTCCCTACTGGGGATGTGCCTGCAACCAGGGTTCATGCCCTTGACCAGAATCTTCCCTGGGACCCTTCAGTCTGTAGACCAACGCTCTATCCACTGAGCCAAACCAGTTAGGGCAATATAAGTTTATTTATAAAAATAAATGGCAGGCCCCATTTGGCCTGTGTGTAGTTTGCTGATGATCCCTACTCTAGGGCATCAGTTCTCCAAATTTTTGGTTTTAGCACCACTCTATTTTGGTTTTTGGTTTTAAACTTTGAACCTCAAGAGTTTGTAGTTACTCTTAATATAGTATAGTCATATAGAGTACAAAATCTGGCTCTTTGTAAAATTCCTAGATGTGTAAATGAAGACTAGTAGCTTAACTTGATCTGAGCTTCAGTTTCCTTATCTGTAATGTGGGCATAACAGGAATGAGAACTTCTAGTAACAGAGCTATTTTTTCTTCTTTAATATGTTTTTATTGATTTCAGAGAGAGAGGGAGAAAGGGGAGAGGGAGAAAGAGATAGAAACATTAATCAATTGCCTCCTGCACACCCCTTACTGGGGATTGAGCCTGCAACCTGGACATGTGCCCTGACTGGGAATTGAACCGTGACCTCCTGGTTCATGGGAATGATGCTCACCCTGCTGAGCTACACTGGCCAGGCTAGTAACAGAGCTTTTATTTTTTATTCATTTATTATTAAAATATGCATATTTTAGAGAGGAAGCGAAAGGGAAAGAGAGATAGAAACAGTGATTAGAAAGAATCCTTGATTGGCTCTCTCCTGCATGTCCTACACTGGTGATCAAGCCCACAACCCAGGCATGTGCCCTGATTGAGAATCAAACCATGATCTCCCAGTTCATAGGTCAACACTCAACCACTGAGCCACATCAGCCAGGCAGTAACAGAGCTTTTTTTCTTTTCTTTATTGATTAAGGTATTATTTATGTGCCCTTATCCCCCCATTGCCCCCACTCATGCCCTCATCCCTGTGGTGTCTGTGTCCATTGGTTAGGCTTATATGCATGCATACAAGTCCTTTGATTGATCTCTGCCCTTTACCCCCGCCTTCCCCTACCTTCCCTCTGAGGTTTGATGGTTTGGTCGATGCTTCTCTGTCTCTGGATCTGTTTTTGTTCATCAGTTTATGTTGTTCATTATATTCCACAAATGAATGAGATCATGTGATATTTATTTTTCTCTGACTGGCTTATTTCACTTAGCAAAATACTCTCCAGTTCCATCCATGCTGTTGCAAATGGTAAGAATTCCTTCTTTTTTACAGCAGTGTAGTATTCCATTGTGTAGATGTACCACAGTTTTTTAATCCACTCATCTGTTGATGGGCACTTAGGCTGTTTCCAAATCTTAGCTATGGTGAATTGTGCTGCTATGAACATAGGGGTGCATATATCCTTTCTAATTGGTGTTTCTAGTTTCTTGGGATGTATTCCTAGAAGTGGGATACAGAGCTTTTAATAACAGTGTTTTAAACAAGGTGGAAATTTATTTCTTCTACCTCTTCATATTAGAGGATCCTGGCAGTCCAGGAGTGGTATGGCAGCCCACAGTATCTTGTAGACCCAGATTCCTTCTCTTTCCATTCCACTGTTCTTAGCTCATGGATTCTATCCTCCAAGTTGCATCACGTCTATATCCCAGGCAGTAGGAAGGAGTAGGTGGGAAAGGTAAAGGGGGTATGTCTTCCTCTTAAACTTTCTTTATTTCACTCAGTCATTCCGTTTAAATCTTACTGGTCATAACTTAGTCTCATGGTCATACCTAGTTTTAAGGGAACCTGGGGAATAAAGCCTTTTAGCTGGATGTTATGAAGAAAAAAAGGTAAAGGGGCCGTTAGGTTGGAAACTAGGAGTGTTTGTCACTAATCTCTTCTGTTGAAATTTCATAGGTTCCAAATCAATTGAGAAATTATTCAAGAGTAATAGCAGGTGGAGACTAAAACATCATTCTTATAAAACTGACAAAGCTGATGTTAGAAAGGGGCTTATATCTGCAGTCAAGTGTTTTCCTAATATTGAACCCTAGAATTACACAGACTTACCCATCCAGTTAAGAAAGTAATAGACCAGGTAGAGCCTGTCCCTATTAAATGTTTGCTTCCTGCCAGCAGCTCTTTCTCAGCGGAAAGAGAATTGAGAGAGGGAATGGAGAGAGGCTGTGAGTGTTACTTATGTCATCAGAAATGAGTAAGTGTTACCCTCTGCCTTCTCCTTTCCTATAATACCTTATCCTAAGAGTTTAGCAGGGTGCCTGGAGTAATGAAAGCATTCAGTTTATGGTGATTATTATTATAGGGATGATTTAAGCAGTTTGAGTAGCTGATAGTATTTCTCGGAACCTATGCATTTAACCTTCCCACATGCACTGCTATTTTAAATTCACCATGAGATAAATCCTATCCTATATAATAAGAGGCTAATATGCAAATCGACCGAATGGTGGAACAACCAGTTGCTATGATGTGCACTGACTACCAGGGGGCAGACGCTCAATGCAGGAGCTGCCCCTGGTGGTCAGTGCGCTCTCACAGAGGAAGCGCCGCTCAGCCAGAAGCTGGGCTCATGGCTGGCAAGTGCAGAGGCGGTGGTGGGAGCCTCTCCTGCCTCTGCAGCAGTGCTAAGTGTGTCAGTCTGACATCACCCGAGGTTTCCCGGACTGTGAGAGGGCGTGGGCTGGGCTGAGGGACCCTCCCAAGTGCATGAATGTCGTGCACCGGGCCTCTAGTTTATAAACAATTTAAAAAGGCTTTACAGGTACCTTTTAGAGAAATAATTTTAAACTTTTGATGAGGTCACAATTTGCAAAGTTAATGAATCAATGTATATAGCATAAATTACATATATGATTTCTGGAGATACGTGGGCCTTAGGATAACATCCTATGGTGTAGATAAAATTTAAAGAAGTGTAAATACCTGCATATTACTATAAACTGTCATCAATGACTGTTGAATAAGGTAAGTACAATTTGTGAGTAGGAAGGTGATAGTTTAAGATCAAGTGAGGCAGACACACATTTGAACTCCTACCATGCTCACCTACTAGCTTTTCAACGTTAACATATTAGTAACCTGAGTATTATTGTGTCTTTTTAAATCAGTGAAATGAAGGTGATAATAGCTCCCATATCACAAAGTTGAGGAGAACATAAGTTAATACACTTAAACCATTACTTCTGGGCCGGATAGGGTATTCACTTGCTATTTGCTGCTGTTGCTGTTGTTTTTACAGTGATTAATGTTATTGTTATTCTTTGCCTTTCTAACATCACCCTGATTATCTTATAGGTTCCAGTGCCTAAGTTGTCCTGGATTTTATAACTTGGAGATAAAATTATTCTTCCTTTATATCTATTTTCATTTTTTTAAAGTAGTCCTTACGAATAATCTTCATGATTTTGATCTCTCTAAGAAAGACCTTTCACTGCCTGCTTATGGCTCGTCAGGGAGAAAGTCTTTTGTGTGCCCTTCAGAATTTCCCCTTCTTCCTTTGCTTCCTCTCATGTCTCCTCCCTAGCTCTGCAGAAACAGAAAGATGTCAGTTTGATACCTCTGGCCTCTTTTTAAAACCTGGTAATGGTATTTATCCTGTCAGCAGTTCCTGGGTATTTAGCGTTTTACATCTTCATCTGTCTTTATTATTTGCGGGAAAGTCCTTAACTTTCCCCATTCCTTTCTGATGAATAGCTTGGTCTACAGAAGTTTGGTCCCCTCTCTAAGAGTTACAGATCCCCTGCTGTTTTTATAGGTTGACTTTTGACACAGACTACTTCTGTTCAAGGAGCTCATTGTTGTTAAGTTAGTGCCAGTTTATACCAGAACTTAACTTTTAAAGCACATTTAAATGGACTTCTTAGTGTGGTTTTTTGTGTGTGTTGATGTTTAAAATTGTCTAATTTTTTTTCTAAGGACCCAAATAACACATGCTTATTGTTAAAAATTAAAAAAAAACATAAATAAAGAAGAATATAAATATCTCCCATAGTTCAATGCCACCAAAATAGTCACTTTCAAATCGTTTTTGTATGATTCTGTTTTGACTTAACTGTTCCTTCTTTGCTCACATCTTGTTCTTGACTTTGCTCTAGATAAGCAATGTCTGTATATAAGTAAAATGTGTGTCTATAATTTTTACATGTTCTTCATTTTCATAATTGTTAAAAGTAAAGAACATCGAAACTTTTGATTTAGATACTCGTTTTAGCAAACAATGATTTTTAAAATAAGAAGATAAGATGTTTTGGATATAATCTTTCCATATGATAAAGGTCATGTTTTTATTTTATTGATTTTAGAAGAAAAACAACAGTGAAGACATTATGTATTTATGCGGATTACAAATCTGATGAAAGCTATACTCCAAGCAAGATCTCAGTCAGAGTAGGAAATAATTTCCATAACCTTCAAGAAATTCGGGTATGTTTTCAAATTTTAAAATATGTACGTATCAGTCAGGCTCTTTAGAAGATAGTCATGTTTGATATTTAGTTAGAGGGATTAAAATGTTAATACAGGGGTGGGCAAAAGTAGAGAAACAGTCATTTGTATGGAAAATAATACAATAATAAATAATAACATAAGAATATTGTGTTTCACTTATTCACAATTGTAAACCTACTTTTGCCCACTACTGTATTTAAAATAAAATTGTTGCTATTTAAGAATTTTTTTTCATATTTTATAATATTTAAAATTTTTTTTTGAATTCTAGTGGTCACTTTTATTTTTTCTCAGTACTTTATTATGGAAATTTTCAGACATAAAGAAAAGGGGAAGACTTTTACAGTGAATTCTAATATGCTCGCGTCCTAGATTCTATAATTGCTAATGTTTTGCTATATTTGCTTTATAATAATCTGTCAGTCCATCTAATTCTTATATATATATCAAAATGTCAAAGTAAGTTTCAGGTATCTATAAATATCACAAATACTTAAGCATGATATATAACTGGAGTAATTACTATTTGCTTAGGTTCATTTTTTTTAAGGTAAAATTTATATAAATTTTGCTCAAATCTTAAGTATAATGTTTGGTAAGTTTTAGCAAATGCATATATCTGTGTAATACTAACTTCTATTAAGATATAGAACAATTCCATTACCCCAGAAAATTCCCTCATGTCCTTTCTGAATCTCCATTTCCATTTTACCCTCAGAAGTAACTGTTCTGATTTTGTTTATGTTTATATATATTCATTCATTCATTCATTCTATAGATCATTTTGTCTGTTCTTGATTGAATGTCATATAAGTTGAATCAGACAGGGTGTAACTTTTGTGTTTCATTCAGCCTTAAGTTTTTCAGGATTCATCCATGTTGTTGCACGTATCATTACTTCATTCTTTTTTATTCCTGAGTTGTATTGTAGTTCATTGTTTGAATATATTGTAGTTTATTTTTCCTCTGTATGACTTTTTGAAGCTATCAGGACAGTGCTTTTGTGACCTTAATTTTTTTAGTTTTAAAATATTTACATTTGAGATATTTTCAATGATTTTGAATTGTATACTTGTGAAGTTCGGGACCTTAGCATTGTTTCTTGTGAGAAAAATAATTGAACTCAAATAATCATTAAAAGCTTTAAATTCATTGGTTCTGGGGGATCTGGGAAGCACCTGTGATTTTTGAAAGACTTCCAGTTAACTTGGCCCCTAGACTCTTATTTGACTTGTTTATATTAAGACCCTGTCTCTCACTTTGTATTAATCACATGAATGGGTCATCATATTGAGAAATCGTTTGGGATCAGAATTGCTTTGTTTTGGTTTAAAGCGAAAGATTTGTCATATAATTGCTCAGGCAGGTTGAAATATGTGAAGCACTGGAAATACTAGTAAAGTTTTGCTTCGATATGTGTGGTGTATATTTGAAATGTTCGCTAGATGTCACTGTTGTCCTTTAAGTACTAGTCTCATATCCAGGATAAGTTCAAGACCTGAAATAGTTCTTAGTTGTAAGTACTAGGTTTTCCTAAAGAATATATATATTTACCAAAAGTTCCTTGATACATTTTGGAAATGTACATCTTCATATATGATTTCTATATTTATGTGTTAAATATATGTTTTGTATTCTGTTGTAAACTGGAGAAACTTTGACATTTGGGCCATTGTGGAATACTTTTAATCTGGTTTTTGCTTCTGTTATATCAATTAAGTGCTAAAACATTAGCCATATAGAATAAAGGCTCTTTTAGGTAGTATCTTAATTTTATTCTAAGTGTGTTTATATTTCTGTATAGTGACCACATAGCCCCATGAGACCAGTAATACTAAATATTACCAGGTGATAATGTAAGTTGTTTTCCTGAAAAACTTAATGAACATACTGCTTTTCTGCCACAGTTCTCACTAAGGAACCATAATTCTTATATTTTGCTTTAAAATATTAGTGCTGCCTTTGCAGTTCATGATATAAAGGGTACTTCATCTTTTAATTATACATCTTTATATGTGATTTATTCTGTTTACCTTTTCCCCTTTATAAGTTGAAGAAATAAGAATCTCATAGCATTTTGTTTTTTAAGGGAATATAAGCAGATCGTGATTTTATTTCTTACATTACTCTCTATAAGATCTAAATTGTTATTTTTAAAAATCTTTACTTCTTCTACTCAGATAGTAAGTGATTAAAATAATGTGAAATTTGAGGTTTTAGAGCCATCATTTTATTAATTATAGGACTGATTTAACTGAATGGAAAATCCAACTAAACCTTTATATTTTTCCATGGATGTTTGCCCACTCGAGGGTGTAGTGTGTATTAGAGTGTTTTAATAGGGTTTCCTTTTTTACTAGAAATTATGGGTTTGTTTACTTGAAACACTCTAAAAACCTATTTTCTGTAATTTTATTATTGATTTGAGTAGCAAATAAAAATTTTTAGTTCAGAGTGAAAACAGCTATTGGCTATCCTGTTTATCCAAAAATTACTCTTTCTCTATCATGTCTTCCTTCATTTCAGTTCTGAAGCGTGACTTTATATCTAGATCTTTGTTACCTTTGTTGAAAAATCTCCACGAAGAGATGAGGCCCTTCCTTTACTATTCTAGAATGCATATGTTAACTTCTAGACATGAGGAGAGACTTAAAATGGAAGTTAAGTTTATATTCTCTGCTTAATGGCTACAAGATACTACAGCTGGCTTTGGCCAAATAGAACATTTTTGTCACCAAAGTTAAATTTAATTATGCTGTTCATTCTACTTTCTTTTTTCTCTCTCAAATTGTAAACCAACAACCTAAGAGCATTTTATAAGATGTTTATAATATATTGCTTTTACACAAGAGACTATTTCTAAATGGAAGTGAGATTTAACACTAATTTAACTTGAGTCTTAATGTCATTATCTTTTTAGAATACTTTCTAAATCAGAAAATATTTAGAATACTTTCTAAAAATTTAGAATACTTTCTAAAAATATTTCAATTGTGTTACTTTTAAGCAGTAAGTTATGTTCATGTGTTCAAAATGTTACTTAAGAGAAGTTTTCAAATAAAGATGTACATGCTTTTTAAACCTTTACATTTTAGCATTATGTTTTGGTTTAATGTTTTCGTTCTTTTCGTTTGCTCTCAGAAGAGAAAATATATGTGAAGGAAATTATTTTTTTATTTAGATTGAGGAATCAAATCATACTATATTGTACATTTGACCATTTTAACATTTTAGAGGACATCCCCAGCTAAAGTCCAATAAAATTTAAAGTCCTTATCAATTTGCTGATAGTTACAGTCATCCCCAACCCCCAATCCACAGATGCTCAAGTCCCTTATATAGAAGCCTCGTGCATGAAATTCGTGCATGGGTAGAGTCCCTAGGCCTGGCCAGCAATCAGGGCCGATCTGTGGGGCAACCAACGGGGTGATTGGGGGGCCCCCGCTGACACCCACCTTGGCTAGCCTGGTGCTGCCCACTCGCCAGTCCCACCCCCCACTGCTACCGCTGGTCGCCCCTCTCTGAGGGGCGATCAGGGGAGGGGGGCCCACTGGCACCCACCTTGGCTGGCCTGTGGGCTGGGTGAAGCTCCTGTGTTGAGTGTCTGCCCCCTGGTGGTCAGTGCTTGTCATAGCGACCGGTCATTCCACTGGTCATTCCACCGGTCAGTCGATTTGCATATTAGGCTTTTATTATATAGGATGGTACAGTATTTGCATATAACCTATGTACATCCTCCTATATACTTTATTTTTATATATTTTTAAATTTTTATTGTTGATAGTTTTAAAGAAGTCACCCAATTACCCCAACCCCCTCTATCGTCCTCCCAGCCCCTGCCCCACCCCAGGCTTTCACTACACTGTTGTCTGTATCCATTGGTTATGCATATAATCCTCCTGTATACTTTATATCATCTCTAGAATACATATAATATTTAATACAATGTAAATGCTATGTAAATAGCTGTCACTGTGTTGCTTAGGAATAATGACAAGGCAGAAATGCTGTACATGTTCAGTATAAAAGCAACCGTCCTAGGCCTCACTACATAGTACATGTTAGCAACACGGTAACATCCCCCCCCCCCCAAGTGTTTCAATCATGGTTGGTTGAATCTGCAGATGTAGAACTCCCAGATACAGAGAACTGACTATATTTTTATTTTTAAAAACTATTGTAGAAACATTTGTAATTAAATATAAATCTAAAGTGGTTTATTAGACATATAGTCACAGCTCTCAAAATTATTTCTATACAGTTCTGTGAAAAACAACTTGTTAAATAAAGTTAAGCAGATATTTTCAGCATATGTGAAAGTTGTCCTTTGGTTCATTGTTTGCATTTTGCTTCTAAAATTTGTCATCAAAGTTTATCCTTTTGTCACAAAAGGATAAAATATTGATGGAGGGCAAGATTGAACACTTAACTGAATTTTAAACCTTGATTTCATCTTCAGATAATAAAGCTGTTACCAAGTGATTTTTAAAAAAGAAGTGGCTTGGGCAAGTCTTCAGTGTTAAGAGAGATATAATGATATTTTTCCTTTCTTTCATGTAGACAAGCCTTTTGGCTCTCTACCTGTGTATTAAATCAGTGGCCTGGCTATGGGAGTCCATATATGGTATTTTGACAGAAGTGGTTAATAAGTCAGCTCTTCTATTAAAATAACATTTACTATTATAATTTGAATTCCATTAATGTGTGTGGTAGAATAAGAAGATGTAGACAAAGGCTCTGACTCTGTTAATTGATTTTAAAATTTATATTCTTATGAGGGGCCTATTTTAAACAACTTGATATAAAGTGGGATGATTTAGACAGTATCTACAAACATATATTGGTTTGAGCGTTTAATTTATTGAATCTTTGGAAAAAATGCTTTTTATTGAATTTAGCTAAAAGAAAATAATTATAAAAATTAGTTTTTATAGCCCTGGCCAGGTGGCTCAGTTGGTTGGAGCGTTGTCCTGTACACCAAAAAAGATTATGGGCTTGATTTCCGGTCAGGACACATACCTAAGTTGTGGGTTTGATCCCTAGTCAGGTCGTGTATGGGAAACAACTGATTGATGTTTCTCTCTCATAATCGATCTTTCTCTCTCTCCCCCACTCCCTTTCTCTCTAAAACTAAATAATAAAATAACAACACATCCTTGGGTGAGGATTTTAAAAAATTAGTTTTCATAACTAACTTTAGAATATCTTTGAAATGAATAGAGAATGTTTTGGTGTGATACACATAATTTTTAGGCCACAAATGTTATTCTCTCTTATCCCTCTCTTAAAAGTAACATATGCAATTAAAAATTATTCATAATTATATACAATACTTATTTCCAAAATAGAATTGAGATAACTAAGCATGTGGGCTATATTTTCTTTTAAAACTGAATTATTTTGCAAAATAGAATATCATATATTTTTATGAGAGAAATATTCCTATATATCTTATGGTTCTTTTAGACCACAAACTTAGGCTACCGATTTTTAAAGAGATGTTGTCTGGCATTTCCATACAAGACAGATTTTGTGTTTTATTTGGTAAATATTTATTTCCATACAAGACAGATTCGGGTTTTATTTGGTAAATATTTATTTAGGGCCTGCTAAGTGCCTGATACTGTGTTAGGACCGGGGATACAGCAAAGTCATTGTTTCTGCCCTTAAGGCAGGCAAATAAATATCAACAATTACAGTAGTAAATATAGGGGGCTATGGGAACACATGGAATATTAGAGAAAAAGTTTTAAAAGTTTTTCTAAAAGAGTTGATGGTTCATCTGAATCTTAAGGATAAATGTAAAGCCTGCTCAGGTGGATAATAAAGTGGAGGCGTTCTAAAAGGGGGCACAGAGCACATGCAGGTGTGGAAGCCTGAGCATGTGGCATGATAGAACTGTGAGTAATTAAATATGCCTGGAAGGTGGATGGGTGGGAGGGAGTGGCAAAAAAGATGAGAGAAATATTTATTCATTCAGCACATTTATTGTGATGGTAATATGGCCTCTGGATATAGGAGCTTTCATTCCTGGAGGGAATAAATATATAATTGTTACAGTGAAAATATATATAGGCAAAAGTCAGATTGTGCTTATTGTCAGACTTCTAGGGAGTTTAGACTTTAAATGAGGAAGCCATTGGTAAAATTTAATCTTGGGAATGCTGGGGCTGGAGCAATGTGAAGACCAGGTAGGTAATATCCAGGTGAGAATTATGAGGATTTTACTAAGTCCGTCAGTTGAACTAAGTTAGGTTCAAGAGAAAACGATGTATATGAAGGAGAATCAAAAGATTTGTGACTGTTTGTACTTGGGGTATAATTGAAGTATGGGTTGGGGGTTCAAGTAGGTAGAAGGGGACATCTAGAATTCTTCAGAGGCTTGGCAACTGTTTGAATGTTGCCACTAATCAGAAATGGAATAGAAAGTTAAGGAACATTGTGGTGGGGACGGAGAGAAAGGTTAAGCTAATGAGGTTAGTTTTGTCACGGATTTTTGGTATCTTTTTAGAGGGAGGGCTTTTCAGTGGATAGTCAGGTATATGGTTCTGAATCTGAGGAAAGAAGTCTATGTTAGAGGTGTAGATTTGGGAATCAGAGTGTAATTAGAAGCGTAGTTGTGAGTTTTGATTCATTCAGGGAGTGTGTATAACAGAAAAGAGTGCCAGTTGGAACTGTGAAAATGCTAATATTCAAGGATTGGTTAGAAAAACATTATCCAATGAAAAAAGCTGAATGGGAGGTGGGGATAGGTAGAAGAGGGTAAAGGGGGAATAAATGGTTCCCGAAGGAGACTTGACTTGGGGTGGTGAACACACAGTACAATATGCAGATGTATTATGGAATTGTACACTTGAAACCTATGTAATTTTATTAACCAATATCACCAAATAAATTCAATGAAAATTAAAAAAGTAAATAAATAAAACAAAATGCATCCCCCCAAAAAGGAAAGAAAAAAGCTGAGAAGAACTGCCAGAGATAAGAAAATCAAGAAAAGGTGATGTCACAGAAGCTGTGTGGTCAGGAGAATCGAGTTAGGGACTGAAACTTTTTCTTCATAAGCCTCTGTTACATATGTTTTAATAGGCACTTTATTTAATGCAGTGCTGAATTAAGGTAGTTCTTGCAAGTAGCTTAATCACTCTTTGGAGTAAAAGTTTCTAAATTTATAGATTTGAGACTAATGAAATTATTTGTTTTAATAGCAGGAATTCCAACTTTTCCTACCATAGTATTTGTGCCAAGTAAGAAGATTCTGAAGGGGATTCTTGTTTCATAATGCCCTGCATTGGGAGGTTTTGTACTGCTGATGCGTACTTAAGTAAACTTTGAAGTTGATGAGGTTTCTTTTCAAGAGCATCGTGCTGTAAGGTCACTTTTTAGCACTCTTTCACAGCACTTAGGGAAGAACTGCACTGTTCCTGGTAGACAGTGTGAGAGTAGTAACAGCCAAGGGCAAAGAAAACAAAAACGGGGGTGTGGGAGCAAAGGGGGATAAAGACACGTATGTAATACCTTAATCAATAAAGGAAGAACAACATCAACAAAAAAGAAAACAAAAACAAAATGAAAAAACTTGTTATTTAACCATATGGTGGGTTATAAGGCAATAGAAATATGTACTTACAAAAGGGAAAACGAGGTGGTTTTAGAGATACAGATTATATAAAAAAAAAAAGTCTGCTGAGCAAGTATGGCCAGTGAGCAGGGCAGGGGTGGGCACTTGGCTGAGAACCTAACACAGTGCTGGAAACAGTAGCTACTTAAAGATATACCAACAGTCAACCAGTAGGCTGCCACTGACCCATGCTTGTTTAGTTTGCTTCAAAAAGATGCCAGACAGCCCAGTTTCTCCCCATATGAGTCTGAGTCCCCAGTGTCTCGCCTGGAACTGGAGTTTAGAGCAATCAGGAGCTTGTATCTCTCTCCTGATTGAAAAAGGCAACAGCGTACCTAGTTGCCAGCCCATTTCTGCGTGTGCCTCTGTACCTCAGCACTTCCGCACCTCCTACCAGTTTCAATGTGCTTTTCTCTTTCCTTCTGGTTGTAGAATTTACACTCAGTCAGCCTCCCCGTGGTTCTGGATGATATCTGTTTTGTCTTTTAGTTGTAGTTTTGATGCCGTTGTGCGGGGTAGCAAGTACAAGTGTGTACCTCTGCCGCCATCTTGGTTCCTCCGCTCGGTATTTGTCTTTTTGTGACTGGCTTATTTCATTTAGCACAATTTCCTCAAGGTTCATTTAGGTTGAAGCATGTGACAGAATTTCTTTCCTTTTTAAGGCTAAATAATATTCCATTGTATGTACAAGTATAATATACCACATCATGTTTATCCATTCATATGTTGGTAGACACTTGGGTTGTTTCCATCTCTTGATCACTGTGAATAATGATGCCATGAACACGGGTGTGCGGAATTGCTTTGAAACCCTGCTTTCAGTTCTTTTGGATGTATATCCGGGAGTGAGATTGCAGGATCATACGGCAGTTCTATTTTTAATATTTTGCCTTTCTCAGAAATATGACTTACAAGAAGTAGGCAAATTATCAGCAAGACTTGATGCAGATAGATAGTGACATGGAACTGAAGTTTTGTTTTTTTTTAAAGTTTTATTTAAACATTTAAATAAGTGTGAGGAAAGGATGGGAAAGAGAGAGAGAAACATCAATGATGAGGGAGAGTCATTGATCAGCTGCTTCCTGCATGCCCCCTACTAGGGATGGAGCCCACAACCCAGGCATGTGCCCTGACCAGGAATTGAAATTGCAGCCTCCTGGTTCATAGGTCGATGCTCAACCACTGAGCAACACCAGCCGGGCCAAACTGAAGTTTTAAAGTTAGAAGGATATGAAGTACAAGATATGGGAAGAGGTAGGATGGTGTGGAATGAATAGAGGGATGTAAGGACAAAGACATAACCAGGAGAGGGAATAATAGAGTTGAACAGGTTGCCCCCATATTCTTCATTTACTGACCTCTCTGATACCCAGTTTTCTTTTTTCCTGGGTTCCTGTGGGTATATAAACTCTTCCTATAGAAACTGTTGAGTGAATCTTTATTCTTGGCAGCTAAAATGGCCCTGATTAGAACAGTAGTGGCAGCAGAAAGAGCTGCAGCAAGTCTTGCTGAAAACCACCTGCTGAAAAATTGTATCATAATTTTAAAGAATATCTTATTAGAAGTGAGTCCACTCAGGACCTTCTTTTTTTTTTTTCTCTTAGCCTCTTATTTTATACTAGAGGCCCAGTGCACAAAAATTTGTGCACTTGGGAGGGATTGGGGGGGGGGTCCCTCAGCCCAGCCTGTGCCCTATCGCAGTCTGGGACCCCTCAGGAATGACTACCTGCTGGCTTAGGCCCGCGCCCCGGGGGATTGGGCCTAAGATGGCAATCAGATATCTCTCTGGCAGCCCGGCAGCCCTCGGGCGATGTCCACTTGCCAGCGGGGAGCAGGCCTAAACTGCAATCGGACATCCTTAGCGCTGCTGAGGAGGCAGGAGAGACTCCCACCACCACCACTGTACTGACAGCCATCAGCCTGGCTTGTGGCTGAGCAGAGCTCCTCCCATGTGAGAGTGCCCTGACCACCAGAGGGCAGCTCCTGCATTGAGCATCTGCCCTCTGGTGGTCAGTGTATGTCATAGTGACCAGTCATTCCCAGTCCTTCTGCTGTTAGGGTCAGTTTGCATATTACCCTTTTACTATATAGGATAGAGGCCTGGCGCACGGGTGGGGGCCGGCTGGTTTGCCCTGAAGGGTGTCCCGGATCAGGGTGGGGGTCCTGCTTGGGTGCCTGGCTAGCCTGGGTGAGGGGCTGATGGCTGTTTGCAGCTGGTCACACCCCCTTCAGGGCGGGGGTCCCCACTGGGGTGCCTGGCCAGTCTGGGTGAGGGGCTGAGGGCCGTTTTCAGGCTGGTGGGTGACTGAAGCTCCCAGCCTCTCCTTTATTTATTTATTTATTTTTTATTCTGGGGTTTATTTACCTTCTATGGCTGTCACTGGAACTGAGAGCCAGCTTTAGCTCTGAGGCTCGGCTCCAGCTCTGACACCTCGGCTGCTGAAAGCACGTATCTGGGTTTGTTTGGCTTCTATAATTGAAACACTGTGCAGCTCCAGCGCTGAGGCCCAGCTGGCTGAAAGCAGGTTTCTGGGGTTTGTTTAGCTTCTATAATTGCAATATTGTTTCTTAGAGTGCAGCTCAGAGGCTGGCAGTGGCAGGCAGGGAACCGTGGCTTCCTCCATCACTGGAGCAAGCAAGCTCCTGTTCGCTTCAGCTGCCTGGCTGCCGGCCGCCATCTTTTTGGCAGTTAATTTGCATATCCTGCTGATTAGCCAATGGGAAGCATGTTGGAGGTATGGCTAATTACCATCTTTGTCTATTATTAGATAGGGTGTGGTAAATGAAGAATTAGTCATATCCAAAGATGAGAGGCAAATAGTTGATTTTCTTTTTTGATGGGACCAAAGTTTTGGAAGAGAAGAATGAGCATGTCAATTTTGATTTAGAGCCAATGGACCATCATATAATTGTATTTGAGTTATTGTGTTCACTGTTACTTGTATTTGTTATTGCCGCTACTATTTATCAAGCACTTTCTTCATGCATATCACTGTGCTAAGCAAGCACTACTCACTCTTTCATTTTGTCTCTCCAAAGCTGAAGTGGTGGTCAGATGTAATTACTATCCCTTTATTCAAATAAAGCTAATACTTAGATTAACTGAACCATTTGCTATATGGCTACTCAATGTGAGAATGTTAGAGCTGAAAAAAACTTCAGAATTAATGGTGATACCATGAGTTCATGCCTTCTCCAAGGGACAGCTACTATTCATTTTGAGCCTTGGTTGCACATGGGAATGTAAGTCCATTGTTGCCAATTATACTTTTTAAAGTGAAATCAGAAATCTAGATTTGAATGTTAAATTGCCCCATTTTTAAAACATGCTGGGCTATTATGGTATGTCCACAGGCGAAATGTGGCCAAGGGCCACTAGTTAGCAACTTCTAATCAAGTACAAGCTGATTATTTTACAAATGAGTCAGAGAGGCTAAGTGAGCTGTCCATTGTCACATAGGAAGTCAGTGGGAATCAACATGTAATTCATATTTCATCATTTCCCCCCTTAAAATCACACTATATTGCAAGCTACCAAAACATTTCTTTCCATTATTAAGAAAAATTGGAGTGTGTAGCTGGGGAAATGAGCCGGTGAACAACAGGGGATAGGGTGACTATAGATTTTTGAAATGTATTTAAAAATTGTTTACTTTTTAAATGTATTCTACTGAAAATTGATTGATACTTGTTATGCTAATGCTTTTGGCATAAAAATTTGGTACATCCAGACAATGGTCATTATTCTCTGCTAAAACGATGAACTGTCAAGCTATGGAAAGACACGGGAGAACCTTAAATGCATATTACTAAGTGAAAGAAGCCAATGTGAAAAGGCTATATACTGTATAATTCCAACTATGACATTCTGGAAATGGCAGAACTATGAAGACAGTTTAGATCAGGAGTGGCCAGGGGTTAGGGGTGGTTGGCAGGGATGAATAAGCAGAGCACAGAGGACTTTTAGGCCATTGGAAATACTCTGTATGATACTGTAATGGTACATGACATTATATACTTGTCCAAAACCAAAAAATGTACAACGCCAAGAGTGAACCCTAATGTAAACCCTGGACTTTGGGTGATATCATGTAGGTTCATCAGTTGTAACAAATGCACCACTCTGGCGAGGGGGTGGGGGAGGATGTTGATAATGAGGGAGGCACTGCTTGTGTGGGGCAGATAGTATATGGGAAATCTCTGTACCTTCCTCTTAATTTTGCTGGGAATCTAAAACAGCTAAAATGTAAAGCCTTAAAAAAATAAAAAGAAAATAGAGGTCTTCCGTACTTTTCAAAACTACGTGTTACGTTACGTTACTTTCACGAAAGACCTACCTCAATACCTATTTTCACTAACCAAGAGAGGATTTTTACTATTAGGAAAAACGGTGAAAAGCAAAAGTAGGGTTCAGGATTTGTTTTGCAGAGAATGTTATAAAGAGGCAGCACGTACCCTGGAAACTACAGGGAGCATTTCTGCATCAAGCCCTATGGCTATGAACTGTGTCTATGAGCATTTGTGCTGCATCTCGATTTATTTTGTGCATCTGTTAGCAAGATGTGTTCTAAGGTATCAGCCTGAAGAAGCTCATAGGGTGTTGTGCTTAGAGAAGATAATGACCAAAGGGGTTATAATTTACCTTGGGAGAATCCAGGAGACTCATAACTTGCCTCTTATCATGGCCCAAAGGTGATCTATGTTAAGGCACTTTAGGGAATAAGAACAAACTGAGAAATGAAAAGAAATCTCTGCCTGCCTTCACTCTTCTACTTTAATATATAAGGTAGCTGCTTTACATTTAAGGTAATAAGAGGATAAAAAGTCAAAATTATTCTCAGCTGGTTTGTAAAATCTAGTTGTTAAATGTTAGCTTTATCCATTTTAAAATCTTCTTTCTCTGAGAAAATTAGTGAAAGGCATTAAGAGGTGTTTCTGGCTTTGAAACACTTACTTTGTATGAAGAGTTGCTTTGTGTTGAGAGAGGATTATCTAAGGCAAATATGGAATTCAAATTTGAAAGTTTCTGTTTACTAAGTTCAGGATTATCAGTGGCATGGAATTATCATGACTCATTGAACTCCGTTTAACCTGAAGTTGTCATTTGAAACTTGCTGCTATTCCCCTAGAGTCATATTGTACTCGCCATTGTACGCTGAGTTCTCTAACCTTGGCTTATGGGGCAAAAACCCAGTCTGTTTCATAATCTGCAATCTGAGTTTTAAATATTATATTCAATGTGGGACAGAAGGATGAGACCTACGCCAGAGGAAGGAACATGTTTCTAGATTATCTTTGCCACATGCTGCTTTAATTGTGGGTTTTGGAGTCTGTCAGATCAGAGTTGGAATCTTGATATTATCAATTCTTTATTTTGCTATACAGGGCAAATTTCTCTGTTCTTTCTGAACCTCTGTTTATTTACTTAAAAAACGAGAATTGCAATATTGGGTGGTTGTGAAGATTAAATGAGATAAGGTATGTAAAAACATCTGTAATATGCCAAATACACAGCAGGTTTTTCAGTCAATGTAAGTTTATGACCTTCCATACTTATTTTTTTCCTTTAGTTTTGTGGCTGCTTGCTTTATCCTTACTCATACATGACTGTAAGAAGTCAGACTATGCTATATAAATGTGTCTTATCTTTATTAAGGCATGTTCTAGTAACAGATAGTAGATAGTCATCTTGGATTCAATTCCATACTGCTGGATCTAAGCATGAGTGGTTTTTAAAAAATTGATGTTGATATTTGGCATTTCAATATCAATTGTCCAAAGTTGGACAGAGCATACATCTTATGTGGGTTTTCTAGTTATTTGTTTTTTATTTTAATGAAACTTTCATCGGCATTGGATTAAATATATGGGTTTAATACTTTGAAACTACAGTATCAGTGGCATTATTATTTTGTGACTTCTGGAAGAGCAATTTTAATCTTTCTGATATGACCCCATTAATAGCATAAAATCTGTTGATCATATCTTGACCTACTGTGTCAAAATATTAGACCTCTCTTTATTGGCTAAGGTAATAGTTTACTAACTTGGACACTTCTTTGATTTTGAATTTTTTTGTGCTTATGGTATTTATTTTGATTGGATTTATTTGCAATATAAGCAAAGCTGATTTAATATTGATGACTCTGAATTCTACTACTGAGCCCTAATACTTTCTCTACAGGATATATTCTTTTAAACAAATACAATATTAATAGTAATAACTTTGTATACCGACTTCTGCGCATGGGCTGCGAAGTTTCAATCGCACTGTACATGCGTGCCCACACGTGGTATTTTGTGGAAGAGCCACACTCAAGGGGCCGAAGAGCCGCATGTGGCTCACGAGCTGCAGTTTGCCGACCACTGCCCTAGCCAATCTGAAGACTCTCATAGCAGGAAGTTGAGAGTAGCAGTTGAGTTTTGGAAATGCCCTTGTTAATAGGCATTTGATTTTAGGGCACTTTGGACTAACAATTGAACAAATTGTTTCTGTTCGAAGTTTGTAAAGCAAAAAAAGAGGTAATCACAATACAGTTTTTGGTAGAATATATATTAAATTGGTTCACTAGATCAAATAGTTTTAAAATATTACTATATGAAGTTATTCAACTTGTTTTTAAAATCCTTCTTTGTGCCCAGCCAGTGTGGCTCACTGGTTGAGCGCTGACCTATGAACCAGGAGGTCACAGTTCAATTCCTGGTCAGGGCACATGCCCGGTAGAGGATCAAGCCTGCAGGGAGCAGCCAATCAATGATTCTCTCTCATCATTGATCTCTCTCTCACTCTGCCTCTCCTTTCCTCTCTGAAATCAATAAAAATATATATATTTTTAAAAATCGTTCTGTGCAAAAAATTTATGTGTCTTGATACCTATAGTATTAAGATGGCTTTCATTTCTTTGTGGCCTGGCATAATAGATAATACTTTTAGCTTAGAAACTGAGAGTACAGTCGGAGAAAGATAAATATCACATGATTTCACTCATTTGTGGAATATAATGAACAACATAAACTGATGAACAAAAAAATAGATCCAGAGACAGAGAAACATCAAACAGACCATCAAACCACAGAGGGAAGGCAGGGGAGGGTGGGAGAGGGCGGTAAGAGATTAACCAAAGGACTAGTAAGCATGCATATAAGCATACCAATGGACACAGACAGTAGGGGGGTTGAGGGCATGAGCTGGGGGGTGGGAGCAACTGGGCTGGCTGAGGGAAGGGGCCAATCAGAGGTCGGGCTGGCCAGGGGCAGGGGCCGTGGGCGGTTGGTCAAACTCCCAGTTGAACTCCTGGTCGAACTCCTGGTAAAGGGGACAATTCGCATATTAGTCTTTTATTATATAGGATAGAATAGTTTTGAAACTTGGCAGTACTCTATGATCCAGTTATTATAAGATGATACTTGGAGATGATTGGGAATTATCTCATATTTTTTAGGCCAAGTGATGTTGAAAAACGACAACTTAGCAAAGTAGACAGATTTGGTTTCAAACCTCAATTTTGCCACTTGTTAGCTGTGTGAAACTTAGGAACACATCTAGCCTCTTTGAAACTTAAAGTTCCTCATACATAGAATAGGGATAACAATGCTCATTCATTGGATTCCTGAGACAAGTAGGATAAAATTTGCACTTATTCATATTGCCTGATGCATAGTAAACACTCAATAAGTGCAAATTATCTTTTGTGTTGTTTTTTTTTCTTTTCTTTTAATTAAATCTTTATTGTTCAGATTATTACATTTGTTCCTCTTTTTTCCCCCCATAACTCCCCTCCTCCCAGTTCCCGCCCCACCATCCGCCCTCACTCCCCACCCACTGTCCTCATCCATAG